>NC_137847.1:30310000-31710000 GCF_948465745.1 Chenopodium album
TATTAATTGTGAGCGGGTCTTGGGGTCGGGTTTCCGCGGAAAGTTGGACTTTCCGAAACCCAACAACTTGATGATCCATGCATTTTTGTTGGGTTGATTGAATTTCTATATGATCTTTGTGAATTTGATTTGGTTTATTGTTGAGAAATTGGGAGGTGGTTTTAGGGAAGAAGGATGGTGGTTTAGAGGGAAGGAGGAGGGCCGACGGCTGGGATGACTGAGGAGCACGGCTCGACGAGATTGGGTTTAGAGGGAAGGGGGAGGGCTGACGGCGAGATTGAGGAGCAGTGGTGGAGGTGCCAGTGGGGGAAGGGGGAGGGGCTAGTGTTTTGGTTTTTTTTTTAATTAAGTTTATTTTTTTAATTTTCTTTTTAACTTTTTAATTTTGTTTTTTTTTTAATTTTTTTTTGAACCAATAGAAATGCAACACATGTAATTAAAAATACATAAAAAAAATTTAACTTGTTTATCAGGTTACCAGTCATCTGGGATTACTAGTAGACTGACCCAATAGTTAGTGTTTCGGGTGTTTTTGTGTCCCTTGGGAGAGTTACAACTCAAAGACTGGGTCCAACGAAGCCGCCTATACCTGCAAAACAACGGAGCTCTGGATGTTCGGAGGTCCGCCTCCGAAGGTTAAGTTAGTACGGATTCGGAGTATAATGTGCGGAAAGCAAATATCATCTCGGATTCCGAGATCAAGTGTTCTCTGTTTTTGAGAGCAATAAATGATGTAATGATTAAGACGTACCCCAATAAATGGGGGAATCTCCCTATTTATAGGATCCTAGGAAAGTGTGCCCTACCCTAGGGTTTGATGACCTAGGGATTTGGGTTGCGCTATTTTGCGGCTACCTCGGGAATTAGGCCTTGAAGGCCGCCAATTCATGAAGGGATATCTGCTTGACATATGTCATCCCCTGAGAGGTCCATTTAGAGGCCTTCTCAAGTGACACGTGGCAAGCTCACATTGTGCCAAGTGTCGGGGTAGAAATACCCAAATCATTTACCCCTCACAGGGGTCACGTGGCATGCCACGTGGCGCCTGTGACAAGTGTCACTCAATCACTGGTTTGACATTTTACCGTTTACCATGATTAGAATCTAGGGTTTTTACCGTAGACTTTTCACCCTTTCTATAAATAGGGGTTGACCCCTCCTTCGCATTCACACGTTTGCGTGAGTTTTAGAGAGAATCTTTGAATCTTTGACTTTGAGAACTTTGTCCTCTTTTGTGAAAGCATCCGACGCTCGGCCACCAGTGCGCCTGTAAGCAGTCGACCAGATCTTCCATGCGGCTTATTGTACCTTCACTTAGTAAGGAAACCGTCTACTCTTCTTTTTTAATCTTTATTTCTTTTCTATTTTCGAAAATGGTTTCCCAAACGCACCCGGCACGGCCTAGGTTAGCGATCAACCGATCACCAGGGACGGCTGAATCTAGAACTAGGAGTGCCGAATGCTCGTTAGAGGACTCCCCTTTGAGAACTTCTCTAAGTCCTACCGTGTCTGTGCCTGTGCAGGACACCATGGCCTGAACGAAGCAAACTAGTAGAACGTATAGGACGGATGGTACCTGGTACCATTCGGAAAGCTCGACCATATACTCATAAGGCTCCATTAGGGCACCTGTTTCCGAAGTCTATGATTATCCGCCTAGTGCTACTAGCACCCTAGGCTCCTCAATTTTGGAGGATTCCGATAATGAACGACAAATTCTCGAGCCGAATGATTCGGTACCGAATGAGGAAATGGGGGAGGACACTGCTGGCACTAGCCAGTAAGCCCCCAACTTGGACGATAGCTCTGATGATGACTCTGATTCATTATCTTCTAACAACGCCTCCATTGAATCGAAGGAGGCGCGTTCAAAATTTAATTCTGCTAGAGAGTCCCTGTCAGTGGATAGGGGGGAAGGTTGGGCAGAGCCGTCTGCTTCACGCCGGCCGAAACATGCTCCTTATTATTTGAATGTTCCCAAAAGCAGGCGGGAGAAGATGGCGGAGGACTTTGGGAAGTTCATTTCCAAAATGTCATGGGACATGGGTTTATTCTCTCTGTGCCGGACGCTGTGGACACAGTCGTCTGGCCAGAGAAGGCCAACTATGATGACCAATGCTTCGGCTGTTATGAGGCAGCCATTCAAGCTGGTCTTCGCTTCCCTCTCCATTCGGCCATGGAGAGGATTCTAGATGGATACCAACTGGGTATCTAGCATCTAGCCCCCTACTCTTGGGTCAACATCATGGGCTACGTTGCCGCTTGTGAAATGCTGGAGGTGGATCCCAGCTTTAAGGCATTCGCCCACATGCATTATCTAAGCAAGACCCCTTAATCAAGCGGAGGCGGATGGTACACCCTTACTAGCCATAAGGGTTACATGATGGCGGCGGGGAAGGAGTCCAAATGGAAGGACTGGAGGAAGAAGTTTTACATAGTCTCCTCCCCCGACCGCCTGCGCAACAAGAGATACAATCGATGGAACCGGAACCCTCCTCTCCTCGCTGGGTAGAAAGCTCTGCCGCCTGTCCCAAGGCAGGCGCAGGAGAAGATATTGGATCGAGGCCTGTTTACTGTGGCCGTTCGAACCAATGAAGAGACGGGGGAGAAGGAGCTTACCCCGCAAAGCTACATTCCCCGTCATGAGTGGGCAAACGGACCAATGAGGAGAAGCCAACAAGCGGAGCTCCTAAGGTGAGGAACTTTCCTACTATACTTGGGTTGAGATTTCTTGAGGCCGCATGCATACTAACTGGTGTATTCTATGCAGGGCGGATCGTCCAAAACTTCTCCCTCCAAACAGCCGAACCCGAAGCTTCAAAAGAAGTCGGGTGGTGATGTGGGCGTTTCTGGAAAGTCCAGGAAACACATTGCCCATAAGCCTAAGAAGGCTCATGACGGCTCCACCCCCAACAGGACACTGTAGACACCCAATTGTGCCTCCTCAAAAACCAAACCCAGTGATGAGTACCTTTCACGTCACTTGATTATCGAACGAATTGAAAGTGTGAAAAGTCTTGTGATGCGGTTATTTTTAATAAAATCTTTCTTTCTGTTTTCGAAAATCTTCTCTATTTATGAAAATAGCTGGTCCAATTTAGCTTAGTCCATGACAGGGGTCCAATAATAGTGTAGTTGGGTCGAGCCCGCAAAGAGCTTTCCAATGATATATTATAAGCCCAATTCCGATGAATAATGAGGAAGTTATGGCCAAAGTACTAAATTGGGTTTGAAATGGTTTAATGGCCCAATGATCTAGTGGAGGGCCCATTAATTATTATTCCATTAATTATTAGGATTGATTATAATTTTCTAGAGTAGTCTAGAAGGTTGTTTTGAGTTCTAATAGCGCCAGGATTGATAATTCTCTTTTCGAAAAATAATGAATTTGCTTTGAAATAAAAACAAGTGTTTTATTTTGATAAAACCTTATTTAAAATTGATAAACACGGAGTTTAATTGCTTAATTATATTTAGAAGAGGATTCCGTACAAAAGCACGTTTTATCTTTTAACTAGCACCAAACGACAGAGCATGTCTCCATGCGTGGTGCTTGTCGTTTCTGAAGGATTTATGTCTTCGTCGTGTGCAATTACTAGATATATAAATAGATCAAATTATGGAGATAATTAAGTTCGGACATTTGGGTCGTCGTTTTATCATAGCTAGAGGTACTAACGATCTTTGGGCTAGTAAAATAGCCTAAAGCCCAATTGGACAGATCCTATAAGGTCACACAAAGGGTCTAGATCGGGCACGAGAGGACAAGGCACATGATGGGACTCCTCCTCTAGTATGGCCGGCCATATGGAGTAAGGTTGAGGGTTTTGGGCTTCCTAACCCTAGTCTAATTATAATGTGATTATAAATAGACTAGGTGCCTAGGGTTTGCTAGTAGTATGCAATTATCTGATTAGTGAGATTAAACCCTAATTAGCAAACACGAAACCAACCCCTCTCATACTCCTCTCTATCTCACGGCTCTCTCTCTCCTCCTCGGCGCCAGTGTGGTGGTTCGTGGTGGTGGTGGATCGTGGTGGTCGGCTTAGTCCATTAAAGGTGGTGATCGCAGTTTTCCTCAATCACTCGACCAATCTAGTATTGGTTGACGGCTCGTTCGAAGCTCGTGGACTAAGTAGAGGGGCAATGCTTGGGGCTCTATTCTCTCCCTGATTTGCCAATCATTTGCTACGTGGAATTCATGCTTCAAAGGTATGATTATGTGTCTTGTGTGTTATGCATGTGATCTTGGGATTACGTACTTTTATGAATATGACTCATGATTTTCCACTGCGTAGTACCTATAAACTCCTACAGTGGTATCAGTTAGCCTCTTGCATGAACGCACTTGATCATATTAATACGATTAATTTGAAGTCCATGTTAATTTTATAATCAATTAAGAGGGAGAAATTAATTTAATTATGGTTCAATTATTATATTTAATGTGATTAAACTTTTGGAATTGACTAAACAAGATTTAATTATGCTCAAATAGCCATGAAGAGGACCGAATTTTAACCCTAAAATGTCCGAAATTTTTGAACCCCCTAACCCTAATTTCTAATTTTTCGAAATTCATAGCTTAAAATATGATTTTGGTGCTTGATTTTTGATTTAATTCGAATTGTTTTATTTTTAATCGGATTAATTTATGCATAAAAATGTTTTATGTATGATCATTGATTTTATTTTAAGAGTTAGAATTAAATTGGGATTAATTTTATGATGAACCCTAATTTTAAAGTTGAATGTAATTTAATCTTAAAATTTGAACTGATTTAATTTAATTTTTATAAAAGTTATTTTAATTAAACCAAAATAAAAAATAAAAAAAATAAAAAAAAATGTTTTAAGGCCGGCAGCCGCGGCTGGGTGGCGCAGCCATGGCGGCTACTGACCTGGTGGCAGTCCAAGAGGGAGGGGGGGCGGCGGTCCAAGGTGGCTGGGGCAGCAGTTGTGCAAGCGTTGCACGCTGCTGCCGTGGCTGCCACTGCTACGGGTGCTGCTGCCTTACGACAGTGGCTGCTGCTTGGCTAGTTCTGGCTAGACAACCACGGTGGCCAGCAGCCGTACAGTACGGGTTTTTTAAAAATAAAAAAAAAAAATTCTATTTTGAAAAATATTTCAAGATAATTACAAAATTATTTTGGGATAAAATAGGTTTTATTTTGGATGAAATCTTTTGTTTTAGGATAAAATCAAATCTTGCAAAAGTTGTTATATTTGATATTATCCATATTTAGAGTAGTTAAATTGGTAATTATCCATAATTAAAGAGGTTAATTTTGGATAAGATTGATTAGGATATTCTGAGCATATTCCAAAAGGATAATAATTAATTTAAATAATGTGATTATCCCATAATTAGATTAGGATTTGATTTTAAAATTATTTGATTGGCTAATAATTAGGATAGAATCTCCTAAATTTGTTAAGATAATCATGGAAGATTAAATATGATTTATCTTTCTAGAGTAAAATAAGATTTGATTCTATCTCATGCCTAAATTAAAATATATGATATTTTATGATTGGTCATGAATAATATACGATATTATCTAATTATGATTAAAATATAAGATATTTTAGGAAATGCGTTGCCTTAATTATGAACATTTGATGTTGTAGTTTAGACAAGCATGTTGAGTGATTTATTATATGGCACTTTTATATGATATTATGTTGCTATATATAGACTAGTATGGCCCATAGATTCTAAAATACGATCTACGCATCGTGATATATTTTTGTAATCTAAATACGGTCTGCGTACCATTAAGTATTTTTACAACTTTTTATTTAAAGTAAATAGATTAGTTATTTAAATAGTGTTAGTCCAAAGAAGCTCATGAAGTGAAGGCCCAAAAGGAGCAAGGTGGATGGAGATCCATGATGATTCAAGTGGGAGCTTTTCATTTCTAGTTTTCTTAGGACTAAGGGGCCATGCTATGTCATGTTTTATTGCAATAGTAGATTATGCATGTTAGATTTTATTTATGTTGATTGATGATGCGCTAGAGTTCACTAAATAATCTCAACATAAATGAATATAGGTCCCAGTAATATTGAGATTGCTTTTCCAATTAGATACCCAACAATCCTTTAATAGTAAGTGATGGGTCGGCCTCAGCAGAGCGTCACTTGTTATTTTAGGTAATTTGGGGTGGATCACGTTCTACATATTTAATTGGTTACACTCAACAAGGTTACCTAAAGAGTTTAGAACCTTGAAGCAAAGGGTAATAATTAAGCATGTGATGGTTAATTATTCAACCAAGAGTTACAAGAGTTGTAATCGGTAAAGAGTTTACTCACCTTGAAAATGTAATGCTTGATGGTAGGTCCTCAGTCCAGTCAACTATTACACAAATAAAGGATCTTGGAATCACTTAAAATTCAATTGGGATCAATTAATGTTGAATAAAGTGCTTTAAAGTTACCAAATTAATTCGTATATGGTACTTTAATGTTAAATTAAACATAATTATTAAACTTTGCCTTATTTTGACATAGATGGGTAGCCGTAATCACAATGACAACAATATTTACAATCTTCGACCATTCCTTGAGAAGGATTGAGAGGAGAAAACTTTTCCACTTGGGAAAGAATGCTAAGGCTCGTTCTGAAATCTGAAGGTAGAGAGGATGTCATTGACACCCCATTGCCAAGACCTTTGCCAGAAACTGCAACTACGGCAGAAGTCAAGAGGCACAAGGAAGCTCATGATAGAGCTGTGCCTATCACTTGCTTGATGATTGCTACCATGGAACCTAGTCTTTAAAAGCGTTTTGAGGATTAGGATGCGTACACGATCATGTAAGAACTCAAAGCATTGTTTAAGAAACAAGCAAGAGTTGAAAGGTACGAGCTTCATCGTGAGATTCTGGATTGTAGGATGGAGAAGGGTGCCACAGTTCATGATCATGTTTTCAAAATGATCAGCCTTATTCAAAGTATGGAGAAACTGGGGCACCCATATAGTGATGAGATGGCAACATACATCATTCTCCACTCACTTCCAGAAAGTTTTAACCAATTTATCATGAATTTTAACATGACTGCGACTACAACGACTATGAATCAATTGCACGCAATGCTGGTTAGTGATGAAAAGCAAATCCCTAAGGAACCTAAGAAGGAAGTTCTTATGATTCAAAAGGGAAAGGGGTTCAAGAAAAAGGGGCAAAAGGCTAGTGCCAAGAGCAAGGGCAAGCAAGTTGCCAAGGCTCCTGAAAAGCCTAAGGCGAATCTAAAACCCAAGGCTACAAGTGAAAGTGAATGCTTTTACTGCAAGAAGAAGGGGCATTGGAAACGCAATTGCCATAAATACCTTGACTTCCTCAAGAAGAATGGAGCATCAACCTCAGGTATTATGTTATAAACATTTTAACTTTCACTTAGGTATGTGATACCAAGTTGCAGTGCTAAACATTATTAATGTTGCGCAGAAGCTGCAAAGAAGTGAGGCTAGCATGGAAATGGAGCTTGAAAGTGCACTAGAAGTGTTCGAGTGGCCAGAGATAGCTTCATAGTTTTAATTTCTAAATTTTTATGATTTTAGAACAATTTCCAGTTTTGATGAGACAATTTTCAGTGTTAGTTTGAATACTGATTCGTTTTTTTTACTTGGCTTGGACAAGTGTTGATCCATGACCAAGGTAATAAATTGTTTTCATTTTGCTAGATACGAGTTAAATTTTGTTTTATGACATTGATAAAAGTAGATCACAAAAGCAAAATTAGATGATTCAAAGTAAACTTACTTATAACAAAGTAAGATTAGGTCACATAAACCATTTTGCACATCCAAAGTTATATTGGGTGGACTCTTGTTCTTATATGATTATGAATCATTTGAGAATTAGAAGTCATGCTTGATAAGGTAAGATGACCAAGTTTCCTTTTAGTTGAAAGGGTAAAAGAGCTAAAATGACCTTTTGGCACACAAACATATGATGTGTATGGACCATAAGTTCAAGAATTAGCAAAGAGATTTAACTATTTCATTTCTTTTACTAACGATTTAAGTAAATATATCGATAATTACTTAATGAAGTAAAAGCTTGGAATCATTGAAAAGTTCAAGAATTCCAAAATGAAATGAAAAATCAGTTTGAGATAAATAATTTAGCACCACAATATGATTGTTGTGATATATATTTAACTCAAAAACAATGATCATCTAAAAGGGAATTGTTGAATTAGTTCACAATCCAGAGACATTACATTCAAAATGAATGGTGAAAGAAGGAATCAAACCTTGCTTTCCATGGTTCGATCCTAGTTTAGCTTTAATGATTTACAAATATCGTTTTGAGGATATGCATTTACAACAACAATTGCGAATATACTAAAAAGGAAACTTAACCAAAAAAGTAGAAAAGATGTCATAAGAGTTATGATTTGGAAATGTTCCAAAAGTTATCTTTTCAAAACAGGATTAAGGGTTATGAAATCAATGTAAAATGTTTACAAAGATGAAATAATAGACCCTAAATCAGACAATAGTTCTTCATGGGCTTCCTCATGGAAACTAAGAGGTATTATTCCTACAATCGCATAAAAACAAAGTGTTTGTTGCTCGCGATAGTGTCTTTATAGAAAGAAATCTCTTCCTACAAAGCCAAGTGGGAGTAAAGTTAGATCTCGATGAGATTCGAGACGAGCAACAAATGGATGTGGATAACACTGTAGGAGTTTATAGGTACGAATGCGGAAAACATGAATCATATTCATATAGCACCTAATCCCAAGATCATGCACAACACATAAAGAATTAGAATTAATACCTTTGTAGCGTGATTCCACGTGTGATCGAGCAAGAACAGGGGAGATAAAGAACCTCAAACGTGATTCCTCTACTTGGTCCACAGGCATGGATTAAGACCTCCACTAATGCTAGTTAGTTACAATTGAACCCTTCAATTGACCTTCTAAGGAGAAGAACAAGCAACGAACCACCACGAACGCCACTAGGGTTGGCCGGCCGTGAGTCCAAGGGGGAGGAGAGAGAGAGCCGTGGGTTAGAGAGAGAGTGTGAGGGTTTCGGAATTTCTGGTTGCTTGATTCACAATCAACTGTTAATTGTTCTGTCAATTGTTACGTCATACAACCCTAGGCATGGATCTTATTTATAGATCTCATCTCTAAATAAGAGTCCATGACAAAGCCTAGAACCTAACTTTAATCTAACTATGCTAGCCCAATCCAATTCATGATTAGTTACTTGCTCATGAAGCCCATAAATGGGCCTCTAACTTGCTTAACCCAATACCCTTGTGTGTGACCTCATAGGATCCATTCTAGCGGGCTTTAGACCATTTGACTAGCCGAAAGATCATTGATCATAGTCTAGCAACAGATAATGACGACCCAAAATAACGAACTTATTATCTCCATAATAGTGATACTTGATATATCTAGTAATTGCACTTATCGAAGACATAATTCCTTCAATCTCCCACTTGTCTGAGACAAGTGCGCAATATTCAAATTCCTTAAGTCAATGTGTGTCGATTTGATAATATGATTGCATCTCATGTCGTGATCATATCAATCTACAAATCTTTTCTTGAAAAACTGAGTTAGAATTACAAAACAAATGATTACTATGTAATCCATTTGAGCCCGGCCATGCATTTTTTGAATTCTCCCTCTTCAAGGGGCCAAGACACATTCCTAATTAAATAGGTAGACTCAATCCAATTTTGTAGCAACCAAGGCTCCCACTCAAATCATGAAGTAACCAGGAAACACCCTTTATAATCTCCAGTTACAGGAAGACGTTTGAATGTACACAGTTACATCAATCATTGAATGGAATCAATGTTCCACTCATGTCAAAGGAATCCACTAATATATCCGAAAGCTCTATACATGAGCTTCAAAGTAGGTCTATAGTTCGATCATGCATCATTCATGCATATCCATGTGATTGACTGAGCTTCACTACGCTGCTATAGCCCATGAAATAGAGTTATCCAATCAATCTTACATGCTAGTCCATTAATTGAAATCATTATGTCCAATTTAATGATTCCGAACTAGGAACTGGAATAATATATGGATTTTGTTCACCTGTGGGGTTTCATTCACTAGGTCAATAACAAATCAACCTAATGAGCCCATCAATCCATAATTATTTTGGATATTTTATTTAATATTGAAACCACAATTAAATAAGATTGAAACTTTGTTTCAATTTATAAACATAATTCTGCAAGTTGATGTATTACTTATGTAATATGCTTTCTCAAAACATATACAACTTAAATTACATAACTTACTTCAATCCAAGAATCCTTAGTATGACTCTCATACCTTGATCATGAAAGGGGTTTATTAAGTAGAGTTCATGAGACATTCTCATAAACACGAATTTTGCAACTTCTAAATTTTATAATAATATTCATCTCCATACACTAAGAATTCTCCTTCGTCCTTTCGCAAGGAACTTAGGAGTTTCTAATTTGTATTCCAACGTTACATTGGACTTCAATTTGAAATCTATCATCACTTGTCTTTAAAACACGTGAATCAAATAGACGAGTATAGTCCATGATATGCATGATGCATCCTTCGCAAACTGCATAAGGAGCATCACTCAAAACATGAATTTCATCAACCTTTCTCAAAGCATTGAATCTTTAATCAATGTGTCATGTTACATGGGATTGAAACTCCTTTCAATATAATGTTGAATCTCATAAGAATCTTATCAATATAAGTTTCTTAACCAAGCTCAAACATACTTCAAAACCTATCTCTATAGATCTTCAATCCCAACTGTACTCATCTTCCTCTTCCAGGTTTTCATACAAAATGCATTACCCACCACTTGACTCTTAAAGCAATGAATAATGGCTCTTTATACTAAACCAAGAAGACTGTATAGCTCCCACTAAACCTCTTGTATACACAAGACCTTTTCTTCATGATTACTTCAATCCATGATGCTTACTTCAATCCATTAATGGATCTTTTATGCATCCTTAGGATTATTGGATTTTCAAAACTTTTGATTGTATCATATACAAATCTTCTTTCATGACCATTTCAAGAAAACGCTTTGAAATCCATCTACCAAATCTCATAAGGTAGAATTCACTAAAATATCTTTAATAGATTTTTGCAACATGACTAATGTAAAGTTTTCATCATAGTCATAGTCATAGTATGAATTAGTTGAATACTTTAACAAGTCTTTGCTTAGTTAGAAAACATTTTTCTTTCTTGTTTGTTTTGCTTATAATGGGTCTCACCCAATTAGGCAAATTATTCAAGTGTCATACACTTGCTTACAGACATAGAATCTATTTCAGATTTCCTGGAATTTAAACCACTTGGAATTATCACTTGTCAAATCATCTTTATTACTTGCATAATCATCATGTTCTAAAATAAATATTTTAGAACTCTTAGTCAATATGAAATCATATTTCTTTGGCTAAGTTTTACATATGCTAGTCATTATTGTGGGTTTTTATGCAAACAATTGAAACTTATACAACAACTTTGTTTACTTTCAATGAGAAACGACAACAGAGGATGTGCACTTGGAATGTACTACCTTCGACACATGGTTATTATTCCCATTACACTTAATGAGACCACGCGTTGTCATTTGTAACATGAGGTGAATCATGCTCATATTGTTGCTTTGATTCGATTACTTCTCAAATTTCTTCAAGATTTTTGAAATCACTTTTCTTGAACTCTTTCAAGGCTCTCAAACTTTTCAAGATTATTATACTCCCACTTGCCTTTTGAGGAGGCATATTTAGCATAGGGTGAACCAATCATGGTTTGAACCACGATAATTTGTTGCTTTTCTCGAACTCTTTCGAGATTTATACTACTCGCACTTGACCTTTTGGAACAATTTCCATAAGGGCACCTGCTTGAGCAACAAACATTTTGTGCTAAGTATGATTTGTGTAGTAGTACCCCGTGCTCTGTATAGGAATTGATCGTGCATTAAACGATTTAATACAACTTTTATTCCTTGCTTTGTAGAAAGAATTTATAAGAACTCTTCGTATCCATATCATATATGGAGTCTTTGCTACATTTGATTTGACATATATAGTTTGTTTAGTTTTGTAGCTTATCTTAAAAGTATATCCCTTGAACAATGGTTGGAATATAGGTAATTTTCATCCATTATCAAAATATATCTCATATAGATTGATAGCTCCCTTCATAAACACTTCACAAGGTTTTCTTTCGGAGTTTTTGTAAAACGATTTCACAACTCTTGGATGTTCAT
This sequence comes from Chenopodium album, assembly GCF_948465745.1. NCBI lineage: Eukaryota > Viridiplantae > Streptophyta > Magnoliopsida > Caryophyllales > Amaranthaceae > Chenopodium > Chenopodium album. The sequence continues at coordinate 30,322,273 of NC_137847.1, forward strand.
CAAGGTCTTGGCTTAATTCTCATTATTACGATCATATCATAATATTTTGAATGTGTAACCAAGTAAATGTCTTGACTCAAACTTTATTCATTATAATCATATTGTAGTGTATTTATTATCTTGTCAAGTTGATTCTGAACTTCATACTGGACGTTTTGAACTTTTCAAAACTTTTACATTTATGCTTCAACTAAGCACAAGTGATCATATCACATATGAAGTATCATTGTCCGTCTCTAGCCTTTGAACCTTTGGTTTTCTTAAATCGATATGTATTCGACCTCGAGTTCGCATCATCATTTCTCTAAATGGTATTTTGTCAAAATGTCAAATTAGAATGATAATTACGTATATCAATAGATTCACAATCTAATGATATTGAAAGTTCATCCCTTTGGATCTTCCGCATGCAATGTTCATTTTTCATTTGAATTAATTGATATATTTTAGAGACAATTTATATATAGAAATGGTTTAACTATTTCTATCATATAGAACTTTAAACCTATTTAGCTATTCAAAACACATTTTGATTCAATGAAGCATAGAATAACATTAATTCCATGTTTTTGAATCTTCAATGCTTAGTCATTACTAACATTGATTAGTATTTCGATAATGACAAGAATAAATAACATTTATTTAATTCTAGTCAATTACTAGGTAAGGTGAAATATAAGTTCTACTTGTAAAGTTGCAACTTTTGCTTCCAGACTTGTAGATTCTACTTGTGAAGTAGCAACATTTGCTTCTAAACTTGTAGATTTAATTCTCCCTTAGCCATAACTTCTTCCTTTAGTTCAACCACATTATTTAATGAGTTAACTAAACAAGACATCGTATGTCCAAGAAGTAGCACTATGCTAAATCAATTTATATAATATACTTCTTAAATTGGAACATTTCCATTCTTTTACCTTCCAACTATATGAGGTAGTTTCTAATCAATTAGAATTGGTCTATTTAATTTGAAACATTTGTTGTTCATAACAACTTTTAGCATGTAAGTAGTTCTAGATTTGAGAAGTAGCAACTTGTTTGCATTTATTGGTCTATAACTTCATAATGAAATCCTGATATATTCCTAAAGCTTTCCCATTTGAGCCACTTAGAACACTTCTCTTAGGTTCAAAATGATGCTTTGCTTAACTACTTTAAGCACATTTTCATGATTTTGCTAAGTCTATTCAATCATTATTCATATTAGAGTTTAATCAACTATTTAACTCTATATGAAATGGATGAAGAATAATGTCATTTGATTAACTTTTGATCATAGAGATTTCCAATCATTTTCTTATATTCAATCATATTGAAGATAAGAGATTTTATTGGACTTTTATACTTGTCTTTTAGAGGGTTTGTACCTCCCATCTCATTATATCCCTTGAAACACTTTTCAAAATGAAGATGTGTTGGCATTTTACTCAAACATTTTGAATAAAACCAACCTTAGACATTTGACATGGGTTTAAAACTTGCCTTTAGAACCATCTTAGCAAAATTGGAGTATAGGTTTATGGATTACCTTTTAACCTTTTGAGAACGTTTCTCAACTTTATTTTCAATCGAGGAGATTATATATAATGATAAAATTAGAACGACATGTTACTAGTAAGTAAACGCAAAATTCAATTATGTTTAATAAAATTTAAAGTACCATAAGTGATATAAGATTGGTAACTTTAAAGCATTTATTCAATATTAAAATGATCCCTATTGAATTAAATGATTCCAAGACCCTTTATTTGTGTAATAGTTGACCGAACTGAGGCCCTACCATCAAGCATTACATTTTCAAGGTGAGTAAACTCTTTACTGATTACAACTCTTTGTAACTCTTGGTTGAATAATTAACCATCACATGTTTAATTATTACACTTAGCCTCAAGGTTCTAAACGCTTTAGGTAACCTTGTTGAGTATAACCAATTAAATGTGTAGAACGTGATCTACCCCAAATTACCTACGATAACAAGTGACACTCTGCTTAGGCCGACCCATCACTCATGATCTAAGGATTGTTGGGTATTCAATTGGAATAGCAACCTCAATATTACTGGGACCTAGATTCAATTATGTTGTGATTATTTAGTGAACTCTAACGCATCATCAACCAACATAAAATAAATCTAACATGCATAATCTACTAACGCATAAATAAAACATGACATAGTATGACCCCTTAATCCTAAGAAAACTAATAAAGCAGAAAAATGCTCCCACTTGAATCTTCATGGATCTCATCCATCTTATTCCTTTGGGCCTCCACTCCATTGGCTTCTTGGATCAACTGCAACCTGTAATATTATTTTATTCTATCTACTACTTAAATAAAATAAAATAAATTACAAAAATACTTAACGGTACGCAGACCGTATTTAGATTACAAAAATACGAAACGATGCGCAGATCGTATTTAGAATCTATGGGCCATACTAGTCTATATATAGCAATAAATAATATCATATATTATAAAGTGCCACATAATAAATCACTCATTATGCTTTCCTAAACTACAACATCGAATGATCATAATTAAGGAAACATGGCACAAAATATCTCATATTTTTAATTAATTAATTACTGCAATTAGATAATATCATATATTATTTCTAACCAATCATAAAATATCATATATTTTATTTAAGGTAAGAGATGGAATCAAATCATATTTTAATTATGGAAGATAAATCATATTTATTTTCCATGATTATCCTAACTAATTTAGGAGATTCTATCCTAATTGCTAGCCAATCACATAATTTAAAATCAATTATTATCCAAAATAATTATGGGATAATCTTTTTAAATAAATCATTATCCAAATAGAATCTTTTGCTCCATAATTATCCAAACTTAACAAAAATAACAACTTTTAATTTTGTTAATTATCTTTTCAAAATCAAAACTTATCTTTTTAATTTTAATTTCGAAATCTGATTTTTATTTAAAATAATTTTTTTTTTTAAATAACTGCGCCAGCTACCGTGGTGTGGCCAGCCGAAGCCAGCCACGGTGGCCGTACACCTTGCGGTGTACGCTGCACAGTAGCGATGCAGGAATATCAGCAGCAGCACACGCAACACTTGCGGTGCACTGCTGTCGCTGCTCCTGTTCGAGTTCCTGCCCAGCCCCGCCCTCCCTCCGGACCACCTGCAGCGGCAGCTTTTGTGGCTGCGCCACCCAGCCGTGGTTGCCGCTACTTTAAAACCTTTTTTTTTAATTTAAATAAAAACAAAATAATTTTGTAAAAAATTAAATTAATCTTAATGTGGTCCAATTAATTTCAAAGTTAAATCATATTCAATCTTGAAATTAGGGTTCTTCATGAAATTAATCCCCAATTTAATTTAACTCTTAAATTAAATAATTTGATCATGAAAAATTCATAATTTAGCATGAAATCAAATAGATTAAATTCTATAAACACATAATAATCAAATTAAATCAAAACCAAAACACAAATTTCACAAATTAGGGTTTAGGGTTTCGAATTTTTCGAAAATTAGGGTGGGGGGTTCAAATTTTTCGAGTGATTTAGGGGCAAAATTCGGATCTTTGATGGCCAATTTGGAGCAAATTAATCAACTTTTAATGATTCTGTATTGTTAAATCACATTTAAAATAATAATTGACCCATAATTAAATTATTCTCCCTCCTAATTGAATTAAAATTGTGGACTATCAAAGGGTTAATATTCAATACATGTACATGCATAGGCTAACTGATACCACTGTAGGAGTTTATAGGTACAAATGCGGAAAACATTAATCATATGCATATAGCACCTAATCCCAATATCATGCATAAAACATAAAGAATTAGAATTAATACCTTTGTACCGTGGTTCCACGTGTGATCGAACAAGAACAGGGGAGATAAAGAACCTCAAACGTGATTCCTTTACTTGGACCACGGGCACGGATTAAGACCTCCACTAATGCTAGTTAGTTGCAATTGAACCCTTCAATTGACCTTCTAAGGAGAAGAACGAGCAACGAACCAACCACGAACCACCACGAACGCCACTAGGGGTGGCCGACCGTGAGTCCAAGGGGGAGGAGAGAGAGAGCCGTGGGTTAGAGAGAGAGTGTGAGGGTTTCGGGATTTCTGGTTGCTTGATTCACAATCAACTGTTAATTGTTCTGTCAATTGTTACGTCATACAACCCTAGGCATGGATCTTATTTATAGATCTCATCTCTAAATAAGAGTCCATGACAAAGCCTAGAACCTAACTTTAATCTAACTATGCTAGCCCAATCCAATTCATGATTAGTTACTTGCTCATGAAGCCCATAAATGGGCCTCTAACTTGCTTAACCCAATACCCTTGTGTGTGACCTCATAGGATCCATTCTAGCGGGCTTTGGACCATTTGACTAGCCGAGATCATTGATCATAGTCTAGCAACAGATAATGACGACCCAAAAGAACAAACTTATTATCTCCATAATAATGATCCTTGATACATCTAGTAATTGCACTTATCGAAGACATAATTCCTTCAAACACCACATCAGAGACGAAGGCATATGAAATCAGCTAATCTGATAAACCATGTGTCGAAGCAAGCTAATTCCACTAGCGAGGCTTCTATCGTCCCAACTTGAATGAAAGGCTTCAAAGAGTTGAAGAGAACAATTCTATTGTTGCTCATACCTATCGTAGGTTACTTAGGATCAAAACAAAAAGTTTATTGAAATTATGAGAAAAAGGTGGATTCTAAAATTTTCCTATTAGAATGGTTAGAACCCATGCCCTACAAGCAAGCTTTGGATAAGTGTCAACTCAGGAAATGGCTTAAGGCCATTAAATCCAGAATGGACTCCATGTCTGTAAAGATGTGTTAGTCCATGATAGTCTTACAAATAGGGTCAAACCTACTAGATGCGTAAGCCAATTTGGATTCTTCTAATAATTGATGATTTCGATTACGAAGTTTAGCAATGGAGATCAAAATCACCTTCATGAAATGTTCTTGATGGATGGTATGTATATGATATAACCTAAGAACTTTGAAATCCAGAAATCCTAGAAAGTTTTGCGAACTTCAGAAATTCATTTAATGGATTGAAGTAAGCGTAAGGGAGTCGAAACATTCGTTTCGATCAGGCAATCAAATAGTTTGATTTCCTCAAAGAACGATAACGAATCTTGTAGAGACAAGAGTTTTAGTGGGAGCAATTGGTCTTCTTAGTCATGTATGTAGATGACATACAGTTCATATGAAATGACATATCAATGCTTGAGTAAGTCAAGCAGTGGTTAGAGAGTTGTTTCTATATGAAAGGCTTAGGAGATATTGAGTACTTATTGGGAATCAAGATCCACAAAATGAATCTTGAAGAATGATTGGAATGAATCGAGAGACTTATGTTGATAAGGATCTTAACAAGTTCATGAAGCAAGACTCTAAGAGAGGATGGTTTCCCATGTTTCATGGTAGTACGCTCAGTAAAACTTAGTGCCTTCAAAAGCTAATAGAGTTGAGTTGTATGGATAATGTACCTTATGCTTCTGCAGAAGGGTCCATTGTATATGCCATGATATGTACAAAGCAAAATGTTACATATGACTCGTGCATGTGTAGCAACTTTTCAAGTAATTTCAGAATAAGCATACTGAAAGTTACAAAGGGCAAATCCTTGAGTACTTGAGAAGGACTAAAGGAATTTTTCTAGCTAATGGTGTTAAAAGTGAATAAGTTGTCAAAAGTGAATATGGATGCAAGTTTCCAAACAAGCAAGATGGCTTTAGATGGTGATCTAAATACATTTTGTGTTTGAATGGAGAAGAACAGTAAGCTTGAAGAGTTCAAAGCAGAATACTGTTGCATACTCATTGTCAGAATATGTGTTTTAGCTACAGTAAGAGTAGTTAAGGAGGAAGTTTGGATCAAATTGTCTTGTGACTAAAAGGACACCTTTGCCAAAACAAAGGAGTTAGGGTCACATCACAAATACAAACAAATAGATATGAGATATCACCTCATTTATGAGATCAATGATAAGCGGAATGTCGTGATCTGCAAAGTTTTATTATGAGTGAGAAATCACTAAACCCCTTCCAAAGACTAAGATATGAGAGTAATATTAAAGACTTGGATTGAAGCAAGTTATGTAATTCAAGTTGTATATGTTTTGAGAAAGCATATTACATAAGGAATGCATATATTTGCAGAATTATGTTTAAAATAGAAATTTCATTTCTCTTATTTAATTATGGTTTTGGAAATTAAATAAAATGTCCAAAATAATTATGAATTGATGGGCTCATCAGGTTGATGACATGGTGAATGAAACCCCACAGGTGAACAAAATTCATATATTTTTAAGTTCCTAGTTCGAAATCATTAAAGTGGACATAAATGATTTCAATAAATGGACTAGCATGTAAGATTGATTGGATAGCGCAGTTTCATGGGCTATAGGGGCATAGTGATGCTCGGTCAATCACTTGGATATGCATGAATAATGCATGATCGAACTATTGACCTACTTTGAAGTTCAAGTATAGAGCTTCCGGATATATTAGTGGATTCCTTTGACATGAGTGGAACATTGATTTCATTCAATGATTGATTTAACTGTGGAACACTCAAACGTCTGCCCGTAACTGGAGATTATAAAGTGTGTTTCCCGGTTATTTCAAAATTTGAGTGGGAGCCTTGTTGCCACAAGATTGGATTGAGTCTACCTATTAAATTAGGGAATGTGTCATGGCCACTTGAAGAGGGAGAATTCAGAAAATAAGTGGCCGCGTTCAAATGCATTACTCAGTAATCATTTTGTTTTGTAATTCTAACTCAGATTTCAAGAAGCGATTTGTAGATTAATATGATCTCGACATGTGATGCAATCATATTATCAAATCGACACATATTGACTTAAGGAATTTGAATATTGCACACTTGTCTCAGACAAGTGGGATTGAAGGATTTATGTCTTCGTCGTGTGCAATTACTAGATATATAAATGGATCAAATTATGGAGATAATTAAGTTCGGACATTTGGGTCGTCGTTTTATCATAGCTAGAGGTACTAACGATCTTTGGGCTAGTAAAATAGCCTAAAGCCCAATTGGACGGATCCTATAAGGTCACACAAAGGGTCTAGATCGGGCACGAGAGGACAAGGCCCATGATGGGCCTCATCCTCTAGTATGGTCGGGCATATGGAGTAAGATTGAGGGTTTTGGGCTTCCTAACCCTAGTCTAATTATAATGTGATTATAAATAGACTAGGTGCCTAGGGTTTGCTAGTAGTATGCAATTATCTGATCAGTGAGATCAAACCCTAATTAGCAAACACGAGACCAACCCCTCTCATACTCCTCTCTATCTCACGGCTCTCTCTCTCCTCCTCGGCGCCAGTGTGGTGGTTCGTGGTGGTGGTGGATCGTGGTGGTCGGCTTAGTCCATTAAAGGTGGTGATCGCGGTTTTCCTCAATCACTCGACCAATCTAGTATTGGTGGACGGCTCGTTCGAAGCTCGTGGACTAAGTAGAGGGGCAATGCTTGGGGCTCTATTCTCTCCCTGATTTGCAAATCATTTGCTACGTGGAATTCACGCTTCAAAGGTATGATTATGTGTCTTGTGTGTTATGCATGTGATCTTGGGATTAGGTACTTTTATGAATATGATTCATGATTTTCCGCTGCATAGTACCTATAAACTCCTACAGTTTCGCGATGGGCTCTGTCGCTGGCAACAAGGGTCAGTTTTATTCCGATTCGAATTCTGATTCTTTTCTGTCGATTCCGGACTATTTTCTTTATGAATAGGGTTGTATTTCCCCATTTTCAATCATCAACAAGCTTGATCATCACCAATCATCTCTCTTCTCTCTCTATTCTCTTTCTAAGCCTAGCTATTTTCAAAATACACCATACCTCATTCACGAGTTCTAGACATACCTAGCCAAGTTCGAAGTTGCCATCGCCCTACACGTGAAAGGTTGATAATTTATGAGGGTTTGGTCCCAAATCTTTATTTCAATTATTTGCTTTAATTGTTTGATATTCTCCTTGAAGTTACTAACATGTGTATTGTTTTGATAGAAAGAGATACGAGGCATAGAAGTAAGTAACTTAATTATTTACTACTCTTTTAATATAGAAAGCATGTTTATATTATTCCTAGTATCATGTTAGGATGTTTTTATTGCTTTCTAGTATCATGTTTAGGTTGCTTCCTATTTCTTCTATCATGTTAGGGATAAAGTTTTGATCTTTATTGTTTAGTGACATGCTAGGATTTGTTATTAATCTTGTTACTATCATGCCTAGGATCTTGCTAATATTATTATGCTTTGATAAGAATATTATTATGATGATGTTTGTTATTATTATTGTTGCTTGATATTATTATTGTTGTTGCTTGACCACGCCCTGTCTTGCAGGAATAAAAGGAATTTGTACTTGTAATCACGCTTAATAAGTTAATTAATAATTTTGTTTAGGCTAATATGATTATAATTCAAGTGATCGCCAATAATAGATTTGTTTGTGCATTAATATTCAACCAACATAGATTAAATAGGTTTAGGGTTAATATATTGATTTTATGTTAGTCAGAAAGCGGGGCACATGAATGTGAGAAGAATAAAGTAGAGGCCTATTTTTAGGGCAGATTCAATCTATTTTAGGTTGGATTTGTACATTCATCCCCGATTATCCAGTCATGGTTCCGGACCACTACAGAGTTAGCGATCTCATAGATCGTGAAGGGGTGTAACCTTCACCCTCTTAACGGTTTACAAGTTCCTAAAACTTGTTAGCGACTCTTTTACACTAGCTTCCTTCCCTTTGGACGCCACCATGCTTAAGTGTATGATCACAATGGGGCTCAAGTGTGGGATGCTTAAAATATTCCCTACCAGTTTTTTGGCGACTCACTGGGGAGGATTTCTATTTTAATTCCTAAAATTTATTTTGGTAATGATTTAGAATGAGTGGTTGAGACTCGAAACGTTCTAAATATTCATGTGCGTAATTTTTATTGACATTATTGACATATGCATAAAAAAGGTCTGCATTGGAAAGACCATCCGTAATGCGTCAAAAACATAGGATTTTTACCAAACAAAATTTGGGAAATATATTTCACGACTAGGATCGACAAAACGCTACGAAAAATCAGAAAATTCAAAGAACAGAAAGCTGCTGAGGCATGTAGGAACCGGCGCCGAGAAAACAGTGCCAGCGCCATGCGATGGCTTTGTTGCCGTGCGACAGCATTGTCGTTCGGCGATAGAGTTATCTTCTGGCGACGGGCCCTATTGTCTCGCGCCATGTTCTTCCAATACCGAGCCAGAAATCTACCTTCTTTGTTTCGACCAATTCTAGTATTGTTCGCTCGATTCTACTTCCTGATTGAGTTTTTCTCACTTTTCTGAACCCATATGTGTTCCACATATGGCCATAACCCTCTGGGGATTCACGCTCCATCTACCCAATCGAACGCTCATGGCAACGAAGGGTCCCATGCACACGCGCCAACCCTTCCAAAGGTAAGGCTTCCACGCGGTGCATTCGAACTCATAACCATGGACCCTTTTTTTACTAACCCTTATCCTTGAACTTTAGAGACTTAGAGCCATGGTTAGGTTGCAAACGCATTGCATCACATTGTGCTTTCTTGACTATTTGTGCATTCTTTGCTTGTGCATAACCTATGTGTGTTTACACTAACGTTTGTTTGACTTGTGAATGAGTCTAAATAAACTAATTAATGACTAAAGGACTTTGCTTAATTAATTAATTAATTAATATGAGTCTAAATAAATTGATCAAACTTGACTTAGTACGACCATAGGCTTGTCCTTTTAGAGTAAAACACTGGAAACAGGCCCAGACTACTGCTTCAGTAATGGCGCATGAGTTTGGCTTGTAGTGCGACATGCTAGTGTCCAGCGTTATGCGACAACATTGTCGCATCGCGCTGGTCCTGGCGTTTGGCGATAATCCCGTTGCTTAGGTGACGGTCCAATTTTTTGCTCGAGTCCTCACGTTGAGTCTAATTAATCAATTTATTAAATGGAAGAAGCTATATTTAGTCCTTAATTGAGTCTAAGAACATAGTCCCATGGTCTTACACAAGTGTCAAAGCATGTCATTTTCACTCACTTTTTGAAGCACACCCTTCATGTATGTTTCACCTTGACCATATCTTAGGTTCATGCATGAGTCATTCTTTTCGTCATTTAAGTCGGGGGTCCACTTTATTCCTAAATCCTTCCACATCTCTCCATCTACATCATCTTTCCACTCTCCACATGCTTGCTCCATACATATCATTCCCCTCATTCTTCCATGATCTTTCTCCATCTATGCATGTTGAATCAAGATTGAGTCAAACAATTAACAATAAATATTCATAAATCCCTTTTCCACAGTACTTGGTCAAGAAGAAAGGGCGGCTAATCAAGGACAACTCTTTTGTTCAAATCTTACTTTTTGATAAACTTATTCGTCAAAAGAGAAAAGCTAAGAAGATAATGGCAACTCGAGAAGAAGTCAATGAACTTAGGCAAAACTTGGCCAATGTAACTGAAATGATGAAGGCTATGGCTCTTCAAGTCAATGACCCTGCGAAACAGCAACAGATGCAACGAATGGAGGAAAGCTTGAACAAGCTCTCCAACGACTACAAGTTTCAGGGCATTAGCTCGCAAGGGGTCTCGGTGGACAAGGAACTTCTTCCGCAGAAGTTCAATGCCAATGACATCCCTAAGTTCAAGCCAACTGACAACCCCTATTTCCACTTAAGGGCTTTTGAAACTATAATGAACATTAAGGGGATTGATAGGAAAGTCTTTCACTCTTTATTCTCACTATCTCTTGAAATCGTTTGTCAACAATGGTTCTTTTCCCTTGACAAAGAGAAGATCTCCACTTGGGATGGAATAATAAACACTTTTATTGATAGATATAAAGTGCAACAAGTTGAAACAGACCATAGACAACTCGAGATGCTAAGGCAAAAAGAAAACGAAAGGTTCACCTCTTTCTTCAACAAGTGGAGGGAAACTTCTACTAATATGGTTGAAGTTCCTACTGAAAAGGAGTCTGTAAGGATGTTCATCAAGAACCTCCAAGAAAAGTATTCAAAGCATTAGAAATATCAACACAATTTGAATACTTTCAAGGCCTTTTATAACATAGGTATTGAAATCGAAGATGACCTTGCCAAACAAAAAGCTACTATCAATAATAACAACAGTGGCTGGAAAGGAAAGAAAAACGACAATCCTTCTTCTTCCGAAAACACCCACTCTAGCAATAATGTTAGTACCTTTGACCTTGACGATGTCTTAACCATGGATAATCAAGGATCTAAAAAGAAACCAAAAAGAGAGTTCACACCCATTGGAATGACTTATGATGCTGCTTTCGATCTATCTCCATGATCGAGGATTAACCAAACCTATTGGCCTTACTGAAGATCCAACGCCAGAAAGGTGATCTTCAAGATGGAATCCCAATTCTTATTGCAAGTACCATCAAAGAAATGGTCATACCACGGATGAATGTTACAGATTTCAAAATCTCATTCAAGATCTCATAGAAGCAAACAAGATCCCATTGCCTCTAACTAGCAAGAAGACCGGGTGATGACCAAGCAAAAGCCATGAGGCGGGCTTCAACGACAGGATTTCATGACCTTTTTTTTCTTTTCTTCATTCCTTCTTTCCTCAATAAGTCTAGCATAGGCACCTTTTGTTTTCCTTAGATTTATTTTGTAGGTTTTTTCTTTTTCTCTCTTAATAAAATGAGCATTTATTTCCTTGCATATGATCATCGCATTATTTAAAAAAAAAAAAATCCATGTCGAACTAAGCACAAGGTATACTAATGATTTGGGGCACCTCTTGTAGCCTATCATATCACTTTCACCCTTTCAAATATACATCCTTTCTTGATAAACCACTTTGAGCCTCATCTAACGATAGACCTTTCTTTTTTCAACCTACATCCACCTAACTTTGGGATAGGATGGTGTGCAACTTATGCAAGTTCTAAATACAAAAGCTTGAGTGATTTTACCTAGATCTCAAAAATTTAATAAAGCAAAAAATCATTAAAAGTGTGCAAAAGGGCAAGTGTTCCAATGTCGTTGATATGAACATGTCTTTGATATGAACACGTCTCAGATTGCGTCTCTTATCGAGTGCTCGGTACCGTGCCTGAGAAACATGAATTCCAAGTGAGTGATAGACCGCATGACCGGGATTTCACACACTTATCGAAGAATGAAAAAGCAAAAAAAAAGAAAGAGAGCAAAAAAATAACAAAAGAAAGAGAGTTAAAAAGTGAGAAACCTCGAGCATACAAATATAAAGATTCAAAAGCAAGGTTGCACACCTTGGGGGCTTATCTAGGGTCTTGAGCCTTTATCCCCTTCTTCTTCAACCTTTAGCCTAACCCCGTTACAACCCTTCAAAAGACCTCTTTGAGGTATACACACACTTGTGCGAGGTTTAGCTAGAGCTACGTTCGGCCTGATTCCTAACAGATACGTAGGCAACCTCACATTGGGGTGCGGCTGTAATAAAAATGCATTCACATTCACATTCACATTCATACACGATCATATCAAGGGATCTCCAATGTTCATCCCTATCCATTTAGAGCTAGACTTGGGGGCTTGATCCTTACATCATTAGCTTACCCAGCCTAAGGGTCACCATTATTTAACTCTTTTCAAAATACTTTTCCACACACTTAGCTTTTGCGGCCTAACTATAGTGTCACTTTCACACACGTCACAGATACATGACCAAATAATCCTTCCTATAGGAACCCTTTGTCATGGAATCTTAACGCAGCATTAACGCATGCCTTGTCATATCATGATCACTCATCCCTTGTAGTCATCATTGCAAAGTATGAAGTACTTAGCCTCCGCACCTAGGTTATCCAAATACTTTCATCATCGAGTCAACAATTGAGATAGCCTAGGATGAACTAATCATTGCACTATGAGATACAACATTAACGCATACATTGACTAAGCTCATTCAACATGCACCGCAAACACTCAAATACTTCACTTCTTCTTTTTCGCGTCTTTCTTTTTCGGGAGAAAGTCAGTACCCTCCACAAAAATGACGGAAAATTTTTGCTTTTCTGCATTTTGAGTTGCACAAGTACATTACATTGCAATGCACACACGAGTCATGTACATTGAGTCATGTCGTGTCAAAACACATTGAGTCAACCTCAAGTCAGTCAATCACATTGAGTCAAAGCAATCACAATGAGTCAAGTACACCAAAACTTGGGCCAACCCCAAAAACATGAGCAAAGTCCTATAGTCTAAAATATAGATGCAGGTACTTGATTGACGATCGGCCTACTAACGGTCATATTGATTGATTGGGTTCCTTGGTACCCCCGCCAGTTAGCCCCTATAAGCAAATTGACATGATTAGTAGTCGGCTCGATTACAATCGCAATCAATGATTGGCCAGACGATCATCTCACTTAAATTAAGCGCTTAAACATTGGCTCATTACAAACACCAAGGCACTGGTCCAAAAGCAAGCACATCACCTATACGACAATTTTTGAAGATTGGATTGTCATCTCAAAATGACAATGTTTCCAAGAGTGGATTGTCGCACATTTTCTTCAACGACAATTTTCCAAGATTGGAGTGTCACCTCAAACTGGCAAAGTTTCCAAGCGTGGATTGTCGTACTCCTTCTCTGTTTGGCAAATTTTTCCAAGTTTGGATTGTCATAGAAACCCCTGGCAATTTTTTCGAGATTGGATTGTCATACACCCAGTTCCCTATGGAAAAATTTCCCAAAGGATTGTCGTAGGTCTCTATTCATCTTAAAAATTTCGGCAAAGGTACCCCAATGTGGATTGTCATTCATTTCAATAAGTGACAAATTTTCCCGAAGCAGATTGTCGATCGACTCTTTTTTGCAAATGTTCCAAGACACGGATTGTCAATTGTGGCAATATTTTCCCAAAAGGATTGTCGCATAGTATTGGTAAATTTCCAAGGTGGATTGCTTTCAAGAGTTATATTCCAAGACGTGGATTGTCAATCGTAGCAAGGTTCTTATGACAGATTGTTACGAAGCATTGGTAACTTTTCCCAAAATTGGATTTTGGCAAAATTTCCGAGATACGGATTGTCGCTTCATCGTGGCAACATTTCCTAGGGATGGATTGTTACATGGCATTGACAACTTTGCTTAAATCGGATTGTCGTACATCATTCAAGAGTTGTGTTGGCAACTATTCCTAACGAAGAGAGGATTGTCATCACCCCCAAAACATCAACACAACAAGCATTCAAGCAAAGCATCAGCAGACAGAGGATCACAAGGTAAAGAGATCTTCGAGGACTTTCACTAGGATGAGAAGGTTGTCAATTAAATGATCGAGTCAAGGCACAGACGAGATTTTGAAGACAGCTACAAGCAGCGGTCTTCGGTGATGTTCCCTAGGATGAGGAAGATTGTCATTCCAAGACTGAAGACAACTACAAGCGGTGGTCTTCGACAATATTCTCTAGGATGAGAAAATTTTCAAAGCTGAACATGGCTACAAGCAGTCATCTTCGACGACGTTCCCTAGGATGTGGAGAGTTGTCACAAACAATCGGGGATAGCTACAAGCAGCGGTCTGCGACGATGGCGTTCACGAGGCACTGTGGAGGTTGTCACAAATGCATCAACAAAATCGACCCCAAAGACGTGTGCTCGACGGTGCAATATACGCGTTTCTTAACTCTCTTATCTGTTTAACTAACACTAGTTTGCAAGTATCGACATTACAAGATTGATTTAGGATCACAAAACATTCTGAATCATTCTCTGTCCCTATTGCTACTTTGACTTTCGTTTTCGAAACTTGCATTTCTCCAGACTTAGTCAAAGTGAGGGCTTCTGTAGACACCCAATTGTGTCTCCCCAAAAACCAAACCCAGTGATGAGTACCTTTCACGTCACTTGATTATCGAACGAAGTGAAAGTGAAAGTCTTGTGATATGGTTATTTTTAATATTTCGTTTTCGAAAATCTTCTCTATTTATGAAAATAGCTAGTCCAATTTAGCTTGGTCCATGATAGGGGTCCGATAATAGTGTAGTTAGGTCGAGCCCGCAAAGAGCTTTCCAATGATATATTATAAGCCCAATTCCGATGAATAATGAGGAAGTTATGGCCGAAGTAATAAATTGGGTCTGAAATGGTTTAATGGCCCAATGATCTAGTGGAGGGCCCATTAATTAATTTCATTAATTATTAGGATTGATTCTAATTTTCTAGAGTAGTCTAGAAGGTTATTTTGAGTTCTAATAGCGTCAGGATTGATAATTCTCTTTTTGAAAAATAATGAATTTGATTAGAAATAAAAAAAAACAAGTGTTTTATTTTGATAAAATCTGATTTAAAATTGATAAACACGGAGTTTAATTTCTTAATTATATTAAGAAGAGGATTCCGTACAAAAGCGCGTTTTATCTTTTAACTAGCGCCAAACGACAGAGCCTGTCTCCCTGCGTGGTGCTTGTCGTTTCGCGCTGGGCTCTATCGCTGGCGACAGGGGTCAGTTTTATTCCGATTCAAATTCTGATTCTTTTTTGTCGTTTCCGGACTATTTTCTTTATAAATAGGGTCATATTTCCCCATTTTCAATCATCAACATGCTTGATCATCACCAATCATCTATCTTATCTCTCTATTCTCTTTCTAAGCCTAGCTCTTTTCAAAATACACCATACCTCATTCACGAGTTCTAGACACACCTAGCCAAGTTCAAAGTTGCCTTCGCCCTAAACGTGAAAGGTTGATAATTTCTGAGGGTTTGGTCCCAAATCTCTATTTCAATTATTTGATTTAATTGTTTGATATTTTCCTTGAAGTTACTAACATGTGTATTGTTTTGATAGAAAGAGATACGAGGCATCGAAGTAAGTAATTTAATTATTTACTACTCTTTTAATATAGAAAGCATGTTTATAATATTCCTAGTATCATGTTAGGATGTTTTTATTGCTTTCTAGTATCATGTTTATGTTGCTTCCTATTTCTTCTATAATGTTAGGGATAAAGTTTTGATCTTTATTGTTTAGTGACATGCTAGGATTTGTTATTAATCTTGTAACTATCATGCCTAGGATCTTTCTAATATTATTATGCTTTGATGAGAATATTATTATGATGATGTTTGTTGTTATTATTGTAGCTTAATATTATTATTGTTGTTGCTTGATCACGCCCTCTCTTGTAAGATTAAAAGGAATTTGTACTTGTAATCACGCTTAATAAGATAATTAATAATTTTGTTTAGGCTAACATGATTATAATTCAAGTGATCGCCAATAATAGATTTGTTTGTGCATTAATATTCAACCAACATAGATTAAATAGGTTTAGGGTTAATATATTGATTGTATGTTAGTCAGAAAGCGCACATGAATGTGAGAAGAATAAAGTAGAGGCCTATTTTTAAGGCAGGTTCAATCTCTTTTAGGTTGGATTTGTACCTTCATCCCCGAATATCTAGTCATGGTTCCGGACCACTATGGAGTTAGCGATCTCATGGATCGTGAAGGGGTGTAACCTTCACCCTATGAACGGTTTACAAGTTCCTAACACTTATTGGCGACTCTTTTACTCTAGCTTCCTTCCCTTTGGACGCCACCATGCTTAAGTGTATGATCACAGTGGGGCTCAAGTATGGGATGCTTGAAATATTCCCTACAGACACCCCTGAAGCCGGATGCCCATGGGGTATTGAGGAGTGGCAAGCCACTCAACACTACTGTCGGCCCAGCAGAAGGCAAAAACAAGACCGCCAGGGAGGAGGAGGCGGAAGGTATAATCACTAACCTTTTACCTTAGGTTGTTGAGTAAATTAAATAGGCGCCTAATACCTCAAAAGGCACTAGACCTTTCGGCCAACTTTATTTACAATGTTTGATTGTGCAGAGACCCCCCAGAGGTCGACTGTCCTTCAGATGGCTAAGCAAATGCTGAGGGCGCTTGATCTTAAGGAGTCGACACCATTAACCTCGACGCCATCTTGGCGCTTCTCTGTGAGGTAAGATACTTATGATATTTTATTTGTGATATTTCATCTTGAGTGATGCATATGCCCTTTTGATACTGACCATTCTCAATGTTAGCCGAATGCAGGCTATGCTGCGTGTAAATGGGTTTATAAAGCCAATTAATGATTAGTCTAAAGAGGTAACGGCTGCTAAATCTCAGGCCGCCTCCTCATTAGACACTACTCAGTTTGAGATTGCCCAAAATGAAATACTAACACTTGATATGATGTATTCCCAGGCGACTGCAAATCTGCAGGTCAAGCAGGACTTAGATGCAGCGAGGGGTGGATTACCGAGCTTAAAAATGAGGTCAAGGCCCTCAAGGCCAAGCTGGAGCCCCTCGAGGAGGCAGACAAGAAGGCGTACGGCCTGCAGAGGCAGGTTGATAAACTCAAGGGCTAGCTGCAGAACTAAGAGACCCAGCTTAAATCTAAATACAAGTCCCTGGCTGAGGAAAAAAAAAGGACCTAGTCAAACAAATGATGGAGGACTATGACTCCATCATGCAGATGGCTTGGGAATCGTTGCAGCCGGACTCTCACTACCAAACTTGGAAGGCTAAGTTTGACATAGCCAATGATGAGTTTAACGCCCGGCTCATGAAGCGGGCGGAGGAGGAGGCGGCCAAAGGTACTGATGCATCCGACTCCTCGGACGAGTCGTCCTCGGGGGATGATGATGATCAAGAGGAGGATGAAAACGACGATGGATAGCCGCAAGGGGGCAACAAGCTAAGGATGATGTGGCTGTTAATACTGAAAACCTCTCCTGATCCTTTTAAGATTTTTAGGAATCTTTCTGCGACCGAATGCCCAAGTGTTTTCATTTCGTCTCTGCGCCGAGTATTTGTGTATCTTTATCGACCAGGGGGTCGGGTGAATCAACAATTTCTCCCGGTTTTACCGGTTAACTCTTTCAATTGTCCGCAAGGACTGCTGTTTTATTTTAATGAAGCTTCCGGTCAATCTGACCGGTTTTGATCATATTGATGCCTTGCCTTAAAATTTTAAAGCTTTCAATTTTTTATAACTTGCTATATACTATGCTATTGTTTGTGCTATCGGATGTCTTTGCCCCTGGCCGGATGTTCGCTTGTTTTCAAAAGGTGGGTTGATTGACTTAGAAATTGTTGATACTTAAAAGAGTATGATCGGTTTCTAAGTCAATCAATCACTATGGTGATTGCCCCAAACCAAGCGAACAGCCGGCCATCATGAGCAGACAGGTATGCGCTTGAGATATCCGGCCATAGGCCTCAATGAATTATTAAGTCTTTGGACTTAAACTTATAATCGAGATATGAAAATCTGGCCGCCTGCCTTGCCTTAAGGCAGCAACGGGCGGTGCTGCATAATAATTTAAGCCTCTAAAATGAAACGTTTGCCGCTTCCTGCCTGTTTTAAATCAGTTGGGAACCTTAGACTTTTTAGGTTTCAAATTAGATTAAGTCAAACAGCTGTGAGCGTTATCTTAATCCAGATCGTCGGTAGGGCCGTTTGTTGTTGATTTATAGAGCAATGTACCACCCGAATGGGAGATGCTCTCTTCGACGAATTCGCGCGAATGGACGTCGCCAGTTGTCGTACTTATGTTGGAGCAGATGGCCGTACTCATGTTGGAGCAGATGGCTTTATAAAATATATCCGGCCTTCGACCTCTCTAAGAAGAATAGGGAGTCGCTAAGTTTTTGACACTTAGCTTACAAATGGTAAGTAGATTCAGGCCGTCTGCACATTGTGCAGACGATGCCTTTAAGCATAAGTATTCAGGCCGACTGCTTATGGTGCAGGCAGTCCTTATTGATGCACTTTTCAAAATGCTATGTGAGTTTGGGCTGTCTGCACATTGTGCAGGCGGTTCTCACGAATGTGGTAAAATGGTTGAGTTTAGGTCGTCTGCACATTGTGCAGGCGGTACCCTATAATGCAATTTGGGGCCTTCCTAATTTGGGGTTAGCTTTCCTTGCTCATTCGCCCTACCGACTACCTCCATTTTCCGTAACACAAAGTCCCCAACCTTGAGGTGCCGCTTGTGCACTCTCTTGTTGTAAGCTCTAGTCATTCTCAGACGGCAGATCTCATGGCGTAAGGCGGCATTGCCCCTGCGCTCTAGAAGCGAGTCCAATGCTAGCCGCATAGCCTCCCAATTTGCCTCTTCGTCATACAACATGATTTGAAGAGTCGGCTCATAGTGTTCGATGGGCAAGACGGCCTTTACACCGTAGACCATGAGGAATGGGGTCTCTACAGTTGCCCTTTTTCCTGTTGTTCTGATAGTCCATAAGACATGTGGTAGTTCATCTGCCTATAGGCCGCCAGCTCTTTCAATCTTCTTTTTTATGCCGTCTGAGATTAACTTGTTGAAGGCTTCAACCTGGCCGTTTGCTTGGGGTCAGCCGACTGATGCAAAGCAATGTGAGATCCCTTGATCTCCCAACCAAGTCTTGAGATGAGGCATCTTAAACTAAGGACCGTTGTCAAAAACCATAGACATAGGCACCTTGAACCAGGTGATGATATTCTTCCAGATGAAGGAGATGACGTCCTTAGTCTTGATGTTTTTTACCACCTCTGCCTCTACACCCACTTGGTGAAATAGTCCACGACAACAAATATATGCCGCCGTCCGCCTGATGCAGGAGTATATGGCCCCAGGATGTCCGTGCCCCACTTGGCGAATACAAATGGGCTTTGGATAGCCGTCAGGTCTATGGTCGGACGGTGTATAAGCTTGTCGAATTTTTGGCATTTATCACATTTTTTCACCAATGTCATGGAGTCTTTCTCAAGGGTGGGCCAGAAGTTGCCCTGCCGCCTGGCCCTTTCTGCTAGAGACCTGCCGCCTATATGTGAGACACAAAATCCCGCATGTAGATCCTCTAGAATTTCCTGCCCCTTTTTGGGGGGTGATGCATTTCAAGAGGGGTTGTAGGAACCCTTTCTTAAAAAGCTCTCTTTTGTGAACTTCAAAATTGGCCGCACGCTTTTTCAGTGCGGCTGCTTCTGGAGTTGAATCCGGCAGCGTGCCGTCTAGCAGATACGCCCGGATGTTATCCATCCAGGTAGAAGTTCGGTCAAGTACTCCAATAGGATTTTATTTAATGCTTCGTTTTCCCATTACTTCCCAGAAGACTGACCGAGGTGTATCACATGAGGCGGATGATGCCAGCTTAGACAGAGCACCCGCCTAGTTGTTTTCGGACCGAGGCACTTGACTTAGATTGAATTTTTCAAGTGTCTTGGCCTCAGCTTTGACCGCCTGCAAGTATTTGATCATAGCCGGATGGGTAGTTTCATAATTACCATGGTATTGGCTAACGACCAACTGAGAGTCAGAGCAGGCGTCAATCTTAGTTGCCCCTGCCGCCTTGCACATGCGGATGCCGGCTAGCAGGGCTTCATATTCTGCCTCACAATTTGAGGCCTGAAACTTGAACCGTAGTGCATGCTCGTACTTGTCTCCCTCAGGAGACTGATATATAACACATGCACCACAGCCGTTCATAGTGGAGCTCCCATCCACATACACTTTCCAAACTTGATTAGTGTAATCCGGCGCAGCCGGCCTTGTCATTTCGACAATAAAGTCGGCGAATGCCTGCCCCTTTATTGCCTTCCTTGGTTCGTAAGTGATTTCCAGACTTTGTAATTCAATAGCCCATTTGAGCATTCGGCCTGATGATTTCAGGGTCGTCATTGGCCGCTCGATCGGTTGGTCAGTATAGACCACTACCAGATCTGCCAAGAAGTAAGGTTTCAACTTCTTGACGGCCATATAAAGAGTAAGGCCAAATTTTTCAACCATGGGGTACCTAAGCTCTACGTTTCTAAGAACGTGGCTAATGAAATAGACCGGGATATGGGTGCCATCTCTTTCAGCAAGGAGAACGACACTAAGGGCATGATGTGAGACAACCAGATACATTTAGAGCGTCTCTTTGGGCATAGGGCTGACCAGCCTTGGTAAAGAGTGCAAATGTTGCTTTAATTTTTGGAAGGCCGCCTCAGCATCATCCCCCCATTCAAACATAGCCTTCTTCCTGATTGCCTGGAAGAAGTAGAGGCATTTGTCACCTGACCGGCTGAGGAATCTCCCCAGGGCCGCTAGACAACCTATTAATTTATGTACTTCTTTGACAGTGCGGGGTGACTACATGTCGATGACCGCCTGTATTTTTTCAGAGTTGGCCTCTATCCCCCTCTAGTCAATCAGGAATCTGAGAAACTTTCCAAACTCAACACCAAAGACACACTTCTTGGGATTGAGCATGACCTTGTGTCACCTAAGTGTGGCGAATGTTTCTCAGAGGTCAGCAAGGTGATCCGTTTGTTGCTTGGATTTGACTATCATGTCATCGATGTACGCCTCTAAATTCCTCCTAATCTGATTAATGAATACTGTATTGATCATTCGTTGGAAGGTAGCAGGCGCATTCTTCAAGCCAAACGGCATCACAGTGTAACAGAATAGCCCCTGATCAGTGACGAATGCCGTCTTTTCTTGATCCTTTTTCCTCAAGGGAATCTGGTGAAAGTTGAGTAGGCATCCATAAAGCTCATCAGGGCATGTCCGGCTGTAGAGTCGACCAGATGACAGGTAAAGTCGTATCCCCTAATCAAAAGTAAATACCTAAGTCCTCTAACTAAAGTAGATAGGGAAGTAGGGTCGAACTCCACAGGGAAACAAGTCTTTCTACTCCTAATTAATTATTATAATCTAAATTATCTAAGTAACCAATATTTTTGGGAATAAATTCTATACTACGAAGAGTAAGGTCGAAAGAACTAATTAGGGGAAAAATCAAATATTAAAATACCTAGGGCATAGGTTCACTAATAAACAATATTCTAGGGTAAATCATAATAAGCAATCATCAAGCATTGATCAATCAGATTATAAAGGGCTTTCGCTACGTATTATAATCACAGAGTTAATTTACCGGTATTAAATCTCATCTGTCGAATCTCGACTTAACCATTTATAAATCAGTCTGCCTATTGAAACTAAGCCTAAACATTAATTCTCATCTCTCGAATCTCGAATCAATATTGCCAAACTCATACAATTAAATCAGGCCTAATCTAATTGCATAGCATTAAGTCAATCAATAAGAAATTAATTAAGCATTAACAATCAGCAATCATAATTTACCCCTTCATATTATTTATTAGATCCCCATAAACCCTAGAAATAAAACTACTAAAGCATCATCATAACCAAACTAATCAAATTAATAAAGCAAAGCATAATCAAAGAAGTAAATAAACTTGCTGAAATTAAAAGAGAAGAAATTGTTACCAAAAGAAATCTGGATTAATGAAAGTAATTAAGAACAAAAGTTGAGAGAGAATTTAAGAGAGAGAAATATCCTAAGTAGAGAGAGAAAATCTAAAGAAGAAAAATCTTCCAAAATTACGTACCTAATTCGTACTTAAAACATCCCTCAAAACAAAAATTAAAAACTAATCTAATCAGCTCTGAGAAAAACACGCGCCCGATCGGGCGAAGGGCCGCCCGATCGGGCCCGCCTTTTTTGCCTTGTCCGCTGCTGGTATGCCGCGCCCGATCGAGCTTACGCTCACCCGATCGGGCGCGTCTCTCCCTTGAGGGTCTTTATGCGCGCAGCCGCCCGATCGGGCGTATGCTTGCCCGATCGGGCCCGGCTTTCTTTTTCGAGGCTTGGATTTCGATTGGGCTAAATTCCTCGACCCAATCTAAGTTTCCTCATCGGCTCTTGATTAATCGATCCAATAGCCCCGATGTCTCATACCGAGCCCTTAATCATTGGCTCTTACCAATCCTGGGCTTCAAGAGTGGCTGTGTCCTTCTAGCCTCCGTAGTTGATCCATAAAAATCCGGGAAAATGCTCCAAAAGTGCAATTTCCTGTAAAATACAACTAAAACTACGCAAACACTAGAAAACACAAATTAGTAATAAAAGTGGCTCTAAAGAGCCAAAAACACCACTAATTATGACCGTGGGACGGGGGTAAAATACTATATAAATTGGACATATCAAACTCCCCCAAGCCAAACCTTTGCTTGTCCCTAAGCAAAGAGCTCATCAATGAACATATAAAACATGCCTCATCCCAATAAACAAAATCAAGCACAAACGATTTAAGATAAATCTAATGAACATGCTTCAATGTCAATCAATCTCATACATCTAATTATCATTCATCCCCAACAATTGTCAAATAGAGCAAACCACAAGAGCATATAGAATTCAAGACTAGCGCTCACACACTCAACTCTCATTTATGTGGCGAGTAAAAGATGTACTCGATCGCTCTCCAACCAACCCATTTGTTTGTGAACAATGCCCACCCATATCACACTCTCGTGTGTTTAAAACAATGAACACTCAACCTACTAGTCGACTCGAAATATGTCAAATCATAACTTGCATTGATAAACAACACTTTCACATTCACACAACTCTATGCACAAAGGTCGGAAGGTCTTTAAAGCTTATAATGTAAGGCTAGGGTAAAGGGTAGGATAAATTTGGGAATATGTGAGAGAAAAGCTATGCATTAAGGGAGCCAAATCCTAATAAACCCATGATCAAAATAAATGATAATCATACATCTCCAACAACATAACTAACTCCAACAAGAATCCACCAAATACAACTCCAAACAATATAAACAATCCCAACACTTACAATTTCACTCATAAAAATATGATAATGTAGAACTTAAGTGAAATACAAACTTTGGACTCTTCTTTTTTTTTTCTTTCTTTTCAAACTTGAATTTTTTTCCTTTTTTTTTTCTTCTTGAACAACCTTCAAATAGAACATTTGAACATTAAAATTTTTCCTTTTGCTCTTTTTTTTTTCTTTTTAACTCATATTGGAAATTTCAACTTTGTAACACAACATATCAATATTTTTCCAATCATAAAATCAAAGAACAATCACTCTTCTTTTATTCCCACATTGTGCAAATAATGTGCACATCACAACTCCCTCACCTCTCCAACTAATAGCTCCCCCAAGCCAAGCTTGGGACTAGTAACCAATGGGGCTCATGTAGGCTTGTAATGTGGCTAAATAAACAATAAAAGGGCACAAGCAACAACATGGGTAACAAGAAGGGAACAAATGTATCTAATATCGTCTGAAGGCTTCCTAAGAGAACAAATGCCTTCGTCTTCCTCAATGTGCATAATCTTGAGCCATATATACATTACTAATAGTTGCAAACCAATACTCAAATTCATTGACATACCAGGAACTATGGAACTATCACACATTCCTAACCAAATCAACTAGTCAAGCACTATATTCACAAATAGTTGGCAAAATTGACGCATGTTTAGGAATCCAAACAATTAAACTTCAAATTATGATCAACAAATTCACGAAGCTCATTATCATATACCAAGAATCAAAACAATATTTTCTAAGTATGGGACATAGGGAAGCATGAATTACAATTCATTGGAACGTATTTTTGGATTTTTTTATTTTTCAAATTTTTTTTTTTCATAAGGGAAAGCAATAAAAACTACACTAGGAAAGCAATAAGTAGAGAAGAGAGAAATTAAAGAAAGTTACCATATATACAAGAAATCTCCCCCAAGCCAAATCAAGCAATGCCCTCATTGACTTGGGAGGGTAGCTAGGAGAAGCTACTCCACATCGTCATCCATCCTCTCATATCCTCCTCTATAGCTTGAGCCGGCACTATCCTGGCTCGGTCCAGCACCACCATAACCCGAACCACCTGCAAAGTAGTTAGGGTTCACATTCCCCCCCATACCCCCAAAAGGAGCGTCACCCCCATATCCATGCACTGAAGAGTAGTCCACATAAGTACCATACGCACCGGGGTGAAAATACCCTCCTTGGGGGTATTGGAACCAATCGGGAACTAATGCCTTGGGGGTAATAGCCCCTCGGCGTGCATAATCATCGTACATGGGGTATAGACCCCTCCCGAGGTTCCTCTCTATGTGTCCTACC
Organism: Chenopodium album; assembly: GCF_948465745.1. Lineage (NCBI taxonomy): Eukaryota > Viridiplantae > Streptophyta > Magnoliopsida > Caryophyllales > Amaranthaceae > Chenopodium > Chenopodium album. The sequence continues at coordinate 30,347,329 of NC_137847.1, forward strand.
CGACCATCCAAGGTGCTTAACCTAGAATCTAGATACGGTCCAATTGGCTCCTAAAAGCCGAAAATTCATAAGGGGCATTAGGGTCGACGTTATAGTCGACCGAGGAAGTGGGTACACCATAGGTGAAGGGTGGAGGTGGTGGGTGGTGTGGTGAATGGTGATGGGGGGATTGGTGGGGTTGTGGTGAAGGGTGAGGTGGTTGAACCTCACCTTGACCGTTAAACTCAAAAGTATAAAAAAGCTTCCCCTTCTCAAATTTGGTCAAAGCGGGGTAGGGTAAGGTGAAGGCTTGATCCCTCCTACTCGATTGTCGGTGGACTATCCACCAAGTGTCACCCCCCACGGGTTGCACCCAGTTTAGACTCCCTAAATAGGCTAGGTCCATAAGGTTTGAGCCTACAACTTTCCTATGCCCATCGTGGTTCCAACCTAGGTGTTTTTTGGCAATGTGGGTCACTAACCCCCAAAATAAATAGGCGCCTTAGACCTACTTGCTTCGGCCGCATTGGCCGCCCTTTGGAAGTGATTGGCTATCCTATGGGGTATGTTCAATTTTTCAGCGTTAGGAATTACATAGGATGCCAATAGTTCCAATTCATCTCTCCTCACATTTGCCGGTTCATGCCTCCCAAAAATAGTGAGGCCGGCAAATTTTTGCCAAAATTTTGGGACGGGATGTTGAATCCACGTTCCTTTGGCATGTTGGAGGTTAACCAAATCCTCCCCGGTTAGCCTCTTGTAGACCACGGTAGTGTGGTCTTGAGAGGGTTCAATTGGTTTATCCGATTTTAAATCAAACAACTTTCCAAATTCTTTAAGAGTTAGTCTCACATCGTTGTTTAATAATCGGAATTGTACATGAGTGATTAATGCATTTATTTTAATAACATTAAAACTTGAAATAAATTCTAATGTTAAATAGTCAAACGTATCATGGCACATTTGAAAGAAACCACTCATGCCTATACCTTTGAACAATTTTTCCACATATTTATCTAGACCTAATTTAGCTAGTGCGGGATGATGAACAAAACGGGTTGAGATTACCTGTCGATCAATGAGGTTTAGCATCCTAGCCCGTTGCTCCGCCGAGGTGATGACAACCTCCTCCCATCCCGGTATTTGAAGGTCCGGGTTGACCGTTGGTTGTGGTGCCCTCGAACTTTCACCCCTTTGTGTCCTTGAACGCTTTGAAGCCATTGTATGTGGAAAATTGGGTATTTGGAGCTTTCTCTCTCAAAGGGTTTGAAGGAAGTATGAGAGAAAGTGGGAGAAAATAGGTGGAAAATGTAGAGGAAGGTGTGAGGATTAAGAATATGTAAGAAATTTGAGGTTTGGATGGGTGAATTTGAGGAGATATTGGGTTGAAGGTGTAGTTGAAGGTTTGAAAATGGAGGTTTTAGAGAGAGAAAGTGTGAAGGAGAAAGAAGAAGGAAGGAAGAAAAAGAAAAAAGAAAGGGAGAAAGGGGTGTAAAACCCCGGATTAAACAGGCGCGCCCGATCGGGCGACCTCCGCCCGATCGGGCGCGAACTCGAACCTGGAAATCGCCCTTTTCTCGCCCGATCAGGCGAGATTCGCCCGATATTTCTTTTTGTGGCACTCGATTTCTCCAAAATTCCGCCCGATCGGGTGAAATTTCCCTCGATTTCTTCCCTGACTTGCGCGCCCGATCGGGACTCCTCGCCCGATCGGGCGAAATTAAGCTCCGATAAAATCAATATTGCGGGCCCGATCGGGCATCTTTGCCCGATCGGGCGAAGTTTTCTGCATTTTTAACCTTAGGTGCGCGCCCGATCGGGCGAAGCTCGCCCAATCAGGCCCGTACCCAGGCCTGGAGCTTCTCTTTCTTCACCTATTTTTTTTTTTTTTTTAAACCTCTGTACTTTGCGATCTAAAACCTGTACAAAAACACTCATGAAAGGTAAAATTCACTCTCCTCACCTCTCTAAGAAAAAGTAAAAATAAAAAAATTAGCCTAGAAAGCAAGAAATACGGGTTGCCTCCCGCAAAGCCCTGGTTTATCTAGGTCCCGCTCGACCCTCTTACCATAAGACTAAAAGTTAGGACCCTTTGCCTACCGCTTAATCGGGTGGTTTCTCACCCGGTCGAGCGGTATTTAGACCACGACGCGGCTTCCTGACATGCGTCGTGGGTCGCCAATTCACCTTATCTGGTGGATCCTCCTTGTCGTAAACTGGGGGTTCATGACTACTACTCACAAGAGACCTCTTCTTGACCGATGGTTGCTTCAAATTATCACTGGATTGATCAATTGCAACTCGATCTGTGGAACACTTACTATAGGTTCAGTTTCCACAACTTGCTTGTGTATTTTTACCTTCTCATCTTCAAAGCCAAAACCGACAATGTAGAGGGCTCTTTCTATTGCATCAACTTCCTTTTGCCATTTGTCTATTTCATCTATAGAAGATGCAACACAAGATACCGCCTCCAAGGGATCTTTTACAAGAGCTTGGGGCTTATTAGAACAATTATGAACCACATTAACACTGAAACACTTCTCCTCTGTCATGGGGCTTTTAGGGGTATTATTCAAATTGAAAGTAATTTTATCATCCCCTACTGATAGTGTCAATTTGCCCCATTTCAGGTCTATAATTGCTCCTGCAGTGTTAAGGAGTGGTCTGCCCAAAATAATTGGGGTTTGCATATCCTCAGCCATATCAAGAACAACAAAATCAACAGATATATAAAATTTACCTACTCTAACAGGAACATCCTCTAAAACACCTAAAGGGTATTTAAAGGAACGGTCGGCCATTTGTAGAATAATATTAGTAGCTTTTAATTTACCCATATTTAGCTTGGAACACACCGACAATGGCATGACACTAACGCTAGCACCCAAATCACATAATGCATTATCAATCATTAGATTGTCAATATGACAAGGGATAGAAAAACTACCCGGATCTTTCAGTTTAGGTGGAGATTTATTTTGTAGTACGGCACTACATTCTGCAGTAAAAGCGACTGTCTCTACCTCACTAATAGATCTCTTCCTAGTCAATATTTCCTTCATGAATTTTGCATATGCAGGAATTTGCATAATTAGTTCTGTGAAAGGGATTGTTACCTGCAAATCTTTAACCATCTCCAGAAACTTACCAAACTGCTTATCTAAATTTGTTTTTAAGTGACGATTGGGGAATGGAAGTTTGATAACCGGCTTTGGAGTATTACTGCTCTTATCTGGAGCTGCTACTTTCCCTGGAGTTGTACCATGCAATGTAGAATGAGATATATTAGTACTATGCTTTAGCTCTACAAGGCTATCAGCTGCATTGTCTGGTTTAACGGAATCAGGATTAGCATTATTTAGTAAAACAGGTTCGTTAATTCTGGGCATAGGAGGCCCTTCATAGTTTGAACCACTCCTTAGAGTAATTGCGTAGGCTTGATCCGTAGGCCTGGTCGGCTGTGCCGGCAGAGCTCCCTACTGACGGGATTGTAGGGTAGATGAAAGTTGTGCAATTTGATTGTCCATGATTTTATTATGGGCTAGGATGGAATTAATTTGCGCATCCCTACTCTCCATATGCTTTTGCATATTGGCAAGCATTGCTCTAATTTCTGTCATGGTAGGGTCGGAAGATGATGAGGGTGATGCTTGGCTTTTCTGGCCGGAATTAGGATGATAATATTTTTGTTGTGGTGGGGTTTGCTGTTGTGGTTGTTGTGGAGGTGGAGGTGGAGGATTTTGTACATTGGTGCTCTGGTATGAAAGATATGGATGGTTCTTATAACCGGCATTGTAGGAATTGGAATATGGGTTATTCTGCCTATAGGTTTGAAAGGCATTAACTTGTTCCATAGAGCTCCTACAATCTTGCTCCCAATGCCCTACAATTCCACAATTTTCACAAAAAGCTTCATTGTTAGCAACAGCAGAAACGTTAGCTACAAAGTTAGGAGCAACAGTAAGATTATCTAATTTTTGACAAATAGATGTTAATTGAGCTTGCAAAAAGGATACGGAATCGACATTATGTTTTCCTTTATTTTCAAACCCTCTCGGATTCCCGTATTGGGAATTGTGTATTGCCATGTCTTCGATAACCTGTCCTGCATCGTCCACATTTAAATTTATGAACCTCCCACTGGCTGCAGAATCTAGCACTGATCTAGAAGAATTTCCAAGTCCATTGTAGAATGCTTGGATCAATTGCCATTGCGCTAGATTGTGGTGGGGGCACTCTCTCTGTAGATCCTTGAACCTCTCCCAAGCCTCATATAGCGTTTCGTCGGCCTGTTGAGCGAAGTTCTAAATAACACTCCTTAGTACCGTTGTTCTCTCTGCAGGATAGTATTTATTATAAAAATTCAAAGCAAGAGTTTCCCAGTCAGTAATACCAAGTGCAGTTCTATTCAAACCATTAAACCATAATTTAGCTTTGCCACATAAAGAAAAGGGAAAAAGAATCTCCCTGATTTGGTCTTGCGTGACCCCGGCTTGTCTAATGGTGTTACAATATTAGCAGAAGTCTGCAATGTGAAGATTAGGATCTTCACCCTTAGCTCCACTGAATTGCTTCCTCTCTATCATAGTGATAAATTGGGGCTTGATTTCGAACTGAACTCCATTTAGTGCCGGAGTGGGAGTAAGGTGCGGGAAATCTGTGAGCTTCGGCTGCGAGTAGTCACTGAGTTTCTTCTGGGCCGTCATCTCTAAGTCGGAGTCTGAAGGAATATCTGTGTCACTAGAATCAGAGGGAGGATCTCTTCGACTGTTGTCCTCCTCGGAACCCGCCAGAATTTGTCTATAGATTTTCCTTTGCCTATGAAAAGAGCGCTCGATCTCATGATCAAATGGGATGTAACCTGATCTGGAACACCTGGGCATAAACAAGGAACTAAAAGACAAATATGAGAATTGCCTCAAAGAACTAACGTTCTCTGAGGCAGAAGGGGATAATCTAGACTACAAAAAATAATCAGAAAATAAAAATAAAACCGTTTCCCAGGCAACGGCGCCAAATTTTGACAGGGTAAAGTCGTATCCCCTAATCAAAAGTAAATACCTAAGTCCTCTAACTAAAGTAGATAGGGAAGTAGGGTCGAACTCCACAGAGAAACAAGTCTTTCTACTCCTAATTAATTATTATAATCAAAATTATCTAAGTAACCAATATTTTTGGGAATAAATTCTATACTACGAAGAGTAAGGTCGAAAGAAATAAAGTAGGGGAAAAATCAAATATTAAAAGACCTAGGGCATAGGTTCACTAATAAACAATATTCTAGGGCAAATCATAATAAGCAATCATCAAGCATTGATCAATCAGATTATAAAGGGCTTTCGCTACGTATTATAATCACAGAGTTAATTTACCGGTATTAAATCTCATCTGTCGAATCTCGACTTAACCATTTATAAATCAGTCTGCCTATTGAAACTAAGCCTAAACATTAATTCTCATCTCTCGAATCTCGAATCAATATTGCCAAACTCATACAATTAAATCAGGCCTAATCTAATTGCATAGCATTAAGTCAATCAATAAGAATTAATTAAGCATTAACAATCAGCAATCATAATTTACCCCTTCATATTATTTATTAGATCCCCATAAACCCTAGAAATAAAACTACTAAAGCATCATCATAACCAAACTAATCAAATTAATAAAGCAAAGCATAATCAAAGAAGTAAATAAACTTGCTGAAATTAAAAGAGAAGAAATTGTTACCAAAAGAAATCTGGATTAATGAAAGTAATTAAGAACAAAAGTTGAGAGAGAATTTAAGAGAGAGAAATATCCTAAGTAGAGAGAGAAAATCTAAAGAAGAAAAATCTTCCAAAATTACGTACCTAATTCGTACTTAAAACATCCCTCAAAACAAAAATTAAAAACTAATCTAATCAGCTCTGAGAAAAACACGCGCCCGATCGGGCGAAGGGCCGCCCGATCGGGCCCGCCTTTTTTGCCTTGCCCGCTGCTGGTATGCCGCGCCCGATCGAGCTTACGCTCACCCGATCGGGCGCGTATCTCCCTTGAGGGTCTTTATGCGCGCAGCCGCCCGATCGGGCGTATGCTTGCCCGATCGGGCCCGGCTTTCTTCTTCGAGGCTTGGATTTCGATTGGGCTAAATTCCTCGGCCCAATCTAAGTTTCCTCATCGGGTCTTGATTAATCGATCCAATAGCCCCGGTGTCTCATACTGAGCCCTTAATCATCGGCTCTTACCAATCCTGGGCTTCAAGAGTGGCCGTGTCCTTCTAGTCTCCGTAGTTGATCCATAAAAATCCGGGAAAATGCTCCAAAAGTGCAATTTCCTGTAAAATACAACTAAAACTACGCAAACACTAGAAAACACAAATTAGTAATAAAAGTGGCTCTAAAGAGCCAAAAACACCACTAATTATGACCGTGGGACGGGGGTAAAACACTATATAAATTGGACATATCACCAGACTGTCGATCTTTGGAAGTGGATAACTATCCTTCGGACATGCTCTGTTCAAGTCAGTGTAATCAGCACACATGCGCCGGGTACCATTCGTCATCTTCACAAGCACAACATACGCAACCCAGTCAGGGAAGTTACATGGCCGAATGAACCCAGCGTCTAACAGCTTTTTTACTTCGATAGCTGGCACCTAACTTCTCTCCTCGCAGTGATTTCTTTTCTTTTGCCGGATGGGCTTCTTTTTTGGATCCACGGCGAGTTTGTGGATAGAAAGATCCGGGCTGATTCCTGGCATCTTTTCCATTTCAAAGGCAAAAATGTCTTCGAATTCTTTCAGTAGATGGTGCAAGTCCGCACCCATCTTCATAAAAGCAACCGTCCCCACCTTAACAATTCGCTCTAGACGGCTATCGTCCAGAGGAATATCAATGTGCTCACCAGCCGGCTGGGGACAGAGGTAGTCTGACCGTTCCCCGGTCAGTGATTACTATTGCTTTTCTTTCTTGACCACCACCAGCTGATCAGTCTTTCTTTTCTTTGCGGCTAGTGGGGCCGGGTGATCCTCCTTGATATCATCAAGGTCTATTGTCTCCTTCCCCTGTCTGGCTGTTGCGGCCGCGGGGTTGACGTCTAAGAGATAACACTCTCTGACCGTCTTCTGATCTCCACTCAAGGAGCCAACAAAGCCATCATCCCTCTTATACTTGAGCAGCATGAGGGATGGGATGATGACGGCCTTGCACTCATTTAGTGTGGGTCGGCCAAGAATGAGGTTATAGGCGGTCAGCTCTTCAACCACCAAAAACCGGATGATCATGTGCCGCCCTTTGCCCTTTTCTCCCAACCAGACAAGGAGATCTACCCATCTGACTGGGTGCACCACTCCTCCCCCAAACCCAAAAAGGGGATAGGAGACATCATGCATGCTATCCAGCTTGTATTTAAGCTTGGAAAGGCACTTGTAGCTGATGATGTCAGAGGAGGTACCTGTGTCAATCAGAATGCGGCCAACCAGTTGGTTGGCCACTTTGCACTCGATGACCACGGGGTCATCATGCGGCCGGCGGACTTTGCCCCGGTCCTTCTCAGTGATGACAACTTATGGGAAAGCGGTGGTGCCAGACGCCTATCCCTCTTCAATAGAATTGACCATCTTTCTCAGATGGTCCTTAGTGCCCCGCATGGTCGGGCCACCTCCAGCGAATTCGCCTGCTATAGTGTAGACTGGCTCCTCATCGGTGTCCGAACTACCAGTAGGCTAGAGAGTCTTTTTGGAGGACTGCCCTGAATTCACTTTGGAAGTCGCTTTGGACTTCACATAGGACTTCAGCACTCCTTTGTCAGCCAGACGGTCAAGCGTCCGCTTGAGGCTGTAACAGTGATTGGTGTCATGGCGACGTCCTCATGGTAGTGGCAGCGTTTGTTTTTTTTTCGATTCTCGGCGGAACCTTTCATTGGATCAGCTTCTCTAAGGTCAGCCGATCCTTTATCTCCATGAGGATGGAGTAGCTGTCCTTGTTAAACTCGTACCTTGGGCCGTATGGTTTAAAATCTTTTTTCTTCTTCTAGGCCGGCTGATCAGAGTTATTAACCGCCCAGATCTCTTTCTTTCTCTTGCTCTTTTCAGGCTTCTGAGCCGGCTGAGCAGGCCAACTCTCCTTCTGCTTGTCAGACCTTTTAGAGTCCGACTACTTATTTGAGGAGTAGAGTTCGGTCGCTTGTATGTAGGCTTCTGCCTCCATCAGGGCTCCTTGGAGGGTAAAGATTTTCTTGCGGATGAGGTCGAACTTGAAAGTCGACCCATCCTTCAGACCCTTGAAGAAGTCTGTATAGGCAACTTCGTCAGACAACCCTTGAATCTGGATTCTTACCAGATTGAACCGCCTGACGTAGGAGCACAATCCTTCTCTATCTCCCTGCTGCACATTGCTCAGGTCGAGACTTGTTTTCTTTGTAGGGATGTTCATGGAGAAGTTGGAAGCAAACAAGAACGTAAGCGTCTTGAAGCTGTTTATGCATCCAGCCGGTAGGTTGCCGAACCACTGTTGGGTTATGCCCTTCATGGTAGCTAGGAAGCAGCGACACTAAGCGGCATCATCCAACCCCTATAGATACATAAGGTGGGTGTATGCCAGAAGGTGATCTTCTGGGTTGGAGGTACTATCATAGGTTCCTACCAACACATTCTTAACCTTCGCCGGCTGTTCGGCTTCGGCTATCTCCCTAGAGAACGCGGAGGGGTGTTATCCAAGATTTTGCAGCCGAAGCTTCCAGTCCATAGGTTGGTAATTGTATGCCGCCTGTCCTCTGAAGAAGGCAGGTTGGATGTAGGGCAAAGCAGGCGGCCTGTATAATGGCTGAGCAACATACTGTGCCTAGTTAATCACATGAGGACCCATATGGACGGAGGGGCCGCCTGACGGAGTCCTATGTACAGATTGTGAATTCCTCACTAAGGTATTCTTGAAGCTATCTGGATAAGTCGACGTGGATGCCGACTCAGAAATCTGCTGGTTCTTCTTTTGCTCAATATAATGTCGAGCATCAGAAAAAGGTCTTTTCGCTGTCGTCCGGCTGCACATGCCGGATGACCTTTCTCTTTGCCGCTTTTGGGAAATGGAGTTTGGAGAGATCAATGTGGGGCCGAGCCTTCTCCTTCGTAGCAGGATGAGGGGTAGGTTGTGTGTCCTTGACTGACTTTGCTTTCTCAGCCTGAGCTGGTTTTTTTTATTGTTCCTTCCTAGGAGTAGCCGTCCTATTGGTGATCAATTCCTTGATTTCACCCTTGAAACTTGCCATGAATTTCATGAGCTCGTCTCGGGTGATTGGGGTTGATCCTGCCACCTGCATCTGATCAGACGACTGTCTAGGGGGCTTGCTTGTACCCACCTGGTCAATGTTCCGCTCCTGTCTCTCTTTATGACGGATGCATTTAGAGATTAGTGGCCCATTAGTGGCCACATAGGTTTCTACTTCACAGTCGTCACCGGAGTCATGGTCCGAATGGACCTCTACATCAACTGAAGGCCAATTGGTCTCTGGAAGCGGTACAGGGTCTTGTGAAACCATCTTTGAGGTACTCTCCCAACAGATGGCGCTAAATGTTTCGGGTGTTTTTGTGTCCCTTAGGAGAGTTACAACTCGAAGATTGGGTCCAACGAAGCCGCCAGTACCTGCAAAACAACGAAGCTCTAGATGTTCGGAGGTCCACCTCCGAAGGTTAAGTTAGTACAGATTCGGAGTAAAACGTACGGAAAGTAAATATCGTCTCGGATTCCGAGATCAGGTGTTCTCTGTTTTCGAGAGCAATAAATGATTTAATGATTAAGACGTGCCCCAATAAATGGGGGAATCTCCCTATTTATAGGAACTTAGAAAAGTGTGCCCTACCCTAGGGTTTGATGACCTAGGGATTTGGGCTGCGCCGTTATGCAACTATCTCGGGAATTGGGCTTTGAAGACCGCCAATTCCTGAAGGGATATCTGCTTGACACGTGTCATTCCCTGAGAGGTCCATTTTCTCAGGTGACACGTGGCAAGCTCACATTGTGCCAAGTGACGGAGTAGAAATACCCAAATCAGTTAGGATTATTAAAAATAAACCTTATTTGAGATTATTAGAATTAAATTGCCCATAATTGAGAAGATGTAACCACTCAAAACTGATTTTCGAATCCAAATTAACCCAAAGGATGAACTGGTATAACACACCAAAAAAAAAAAAAAAAAAAAAAAGCCCGGTGCCGGAGGCTGAGCCAACCTCGGTGACATTTCTATTTCTCCGTCACATTTATTTCACGTTTTCGCTGGCTCACTGAGTCACTCCACAGACTGCACCCTCCTTCTCTCTCTCCCCCCCCCCCCCCCTCTATTTCTCTCTCCTCCATTGAAGCGCACTCTGAGTCCTCCATTGAAGTGCACTCTGAATCCTCCATTGAATCAGCTTCCTACCTTTCTCTCCTCCACTGAACATTCTGAGGTAAGATGTTTTTAATTTTTATTTGTGTTTTCTATAATTTTCGACAATCAATTTCACAATCCAGTGATTAATCAACCCGTTAAATTTGGTTTAATCTCAGGGAAAGTCCATGACTCCATTTGTTGAGCCGAGACCTCCTTCCCTTACTCAGGGACGGGCCTGGCCAACGCCGGAGGAAGAGAGGTTGAAAATACGTGACATTTCATTGGCCGCCGAAGCCCAAAGCAAAGAGGGCGATACTTTCTATATCATCACTCAACGGTTGTTCTTCCGTAACTTTATACCTTCTTCAATTGTTCAATTTTATTTTTATCAAAATTAAAATGGTATTTTAGCCGTAAAAAGGGTTTATTGTATACTTTTATTTTTAATTTTTGTAAACAGCTAATTTATTTATTTAAGGCTATAATATAGTGGAATCTTATGTTTGCAGCTGTTTTGAAATTGGAATGATTTTTGCAATTTTGGTGGCAAAAATCAAGTGTTTATATAAACTTGAAGCCGATATAATGGGGGTGTTGAAGAGGAACCGAAGATATTTAGACTAAAGCTTTTTTGGTTGATATATCTGTTTGTATAGAATTATCTTAAAAATTTAATCAATGGAATTACATATTGTTGTGGAAAGCCGAAATAAAGTGGATGTTGGAGAGGAACCAAAGGTGTTTTAAATATCTGTTAGTAAAGAATTATCTTAAAATCTAATTAATGGAATTACATACTGTTGTGGAAAGCCGAAATAAAGTGGATGTCGGATAGGAACCGAAGGTGCTTTAGAATATCTGTTGGTAAAGAATTATCTTAAAATCTATTTAATGAAATTACATACTGTTGTCACTTATGAGAATAGATGTTTCTTCATTGTTTCTTGTTGATATTTTTTGGATCAAAGAATCAGGGGACCCTTCTGAAGGATTGTTCGTCACATATAATAAGGTGTAGATGACAAATGATGACCTACTTGAGCTAGCAATTTGTTTCAGAACCCATAAAAAGGCCAATTGGGCAGTACTTAGGTAAATGAGTATCAAATGGATGTGAAGTGAGACTTTAAAAAAAAATAATTATAAACTTAAGAGGAACATTGTTTGTAGTGTCTATCTGACTACCTTTTTAGCTCACGAGGGGTTTCTTATGTACTCAAGTGTTCTGTTTTTGTGTAATTGTGCGTAGGCAGTTGAAGCACATTGCTTCTTCTTGCTGTCCAGTAGTCCTCGTTAATTACTTTTGTTACTGCTCAAGATACTTGTTTCAAATGGCTTGAGAGTTTCATGAGTGATTGACTTTGTTGTGAAGACAATAAAGATTACGTATAAAATAGATTTTGGTGCGTATACCTAAAGTGAGGTAACTTTTGGTGTTCGCCCGGTAGAATTGAGAAAAAGTTTCTTGTGGCTGATTTGTTTGACGCCTTCCTCTTTAATTATTGATAAGACAAAAATATCAAGATTCCGGGTTTGGTTATTTGACGATATCTCCTTGTTGAGAGTGTGATATGGCAAGATGTCTCTACAAGAAGCTTTTTGCTTTGCAGGAGGAAACTTGGGTTTTTCATGTAGAGGTTGTGGATTGGTTGCAAATTAAATATCAGGGGTTTGGGAAGAGTAGGAAGAAGATGAAGAGGTTGCGGCACTTGTAGTGTGTATGGGGTCAGAGGTCTATTTGTCTTGTCAATATGAGATAACGACACTTATGTGTTGTTCTTTTTACCTGTGAACATACATTAATACATCTCAACTTTCATCTTTCCCTCCGTTTATTTGACTGTTCAAAGGGCCTTTGAAATATTATTCTTACACAATGGTTTTAGGTATACTGACTACCAATTATATACTTTAGGGAAGGAGGCTCTGACGGATTTTCCTTTGGTTCAGTTTTTGAGTTGACGTGCTTTTGACGCTATAAAAGAGTGCTTATTTATTTTTGGAGGTCTTTCTTCTAGCTGCTTGCTATATATGCTTTTATGGTGTAGGTTTTCTAATATTTTCCTTTTGTTTGGTAATTCACGATACTAATAGCAAATTGAACTTGCTTATCCTTTTCAGCTCTTGAAGCAAATAACCTATTTCATATGAAGAAATGTATCTAAATTAGTGCTACATTGGGTCTACAAATTGATTGCGCCTTATATTCTTGTATCTTGTACTTTGTAAAAAACAAAAAAAAAAAAAAGTTCAGTGTTTTAAGTAATGTTTTGTTCACATAATAGGCCTTTTAATGTAAAGTTCATTCATTACGCAATAAATTTCTGTCACCGGAGCATTATGTAGAGTAGTGAACCAATTAGAATCGGATAATGATTACATAACAGCTGTTTTTCTAGGTGAAAACCTTCCAAAATTGGATGTGTAATTCATTCCTAATTTTAACCTTAGCAAGAGGGTGGGCTTCCCAAGAAGACATTCTCTCTTCCAAAACAAACTCTCACACATTTTTTTTTCTTCCCAAAAGCTAACATATATATTAGACCGGATTAGTGCAATTTACTCGGGCGTCAAGTACGCATAGGGTTTGTTGATCTCAATTTTATGGGCGCAAACAAAAACTACTTAAATGGCTCTAGTTCAGTCTTTACGTTAAGCAACTCATTTTAGCCAATCGCGACATTGCAAGCAAAGTAGAGTGGAACCAAAATGGCTTAGCACTAACCCATCAGACAGGTTGAGATTTGTACGCCAAAGAAAATAAAAAAATTGAAGTAATGCTTATTTTTTATACCTATGCTTCCACATCACCCAGCTTCTTTCCCACTTCAAGTAGTAATACCTACTGTGTCCAAAACTCCAAACAAGCCATCAGATGCTTTTTTTTTTTTTCCTTCTTTCTTTTTTTTTTTTTTTTTTTTTTAAACTTTTTTTTTTAGTTTTTTTGTAAATTATTTTCTCTATTTACATGGAAATAAGAATACTTCTGTTGGATTTTGTTGTAAGGACCTAACCTCTATGTCTTTGACATGTTTATCACAGATGGTGGCAAAACTGGCTTGACTATGTTAATCAAGATCAATTGAATGATGGACTTTCTCCGCACAGTTTAGACTCTGCAGATGCTTGTGTATCAAAGAGACCATCCAATATTGATAATAAAGTTCTGATATATGAATCTACCACAAGTGATTGCAGTGCAGCAGAACTTCATGACACTTTGGTGGAAGGACGTGATTATGTCTTGTTGCCGGAGGAAGTCTGGAATCAGCTTTTTTCTTGGTAAGTGGCTGATCCACAATAACAACCTAACAGCCACTCTTGTCCTAATATCTGATCTGTCGTTGCAATAATGTTCTTGCTATTAACTTGCTTATATTTCATGTAGCCAATTCCACTTATGGGATTGAGGCTTTGATTGATTGATTGACACTATTTAGGCATTAAATGAGAATATGTCATGCAATAGAATATGATTCAGCTATTGATAAATTGCTCTTTTTCGCTAAAACTGTTTTGTCATGTACTTCTGTAGTCTAGCTATTGAGTGGCCCATTTGGTAGGCGATAATGGTAATGATTGTATGTGTAGTTTGGTTTCTATAGTCCTATGTCAGTGTGCATGCTAATGCATCTTTATACCATATTACATGTTTTTTCTTCCTAGGTTTCCATTACTACTCAATACCGCCTCTTTAAAAGGTAATGAAATATACAGATGAAGAAGAATATTGGATTAGTAATTTGTTACCATGGACATTGGCATGCGGCTTTCCTTGCAATAATACATATAGTCTCAAATCATTTCCTCCATTTATTTCTCTAGTGGACCATTAATGAGTCGTGTGGTGTGTATGTACCAATAGCTCAATAAGCAATAGCTGAGGTATTGTTGCAATAACCATGTGTTGAACATAATGGTTCCTGGCAGTACCTACAATAAGGAGCTAGGCGTTTGAGACTCTTTTGATCAAACATCCTAAGTTAAGTGACATATCACTACTTCATGGAGCAATTAGATCTATCCTTTTTTTTTATTCCACTTTGTTATTCAGTTTCACTAAATAAATTAGTCCTTCGATTTGGGATGGTCTCTATCGAGAGGGTACTTAGGATTATGTTGTATTCTTCTTTATGAGTTGCTCTTATTAGCAATTTAGAAAGTTAATGGCATTATGTGCATGGACTCTGTTTGGTCCTTGTTGTGTTTTTTTTTTTTCCTCTTATCTTTTATTTTTATTTTATTTTTTAATTTTTATGTTAGTTGAAATCTTTGATAGTTGTTGTTTCTGTTTTTCTTGATTTTTGGTTTGTTCTAACTTGTCCTTGTCACTTCACTTTTGCCTATTTTATTTCTTATATCACTTGCACATTTTGAGTCGGTGTACTCAGGTTGGGATATTAATGGCTCATTTGGTAAGTATGAATCTTTTTGTGAAAGTGGGAATAAGGGATTGAAGAGGTAATATGTGGATTAAATATGTGACTTCCTTTGTTTCATATTTATTGAAACATTTCATTTCAGCATGTTTGCCAACACACATTTTTAAAAGTAAATATTCTTAATTACGTATAAGCAAAAGGTGTAAAGTTTTGATTTTAGAAAAATAGACGTTGAGACGAATCAATCAAAGACCCTAAATGACCATTTTTTTTTTTCTTCCTTGAACACTAAATCACAAAACAATGTCAAAGTAGGTTATTTGAATAGTGCGCAAAGCAAACCGTTTGAAATGGAGTAAGTATTATAGTGAAAGATGGAGACTGTCATATTTGCTCATGTAAAACAAACAAATGAGAGAGAGAGAGAGAATTATGGTTGTTATCACATGCAACTAAGGGTCTTTAGGGTATTTTGTGTGTGAACACAAATAAAATGTGAATAAAGCATACCAAATAAGGAAATGATGTAATCAATAGATGCTTAAAGTAAAACATGTTTCAAGTCGTGTATGTATTCAATATGGGAAAGAATAGTAAGTTTGTTTAATGTGAAGGCAGTAACATGCCAGTTAGGATGTGCTATTGGGCATCGGCGATGTGGTTTTCTTTGTAGCATTAAGCTTTTGCTTGAGCTCAATGACCTTGTCAGTTGTTACTAGTCCATGCTCAAATCCAGTGTATAAAATGAGTGCCTAGGTGTTGAGGAGCTAGGTGATTAGGGTAGAGCGCATTTCTACTCTTTATTTAGGCGAGGCTCTTCGGCAGCGCATTAGGTGCATCTAAGCGCACTACAGCCAAATTTTTCATATGTTAATCAAAGAGGCACACTTTACTGTGCTTAAGGTGCAGCAGAGTTTTTCTCACTCTAACACGCCTTGAGCTTTTTTATACATTGGTCAAATCTAATTTTTTTGAGATTTGTTAACTTGTGCTCCTTAGTTAATGTCATTGCTGACTAAGTTTCTGTCAAATGCTAATATGCTATGGCTGATTGTTGCCATTGACTAATTGGTGATTTCTGTTGCTCGCACTGGCAGCCTGATGCCATAGCGGTTTAGGTATTTCTCAAGTGTTTCATGTGGCAGTTTGCAACCTAAGAAGTATTTGATTGTGTCAGTGATATTAAAATTGAGGATCATATGCGTAATTTAAATTGCTTTATTGTTTGTAGGTATGGAGGGGGACCAGCATTGGCGAGAAATGTTATCAATTCTGGTCTTAGTCAAATGGAATTAGCTGTAGAAGTGTATCCTTTGCACCTTGAGCTACTTCTAACACCAAAAGGCGATCGATCTGCCATAAGAATAAGCAAAAAGGTGGTTGCTCTACTATAAGTATGTTTAATTGTGTTTTCTCACTATAGAATCATTTTGGTGAGCCCTAATGTCTTCTGAGTTCAAGCAAAACAAATTGAGGAAGGGTCTGCGCAATACGTTTAATGTTTTTCTGTTCATAACATTTGCAGGAAACCATTAGGGAGCTTTACAGACGAGTTTGTGAGATTTTTGACCTTGAACCTGAGCAAGTAATTATTTTATTTTCTGTCTTCTAAAATTTCTAATTATTTTACTTCTCTATTGGCTTACAAATTATGCCACTTAAAGAAAATATGGATTGTATGGTTGATTATATTTTCAAAACTGATGAGCCCTTTACTGCCTCAGATTCGCATTTATGACTTTTATGGGCAGAAGAAACATGCATTACCGATGGATCTGGACAGAACACTTGATGATGCTAACATACAGATGGATCAGGAAGTGAGTATCCTTTAGCTTCTACTTAATAAAATTACCTAGTAACCCTTACAAAGTAGCCTTGTATATTCTGCATAGTGATACTCAATACTTGCTAGTAATTATTTTTTTTGATGCTCATTTATTATGAAGTTTAGATGGGCAGAAGTGTTCAAAGCTGATTTTACCTGAGCTGCCTATCTTAAACTAACCATATTCTGATTTGATAAACACAAGAAAATGGTCAAATCTTAAACTGAACATGTCATATAACAGGGCCCAAATTTGACTAATATATTGATAATGACATGTGTACCACAATTTAAGTCAACGACTCGCTCTTTATTTCTTTGGCAGTTCAATGCCTTTCAAATTATACTGTATGTGTATATATTTTATTTTGGTAAATATTCTGATGTCGATCTTGCTAACTTTGGCTCCTGAGGTTTATAGACATATATAGTATTTGAAAAGCAATCTGACATTTGAGGTAATTATCTTGTGATTGTGACATTGATAGAGTACATAATCACTCTCGGATGTCGTGGGTTTATTCCCTATTGGGGGCACCTAAATACAAAATGCAATTTTGCTTTATTTTCGTTATATATATCTTCAATTTCTTCTTCTTCATCAGCATTTTTTCTCTTTTTCTAATTATTAACAATCTCCTAATTTGTTACAGATTCTTGTGGAGGTGAATATGACAAATTATGTAAAGAACAATGATCCTATGGGGAAACAATCAAATTCTTTTCTTTTAGAGCCCTCAAAGTCAGGCTTATCAATTGCCGGAGGTTTGTCTGCGACAAAAGGTGTATCTAAAATCGGCAATATGGATCTCTCACAAGTTCAGAATCAGGTTTCCCCGCATCGGGAATCGAACAATGTGCAAGAGTCAAGTGGTGTTACCACAAGAAGTGCTACCGCAGGGCTCACTGGGCTACTTAATCTTGGAAATACTTGTTATATGAATAGCGCTATACAATGTCTTGTTCATACACCAGAATTTGCTAGATATTTCAGGGAAGATTATCGCGGAGAAATTAACTGGCAGAATCCAATGGGCATGGTTGTAAGTATCTATTTGATATAAATTCATGATTATTTCTCTACAATGCATTTCTATTCATATTGCATGCCTGTAAGGATTGTTTTGGTTGGCTATCAATACTTAAGTGATTAATTTTGAAAGGACTGCCATTAGAGCTGTCAAATGACCTGACCCGAAATACCGACCCTAACCCGACCTATTAACCGACCCGTCTGAACCCGAAAAAAATGGTGACCCGAACCCGACCTAACCCGACTTGAAACCAACCCTAGACCCGAGTTGACCCGAATATTTGAGACCCGAACCCGAACATTAACCGACCTAGAGACGACTCGACCCGAATGTAACCTGTAAATTATTGACCTGAACCGAACCCGACCTGAACCGAAATTGACCCAAACCCGTTTTAACCCGTTAAAACCCGAATTCAACCCGACCTGTTCCTAACCCGACCCGGATTCAACCCAATTTGTTCCTAACCAGACCCGAATTTAACCCGACCTGCTACAAACCCGACTCGAATTTCAACCCGACCTGTTACAAACCCGACCTAAATCAACCCTACTTGTTATTGACCCGACCTAAATTCAACCCGACTTGTTATTAGAATCAATATGTATGGGTCGTTATCTCATGTTGGTATTGGAACAGAAATTGAATCCTAACTCTATTCTTTCAATAGAATTTTAAGAGGTTAGTTTCACAACATGTTAGGGACGAAACAATTGAGTAATGTGACATATGGTTTTCTATTAAATTAAAATTCAAGATAGGCATTGTGCCATATGAAATAACTAAAAAAATGCTTGATATTCAGTTCATAATTCAACCAACCACTAAATCTTATTCTTATCCTATATTATATATTCTTGCTTGGTAAACTATAAAATAATTAATACATAGTTGAGGACCATAACTTAACCAAAAAATATTTAAATAACATAAAAAAAAAGTCCACGTTATATGTAATTGACTTTCGTTTATATTTGTATGTACAATGTATAGCAACCATAACTAAACAACGTGGGAACCAAACTCTCATTATGAACTGAATATCAAGCTTTATTTTAATATATGATAACTGAAAGTAATAATAACTAAATGAAGTTCACCAAACACTGAAATTATTGGAAAAAAAACAGAAAAATAGCAGTAAAAGCAACAACTCATGATGTCCTTTCTGATACTGGTAGTCTGATACGACGGAGGACTAAAGCACGAGAACAAACTATCCTGAAAATGTGCAGAAGGTAAGCATCAAAGTAAAAGAAAATGAGCAGAAGGTAAGCATCAAAGTAGAAGAAAATGAGCAGAAGGTAACTCTTTAATATCCTCAAATAAGCTCAATCAGAAACTTTATTATAGAAAGAGTGAAGCAAAAAAGGCTCAAATGATAGCAATTCCAATTATTTTAGACCACCAAATGATAGCAATACATCATCACCAAAACAAGGTGGTTACAATTAAACAAGAATATAAACTAAAGAGTTTAAACTAGAATGTTGAAATGACAGTAACGCTCAGGCAGGCAGCAGGCCTTAATCCTTAATTTGAGGTTTTAAACCAGTGAGCCAATGAGGGTGAGTGACATCCACCTGCAAAAAGATAAGCAAACAAACAGATAAGAGAGAGACATAATAGTGTTATAAAGATTCAAAAACATTACATTCATTTTTAAAAAATCAAATACAACTTACAAATCTGGCTATGCAGAAATATCATCCACGTCCTTCTCCTTCTCCACCCAACGCTATCTTTCTCCAACTCAGCATAACCATACAGCCAATTTCGAGTTGTTATCAAAGCTTCGACATGTTTGTGCCAGAGTGAACACCTTCATCAGTTTAAACTCTGCCACCCATGCTAAAAGAAGATTCAGAAGCAACCGTAGTAATAGGAATAGCAAGAATATCTTTAGCTATACGACCAAGACTTAGGAAAGTTTTTGATTGCTCCTTCCAATAACCCAAAATATCGAATTCCTCATCAGCATTACAAGGTTGTAAAGGCAATTCTAAGTATAATTTCTAATTCAGATTTACCCATGTCACCACTAGCAACATCAGCAACAAATTTCTGAAATCACAAATAAAAAAGATCAAAACAGAATAACCTAGAAAAGTGATTAACATATTGAATAATGATAATACTTGTTGTTATCTTACCGCATAAACTCTACTAGTCTTGCGTGGACGATATGCATCTGAATTTGAACTATCTTGGGAAGAAAAAGTAAGAAGAGGCTCCTTGTAATGGTTAAACAATTGAACAAATTCATAATACACCTCCTGAACTTTTGTTTCAACCATGTGAGCTTCATACAAATCCTTGAAAAGATGTCTCAAAAATTTCAACTTAAACCGAGGATCAAGAATTGCAGCAAAAGATGGTAGCACAGAGTCAGACCAATATTTATCAAACTTGGAACGCATAAGATCTGCCATTTCTTTGAGTTTTGGATCATCCCCTTTAAAAGCAGCCACTAATAGTGACTCAATTCTACAAATGTTGGCAATATAAAGATTGGAAGTGGGATATTTAGAACCAGAAAACAAATTAGAAATGTCATAAAAGGGTTCAAGAAAATTACACATTTTTTCTACTGTTTCCCATTCATGAGCAGTAAGCGCCAAGTGATGGCTCTCTATCCTATTGAACATTTTCACAGCCGGTAAAAGATCAAGAGCTCGACGAAGCATTAAGAAAGTAGAATTCCATCTAGTAGGAACATCCATCCATAGCTTTATACCTGTAGCTAAATTACAACTAGTAACACACCGCTCAAACTTATTAAGTCTAGCTTTAGAAGAATCAACATACTTCACATTCTCCCGAACTTTCGCAACAGATTCATCAATGACTTTCAAACCTTCTTTGACAATTAAGTTTAAGATATGGGCAGAGCATCTAACATGAAAATATTTGCCGTCAAGAGGTAATTTAGCCATTGCATCCAATTCAATTTGGAGTTTCCCAACCATAGAATCCATATTACTTGCATTGTCAATAGTCATACTACAAACGTTTCTTTCGATGCCCTAATCTTTGATCAAACTAAAAACCAGATTATAAATTTCATGACTAGTATGGGGAGGTGGAAAATGCCTAAAGGCTAAAGTTCAGCACCTTAGACTGTAATTTCCAGTCATTATCCACAAAATGGGCCGTAAGAGACAAATAACCACGAGTAGTACAAGTTGTCCATACATCACAAGTCAAGGAAACTTTACTTGATAAGGCCATAAGCGTATTACGAACATATTGCTTTAACACATCATGCTCTGTCATGCACCATTTCAATATTGTGTTTCTAGAAATAGTTCTAACCTTGGAATTCAAATATGTATGCAATTCCCTAAACCCCTCATGTTCAACAATACTTAAAGAATAACCATGCTTCAATATAGCTCTAGCAAATAACTTACAGTATTTTTTTTGGTTAAATGGAGATGCAGGAGACTCATTAGATTTATTTGAGTCTTTATATTCTTGGCACTTTTCAAGGTGTCTCTTTAGATTAGACGTACCAGTCGTACCAGCAAGTTTCTGGATTAATCTTTTGCAAAACTTGCATGCAGCATGTTCACCATTAACCTCGAAATTCTGCTGGAGATCGCTTTCCTTGAATTGGAGATATTAATTGATGGGGTTCAGGTGTTGGTGTAGCATTTCCAACATTCATGCATCATGTAATTGATGCTTGCTCAAGCTCAAAGTCACCTGCTACATCAAACAAACAGGAAAAGATTAGGAGTAAGATCAATAAAAAATGCGTAATTTACTAATTTATAATTAATTAGAATGAACTATACCTCTTTTAGCTGCATAGTCAAATTCAAACATTTCTCCGGTCATGATTTTTTGATTCCTTTAACACCATAAATAATAGTATATTAATATGAGTTAAATAAAAGGATACTATATTATTATTTGCATTCTAAACAACACGACACCCAAATAAATCCATACATGGAATGAACATCTTTAAATTGTATATGGCGAATGGAGAGAATGGAGATGGTGGTAATTAAAGGATAATAGCGAGAGATAACCACAAACAACCCGACTTGAACCTGAGAATGATCCGACCTGATTATAACCCGTAAATAATTGACTTGAACCGAACCCGACTCGAAGTCGAGAACGACCCTAACTACCCGTAAAGACCCGAATTTAACCCGACCTATTTTTCACCCGACCCGAATGTAACCCGACCTAAACCCGAACCCGACCCGCATATGTTATGACATTAACCCGACTCACACTAACTCGACTCAAACCCGACCCGTTTACCCGAATTGACAGCTGTAACTGCCATCATACTGCTTCAGCTTAATGTATTTTTTGTCTTTTTTATTGGTCTTCCTTTACTCTTTTAATTAGTTTTAATTTTCTTTCTCCTGTTGGTCTTTTGTCAACTAAAATCCTTTAACTCTTTGATGAAATATGTCTTACTATTGATCAACTTGCTAGAAGACAAGGAGCTTAATGGAAACAAAATGAGGAAGATCATTAACAAGTTGCTCCTTTATGTATCCTATAAAAGTCACAATGACTGCTATTTGATTGTAAAAAGTTTTGGTCCCACATGTTGTTATAAGTTTAAATCCTTTTCTATACATGGTTGACGCACAGGTGATATGGAGAATTGGCTGATAGTTTGGTACCTTTTTTTCTTCAATTTGTTTGTTCATGGAATTAAAATGTGGCCGTATTGCCGCAATGCATCATTGTTGTAACAGATTTTGAGACTTGGGAAACAGAATTTTCTGGTATTCAGTGGGGTCTTTTTTTTTTAACCCTGATATCTTGGCCGGTCACTCCTAAGTCTCCTATCAATTCTGATTCACCTGAGATAAAGTGATAAACGCAAGAGTACGAGATCACCATTAACATTTGGGGGAAAGAACAAGAGCACTTAAATCACAGAGGAGAGAGATCTAATACAACAAGAAAAAAAAAAAAGTGCTGGAGGTTGAGATTTGAGAGAGTAGAAAGTGTCACGTGGTTTTTTTTTTCATCCCTATCAAATTGCAAAGGTCGTTATGTGGTATTTTTGGGACTGGCGGGTGGCGGGATTGTTGTTTTATTAACAGTGGTTGGCATTCAGGAACTGTTTTAATTTTAAATATTTTCAAACAGCTGGGCACTACAATAAAAATATCTTAAATTATTTTACTTGGGTACTATTTAATATGAAACCTTTTTTTTTTTTTTTTTTTTTTTTTTTTTTTTTATAAAAATATCATATTCGTAAGATCGTAATGCGAACACATCATTCCTTTCTTGCGGTGCTGCGATTGTTCTCACTATGGTGAATTGGTGATCAAAATCGTGTAAATTATTCCATGGTATGAATAGAAGAAGAACCAAGATGAATGAGAGTTTTTGTTAGAGTTAGATGATTTGATAAACATCACAGGTGATAATGATTTGTTTTATGGATTTACAAGGGCATGGGACTACCTGATAACAATGAATTAATGTTTAAATTCCACATTTTATTCATCATTTTTATAATCACTGATTTATAACTTTTTTGTATGTTATGCTATGTAGTATATGTGGTGGATGTGTGGATCTGTTAAGTTCTAAGATTCCACTATCATGGATGTTGAGTTCTTGGCCTATAACCCTTATGGACATCAATTTTAAGTTCTAAAAGTCTTGCAATAATTTTTGTTTCAATTCATTTTTACTTTCTGGTCCTATAGCTTTGTCCTCTGTTTTTGCTTTAGGATGATATTATATCTCTATTGACCTTTATGATCTAGGAAATCTTGAATATTAGAGTGGTGCCAGCTGCCAGGTTGCTTTGCATGTCACATGCAAAAAATTTGCTGTTCCTTATTTGGATTGTTTATTCATAGGAAGTTTCACTTTTCAGGGAGAGCTGGCTCTTTCATTTGGTGAATTACATAGAAAAATTTGGGCTGCTGGACGAACACCAATTGCTCCTCGGCCTTTTAAAACAAAGCTGGCTCGCTTTGCCCCTCAGTTCAGTGGATATAACCAGCATGATTCACAGGTAGCTACATTGTCTCTACTTTGTCTTTCTTTTTATAGTTTATATACTTATTAGTGGAGAATACCAGGAACTCTTGGCTTTTCTATTGGATGGGTTACATGAAGACTTGAATCGTGTTAAAGATAAACCTTACATACTTTCTAAGGATGCAAATGGAAGACCTGATGAAGAAGTTGCTGATGAATACTGGGCAAACCATAAAGCTCGTAATGATTCCATTATTGTTGATGTATGCCAGGTAAACTCCACCATAAAAATCATGGACTTTTCTTCCAATTGTTTATTGACATTAGCCTCTTTCAGAATCCATACATGGTGGCCAAAATGTAAAAATGGATATGCCATGAATGTCAATTTCTTTCAAGGATTATAACCAATTCTAAATTTTCAGAATGGAACCAATTCCACCAAATGGTGTTCTCTATTAAAGTATTTTATTGCCATAGCAGCTTTGATAGTATTTTCGAAACTCCTAAGGGCAATTTTTTTTTTTCAAGGATTAAATTGTAGAGAATATTAAATAACGAAAAGTATAGTGAAACCCAACGTATCCAATTAATAGTTTGATATATTTGAAAATACATCTATCTCTTCGTTGAATGTTTGACAGTCATCTGCAAGGATGATAATATTTAATGTGCAATTATATTTCAAGATATTTGCATTTATCATATTTCAAAATATGTTCAATCTTGGAGGAAAATTTGCCAAATGCAACCCTTTAATCTACTCAATTTGCCAATTGCGGCCTTTATAAAAATTAGCAAATTGCAGCCTAAAAAGTGTAACGAACTTGTTAATTACAGTGTATACCATTCTCTTTTTCTAGCTAAAGTTGCATGAGAATGACGTCACAATTCATCGTCATTCTCGGGTTTTGTTAGTTCGTCGAAACCTCCTTGCAGCTAAGTAATGGAAGACAAGAACTTTGGGAAAATGCAGATAAATTTGTTTAGTTTACAACCTATTTTTTTTTTTTAAAAAAAGAAAAATTGTTGAAATGTTGAATGTTGTGGAGATGCAACCTGATGGAAAATGCAATCTCCTCCGAACAAATTGTGAGAAGTTGGATCAAATAGTTAACATCGTGCGATTAGACTTTATAAGTTGTTGTGAGAAGTACATCAATGCAGTCATATATAGTATTGAGGCAGAGAAGCAGTGGTGCTTGAGAGAGGAGACACAGAGGTGGGAAAAAGAAAGTTAAGAAGTTGGAAAGCTGTCGTGGAGGCTGAGGGAGGGGAAAAAGAAAACATGTGACGTCATTTTCAGGTAATTTTGGCCAGAAAATGGGAATGGTTGTCAAATAACAAGTTGTTAATACTTTTTAGGTTACAATTTGCAATGTTTTTTTTCTATAAGGCTGCAATTGACAAAGTGAGTAGATTATATAGCTGCAGTTGGCAAGTTGAGTACTATAAATGGCTGTATTTGGCATTTTTTCCAATCTTGGACTCTTCAAAGCTTCTCCAATGTTGCTTCCCCCAGCTTCCTGCCACGGAGTTGTAACAATTTTTAGGCTGCAAACCAATTTTAAGTGTATATCTGTTAATGCCAAGTTCTTTAAGTGAATAATCTCTAATCTTCATTCTTCTCTCTACTTTTCTTACCCCCAACAAACTTCTTGTTCTTGCTTGGGGTCCTTGCTTCACCAAAGACTGCTTACAACACCCCTGGGTCTGTTGACAATAGATTTATAGGTAAATTAGTGAAACTGGAAGAATAACATTGAATGTAGTAATGAATCTCCATTTTTGGAGGTTCACTAAATGAAAATAGTACTACTTCATATTCAGTCAGCTTGAAGAAACACGGTACGCAGCTTTTAACAATTAATCTTGCTAGCCTTGTGCCGATTCTTTAATCTACAAAAATTAGTCCACTTGATTGTTGCAAACAACATATTTTATTTATTCTTTCCGCGAAGTGGACCTGAATTTCTTTGACAATGAAGCTAGAACTTTTGAACTTTTAACCAATCATGTAATTTGATGCCAGTTGTGATGAAGGCAATTGACCATATCTGTAACTTATATTTCTCTATTTGTCCTTACAAGATTGCACTTTGAGTTTGAAAACTAGATTAATGTCATAAGCAATTTAAAGAAATAATGTTCAGAATATCTGCACCACAAATTGAGCGAGCAAAGGAAAATTATGGGCTGTATGTGAGATTCAGTTAAGAGATTACTTTCTTGTTAAACCTTGTAGTTGGGAGATTGGATCTCAGCCACCAAGCTTTTAATCCTATTTCTTTTATATTTGTTGGTTGCTGGCTTGTGCACTATTTTTTTTAAATCCAACAATGGAATTTTGAAACCAAGCTAAGCTTGGTGGAGTTGGTGGGGAATTCTCCTTTTGACTTTGAGGTCACAACTTCGAGCCCCGCCAACTACAATTGCTTGGGGGTAGGTGGATTCACTTACCTCCCCCCTCTACTCTCGAGTGTTGACCCGCGGAGCTAGCTGGCTTAACCTATGAGAAGTGCTGGTTCAGTAGGGTCCTTCATTGTACCTTAAAAAAATAAAGGAATTTTGAAGGCCATTAGTTCATTCACAGTTTTTGCATAACATAGAAGCTGTTAAACAGTCTTAGACTTTTGTTGCTATACTTGTTATGATCTCCATGTTTGAGTAGCTTTATCCTCAGATATGAATGTTGAACTAGATTGTATGAGTAGCTTTAATACTTAGATATTGAAGTTGAACTAGATGTTTTGAGTAGCCTTGTTGCAACTTCTTACACTTTACTTTGCAGGGCCAATACAAGTCGACTCTGGTCTGTCCTGTGTGCGCAAAAGTTTCGGTGACATTTGATCCTTTCATGTATCTTTCGTTGCCTCTCCAGTCTACTGCTACACGCCCTTTGACTGTAACTATCTTTAGCAGTGATGGAAGTCTACTGCCTAATGTGTGCACTGTGACTATTCCAAAGCAAGGACGATGTAGGGATTTGATCCAAGCATTAAGTGCCGTTTGTTCTTTAAAGCCTCATGAGAAGCTTCTACTCGCAGAGGTTAGAATTTGTTTTTTATTACCATTGATTTTGATACTTTATTAAAGCTCATCTGTGATAAGTTATCCCTTAAGTACATCTGCAGATACAGAATCACTTGATCCATCGATTCTTTGAAGATCCCTTGACATCATTGTCCAGCATTAAAGATGAGGATCACCTTGCTGCATACAGGATCCCTCAGCCTGCAAAGGGAATAATATTTCTTCAGCTTATTCACCGTCTTGAAGACAAGTATGTAACGATGTATTATTTGGTTTGTCTGCTAAATTGTTAGTTATTAGTGGTAATAATTTCTTACTTGCTGCATAGATGAACTTAATAAAACTAAATTTATGGTTTCATCTGAATTTAAGTGGAAATTTGGGATCTTTGAACAGTCGAACCTTCCTCTCATACTGTAAGACAATAAACCCTAACTTGAAAGAATTATGCATATGTGTATCGCACCCAGCTTGGCCTGATTTTTTCAAGTCTGGATGCATTGAGGTTTTTTATTTCCTGAAAATTTCAGCTTGGAGGGAAATTTTCATGCTATTGCTAAATACAGAACAAAGAAATGTGACATTTTGGGTTTTATAAAATTGGTGCAAAGGGAGTTATAGTCCTTTATCTGCTAAAATTTACTCCCTTTTATAACATTTTTTTTTTTTTTCCAATCCTAAAAGCACTGATTAGGTTCCATTGGTTGACACATGTTATGGCGTTCTTGGCAAAGTGATTAAGAACAATTTGCCTAGGAGGCATATTTTAGAGCTGCTTTGTAACACTCTTCTTGCTTTCTTTGTTTGGGTGATAAGGTGTTTATTAGTTAGTTGAAATTCCCACTTATGGCTTAAGACTATGTGATTTAGTTTTCTTTGGATAGGTTACGCAATAAGTGTCTGAGACTCTGAGTTGATTAGGACTGGTTTTTTTCAAAATATTGAAGCCCGTGTATTACATGTTTCATTCAGTTCAAATGTTAGATATAATCCAGTCTAATTGACAAATTATAGTTCCTTTGTGTGGTACGGATAAAGTACTTTCCAGCTCCTTTATTCAACATTGCATTAATTTCCTTGGTGGATATGACGTCTTCCTAGACAGTGTACTTTGTCCACACTGAAGGTTAGATAAGGGCTTACAAGTGGCCCATAGACCACTACTGCTGTTTCATTATTGGTCAGTTTATATATTTCATATATATGTCAAGTGCAGTCAGCTATGATCCAAACTTGACATATGTTTGCTTTTGATTAATTTGTTTACGTGTTAAAAATTTCCAGGGAGACAGTTAATGCTCAGGGTGTGAAGGGATGGAAGCCTTATGGAACCCCACTTGTTTCACCTATCTCATGTGATGATGTAACTACAAGGGGTGATGTTCAATCAATGGTTCGGACTATGCTATCTCCGTTATTAAAGCATAGAGAAAAATATGATATGTCAGAAAATGGCATTTCATCAGCAGTTGAACCACCTTCTGAATCGTCATCGTGGACAGAAAGAATCAATGATGCAACTCACGGAACAGGGAAATTGCCCCTTCACTTGGTAGATGAAAATAATGTATGCATTGATCTATCTGTAGGAGAAGAGAAACCTATCAAAATCTCTTCATCATCAAAATCTCTGCTAGTGTTTATTAATTGGTCAAAAGAACTTCTGGAGGAATATGATACATCTTACTTGGAAAGTTTGCCTGAAGTCTGCAAGAATGGACTTCCAGCAAAGAAAGCTCGCACTGAACCTTTATCCTTGTATAGCTGCTTGGAAGCTTTTCTCCGTGAAGAGCCTTTGGTCTCTGAACCTGATATGTGGTTAGTCCCCTCCTCCCCCCCACCCCCTCTCTTTTAAATCTTCTATACAATAAATCAAATCGGCCTATTATAGATATATCCTGTTCAATATTCTTGTTATTTCAAGACCTAGAAAAGGTATAAACTGAATAAGTAGTTGTCTGTACATTGTACCCCTTTTGCTTGTGCGCTTGCTAAAGACTTAGATCCTCTATAATTTAACTTGTGATATTATTCAATAATCGAACTACAATCTTTGACATTAACTTGAAATTCTTGCTGAAAACACCATGAACTTGGCATCATTAGAAAACTAGTGTATTATGGTCTCTAGAGTTTGGAATCATAGTTGAAAACATGAGGGTATCAGTATGGGGAAGTTAATAGAAGTTAGACTAACTATGGCTGTTAGAAGTCACGAAGGCTGTAGCAATGGGACAAGATTCTTTTTAGGGTTATTTATTTATTTTATTAAATAATGGTTTGCCAAGATTGATTCAGTTTTTGAGGTCCTTTAATTATACTGTCAATATGGTGTAATAATTGTAGTTGGGCCAAAGTTCATGTCCCCGAGTGTAACTTTTGCTTCTGAAAAAGTGCCGTTATAGGATGTGCACAAAATTAAGGACTGAAACAAATATATTTGAAAATATTAATGATGAGACGTGGATTATATGAAATAATTAGATGTAAGGGTACATTTGGAAATTTAGATGCGTTGTGCATTGAATTTAGAGAATTAACGTTATCATATCAACTAATATTTATAGCAGAGTCTACATGGTAGCTCATGAGACACATTTGGACATTTGGTATCTTTAAGTAGCACCATGTGTCACGCCACCTACGATGTCGTCTAAGCATATTCAAGGATAAGCTTAGAGTTTGATTGTTACTAAGGATATGCTTCGGAAAAGAGACATCACATTCTATGCTTGGTTATCTTGTGAAATCTGTGGCTGGTAAGGGCTGATAGCAATTTTCAGTTAGTTCTTTATCTGCAAAGGAACAGTACTTCCACGTACTAGTTCTTTGGAAAATTTTCCTAGTTAATTTTTTGAGTTATTATATGGGTATACAGTGGTGGACTCATAATCATTTTCTTGGAGGTCTCCTGGTCCTTTTTTGTTTTCTCTGTGGAACATGACCGGAATAATTGAGGTATCTCATCTTATGATTGGGTCTAGGGAGACCTAGATATACGTAATATTAGTACAGAGACTATGCTTATTTGTTTATAAAATCATAGTTAATCCATGATTTTCTGAGGTTATTAATCTGCTGGTTAATAGTTTAGTGTTGTATTATAATATGGCTTAACAATTGAGCTACACATCTTAGAAAGTGATGTTTTGTTTCTAAAGCTATTGTCTTGCTGTGGCCATAAATAAACTCCATCATACATTAGTAGGCTCAGTTAATTTTCACAGTGCTTGTTTGAGAGCTTTAGGTCGGTTCAGGAACTGTGTTTGATCAGATTGGGGCCTTAGACCTACATTCTGTTGCCCCATCCATAAAGCTGATGAAAACTGGGCATAAGAGATTGCCTATTTTAACAAAACTGAGTCATTAAGACTGATCAAATTTTGTTCAGAATTTACCACCATGATAATGTTACAATGTTAAATTTGCTTGTAAACATTAAAACCCATATTAATTCATTAGAATGAAGATTGCACTTTTTTTTTCCCCTTTTTTGTATCACTATAACAATATTCAAGTTTGAAGAAAATAATTGGTATCTTCCACTCTTCCAGTATCCTGGGAATACCTGATAAGTCTGTAGCTGCTTACTATCTTTTTTAGGGGGAAATATTTTTGTACTTTCAGACAGTTCAGTTGGCAGGGAATGAACAACATTCTACAAGAACGGAGTAATATACAAAGTCTTTTGTTATCAATGCAGGAAATGTCCTCAGTGTAAAGAGCGGCGACAGGCAAGCAAGAAGCTGGATTTGTGGAGGCTTCCAAAGGTTCTAGTTATCCATTTAAAACGGTTCTCATATAATAGGTCAATCAAGCACAAGTTGGATACATTTGTCAACTTCCCTATATATGATCTTGACATTACGAAGTACATAGCCAACAAGAACAACTCTGATCCTCAGCTTTATGAACTGTACGCTTTAATCAACCACTATGGGAGCATGGGTAGTGGGCACTATACTGCACACATCAAGGTGAATCTCAGCTCTTTCTACAATATTATGCTGGTTGGTTTTTATAAATATCCTTAGCAACCTGTGTAAGCATTAATTTGACCAATGAATTTTATGTAGTGGTTTTCCTAATTACAGGATTACGTTCCCATTTTAAGCTGGTGGGTACCATTTCTTTTTACATAATATATGGACATGCATTTCTCTTTCAAGGGTAAGAGAGGGTAAACTTCATATTTAAACAAATAGAGTAACAAATACACCATTCTTGAGCCATTATTTCTAATATAACTCCCTAGTACATTCTCCTTCCCAAACTTACTTTCCAATTCTGAATGATTAAGCTAAACATCGAAGATCAGTCACTCTAGGAAACTGAGGAACTTGCTTTCCAACTTGGTAGTTGACACACACTCAGCCTTGTGAGACAATTTCTTTTCGCCACATTATAATCTTAGTTTTAAAAGCGCGCCTAGGCACAAGGCATGGTGAGGCGTGAGACCTGGCTCCTTAGCTCTGTGATGCGCAAAGACCTACAAAAGGCACGTGCCTATGTGCTCTTTTTCTAGGTTGTTTCTGGTGCCATTGCACCTAATGTCTTGCCTTATGCTGTATGGCGTCAATGGTCAGTGTGCTAGCTATTTTTTATTTATTTATTTATTTATTGATTTTTAAAATAAAGCACCACATGAAATTGCAATTGTTAGGTTTACACTAATTTTAAAGGAGAGAGAAACCCCATATCCCCCAATTCCTTTTGAAGAACCCTAATTATTAATCAAATGGCCCTTTTACCTTTTCCCCGAATTCCTTTTTTGGACTACTTAATATGGGGTAGAGATTAATATAATAAAGTGTCTCACCTATAAAAGGGGAAGCACCTTCCCCTTTGCTTTTCGCCTAAGCTCCAAGGACTTTTGTGCCTTGGGCCCTTCAAAACTAAGACTTTAATGCACATCTGTTCAAATGTACTTTGCTATACACAAGATCCTAACTTAGGTCCTGTTCTTTTCACCTGTATTTTACTGAGCATAACTACTGATTAAAATTGATTTAGAGATCCATATTCAACGCTTCCACATTAGAGCTATGAGTCACCATGTACACACCTATTTCTCATGTTCCACTGCCCAATAAATCCTGTCAATTTTCTAAGCTTGCTGCCTAGTCTATAAACTGCCTTGACCGAGTTTCTAAAGTCAGTCACCATGGTGGTCATCAATGAGAGGCAAATGAGGCGTATATATGCTACACTTGAAACTTTAAGATTATGGTCATGTTTAGATGGTGCCTTATAACTCCTATAAATCCTCTTATTTCACTTATTAGAGCTCATATTCCCCCGGCCCAAGATGAGTATATAATGTTTGGTGAATGCTAAGGTTAGATTAATTTGGACGATGATGCTACCATGTTTAGCTGTGATGTCAATCTAACAACATTATAACCTTTCTTTCAATAAATGATCTATTGTTTTGCCTAACAATTCAACTCCTAGTTGCTCGAGGAGTAGTGTTTATAGAATTATAGCAAAACTAAAGGTAGAGGATGCCCACATGTATATTCTTTGTTCAAGCAGCTAATCCCATCTTTTTGGACAAAAGGCATTGCTTATGGTTCCTTCTTTTATTTTTTTAAATCTTGTAAAACGAAGATTTCTGTACAAAGCTCCGAGTACTTTGCTGCTGTGTTCGTTTGCATTTCATAAATTAGGCTGGTGGTGCTTTCTGGTTTTGTAGATTCTACTTATGCTTGCTATATTCAGAGTGCTATTCATAACTACTCTTGTTGCTTGTTTGATGCTTTTTGTAACCCGTTATGTCTCTGTTTTTACTGATTTAACTTTTATATCAAAGGAAAAGGTAAGGAAGGGAATAAAATCAAAAGGAATTCAATGTGTAATAGATCGCTTTTCATAGTAACTCTTGTTGCTTGTTTGATGCTTTTTGTAACCCATTGCTTATATGTTTCTAAAGGAATTCAATGTGTAATTAAAGAAAGGGAAAGGAAAATTAAAGGTCGAAGTGTCGAACATTTTTATCAACTTCTTTTCCCTCTCTGTAATAGTGTAATACCCTTTATGATTATATGAACCATGCAAAAGAAACTCACTTCATTTTTGTATCCGAGTTGCTTATTCTGTTGTTGATGGAACTCTGCCTTTTATTTTGTGTGAATCAGAATCATCTTGCTGCCTGTTATATGCTCTGTTGACTTGGAGGTGTATTGATTCAATATTTTTCTTTTACAGCTCTTAGATGAGAACAGGTGGTATAGCTTTGACGATAACCATATATCGGCTATTGGTGAAGATGAGGTGAAGACTAATGCTGCATATGTACTATTTTATCGAAAAAAGAAAGAAGATGCTTCTGAAAACATTTAAATTTTTTTGATTGCATAATCAAACTTATTAACATGATGAATATACTTATAATTATTATTACTATAATTAATACTATTATGTTATTAGGTTATTAGTCTTCAAAAACATAAAAAGGTATTATTATTATTTTTTTTTTGTTTCGTTTTTTGTTTTAATTTTTGGGAAAGGGGTGGGGGTTTTTGAGAAATAGGAAATACAAGTTTATTTATGAGATAAACAATTTTTGTTTATCACATGACATTTTCCTTAATAAATTAACAACTTTTTCATTAAAAGTATTGGATGATTGGATAAATTAGATATATTTATCAAAATGCCATGTGATAAATATCTTTGTTATCCTCCTCTGAGAAAGGGATTGGTGAAGTTCTTGTTTAGTTATTATAATGCTGATGTAGTTTTTTAATTCTAGCTATATTTGTAGAGTTGTTAATTGTAGGAGGTGATATTAGGTTAGATTATAGGAAAATTAGGTGTAGTATTAGATGGAACTATATTTTGTTGGGATTTTTTTGTTGATATATATACATATGTGAAGTTAATGGATGAGAATCAAATTGTTGTATATGTAAATTCAAAGTGGTATCCATATTGGAACGTACTTCTTAAAGTTATGTTATAAGACCAAGTCACCAAGACAACATTACTTGGTTACAGGTAAAGGTGGGCATGGGCCATGCCGGCACGTGGGCGGCATAGACCCGGCATGAATCCGGCACGACGGTCCACTTGTGGGTCGTGGGCGTGCCGTGACAAAAAAATTGAAATCTGGCAAGGGCACGGCGGGCGGCACGTCGTCAGCCCATGGATCGGCACGCTGGCACGGCCCACCAACCCGACATTTATATAAACTTATTTAATTAAGTTTATTTATATAAACTTATATATAAACTTATTTAATTGATACATAAATAAGTTTATTTATATAAACTTATTTAATTAAGTTTATATAAATAATTTATGTTTAAGTTTATTTTTTGAACAACTTAAGTTTATATAAATAATGTTATTAATTTATGTTAATGTTAATGTTAATATATTTTTTTTGAACAACTTTAATTAAATTATTTATATAAACCTAATTAAATTAAAGTTGTTCAAAAAAAATATATTAACATAAACATAAATTAATAACAATATTTATATAAAATTAAGTTGTTAAAAAAAATATATATATCGATTTTTTTTTATATAGATATGTATTTTTTTTTTTTTTAAAAAAAAAAAAAAAAAAAAACGGGTTGGCCCGCTGCCCGGCACGACACGGCCCGCGAGGCAATAATCGCACAACAAGTCTTGAATGCTATTCCCTCCGTTTTGCAATAATCGCAACGGTAGGGAGTGCACATAGTTTAAGAAGCTAAAACGAAGGTTACCGTAGACACCTAAAAATGTCTTCCTACCCATGACCCGATGATGTATAAAACCTTTAATCGTCTTTTGGTTGGAGTTGGGTATTGATTTTAATAAGTCCAGTTCATTTCATTTTCCAAGCCCGCCTTTCCTTCCATTTTAAGCCCAATCATTTTTATTTAATCCTTTCCTTAGCCAAATCCATAGACTAATTAATCTGCAAACCAATCCAAGCTTAATAGGAAGTTTTAGTACTCTAAAAACGCGTAAACTAGCCGCTCAAATAGATAAAATCATCACAATAACGTGTAAAGCATAAAATCGCATATTCCCTAAGAATCCTAGGTATGTGCATGCAAGCTACTACATGTCGCATCACGTTGGGGTGCGTCGCGTCGCGACAGTTTCCTTCGTGACGCACCAACCTATTTCACACGTGCTAATTTTTTTAGCAATTCATATCTTATTTTCAACTTTTACTCTATATATTCCGTAGTATGTCAAGGGTTATGGGTAGAGTTGAATGCCATTTTCCGACATTTATATTCTAATTTTCTCTATTATCTTAGTCTTTTATATTTCTAATTGATAATAATCTTTCACAATTCCTCCTCCAAGTAATCCTACACGTCGATACTATACTTGAAGGCTTGAAGCTCTGTCGGCGGTCCTAGGCATGAACGGTTGATCAAACCCTGAGGGTTTTTGTAGGCACCAAATCATGTCCCTAATGAGCGTCATTTATGGCGCTCAAAAGAAAAAGATTATGGTCCTTTTTCTATATTTTCTTTTTCTATTTTCATTTAATTTTCTTAGTTTTCTTTGATTTTCCTTTTTAATAACTCATTTTGATTTTCGATTAGTTTTTTACGAGTTTTTCATATTTTTAGTTCTTAATTTGTAGTTTTAGTTTCAGTTTATTTTATTTTGTTTTCTCTCTTAGTTTTATTTGTGTTTTGTAGGTGAATAATCAAAGTTCAAGTGGCCGCGCTCTCGTGATTGTGCTCTCATCGTTTTTGGTGATGAACAAGTCAATTTGCACATTTAGGGGCTGCCTTGCTCGTGAGCATCACACGAGCTTGATGCTCGAGAGCGCAGACGAGCCGCACCGCAACAACCTCCAACACTCACTCACGCACAACCCTTGCTTCCCCAGTTCATGAATAACAACCTAGAGAACAATTTTAGGACAATTAGAATCCAATTTTAGATCTCATATTTTCTTAGCTTAGGTTGAGAGCTTCTCTCTCTAGATCTAGGGTTAGTTTAGGAGTAGTTTTAGAGGGAGAAAGTGAGGGATTTCAATGGTTATTTGAGAGATTGAATATTCAAGATGACATTTGTATTGAAGATCTCCATTATCAATCAATAAGGATTTCTCACTCTCTCTTCTCTTTATTGCTTTATTTAATTTCATGTTTGTTTGGTTTAATTTTGATGATTAATTCTTGATTAGTGTAATTGTTCTTGATATTTTGTTGATTCTTGATTTCTTTGGTTGTGTGTTGATAGATGTTGATTCTTGAGTAGTTGTTTGGCTAGGAATTGGGTGAAACTTGTATGATTAATTGATTGTGATTAATTTGGGAATTGTGTTGATTGATTGTTGAGATTAAAGTGATTAATGAAGGTTTGCATGTGTGTAATTCGATTAAGCCTTGAGAATTATGTTAGTTTGCATTGTAATTGCTAATGAGACGACCAATTGATTTAGGAATTGCAATTATCGATTGGTTTGGATTGTGATTCTTTTAGTTCATTATTCATAGTGAACCCTAGCTTAACAATTAGGAGATAGCTCTTTGATTCCAATTGATAGCTCTTATCATTAGTCTTCACAACCTTTGATTGGCGTGATCTTCCCAAGTTGTTGCAATTGTCATGATTACTTGTTGATCACCATTCCTAGTGTTTTATTTGTTTGGTTGTTTGTTTTGTTAGTTGTTAGTGTTACCTCTTACCTTGACTTCGACCTAGCTTAGGGCATAATTGAGAGCCCTTAAACATAACCGTTGCTAAAGGGTCGAGCCTTGACTTACCTCTACACTTGTATTTAGGTTTGTTAAGTGATTATAAATTTAGTTTGGCTTAGGGAAGATTAGTCAATGACCCAGTTTTCCCCTTGTCAAAATTGTGCCGTTGCTGGGGAACGGTGTCTATGTTTGAGTGTTTTTGATTGCTTGAGTCTAGGTCTTTGTATATACATTTGTTTTATTTGATTTTTGTTTGTTTTGTATAAAAAAAAATGGCATGTTTTTCTTTTCCTTAATATGATGGTGAGTCTTTTAATGTCTACTTCCATAGACTTATAGGGTTTTTGAACTATAATTGTTATAGTCTTTGGGAGGCTTGTGAGATTTGTTATTTTGGTTTGAATGAGAAAACTAGGGATGAAGTTGAAAGCATGCATAGTGGTGAATTTAGAGCATTGTCAATTGATGATGCTTGGGATTTCTATGTTTGGTTTGCTAAGGATGTCTATAATAGGGGTAATCATGATTCTAATGTTGATGTGCAATGTGTTGATTCTTCTAACATTAGCATGAATTCTCATGATTTGTCACATGATCCCATTAGTGAACCTAGAACAAATGATTTCAACTATATTTCCTCTTTTGCTCATGATGACGAGGCGCATGCTCAAGTTGATGCTAACGGTGTGTTTCAATTGTCTTCATTATTTACCATGCCTTCTTGTGATGTGCTTTGTTCCCTGAATTTAAGGTTAAATCTCAGAAACTTCAGGGAATGGGAGAACGAGCTGAGAAATGTTCTCAAAAGACAAAAGCTCGAAGCTCGGTTATATATACCTATTGAGAGCAGATATACTGTTGGTTTTACTCCTGAAAGGCATGCGAAAGATGTTTCGGATGCAGAGAAAATCAGGAATCTCATTTTAGAATCTATTCCAACTTGTTGGAAAGAAAGGTTCAGGCACTATGAGTTGACCAATCTGCATGAATATCTTCGTGCCATCTGCCGAGGTGGCATTGGAAGGTTAGGAAGTGGAGGCTTCAACGACTATAATGTAAGAGATGTCGTTAATTCGATACCTCAGATTTACTACTCCTGGACTGACAGTGTAAGGTTTGAGACTTACCATATCCATTGTAAGATTATGGCTAAGAAACTCATGCCTGGTCAGTCAGTTAGGACCCATGTCAATGAAATGATTGGATTATTTAATCTGATGGATGTCCTAGGGAGGCCGTTCGATGATGACTCTGCACATGATACTATCCTGTTCTCGCTCCATGATGGATTTGATCTAGTCAAGCTTATTCATGATGATGAATGCTCGACAGTGACACTAGTCAACCTTTTGATCAACCACTCAGAGGAGTACTTGAAGAAGGAGGGAAGCCAGTGCTTCTATTGTGGTAGGTGGTCTTGCCACATACTTGGGTGTCCCAATTATACACCAGTGAGAATGGAAGGTAAAGAGTTATCTAACGTTTTTGTTGTAGAAATTAATCTTACTTCTTCTTCAACTTGGGTATTCGATACCGGTTGTGGTGCTCACATTGTTAATAACATGCAGAGCCTAAAAGGGAGTAAGAAGTTAGCAAAAAGGGAAGTCACACTTCGAGTAGGAAATGGAGAAAAAGTTGCTGCACTTGCTATTGGAAACTATCATTTGAGACTTCCGTCTAGTCTTATTTTGGTGCTTAATAACTGTTATTATGTCCCAACAATTACCAAGAACATTATTTCAGTTCCTGTTTTAGATACTGAAGGTTTTTCTTTTGAAATAAGAGACAAGTGTTGTTTTATTTCTAAAGGAAATATGTTATATGCTAACGCCAAATTGATTAATGGTTTGTATGTCTTAGATTATACAACTCATGTTTACAACATTGATCAGAAAAAGCGTAAAACAGATAAATCAAACCAAACCTATTTATGGCATTGTAGGTTAGGTCATATAAACCAATCGCGCATCCAGAAATTACATAAGGATGGACTCCTAACTTCATTTGATTATGAATCATTTGAGAATTGCGAGTCATGCCTGTTAGGTAAAATGACCAAATCGCCTTTTACTGGAAAAGGTGAAAGAGCTAGTGACCTTTTGGGCCTCATACATACAGATGTGTGTGGACCAATGAGTTCAAAAGCTAGAGGTGGTTATAACTACTTCATTACCTTCACTGATGATTTGAGTAAGTATGGTTATATCTATTTAATAAAACACAAGTTGGAATCCTTTGAAAAGTTCAAGGAATTCCAGAATGAGGTACAAAACCAACTTGGGAGAACAATTAAGGCATTACGATCTGATCGTGGTGGTGAATATTTAACCCAAGAATTTGATGAACATCTGATCAATTGTGGAATACTTTCACAGTTAACCCCTCCGGGAACACCACAGTTAAATGGTGTGTCAGAAAGGAGGAATAGGACCTTACTAGATATGGTTCAGTCCATGATGAGATTTACTGATCTTCACATATCATTCTGGGGATATGCATTAGAAGCAGTTGCTAACATACTAAACAGAAGCCCGTCCAAAGCAGTTGAGAAGACACCATATGAGTTATGGATTGGAAAAGTTCCAAAGTTGTCTTATCTCAAGGTTTGGGGTTGTGAGGTCTATGTAAAACGTTTACAAAGCGACAAACTCGGCCCTAAATTAGACAAATGTTTCTTTGTGGGTTATCCCAAAGAAATAAAAGGGTATTACTTCTACAATCGCGAAGATAACAAAGTGTTTGTTGCTCGCGATGGTGTCTTTCTAGAAAAGGAATTCCTCTCTAGAAAGCCAAGTGGGAGTAAAGTATTTCTCAAAGAAATTCGAGACAAGCAACAAATGGATGTGGATAACACCACATCAGAGGCAAGGGCGCATAATCATGCGTCGGAGAAAGCTAATTCGACTAGCGAGACTCCTATCGTCCCACTTGAATCTAATTCTTGCGAAAATCTTCAAAGAGTTGAAGAGAACATTTCTATTGTTGCTCCTACCCCACGTAGGTCTGCCAGAATCAGAAACAAGCAGTTTGTTGAAGTTCTATTAACTGAGGATTCTGAAATCTTCTTATTGGAGAATGAGGAACCTACAACCTACAAGCAAGCTTTGGCGAGCCCCAACTCAAATGAATGGCTTGAGGCCATGAAATCCAAAATGGAATCGATGTCTTAAAATGCTGTGTAGACCCTGGTGGACTTGCCTAATAGGGTAAAACCTATTGGTTTCAAGTGGGTTTACAAGATTAAAACAGACAGGGATGGAAATGCCTACATCTATAAAGCAAGACTGGTTGCGAAAGGGTACAAACAGATTCATGGTATTGACTATGATGAAACCTTTTCCCCAGTAGCAATGCTTAAGTTCATTCGGATTATTTTAGCGATTGCTGCATTTTTTGATTACGAAATTTGGCAGATGGATGTCAAAACTGCCTTCTTGAATGGGTTCTTGATGGAGGAAGTGTATATGACACAACCTGAGGGTTTTGAAGATCCAGAAAATCCTGGAAAGGTATGCAAACTTCAGAAATCCATTTATGGATTGAAGCAAGCATCAAGGAGTTAGAACCTTCGTTTTGATGAATCAATCAAAAAGTTTGGTTTTCTTAAAAGCGAAGAGGAACCTTGTGTATACAAGAAGTCCAATGAAAGCAGCATAGTTTTCTTAGTCTTGTATGTAGATGACATACTACTCATGGGGAACGACATACCAATGCTTGAGTCAGTCAAGGAGTGGTTGAAGAGTTGTTTCTCTATGAAAGACTTGGGTGACGCCGAGTACATCTAGGGAATCAAGATCCATCGGGACAGGTCTCGAAGGATGATTGGACTGAGTCAAGAGACTTATATTGATAAGATTCTTGATAGATTCGAGATGGCAAACTCCAAGAGAGGATTTATCCCCATGTCCCATGGCATTACGCTCAGTAAATCTCAATGTCAGGTTATGCCAGACGAGATGAGACGTATAACTATTATACCTTATGCTTCAAGGCCGGATATTTCATATGCTTTAATCATGTGTAGCAGATTTCAGGCAAATCCAGGTGATGCACACTGGACAGCTGCCAAGAACATCCTTAAGTACTTGAGAAGGACTAAAGGAATGTTTCTAGTATATGGCGGCGAAGATGAGTTGGTTGTCAAAGGTTATACGGATGCGAGTTTCCAAACAGACAGAGATGATTTTAAAAACCAGTCTGGATAGATCTTCTGTCTGAATGGAGGAGCAGTGAGCTGGAAGAGTTCGAAGCAAAGAACTGTCGCAGACTCTACAACAGAATCAGAGTATTTAGCTGCGGTTGAAGCAGCTAAGGAAGCAGTTTGGATTAAGAAATTCCTTATTGAGATGGACATTGTACCAAGTGCTCAAAAAGGGATTGAGTTGTATTGTGACAACAATGGCACCATTGCTCAATCAAAGGAGCCTAGGTCACACTTCAAATCCAAACATGTTGAGAGGAAGTATCATCTCATTCGAGAAATCGTTGGCAGAGGAGATGTCAAGATGTGCAAAGTTCATACGGATGAGAATATCGCTGATCCACTTACTAAACCCCTTCCATTGCCTAAGCATGAGAAACATGCTAATGCAACTGGCTTGAGGCTAATGATGTAATTTAAGTTATAATTTTTTTTGAGAAAAACTTATTACATATGTAATACATTCATTGGCAGAATTCTGTTTAATTATAAATTCATCATTTCTCTTATTTAATTATGGTTTTATGATATTAAATAAAATGTCCAAAATAATTATGGATTGATGGGCTCATCAGGTTGATGACCTGGTGAATGAAACCCCACAGGTGAATAAAATCCATACATTATTCAAGTTCCTAGTTCGAAATCATTAAATTGGACATAAATGATTTCAATAAATGGACTAGCATGTAAGATTGATTGGATAGCGCAGTTTCATGGGCTATAGGAGCGTAGTGAAGCTCGGTCAATCACATAGATATGCATGAATGATGCATGATCGAACTATAGGCCTACCTTGAAGCTCAAGTATAGAGCTTCTAGATATATTAGTGGATTCCTTTGACATGAGTGGAACATTGATTCCATTCATTGATTGATGTAACTGTGTACACTCAAACGTCTTCCCGTAACTGGAGATTATAAGGGTGTTTCCTGGTTACTTCATGATTTGAGTGGGAGCCTTGGTTGCCACAAGATTGGATCGAGTCTACCTATTTAATTAGGAATGTGTCTTGGCCCCTTGAAGAGGGAGAATTCAGAAAATGCATGGCCGTGCTCAAATGGATTACATAGTAATCATTTATTTTGTAATTCTAACTCAGTTTTCAAGAAAAGATTTGTAGATTAATTTGATCACGACATGAGATGCAATCATATCATCAAATCGACACACATTGACTTAAGGAATTTGAATATTGCGCACTTATCTCAGACAAGTGGGAGATTGAAGGAGTTATGTTTTCGATAAGTGCAATTACTAGATATATCAAGGATCACTATTATGGAGATAATAAGTTCGTTATTTTGGGTTGTCATTATCTGTTGCTAGACTATGATCAATGATCTTTGGGCTAGTCAAATAGTCCAAAGCCCGCTAGAATGGATCCTATGAGGTCACACAAAAGGGTATTGGGTTAAGCAAGTTAGAGGCCCATTTATGGGCCTCATGAGCAAGTAACTAATCATGTATTGGATTGGGCTAGCATAGTTAGATTGGAGTTAGGTTTTGGGCTTTGTCATCGACTCTTATTTAGAGATGAGATCTATAAATAAGATCCATGCCTAGGGTTGTACGACATAACAATTGAAATACAATTAACAGTTGATTGTGAATCAAGGCAACCAAATCCAAATCCCAAGACCCTCTCACTCTCTCTCTAACCCACGACTCTCTCTCTCCTTCCCTTGGACTCACG
Source organism: Chenopodium album (assembly GCF_948465745.1). NCBI lineage: Eukaryota > Viridiplantae > Streptophyta > Magnoliopsida > Caryophyllales > Amaranthaceae > Chenopodium > Chenopodium album. Next base: position 30,389,489 of record NC_137847.1, read on the forward strand.
GCCGGCCACCCCTAGTGGCGTGTGTGGTGGTTCGTGGTTGGTTCGTTGCTCGTTCTTCTCCATAGAAGGTTAATTGAAGGGTTCAATTGCAACTAACTAGCATTAGTGGAGGTCTTAATCTATGCCCGTGGACTAATTAGAGGAATCACGTTTGAGGTTCTTTGTCTCCCTTGTTCTTGTTCGATCACACGTAGAATCACGCTACAAAGGTATTAATTCTAATTATTTATGTGTTATGCATGATCTTGGGATTAGGTGCTATATGAATATGATTCATGTTTTTCCACAATCGTACCTATAAACTCCTACACATATGTAAGAAAAGAAATGCTCACTTTATAAAAAGGATAAAATCAAACTTTAATAAATCTAATGAAAATGAAGGGTGCCTATGCTACACTTATTGGGGAAGGGGAAACAAAAAATAAGAAAAAGAAACATTAAATCTTGTCATTGAAGCATGCCTCATGCTTATCACCACTCGGTCTGCTTGCTAGTTGGAGAGCATGGAATCTTGTTTGCATCGATGAGATCATGGATGAGGTTTTTAAACTTATGACATTCATTTGTAGTATGACTATTTCCTCGATGGTACCTGCAATAGGAGTTGGGAGTCCACTCGGGTGTTCTCTTTTCAGGAGGAGGACCTTTCATAGGTTCAATAGAACTGATGAGCCTTTTAGCATAGAGTCGATCAAAGATGATATTGTAGCTTATTTCAATTGGGGTGAACTTTCTTTCCATTTCTTTGGTCTTTAAAATACCTTTTTCAAGAGCCCAAATTTCGTCGCTGTAAATGTCGTTTTGATGGGAAGAAGCGGAAGAAGAGTCATCTCTCTTTCAGCTCTTTCCATTGCCGCCATTGTTATTCACTAGTGGAAAAATCCTCATCCGTACCGGGCAAAAAAGGGCCATCCGTAACGGGCAGCGTCCGTTACGTATGCGGCCGTTACAGATGGCCATTGTTATTCGTAACGGGCACTGTCCGTTACGAATAATGGGTTATTCGTAACGGGCATCTGAAATGTCCGTTACGAATAACCCATTATTCGTAACTGACATTTCAGATGTCCGTTACGAATAACCCATTATTCGTAACTGACATTTCAGATGTCCGTTACGAATAACCCATTATTCGTAACTGACATTTTAGATGTCCGTTACGAATAACCCTTATTCGTAACTGACATTTTAAATGTCCGTTACGAATAGAGTTTTATTGTATATAATTTAACACTTATTTGTAAAGGGCAACAAAAGTGCCCGTTACGAATAACTGGTTATTTGTAACTGACAATTTTGCTGCCCGTTACAAATAATTATTAAATTAAATTTTCATTTTATTTAATTTCGACAGCATGTATTTATATATAATTAATATATATTAATTAAAACCTGTTATAATATACCTGTTCCTGTAAAAAGCAATTATACCGATCAATCTTTCGTAAAAATTAATACGACGTAATATAAAAACTGAAGTAGTAACACATTACAAATAAAAACTTGTATAAATTTATCCAACATATACAACAACACTAAAAATATTACGTTGTTCTACCTAAGCTAATAGTTAAGCATTCAATAAATATTTACTTCTAAAGTATTGCGCCCATTGTTCTCGAACCAAATTCAACTCGCCAACATCATACGGGGCGGTCCTTGGACTAAAATCCTATTGAAAAAAAAACCATATGAAAGTGGTTACAAAATAAAAACAATCCATAATAAAAACAATCATTAGAATAAATGTGATGAACCAAATTATAGAAATGAAACTCATAATATAGAAACAAAACACATAACATCCTTAATTGACTTATATTTTGATTTCTATGAGTTGAAATCAATAAAAAGTTAACATTTACTCACTTTTGGGAGCGTATAGAGCCAAAAAGGCTTCAAAATTGTGCTAAAGGACTTCTATCTTTCCCATCTTTCAAATATTGGTTCAAATTAACACAATGTAACACATAACATCCTTAATTATATTATTTTTTGGTTTCTATGAATTGAAATCAATGATAATTGACCACTATCTCACTCTTGGGAGCGTATAGAGCCCAAAACACTTCAAAATTGCCTAAGGGCCTTTTACCTTTCCCATCTTTCAAGTATTTGTTCAAATTAACACAATATAATACAAAACATCCTTAATTACCTTATATTTCGGTTTCTATGAATTGAAATCAATGAAAAGTAACCATTTACTCACTTCTAGGAGCGTATAGAGCCAAAAAGGCTTCAAAATTGCCTAAGAGACTTCTACTTTTCCCATCTTTCATGTATTGGTTCAAATTAACACAATATAATACTAAACATCCTTAATTAACTTATATTTTGGTTTTTATGAATTGAAATCAATGAAAATAGACCATTATCTCACTCTTGGGAGCTTATAGAGCCAAAAACGCTTCAAAATTGTCTAAGGGACTTCTACCTTTCCCATCTTTCAAGTATTTGTTCAAATTAACACAATATAATACTAAACATCCTTAATTACCTTATATTTCGGTTTCTGTGAATTGAAATCAATGAAAAGTAACCATTTACTCACTTCTAGGAGCGTATAGAGCCAAAAAGGCTTCAAAATTGCCTAAGGGATTTCTACCTTTCCCATCTTTCATGTATTGGTTCAAATTAACACAATATAATACTAAACATCCTTAATTACCTTATATTTTGGTTTTTATGAATTGAAATCAATGAAAATTGACCATTATCTCACTCTTGGGAGCTTATAGAGCCAAAAACGCTTCAAAATTGTCTAAGGGACTTCTACCTTTCCCATCTTTCAAGTATTTGTTCAAATTAACACAATATAACACATAACATCCTTAATTACCTTATATTTTGGTTTCTATGAATTGAAATCAATGAGAATTGACCAATTACTCACTTTTAGGAGCGTATAGAGCCAAAAAGGCTTGAAAATTGCCTAAGGGAGTTCTACCTTTCTTATCTTTCATGTATTGTTTCAAATTAATACAATATAACACTAAACATCCTTAATTACCTTATATTTTGGTTTTTATGAATTGAAATCAATAACAATTGACAACCTTATATAAAGCATAATAAATATTAACACATTTGAATTGGCATAAAATTGGAAGAAAATTAAACAAAAATCATAAGAAAGAAACTCTCAATGCAATGTACTAATTAAACAAAAAAAACAAGCTACAAAACAATTAATTACTCATACCAAATTGTCAGATTTAAGCCGAATCAAAACACCATCTTGAAATGAGGACGGAGCTTCTTTAATGGAGTTGAGGGAGCTAAGGACCGAGCTGGTCCTGAAACATCAGATTCAAGTCACTCCCATTTCCCACCAAAATCAAAATATCAAATTAAATAGAAGTAAGTTTCCATTTCCAAACAAATGGCCAGGAATATCACTGTAGTAAGACTTTTAAACTTAGGGTCAGATAACAATTTTGTAAAGGTTTTTATTTTGATAACATTCAAAAGTTATTTGAAATATGAACTTTTAAACTTTTGTTCCTCTTATAGTGATTGAAAAGAGCCCTTGTGTTGTAGAAATGTCAAATTTATACCACGAATGAAAACTTATGTCATAATCAATTGGCGATGCTTATTATTGCTGGGAATTACGGTAACCAGATATGATGAAACCTGAACATCAACAAACATAAACACAATCAATAACCAAAGAGAACACTAATTTCATCATGATAGAAAATGGAGGTCCTAAACCAATTTCATGCTTCTTGCACATCCTGAGAGTGATTACACAAGAAACAGCAGAATGTAGCAATCATAAAATGTTACAACAGGGCACAAAATTTCCTATCACCACTATCTCAACAGAAAAAGGCAAACTATTTTGCTAATTGGGCGTTCTGATACAAACAAGATAATGTGTACAGGCTATCATGGAAAGTTGGCACGCCCTGTGCTATCTTATGGAAGCTGTACTATCTCAGTAGGAAAGGGCAGGAATGCACAAAGTGCTATATAAGACATAACAGTTAGTCGGCAAGAAGCAAACACAGATATTTCAGCAACTTAACACCATTTTAATTTGAGGATAAAACACGAGGGAAAAATTGGTGACAACAATGCCATAGCTCAGCACCTAGCTCAATAAAGCGATTTTTTGCCAACTCTATGATTGTACAAAACAAGGTCTTGCAGTCACATAATGCAATAAAAGTGTTTCCATCACGATATGTCTAAGCAATGTCAATTCAATTCCGAAATCCTAAAGATGCAACATATTGATTCAAGTAACAATTAGTTCAAACACATAAGTTCCTTCCTGTAAAAACACACACATACTCATAAGCACTACAAAGGCTGGCATTATTCCCCAATATTTTTTATATATCTAATAATCCACACATCCTCATTACAGTTACAGAGAAATATGATCTAAAAAGCACACCATTGAAGGAAATATCTTTTATTATTATTTATTTTTTTTCAAAACTTCCTTTTCACTTGTGCACCTCAATAATTGTTGAATCAATATAGTAGGCAGCCTCATCCTTGACTTGGTTGCAATTTCCACTCTATAATTTTTCATATAAACTGAATTTATCATAGAAAATGTAGCATTACAGCATATATTCTCAGATAGCAGGTAACTTTCTCCAAAAACAAGTCAGACAAAAACATAATTCATACTTAGCTCAAAATTCAAAGGCTTTTAAACTAAAACATAATAAAACCCAAAACAAATGGAAAATAGTAAAATCAATCAATTAATTTGGGGGAAAAAAAAATAAAACCTATAATTCAGTAATTGCAATTAAGCAAACTGAAACAAGGGTTACGAAATTGGGGCAGGACAGAGAAAGAGTACGCTTTAATGGAGAACTATGAGCGCTTCAATGGAGAACTCAGACAGCGCTTCAATGGAGAACTCATACAGCGCTTCAATGGAGAACTCGGAGTGCGCTTTGTTAATGGAGAATTCGGAGTGCGCTTCATTCAATGGAGAACTCGGAGTGCGCTTCAATGGAGAACTCGGACTGCGCTTCAATGGAGAACGCAGAGTGCGCTTCAATGGAGAATTCGGAGTGCGCTTCAATAATGGAGAACTCGGAGTGCGCTTCAATGGAGAACTCGGAGTGCGCTTCAATAATGGAGAACTCGGAGTGCGCTTCAATAATGGAGAAATCAAAGTGCGCTTCAATGGAGGAGAAGAGTGAGAATGAGAGGAGCAAAACGCGCGGGAGCTGCTTCAATATTGGAGAGAGAAAGAGGAATTTTTTTGACAGAGGGAGTGAGAAAGGGGAAAGTGAAAATTTAGGGCTTACTTTATTCGTAACGGACACCCTATGTTAGTTACAAATAACAAGGTCAAAATTCTGTTGACTTTTCTATTTGTAACGGGCAATATTTGTTGGTTACGATTAGTTACTTAATCGTAACGGCAGAATAATGCCTGTTACAAATAACAACTTATTCGTAACGGGCACCAATATGTCCGTTACGAATAACAACTTTTTCGTAACGAGCACCAATTTGTCCGTTACGAATAACCCTTTTCCTGCCCATTTCATAACTTTTTTGTAACGGACATTGAATTTGCCCGTTATGAATGACTTAATTGTAACGGAAAATCATATGTCCGTTACGAATAGCTTGTTACAAATAAGATTTTTTCCACTAGTAATTAATCTTGGCCTTCTTGTTGCTCGGAGGAACATGAAAGCGATTTGAATCAATGAGGTCTTGAATACGATCTTTAATAGCTAAGCACTTTTAATGGTGTGACCATGGCCTCTATGATATTTGCAATAGGAGCTTGGATCCAAATTTGGAGACCGTTTCTCAGGTATTGGATCTGGGATTGGACCAATGGGGTGAATGAAACCTTAGCCCTAGAGGTAGTCGAAAGCTTCATTATAAGTCATTCCTATTGGTGTGCATTCATCAATGGTCTGTTTTGCCCGTGGCTTAGGAGTATTGAGTTTTTCCTTAAATCCTTGATTGGAAGAAGAAAAAGGAGGATACTCGTTCTTTTCATTCTTTCGACACTGACAATGAGAGTTTTGTTCAATAACCATCATCCAACTCGCTAGTCCTTCTACCGCACTCATAAGCATGGGAACAACATTTCGAAGTTTATGAACGTCCTCTTTCAGACTTAACGAATTTTCCTTGGTATCACCTAAGAAAACTTCTTCTTCACTGGCCATTATTACAAACCTTTTTCTTTGTCGAATCGGTTTATCAAAGAGTGATACTTGAACAAAAGTGTTGTCCTTGATTAGATGGCCTTCTCTCCTTGACCAAGTGTTGTGGAAAGGGAAGTCATTGTTGGGGTTTGGTGAGTCCGACTCACCGCGGAAACAACCCCTCCCGAGGAACCACTCGCAATAATTAAAATCACAAAGCATAAATATTCACAAAGAAAAGATAACGAATCTTACCCTCGAAGCGAGCTTCGCCCAAAACCCAGGGCTCTTACTTGAAAGCTACTAGCACGTCAAGCGCCGCGCCTCCGACGGTATCCACCCACAAATGGGCGAACACAACTTTAAGGTCTACTACCTTGGGGTTAGCAAGGTCCGACCCAAACCCGAGTGTTATGTGAGTTTAAGAGTTTTCCCAAAAATTATGGAATGCTCTTTTTAACTCCCACTCAAGCACTTTACTCTAAATCCCAAAGTTGGTATTTATAGAGGAAAGTATGAGTGGGAATTTCTATCCCATCAATGTGGGATCATGAAATTCCACAAATTAATTTAAAGCTAAATTAAATTAAAATTGCAAACTAATAATAAATCTACAAGTGGCATTACCATGTGAGATGGGTTGGTGAGGACCACATGAAGAGTAGGGGACCATACTTGCTCCCCACTCAATACTCTCCTTGTGCCACATGTCCTCTCCCACTTACTCCCATATTCCAAGCTTCCCCTTATTCATGGCCCTATGACCCGAGCCAAGCCACGAGCCAAGCCCGAGCCCGGCCCGCACCTGGCCCACAGCCAGCCCGAGCCCAGCCCGCACCTGACCCGAGCCCAGCCCGTACTAGCTGCTGCTGTGCAGTTGCTGCTGCGGTTTGGTGCGGCTGCGGCTGCTGCCGTGGCACGGTGCGGCTGCTGCTGTTCCTAGCCGCGGCTGGCCGAGGCTGCTAGCACGGTGTGCTAGCTCGTCTTGCCCCTAGCATTCGGATGCTCGGGGCACACCGATGCTAGGGGTATTTTCGGGAATATGGTCGATTTATTATTATTTTGCGCGTCTCGTCTTTTATCATTTTAGACTCGACTTCCGACGATCGGTTTCGACGCTCTAAGCTCAAATTACCGACGTCTAAATATTTAACACTCAGACGACGAATTAATTTCTTCCGAATTAATTCGTCGAGTTGGTTCGCATATATTTGCTTGGGTGTGACCCGAAGGGTTCAGTCAAGATTAAGCTGTAATATTAATTATATTAATATTACTGATCGGAAGCGGCCTCCACCCAGGCATTCCGATCACTTGACCTTACTGAATATATTAGCTTTCTAATAATTCTGAACCCGCTATCAGAATAATACACTTGTTCGAAGGACACCATTCCTTTCAATCTCCCACTTGTCCTTCCGGACAAGTGTGCATTTAGTGTATAGCCCTTATCCTATGCTCTTCATGAACTACAGAGTAAGATTACTAGTCATCTCTGTTACGTCCAGAAGTGTTTCTCGAAATCCGAGTTTGACTGTCAATAAGCAGATGATTTCTAAAATCCATCTGAGCACGGCCATGCATTTTTCACAGTCTCGCTCTTCGAGTGGCCTTGTAAACAACAAGACATGTTCCCTATTGTTAGTAGGGGAACATTTCCAGTCTTGTAATGTAGCTTCTCTTACTAAGAGGACTCACCCGCCCGATATCCGTCTTTATAATCCCCAATTACGGCAGACGTTTGGCGGATACCAAAGCGGACCAGTACTCAAACAAGAGATCTCCCACTACTCATGGTCAAAGGAAAAGAGTTCCGATAGTAATAATGAGAAAATACTTATGACGATTTTTAAATCTCTTAAAGTATCCTCATAGGTCTATCCAGTATGGTTCTAAACCAATACTTGTGCAAATGATTTGTATCCTCATAGCACAAGAAACGGTGCTACAAATCATACTACACACTAATCTCTGATGGTCATTATTCGTCCACAAAATACGACCTTGATTAGGGATAATTTTCGATTAAAATATTCAACGTTCACTTAATAGTTGTTTCTTTATCCAAGCCATTGACTTGATACCCTATTTTGAATATTTATTAAAATCGAATGGACTCATTATTTAATTCTAAACCACAACTAAATAGTTTTGTGGAATATTTAGAAATATTTTATTCCACTATGAAACTTCACAATGTTTCATCTTATGATAAATGGTTTTTCCCAAATGTTTTAAGAGTAGTACTCTTCATAAAACATTCATAGAAATCACACTCATATTTGATATGCTTGATTTCTTTCATGCAATTATAAATGTTGTCGTTCACTTATTGCATAAGTTTAGTTATAATTACTTTGCAAACCTTAGCATCTTCATTATCCACCATTTCCATAATAAGATGATAAAATTTTGAGAGTGTTAATGGATTACATGTGATTCAGGATTTATTGTCCAAGCAATGGCTCCCACTCATTTTCATGATTTGAGACCTTCTACTTGACAACCTACAATCATTAATGTTCAACAACGAACCTTTCTATTTAACATCTATCTTATTATTGCCTTTAAGGCAACAATATTCTCAACATATATTTTAGTAGACTCCCCGATGATGCCTTGCTTGGGTTTTACTCCAAGCGACTCACAACGATTTGGGATACCCTAATCACTTGTGATCATGGAAATTTTCCTTAAATTCCCGCACATTATACATGGATGCACATCCATGTTACCATTCTCAAGCCACGATACTTCTTGCCTCGTGCTTATAAATGGCTTCCTTGCTAAGGAACTAATCCTTGTTAAGGTTTGTGCTTGCAACATCAAAACTCAATCTATATTTGTTTCCATGCGTCAAGAACTCATCCAACTACTTATCTAAGTTCTTTGGATTTTCTTGACTATAATCTAATGATCTAATACTTAGATTAATGTCGATTGGTATTATATACGTACTTCACATGCTCTAAGCATGTAAGTCATTTGACGATTCCATATCATAGCTTTACATGATGGATTTAATTCTAGAATTATTTTCAATTTTATTCCATCCATGTGACATTTAGCTCATACAGTTACACTGAGTCTTGCCAAATTGTTCGCTATATGATATGACTGAAAGTCTCTTACTAGAGTCTTTCTTGTTTGATTTAGTACTTAGCCTAGCTTATACTTAGTTCAAACATTTACTTAGCTTCATACATATGGGTCGAAAGCCTTTCAAAGTCCTTCATGTTTAACATGGTAATTTCCTTTACTCATTTAAACATTTTAATTAAGTCTATACCATAGAACTTAATTCCCAACATGTACTAAGTATCGTCTTTAGCTCGGTCCATTGTCGAAAATACTTTCAAATCTAAGCATTTAGCATTTGATAGTTGTTTCACAATAGAGTTCGTAAACATCTTGTTGGACCATTACTTTTGCTCCCACTAAACTTCTTGTTTATCAGAATTTCTATGTTTCTCCATAAGTCAATCCTCTTATTAACTTTATGAGAAAACACGTTCCAATTTCTTCATGCAATGCTTTCTTTAATCCCATGACGGATTCCATGTGCTTGCTTTCAAATCTAGCATTATTTAGATTTTCAAAACCCTTAGACTATTCCATAGTCAATTCCAAAATTCCATTTTGGGAAGGCGGTTTTGGTATCTATTTTTCCATATTTCATATGCGCAATTTTGCTAGATCAATCACGAAAAGACTTGAGCATTCCGATTGGTGAATGGGATTTTATTAAAATCAACTCCTTGAAATTAATTATATCCTTTACAACCAATCTAGCTATGTATGCATATACATTTCCACATTTGTTAGTTTTCTCCTTGAAAACTTATTTGCAATCGATGGGTCTTTCACCTTTCATGCAGATTAATCAAGTTTCAAACATGATTTTCAAACATGGAGTCTGTTTCGGATTTTCATGGCTTTTAACCATTATTCGGAATTTGGATTTGTCGTAGCTATCTTACAAGACATTATTCCTTTACTATCTAATAGTAAATAGTATGCTTGTAAGTCTTAGGTTTGTTTCTAACTTAATAGAAAATTTATAGGATTCAATCCAAGCCTTTGGTGAATTCTATACCTATACGGGGTAATTGCATCAAACACTGAGTTTTAAGGCGCTTTCAAAGCCCTTTTATTATGTTGATCTTACTCCAACATCTTTAATGTTTTGTGAGTAATGAATTCTCTTTTAAGGCACTTATAAAGTCCTTTTGAGTATTCTTGATCAAGCATTATCACGAAGTCCTTTAAGGTCTTCCGAGATTCTCAGTTCTAGTTTGTTGCTAAGCTCGATGGTCATCGAGTTCATTTTCCTCCCACTTGTCGTTTTGGAAACGTGTTACTTTCCAGAAAGACACTACTCGGAGCAACAAAATTTTTTTGTCCTCAATTAGGATGTGGAGGTAATACCCGTAGTCTCACTTGAATGCTTACAAAGAGACATATATATTGTCTTTGGGTAAAAGTTCGTTGTGAAACAAACAGTTAGCTCCTACTTGAGCTATCTTAGTCTTTATTGAGCCATTCAGCTCCCACTGAGTCACCTAGCTCCCACTGAGCTAGTGAACTCCCACTGAGACTAAGAGCCTTAGACATATACTTGAAAAGACTTTTAGAAGTTATTTCTATCCATAACTAAATATGGCGTCCTTTCTTAGCTTCGACATTTTGTTTAGTGTAACATTAGTCATTTGTGCAAATCTTTAAGAACTTTATAGGAAGGGTTGTGAACCATCATCGTTCGAGTCATTTTCAAATGACACCGAGGTCTCCGTGAAGACACACCATGTTCTTTGTGGAGTTATTTATGAAATTTTCCATTCATAACTTTGAGATAGTCACGCTTGGCTCAAGCAAACATCGCTCGATCTAATCTAGACGTTTTGATATCTTGCCAAGTCGATTCTGTACTTCACTGAACTCTTGAGCTACTCAAGTCAAGTTTGTTCACATTTGATGAATATAGCCATATCCATTCAAATTCTTTGTGAAACGTTGAAGTAATTGAATCCTCTTTAGCCTTCGGAGTCAATTGTCTATACCGAGAACAATAGCTCTCTGCTTTGTCTGTTTCAACAAGTAAGACTTTCTTATCTTAGAACGATTCCAATTCGAGCAACTATCAAGAGCCTATCTAATAGAGCCTTGAGTACGTTCTTGTCGATGTGACATTTCTAAAGATGTTTGGAACGCAAATCAAGCCCATAACTTGAGCTTAGTGAGTTTATCATGTTAGGGAAATGTTTGTTTATAATCAAGCATTCTTGACTCAACGCTTGGATAGCCATGCCATTCAAATAAATATCGCAACTATTGCTCATTATTTTGAATGTGAGTCTTTCCGTGTGTAAACGGATCAATTGCTGATTATGGAACATAATAACCATTACTTGTTCCAGCCTTTGGCTTAAAAGGTCTTTAAACAAAACATACGACCTTACAACTGATGTAGCTCTTCTTGCTTCATTCTAAGCTTGTAAGTCGATAACTTAGCTTAACTTCAATAGTTTGAGGTCACTATCATAGTGGAACACTCAAGCAGTATCCTATACTTGTGAAGATAACGAATTGCTAAGTAAACTACAATGACATGAACTCGTGAGTTGAAATGAAATCTAATTCCTTTTCTTCGTTCCTTCTTTCCTATATTTCTTATCATACAATATCTCATAATCTTACTTTAAGAATCATTTCTTTAAGTACCTTGACTCTTATACTTTGTTAGGCATAATCAAGCACCTAGTGTGCCGTAAAACAAAGTTCCATCTTTTCCATTAATTCTTACTCGAATTACTACATCAATGAGTCCTACTCAATTATGTATGATGCGAAAAGATACGTTGGTTGTCAAACATTGACAATCTTGAGTTTTCAACTCAATACCTCATGTTTTATCAAAACTACCTAGTATTTTGATTACATGATGTCCAACCGTCCTTTCGGACTTAGTTATAAAAGTCATTTATGAGAATTGTATTTTAGAAATGCTTTTCCTGTCTTTGAGAACTATTCTCAAGGATTTCCTTTACCAATCATGGAAACAATATTATTTGATTTAGAGTACTATGAATATAAGTGCAAAGTATAACCATTTATCAAGAACATAATAAGTTTGAAATTTAATAGCATTCATGAAAACTTCAATCTTATTAAACGTCTTATTTACGCATAAACATTGTCCCTATTTGGCGAAAATAAGGCGATTCCAAGATCCGAAGAAACAAAGAGTGGTTAAGCATGCTTTGGCTTGTCTTAAACACTCAATTTTCTCGGTAAGCATTGCCTTGCTAATGGCTCTAAGCCACTCTTGGTTAGACAATCGTCGCATCTAATGCATCTTTGACGATGTGTCTCTTTTGCCACGGTATGTGAGGACTCCTCACTCATACCGATGAGTTAAACCAAAACCAACGTGCACACCCGGGGTGCCTTATGCCCCTTAGAGGAGTGATGGCACCTCGCTTTGGAGTAGCCTACCATCACCATCGTCCGGTTAGTAAGTGTTGTTTTGGAAAGGCAAGTTTTACTCAATATTATTAGGGACCTAGGTTTTCTATGTTGGTTGATTTAAGTGAACTTAACTAATCATCGCAACATCAAGAAAACCTAAACATGCATCTAACGAATATTTCTCACACATGTATATAACCATAAAATATAAAGCGAAATAATAGATGCATATTGGCAACTAGCATGACCCCTTGAAATCTTCATATCTTCAAAAGGTCTTCATTTGCATTTCAAGGCTTTGTCTTCCAAGATACGCCGTCTTCAAGACTTAACCAAACTATGCAAAAACTAGTGTCTACAACTAGGAATAATCTAAATATTAAAGTACAAAAATACTTAACGGTGCGTAGACCGTATTTAGATTTACAAAAATACATAACGGCACGTAGTCCGTATTTTCAATCCTAGTCGGGTCCCACTAGTTGCCATTTCATAAAACCTGTGAGAGAGAGAGAAAATATATATTCCATTCATCCATTCACTATTTGTGAATGGCCCATGCAATTTACAAAATTAACAACAAGTAAAATGCATTCAAACAACGCGCGCACTAGTAACTAATCTAGGTGGTTAATCCGATTAACACGCCTAATTAAAACTAGTCAAAGTTGTTTAACCGATTATATAAATAATGTCATTAATAATTGAAGCTCCCACTAAATTCCGCATTTCCTTAATTAATCCAATTAATTAAGTCGGTAGCACCCAAACTTGTCAAAATGAAATTTTGCCAATGTCGCTCAAAACCCGAGGCCTAGCCTCCCAAAATTTTAATTAAAATGAACAAAATTAATTAAAATAAATAAAAGGCAAAATAATTAACATCAAGCCTACTACGGCTAGTCACCTCACCGCATCAAGCATACGCACACGCCAAGACCACGAACATACGGCCCACGGCACACGGCCGCAAGCCGCTGCCACAGCACAGCCGCGCGTGAGCTGCTGCTGTGCGTGGCTGCTGCCGCGCGTGTGGCCCACCATCGAGGCGGCGCAACCACCGTGGCAGCCACATGCGGGCTGCTGTGCAGCCCGGCTCGCCATGGTGGTGCATTGCCTCGTTTTGCGTGCCACTACCTTGGGATTTGATCCCTTTTTCCGCGAGACAAAAATAATTAATTCTAAATTAATTTTAGAACTAATTTAGTGAGCAAAATAAAATTTTAAACAAGTCTAACTTAATAAAATTTTCATAGTGCAATAACCAAAATAATTCCAAGAACCATCTTTAATTAAATTGGTTTAGCTTGGTGCAAAATAAAATTGAGGCAATTTCTCACTTTCAATTTAATCAATTTAAATTAAACTTGAGAATTTGACAAAGTAAAGGGAAGTTGGAAAAATATGAACTTTAATGTTCAAATGAAAATTCCAACATCTAAAATTTGTGAATCCTTGAAAATTATATCTTCCAACATGAAGATAACAAAATTTCTATCACAAAAAATCGAAACTTTATGTTTCTAATCAACTCAAAATGATTAAAACAACAAAGTTCAACTCAAAATAACATGGAATTTAGTGGTTTTCAAAGTTTCAATCACTTATGATAAATAAAGATTGAATCTTTAACACTTAGGAAGCCTCAAAAATAAATTTTTCAAACTAAAAGGCAATTAGTTCGCAATTATGTGAAAATAAATCAACCTTTAAGCATCAAATACTACCAAGTAAGTGTTCTTTAAGGGGACATAAAAGTGCAGAAAATTATGCAAATAATCAACCATATAATCAACAATTCATGCCATTAATTTTAAGGTTAGAAAAGACTTAAAAATTTTCGTCAAAAACGAAAAACCCCTCGAAAAAGGCATTTCTGGTCAGAATTTGGCTAAAATCACAGTCCTAGCGGGGTAAAACCATTTCCAGAACACGTTTTCCACCCAAAATTCACTAGTCTTGGGGCGAAAATCTGGGTTCTAGGCCAAATTCGACATTAAAAACGGGATTAAATAAATAAAACCGACCTACTAATCTAATTAGCAACATAAACCAGAAAATCAAGCCAAAAATAAACCTTGAAAAACATGATTACAAAAATAAACGAGCGGGGCTCCGATACCGCTGTTGGGGTTTGGTGAGTCCGACTCACCGCGGAAACAACCCCTCCCGAGGAACCACTCGCAATAATTAAAATCACAAAGCATAAATATTCACAAAGAAAAGATAACGAATCTTACCCTCGAAGCGAGCTTCGCCCAAAACCTGGGGCTCTTACTTGAAAGCTACTAGCACGTCAAGCGCCGCGCCTCCGACGGTATCCACCCACAAATGGGCGAACACAACTTTAAGGTCTACTACCTTGGGGTTAGCAAGGTCCGACCCAAACCCGAGTGTTATGTGAGTTTAAGAGTTTTCCCAAAAATTATGGAATGCTCTTTTTAACTCCCACTCAAGCACTTTACTCTAAATCCCAAAGTTGGTATTTATAGAGGAAAGTATGAGTGGGAATTTCTATCCCATCAATGTGGGATCATGAAATTCCACAAATTAATTTAAAGCTAAATTAAATTAAAATTGCAAACTAATAATAAATCTACAAGTGGCATTACCATGTGAGATGGGTTGGTGAGGACCACATGAAGAGTAGGGGACCATACTTGCTCCCCACTCAATACTCTCCTTGTGCCACATGTCCTCTCCCACTTACTCCCATATTCCAAGCTTCCCCTTATTCATGGCCCTATGACCCGAGCCAAGCCACAAGCCAAGCCCGAGCCCGGCCCGCACCAGCCCGCACCTGGCCCGCAGCCAGCCCGAGCCCAACCCGCACCTGACCCGAGCCTAGCCCGTACCAGCTGCTGCTGTGCGGTTGCTGCTGCGGTTTGGTGCTGCTGTACGGTGTGCTAGCTCGTCTTGCCCCTAGCATTCGGATGCTCGGGGCACACCGATGCTAGGGGTATTTTCGGGAATATGGTCGATTTATTATTATTTTGTGCGTCTCGTCTTTTATCATTTTAGACTCGACTTCCGACGATCGATTTCGACGCTCTAAGCTCGAATTACCGACGTCCAAATATTTAACACTCAGGCGACGAATTAATTTCTTCTGAATTAATTCGTCGAGTTGGTTCGCATATATTTGCTTGGGTGTGACCCGAAGGGTTCAGTCAAGATTAAGCTGTAATATTAATATAATTAATATTACTGATCGGAAGCGGCCTCCACCCAGGCATTCCGATCACTTGACTTTACTGAATATATTAGCTTTCTAATAATTCTGAACCCGCTATCAGAATAATACACTTGTTCGAAGGACACCATTCCTTTCAGTCATGGATACTTATTGTTAATTATTTGACTCAAACTCGATTCAACATGCATAGATGGGGAAAGAATATGGAGTACGAGGGGAATGATATGTATGGAGAAAGCACGTAAGATGAAAGTAGGACTCATTCATGAACCTAAGGCACGGTTTTTTTGGGTGTTTTTTGGTCCCTCGGGAGAGTTACGTCACCAAGACTAGTCCGGCGCGGTCTGTACCTGCAAAACAAGGAGACTCCGGTTGGTAGGAGCTCCGCCTTCGACGATCAAGTTAGTATTGATCGTAGAAGATGAAAAGTTGTGGAAAAGGTAAAGGTGAGATCTTCTCGGATTTTGAGATCAGGTGTTTTCTCTGATGTGAGAGAATGTAGGGTGGTTGTAATATTTGAAGGTGTCCCCAACATAAGGGAAATCTCCCTATTTATAGGGTCGTTGGAAAATGTGCCCTCCATTAGGTTGGGATGACCTAATAGGCTGCGCCGTTTTGCGGCGTTCTTGGGAATTGGGCTCTGAAGGTCGCTATTCCATTTGTCATCTTAGGCTGACACGTGTCGGCCGAGGAATGGTCCACGTTGGACCCATATTAGAGTGACACATGTCCCTCTCTGATTTGGCCACGTGTCTAGGGTATTTTTACCCTAAACATTTGCCCCTCACAAGGGTGACGTGGCAAGCCACGTGGCACCTGTGACAGATGTCACTTGCTGATTAGCTAACGGTTATTACCGTTTTACTTTGAGGGAAATTACGGGGGTGCCCCTGTTTTAACCTTCTATAAATAGCAACTTCCCCCCCTTCTTCTCTCTTGTCTTTAACTTCTAAAAACTCTAGAGAGAGAAAAATAGAGAATTTTCTAGAGAGAGACGCTCTATTAACGCATGTAGCAGATTTCTAGAAACTTTCCGTCTGTAATTCGCGTGGACATAGCCAGTCATCACTTAATACAATTTTTTCAGAGTCCCACAAAAGTAACCGTCTCTCCCCTTCTTAGCTCTTTCAAGCTTTTTCCGTTTATATATAGTTTTTCAAATAAAATGGATTCACCATCAACACACACGGCACAGCCTAGGACAATAGTCAACCGCTCTCCTAGTATAGCTGAGTAAAGGACTGGGGGTGCCGTCTTTGGGTGCATGGACCAGCTTTTCTTATCCCCAAATCCCACTGTCTCTTTGTCTGCGCAGGACACAATGACAAGAGTTAAACAGACGGCTACAAAGCCAAGAAGGAGAAGGCGCACTTTGGAAGTGCCGGCTGATGAAGTTACCCTAGACGGGGAATATGGGGAATCAGATGAGTAGGCAGGTTCTTCGCCTAGGGGTACCCTATCCATTCCCAGTGTTGGGATATTAAGGGAGTCAGATAGTGAAGGGTCCGTTTCTGCCTCCAGTCATAGTGATCCTGATTAAGGGGACGATGACAAGGCCTCCCAAAGATCAGGGGTCGAAGATTCTGGGTCTGGTCAGGCGGAGGCCGGCTACGAATTTGAGCAGCCGGCTAAGTCGCCGTCTACGACCAACCCCACCGAAACACATATGACCACCAGGGATGTAGCTGCCGTAAAAACAAGTTTGAAGGGATTTTAGGATAAATATCCCATTGAATAGAATTGGGAAATAAGAGTCCCGCCTGTAGAGGCAACTGTGGTTTAGGAGGATGACATTTGTATGCCGAAAATTATTTCGGCTTCTATGAGTCGGCAATCAAAGCAGGACTCCGCTTCTCCCTTCACAAAGGAATAAGAAGGATCTTAAAGGGGTATGAGCTAGGCGTCTGGCAGCTTACCCCTAACTCATGGATAAATATCTTGAGTTACATAGCCACCTACGTGATCTAGAACATTGAGCCAAGCTTCGAGGCCTTCGCTCATATGCATTACATGAGCTGGGCTTCATGCGGCTGGGGAGCGTGGTATACTTTACCCACCCATCCGGAGTACATGATGACTCTGGATAAGCCGTCTAATTCGACCAATCGGAAAGATAGGTTTTATCTCATCTCTTCCCCTACTTTGGCAATGAACTGGGTCTTACGCCGGTACAATAAGGATCCGACATTGCTAAGAAAGAAGTGCGCCTTCCCTCACATTCCACCCAAAGCTAGGGAACAAATAATGGAGTCGGAGTTCTTCAAACCCACCATTGAACCCTTAGACGTTGGAACCCAAATAATAGTACCCAAGAACTGTGTACCCCATCTGGACTTCCTGAAAGATGAGGTGTTTCTTTCCGCTTACGGCTTGAGCACTATGTTTTAAAAATGTATGTAGTCGTGTATTGCAAACATCTAAATACTTGTCTTATTTTTTTTTTACCATCCGATTTTCTTTTGCAGAGGACGCTTTGAAAATGGTGAATCCGGACAAAACACCGGCTAAGTCGGCTGCTTTTCTCAGAAAGGAGCAACTGGAGAAGAAGAAGAAAGCAGTGAATGCCAAAGATGATGGGGTAAGTGCGCCTGCCATTTGAAGGCTAGCTTATCTTTCTTTTTTATGTTGTGCCGATTGTAACCCTTTTACCTCATCTGGAGAGTTGGAGCAAGACTAACCCTCGCTATCTTTCCAAAATGTTCAAACGGCCCCCGCCTGGGGGTGAACTAGGAAAGTCCCTGGCCAAGGTAGAAAGGAAGAATCCTTCCCAGTCTATCTTGGCTACTACACCCGACCAACCAAGGCCTACAATCGAAGGCAAGAGCTCGGCTGTACTGAAGGCTCTGAGCGAAAGCTCAGAACGGGCAAGAAAAATGTTGGACGCCTCTACAGCGTCGAAGGGTGGCATGCCACCTAATACTGCAAACTACACTACAACGGTTGGAAAGGGTGGGACCTCGCAACCCAGGGACCAAGTTAAGGAAGATTGCTTTGAACTCCCATGGCCGCTTGACTTTATGCGAGTCAAAACCCAAGCAAGCTCATTAGGAGAACTCTTCAGCAGCCGGCGCAATATGGGTGCCGCCTATGCAGCTTTCTCACCACATCCTTCTTATGGTGCAGATGTCTCCTCCAGCCGGCCTGATGTTTAGAAATTCTCTAAACGGATGTTGAGGATAATTACTAGGTCTGAGAAAGACCTGGTGCCAAGAGTGCAGTCGGTTAATTTTGACCAAATCATAGCCCTGCTGGCTGAGGTAACTAGGCTTAACTCGAAGCATATTTTTAATCTTTAGGCTTATCTACTAACCCCCCTTTTTACCGTCTGTATTCTATAGGCGATGTTAAGGGTTGACGGGCTGAAGACTCCGTTTAGGAGAAAATAGGAGGAGGTAAATGATGCTAAACAAAGGGCCATAATGCTCTCAACTATGCTCAATACCAAAATACCACGAGTGAAATTTAGATTAAAGCTGCAGAGTTGAAACAAGAGGAGCTGATCAAGACCTTGATGACTGTAGTAGATGAGGCCAACACCAAAGCCACCAACTTAGAGTTAGCACTTAAAAATGCTCTATTTAATCTGAAGGCTTTGGAAGGGGCGGACTAGGAGAACACCTAACTCAGGGGCGAAAACAGTCGGCTCAAGCTTGACATCGTTCAAATGAGGAACGCACATCAAGAATAAATCTCTAAGGAGAAAAACCGGCTGGTGGCGGAGAACGAGAGGGATACTGAGGCCTGCCTGAAGCTGGCTTGGGATTTGATCCACCCTAACGCCGACTAAGAGTTCTTCAACCTGCTGTACCAGTGTGCCACCGAGGTGTATGATGCCGAGCAGCTAAAGGAGACGGCTGTGCATCCCTTCAAGGAATGGGCCCTGGCCCAAGGCATTGAGATTGCCTTGGACGAGGAAGATGAGCCGAACAACGAAGCTCTGGTTGACCCTAGCCAGGCTCAACGTGAGCAAATTGTAGAAGACCTCCCGCCCAGCCAGACCTAGGCGGTGCCTCCGCCCTAGCAGTCTTAGGTTTTCTGCGGCAGTATGCCAAGTGTTTTCTCCGGCCTGTGTTCCGTGTATCTTTGTATTTTACCGACTTAGAAGTCGGGTAATTCAATAATCTAGTTAACATTATCACCCGGCCATTTAGTCGGGTTTAATTTATGAAATATGGCGACTGATTTGGTTTTGTTCAATTTGTTCTAAATTTTTCAATTTTTGCATTTTGAATCAATCTTTGCATATATATATACTTGAATTTTTGCTTAACTCTTTTATAGCATGCGTCAACTGACGAACCGGCTGTACTTGCCCCTTGGCGGCTGTGTGGTTGGTTTCAAAGCTTGATTGATTGATTGAATTGGGAAATTTTGATACTTTAAAGAGTATGTGATGTTCCTAAGTCAATCAATCACAGTAGTGATTGCCCCAAACCAAGTACACAGCCGTCCAACAAAATAAGCGGATCAGCCATTTGCCCAGGCGGTTTGAGTAGTTGTATTGAACTACTTACCACTGTCTGGGGTACTTGTAATCCAATTGTACTTTATGACCATTTGCCCCATTGGGAGGACTTGTACAATTTTGAAAAATAATCAAAGTTAGAACTTCGGCCGGTCAGCTGCTGATGTCTTTAGACATCCGGTATTCGTGGACTTAGTTGTTCTTTTTAGATTATTTTTGTCAGAGGACTATGAGTTTGCCAATTAGGTCGTTCAATTTTGGCTATCTACATATGTTTGTAGAGCAATGTGCCACCCTAATGGGAGATGCTCTCTGCAACGATTCCACCCGGACGGACGAATTTATAAATTCAAATATTATCCGGCCATTGGCCTCACGTCTTCGCCAGAATTTCATTTAGACACTAAGTTTTTGTACTTAATTTATTATTTCTAGTATTTAAAAGCGCGCCGTCTGTACATTGCATAAGCGTCATTTCAAACATTCTGGATGTATATAAGCAACAAATAAAGGAATTGGAAATAAAAAGCAACTTTTCATTGATAGGCTTTTCATTCACAAAAATTTACAACTCTTAGAAGTAGTACTTTTTTAAGTTATCTACATTCCAAGTTCTAAGCAGCCGCCTTCCGTCTGGGGTTTCTAGGCAGTAGGAGTCGTTCCTTAATTCTTCACAAATCCGTTAGGGACCTCCCCAATTAGGAGTTAACTTTCCCTGCTCATTGGCCCTGCTGGTTGCCTCCATTTTCCGTAACACAAAAAGTCACCCTCTTTCAGGGGTCGTTTGTGCATTCTCTTTTTGTAGGCAGGGGTCATTCTCAGACGGTAAATCTCATGACGCAAGGCGGCATTGCCCCTGCGTTTCGGGAGTGAGTCTAATGCTAGCGCAAAGCCTCCCAGTTTGCCTCTTCATCGTATAGCATGACTCAAAGAGTCGGCTCATAATGCTCAATGGGCAAGACGGGTTCAGCATCGTAAACCATGACAAATGGGGTTTCACCGGTTGCACCTTTTTTAGTTGTCCGAATGGCCCGTGGGACATGAATTAATTCTTCAGCTCATAAACCACCGGCCCTTTCTATTTTCTTTTTAATGTTGTTTGAGATTAGTTTGTTGAAGGCTTTAACTTGGCTATTTGCTTGGGGTTGGCCGACTGATGCAAAATAATGTGAGATCCCTTGATCTCCTAGCCAATTTTTGAGTTGAGGCGTCTCATATTTAGGGCCATTGTCAAAAGCCATAAAAATAGGTACCCCGAACCAAGTGATGATGTTCTTTCAAATGAAAGAGATGACATCCTTAGTCTTGATATTTTAGACCGCCTCTGCCTCAACCCTCTTGGTGAAATAATCCACTACCACCAGAATGTACCGTTTTTCGCCTGGCATAGGCGTATATGGACCCAAGATGTCCATGCCCCATTTAGCAAACGGGACTGGGCTATGGATTGCCGTCAGGTTAGTGGCTGGTTGATGGATGAGCTTGCTAAACCTTTGTTACTTGTCACATTTTTTTTTACCATCTCTAGGGCTTCTGACTCGATGGCCAGAAATAACCCTACTGCCTGGCCTTGACGGCCAAGGATCTGCCGCCTATGTGAGAGGCGCTGTATCCCGCATGCAATTCTTCAAGAACATCCTGCTCCTTTTCTGGGGTACCACTCTTCAACAGAGGCTTTAAGAAACCTTCTTTAAAGTGTTCTCAGTTTCTCATCTCGAAGTTTGCAGCTTGCTTTCTCACAGCCGCTTCCTGTGGTGAATCAGGTAACGTGCCGTCCTACAGGTATGCCCGGATGCCATCCCCATCCAAGTAGAGCTTTGGTCAAGTACTGCAATGGGTTCTTCTTCGGTAATACTTTGTTTTTCCATTACTTCCAAAAAGACTGACCGTGGCGTATCATAAGAGGCAGAGGATGCCAATTTTGACAGTGCATCCACCTGATTGTTTTCATACCTGGGCACTTGACTTAGATCGAATTCTTCAAGTGTCCCATCTTGAGCTTTGATTGCCTAAAGGTAATTTTATCATAGCCGGATGGTTGGCTTCATAATCACCATGGTATTGGCTTACGACCAACTATGAGTTAGAGCAGACTTCAATTTTGGTTGCCCCTGCCACCTTACACATGCGGATACCGGCTAGCAAGGCTTCATATTCTGCCTCGTTCTTTGAGGCCTGGAACTTGAACCGAAGTGCATACGCATATTTTTCCTCCTCGGGAGACTGACATATTATGCCTGACCCACAGCCGTTCATGGTAGAGCTCCCGTCTACATACACTTTCCAAACCTGATCAGCATTTTCCGATGCAACCGGCCTTGTCATTTCGACAATGAAGTCGACAAACGCCTGACCCTTTACTGCCTTTCTCAGTTTGAAAGTGATTTCAAGACTTTGCATTTCAATAGCCCATTTGAGCATCCTACTAGATAACTCCAAGGTTTTCATTAGCCGCTTGAGAGGTTGGTCTGTGTAAACCACAACCGGATGTGCCAAGAAGTAAGGTTTCAACTTCTTGAGAGCCAAGTAATAAGCAAAGCCAAATTTTTCAACCATGGGGTACCGCAGTTCAGCATTTTTGAGTACATGGCTAATGAAATAGATCGGAGCTGAATGTCGTCTCTCTCAGCAAAGAGAACGACACTGAGTGCATGATCCGAGAAAACTAAGTACATGTAAAGTGTCTCTTTGGGCAGAGGGCTAACAAGCCTTGGCAAAGAGTGTAAGTGTTCTTTCAATTTCTGAAAGGCCGCCTCAGCATCATCCCCCATTCAAATCTAGTCTTCTTCCTGATTGCTTGGAAGAAATAAAGGCATTTGTCACCTGACCGACTGAGGAATCTCCCCAATGCTGCCAGGAAACCGGTAAGTTTTTGAACTTCCTTGACAGTGCGGGGTGACTTCATGTCAATTATCGCCTGTATCTTCTTGGGGTTAGCCTCTATCCCCCTTTGATCAATCAGGAATCTGAGAAACTTCCCAGACTAAATGCCAAAAACACATTTCTTGGGGTTTAACATGACCTTATATCGTGGTGAAGGTTTCTCGGAGATCAGCAAGGTGATCCGTCTGTAGCTTGGATTTGACTATCATGTCATCAATGTACGCCTCTAAATTCCTCCCAATCTGATTAATGAATACAGTATTAATCATTCATAAGAAAGTAGCAGGCGCATTCTTCAAGCCAAATGGCATCACAGTAAAGTAGAATAACCCCTGATCAGTGACGAAGGCTGTCTTCTCTTGATCTTTATACCACAGGGGTATCTGATGAAAGCCTGAGTAGGCATCCATAAAACTCATCAAAGCATGCTCGGCTGTAGAGTCGACCAGACTGTCGATCTTTGGAAGTGGGTAACTGTCCTTTGGACATGCTTTGTTCAGGTTAGTGTAGTCTACACACATGCGCCAGGTACCATTCGGCTTCTTTATAAGCACAACGTTTGCAACCCAATCAGGGAAGTTACATGGCCGAAAGAACCTTGCGTCAAACAACTTTTTGACTTCGGAAGCTGCCGGCCGACGTTTTAGGATCAATGGCGAGTATGTGGATAGCGAGATTCGGGCTGATGCCTGGCATCTCTTCCACTTCAAAGGCAAAAATGTCTTTGAATTCCTTTAGCAGGATGTGCAAGTCTACACCCAACTTTTCAAAAGCAACCTTCCCCACCTTAACAGTTGGCTCTAGACGGCTGTCATCTAGAGGAATATCAATGTGATCACCAGCCGGCTGGGGACGGAGTTCATCTGACCGTTACCTAGTTAGTGATTGCTATTTCTTTTCTTTCTTCACCTCCAACAGCTGATCGGGGGTTTTCTTTTCTTTGCGGCTTGTGGGGCTGGATAAGAGTCCTTGACATCGTCAAGGTCAATTGGCTTCTTCCCCTGCCCGACTGCTGTAGCCTTGGGTTTGACGTCTGAGAGATAGCACTCCCTAGCCGTCTTCTGATCCCCGTTCAGGGAGCCAACAGAGTTATCATCCCTTTCATATTTTAGCAACATGAGAGATGGGATGATGACGGCCTTGCACTCGTTCAGAGTGGGACGACCCAGAATAATGTTGTAGGCGGTCAGCTCTTTGACCACCAAAAACCAAACGACCATATGCCGCCTTTTTCCCTTTTCCCCCAGCCGAATGGGTAAGTCAATTTGTCCGATTGGGTGCACGACCCCTCCCCTGAAACCAACAAGAGGGTGGGAGACGTCGCGCAAGATGCCTAGGTTGTACCTCAGCTTGGACAAACACTTGAAGCTGATGAGGTTAGTACCTGCGTCTATAAGGATCTGACTAACCAGTTGGTTGGCAACCTTACATTTGACAACCGGGTCGTCATGCGGCCGGCGGACTTTGCTCCGATCCTGCTCAGTAATGACGACCTCTGGGAAGGTGGTGCTGGCTGACTCATGCCCCTCATCAACAGAATTGACCATCTTTTTCAGATGATCTTTGGTGCCCCGAATGGTTGGGCCACCTCCAGTGAACCCGCCTGCTATGGTGTAGACAGGCTTTGTTAGTGTTCGAGCTACTGGCAGGCTGGACAGTCTTGGACAGTCTTGGAAGACTGTCCAGGGTTCGTCTTAACAGTCGCTTTGAGCTTTAAGATGTAAAATTTCAGCATCCCCTTGTCAGCCAGACGGTCCAACGTCCGCTTGAGGCTATAACAGTCGTTAGTGTCATGGCCGACTTCCTTATGAAAGTGACGGTATTTATTTTTGTTCCGTGACTGAATGAAACTCTTCATCGGATTCGGCTTCTCAATGGTCAGCCTGTCCTTTATCTCCATGAGGATGGAGTAACATTCTTTATTAAACTCGTACCTTGGGACGTACGGTTTAAATTCTTTCTTTTCTTCTGGGTTGGCTGATCAGATTCATCAACCGCCCAGACTTCCATTCTCTTTTTTCTCTCTTCTGCTTTCTAAGCCAGCTGAGCAGACCGGCTCTCTTTTTTCTTTTCGGACTTTTTAGTGTCCAACTGATGGCTGGACGAGCAGAGGTTGGTTTCTTGAATAAAGCTCTCTGCCTCCATCAACGCCTCTTGGAGGGTCAACACCCTGTTCTTGACAAGGTCAAACTTAAAGGTTGACCCGTCCTTTAGGCCTTTAAAGAAGTCTGTGTAGGCTACTTCGTCAAACAGCCCTTGAATCTAGATCCTCACCAGATTGAATCGTCTGATGTAGGAGCGGAGTCCTTCTCTCTCTCCCTGCCATATAGTGCTCAAGTCGAGGCTTGTTTTTAACGTGTGGTAATCTAGGTCTTTGTAATCTAAAGCACCACCAATCAAACAGTTAAGAAAATCAAACTTATTCCTAGTATAGGACAAGTCCGAGTCGAACAACAAGGAATGAGGGGGAGAATGTTATAGCCTATGGTCAAGCTACTTCGAAGAATGAGAGGTAAGTTGAGGTGTAACTAAGGTTTCAATCAACTAAACAATAAAGAAAATCAATATGATAAACACTAGGGATTAAGGTTCCATATGCAAGCTCAATGATCATGCCAAACGATGAAGAACTCAATTGATTCAAACGTTGCAAAGGACAAATAATAGTTGTAATTAATAGATTTCAAGAGCTATCTCCTACAAGTCAAGCTAGGGTTCACTATGAATGACGAACAACGAAAATCACAATCAAATTCAACCAATTAAAGCAATTCTCAAATCAAGGGTTCATGTCATTGAAAATTTCTATGCAATCTAGATTAATCATCTAGGTTGATCACTCCAAATCAAATTTATCACATGCACAACTATGTCAACCAATTTAATTGCAACAATTCAATCAACCAAGAATCATCAACTAGCAAAGATCATCAATCAAGCATGTTTCCCCTTCTCCCTAGCTACTAATCTACTCACAAAACATAATGAAATTGAAAACAAAGCAAATTGAATAACAAATATCATCATTTCAAGCTTAATCAAAAGAAAGATCAAATCAAACAAATTCTCAAACCAAAGATCAACAATCAAATCAAACATTCAAGAATTAAAGGAAGAATCAAGCAAAAAGTAAATTCAAGGGAAGAAATTCTCACTAATTTTCATTGATTAATGAAGAAATCCAAGCTTAATAAAGTAATTTGAAGTATAAATTAAGTAATGTAGTGTTTCTCTCTCTACTAAATCTGGAAAAATTACTCAAGTACAAGTAAAAACGTCATCCGCAAAAAAGGAAAAGTCAAGGGATATAAATAGTAAAACGAACATAAGGGGACGGAGGACGGTGGTGCGTGCGCACAACAGCCCCGTGCGCGTGCACGCACAGGGGTCTGCGCGCACGCACAGGGGTCTGCGTGCACGCACAGGGAGGCCTGAGGGCGCACCCCTGCTGCACTCTTGCGGTGCGCGCGACTCCTCTTGCTAGCGTGAAGTCTCGCTCCTGGCGCTCTTGTGCATCCCTATAGTTGACGCTCTCATGTGATGCCCGCGAGGAGGGCAGCCTTGAAAACTTCATTTTTGCGCGTTTATGACCAAGGCATGAGATGATGGTGATGCACGAAAGCGTTAATGTCAAGAGTAGGAGCTTGCTTCTTATCTTGAACTCTAGCCAACCGAATGATAAGAGGTCTTATCCCGATCATCCAAAAGACTTGGAGAACCTTCCAAAGTAGATTTCGAGACCCAAACAAAGCCTACAAAGAAAGAAAGAAGAAAAAGTAAAAAGAAAAAGACGAAAATACCCTTATTTCACAAGAAAGCACAAAAAGTGAAACGAAGAAAGTAAAGCATAAATGAATGAAACTAAAGCATTATTTAAAGAGAAAAGCTACGAAAAAGAAGGAAAATGTCCTAAAATGCTACCATATGAGTGCCATAAATGACACTCATCAAATTCCCCCAAGCTAAACTTTTGCTCATCCTCGAGCAAAATAAAGTCAAACCCAAGGGAAAATGTTGACATTATTCAATCAAAGAAAGAAACAAGAAAACTAAAGAGGATGAGAATATACACTAACTCACTTTGGTAGGAATCATGGTCAATTTTAGCAACCAAAGACAAGCCATTAAAACCCCTAGATTGCTCTAGTGGACGAGTGATGCTCTCATAAGGGTTTCCTAAGAGATTAACCCATAACTCTCAAAATAAAACGTGGCAAAGCACAAAAAGGAGAAAAGAGAAAGTTAAAACCAAAAGGAAGAAAAAAAATGCTTTCACAATGGACCTTTGCGAAGAGACAAAACACAAGTAGATACCAAGGTTTCTAAACAAACAAGGATAGGCACATTCCAAGGTATCTAAGTTTGATAGGAAAATAATGCATGCTAAGCATAGAGAACTAGAGACTTCATCTTCCCCCCTAGTCCCCTCCAAGACGGTCCTTGTTCTCCCCCTAGGTTTCAAATTACCCCTTAGCTAGTGCCTCATGATTCCTCGAATAAACCGAAAAAAGATTCATTTTGAGGAATTATAGGGTTATACCAACATCTCGACCATGCACTCTATCTCCATAGCGTTGAAAACTATCTCTCTCCACCGAGTAAATGACCTAACATCTCTAAGGTCCATGGGTCTTTTATTATGGTTGTAATGACATGGTTAAGGGTAAAGACGGGAAAATTTTGAAAATTTGGTGGCAAATCCTAACTGAAGCAAAAAAGCAGCCAACTCTCAAAAACACACTCAAGAAGTCACCAAATGACAAACAAAATTACCGATTAATGCCATTCAACACTACTACACAATATATACAAGAACAAAGTAACGTTCCCCCCTCCCCCCCCCCCCCCCAAGCTTGAACAAAGCATTGTCCTTAATGCGTAGAATAGGGAAGGAAACGAAACCAACTAGAAACATTTTGAGATTTTTTTGGTTTTTCTCTTTTTTTATTTTCCTTTTTCATTTTTTCATTGAATTATGCACAAAATTGCACTTATTTCATGTCCTTGCCTTTTTTTAACTATGGACGACCTTTTCTTTCAATCATCTTCATTTTTTTTTTATCATGAAACAACATTTGATTTCCTTAGAACACAACTTGCATTTGAAACGTTCTTGTAAATACAATACATCCCAACTTTCAAATTCTCAAAGAAAAACATCATTCAAATTGCTCATGTTCATATACAATCAAAACAAAACCCAAACCTTACAAGCTAATGCCTCACTACCAAAGAGGGTTGGTAAACATAGGTCATAAGGTTTGTAATGAGGTATAAACAAGAGCGGGAAATTGATGGGAAGGAGAACGGTAGGTCGTTGGACTACCACCCCACCCTATCAAGCAACATTTGTAACTTAACAAACCCCTATTTAGTGTAGCGGTAAGTCAAGGTCGAACCCAAGGGAATGGAGGTTAAATGCACGATGCCAAAATTAAGCTATTCCGAAATCTAGAAGGGGTATATGGTAGAAACTAAGGCTAAGCTAGACGATGCAAAAGACTTGTACTAAATGAATGCTAAAGCACTAAGGGAATGGATCCACATGCATCAACGATGAAGTTCAATCAACTTGGGGAATTTACCAATCAAGTCAAGCAATGTGAGGGAAAACCGAAAATGCAACCAAGAGAGTACATCAAGCTATTATCCTAGAGGTCTAATTAGCGTCAACTACATCAAACACTAGCTAGGAAACATCACAAGATATCTCAATCGAGTAAATGTAAGCCACAAATCAATGGTTCGTATCAATGTGAACTCACAATGCAATCTAGTGTGAATAACAAGGGTGATCAAGCCTAATCAAGCACACGCATGCACAAAATCAATCAACCAATTTAATCACATCATCAACTCAATCAATGTCCCCCAAATTAACCTCAATTCTTCATCAATACATGCTTCACCACTACCCTAGCAAATAAACTACTCACAATCCATAAAGAACAACAAAATCAAAGCTAAACTAATCATCATTCCCAAATTCATCAATTGAAATCAAATTGAAACCAACAAAATCAATCAAACTATCAATTAATCAAATCAAACAACAATACTAATGAAATCAAACTTTGAATTGCATTAAAGAGTAAAGAATCCTTACAAACTTGATAGAAATCAAATCAAATGAAGCAATCTTCAATCATCAATCATCAAACCCACATTTTCTCTCTCTAAAAATGCTAAGAACTAATGTTTTCTCTCTCTAAAATCTAATCTAATCTAATTCTCCCTCCCTTGAAGATCCAAACTTCTCTCTATAAATGGAATGAAATAACTAACAATCCCAAGAGGAAGTTGGGAAAGACGTCCAAAAATAGACCCACGTTGGTGCGGGCGCTCGAAGGAGTGTACCCAGGAAGGTGCGCCCGCACACACCTGATGTGCGGCCGCACACGACAGATGTGCGGCCGCACACTCCTCAAGTGCGCCCGCACATAGCTGCAGCTTCCTCCTTTCTTCTTTGCCCTTGCTCACGAGGTGCACGCAACCTAGATGATGATGATGGAGGACAAGGTAGGCAGCAACTTCCTTGAATTTCTTGAAGAAAATGAGCCATGAGGAAGGCATAAACAAGACTTTGAAGCATGCTCCTTGAACCTCTCATTGACTTGAAACTTCTTGCACAAGCTTTAGGCATGAAAATCAATGGAAAACTATGGAAAGGAAGCCCGGGAATCCTTGGACAATCAATCACAACCTACAATCAAAGGATAAAAAGCAAGTAAAAGGGAAAAATAGCAAGTAAACAAGAAAAAGCACGAAATAGAGAAACTAACTACAAAAAGCACGAAATGAAGAAAACAAGAATAAAACTAAGGGAAACTAAAGAAAAGAAAGATAAAAAGAAATAAAAATCATCCAAAAAGGAACCAAATGAGTGCCAAAAATGTCACTCATCTAATTCCCCCAAGCTAAACTTTTGCTCGTCCTCTAGCAAAACAAAGCAAGAAAAAGAGAGGATGAAAATTTTATTGAAAACGAAAAAGAAAGACTTAAGATAAGAATGTACACTAAGACTCATTGTCGTAGGAATCACGGTTGTTTTTAGCTACAACAAGCCCTTTAAACCCCAAAGTCGCCTATGAGGACGAGTGAGGTCTCGTAAGGGTATCCTAAGAGTTTGACCCATAACTCTCTACCAAACATCAATGAGGGAAACCATAGAAGAAAAAGAAAGAAAAACAAACTTTACGAAATGAATCAACATAAAGACTATAAAGCAAATGAATGAAAATTTTTCTGAAGTAGTTAAGGTATGCACGTTTCAAGATATCCAAGGTTGATTGAAACATAGGGTATGCTAGGCATAGGAACTAGTTATCACAATTCACTTTCATCCCAAACAATCTTACCGCGTTCTTCCCACTAGTCTCAAATCTCCCTTTAGTGAGTGTCCCAATGATTCCTCGAAGGAACCGGAAAAGAAATATTTTAAGGCTACTCGACATCTTGACTATGCATCCCCTTTCCTTAGGCAATGACCCATGATGCCCTCCCTCGAATAGTGACTCAACTATCTAGGTCAAAAGGTCTTTCCCCAAGGTTGTAACGTAAGGCATAAAGGGTGAAGGTAGGCTAAAATTTAAAAATTTGGTGGTTTTCCTAATAGTGAAGCAAAGATTGCGCATATCTTTACACCAAGACTAAGTTGTCACCAAACAAAAACAACACCCCCAAGCTTACTCGAGGCTATACTCACAAAAATATATACAAAAAGCGTGAGAACGCTTCCCCCCAAGCTTAAATGGAGCATTGTCCTCAATGCTCAAAAAGGGAGAAAACTCACATCAAAATATTTTTGAATTTTTCATTTTTTCACTTTTTTTCTTGTTTTTTTTATAAAGATAGTGCTGTGTCCTCGCCTCTTGTAACTTTGGACGGCTTTTTCAACTTTTGCACTTATTATATGTCCGTGCCCTTCATGATGTAGGACGGCTTTTACTCAAACGCATTTGCCATTATTCACAAAGAATTCAAAACACAAACATGCTTTCATAAGAACCAAACATATCAACTTCTCCACCACAAACTCCATCAAGTATGATCAATTGCTTCACCAAAAACCAAGAAAAGAAAGAAAAATGAAACAAAAGGCCAAAGAACTAAAGATGTGGCTTGAAAAGAAGGTATAAGGCTCAAATGGTTGCAAGAAGGCAAATGTAAACCCAAAAATAGAGAAAATAACAAAGTATAACAAAAATGAAGATACCACCCCGAAAAATGTGCCTTTGTCCTTCCTAGATAGTTCGGTCTCGTGTTTGAGAATCATACATCAAGCTTTATTAGATTAGGTATGCATAATCAAGGATCCACGCCGCTCAATCAAAGAATGTTGAAGGCTAGAAAAACAAGTAACCTCACAAGGATGTGGCAAAAACTCACTAATGGTGTCAAATCAACTATGGGAAGCAACTACCAACGTGCCACAAACAAGTAGAATCCGGCTTCATGATCCCTCTAGTTCAAACCAACTACCCTAGCATACACTATCCTAGAGTCAACCAAACATAGTCTCAAACCGTGCATACCTTTACAACCTAGGAAGAAAATCATGCAAAAGACAAAGTCCAATGTACAAGGTCCAATTCAAAAGAAAAGTGAAAATTAAAGCCTCAAAATTATACCACAAAGAAAAAGAAAGGAAATAAAAGAAAGAGAAAATAAAAGAAAATAAAAGCGAAGTAATGGAACATAGAAAAGGAAAATAGGAGAGATAACATGAAAGCACTAGAATGCAAGTTAAACACATAAGAATCCCAAACGACAGACAAGTGATCGAATGACATCATTGTCATCGATCCCAAACACATTACGTGTTAACAAGCATTCATCCTCGAACCATTCAACATCCCCTAAACTAAACCTATTCTATGCAACCAAGAAAAATAAAGAGAAAAATAAGAAAGATCTCACCGGCTCCAAGCTTAGCAAAAATAAACGAAGTAAGTAGAAGCCACCTCGTTGCATTCCATAAACAAAAGCTTTGACCAAAGACCAAGTGAGAAAAAGAGAATAAAAGAATCTATATACAAAGAAAATTGTTAGTAACTTCCAAATGAAAACAGCCGAAAATTCGGCAGTATAACGACAGGAAATGAAAAATATATATCAGAGACAGTGAAACATCAGGAAACATCATCAGCAACAAGAATCATCAGAGTAATAGCAGAGCAGATAGATAAAAAACAGAGCGAGTCATCATCAAAGAAACAACAGATAAAATATCTCAGAGACATCAGAGCAGACAGAGGACATAGAAGCTAAGAAGGAAAAATGCGAAGTAAACCACTAACAAGGAGGAGAACCATGCAAACCATAACCAACCTAAACCAACTCCCCCAAGCTAGAAATGAGCCACCCCTCCCCCAAGCTAAACCCAACCATAGGGCAAACACAAAGCACAATCATAAAGCATGCATACGGAGGGGGGGGGGGGGGTAGCCAAAATGGCTCACTCGGCACTAAAGTAGGGGGTAGAACTAGTACTCCCCCCACCTGACGAAACAACTTCCTTCCCTTTAGCCTTACCCAACCTCCTAAGGGCATCAGCAGCAAAATAGTCAGACCAGTCATCCAAGACAGGGGGCCCTGAACGACCCCATCTCCCCTCAGTCTCAGGGGAAGGGAAAGGAGCAGGGTTTGCTGGAACATAAGTCCAGTCACATCCTCCCGGCCTCCTGTAATCGTAATCCCCTTTAGAGGTCCCACGAATGGCACTATGCGCCATCTTCAAGCATCATCCCAAGTTTTCAATGAATTGGGCTTCATCTCTTTATCTAACCATTCCAAAGATCTTCTTATGAGGGAGAAAGGGAACAACTTAAGGCGGATGAATTCTTGAGACACCCCATTAATCTTGATTGTGTTACAATATTTTTCAAACTCCTTAAGATGGTTCAATGGGCTCTCGTTCTTCGCCCCTCCATATTGTCTCTTCTCAATAAGAGTGATCATTGCCGGCTTTATTTCAAAGTCATTCTCCGGTGATATAGGTGGAGCTATGGCGCTCTCATACCTATAAGCCCCGGGCACTCCAAGCTCCTTCAAGGTAACTCTTGAACTACCTCCCATGACTTGGGATCTACACACACAAAACTCAAAGACAATATTAGTAGCACGGCTACAAGTGTAGCCTAAGTGTAAAATCTTTTTGTATTTTGCAAATAGAGTGGAATAGACTCAACAACAACATGCATACAAAACACCATTCCCCGGCAACGGCGCCATTTTGATGGGAAGGAGAACGGTAGGTCGTTGGACTACCACCCCACCCTATCAAACAATATTTGTAACTTAACAAACCCCTATTTAGTGTAGCGGTAAGTCAAGGTCGAACCCAAGGGAATGGAGGTTAAATGCACGATGCCAAAATTAAGCTATTCCGAAATCTAGAAGGGGTATATGGTAGAAACTAAGGCTAAGCTAGACGATGCAAAAGACTTGTACTAAATGAATGCGAAAGCACTAGGGGAATGGATCCACATGCATCAACGATGAAGTTCAATCAACTTGGGGAATTTACCAATCAAGTCAAGCAATGTGAGGGAAAACCGAAAATGCAACCAAGAGAGTACATCAAGCTATTCTCCTAGAGGTCTAATTAGCGTCAACTACATCAAACACTAGCTAGGAAACATCACAAGATATCTCAATCGAGTAAATGTAAGCCACAAATCAATGGTCCGTATCAATGTGAACTCACAATGCAATCTAGTGTGAATAACAAGGGTGATCAAGCCTAATCAAGCACACACATGCACAAAACCAATCAACCAATTTAATCACATCATCAACTCAATCAATGTCCCCCAAATTAACCTCAATTCTTCATCAATACATGCTTCACCACTACCCTAGCAAATAAACTACTCACAATCCATAAAGAACAACAAAATCAAAGCTAAACTAATCATCATTCCCAAATTCATCAATTGAAATCAAATTGAAACCAACAAAATCAATCAAACTATCAATTAATCAAATCAAACAACAATACTAATGAAATCAAACTTTGAATTGCATTAAAGAGTAAAGAATCCTTACAAACTTGATAGAAATCAAATCAAATGAAGCAATCTTCAATCATCAATCATCAAACCCACATTTTCTCTCTCTAAAAATGCTAAGAACTAATGTTTTCTCTCTCTAAAATCTAATCTAATCTAATTCTCCCTCCCTTGAAGATCCAAACTTCTCTCTATAAATGGAATGAAATAACTAACAATCCCAAGAGGAAGTTGGGAAAGACGTCCAAAAATAGACCCACGTTGGTGCGGGCGCTCGAAGGAGTGTACCCAGGAAGGTGCGCCCGCACACACCTGATGTGCGGCCGCACACGACAGATGTGCGGCCGCACACTCCTCAAGTGCGCCCGCACATAGCTGCAGCTTCCACCTTTCTTCTTTGCCCTTGCTCACGAGGTGCACGCAACCTAGATGATGATGATGGAGGACAAGGTAGGCAGCAACTTCCTTGAATTTCTTGAAGAAAATGAGCCATGAGGAAGGCATAAACAAGACTTTGAAGCATGCTCCTTGAACCTCTCATTGACTTGAAACTTCTTGCACAAGCTTTAGGCATGAAAATCAATGGAAAACTATGGAAAGGAAGCCCGGGAATCCTTGGACAATCAATCACAACCTACAATCAAAGGATAAAAAGCAAGTAAAAGGGAAAAATAGCAAGTAAACAAGAAAAAGCACGAAATAGAGAAACTAACTACAAAAAGCACGAAATGAAGAAAACAAGAATAAAACTAAGGGAAACTAAAGAAAAGAAAGATAAAAAGAAATAAAAATCATCCAAAAAGGAACCAAATGAGTGCCAAAAATGTCACTCATCAGAAATAGGAAGCTCAACATGGTTAGCAAGAAGGTATATGGAAAATAGAAAATCAAATATGTAACTAAATAAAAAGAAAACAAAGAAAAATGAGAATAGATGCCCATATCCTTCCCTAAAGATGCTCGATCACGGTCTTAGGAGCTAAAAGACAACGCAAGGATTAAGACGTGCATAGAGGAGGATCCAAATTGCCACACAACAAGAATGATGAAGGCTAGAACAAAGTGAACCTCACAAGGGATGATTAAAAATAGCAAAAACCAACCAAAGGGTTTCAAATCCACCCATAGGGAGCAACTCCATCTTACCACTATCCTGTGGACTAAGGGTTCAAACGTCCTCTAAAGTTCTTAACCAGGCCACCTTAGCATGCACTATGTTAGGATCAACCGAGGATACTCTCTAACCGTGCGAACCATTGCCATTTAGGAAGGATAATATCTAAAAATGCAAGTCCAAATGGTACTAAGTCCAGAGCAAAGGCAAAAACAAGAAGAAACTTGAACTTTGCCTCAAAATGAAAATTCTTAATTTTTTATTTATTTTTTTTTCAAAAATAGCATTTGTCAAAAAGCAATTATAAAGAGAAAAAGGGAAAACAAAAGAAGATAAGAAAAACAATAGAAAGGGAAAAGAAAATAGAAGAGAAAGAAAAGGAAAAGAAAAAGAAATAAAAGAAGAAAAAAATGAAAAAGGAAAAGAAAAACACAAGGAAGCAAGCCAAACACATAATATCCCAATCGACAAACAAATGGTCAATCGGCTACAGCGCCAATGATCCTAAACACACTAAGGTGTTAAAAGCAAGCGACCTTGAACCGTTCAACTCTTCCTAATCTAAGC
The DNA here is from genome assembly GCF_948465745.1 of Chenopodium album. Lineage (NCBI taxonomy): Eukaryota > Viridiplantae > Streptophyta > Magnoliopsida > Caryophyllales > Amaranthaceae > Chenopodium > Chenopodium album. The sequence continues at coordinate 30,425,349 of NC_137847.1, forward strand.
CTAAACTATGCACACAAAAGGAAGAGTAAAAGAGTGAAAAATAGAAAGATCTCACCAAATGAACCCGATATGATGTAACAAGCACGATAACAAGAAATTTGTTACCAAATTCCATGCGTCGAATGCTCCAATCAAGGAACTAAAAAGTAAGATAAAAATAAAGAAAAAGGGAAATATCTATACAAAAGAATGTTAATAACTTCATGAAGAAATAAACAAAAATAAAAGAAAATGCAACTTGTAGATTGTGTAATGTTAATGAAGCAAGGGAATTTGATGTTCAAAAGTTGAAGTAAAATCAAAAGAGAAAAGAAAAGAATGAACAAGGGAGGAGAAATAGATGAGAAAATCGGGGAGTAAGAAAGAAAGAAAGTGAGGAGGGTTGAGTGAGTGAGCTATGCGAGAGAGTGAGTGCGTGCGCGCGCACAACAGGGGTGGGGTGTGTACGGAGCGGTGCATGCATCGACGCTCTCGAGCGTAGCTCGAGTGATTCCCACGAGCAAGACAGACCAAAAGTCACAAAATATTTTAAAATGTACTCGTTCATGATTAAAATCCACGAGAGCGCAGCCGTGAGAGCATCCCTGCTCATCAATCACATCTCCACTTCTAACTTAACTCCAAACTCCCCAAACCTTAATCAAAATCCAATGAATCCCAATGTACCTAAAATCAAGAAAACAAAGAGAAATAAGGAAATAATCCAAAAATACAAACGAAATAAAAGAAAGAAAAATAAGAAAAAGGTTAGAAAACCGGGTTACCTCCCGGGAAGCGCTTGTTTAACGTCATAGCTAGACGTCTCCTCCAAATCATGGAGGATAAAAGAAAACCATTTGTCCAAAGTGTTAGAGAGAGTAAATTCATTGCCAAGCTTGGGCAAAAATCACATCATGAGATGTATCATCTTGAATCAATGAAACCGAACCAAGAGTGTTGTGCTTCAATTTATCTTTCTTTTTCTTCAGAACTTTCTTTTTCTTCTTTGAATTCTTCTTCCTTTGAGTGAGCGACTTCACACTATCAACACTTGTTGAACCATGCTCATCATCATTCAATGAAAACTCAAACCATGAAGGTATTTCAATCGCATCCTCATCCTCTTACCTTTGAAGGCTTCTTGACATATTTACTAACCAACTTGCTTTCAACACTCATAGGAACATCATCACAAGCTACAAAAATGTCATTAGTAGAAGACAGAAGCATGCAAGCATTGTCATTTGAAGGAGATGAATTGATACACATGATACCCTTCACGTTAGATAAAGACTCATGCATTGACTTGAGCTGAAAACTAGCCTTATCATTACCAACACACAAAGTAATGAGGCCACCCTTCACATCAATCAAGGCACCTAAGGTAGCTAAGAATGGTCTCCCTAAGATGATAGGTATATTGTCATCTTCTGCAATCTCAAGCACAATGAAATAAACAGGAATGGTAAACTCTCCTATCTGGAGGTTGACATCCTCAATCCTACCTTTAGGAATCTTAATGGAACGGTAGGCTAATTGTAGAGTCATGTTGGTAGGAAGTAGCTCTCTTATTTTAAGCATCTTGAAAACAGAGTATGGCATGATGCTAACACAAGCACCTAAATCACAAAGAGCATTTTGGAACAATTTGCCATTGATTTTGCAAGGGATGGAGAAATTTCCGAGATCTTTCATCTTTCAGGGTAGGTCATTATGGATAAGAGCACTACAACATTCCCCAACACTCATCGAATCAATAAAGTTGCACTCTTTCTTGCCACTCAAAATGTCCTTAAGGAACTTAGAATAATTTGGCATTTGTTGCAAAGCTTCGGCCAAAGGAATAGAAAGATGGAGTTCCTTCAGCATCTCGAGAAACTTCCCAAATTGTGCATCTAAATTATGCCTCATAAATCTTTGGGGGTAGGGTAGCTTAGGTTTGATAGTCTCATCTTGCATTCTTTCTTTCTCCTTGGACTTCTCATTAGAATTCTCACTTTTCTTGCTTGACATATCATGCTCATCATCATCGAATGAATCACTCACCTTCTCCTTCTCTTGACTCCTATTAGAAACTCTCTCCTCTAGCACCTTGCCACTTCTAATGCTAATAGAATAAACTGGTTTCTTGGGGTCAAGACCTTGAGAGGGTAAAGAAGAAGGGCATAGCATTCTCTTTCAAGGTATTGGCTAGTTGAGTGATTTGAGTCTCTAACATCTTGTTATGAGTCATCACTTCATTAAATTTCTTATCACTAACCGCCATGTAGGTGTTCAAAAACTTGATTTGATTTTCAATGACTTCCTCTAAATTAGTCCTAGAAGAAGAGGAAAAAGAAGGTTGATCATATGAATTATCACCTTGAACTTGGGTCTTTGGAACAAAACCGGGTGGGGGACCCCTTTGAGCATTGTTTTGAGAATTTCCCCTATTTTGATTGTTCCAATTACCTCTATTTTGATTTTGACCATGCCCTTGATTATGGTTACCATAACCTTGGTTAGGATTACCATAACCTTGGCCTTGATTTTGGCCACTATAACCTTGGTTGTTATAGTTACCTCGGAAACCTTGGTTCTCTTGGTTCCTATAACCCCCTCCTTGGTTATAGTTGTCAAAATTGCCATGGTTGTTGTAATTCCTATTCCATTGACCTATTTGATTTTTAAACCTTGAATCATTATTATTTGACACATAGTTCACATGTTCATTCACATTCCCGTCTTAATCATCACAAACATCCATACATGCATGAGGGAAATTAGAAGCATCATGATCATACGAACCACAAACATCACAAAACAAGCAACCACTAGGATGTTATTAGAAAAGGGAGGAGGTTAAGAGTTAGAAGACATACCTCCCCCCTTATATTGGGAGAGAAGATTCGAAACTTGGGAGGTAGCACTTTCCAACTTTGCGCTGATAGCGGACATTTCCTTCCCCAAGTATGTCATTTGTGAGGACAAGTTATTTGTGGCATTAAGATGATTAACCGAGTACACCGAAGAACTACTCTAGCTAGTTTGTTCCCTTTCACTATCTTGCTAATCTCTATATTATACCTCACTACGTCTTCAATGATGTCTACCACTTTCTCCTCCGTTCTATTCATAATGGGACCTCCGGCTCCTCCATCAAGACACGATTTCCCTTGAGGACTTAGGCCACCATAGAAGATTTGAATGATTGGTAGGTAGGAATTTCGTGGTGAGGACGCTCTCTTTGATACTCCTTGTATCTCTCCCATGCTTCATAGAGGCTTTCACTAGGCTTTTGCTTGAAACCTTGAATCAAAGCTCTAGCCTTCGCCGTTTTCTTTTGTGGATAGAAATTCCTTGGTCACTTCGTCCCATGTCCTTAGAGAATTTGGTTTGACTTCCTTGTTTAACCATTCCAAATCACGCCTTATAAGAGAAAAGGGAAAAAGCTTGAGGCGGATGAACTCTTGGGAAATTCCATTCACTTTGATAGTGTTGCAATATTTTTCGAACTCTTTGAGATAGTTTAGCGGGCTTTCATGTTTGGCCCCACTAAATTGTCGTCTCCCTATCAAAGTGATCATTGCCGGCCTTATTTTGAAGTCATTCGCCGGTGTCGTAGGTGGAGGAATCCCACTCTCAAATCTATATGCACCCGGAATCCCCAATTCCTTCAACGCCACTCTTGGATTTTCTCCCATCCTTGCTTGTTCTTGTTGTTGTGGTTCTTCTTCAATTGGAGGGCTAGAACTCTAAGAACATCTAGCAACTCTTATCCTTGCAATTTTCCTCTCAATTTCTAGATTAAGAGGTACTAGAGAACGACCATGTGCTCTACGCATACTATCTCATAAGAAACAATTAGTAGCACGGCTACAAATGTAGCCGAAAATAGAAAAATCTTTTTGTATTTTTCAATTAAAATGAAGTAGACTCAACAACTATAGCAAAGCACCAATGTCATTCCCCGGTAACGGCGCCATTTTGACGTATGGTAATCTAGGTCGTTGAAATCTAAAGCACCACCAATCAAACAATTAAGAAAATCAAACTTATTCCTAGCATAAGACAAGTCCGAGTCAAACCAGGAGGAATGAGGGGGAGAATGATATAGCCTATGGTCAAGATACTTTGAAGAATGAGAGGTAATTTGAGGTGTCACTAAGGTTTCAATCAACTAAACAATCAAGAAAATCAATATGATAAACACTAGGGATTAAGGTTCCACATGCAAGCTCAATGATCATGCCAATCGATGAAGAACTCAATTGATTTAAACGTTGCAAAGGACAAACAATAGTTGCAATTAATAGAATTCAAGAGCTATCTCCTATAAGTCAAGCTAGGGTTCACTATGAATGACTAACAAGGAAAATCACAATCAAATTCAACCAATTAAAGCAATTCTCAAATCAAGGGTTCATGTCATTGAAAATTGCTTTACAATCTAGATTAATCAACTAGGTTGATCACTCCTAATCAAATTTATCACATGCACAACTATGTCAACCAATTTAATTGCAACAATTCAATCAACCAAGAATCATCAACTAGCAAAGATCATCAATCAAGCATGTTTCCCCTTCTCCCTAGCTACTAATCTACTCACAAAACACAATGAAATTGAAAAACAAAGTAAATTGAATAACAAATATCATCATTTCAAGCTTAATCAAAAGAAATATCAAATCAAACAAATTCTCAAACCAAAGATCAACAATCAAATCAAATATTCAAGAATTAAAGGAAGAATCAAGCAAAAAGTAAATTCAAGGGAAGAAATTCTCACTAATTTTCATTGATTAATGAAGAAATCCAAGCTTAATGAAGTAATTTGAAGTACAAATCAAGTAATCTAGTGTTTCTCTCTCTACTAAATGTAGAAAAATATCTCAAGTACAAGTAAAAACGTCATCCCCAAAAAAGGAAAAGTCAAGGGGTGTAAATAGTAAAACGAACATAAGGGGACGGAGGGCGATGATGCGCGCGCACAACAGCCCTGTGCGCGCGCTCACAGGGGTCTGCTCGCAAGCACAGGGGACTGTGCGCACACAAAGGGGGGCCTGCGCGTGTGCACCTCTGCTGTATTCTTGCGGTGCGTGCGGCTCCTCTTACTAGCTCGTGGCCCCCCTGCGTGAAGTCTCGCTCCTGGCGCTCTCGTGCATCCCTATAGTCAACGCTCTCATGTGATGCCCGCGAGGAAGGTAGCCTTGAAAACTTCATTTTTGCGCGTTCATGACCAAGGCATGAGATGATGGTGATTCACGAGAGCGCTATGTCAAGAATAGGAGCTTGCTTCTTATCTTGAACTCCAACCAACCGAATGATATGAGGTCTTGTCCCGAGCATCTAAAAGACTTGGAGAACCTTCCAAATAGATTCTGAGACCCGAACAAAGCCTACAAAGAAAGAAAGAAGAGCAAATAAAAAGGAAAAGAAAAAAATACCCTTATTTCACAAGAAAGCACAAAATAAGAGAAATGAAGAAAGTGAAGGATAAATGAATGAAACTAAAGAATTATTTAAAGAGAAAAGCTATGAAATAGAACGAAAATGTCCTAAAATGCTACCATATGAGTGCCATAAATGACACTCATAAGTTTTCTTAGAAGGGATGTTCATCGAGAAGTTGGAACCAAACAAGAAGGCAAGCCTCTTGAAGCTATCAATGCATCCGGCTGGAAAATTGCCAAATCGTTGTTGGGCTATGCCCTTCAAGGTATTCGAGAAGCATCTAAACCACATAGCGTCATCCAACCCTTGCATGTGCATAAGGTTGGTGTAGGCCATGAGGTGATCCTCAGGGTTGGTGGTACTATCATAGGCACTGACCAAGACATTCTTAACCTTGGCCGGCTGCGCCGCCTCGATTATTTCCCTGGTGATCACAGAGGTTTTTTCACCAAGTCTGAGCAGTCGGAGCTTCCAGTCCTGGGGCTTGACATTATGTGTCGCCTGACCTCCAAAGAGGGCCGGTTGCATGAATGGTGGGACATATTGCCCGTATGGAATCTGAGGCACATACAGGACTGACCCAATCATCTGAGGGCCCGTATCGATGGACTTTCCGCCTGTATGGCTCTCAAGAAAGGACTAGGAATTCCTTGCGGAGGTATTTTTGAAGTTGTCTGGAAAGCTCGATGTAGAGACTGACTTAGACAACTGCTGGCTCCTGTTATGCTCGATGATGTGTCGAGCATCGAAGAAGGTTTTCTTGCTGCCATCCAGCTGAACAGCTCGGATGACTTTCCTTTTCCCCGTCTGAGGCAGAAAAGTCTTGGACCAATCAATGGCAGTTGTGGCCTTCTCCTTTTGATGTGGAGTAGGCTGCCTGTCTCTGACTGGCTTTCTCCTCTCAGCTTGAGGAGTCTTCTTAGCCGACTGACCCTTGCTAGAGCTAGCCGTCCTCTTGTTGATCCGGTCTTTGATTTCACCCTTGAAACTAATAGGAATGGTGTCCTTCGAACAAGTGTATTATTTCGATAGAGGGTTTAGAATCATTAGAAAGCTAATTATTCATTGAGATCAAGTAATCGGAATGCCTAGTTGGAGGCTGCATCCGATCAGTAATATTAATCCATAATTAATATTTGTAGGGAATATTTCAAGCATTACCCCAAACTTGAGCCCCACTGTGATCATACACTTAAGCATGGTAGCGTCCAAAGGGAAAGAAGCTAGAGCAAAAGAGTCGCCAACAAGTTTTAGGAACTTGTAAACCGTTCAATGGGTGAAGGTTACACCCCTTAACGATCCATGAGATCGTCAACTCCAATAGGTCTGGAACCAAGACTGACGTTCGGGGATGAAGGTACAAATCCAACCTAAAAGAGATTGAACCTGCCCTAATAATAGGCCTCTACTTTATTCTTCTCGTATTCATGTGCGCTTTCTGACTAACATGCAATCAATAGGTTAACCCTAAACCTGTTTATCTATGTTGGTTGAATATTAATGCACAAACAAATCTATTATTGGCGATCACTTGAATTATAATCAAATTAGCCTAAACAAGATTATTAATTTATGTTATTAAGCGTGATTACAAGTACAAATTCCCTTTAAACATGCATAAAAGGCGTGATCAAGCAATAACAATGAATAAGCATCAAGCAACATAATAATAATAAAAATAATAATCATCATAATAATAATTATAATTATCATAAACATGTTAAAGCATAATATTAATAGCAAGATCCTAGGCATGATACTAATAAGATTAATAACAAACCCTAGCATGTCGCTAAACAATAAAAATCAAAGCTTTAGCCCTAACAAGATACTAACATGCTATTAGGAAAGAAAATAGGAAGCACCCTAGAAATCATAATTGATATAAGCAAATCACCCTAAATATCATACTAAGGAAAGCATCCTAACATGATACTAGGAACCAAAATAACAATCTTAACATGATTTCTATATCAAAATATCAATGAAACAATTAAAGTACTTACTTGGATGCCTCGTATCTCTTTCTAATAACAAAATACACACGTTAGTAACTTCAAGGAAAATAATAAAACAAACAATTAAACTAAATAATGGAAATAGAGATTTCGGACCAAACCCTCAGAAATTATAACCTTTCACGTCTAGGGCGAAGGCAACTTCGAATTGGGCTAGGTGTGTCTAGATCTTGTGACTGAGGAATTTTGTTTGTGAAAAGTTGGTTTAGAAAGAGAAAGAGAGTATTAAGAAATTCTTGATGAGAGTTGGTCCTTAAAAACGAAGGTTTAAGGAGGCTATTTATAACAAAAATCAGCCGGAATATGATAAAAAAGAATAAGAGTTTCAAAAAGAATAAAACACGACGCTGTCGCCACACAAGCAACTGTCCCCGCGCGACAGAGCCTGTCGCCGAGTGTCAGGCCTGTTGCCAGGCGATAGCCTGTGGTGCGGCGCTGCAGGTAGTTTTTTCACACGTTTTCATATTTTTGATAAAATTAAGCGTACGAGGGGTAAAACTATAATTTAATTTAAAACACTTCCTTTATTCTAAATAAAACTCATAAAACTCAATCATCAATGCTAATCACATTAGGATTCAAAAGAACCTTCTAGAAGATTCTAGAAGACTATAATCAATCCTAATTGCATTAGGAATGATAAATCATAATAGGCCATCCTCTAGATCATTGGGCCACATATAAAGGTCAAACCAGGCCCAGTTTAGTAATTTGGCCATAACTTCCTCATTATTCATCGGAATTGGGCTTATAATATATCATTGGAAAGCTCTTTTCGAACCCAATCCAACTACACTATTGATGGACCCTTTCCATGGACCAAACTAAACTGGATTGGCTATTTTCATAAAATAGGTTTTCGAAAACAGAGAGAAAGAAGAGAAATAAAAAAACTAATCGCAACACTAGACTTTCCACACTTTCACTTCATTCGATTATGATTCGATGTGAAAAGTATTCATCACCGGGTTTGGTTTTGGGGAGACACAAATGGGTGTCTACAGAAGCCCCCACTTTGACTGAGTTTGGAGAAATGTCAGTTTCGAAAACGAAAGTCAAAGTAGCGATAGAGACGGAGAATGATTCAGAACGTTCTGCGATCCTAAATCAATCTTATAACGCCAATACCTGCAACTATTGTTAGTTAAACAGACAAGAGAGTTAAGAAACGCGTATCTTGCACCGTCGAGCACGCGTCTCTGGAAGTAACCGATTTTTTGTGACGATCTTCCTCAAGCTAGGGGATACCGCCTGAAGACTGGTACGCTTGTAACTGCCTCCAATCTCTGCTATGATAGTCTTCTGCAAGCCATAGAATCCTATCGAAGACTGCTTCGCTTGAAACGATCTTCATTGCTTTGTGACCATCTTCCGCAAGCCAGGGAACATGGTCGCCTGAAATGTAATACCCCGTATTTTTATGTATTTTTATAAAGTATTTAAGTATTAATAAAATGTATTTTTAAGGGCTCAAGTATTTTAATTAAATATTTTAAAGGGTTAAAGTATTTAAATATAAGGTTTTATAAAAGTAAAATATATTTTAGGCCAAACGTTTATTAATTATTGGGCAATGTAAATTATACCTACATACTCTTATTGGAATAACCCATTCCAAAACCCATAACTTAAGCCCACATTTTTATTAGCCCAAATTTAACCCTACACTCTCTACTCTATAAATACACCATGAAGCCCCAAAAATTTCCCACACAAAAAGGTTAGTCTTATTTTCTTTCTCCTTTGTTTTATTAATTTGTGTAATTATAATTATTGATTTATGGGTTTTGATTTTATTGTTTGAAATTAATTTAATTAGTATCAAATTGTATTTTGATGATTAAACTTTATAATTTTAGATTTTATAAATGTCATAATTTTCAGATTTTGTAAATTTTATAACCTAGGGTTTTTAATTATTGAAAATCACGATTTTAGGGTTTTTACGAACAATTGATTTAGGGCTGTTATAGTAATGATGTTTGAAATTTTGGTGATTATAACTACTGATTAGTTTAACTTAATTCCAGATTATTTTGAACACGTAAATTCGTGTTTTAATTTTTAGATTTCCGTTCGTTAATATTAATCCCGTTTTAATCTCGATCAGGTTCTGAACTCATCTGATTTTGATAAAAAGGTAGTGTTTTCCATGAGGAAACAACGTTTTAAGAAAGACTCACTACCTATGATAGTGAGCACCACCCTCTTGTGGCCAAATTCAGCCTTTAAATATGATTTTCGGGCAGTTTTTAATTTTTAACGAAGTTTTTTTTTTGCTTTAAATTTTATCCTTGAGTTTAAAGGGTAAGAGATAATTTAATGTTTTTATGGATAATTTAAGTATAAAGATGTATTTTGATGAAGTTTTAAAAGGGTTTTTGATTAGTTTAAAATGCTGGAATTTTATTTAAAGTAGTATAATTGTGATTTTAATGAAAGGGAATCCTTACCCATTAAAAAGGAGTTTAATTAGGGGTTTTAAAATAATTTTCAGATTTTTTTAAGTAGTCTAAAGTAAATTTAAGTTGCTGAAAATTGTGTATACAAGGAGAATTAATAAAGTATTATTGTCCCTTTATGTAGGAAACGTGATTCGGGAATTGTTGTAGTGTAATCGGCTACTTTAAGGGCTTATTTGAGGTACATTCGCGTATTTAGCATAATTATGTTGATGTAGTAGCATGCTAAATGTGTTTGATTGATTACAAGTAATATCATGCTAGGTTTGGAATGGAAATTATGATTTGGATGTTATTGGTGATTGGATTATGAAGCATGATTTATTTGTGATGGATTATTGAATGGAAAATAATAGCTTGGAATATTATTTATGAATTACATGTCTATTTATGGCATGATAGAGAGCATGTTTAATTAAACTAAATGTTTAATTTGGTTTGGAATATTGAAAAGGAATTTTATTATGGTTCATATAATTTTTATTGATGCTATAAGCATAAGGAAAGAGCTATATAAGTGTCCATGTACACGAGGAATAAATGGTATGTTGGTGCCTTAGTGCACTTAAGGTTTCACACCGAGGGATAGGATTTGTGGCGCTTTATGCGTTTAAGGTGTCATTGGCACCGAGGTAGAATTAAAAGGGTTCAACATTAAATATTATGTGGTCACTAATTATTCAAGAATTAAATTGATAAATTGGATTGTTTGAATAATTATTGTTGATTGAATGATTATGGTTTGAGAGTCATCACCAAGTTTAATAATCGGTAAATAACGTAAAGTGAAAGAGATTATGCACCAAAACTCTTGGAACGTATATACCTCGAGTATGAACATGTGGGGGGAGTTATGGGGTTTTATATTTAACCATAACTTCTACTAGAGTACAAGACGTTGTACATTCCTTTTATTACTATTATGCGCAGGAATTCCGCCACTTACGAGTGGTTTTTGATGCTGGCACGGTTAGCTCCCGTGTCAGTAACCTCAATTTATTGGGGAGGTTAGTGGGAAACCCGTTCGATGCGTAATCAACGCTAAATAAAATATTTAGTGTCTAGTGAGAACTTTTATTGAATGTTGTATGCTTGAAAAACAGGTGCAACAAGGTAAGTCGTGTGTTGATAGGGAATTGTATGCTAGTGTGTTAATTACGCTTATATACTCAACTTTGCTGATTGTGTGTTTTTTATGTTATTGGCCTTGTCTTTATCATGGCCCTATGATGACCCGTTTTTAATGGAGAGTAGTGGAAATAGGTAGAGATAAGCTTTTCAGGTGATGAAGCATTTTCATGAATGGACATGAGTGAAGAGCGAATCATGCTAGTTTTTATAAGTATATGATGTGTTTATTTCTTTATTTATTTATGATTTGATTATTATGCGTGACTAACGAAAAGAGTTTTGAGTTCAGTTTTTGTTTTAATAAGGGCCTATAATGGTTCCAAGTTGTAGGTTGATTTTATTTTACTTCGTTTGACTTTGGTTTGACTTTATTTTTGTCGATTGACTTTTTCAAGTTGACTTGTTTTGAAAGGTTTTGAAATTAGTCTTCCGCTGTGTGTCTTTGATAGTTGCGTTAGCCGTTTCACGGTGGCGGTAATGTCTTAGATATTCCTATTAAAAGTTTTAAATAGGGCAAAATAGGTATTTTAAAAGAAAGGAATTTCTAGGGTGTTACATGAAACCATCCTCAGCTTTCTAACAACCTTCCATATCCTAGGGAACGCCGTCTAACAATGCTGCTACATGTCGAGTTTTTTTCTTGAATCATGGTGACAACCTTCCCTAATCATAGAGAATGTCGTCGAAGACCGCCTCATCACGAACCGTCTTTCCCAAATCTAGGTGATAATCTCCAAAATCTTAGTGAACGCCTTTGAAGGTCGCCCATCTCGTGCCATCTTCTCAAATCTGGGTGACAACCTCCATAATCTTAGCGAACGTCGTCGAAGACCGCCCATCTCGTGGTATCTTCTCAAATCTGGGTGACAACCTCCACAATCTTAGCGAACGTCGTCAAAGACCGCCCATCTCGTGCTATCTTCTCAAATCTGGGTGACAACCTCCACAATCTTAGCGAATGTTGTCGAAGATAACTTCGCTTGAAGCCATCCTCAGTTGTTGTGATAATATTCCGAAGAAAATTACCGAAGATCAACGCCTGTCGATCCTTAATGCTGCTTGAATTTTGTTGTTGATGCTTTGGGTGATGACAATCCTCTTTTCTTCAGTTGTCAACACGACTCTTGTATGATGTATGACAATCCGATTCAAGGAAAGTTGTCAATGCCACGTAAAAATCCATCCTTGGAAATGTTGCTACGATGAAGCGACAATCCGTATCTCGGAAAATTTGCCAAAATCCAATTTGGGAAAAGTTGCCAATGCTTCGTAACAATCTGTCATAAGAAATTTGCTACGATTGAAAATCCACATCTTGGAATATAACTCTTGAAAGCAATCCACCTTGGAAATTTGCCAAAGCTATGCGACAATCCTTTTAGGAAAATATTGCCACTATTGACAATCCGCGTCTTGGAACATTTGCAAAAAAGAGGTTGACCGACAATCCACTTCGGGAAAATTTGCCACTTACTGAAATGAATGACAATCCACGTTGAGGAACCTTTGCCGAAATTTATGATGAGTAGAGACCTACGACAATCCTTTAGGAAATTTTGCCATAGGGAACTATGTGTATGACAATCCAATCTTGGAAAAATTGTCGTATAAGTGCTTGCTTTTGAACCGATGCCTTGGTGCTTGTAATGAGCCAATGCTTAGGCGCTTAAGCTAAATGAGACGATCGTCGTCACGTCAATCACTTACTGCGATTGTAATCGAGCCGACTACTAATCATGTTAATTTGCTTATAGGGGCGAACTGGCGTACCAAGGAACCCGAAATTGCTGTATGAGGTCCGCATAATCCAATATGGGGCCATGTATCTCATTGCTGCTCCGGCGCAAGCTGGAATCCACTGTCGCCGCATCCTCGCTCTGTCGTCAGGCGACAGATTTTGTAGTCAGGCGACAGCCTTGTCGTCTGATGCTAGAGTCAAGTTTTCATTCGCGGTTTTTCGAAAAAATCCAGGAATGTTCTTGCTCACTAAAATGTACCTGCATTTATATTTTGGACTATAGGAATTTGCTTATCTTTCTTTAGGGTTGACCTAAGACTTAGTGTTGCTTGACTCATTGACTTGACATGACTCAAGGTATAAACTTGACTTAATGATGACTCATTTCGTGTGACTCGTGTGTGCATAGTGTTGACTCATGAAGCTCGATATGTACATGACTCGAAATGCATAAAAACAAAAAATTTTGTGAAATTTTTGTGGAGGGTACCGACTTTCTCCCGAAAAAGAAAAACGCAAAAAGGAAGAAGTTTTTGATGGTGCATGTTGAATGAGCTTAGTCAAACGTTGTTTGATACTATCTCTCAAGGTGCAAGGATTAACTCATCCTAGGCTATCTCAATTGTTGACTCAATGATGAAAGTATTTGGGTAATTTAGGCACGGAGGCTAAGTACTTCATACTTTGTGATGCAATGATGAGTGATGAGTGATTTTGTTATGACAAAGTATGCTACAATGTTGTGTTAAAATTTCATGACAAAGGGTTCCTAAGGGAAGGACTATTTGGTCATGTATCTGTGATGTGTGGGTAAGTGATACTACAGTTAGGCTGCAAAGGCTAACTGTTTGGAAAAAGTATTTTGAGAAGAGTCAAATGATGGTGACTCTTAGGCTAGGTAAGCTAATAATGTAGGGATCAAGCCCCCATGTCTAGCTCTTAATAAATAGGGATGAGCATTGGAGATCCTTTGATATGATCATGGTGTGAGTGTGTGAATGTGAATATGAATGCATGTTTATTACGGCCACAAACCCAATGTGAGGTTGCCTACGTATCCGTTAGGAATCAGGCCGAACGTAGCTCTAGCCGAACCTTGCACAAGTGTGTGTATACCTCAAAGAGGTCTTTTAAGGGTTGTAGCATGGTTAGGCTAAAGGTTATAGGAGAAAGGGATAAAGGCTCAAGACCCTAAATAAGCCCCCAAGGTGTGCAACCTTGCTTTTGAATCTTTGTATTATTACGCTTGAGGTTTCTCATTTTTGAATTCTCTTTTATATTCTTGCTCTCTCTTTTTTCCTTTTGCATTTTTATTTTGAACCTTTTTGATAAGCGTGGGCAATCCCGATCATGCAGTCTATCACTCACTTGGCATTCATGTTTCTCAGGCACGATACCGAGCACTCGATAAGAAACGCAATCCGAGATGTGTTCTTATCAAAGATATTTTCATATCGAAGACATTGGAACACTTGCCCTTTTGCACACTTTTATTATTTTTTGCTATTTTAATTTTTTGAAATCACTCAAGCTTTTGTTCTTTGAAAATTGCATAAATTGCACACCATCCCATCCCAAGGTTAGGTAGATGTGGGTTGAAAAAATAAAGGTCTATCGTTAGACGAAGCTAAAAGTGGTTTATCAAAAAAGGATTGCATATTTGAAGGGTGAGAGGTGATATGATGTGGCTACAAGGGGGTGCCTCAAATCATTGATATACCTTGTACTCAGTTCGACGATTTTTTTTTTTTTTTGATGCAATGATCATATGCAAGAAATAAAATGCTCATTTTATTAAAAGGGAGATAGAAAAAAAACTACAAAGTAAATCTAAGGGGAAAAAAAGTGTTTATGCTAGACTTATTGGGGAAAGGGAAAAATGAAAAAGAAAAAGAGGTCATGAAATCTTGTCGTTGAAGCTCGCCTTCTGTCTTGTGTCGTTTGCTTTATCATCACTCGCTCTTCTTGCTAGCTGGAGGTATGGGAAGCATTTTATTATGGATCAAATGTTGGATAGCCTCTTTTAGCTTCCAACAGCTCTCAGTAGTATGACCCCTACCTTGATGGTACTTGCAATGTGAATCTGGGTTCCAACTAGGCAATCTTTTTTCGGGCGCGGGATCTTGAATAGGTCCAATGGGAGTAATGAGTCCGTTGGCATGGAGTCGATCGAACGCAGCATCATAGCTCATCCCAATAGGAGTGAAATCTTTCCTTAGTTGTTTTTTAGACCCTTGATTAAACATGGCTAAGACTTCATTGAGATCAAAGGTACTAACATCATTACTAGAGTGAGCGTTTTCGGAAGAAGAAGGATTGTCGTTCTTCTTTCCTTTCCAGCCACTGTTGTTGCTATTGTTAGCATTTTTTTGCTTTGCAAGGTCGTCTTCAATATTAATTCTAATGTCATAGACGACCTTAATGGTATTCAAGTTTTGATACTTGAGATGTTTAGAATATTTTTCCTGGAGGTTCTTTACGAACAATCTCACAGATTCTTTTTCAGTCAGTACCTCAATCATCTTAGCAGAGGTTTCCCTCCATTTATTAAAGAAAAAAGTAAAACCTTCATTTTCTTTTATTTTAAGTATCTCAAGTTCCCTATGATCATTTTCAACTTTAATATTACACTTGTACCTATCAATAAAAGCATTTACAATGGCATCCCAAGTAGAGGTTTTCTCTTTGTCAAGGGAAAAGAACCATTGTTGACACACAGTTTTCGAGTGATATAGAAAACAATGTATGAAAAATTTTCTTATCTATCCCCTTAATATTCATTATTGTTTCAAACGCTCTTAAGTGAAAATAAGGGTTATCTGTTGCCTTGAACTTAGGGATGCCACTAGCATTGAACTTCTGCGGAAGAAGCTCCTTGTCCACCGAGACCCCTTGCGAGCTAATGCCTTGGAATCTATAGTCATTGGATATTTTGCTCAAGCTCTCTTGCATGAGCTCCATTTGTTGTTGCTTCACAGGGTCATTTATTTAAAGAGTTAAGGCCTTCAACACCTCAGTCACGCTGGCCATTTGTTCTTAAGCTCATTGACTTCTTCTTGACTCCCCATTATCTTCTTAGCTTTTCTTTTCCGACCGACTGGTTTATCAAAAAGTTGAACTTGAACGAAGAGGTTGTCCTTGATTAAACGCCCTTCATTTCTTGACCACGCGCTGTGGGAAGGAGAGTTAAGGGTAAGTTTTCCATTTTTGACTCAAGCTCTATTCAACATGCAAAAGATGGGAAGAGATCATGGAAGAAAGGGGAGAATGATATGTATGAAAAAGTATGTAGAGAGTGAAAAAATGATGTATATGGGAATATATGGAAGAATTTAGGAATAAAGTGGACCCCCAACTCAAATGACGAAAAGGACGAGCATACGAGACTCTCTAGACATGGTCAAAATGTGACATATTAGGTGTGTGCTTTTAGTGGTGAATGTGAATGACATACTTTGACTCTTGTGTGAGACCATGGGACTATGTGCCTAGACTCAATTAAGGACTAAACAAGGGTACTGTTATTAACAAAATAATCGAACTGATTAGCAAACTAGTTAATTAGACTCGTCGTGATGACTCGAGCAAAATCCTGAACTGTCGCCAAAGCAACAGGACTGTCGCCGCCTACTGCAGTGCAGCGCCATACGACAGGGTTGCCGCTCGGCGTTGCATAGCAGCGTGTGGCGTTGCAGCCCACATTTTTGCGCCATTAGTGGAGCATTAATTTGGGACTGCTTTCAGTATTTCTACTCTACAAGGCAGGCCTAAAGTCGTACTAAGTCAATTCTGATTAATTTATTCAACTTTAATTACCCAAATTAATTAATTAGGCAAAGTCCTTTTAGTCATTAATTAGTTTATTTAGACTTAATCACAAGTCAAACAAACGGTTAGTTTAATCACATGTAAGTATGCATAAGCAAATAATGCACAAGTAGTCAAGTAGTCACAACATGATGCAATGAGTTTGTAACCTAACCATGGCTCTAGTTCTCTAAAGTTCAGTATATGGGTTAGTCAAAGAGGGTCCATGGTTATGAGTCCAGATGCACCGCGCGGAAGCCTTACCTTTGGAAGGGTTGGCGCGTGTGGATGGGACCCCGCGAGTTAAACTCGCTTCCATGGTTTGGTGAATTCAACATTCTCGGATGTACCCTTTGTTGCTCAGAACGTTCAATCGGGTAGATGGAGCATGAATTCCCAGAGGGTTATGTCCATATGTAGAACACATATGGGTTTTAGAAATGAGAGAAAAACTCAATCAGGAAGTAGAATCGAGCCAACAGTGTTAGAATTGGTCGAAATTAGAACTCATATTTCTGGCTCGGTATTGGAAGAATGCAGCGTCAGCCAACAGAGATTGTCGCCGCGATATAGCCCTGTCGCCTGGCGACAGAATTGTCGCTCGGCGATAGAGCCATATCTTCGACGTTAGGCTCTGTTTTCTAGACGCCAGTTCCTACATGCCTCAGCAGCTTTCTGTGTTCGTAAAATTTTCCAGTTTTTCGCAGCATTATTTCGGTTCTAGTTGTGAAAGATATTCCTCAAATTTCCTACGTGTAAAAAATCCTATGTTTTTGACTCATTACGGATGGTCTTTTCAATGAGAACCTTTTTTATGCATATGAAAATAATGTTAATCAAAATTACGCACATGAAATACTTAGAACTTTTCAAGTCTCATCCACTCATTCTAAATCATTGCCAAAATAATTTTTAGGAATTAAAATAGAAATCCTCCCCAGTGGAGTCGCCAAAAACTGTAGGGAATATTTCAAGCATTACCCCAAACTTGAGCCCCACTGTGATCATACACTTAAGCATGGTGGCGTCCAAAGGGAAATAAGTTAGAGCAAAAGAGTCGCCAACAAGTTTTAGGAACTTGTAAACCGTTCACAGGGTGAAGGTTACACCCCTTAACGATCCATGAGATCGTCAACTCCAATAAATCTGGAACCAAGACTGGCGTTCGGGGATGAAGGTACAAATCCAACCTAAAAGAGATTGAACCTGCCCTAATAATAGGCCTCTACTTTATTCTTCTCGTATTCATGTGCGCTTTCTGACTAACATGCAATCAATAGGTTAACACTAAACCTGTTTATCTATGTTGGTTGAATATTAATGCACAAACAAATCTATTATTGGCGATCACTTGAATTATAATCAAATTAGCCTAAACAAGATTATTAATTATCTTATTAAGCGTGATTACAAGTACAAATTCCCTTTAAACATTCATAAAAGGCGTGATCAAGCAATAACAATGAATAAGCATCAAGCAACATAATAATAATAAAAATAATAATCATCATAATAATAATTATAATTATCATAAACATGTTAAAGCATAATATTAATAGCAAGATCCTAGGCATGATACTAACAAGATTAATAACAAACCATAGCATGTCGCTAAACAATAAAATTAAAGCTTTAGCCCTAACATGATACTAACATGCTATTAGGAAAGAAAATAGGAAGTCATATGTCCATTTTATATAGTGTTTTACCCCCGTCCCTTGGTCATAATTGGTAGTGTTTTTGGCTCTTTAGAGCCACTTTTATTACTAATTGGATTTTTCTAGTGTTTTCATAGTTTTAGTTGGCTTTTGTGGGGATTTGCACTTTTGGAGCATTTCCCGGGGATATTATGGAGTGACTACGAGCATTGGAGGAGCACGACCAATTTTTATAGCCTAGGGCCGGTAAGAGTCATCGAACTGGTGATTAAGGGCTTAGCATTTGAGATTTCGAGGCATTTCGACCGAGTATTCAAGACCTGAAGAGGAAATCCGGGTTGGGCCGAAGAATCGGAGCCCAATCGAGAAGTCCAAGCTTGCCCAAGTGTCCGGGCCCGACTTAAATAGGCACTGCCCGAAGGCGCGCCCGGCCAGGCGAGGAAGATTAGTTCGCGCCCGATCAGGCGCGGAAGATATTCATATTGGAAAAAGACGAGCCCGATCAGGCGCGTGTTTCTGGGGAAGCTTCTTCGACGATTACTTAGTTTCTAATTAGGAGTAATTTCGGGTTATGGTATGAAATACGATTTTTAATGCTTTTGCTTAGGATCACTTCTTCTCTTAGACTTTCTCTCTCTACTTAGTTTTTAGATTATTTTCTCTCTCTGCAACTTTGTTCTTAACTTTGTTCTTAATTCAACTCCTTAATTCTGATTACTTTGGTAACGATTTCTTCTACTTTAATCTCAGCTATTTACTTTATTTCTTTCATCATGTCTTGTTTAATTGCTTTGATTAGTTTAGTTTTAATTATGTCTGAGTAGTTTTCTATCTAGGACTTTTGGGGATCCATAAATAATATGAAGGGGTAAATTACTGTTGTTGATTGTCAATGCTTGATTAATTTCTTATTGATTGATTTAATGCTCTGCAACTAGATTAGCGCTGGTCTTTTATGTATAAGTTTAGCAATATTAATTCGAGATTCGAGAGATGAGAATTGATGTTTAGGTCTAGTTTCAATAGGCAGGTTGATTTATAAATGGTAAGTCGAGATTCGGGAGATGAGATTTAATACCGGTAAATTAATTCTGTGATTGTAATATGTAGCGAAAGCCCTTTATGATCTGATTAATTGATGCATTGATGATTGATTGTTATGATTTACCCTGGAATATTATTTATTGGTGAACCTATGCCCTAGGTCTTTTATTCGTTGATTATCCTCCCACTTTTATTCTTTCCCACTTTCACTCTTAGTAGTTTAGTTCCCTTTTACAATAACAATTTGGTTACTTGATAATTTAGATTATATTGATTAATTAGGAATAAATTAACTCGTTTCCCTGTGGTTCGACCCTTCTTCCCTATCTGCATAGTTAGTGGATTTAGGTATTATTTTTTATTGGGTGATTATGACTTTAGCCTGTCAAAATTTGGCGCCGTTGTCGGGGATACGGCTTTATTTTTATTTTTGATTGCTTTTATAGTCTAGATTATTTTCTTCCGTTCTTTGGGACATTTCTCATATTTGTCTTCTTGTTCTTTGTGTATGCCCAGGTGTTCCAGATCAGGTTATATCCAATTCCACCCTGAGATCGAACGCTCTTTTCATAGAAAAAAGAATCTTTACAGGCAAATCTTTGCAAACAAAGGGTTCTGGGGATAACAATAATCGCCGAGACTCTCCAACTGATTCTAGTGATTCAAAAGTACCTTCGGATTCAGAATCAGATATGACGGCACCTAAGAAGCTCAGTGATTATTCGCAGCCGACGCTTCCAGATTTTCCACATCTTACTCCCACTCCGGCTTTTGATGGGGTACAATTCGAGATTAAACCCCAATTTATCATGATGATAGAAAGGAAGCAATTCAGTGGAGCTAAGGGTGAAGACCCAAATCTTCATATTGCAGACTACTGTCAATATTGTAATACCATCAGGCAAGCTAGGGTCACACAGTACCAAATTAGGGAGATTCACTTTCCTTTTTCTTTATGTGGAAAAGCCAAGTTATGGTATAATGGATTAAATAGAACTGCACTTGGTATAACTAACTAAGAGACTCTTGTTTTAAATTTCTATAATAAATATTATCCTGCAGAGAGGACAGCTTTGCTAAGAAGCGCAATTCAAAACTTTGCCCAAGAGCCAGATGAAACTTTATATGAGGCTTGGGAAAGATTTAAAGAACTGCAGAGGGAGTGTCCCCACCATAATTTGGCACAGTGGCAGTTAATCCAAGCCTTTTATAATGGGATTGGAAATTTATCTAGAACAATATTGGATTCTGCAGCTAGTGGGAGCTTTATGAACCTTAATGTTGATGATGCAGGTCAAGTTATCGAAGATATGGCAATCCACAATTCCCAATATGGGAATCCTAGAGGCTTTGCTAACAAAGGGAAACATAGTGTCGACTTTGTGTCCTTTTACAAGCTCAATTAACCTCTATTTGTCAAATATTAGATAATCTTAATACTGCAAATATAGCTAATGTTTCTGCACTTAATGATAATTCTAATGAGGCTTTCTGCGAAAATTGTGGAATTGTAGGTCATAGAGAGCAAGATTGCAGGAGTTCTGTGGAGCAAGTCAATGCCTTTCAAGCTTATAGGCAGAATGACCTATACTCCAACACCTACAATCATGGGTTCCGGAATCATCCATATATTTCCTACCGGAGCACTAATGTTCAAAATCCGCCACCTCCACAACAATCATAGGCGCCACAACAACCACAGCAGAAATACTACTACCCCAATGCTGGCCAGAATTCCCAACCACAAACTCCTCCACCTACTGATCCTGCTTTGGCAGAAATAAGAGCGATGCTAGGAAGTATGCAAAAGCACATGGAGAGTAGAGATGCTCAAATTGATTCGATCATATCACATAATAAAATTGTAGATAATCAAATTGCGGAGATTTCTTCTACTCTACAAGCCCGTCAACAGGGAGCCCTGCCAGCGCAGCCAACCAGACCTACGGATCAAGCTTTTGCAATTACTCTAAGGAGTGGTTCACACTATGATGGGCCCCCTATGCCCAGAAATGTTGAACATGTTTTAATGAATAATGCTAATCTTGATTCCATTAAACCTAACAATGTTGCTAATAGCCCTACAGGGCTAAAAGGTTGTACTAATAATTCTGATAATACATTGTAGGGTACAACTCCAGGGAAGATAGCAGCTCCAGATAAGAGCAGTAATGCTCCAAATTCGGTTATCAAACTACCATTTCCCAATCGTCACTTAAAAACAAATTTGGATAAGCAGTTTGATAAGTTTCAGGAGATGGTTAAAGATTTGCTGGTAACAGTCCCCTTCATAGAACAAATTACACAAATTCCTGCATATGCAAAATTCATGAAGGAAATATTGACTAGAAAGAGATCTATTAGTGAGATAGAGACAGTCGCTTTTACTGTAGAATGTAGTGCCGTACTACACTACTACAAAATAAATCTCCACCTAAACTGAAAGATCCGGGTAGTTTTTCTATCCCTTGTCATATTGGCAATCTGATGATTGATAATGCATTATGTGATTTGGGTGCTAGCATTAGTGTCATGTCATTGTCTGTGTGTTCCAAGTTAAACATGGGTAAATTAAAAGCTACTAATATTACTCTACAAATGGCCGACCATTCTTTTAAATACCCCTTAGGTGTTTTAGAGGATGTTCCTGTTAGAGTAGGTAAATTTTATATACCTGTTGATTTTGTTGTTCTTGATATGGTTGAGGATATACAAACCCCAATTATGTTGGGTAGACCATTCCTTAACACTGCAGGAGCAATTATATATGTGAAATGTGGCAAACTGACACTATCAGTAGGGGATGATAAAATTACTTTCAATTTGAATAATACCCCTAAAAGCCCCATGATAGAGGAGAAGTGTTTTAGTGTTAATGTGGTTGATAATTGTTCTAATAAGCCCCAAGCTCTTGTAAAAGATCCCTTGGAGGCGGTATCTTGTGTTGCATCTTCTACAGAGGAAATAGACAAATGGCAAAAGGAAGTTGATGCAATAGAAAGAGCCCTCTACACTGTTTGTCTTGGCTTTGAAGATGAGAAGGTGGAAATAAACAAGCAAGTTGTGGAAACTGAGCCTACAGTGAGTGTTCTACTAGATGGAGTTGCAACTGCTCAATCTAGTGACAATTTGAAGCAACCATCGGTCAAGAAAGGGCCTCTTGTGTGTAGTAGTGAAAAACCCCAGTTCACGACAAGGAGGATCCACCATATAAGGTGAATTGGCGTCCCACACGGCATGTTAGGAAGCTGCATGTGGTCTAAACACGCTCGACCGGGTGAGAAACCACCCGATCAAGCGGTAGGCCAAAGGTCCTAATTTTTAGTCTTGGGGTAAGAGGGTCGTGCGGGACCTAGATAAACCAGCGCTTTGCGGGAGGCAACCCGTATTTTCTTGATTTTTAGTCTAGCTTTCTTTCTTTTTCTCGTGAGGGGAGAGAGGAGGGAGTTTAATGAGTTTATTGAGTTTCTGTACAGGCTTTAAGGAAAAGAGTTAGCAAAATTTGGAGAAACGAGAAATAAAAATTCCTCGTACTAATGTTGTCTCGGGCACGACCGGGCGAGAGACTAAGGGTTCAAATTCAGGAATTTTTGCCCGACCGGGCGCGAGAATGGATGAAGTACGGAACTTTTCATCGCCCGACCGGGAGAAGGGCGCCCGACCGGGCGCGGGAGTCGAAGAAAAATTCGAGCATTTTGTCGCCCGACCGGGTGAACGGAGCCCGACCGGGCGCGAGAGCAATACAAATTTGAAGTTTACATCGCTCGACCGGGCGCGAACATCGTCCGCCCATCATTTCTTCTTCTTCCTTCTTTCTTTTCTCATTCCTTTCTTTTTCCACCATTTTTTCTCTCTCTAAAACCTTAAAGTCTCTAACTTCTCTCTAACATCTACCCTCCAATTCTCACCCAAATCCAATAATTCTTACATATTTCTAACCCTCTCTTCATCCTCTACATTTCTATACCAAAATTTCCCAAATTCCAAAAAAAAAAAAAATCATACCCATTTTGCAAGTATGGCATCAAAGAGGTCAAGAACGATTCTTGGGAGGAGTTCTAGTTCAATTCAACAATATGATCCGGAATTGCAACTTTCGCAATAGCCATCCATCCGAATTGCAACCCGGGAGCAAAAAGAACGGCTTGAGCAACTCTACGGGCGTGAGGTAATCCCTTCACGGTGGTTACACCGCCCTACTCTTGAATCTTATGGTTTATATGATTATGTTAAACATTTTTTGAGAGATATAGGAATGAAGAAATGGTCCGAAATTGATGTTCAGGTTAAATAATAGAAATATTGTGTTAACCTTTGTTGATTTTTGTAAAAAAATTTATTTGAATTCTGAATTACCCATCCAATAGCATGAACAATATAAAATGGAAGATATCTATCATGTTTTGACTAGTTTACCGGCGCGTAACGCCCAACATGCTAGTGCCAAACCTATCCATCACCCTGTACCAAAAATCTGGCAAAGATTTGCAGGTGTTTGTATTTTAGGTAGGAATGAGCCGCATAACGCCCAAACCAATGAACTAGCTGTAATTGGACATTATGTGTGTGGGTACGGTAAACTAAACATTGCTAGATACATCATCTTTCACCTTGGTAGACATGCCTCGACTAGTAACCATGCTACTACCCCGATTCGTCTAGGAGGCCTAATTACCAGGATAGCAGTTAAGAAAGCCGGGTTTATAGAGAGTGGACCTCACGGTCTCACTAACTGTGGACCAGACACCTACATGACTGCTAGGTACCTTGAGGATTTGGGTTGGGTACATTTGGATAGCCAGCGAGTCCCCCACTGGTGCATTAGGACAGGGTCGGAGCAACCACTACCTATCTTTCCCTTGCCTAATCCCGAGTTGACCGCTTTCCCCCCTGGGAAAGAGTCCTACAGATATAACCTTTTAGTTGCCCACGCTAGGGGGCAAGCACCACCAGTTCCACCACCACCCCAACTTGAGCCCGAGGTAGTGCTTTCACCACCTCGCATGTCTCATACAGTCTCACCTCCTCCCCATAGCGACTCTGAGACAGTCTGGGATCTTTAGAGTATAGGTCAGGCCATAGGACACATAGAGTATTCACATAACGACGTTAGGAGGATGGAAGGCTCCCTTGACCAGCGATTAGGGTACCTTGAGAGGAAATAGGGTAGAGCCCTGTATCCTTTTTATGATGATTATGCTCGTCGGGGCTATATCCCCGACAATGCTATTTACCCTGATTGGTTTCAGCCCCCACCCTAGGGATACGATAGAGATCCTACCGCCCGTGGTATTTATACTGACTATTCCTCTTTCCACGGGTACGGCCAGGATATACCTTTTGGGGGATCAGCTGGGGGGTTTTCAGCCTAGCTATTTTGGTGGTAGCTCTTCTGGTGCAGGTGGTGCAAGTGGTAGCGGTGGAGGATTCGGATTGGATGAGGATGAGGACGATGAGGACATTGTCTGATTTTGGCTTGGGGGAGATTTTTGGATTTGGTATCTTTCTTTTTCCATTTTCTTTTATTTTTGGTTTGTTTTCTTAGATTAGATTTATTGCTTTCTAGTATAGTTTTATTGCTTTCTTATATGAAAAATACAAAAAAATTAGTAAAGTAAAAAAAACCCAAAAATACGTTTCAATGAATTGTAAATCATGCTTCCCTGTGCCCCATACTTGGAAAAAATTGTTTTGATTCTTGGTATATGATGATGAGCATTGTGGATTTGTTGATCATGATTTGAAGTTTGATTGCTTGGATACCTTAACATGCGTCAATTTTGTCCAACTACTTGTGAATATGGTGCTTGACTAGTTGATTTGGTTAGGAATGTGTGTTAGTTCCTGGTATGTCAATGAATTTGAGTATTGATTTGCAACTATGAGTAGTGTTTCATGACTCAATATTATGCACATTGAGGAGGACGAAGGCATTTGGTCCTTCAGGTAGCCTTTAGATGATTTTAGATACATTTCTTCCCTTCTTGCTACCCATGTTGTTGCTTTGACTTTTTGTTGTTTAAAAACCACATTACAAGCCTATTTTGCCCCATTGGTTACTAGTCCTAAGCTTGGCTTGGGGGAGCTATTAGTGAGTGAGGTGAGGGACTTTGTAGTGTGCTTATTATTTGCACAATTTGGGTGGATTTTGAGAAGTTATGTTGTTCTTGATCGTAGTTTATTTTTGATGAATTTGAAAGTTTAATGTTCTTGAGAAAAAAATAAAGTATGATTTTATGAAAAGAAAAAAAAAGAAGTTCAAAAAAAAAATAGTGAAAAAATACAAGTGAACTTCAATAAAAAAAAATAAAAAATAAATAAAAAAAAGAGCAAAAGAAAAAAATTGTTTCATGTTCAAATGTTTTAGTTGGAGGTTGATCAAAAGAAAAACAAAGAAAAAAAAAGTGAATTTCAATGAAAATCAAGTTTGGAAATTAAAGTTTGTTTATTCACTTAAGTTTTACATTATTATACTTTTGTGAGTGATATAGTAAGTGTTGGGATTGTTTGTTATGTTCGGAGTTATTTGGTGAATTTTTGGTGGAGTTGAGTATGTTGGAGATGATTGGTCATTATTTATTTTTGACCTTGGGTTTTATTAGGATATGGCTCCCTTAAGCATGGCTTTACTCTCGCATTTTCCCAAATGTTTCCTACCCTTTTACCCTAGCCTTACATTACAAGCTTTAAAGACCTTCTGACCTTTGTGCGTAGAGTTGTGTGAATGTGAAAGTAGTTGTTTATCAATGCAAGGAATGACTTGACATATTGCGAGTCGACTACTAGGTTGAGTGCTTATCTTTTTAAACACACGAGAGTTGTGAGTTGGGAGGGCATTGTTCACATAAAGGGGTTGGGATGGAGAGCGATCGAGTACATCTTTTACTCGCCACATAAATGAGAGTTGATTGTGTGAGCACTAGTCTTGATTGTGCGATCGAGTACATCTTTGGCTTGGGGGAGTTTGATATGTCCATTTTATATAGTGTTTTACCCCTGTCCTTTAGTCATAATTGGTAGTGTTTTTGGCTCTTTAGAGCCACTTTTATTACTAATTGGTGTTTTTTAGTGTTTTCGAAGTTTTGGTTGGCTTTTGTAGGGATTTGCACTTTTGGAGCATTTCCCCAGGATATTATGGAGTGACTACGAGCATTGGAG
The DNA here is from genome assembly GCF_948465745.1 of Chenopodium album. Classification (NCBI taxonomy): domain Eukaryota; kingdom Viridiplantae; phylum Streptophyta; class Magnoliopsida; order Caryophyllales; family Amaranthaceae; genus Chenopodium; species Chenopodium album. The sequence goes on from NC_137847.1 coordinate 30,451,780, forward strand.
GAGCACGACCAGTTTTTATAGCCCAGGGCCGGTTAGAGTCATCGAACCGGTGATTAAGGGCTTAGCATTTGAGATTTCAAGGCATTTGGACCGAGTATTCAAGACCCGAAGAGGAAATCCGGGTTGGGCCGAAGAATCGGAGCCCAATCGAGAAGTCCAAGCTTGCCCAAGTGTCTGGGCCCGGCCAAAATAGGCACCGCCCGAAGGCGCGCCCGGCCGGGCGAGGAAGATTAGTTCGCGCCCGAGTTCGCGCCCGTTCGGGCGCGAGAGATGCTCATATTGGAAAAAGGCGGGCCCGATCGGGCGCGTGTTTCTGGGGAGGCTTCTTCGACGATTACTTAGTTTCTAATTAGGAGTAATTTTGGGTTATGGTATAAATTAGGATATTTAATGCTTTTGCTGAGGATCACTTCTTCTCTTAGACTTTCTATCTCTACTTAGTTTTTAGATTATTTTCTCTCTCTACAACTTTGTTCTTAATTCAACTCCTTAATTCCGATTACTTTGGTAACGATTTCTTCTACTTTAATCTCAGCTATTTACTTTATTTCTTTCATCATGTCTTGTTTAATTGCTTTGATAAGTTTAGTTTTAATTATGTCTGAGTAGTTTTCTATCTAGGGTTTTTGGGGATCCATAAATAATATAAAGGGGTAAATTACTGTTGTTGATTGTCAATGCCTGATTAATTTCTTATTGATTGATTTAATGCTCTGCAACTAGATTAGCGCTAGTCTTTTATGTATAAGTTTAGCAATATTATTTCGAGATTCGAGAGATGAGAATTGATGTTTAGGTCTAGTTTCAATAGGCAGGTTGATTTATAAATGGTTAAGTCGAGATTCGAGAGACGAGATTTAATACCGGTAAATTAATTCTGTGACTGTAATACGTAGCAAAAGCCCTTTATGATCTGATTAGTTGATGCATTGATGATTGATTGTTATGATTTACCCTGGAATATTATTTATTGGTGAACCTATGCCCTAGGTCTTTTATTCGTTGATTATCCTCCCACTTTTATTCCTTCCCACTTTCACTCTTAGTAGTTTAGTTCCCTTTTACAATAACAATTTGGTTACTTGATAATTTAGATTATATTGATTAATTAGGAATAAATTAACTCGTTTCCCTGTGGTTCGACCCTTCTTCCCTATCTGCATAGTTAGTGGATTTAGGTATTATTTTTGATTGGGTGATTACGACTTTAGCCTGTCAGGAAGCACCCTAGAAATCATAATTAATATAAGCAAATCACCCTAAATATCATACTAAGGAAAGCATCCTAACATGATACTAGGAACACAAATAACAATCTTAACATGATTTCTATATCAAAATATCATTGAAATAATTAAAGTACTTACTTGGATGCCTCGTATCTCTTTCTAATAACAAAATACACACGTTAGTAACTTCAAAGATAATAATAAAACAAACAATTAAATTAAATAATGGAAATAGAGATTTGGGACCAAACCCTCAGAAATTATAACCTTTTACGTCTAGGGCGAAGGCAACTTCGAATTGGGCTAGGTGTGTCTAGATCTTGTGCCTGCAGAATTTTGTTTGTGAAAAGTTGGTTTAGAAAGAGAGAGAGAGTATCAAGAAATTCTTGATGAGTGTTGGTCCTTAAAAACGTAGGTTTAAGGAGGCTATTTATAACGAAAATCAGCCGGAATATGATAAAAAAGAATCAGAGTGTCAAAAAGAATAAAACACGACGCTGTCGCCACACAAGCCTCTATCGCCGCGTGACAGGCTTGTTGCCAGGCGACAGCCTATGGTGCGGTGCTGCAGGCAGTTTTTTCGCACGTTTTCATATTTTTGATAAAATTAAGCGTACGAGGGGTATAACTGTAATTTCATTTAAAACACTTCCTTTATTCTAAATAAAACTCATAAAACTCAATCATCAATGCTAATCACATTAGGATTTAAAAGAACCTTCTAGAAGATTCTAGAAGACTATAATCAATCCTAATTGCATTAGGAATGATAAATCATAATAGGCCCTCCTCTAGATCATTGGGTCGCATATAAAGGTCAAACCGGGCCCAGTTTAGTAATTTTGCCATAACTTCCTCATTATTCATCGGAATTAGGCTTATAATATATCATTGGAAAGCTCTTTTCGAGCCCAATCACACTACACTATTATTGGACCCTTGCCATGGACCAAACTAAACTGGATTGGCTATTTTCATAAAATAGGTTTTTGAAAACAGAGAGAAAGAAGAGAAATAAAAAAAACTAACCGCAACACTAGACTTTCCATACTTTCACTTCATTCAATTATGATTCGACGTGAAAAGTATTCATCACCGGGTTTGGTTTTGGGGAGACACAAATGGGTGTCAACAATATTACAGCTTAATCTTAACTGAACCCTTTGGGTCACACCCAAGCAACTAGCGATCCGATACCACGAATTCATTCGGAAAGAATTAATGAGTCACTCGAGTATTATGTATTTAGACGTTGAATATCAAGCTAGGAGCGTCGAGACCGAGCATCGCAACTCGAGTCGAATTAATAAAAGACGAGACGGTAAAATCTATAATTAATCAACAATTACCAAAATACCCCTAGCATCGGAATGCCCGGAGCAAACCGAATACTCGGGGCAATGGTGCTAGCATGCGCACCGCACTAAGGCTAGAGTGTTGGGTGCGCCTGACTAGCAAGCTGCTGGCGCAACGCTAGCAATGCTAGCAGCACCAGCCATGCGCAAGTAGTAGCAGCAGCAGTAGCAGCCCGAATTGCGTGTGTGGCTTGCTTTGCGCATGTACGGGCTAGTGCAAGGCCAGTACGCTAAGGCTGGCGCGCCAAGCTCACAACGCCCAGCAGCGGCCTTCTAGCAAGAAAGGCACGCTTGCTAGGGAGGCTCCGACCATCCCACACGCATGTAGCGCGCACAGCCACCCCTGCCAAGGAAACCCTTGGTGCGCAAGGCTGGAGCCATGTGGCGCGTGGTGATTGATCCTTGTGGCTTGAGAAGGGCGGATAAGGGGAAGCTTGGGGAGGAAGGAAATGGTCCCTTCCCCTTGTGGTCCTCACCTACCCTCTCTCTTTTATGTTGCCACTTGTTGATTAATTATTTGTTTGAGATTTCTTTTTAATTTTTGATTTAAAAATAAAATAAAAAAATTTATTTTACCAACTTTCCCACATAGATGGGAGAGTGGATTCTCATATGACATTCTCTATAAATACCCACCTTGGGAATTGGAGAACTTCACTTGAGTAGGAACTCAAAAAGGCATGTCCACTTGAGAGAAAACCTTTAAATTCACATAATACTCGAGTAGTGTTTCGGTCCGACTCGGCTAAACTCCGAGTAAGAGACCGATCGGGTCAGGTTGCAGGTGGATATCGTGGAAGGTCTTTGCACTTACAAGACTCGGCTTTTCAAGTAAAAGCTCCGTGGTGTGAGCGAAGCATGCGACAAGGGTAAGATGGTCTTTTCTCTCTTTCTTGTTATTTATGTCATTTGGTTATATTAATTGTGAGCGGGTCTTGGGGTCGGGTTTTGTTCCGCGGAAAGTCTGACTTTCCAAAACCCAACATCGGTATCGGAGCCTTGCTCATTTATTTTTGTAACTAAAATTTTCAAGGTGTTTAAAATGGATTTAATTTCTGGTTGTTGTTGCTAATTAGATTAGTAGCTCGATTTTATTAATTTTAATCTCGTTTTATTTAGAATTTTGGCTCCAGAACCTAGATTTTCGCCCAAGACTAGTGAATTTTGGGTGGAATCGATATTTTGGAAATATTCTGATCCTTTTAGGGTTGCGAAAAAGCCAAATTCTGCCCAAAAAAGCCTGTTTCGAGGGATTTTTCGTTTTAACGAAATTTTTTAAATCTTTTAAACCTTGAATCTTAATGGCATATTAATTGTGATTATGCACTTGGTTCTTTCCTTTATGCTTCTGCAATTTTAGACCACATACTTTTGAGCATAATTACTTAGTAGTAATTGGTGATTAATAGTTTGCTCAAATTTTCACATAATGTCAAATAAATTGCTTTAAGTGTGAAAAGTTTGTATTTTGAGGCTCTTTAGTACTAAAGATTCAATCTTTAATTATTTTAAGTGATTGGAACTTTATGTCACTAAATTCCATGTATGTTTATTGAACTGTTTTGATTTAATCATTTATTAAGTTGATTGGAATCATAAAGTTTCAAACTTGTGATAGAACTTTCATTAATCTTCATATTGGAAGATGTAATTTTTCAAAGATTCACAAGTTAAAGTTGGAATCTTTATTTGAATATTTCTGTTCATAATTCCAACTCCCTTTTAATTTTGTCAAATCTCATAATTAATTTATTTTGGTTAAATTAATAGTGAGAATAACCCTTTTTCATTTTTTGTTGCATCAAGTTGAACCAAATTTCATTAAAGAATAGTTCTTGGAATTAATTTGGTTTTGTACACTTGAATGAATTTATTAAGTTGGACTTGTTATAATTTTCATTTTTGCTCATTAAATTGATTCTAAAAATTAATTTAGAATTAATTACATAAGTCACGCAAAAATTCGGGAATTAAGCCCGAGGGACTAGCATGCAAACCAAGGCAAAAGCCACCCTCGGCTAGCCGGGAGCAGCCCGCATGTGGCTGCCAAGGGCAGTGGCTGTGCTTGGAGCGTGCAGTGCTCAAGTGCGTGGGTTTTGCGCATAAGGCAGTAGCATGGCGCAGCAGAAGCCGCATGTTGTACGCGGCATGCATGCTGCGTATGCGGCTAGGGTGGGTTGTGTGTGTGCGATGCTTGGTACGGCTAGGGTGGGCTGTGTGTGTGCGGTGTACTGTTGGAAGGCGGCATGGGGCGTGCATAGCATCAAGACCAAGTGGCCTTCATGGCCATGATGTTGCGAGCACGCCCCGTAGGGAGCATAACGCGCTTTGCGATAATTTACGCTACGGGTGTGACGCTTGGCCCGGGTCATGGCTGTGTGCGCGACCCCCACTAGGCACCCATGCCCCGGTGCCTAGCACACCAAGCCGAAAGGCTTGATGTTAGGCACTTTGGGGTTTTAGGGCAGTGTTATTTTGCGTTTTGCCGATTTTAATTATGTTTATTTATTTCAATTAAAATTTTTGAGGCTAGGCTTCGGTTTTGAGCGGCACTTGCAAAATTTTATTTTGACAAAATTTTGGGTTTATAGGCTTAATTAATCGGATTAATTAAGTTGGATGCGGAACTTAGTGGGAGTTTCATTATTTTAGTTGCGCTTAATCACATAATCGGTTTAATAACTTTGACTAGTTTTAATTAGGCGCGTTAATCATATTAACCACCTTAATTAGTTACTAGTTTACGCGTGTTTATGCATTGTTACTTGTCTATCGTTGTAAAATGCATGGGACATTCACATATAGTGAACTAGTATAATGCCCCTGCGATGCATGGTTTTAAAATCAAAATTTTAATCTCATAGGAAAAAAAAAAATATAATTCAATTAGTAAAAATAGACTTATTTACATTAACAAATTAATTATTATAATGCTATTCACTGACAAATATGGTCAATAGAAAAATTGAGGAACGTGATATGAATATTTTTATGTTATTTGCATTTCTTTTATTTGATTCCCTTTTATTTTTCAAATTGTTATTTTATTAATTGAAAATGAATAAATTATGTTTAATACAAGAAAAGTCGTTTCCTATCTCCTGCGTAGAGAGATTCAAAACTAAAATTTTATTGTTGTATTAATCGATTCAGTAGCTAACAACCAAATATCTTTTTTACCAATTACAATCACCAAATATATAGACATAATAGTAACCTTATATCTTATACTTGTATATATTTTCCTAAGCATTGTGCAAAAATTCATCACATAATAGTCGTACAACCAACAATTGATTGAATATACAACATAAATATATACTATAGACAAATGGAATAAATAAAAGATGTTTAAGCATGATAATTAAAAGATTCCTTTATTTAATCTTACCTTGCAGGTATCCACACTATTTGTAACATACTTTTCATAAGATATTTTATACTTAATAACTTATTACCTTAAAATTTTATTTTTCATTTTTATATAATATCTTTATGAAATAGTATACTTAGGATAGTCCTTATTTTTTTGTTAGAAAATTATCTTAGGTTTTAAGATATCCAAGATTCTGTTTTCAAATAAAAAAAAAAAAAAAAAGAAATCCTAGATTTTTTTGTACATAATATTTTATATTAAATATTGCTAATTTTCTTTGGATCTATTACATAACTTTATAAAAATTACCATACATGATGTCATTTTGATATTTTTTATACTAAGTTTTTTTTTATCCTTGTGTAACTTTTATTATTTATAGATACTAAGATATTTTTTGATAATTTCCTTACTTTACCTTGCATGTGCATATGTATAGAATATTTTGAGAATTTTCAAACCTTTTTATATTATATTGTATGGATGACGTAGTTTGTAGAATAAGATACTTAAAATATTTCATTTTTTATTGAGTAATCTTTCGTTTCATATTAATTGCAAAACTTTAATTGATAAATATGCTGATGTTCAACTTTAACCATTAATATTTGTAATTATATTATTAAGAAATACTAAAGATTAAGATTAATAAAATGAAAATAAATAAATTCCAATCCAAATATATTTTACATGGCTACATATGTTTTTTTTTTCAATATATATATATTAGTAAAAAGTATGGTCAAAGTTAGCATATGAATAATGCAAAAGTCAAAGTGTTGTAGTTATTATAAACAGAAAAGAGTAACATAGATAGGCAAAAAAAATCCTTCTTTGATTTGAAACTTATCTTTATAATTTTATTTTATTCTTTTTACAAAAAAAAAAAAAAAAAAAAAAAAAAAAAAAAAAAACTTCTTATATATGATGATGTACTCCGCAATTAAATGTCCATTATATATCAAAAAATTATGGCTCATAATCATAGTGTCTCACATGGTTAAGGAATCTAATATATACTATATATTCATTGATTATCACATTCAAGATATCATACTATTAATACAAAGTAGATGATACAAATTAATAAGATTATCATATTATTAAGATAAAATCTTTCAAATAAACACTCCATATATTATAGTCATTGAAAAACTAATAATATAGACAATTTATTTTGTATTCAAAATACTAACATTATTAAGAGGTCCTATAAGTTTTTATTATAAAAAACATTATAAGTAGCTGAAAGTCATCCATTGTTGGTATTGTCTTCATTTTCAATCTTAACCACGACCTTCTTTTTGTTAGTAGAGCACTGTGCCGAACTTGTTTCATCATCAATCCCAACATTTGTAGCATCATCATGAGGTCTTTTTGTTCGAGTGATTAAGGATACATTAGGGTCTTCATTATCACATACAACGGTGACCAATTCCTATAAAACCTAAATACGGAGTATATATATGAATACATATTATTAAATAAAATTAAAGTATAGAATTGTGGTTTGATTAATACAATTATTAAATTTGATTAATACAATTATTAAACTTCATCTAGAAAAAGTTATGATCAACGTGATTTGATTAATACAATTATTAAATTTGGACAAAAAGTACATATCATAATTTAAATATATATATATATATATATATATATATATATATATATATATATATATATATATATATATATATATATATATATATATATATATATATATATATAAATTTTTAGTAAAATATCACCTCTAAACTCTTAATCTTAGAAAATTGCAGTACCACAACTATGGGTCCTTGGATGTCATACATCTTTAGTAGTATACTCCGAAAGTTGTTCGGCATATTTTCCGAACAATGCACAACCTATTTTTGCTACAAAATACTTCGTACAAGATAATTATAATTGAAGTCAACACATAAAAAAGAGTTCGAATATTTATATAAAATTCCATTATATAAGTTAGTGCCTTATATGTATAATAACAAAAATTAATAATTTCAATTATTATAGGATGATTCGAATTTCTTACAGCAAGTCTTCTAGCTCAATTGTCAATTTGTGATTTGGGGTATTAGTTTTTGAAATATTGATAAGATTGCCCATGCTAGTAATAAGCTCTCGAATAACATCTATAATTAGTCAAAGAAAAAAAAATTAGTTGATCATTTTAAAAAATACAAAATTTATAAGAATAGGTTAATAATTTGATATGATGTATCGTACATACTAAAATCACCTCATTGACCTATTGTTTAAGGATTTTGTCCAAGGAAACAAAATCAAATCCATATTGAGGAAGTTGTGCATCTTCACAATCCCTAATAATAGTCCTATAATAGAAGTTCACTTTATAAGCATGGCTAGTAGCCACATGTTTACCAGTATTAGTAATCACTCCGAAGCTAGCTAGAGATAATACGGGAAGTCAGGAAATGCCTTCTTTCACAAAACCTTCAAATTGTCGAATGAGTGATCAAGTTTAGATCCTTGCGTTTAAATATTATCATATTAAAATCAAGTTTGCATTATAATTTATAAGTAAACATATTACAAAAAGTAAACACATCTAAAAGACGAAAATTGTTATAAACCTATTATAGTGTACCTTCTCATCAACTAAAATTAAGTCAAATGATTTATATATGTTTTCTTTTTTTTTTCTTTTCTTTTTTTTTTTTGGGATTGGAATAGTCAGGTTGCTATCATAGCCTTGCAATTCGAACTTTTGTTCTCCAAGATTCATTAAGAGGGGTGAGGTAAGATATCATAGCGAACGCCATTTGAAGAACAATATATTACACCTCTACGTCGTAGTATAGATAATATGACCTTGAAATGAAAATTTTTACAACTTATATGACTATTACTATGACTGTTATTTATATAAATGATAATACAAAATATATTGTATCTTATTTTATTATTTGAAGATTATGATTTGATTTTAATATGTTAACTATATTTAATTTTATGTAATAGAATATTATACTGAGGATATTCAATTTTTTTTGTTAGAAAATTATATTAGGTTTTAAGATATCCTAGATCTTTGATATTTGTATGTAATATTATATATTAAATATTACTAATTTTCTTTGGATCTATCGCATAACTATGTATGAATTAGTGAATTACTATACATATGTTATTTTGATATTAATTGTACTAAGATTTTTTATCCTTATGTAACTTTTATTATTTATATATAGTAAAATATTTTTTGATATCTCCTTACTTTACCTTGCATGTGCATATGTATAAAATATTTTGAGAATTTTAAACCTTTTTACATTATATTTAGTAGTGAGCAAAGGAAAGAATTATATTTAGGATTACATGATACTACATATAGACCTCTTGATGATACTACGTTAGATATGGAAACATAAATATATAACAATAATAAAAAAAAATAATAGCAGATGGCGAATTATAATGAGACATTTGTCAGTCTCATATTGAGGCGCTTATCTTTTAGTATAGTATATAGATAGATTATTCAACGATATAACAAAAGTGTCCTTTGTTGATTTGATAGTCACATTTCATTGGTAAAATTTGTAGCTTCGTAATTTTGAAAAATAAATAAATAAAGAAAAAAAATATATGATCTTGTTGTAATAAATGTAGTACTTTTTTTTTTTTTTACACAACATAGTACATTTCTTTTAAAAAAAAACGTAGTATATAATATATGTCTTTCCAAAAAAAAACCCTTCTATGTATCACAAATTATGTTTGAGAATATTTTATTTTATTGCTTAAGTAAATAATTGTTAATATGTTTTTTTTTTGGATGTGATACATCAAATTTTCTATTACATACTATATGATATTATTACAGCATTATATATGTAAAGATTGGTTTCTTAAATACAATTTTTTTTCAAAAAAAAAAAAAAAAAAAAAAACTCTAAAGACACACCAGGAGATGACACGTGTCATTGTTGGTGTGTCTTTTAGTATATAGTTATTAATGGAGGAATGGAATGTATATTCTCTCACAGGTTTTATAAAATGGCAACTAGTAGGGCTTGATTAGGATAGAAAATACGGAATGCGTTCTATCATGTATTTTTATAAATCTAAATACAGTCTGCAAACCGTTGCGTATTTTGTACCTTAATATTTAGATTAGTCCTAATCGTAGATACTAGTATTTGCATTATTTTGGTTATGTCTTGAAGATTTGAAGACTCAAGGGGTCATGCTAGTTGCCAAATGCATCATTTAATTATGTTTTCGATATATGTTTATGCTTATATATATGAATAATATGTTAGATGCATGTCTAGGATTTCGAATGTTGTTATGATTAATTAAGTTCACTTAAATCAACCAACATAGAAACTCTAGGTCCCTAAAATATTGAGTAAAACTTGCCATTAAAAAACAACACTTACCGAACTAATGCGCACAGTGATGGGCTATGTCAAAGTTAGGCATGACTATATCCCTAGGAACGTAAGGTATGTTGATGGGTTTGCCGAAGCAAGACATCACATACATGTTAGTTTTGGTTAGACTCAACGATATGAGTGATGGAGTCCTAACATATCGTGGTAAAGGAGATAAATTGTTGAGAGAGCATTAGATGCGATAATTTATCTAACCAAGAGTGGCTTGGAGCCATTAGCAAAGAGTTGCTTACCTTAGAATAAAAAGTGTTAAGACAAGCCAAATCATGCTTAACTACTCATTGATTCTTTGGATCTTGGAATCGACTTATTCTCAGTTAATAGGGACATATTTAATGTGTGTGAGTAAGACGTTTAAATAAGTTTGATATATATGCATGAATTCAATCTTATTTAAGTATTATGAATGGTTTTTCATTTTAAATTCTTTCAATTGTAGAATCATGTCTTCAACTAACAACGACAACAACCTAATGTGCCCGGAACTTCCCGAAAAGTTACCATTTTCCTTGAAGTTGGTGAACTTTAAGGAGTGGGAAGAGGAACTCTGAAAGACCTTCCGAAATTGCTACTTAGAGCACATTCTCGACATACCCATCTTGAGTTTTTACTCAAAAGGGGTTATGAGTGATAAGGCTCATGAGGAATGGAGTTGGGATTGAAAAAAAGTCTCACGACTTATGGAAATCTCCATCCCGGAACAATGGAAGGGGAAGTTCTCCAACTATTTTCCGGACATGCTCCTCAAAAATCTAGAGGATATAGTCAATTTGAGGGTCCCTAAGAGCATCAAAGGAAACTATGATGGTCTCGTGGTGGAAGTGACTAGGTCACTCTCGAACATGAAGATCAAGCCACCGCAAGAGGGATGCCTTGCCAAGGAGAGGCAAGAGGTATAGGCACAAGTCTACAATGCTAGACTAAGACCCGAAATGCCACTTTGAGCCCACGTGCTCCGAATGACAAGGTTATTCACTCACTTGGAGCTCATTGGCAAGCCGGTAGAGGATGAGCATGCGGCTCACATGCTGTTAAGTTCTCTCCACTCGGGCTATGTTGCATTGAAAATGCAGATCGGAACAAACTCTCTTTGCTGAAAGTTGTCCATGAGCTTCAAAGAGCCGACTCTTGCGGAAGTACTAAGCTTAAACTTGCTCTAAAAACAAAGAAGAAGGAGTTCAAGAACAAGGCAAAGATGCGATGCTTCTACTGTAGTAGGCAGGGCAACTACAAGAGAGAATGCAGCATGTACCTAGAAGATGAGGCAAAGGGAAGAGAAATCTCTACCTCATGTGTCTTCATTATAAACTTACACTTGAATACAAGCAATTCATAAGCTATTAGATACCATTAATGACTCACTATATGCTCCTATTTTAGGAACCAAGTGAGAAGAGCTTACCAAGTGGATGTGGATATACAAGCGAAAGAAGAAGAAAATCTTTTCGGAAAGGCTTGTAATCACATTGTTTGTCTTAACATAGAACTTGTTTAAGTTTCGTTATCAACCATACATTGATCTTCCGACGTTGGACATCGTTTTGTTTTGATCACAAGACTATTATTTCAAAATTCTTGCTTATATGTTTATGGCATGACACGTTTACCTAAAATGTGTGTTTTCTCTAGACAAAGAAGTTTATAATGTTAAAAATACCACTAAGAAAGCTAAGACCATTGAGTCAAATGAGACATACTTGTGGCATTGTCGTCTTGGCCACATTAACATCAGACGCATCAAGAAACTTCTACAGGAAAGTGTTCTTGACTCATTCGATTTACAATCGTTTGAAAATTGCGAAGGATGTTTATTAGGCAAGATGATTAAGCAGCCATTCTCCAAGTTGGGAGAAAGGGAAAGTGACTTGTTGGGCCTAATACACACCAATGTATGTGGACTAATGAGCACAACCACAAAAAACGGCCATCAATATTTTATCACCTTCACAGAAGACTATAGTAGATATGGATATGTCTACCTTATGTTGCATTAATCTGAATCGTTTAAGAAATTCAAAGAATTTCAGAGTGAAGTTGAAAATTAGCTTGGCAAAAAAATCAAAGCCCTTTGATCAGATTGAGGTGGTGAATACTTGAGATAAGAATTTGATGACCATCTGAAAGAAAAGGGCATACTTTCAGAATTGACACCTCTAGGAACTCCATAATGGAACGGAGTATTCGGAAGGAGAAATCAAACCTTGCTAGACATGGTACGATCAACAATGGGTCTTAGTTATCTTCCTATCTCTTTCTAGGGACATGCTTTTCTAACCGTGGCACTAATATTGAACCGTGCTCCATCAAAAGTTGTAGAAAAGACTCCATATATTGAATCAAATGAAAGTTAAATGAAAGTGAAAGTAAAAGTCTAGAGAGAAAAAGTCTAGAGAGAGAAAGTCTTGAACTAGCTTGAAACCCACGAATTTTTTCTTCGATTTTGATCTCGATTTTAATGGAGAAAAGGAAGAAGGGCAAGGGGGGTAAGAATTCAGGCTCAAAATTTTAAAAAGAAGTAGAATTCGAAGCAAAACTCAAGACCTGGAACCTGGAATTTCACGAAGAGGAAAGAACAGAGTCTGGCTTCAGAGGATTTTTCAGTGGAAAGTTGGCTTGACTCAGTAACGGAGGATACTACTCCGGTGATGGAAGTTACTGAAGAAGATCGTGAGCAACACTAGGTGGAGTTCAATCGTTGGTTGAAGGTAATTCATTCTTCTTCTTCTGCCATTGAAGATGAGCTTAGGAATGATACATGTTGTGATAGTGTTCTTGGTATTGATAATCCAACACCATTATTGATGATTGAGAACTCTAATGGCATACATAAGTCGATATCCCCAATTATTGAGAATCCAGATATTGTGAATTTGCATTCCCCTAGTTTGCCTGTTACTATCCCTATTCGATTGAATTGGAAAGACAATCTGTTTAGGGATAATAGGGATGAGGGGTTGAATGTACCTGGGGGAGGGATGCCTGTTCCAAATAATTCAGGTAGTATTAGTTGGAAAAATATGTTTTCGACTACTATGGATGAGGGATTGAATTTGTCAGGAAAGGGTAGGATTGGTGAAATTGATGCTATGACTGTTAGAAGAACTAGGAAGGCTAAATTGACTGTTGAAGATGTGCAACCTGAGATTTCATACTGGAATTCAGCAATTGTATTCTATATGCTGTGTGGGAAACCTTCAAGATATGTCATGAATGGCTTTGTGCACAGAATTTGGGAAAAATTTGGGGTTGATAGGGTCTCATCGATGAATAATAGGGTGTTCTTGGTGAAATTCAAGACTATTGAAGGTAAAGAGAGTGCAATGAATGCAGGGCCAATTTTGTTTGACAAAAAGCCTGTAATGATGAAGAAGTGGGAATAGGGTTTGAATTTGAAGGATAAGGGGGTGTTTGAGGTTCCTATTTGGATAAGGTTGCTTGGGCTTGATCTGATGTTTTGGGGTCAATCATCCCTGATGAAGATTGCTGGCCTGGTAGGTGCTCCAATAAAGACTGACAAGGCTACTACTACTAAGGATTTGCTGGAGTATGCAAGGATAATGGTTAAGGTGAGAGTGAATGATGTATTTCCTGAGACAATAGAGTTTCAAGATGAGAATGGAGTTGATGTAGTGCATCAGGTTGTGTATGAATGGAGGCATATCACTTATTAAGTCTTTGGTGGGATGGGGCATAAGGGTGAGGACTCTCCTAACCATAGAGTGAGGAATTTGGCTTGAAAAATCTACAAGAAACCTGCACAAAATAAGCTGCATCAGAAACAGGTACCTAGGCAGGAATGGAGGTCAGTTGTGAAGAAGGGTGCTAAGCAAATTAAAAAGAAGGATCTAGTGCAAGGGATCAGAATTGACCAAAATAGATTTGAGATAGATACTAAAGATGTTTCACACCTCAGGAACAAGGGAGTGGAGGGTGAGATAGATCCTGGAAGTGGAACTAGTGTTAAGATGATTGAGGATAGGGTGGTTTCTGGAAGATGGGAGGGGGGAGAGTGCTCTTACTCTCTCCATGATAGTTGGGGTTTTTGGAATGTTAGGGGCCTAAATAAACTGGACAAGATTTGTGATGTACTTTGGTTCATCAAGAATCAAGGTATTGGTTTGTTTGGGCTCCTGAAAACTAAGGTGAAGGCTGCTAGGTTTGGGGCAGTGTTCATTGGTTTTGGTGGGAATTGGGCAGTTACTGCTAACTATACTAAGAATCCTAGGGGAAGGATTTGGGTTGTTTGGCTGCCTGAAGTATTTCAGGTTAATATCCCGAGAGTTGAGGTTTAGGTGATTCATATGAAAGTGGAGCACAAGACTTCTCAGGCTGTGTTTTGGTATACTATGGTATACGGTGTGAATGAAGTAAGTGGAAAGGAAGAGTTATGGAATCAGTTTGGTGAAATTGGAAAGGGAATTCAAGGTCCTTAGAGTTTGAGTGGAGATTTTAACAATGTTCTAAATCTTGAGGATTGGGTTGGATCCCCTCTTTCTCTAGGAGAGACTAAAAAGTTTAGGCAATGTTTAAGGCACAATGATCTTGTGGATGTTAAGACTGGGGGGTTGTTCTATACTTGGAGTAATAAGCAGGATGGGGATAGGAGGGTGTATACTAAAATTGACAGGGTAATTGTGAATGAGGCTTGGTTGGATGTTTTTAATGACTTTAGGGCTGACTTTCTGCCTGAAGGTGTTATGGATCATTATCCTTGCATAATGAGAATGTTAGGGGATTTTGGTAATGCTAGGAAGCCTTTTAGATTTTTCAATATGTGGACTGAAGCCCCAGGTTATCAGGATGTTGTGAAACAGGCTTGGGAGAGGAGTGTCCAGGGAACTAATATGTTTGTGGTGGTAAAGAAGTTGCAAGAGGTTAAGAAATGTCTTAAGTCTATTAATCTTTCTAACTTTTCTAATATTGAGAGTGCAGATGCGGGGCTGCTGCTGAGCTGTCTTTAGTTCAGAATCAGCTGAATGCTGATCCTTCTAACGCTGAGCTCATGGTTTAGGAAAGCGAAGCTAGAGAGAAATTTGTGGCTGCTCACAAGATCAAAATGAAGTTCCTGAAGCAGAAAGCCAAGTTACACTGGTTAAAGGAGGGTGACTTTTATTCTGCTTATTTTCATGCCTGTATCAGGAAGAAAAGAATGCATAATAATATTTACAGCATTCAGAAAGAGAATGGAGAGGTTATTCAAGATCATGTAGGGATTGCTTGAGATTTGTAGAACTATTCTAGGATTTTTTGAGCATGGGAAATTATTGAAGCAAGTAAATGTAACTACTTTTACTATGGTGCCTAAGGTTGAGAATACAGTTAAAGTTTCACAATTTAGGCCCATAGCCTTCTATAATGTAATTTACAAGGTGATTTCTAAGAAGCTGTGTGAGAGACTTAAAGAGGTGTTGCCTGGTCTGATTAGTGGGAATCAGAGTGCTTTTGTAGCTGAAAGGTCAATTTTGGATAATATTTTAGTATGCTAGGCTATGCTGAAGGAGTATAATAATAAGAGAAGGTCCCCTAGATGCACTATTAAGGTAGATCTCAGGAAAGCCTATGATTCTTTTCATTGGCCTTTCATTTAGGATATGTTGAGTGCTTTGCAGTTCCCTGAGAAGTTTATTGTCTGGGTTATGGAGTGTATCTCATCTCTAACCTTCTCTATTATGCTAAATGGGGGACTTAATGGTTACTTTAAGGGTAGGAGAGGAGTAAGGCAAGGTGATCCTATTTCCCCCCTTCTCTTTGTGGTGGTTATGGAGTATCTGACCAGGCTGCTCAAGAAGGTTGGGAAAAAGAAAAGCTTCAAATTTCATCAAAGATGCAGAAGTTTGGGTTTGAATCAACTGGTGTTTGCTGATGATCTAATGTTGTTTTCCTATGCAAATAAGAAGTCTGTTTCCTTGCTGATGAAAGCTTTGAAAGCTTTTGAAGGTTGTTCTGGTCTACAGGCAAATGTTAAGAAAACTGCTATTTACTTTAGGAGTGTAAAGGAGGAGGTTCAGCAGGACATTATGAGTTATTCTGGTTTTGTGTTAGGTGAAACACCTTTTAAATACCTTGGCATTCCTCTTAATGCTAAGTATTTGAGAGTTTCAAATTTTTATGGGATTATTGACAAAATGGTTACTAGAATTACATGTTGGTCAAGTAGAAATTTGTCCTATGCTGCAAGAGTAATGTTGGTGAATTAAGTGCTTATGAGTTTACACACCTATAAGGCACAATATGTCCTGCTTCCTAAGTCTGTCATTCATAGACTAACTCAGCTCTACAAGCCTTTTTTTATGGAGTGGGGATGCTGTTTTGTCTAAGAACCCTCCTCTGGCTTGGGATTGGGTTTGTAAGGCTAAAAAGGTAGGTGGGCTTGGTATTAGAGATTGTGGTCTGTGAAATAAGGCTGCCTTAGGGAAGTATGTATGGAAATTAGCCAAGAAAGAAGATTCATTATAGGTTAAATGGGTTCATGCTGTGTATATCAAGGAGGTTGATTGGTGGGATTTTGAACCTAAGAGAGTAGCTGGTTAGGCTTGGAAAAAGCTTTGTGTAGTTAGGGATGATATTAAGGAAGGGTTTGAGCAGAATATCTGGCTAGATGGGAATTTCAAGATTTCTAAGTGCTATAAATGGTTGCAGGATGAGAGTCCTAAAGTGGATTGGTGTACTTGGGTTTGGAATAAGTACAATGTTCCCAAACACTCCTTTACTGTCTAGTTGGCTATGCATAATAGACTCAGAACTAGAGAACAGTTGAGCAGATTTGGAGTGTGTGAAGAGGATAGCTGTATGCTCTATGGGGAATACACTGAAAGCAGAGATATCCTTTTTTTCCAGTGCAGGTAAACAGAGATTGTTTGCAGATGGTTTGTAATTGGATTCAGATGAGTGAGCAGCAGTTTCAGATTGATAAATTTTGGAAGAACTGGCAGAGATAGGAAAAGGATGCTGTGAAAAGGAAGGTGATAATAGTTGTGCTTGCAGCAACTGTGTATCATATCTGGTTTTCCAAAAACCATGCTTTCTGGCAGAAAGCTGTCATTATTCCTGCTAAATTGTGTAAAGGTATAGGCAAGAATAGTTTGGACAAAGTTAGGTAGTTAGTTAATTGAAAATGGAACAGGAAGCATTGTAAATGGCTGTACAACTTATATAGTATACCTCCCAAATGATAGGGCTGTTTTTGGGCCGTGAGTGGGTGTGTTCTTTTGTCTTGTTTGTTCTGTAGGACTGTCAGCTACTTTCTGTACCCTTCTTAGAAGGTTGTAGTTAGCTGTTGGAAGTTTAGTCCTTCCCTCTATAGTGAACCCTTCCTAGAAGGGGGTATTGTAGGGGGCAAGGGCTTAGGGGTTTGTGTGACCTTGGTGGTCTTGTGTAGTTTGGGGGAGGCCTAGTTTTATAGGCTTGTAATTTGTACAATTGTACAGCTTTTTGTTAGTAATAAATTTTCTTACTTACCAAAAAAAAATGAAAAGATTCCATATGAAATATGGACGAAGAAACGTCCAAGGTTGTCTTTTCTCAAGATATGGGGTTGCGAAGCATATGTCAAGAAATTAATTTCTGATAAACTTCACCACAAATCTGACAAGGTTTTCTTTGTGGGCTACCCAAAAGAAACAAAAGGGTATTATTTCTACAACAAATCCGAGAACAAAGTGTTTGTTGCTCACGATAGTGTCTTTTTGGAGAAGGAACACCTTTCCAAAATGACCAGTGGGAGGAAAATCGAACTCGATTAAGTTCGAGAGGACGAGCAACAAAATAAAATTGACAGTCAAAGTGCTCAGACAACATCTGTTGACGTTGGTCAAAATGTGCAAAGTCAAACCGACAATGCAAATGCTCAGTCCGTTACCCTTCGTAGATCGCAGAGGCCAAGGTCTCAACCTGACAGGTATCTTGGTGTCGTATTAACCGACAATCAGGACATCCTGGTAGTGGATGGAGACGAACTAGCAACCTAAAAGCAAGCGATGGCGAGCTCCGACTCTACTAAATGGCAAGAGGCCATGAGATTTGAAATGGATTCCATGTTTGAAAATCAAGTATGGGATTTGGTTGATTTACCCAAAGGTTACACACCTATCGGATGTAAGTGGTGTATAGGATAGCTCCTGCTGAACAATCACCAGGCTCCCAGACTGGCCCCTGGGTGCGCACTCACTGCTGGAAAAATAGTCGAGGGGGCTCCTCAGCCCGGTAAAGTTAGCTCGCAGGACTGACTAAGTATGACTCTCCACAAAGGAGATCGTACGCTTATAAATAGAAGGCAAAGTACAATGGAAAAGAGGTTAGACACACATGTTATTACACTCACTATATCTCTCTAAGTACACTTTCTCTCTCTAAACACATTCTAACTTAAGCATCGGAGGGGGATTTCTCGAGCCACCCCCGAGGGCAGTTTACGTGTGCTGCCTTGTGCAGGTCGTTGACGGGACCCAGCTCATGCCAGCAGAATCCTTGGATCCACACCTGGAACAATTGGCGCTAGAAGGAGGGGTAGGATCATTTAACCTGAGGTTCACCAGCTGAGCAAAGGACTAGTTGATAGACCGCCATGGCCGGAGAGGAAGTTGCACGAACACCAGTTTCTAAGACCAACGAAGCCAAGAAAACACCATAAAAAACAGCATCAATAACTCTCGATCCAAAAGGATCAACTGAAAAACCCAAATCTAATTTCTCCTAGAAATCTAAGCCCACCGGATCGACGTATGTTGCAACCAAAGCGATGACGAAGCCAATAGATCCGATAGGGTCTAGTTCTTCTTTTGAGTTCGGAATGCCATTGACAGGCGCGAACAATGAACCCATCATTTCAACACCAGTAACCTAGAAACCGCAGCCCGTCAATATGTCATGACTTCTACAGAACCTCTCTAAGTGCAGTAAAGAGCAGTTGGCAACCATGACAGCAGTCCTTACCAACTTCGGTAAAGGGATAGCTACAGTTACAGCTACATAGTCACCCATAAAGAAAGAGACACCCATAACTCTCACCCCGGAGCAAGCAGAGCTGATCCAGCTGAGGAAAAAGGTGCTGGAACTAGAAGCTGAAACCTGAATCGAGAGTGGAGTATAGATAAGGCAGCCCAAGAAAAGGGCAGCCCGTAGGCTCGAGTCGCTCGCAGCAGGTCACCTGCCTCTGAGCGAGGACCAAGTCTGGATAGAGAGAAGCGAGCATGAATGAAGGTTATTCTAGACGATTCCCCATTTTGCAGGGAGATTCTGGAAGAGCCGATGGAGAAAATAAAGATGCTCAGCTGTGAGTACAATGGAACCACAACACCTAAGAACCATGTTTCGGCGTTTCAGAATCACATGGTGATGTACACCATGACAGACTAAGTTTGATGTAAGGCATTTCCACCAACCTTGGAAGGGCTGGCAGCTGAGTGGTACGGAGCCATCTCAAAAGGATCCGTTTACTCCGATAATCAGCTGAAGAGAATGTTCATGGAGCACTTTGTCACCCTAGTGGATCGTACAAAAATGACCACCGAGCTGATGTCACTGGTGCAAGGAAAAGATGAACCCCTAAGAGAGTTCATCACCAGATTCAACAAAGATGCAACAACCATCCCAAATATGAGCTAGGAGGTAGCGCTACTAGCAATGCAAAGGTGCCTACAGCCGAGCTCACCATTTAGAGCGTATATGGGATGAAAGAGTCTTAAAACACTGGCTGAAGCACTGCGAAAAGCGCACGAGTTCATAAAAGCAGATGAGACCGACAGGGCAATGCTGAACAGAAAAGCACCAAGTAACCCAGTTAAGCGGGCTGAAGTCACTCAGGCAGAAAATATAGCCAGGGTGGATCAGCCCAGCAGAGCTGAATAGGTTGTAGGGATGCAGAAAGGGCGGTGGGAGTAAGATGATCAGACTAGAAACGAGGAGGTAGGCTTGGAAGGTTTAACCAATACACTCTGCTCACTCATTCGAGGTCCCATATCTTCAGCGTGAACAAGGCTGACAATAAGTGGCAGAGACCACGCAGAATGGTGAACAGAAACCGTGATAAAAGCAAGTGGTGTGACTTCCACAAGGACCATGGACACACCACTGATGAATGTACACACTTGAAAGACAACATAGAAGACTTATTCTGGAGTGGATACCTGAACCAGTTCAAGCAACATTCTGACTCCTCTAGGAGAAGAGAAGAGGACAGGTCCGGCCATGACCGCAGAAGAGGTCATAGAGGCCCGATTGAGGGCAGAGATTGAGAAAGCAAACCGGAGGGCAGGGTGTATGTAATCAATGATGGACCAATGCATGGCGGAACTGTGAATAGATAAAGGGCTAACTTGCGAGCAATGATCCACCAGATAAATTAAAATGAGAAGCGCAGATGGCCGCTACTTCCCCCACAACCACGAAGTACATTTGATGAGTACGATTAGGAATGCATAATTTACCTCATGATGACCCTCTAGTATTGACAATGAGAATTGCAAACTAGGAGGTAGACAGAGTACTAATAGATGGTGGCAACCCAGCCAAAATCATATATATTAGTGCATTAAAAGAGCTAAGGCTGGATAGAAAAGACCTTAAAAGGGTGAGCTATGAAGTCACCGGGTTCAATGGGTCTAGACTGATTTTGGAGGGCATAATTAAGCTCTCAGTTCGAGTTAGAGAGTGGTCAAGGCGGCGAGATGTTCGAGCAGTGTTCTTGGTAATAGACTCCTCATCACCATACAATGTAATCGTGGGAAGACCATTTTTTCACAAAATAGGCGGGGTGTGACGTAGGGAAAAGTAGGTCGTTTTCTACCCTTTCATAGAGCCAAAGAAAATTTATAAACACTCGACCAACCTAATACGAGTATATGGTAAGTCAAGGGTCGAACCCAAGGGAATGAGTAGGTGCAAGCTATAGCCTAGGTCAAGCTACTTCGAAGATTGAGGGAAGATGCGGTTGGTAACTAAGGTATCGAGAAAACTAGATTAATCAAGAAATTCAATATACTAAACACTAGGGATATTGGTTCCACATGCAAGCTCAATGATTATGCTAATTGAAGGATAACTCAATCAATTTAAACATTGCAAAGGACAAACAATAGTTCCAATCAAAGGAATTCAAGGGTTATCTCCTATAAGCCAAGCTAGGGTTCACTATGAATGGCTAACTAGGAAAATCACAATCAAATTCAATCAATTAAAGCAATTCTCAAATCAAGGGTTCATGTCATTGAAATTTGCAATGCAATCTAGATTAATCTTATAGGTTGATCACTCCTAGTCTAATTAATCACATGCACAACCATGTCAACCAATTTAATTGCAACAATTCAATCAATCAAGGATCATCAACTAGCAAAAATCATCAATCTAGCATGCTTCCCCTTCTCCCTAGCAACTAATCTACTCACTAATCATGGTGAAATCGAAAAACAAAACAAATTGAATCATAAACATATTCATTTCAATCTCAATCAAGAAGGAATTCAATCACTCAACAAATTCTAAAGCAAAGAATGAAATTCAAATCAAACATTCAAAGATGAAAGGAAATTGCAATAAAAGTAAATCAAGGGAAAGAAATCTCACAAACTTTCATTGATGAGAAGAAGAAATCCAATATCAAGTTGAAATCAAGGATCAAATTCAAGTACAATCAAGTATCTTAAGCTTCTCTCTCTACTTTATCTCTCTACTAATTCTGGAAAAATATATGTCAATTACAAAATTGAGTCGTCCCCCAAAAAGGAAATGATTAAGGGTATAAATAGAAGAAACGAGCAAAGGGGGCGAGGCGCCTGGTGTGCGCGCACCACCAGACCGCGCCGCGCGCACAGATGGGTCTACGCGCATGCACCCCCTGTGCAGCGCGCGCGCACCCTTGCTCGGTGCTCGGGGCCTTGCCTCCTTCGCTTGCTCGATCAATCTCCGCGCTCCCGAGAATCCTTATCATTGGTGCACTCAAGGCGATGCTCGAGAGAAGGGCAGCTCCTTTATCTTCCAAGCATTAGAATGCCTCGAGCCAAAGCATAACTTCCAAGGCCTTCGAGCTCGCGGAGCTAACTTGAATTGCGTTTTCGGAATCCCGAACTTTGCTCCATTAACTTTCTTGAATGCGCTTGAGCTTTCTCCTTGGTGATCATACCTAGGGAAACTCAACATACCTACAAAACAAATCAAGGAAACAAAGAATCGAGAGAAATAGTCGAGAAATGAACAAAATGACAAGAAAACCAATAAAAGCATGCATTTCTCTAAACTTACACACAAACACGCAATGCAAGTATTATTATGTAAAAACACGGCAAAAAGGACTAAAAATGAGAATAAAACTATAAAGAAAACCTAGCCTAAGAGTGCCATAAATGACACTCATCAGGGTTGTATCCACCTATCACCTTGCCATGGCATACACAACCAATGATGGGCGGTCTGCAAAGCTCAGGGGAAGCCAAAAGATAGCCCAACAATGCTATATCACAGCCCTGAAGCAGCCAGCTAGGACTAGGCAACAACCAGGCTTAGAGCCAAGGTCCAGTGAGCATATTGAAAGGAAATCAAGAAAAAGGAAGAGGGAAGAGTATCACAAAGAAAAGGACAAGAAGAAGTTAGCAATGGAAAACTTTGAGCCCACAAAAGAAGAGGCAGCCAGGCCACTGCTCAGCGGGGAGCACGTAACTGTTGAGCTTACAGAGGGCGACAACTCTAGAACGGTAAAAATTGGGAATGATATTGACCCTGGAGTGGGAGTCCACCTCATAAAGCTGCTGAGAGCGAATAAGGACACTTTCGCATTTTTAGCAGACGAGATGCCAGTAATTGACCCCGCAGTTATGGTTCACATGCTGAATGTGAAAGAGGACATCAAGTCAGTTAGACAGAAAAAGCGAAGCTTCTCCACGGAGAAAAATCATGCAATCCAGGAGGAAGTGGACAAGCTCCTAGAGGCTGGATTCATAGAGCCTTGTGATTATCCAGAGTGGTTGGCCAACGTGGTCATGGTAAAGAAAGCGAATGGCCAGTGGAGGATGTGCGTTGATTTCACAGATCTCAACAAAGAATGTCCAAAAAACTAATACCCACTGCCACGGGTTGACCAACTGGTAGACTCAACCAGCGACCACGCCTTGCAAAGCTTCATTGATGCGTTTTCAAGGTATTACCAGATCAGCCTGCACAAGCCAGACATGCAGAAGACCGCGTTCATCACTGAAGGGGGAGTGTACAATTATATAGCTATGCCCTTCGGGTTGAAGAATGGGAGGGCTACTTTTCAAAAGATAATGGATAGAGTGTTCATGCACCAAAAGGGGAGAAATGTTGAAGTATACGTTGACGACTCAATTGGCAAGAGTGTTACGCAAGCAAGACATATCATGGACCTAGAAGAAACATTTGCCACGCTTAATAAGTATAATATCAAGCTCAACCCAAAGAAATGCGTTTTTGGGGTGAGCTTTGGGAAGTTGCTAGATTTCTTGGTCAGTGAGAGGGGAATCGATGCCAACTCGGAGAAAGTGGAGGCAGTCCTAAGCCTCCCAGAGCCAAAGTGCACTAAAGATATCATGAGGCTGACAGGAAGAATGGCGGCGCTGACTCGATTCATCAGCAAGTCAGCTGACAAAGCCCTACCATTCTACCAGCTGCTGAAGGGAAATAGAGAGTTTATGTGGGGTGCAGCAGAAAAAGAAGCTTTCGAGGGGATCAAGGAGCATCTGACCAAGCTCCCGACCATGATCAGCCCGGAGCTAAGTGAAAAACTACAGTTGTACATCTCCACCTCAATACAAACAATCACGTCAGTTCTCCTGGTTGAAAGGCAAAAACAACAGAAACCAGTATACTTTTTAAGCCACGTGCTGACAAAGGCTGAGTAGAGATACCCAATGGTAGAAAAATTGGCCTTCGCAATGGTAACAACAACAAGGAAGTTGAAACCCTATTTCGATGCGCACACAATTCAAATCCTTACAAACCACTCGCTGGAGAAGGCCCTACAGAAAATGGACGCCTCAAGCAGGCTCCTGAAGTGGGCAATAAAGCTATCTGAATATGAATTCGAGGTCAAGCCTGGGGCAGCTATCAAAGCTCAAGCCTTAACAGACCTCATAGTGGAAGCCTCTTGCGAAGAAAAAGAAGATGAAGTTGGAGTTTGAAAGGTGGCAATGGATGAATCTTCAGCTCAAACGGGAAGTGGAGCAGGAATAATAATAACATCACCAGAAGGCAATGTATTTGAGTATGCCATTAAGTTCAAGCTTAAGGCATCGAACAATGAAGCAGAGTATGAAGCAACCCTAGCAGGCTTGTGAATGAGCATTGCAGCATGAGCTAGAAAAGTGCACCTGCAGACTGACTCCCAATTGGTAGCTAGCTAGTTGAAGGGGAGTATGAGGCTAGAGAGCCTGCAATGCTAAAGTACACAACCAATTTGAAAGAGCTGGTGGCTCAGCTAATGCATTTTCAGATAGACCTGGTCCCTAAAGCAGAAAATTCCCAAGCTGATGCATGATTAAAGCTAGCCAGTTCTACCCTGCAAAACCTCACAAGGACAATCATGGTGGAAGTCCTAGAAGAGAGCAGCATCGCAGAAAAGCAAGCAGGTGAATTGCACCAGGCAACAGCGAGCATGGTTCACAGACATACTGACCTACAAGGTACATGGCTTCCTACAAGATGACGAGGCACAAGCCAAGAAAGTAAAAAAGGATGCCAACTGGTACGTGGTGATGAACGCGGAGCTCAACAAAAGGGCTTCTCAAAACCACCGCTGAGGTGTATTCCGGAATGGAAGCAGGAAAAAATCATGGAAGAAGCACACTCAGGATTCTATACCAACCACATGAAAAAGCCCTGGGGGTTGAAGTGCTTAGAAGGGGAGCATACTGGCCAACTCTGATGCAGGATGCCTTAGCGTACGTCAAAAAGTGTGAAAAGTGCCAAAAGTATGCTCCAGTCATAAACCAGCCAGCAAACTATCTGACCCCAATTCTCAGCCCGATCCCGTTCACTAAGTGGGGAATGGACATATTAGGACCCTTCACCACTGGGTCAGCGGGCAGAAAGTATCTCATAGTGCAGTAGACTAGTGCCAAAAGTATGCTCCAGTCATAAACCAGCCAGCAAACTATCTGACCCCAATTCTCAGCCCGATCCCGTTCACTAAGTGGGGAATGGACATATTAGGACCCTTCACCACTTGTTCAGCGGGCAGAAAGTATCTCATAGTGCAGTAGACTATTTCACCAAGTGGATTAAAGTTAAGCCACCCAAGTACATAAAAGTTGTCCAAGTGAGAACGTTCATATGGAAGAACATCATAACAAGATTCGGGTTGCCACAGTGCATAGTCTTTGATCATGGGTGCCAGTTTGATTGTGACACCATCAAGGATTACTTGGAAGTGATGGGCACCAAATATGCAAGCGCCTCAGTCTGCCACCCGTAGAGCAATGGCCAAGCAGAAGCAGCAAACAAGCTGATCCTAAGAGCCTTGCAAAGGAAGTTAGAAGAACATAAAGGCCTCTAGGCTGACCTAGTCCTAGAGGTATTATAGGCAAATAGAACAACAAAGAAGGAGTCTACTGGAAAAATTCCTTTCACCTTGGCTTATGGGACAGATGCAATAGTTCCAGTAGAGGTGAAAATCCCAAGCCTGAGAATCCAACACTCTGAGCAGCAAAGAAATGAGAAGCGCCTACTAGAGACGCTAGATTTCCTACCAGAGATGCGGCTAAAAGCAACCCTTAAGCTAGCTGCCCAAAAAAGCATAATCTCAAAGGCTTTCACCAAGAGAGTCAAGCACCGAGAACTGCTGCTTGAAGACTTGGTTCTCAGAATGACAGCATCAGTAAGGAGAGGAAACCAGCATGGAAAGCTATCAGCCAATTAGGAAGGCCCTTTCATAATCCATGAGCAAGTAGGCCAGGCATCTTCCTCCTCAGAGATCAAGAAGGTCAGGTCTTAAGGAATAGTTTCGACGTAGATGTGTTAAAGAAATATTTTGTTTGAAAGGCAAATAGCTAAGTAGAAATAAAAAAAAATTTTGTTTAAGTTATGCAAAAACATCTTTAAGATTATGCTATGTTAATCAAGGTAACTTAAGCCATTTAAATTTAATGAAATACGAGCCTCTACGTGAGGAGTATACCATACGATCTTGTTTAAACATGTCTATCTGTTGAGTTATGCTTTAGCATTACACACTAACATGCAGAATATTCCATAGAAATATTAAAGGCAGAAAACATCACAATAAGTTGCAGCAAGACATCATTAAGCAAAGGAGAGCACACTTCCCTAAGTTCAACTTGTCTGCTCAAAGTAAAATAGGGCACCACCTCTGGGACGCCTGTGGGGGTGGCCTGGCACGTTCAACTTGAGCAGGGAAAGGTGAACAAAAAGCAAAGGGGCAGGCTGAGCGGGCATCACCAAGGTTCACTTGGTTCAACCCAACTCATCTCTTTTGTGGGGGAGAGAAGAGATGGACCAGCAATAAGCTCTTACTAAGATAAGTAAGATGCATAAAGTAATAAGTCGCAGTAGAACAAGCTGAATGACATAAATAAGTTGCAGCAGAACAAGCAGAATGACATAAATAAGTCGCAGCAAAACAAGCTAAACGACATAAAAATAAGCAGCTAAAAAGCTGAACGACATAAATAAGTCACAGCAAAACAAGCTGGATGACATGAATAAGTCACAATATATGGGCTGAACGACATATAAACAGGATACAACCAAGAAAGATAAATTCTATGCAAGCAAGTCTCTACAAATACACATCGTATAAGCCTTTATCATAAATAAGATGAAAGGCATAAAATTTGACAGGTTCCCACCAAGTGCAATAAAAGGCCAAAAGATAGAAAGGCCCTATACAGCCAAGTCAGGGAACAAAGTCAAAGAAACAGTAAGAGAAAAAGCAACAGGAAAGCCCAACCTACGAGGCTTCACCTAGTACAACAAAGGGGCTGCTGAGCTAAGGTTTAGGTGCAACTACACCATGGCCCAGCAACATGTCTGAACAAGCATACATGCAACAAGATAAGCAATAAGCAAAGTAACAGAGAAGTTTTCAAACGCATATACCAACAAGCTGAACCTCTGTCCACCAAGACAGAGTAAACATTCAGCAGGAAAGTTACAACATTATTCACAAGGTTGAACCCCCATCCACCACGATGAGGAAACATTCAACAAAATAGTTAGAAAAACATAGAATTCAAGTTAAGCTGGACAATCCCAACAGTCAGAAAAGAAAGTGTTATGGGAAAGCACACTGAAAATACAATCTTTGGCGGCTATACACCCCAAAGACAACAACAAAAGCTACTTAGTGACTACAGACCTAGGCGAAGGAAACTCCAATGAACCGCTGGTGGAAGGGGGAGACAACCGCCAAAACCTTTATTGCTCATCAACTAAAGTCTCCACTCCAATGGCGATAGCAATATCAGTGCATAAAGGAACCTCCAATTCAGCACGGCATGATTGGGAACTTTGCAGTTAGCAACGCGAGGATGGTCAGCAGGCAGATAAAAAAGGCTAGCTTCCCCAGCAGCCTCAACCTTAGCCCAAAAGGGGTTGAAACGAGCTTACTACTCCTCACCCTCACCATAGAGACCGCTTACACAGCGGGCTGCGGCCTCCCAACCTTCATCATGGCGATCAACGAGCAGCTTAGCAAAAGCAGGAGAAAGCACAAAAGGCCTAAGTGCCTCTTTTTTAGTAGCCTTAAGCTCATTCTCTCCTCTAGCCCGCAGATCAGCCATCTCAACCTCCAACGCTTGCACCCTGGCCTGAGAAGTTCCCAACTGTCCCTCGCAATTCGCCAGCTTTATCTTGGTGAGTTGGAATTCTCCCACCTGAAGTTACAGGGCATCCGCCTTCTCTCTCAAGGGAGTCACCTCACCAACCATCGCATCCCTCTCAAAACGAGGCTGCTGAATCTCCTTATCCTTCTGAGCAAGGGCTAGGCCCTGGTTCTAGTACTCCTTCTCCACTGTAAGCAAGGCATTAGCCAAGTCGCCAACAGAGTTGGTAAGCTGCAAGCAAGCAAAACGACGAAAATAGGCTATGGCAGGAAGCAAAAGAAAGTAAACCAAGGCGAAAGCAAGTAAAAACAAGCTGAAGCAGATAAGAAAAACAACAAAAGCAGACTAAGGTAAAAATAGGAAAATAAGTAGAAAGGGGAAACCAAAGCAAAAAAGCTAGAAAAATAAAGTTAACCTTTTGCAAATCATGGCACCTAGTGGTAGCAGGGAGACTGACTGAGCTGCTAGTAGAGTCAGTGGGGAAACGAATGCCCTGAGTAAGGCGGTAGTCCAAGGTGCCATCGTTCTGTGGGTTGTCCACAAACAAGGACTCATCAGCCCTAACATTCACTAAAGGGCGGAACGGAGCGTTCTCAGCCCCAACAGGACACACTAGACGGCGAAGGGAAGCATCAATTGGAACCTCTCCAACCTCTATAGGTGCAGTAGGACGAAAAGTGCCTCCAGTAAAAATTAAGGTCGTAGAGAATGGTTTTCAAAAGCTGTAATACCCCGTATTTTTATACGTATTTTATTTAAAATAAGTATTTTGTAAAGTATTTAAATAATTTGAAATGTTTTATTTATAGTATTTTAATTATTTATTTTAATAAGTTTGAAAATATTTTATAAAAGGAAAGTTTGTTTAATTAATTATTTTTATTTAAGTTGGGGTTTAATTTAAGAAGGTTTTATCTTAGTAAAGTTTTCTTAGGAAAGTGATAGGAAATATTAAAAAGGGAAAGTTTAGGAAGAAGGGTTTCTAGAGAAAGGCGTATAAATATTCAACACTTGCGGCAAAACAAACTTTGCCCGGAGTTTTCTTAGGAGTGGCGCCGGCCTGATGTCCATGCTTCTTCTCCCCTTCGAAAAAAAAATTAAATCTTGGTTTTTAAATCTTGTTTAAACCTTAGATCTAATTATAAATTAAGGGTTTTGTGTTAATATTATGATGTTTGATTACAAGTAGCATGTAATTTAATTTTTAGATTTTAATTTTAATTAAAAAGCCCCAATTTTGAAACCCTACATTCATAAATTATTAATTATTGAAGGATTATGATATAGGATGGTTTAAACCTTTGATTTAAGTGTTTTAAAGCCTAATTAAGCAAGTTTTCATTAAAATATAATGCTGGAATTTTTGGTAGTGTATTAAAAATCAAGTTTCTTTAAGGAATTTTAATTACCCATTAATTGGGATTAAAGTATGATATTTTAAATATAATTTCAAATTATTTTAATTAAATTATGAGGGGTTTAATAATGGTATATATAGCTAGAAATTTGTGTAAAGAGGATTTTAATACTCTTCTATGATTTTAAATTGTAGGAGATTTCGAAGTGAGTGATTTCTATTAGTCGTGGCGATATTAAGATCGTATTCAAGGTACGTTCGCGTACTTAGCATAATTTTTATGATGTAGTAGCATGCTAAATGTGTTTAATTGATTATAAGTAGTATCATGCTAGATTTGGAATGGAAATTATGATTTGGTTGTCATTGGTGATTGAATTATGAAGCATGATTTATTTGTGATGGATTAATGGTTGGAAAATAATAGTTTGGAATGTTGAATATGAACCACACTTTTATTTATGGCATGATAGAAAGCATGTTTAATTAAACTAAATGTTTAGTTTGGTTTGAAATATTAAAAGAGAATTTTATTATGGTTCATATAATTTTTATTGATGCTTTAAGCATGAGAAAGGAGCTAGGTAAGTGTCTATGTACACGAGGAATAAATTGCATATTGGTGCCTTAGTGCACTTAAGGTGTTTTTAACACCGAGGGATAGGATTTTTGGCGCATTAAGAGTCTAAGGTGTCTTTGGCAGCGAGGTAGATTTAAAAAGGGTTCAACATTAAATATTATGTGGTCACTAATTATTCAAGAATTAAATTAAAGTGTTTAATTGTTTGAATAATCATGATGTTTGATGTTGTTATGATTTGAGAGTCATCACCAAGTTTAATAAATGGTAAAGAACATAAAGTGAAAGAGGTTACGCACCAAGACTCTTGGAACGTATATGCCTTGAGTATGAACATATGGGGGGAGTTATGCAACTTTATATTTGACCATAACTTCTACTGGAGTACAGGACGCTATAAATTCCTTTTATTATTATGCGCAAGAATTCCGCCACTTACGAGTGGTTCTTTTATACTGACACGGTTAGCTCCTGTGTTAGTATCCCTTTATTAGGGCAGGTTAGGGAGAAACCCGTTCGATGCATAATCAAAACTAAATAAATTATTTAGTTACTCAGTTGCGAAGTTTTGTTTCATGTTGTGTGCTTGAAAAACAGGTGCAACAAGGTAAGTTGTGTGTTGATAGGTAAATGCATGTTAGTGTGTTTAATTACGCTTATGTACTCAGCTTTGCTGATTGTGTGTTTGTTGGCCTTGTCTTTACCTTGGCCCTATGATGACCCATTTTTAATGGAGAGTAGTGGAAACAAGTAGAGTGAAGCTTTTCAGGTGATGAACATATTCATGATGGGCATGAGTGAAGAGCGAATCATGCTAGTTCCCATAAGTAATCGATGTGTTATTACTTTTATTTATTTTATGATATTTCTATTGCGAGACTAACGTAATGGTTTTAAATTGAATTGGTTTGTTAAGGGCCTACGATGGTTCCAAGTTGTAGGTTTGACTTTGCTTTACTTTGGTTTGACTTTATTTTTCGCAAGTTCACTTTTAAGTAGATTTGTTTTAAAATATATTAAATGAGAGTCTTCCGTTGTGTGTCTTTGATAGCTGCCTTAGCCGTTTTCACGGTGGCGGTAATATCTTAGATGTTCCTATTTAAAGTTTTAAACAGGGCAAAACAGGTATTTTAAAAGAAAGGAATTTCTAGGGTGTTACGAAGTGGTATCAAAGAACTGGTGAACACAGCGATTAAGCTCACTGGAGTTCTAGTAGCCAGTCTCCCTAACAGTGTTCTCACCAAGAAGCCTAGTGTTGGCAGAGTGAGAAGCGAAAGGATCAAGAGCAAAGGAAGTACGAGCCTTTTTAGCAGCGGGCTAATCAGCATCAGCTAAGGGAGAGACCACAGGGTCATCCTCCAGATTAATAACTGGATGATCCTGCTTGTGTGAACCCCAGGCTGAGAGTGCCCTCCCTTGCTAGCGCTTCGCAGGCGGCCTCGCAACCAAGAAGGGCGAGGTGAAATCCTTGGTAGCTCCATAATAGTCTCATTTGGGAGCTGAAATCAAAAGCCTTAATCGAAGGACCTGTAGCGTCCTTAGCAGCAATGGTAGTACCAATGCTGGGAGAATAGGGTAGAACATGCTCAGCAGAAGTTGTGGGTTTCTCACCCACCGCAGCAGTAGTCTCAGCCTCCTCAGCGGGAAACTTAAGAACGCTGTGAGCAAAGTCGTCAGCATTATTTTTTGGATTCGTCAAAAGCTTGATTTAGTGGTTCATTTACCATAGAAGTCTGAGGTGCCACCTGGCCGAAAGCCGTAGCAAAACACTTCTTAGGGGAAGCACCCTGCAACACTAACGCCTTAGACCTTGAATTAACTTCCCTGAGTGCAGGACGAGTTTCCTATCGACCCCCAACAGTGGAAGAGGAAGGCTCAGCTTCAGCACAACTAGACCCTCAAGATCAGCAGCGGTCACAGTGCCAAAGACAGCCCTCAGTTCAGCTGGGGCTAAACGAACTACACCCTTCAAAGAGCCAGCATAAACATCTAGAGTCTCAAAAAGCTCAAGAGGATTATCAGGGGTAGTAGTAAGGGGGTCCTTCTAGTTGTCCTTCAACCCAAGAATGCCCCTATCCAATTTGTCATAACCTGAAAATCAGGCAGCAAAGGAGACAAAATAAAGGACATAAGAGCATAGTATAAACAAAAGCAAAGAGAGAAAAACTCTTACAAATAAAAGGCAGAAAGAAAAAACAAAGCTTACCAGGCTCATGGGTAGAACACAAGCGCATAGCAGAAAGCTACACATTGCCCACAATGTACAAGCTGTTAGGCAGCTAAAACTTGGGAAACTTAGCATCACCTATGCCCGCTCCCTGCAGCATGTCAAAAGCATCTGTTTCAAGAGCAATCTTAGTGGGGGAAATAGTAACTCCGGCCATATTAGTGAGAATCTCCTTGAAATTGCGTGGCATAGCAAAAGAAGAAGACACTGCAACCTAGGACAACTTGCCAGTCCAGTCCCTAAAACGGCTAAGTTTAGGGTAAGACAAAACTCGACCCTCTTTAGGAGCCACGTAATACCACCCAGACTCAGAAGATGACCTTTTCATGCTCATCAGAGATTTGAACAGATGTAGTGATTCTGGATACCTCCGAAAGCACTAGAACCACAATCAGCATATCAAAGTGTGTAGAGAAGCAGGATGCAGCAAAGCAATGCAAAGGTTAAAGGCCCGAAATACCTTATCCAAAGTAGGGTCAAGAGGGAATCTCAAGCCTAAGTCCAATTGAGAAGCAAAGATTGCAATATGACCAGCAGGAGGAGCAGATAACTTGGAGCCCTCAGCTGGCAAAACCAGTTTGTAGCCCTGACTAAAACCATAGAACTTCTGCCCCATAGCATCAATGTCCAACTTCCTTGCATCTTTACGCCAGTTGGAATCCAGCACGCAATTCTTGGGGCCATGACACCTTTCATCCAGAAAGAAGTCAGGTTTTCCCTCTTCAACGGGCTCCTCCACGTAAATGGGCTGACAGTATAAAAAGCACTCTCACTAGGAGATTCAGCCACCCCGCTCATATTCGCAGCTGGAGGATGAGATGGTAAAGAAGTTGCAGCGTTACCACCCCTCACTACATAATGGTTAAACCAATTCACATCAGCCATGTCATCAAGCCAAGCAAAATTGTTTAAAGGCTGAACATGGGGAATAGGGCTAACAAGAGAAACATCAAGGGGGATTAGCCCTGACCATTTCAGCTAAAATCTCATGGCGCAGCGCACCCCTCCTTAAACGAGCGAGATGGGGTACAAGTACCCCATCTCGAATAAGCTCCTGCTCGCAATAAGGGTCAAAGAAATCAGGACATGGTCCAAGCCGAAAAGGACGGAAAGCGCTGCTGTCAGCGGGGCGACTACTACCCGACTTAGGTACAGCAGGTGGAACCGCATTAGTACTCGCCCTGCCCGCAGCAGGAGGACAATCGAAAGGCATAACTGTTTGTAAAGAAAAGGGGGGAGAAATAAGGGAAACCAAAGAAGTACGCGTAGAGCACTCACCTGAGTGAGATGACTCTAAAGGAGAGCCTGACTCAGTGGCCACGAGAGCTCACTCATGTTTTGATTGACAGAAGCGTCAGAAATCCTAAAGAAGATCTACAAAGACAAACAAGCCCCCCAAAGAAGACGAAGAAAAATGGGGTGCCAAAAACCAAAGATCAGTCTCATCCCAAAAGAGCGAGTGTAGAAAAGCAACGCAAGAATCGGAAGAAAGAATTGAGAATACAAATACAACGACAGAAGGGAATGAATTGGATGCAGACAATCAAAATTGATCAAAAGACGCAATTTTGTAGAAGAAAATACAAAAAGAAATAAAAGTGGGCATACACATACAAGGAAAGGTACAAAGTAAGTACCTTTATGACAAGAGGTTGCAGAAGCAACAAAGCACAACAACAATGGCGACCCAAGAAACCAAACGGTTGGCGCGTATGGATGGGACCCCGCAAGTTAAACTTGCTTCCATGGTTTGGTGAATTCACAAAATCGGATGTACCCTTCGTTGCACGGAGCGTTCGATTGGGTAGATGGAGCATGAATTCCCAAGGGCTAAATGCATATGTAGAACACATATAGGTTTCGAAAAGATGGAAAAAATTCAATCAGGAAGTAAAATCGGTCAAACAGTACTCGAATTGGGCGAAACAAGAAGGCAGACTTATGGCTCGGTATTGGAAGAACTCGCGCGAGAAAACAGAGTCCATTGCACAACGATGACTCTATCGCATCGCGATGAAACCATCACGTCGCAATAAAGCCATCGCACAACAATATACGTTGCTGTCTCGCGACAGTTCCTACATGCCTCGGCAGCTTTCTGTGTTCTCCGGATTTTTGATTTTTCGTAGCGTTTTTTCGATTCTAGTTGTGAAAGATATTTCCCAAATTTCCTACGTGTAAAATCCTATGTTTTCGACGCATTACGGATGGTTTTTTATGTTATGCAATTAATGTTAATCAAAATTACGCGCATGAATATTTAGAACGTTTCAAGTCTCATCCACTCATTCAAAATTATTGCCAAAAACTGTAGGAAATATTTCTAGCATCCCACACTTGAGGCCCACTGTGATCATACACTTAAATATGGTGGCGTCCAAACGGAAGGAAGCTTGAGCAAAAGAGTCGCCGACAAGTTTTAAGAACTTGTAAACCATTCACGATCACAAAGATTGCTAACTCCATAGTGGTCCGGAACCATGACTGGATGTTCGGGGATTAAGGTACAAATCCAACCTAAAAGAGGTTGAACCTGCCCTAAATAGGCCTCTACATTGTTCTTCTCATATTCATGTGCGCTTGACAAGGGAATAAACGCGTCCTCAATTGTCTATCCCTAGATCAAATACAATTTATACAACCTAAACAAACCTAATACGAGTATAAGGCAAGCATAGGGGTCGAACCATAGAGAACGGATAAACACCACCAAATATTATCGACAATTAAGCTAGTCCGGAATAGGAGATAAATAAACTAAAGTCTAAATATGCTAAAACAAGAAATAAAACATTAAGGGAAATGGTTTAGGTATAACATTGACTTGAACATAAACAAAGGCATAGAAATTGAATTAATTATGAACTAAACATGCTCAAATATCGAAATAAAGGGTCCAATCTAGCCACTTTCCGGGGTCAATTGGCTTCTCCTAACATAGCCTCTATGTTTCCACATTAGAACCATATACTAGGAGGTACTATTAAATAACAATCGATAATAATGAACCTTAACTAAGTCAACTTCCGTTCCTTGTTAGAAAAGATTCACCTTTAATCAACCAACAATGTGCACTTGCAAGAAGATTAAAGAATATCAAGCATATAAAGACTTTAATCACAAATAAATCAAATCTAAACCTAGAACATGCTCAAGATCCAACTACACCACAACCATCCCCTTAATGGGGAAATTACTCACTAATCATGATAATAAAAAGATTAATTAACAAATAACCAAGAATCAACATGATTAACAAATAATACCAACAACTAAAACAATAATAAAAATAAAGCAATAAAAATAGAGGAGAGAGAGTTAGAGATTCTCATTGATTGAAGATGTAAATCAATAGAAAAGATGATCAATTTCTTCTTCAAAATCCAAGTTCAACAATGGTGAAACCCTCACTTTCTCTTTCTAAACTACCCTAACCCTAAGCTAAACCTAGAGAGAGAAGCTCTCCTAAAAACTAATTAGAGAGTAGAATAATAGATGGATGATGATCCCCCGTCTAATTACCCCAAATATGGGTATATATACTAAGCTAATAAAATAAAAGAGAAAAAGAAAAATAAAGAAATAAAGAAAGTAAAATAAAAGAAAGAAATAAGGAAAGGAAAGTAAACAAAAGTAAAACTAAAAGAAAAAGAAAATAATAAAAACCCCAAATCCCCCAAAACATATCAGTTCCCGAACCTCCTTCTTTGATCTTCTTGGCTGCTCTGAATTCTCATCCTCACCATTCAAGCATGAACCTTCAAATCATCACCATCGATCACCTTCAATCGTGGCCCTTGGATTAGTCGAAGCAATCATGACCGTTGAAGCTCATTAATCCGTACAATTAAGCTCGATAAAGATGGAGCGGTCGCTCAGACCCATTGGAGCGCCCGCTCTGAGCTTCTGCCTCAAATTGGTGAAATTGAACCAAGAATGGAGCGGCCGCTTCAGAGGAGTGAGCGCCCGCTCTGAAGGGTATCGAAAATGGAGCTGAATTGGAGTTTGCGACTGGGCTGCGGGCTGCTCTGTTGCGGTGGTTGTTGATGGTGGTTCAGTGGTGGTGATTGGAGGTGGTGGCTGCTGTAATTGGTGCAAGGTGAAGCAGGGGTTAATTTGTGGGAATGCGTGGCTGGAAATTAGTGTGATCGGAGGTGGTTTGGTGGTGATTGTTGGCGGTTTTGGCGGTGGCTGTGGTGTTGGTTGCGCTGCTAGGTGCGACTGCAGGGGGCTGGCGCTGTGGGTTGTGTTCGTTGTTGTTGCTGCTGGTGTTGTTGGTGGTTTGATTGATGCGGTTGTGATTGCTGGTGGTTGTTGTGGGGTTGCGCGAGGCGTTTTGGTGGTTTGTTGTGGTGATTGTTGCGGGGTCGTGAGAGCAGGAGATTGGGTGGTTCGGCTGGTGGTTGCTGCTGTTGTAATTGATGTTGCGTGAGTGATTGCTGGTGGTTGTTGGTGGTGAGTGGTGCGGTGAGGGGGCGCAGCAGCTTGGTGGATTGGAACAGGGGAGCTTGGTGCTTTGTTGGTGTGGTGGAGGATAAGGGAAAGGTGGGGTGATGGATAAGTTTGGGCAGCAACTTTGGGGCTTGAAAGCTTCTTGGATTGACACCTTTGACTCGAACCTCCGACCTCCGAGCACGAACCTACACAACCAAATAAACACAAGGGAGAATCGGGACAAAGATAAAATAAAATAAAATGAAAATAAACAAAGGACGAAATAAAACAAAACCACGACAAATAAAATAAAATAAATAAAATAGAAATAAAATAGAAAATAAGGGACATAAAACTAAACTAAAAAATAATTAAAACTACGCAAGCAAATAAAATAAAATAAAATACAAAAATAAACTAAAACTAATAAAATAAAGAAAATAAACTAAAACACTCCAAAATTACCAAAATAAACTAGAAGCTTTATTAAAGAGAAAACAAGAGAATAAAAGGTAAAATAAGGGAAAGCAAACACGAAAATAACCTAAACACTACCCCTAGGAGTGACATAAATGTCACTTATCAAATTCCCCCAAGCTAAACCTTTGCTCGTCCTCGAGCAAAGCTAAGGAAAAAGAGAACAAGATGGAATTATTGAAACCAAAAGAAACAAAATAGAAACAAGGAGAAAGAATGTACACTAACTCACTGTCGTAGGAATCACGGTTGTTTTTAGCTACAACAAGCCCTTAAAACCCCAAAGTCGCCTATGAGGACGAGTGAGGTCTCGTGAGGGTTTCCTAAGAGCATACCCCACAACTCTTGACAAAAGCCATGGCAAGGCAACAAAAGGAAAAGGAAAAGAAACACGAAGAGAAAAAGCAAAACACAAGCTCATATATGGACAAGAGATAAGGACAAGTACTAATGAATGCAAACCTTTCTAAATGGACAAATGTATGCACGTTCCAAGATGTCAATGGTTGATTGAAACATAAGACATTCTAAGCATAGAGAACTACTTAGGACTCAATCCACCCTAGCCCCAACCAATCGGGCCACGTTCTCTCCACTAGCTTCAAATCAACCCTTATGCTAGCTTCTCAAGATTCCACGAAGGAACCGGAGAAAGATAAAGAAATGAAAAACTTTGAGAAGGTAATTCGTCTCAACTATGCATACTCTTTCCATAGGTTTGAAGTCTATCTCCCTCCACCGTTCTTTTGACCTAACCCACTAGAGTCTAAGGGTCTTTTTATTGGTTATAACGTAAGGCTAAGGGTTAAGGCGGGGTAAAAATTTAAAATTTGGTGATATTTCCTAAGTGAAGCAAAAAGTGCGGCCGACACTCAAAAACACTCAAGAATTCACTAAATATAAAGCAAAAATACCACTAATGCCATTCCCCCAAGCTTATTCAACACAAACACACAATATTCCCCCCAAGCTTGAACAAAGCATTGTCCTCAATGCTTAAACTAAGGAAGAAAATGAAACCAACTAAAATATTTTTGTTGTTTTTGTTTTTTTTTTTTCTCAAATTTTTTTTTTTTTAACTTTATTCATTGTCCTTGCCTTTTTAACTTTGGACGACTTTTTCTTGAAACTTCATTTGATTTCCATAAATTTGCATATTTCTTTACAAGCTCAACTCTAACCAAATCTCAAAGTGCTTCTTGTTTATAATCAACAACTCAAAACTTAAACCTCACATGCCAATGCTTCACTAACTAAAAGGTTGGTAAACATAGGCCATTAGGTTTGTAATGTGGTTTAAACAAGAGCGGGAAACATAAGGCTCAAATTGGTTAGCAAGTAGGTTTATGCAAAATAGAAAATCAAATTTGTAACAAAACAAAAAGAAAATAAAGAAAAATAAGAAAGGGTGCCCTTTTCCTCCCCTAGAGTGCTTCGGTCACGATCTTGGGAGCTATAAGTCAAAACAAGGATCAAGACATGCATAGCTAAGGATCCAAATGTGCCACACAACAAAGTGATGAAGGCTAGAACAATGTTACCTCACACGGGATTATAACTAAGCAAATACCAACTAAGGGTGCCAAATCCACTATAGAGAGCAACACCATCTTACCACATACCCGTGAACTAAGGCTTCATGGCGCCCTAAAAGTTCTTAACCCGGCTACCTTAGCATGTAGTATCTTAGAGTCAACCAATGACACTCTCAAACCGTGCACACATTAACCACTTAGGAAGAAAGGCATTCAAGAGTAAACAAATCCAAAAGATATAATGTCCAAAATAAGTACAAACAAAACACATTTTGCTAAACTTGCCTTGAAGTAAACAAAAATATTTTTGGATTTTCCAAAAGCATGAAAAGCATGGAAATGCATATACTCGAGTGCATGACATATATGAATCAACATCCCACCAAACATGATAGAATACCCTCCCCCAAGCTTGAATGAAACCAAGCTCTCAAATCATAAACGATGAAACCAAGGAGGGGAAAACAAGGAAAAATTAATCCAACATTACCAACACATGATCTTCAAGTCACAATATGTAAGAGAGAGAGGGAAAAGAAGGATATTACCGGATATGGGATAAATGCAAAATCACACAAAAAAACCCGAAATAACCTCATATGAGCCACAATCTCTACAAATAAGGCTTGAATTCCACATGATAGGTAAGTTGAGGCACATTTCCTTGATTCTTGATCATCACCAATGCGCAAGAGTATATCAAGTTGTGTACCTAGCAAGGAACACAAACACGTCCATGAGAGAAAATCTAATCTAAAAACAAAAGAAAATGAAAGCAATAAAACACGGGTTACTTCCCGCAAAGGCTTGTTTAACGTCCAAGCATGACTAATCTAGTAAATAACCCGACAAAGAACGCAAAAGCTTGTCATATGCACCGGCAAACATATCAAGAAATAGAGCATACACGATGCTCATATGATAAGGAAACATAAAGTACAAGGAGACTTTATGCTTGAGAGAAGGGGGAAAAGAAAAAGTAAAAGAATCAAAAGAAAAATCAATAAAATAAGAAGAAAAAGAAGGATAGGGAGGCAAACCCTCCTCACAAAAGTCTTTTTGGTTGGCATTATAACTCTTTTCCTCATCAACAACAAAAGAGTTGGGGGCTTCGGAAGCATGGATAGGAAGAGGATTCCTAAGCGGTTCTTTGAGAAAAGAAGGGAGGAACATAGGATAGTAGGGGATATGGTTAAACCTTTGGGAGAAAGGTGTATGAGAAAGGGGAAAAGGGGTAGCTACTCCCTCACCACAAGGTCTCACATCACTAATGAGGGCATGGAAATCAATCGTGGAATCCTCAAATGAAGAACCCTCACGATCTACATCTCCCTCAAGCTCAAAAACTCCAAATGATTCAACCTCAACCTCCTCTTTATCATCTTGAACAACATCTCCCATACATTTCTCAATTCCTACCATCTCAAATCCAAGAGTGAATGGGGGAAAATTCCTCTCAAACTCATCTCTTTCTAATGAAGCATTATCAATGAACTCACTCAAAAGGTTATGGGCTTTCGTTTGAAATGCAAGAAATATTTGGGCCATAATCTCAAATGAGTCCAAATCATCGTGGATAGACGAGTCAAAAGCTTGCTCAATGGAATCATCTAGGGAACTATGGGACACACCTTTAGAATTCATGCAAAAATCGGATGCAATATGAGAAAGAACATGCACTTCATCATCATTAGAATGTACCTCATTACATTGAGGTATAGAGGGAGGGGAGTTGAAATCATGCATTACATGGTCACTATGGGGAGCATCAAGCACATCATGGGAATTCATATTAGACAAATCATGACAATTAGCATCAACATTAAAAGCATGAGAATCCCGAACATAAGTCTCATGATTGGCCCTCTCCCAATCATAATTATCCCTAGCTAACCATGAATAGAAATCCCAAGCTTCATCCGAAGACATAGTTTCAAGATCACCATTTAACATATTATCAACCACTCCTCTAAAATGCCCATTTAATCCCAAATTAATGATTTCACAATAATCACCCTTGGTAAAACCCTTAACACCATCCAAGAAATCCTCAAGTCTATTAAAATACACCCAAAACGGTTCATTATCAAATTGAGGAATAGAAATACAAGACATTTTTTTTTTCAAATAAAGCAACACAAATAAAAACCAACAAATAGAAAGATAAATATACACAATGGACTAGTCTCAATAAGATAACACAATGGTAATGGAAGCCGTTTCCCCGGCAACAGCGCCAATTTGACAAGGGAATAAATGCGTCGTCAATTGTCTATCCCTATATCAAATACAATTTATACAACCTAAACAAACCTAATACGAGTATAAGGCAAGCATAGGGGTCGAACCACAGAGAACGGATAAACACCACCAAATGTTATCGACAATTAAGCTAGTCCGGAATAGGAGATAAATAAACTAAAGTCTAAATATGCTAAAACAAGAAATAAAACATTAAGGGAAATGGTTTAGGTATAGCATTCACTTGAACATAAACAAAGGCATAGAAATTGAATTAATTATGAACTAAACATGCTCAAATATCAAAATAAAGGGTCCAATCTAGCTGCCTTCCGGGGTTAATTGGCTTCTCCTAGCATAGCCTCTATGTTTCCACATTAGAACCATATACTAGGAGGTACTATTAAATAACAATCGATAATAATGAACCTTAACTAAGTCAACTTCCGTTCCTTGTTAGCAAAGATTCACCTTTAATCAACCAACAATGTGCACTTGCAAGAAGATTAAAGAATATCAAGCATATAAAGACTTTAATCACAAATAAATCAACTCTAAACCTAGAACATGCTCAAGATCCAACTACACCACAATCATCCCCTTAATGGGGAAATTACTCACTAATCATGATAATAACAAGATTAATTAACAAATAACCAAGAATCAACATGATTAACAAATAATACCAACAACTAAAACAATAATAAAAATAAAGCAATAAAAATAGAGGAGAGAGAGTTAGAGATTCTCATTGATTGAAGATGTAAATCAATAGAAAAGATGATCAACTTCTTCTTCAAAATCCAAGTTCAACAATGGTGAAACCCTCACTTTCTCTTTCTAAACTACCCTAACCCTAAGCTAAACCTAGAGAGAGAAGCTCTCCTAAAAACTAATTAGAGAGTAGAATAATAGATGGATGATGATCCCCCTTCTAATTACCCCAAATATGGGTATATATACTAAGCTAATAAAATAAAAGAGAAAAAGAAAAATAAAGAAAAAAAGAAAGTAAAATAAAAGAAAGAAATAAGGAAAGGAAAGTAAACAAAAATAAAACTAAAGGAAAAAGAAAATAATAAAAATCCCAAATCATTTTTCATTATTTTTACATCTCTATTATCTCTATTATCTCCTTTTCTCCTGGCTCTACATGTACTTAGCCATTTTAGATCAAGCCCTTAGTGCTGTTCTCCTGGCTGAAAGACACGGTGTATAGCTCCCGGTCTATTTCATTAGCCATGTACTTAGAAATGTTGAATTATGGTACCCCATGGTTGAGAATTTTGGCCTTGCACTTTACATGGGTGTTAAAAAGTTGAAACCTTATTTCTTAGCACATCCAGTCGTTGTCTATACAAACCAACCTCTCAAGCGGCCGATGACAACCTTAGAGTCATCTAGTAGAATGCTCAAATGGGTTATCTAAATGAAAAGTCTTGAAATCACTTCAGAACTAAGAAAGGTAGTGAAGGGTTAGGTATTCGCTGACTTCATTGTCGAAATCACAAGGCCGGCTGCGCCGGAGAATACTAATCAGGTTGGAAAGTGTATGTAGACGGGAGCTCTACTATGAACGGTTGTGGTGTAGGAGTTAATCAGTCCCCTGAAGGGGACAAGTATGAATATGCATTACGGTTCTGATGAGTGTCATTTATGTCACTCATTTAGCTTCTTTTAGGATGATTTTTCATTATTTTTACATCTCTATTATCTCCTTTTCTCTAATTTTACTTGTATTTTCTCTATTTTGCATTTTCTTTTGTTGCTTTCTTACTTTCTTGCTTTTCTTAGTCTATTTTGCATTTTCTTCTTTACTTGTTTGCTCTTATTTGATTATAGGAAGTTGGCGATGTTCGAGAGCCTCAAGTGCATTCTTCTCGAACATTTCAAGCCAAAGAGATGTCCCGGTTTCTCCATTTGAAGCCCAAAAGCGAAGGAGTCTAAAAGCATGTTCTTCAAGGTCGCGCCCTCATACCATGTGGGCATGAAAAACTGGTTTTGAATCCACCAAAAGAGCTCTTAGTTACTGCCTATTTCATCGGGGCTCATCCAGAGCTCACGGGCTCAATCTCGGCCGCACAAGGAAGGCTCCCCTGCTCCCATGGTGCAAGCGCTCGCGAGAGAAGAGCGGCCGCGCCAGGCACCTACGCGGCCGCGCCTCCTTCTTCTCCCTGTTTCGTACCCTTTTTGTGGCGGCCGCGCATATGAGTGAGAGGCCGCGCCTTTTAAAGTTTCTTTTGGACATTTAACTAACTTCCCCTTAGTTAGTTTTACTATACATAGATTTCCTTCATTTCTAGAGAGAGGAGAATATAGAAGTTTTATACATAATTTTGATCATAATTTTAGCTTAGTTGAGAGTTTCTCTCTCTAGTTTTAGGGTTATTTTAGGAGTAGATTTAGAGAGAGAAAGTGAGAGATTTCAATGGTGATGTGAGATATTGATGATACCAGGGTGACAATTGTGTTGAAGATCTTCTCTATTATCAATGAGCATTTCTAACTCTATCTCATTTTATTGCTTTGTTTAATTTCATGTTTGTTTGGTTTGATTTTGATGTTTGATTCCTGATTAGTGTAATTGTTCTTCATATTTTGTTGATTCTTGATTTCTTCAGTTGATTGTTGATAGATGATGATTCTTGAGTAGTTGTTTGGCTAGGAATTGGGTGAAACTTGTATGATTGATTGATTGTGATTAATTTGGGAATTGTGTTGATTGATTGTTGAGATTAAAGTGATTAATGGAAGTTTGCATGTGTGTAATTCGATTAGGCCTTAAGAATTATGCTAGATTGCATTGTGATGTCTAATGACACGACCAATTGATTTAGAAATGGCAATTATCAATTGGTTTGGATTATGATTCTCTTAGTTTTTTATTCGTAGAGACATCTAGCTTAACGATTAGGAGATAGCTCTTTGATTCCAATTGATTACTCTTATCATTAGTTTTCATAACCATTGATTGGCATGTTTGTCCCAGGTTGTTACAATTGTCATGATTACTTGTTAATCCCCATTCCTAGTGTTTATTTGTTTGGTTGTTTGTTTGTTAGTTGTTAGTGTTCCCTATTTACTCTTGTCTTCGACCCAGCTTAGGCGCCCAAATTGAAAGCGCTTGAACATAACCGTTCCTTTGGGTTCAACCCTTGACTTACCTCTATACTTGTATATAGGTTTATTAAGTGTTTATAAATTTAGTTTGACTTAGGGAGGATTAGTCAACGACCTAGTCTTTTCCCCTCGTCAAAATGGCGCCGTTGCCACGGTGTCTATGTTTGAGTGTTTATGATTGCTTGAGTCTAGGCCTTTGTATATACTTCTCTTTTATTTGATTTTCGCTTGTTTTGAAAAAAAAATGGCATGTCTATCATTTCCCCAATATGACAATGAGCCTTTTTGTGAATATTTCAATAGATTTGAGGGATTTCCTTATTATAATTGTTGTAATCTTTAGGAGGCTTGTGAGATTTGTTATTTTGGTTTGAATGAGCATATTAGGGATGAAGTTGAATGCATGCATAATGGTGAATTTAGAGAATTGCCAATTGATGATGCTTGGGATTTTTATGTTTGGTTTGCTTGGGAAGTCTATAATAGAGGTAATCAGGATTCTAATGTTGATGTGAAATGTCTTGATTCTTCTAATGTTAGAATGATTTCCCATGATTTGTCACATGATCCTATTAGTGAACCTAGAACAAATGTTTTCAATTCTATTCCCCTTTTGTTCATGATGATGAGGTGCATGCTCAAGTTGATGCTAATGGTGTGTTTCAA
Source organism: Chenopodium album (assembly GCF_948465745.1). Taxonomy (NCBI): domain Eukaryota; kingdom Viridiplantae; phylum Streptophyta; class Magnoliopsida; order Caryophyllales; family Amaranthaceae; genus Chenopodium; species Chenopodium album. The sequence goes on from NC_137847.1 coordinate 30,496,590, forward strand.
TTTTCTTCATTATTTACCATGTCTTCTTGTGATGTGCTTCGTTCCCTTAATAACGAATCTCATGTGTTTGATTATGCCCCACTCCCCAATGTGATGATTATGCTTATGATTTTAATGTTGATGATCCTACCCTTGGTTGTGACTCTTCTTTTACTCTCGATCCTCAAACCTCTTCACCTTTTCATTCTCCAAACTCTTGTGATGAGTCTCTAATCCCTTATAGTAAAATTGATGAATCTTAGGCCCTTGGAGAAACAAATGATAGAAATTTTAAGGAGCTAATTGGAGATGATTAGAGAGCGTGAGGATCTTTTTAATGAAGAATTCAAAAAAAAAAAAAAAAAAAAAGAAGAGTGGGAAAATCAATTGTCATCTTTGATGCTTGTTTGTGAAAAATCCCAATCTAATATGTGTGTTGAGGATGATGATGATGATTTTGAGCAACCAAGATTGTGTGAGGATCCCATTAGTGAGCATTTGAGTGATGGTGAAGGAGTTGAGAGTGAAGAGAGTGTTAATTTCGAAAACCCCAACCCTCCTTCCCATCTTGATGAGTCTCTTATGCATGATTGTGATTCTTCTATCCATGAGTATTTGGACTCATTTGAGGTTATGTCCAATAAGTTCTTTGAGGGTCAAAAGAAAACCCATAGCCTTTTGAATGAGTTCATTGAGGATGCTTCATGGGAGAGGGATGAGTTTGAAATGAATTTGCATCCATTCATGCATGGTTTTGAGACTTTGGGCTTTAAGGATGTTGAAGGAGTTATTGTTCATTGTTGTGATGGAGGGGATTATGTAGTTCCTCTTAGGAGTTGGATATTTAAGGGAGATGGAGATCATGAGTGTTCCTGATCCTATGATTGATTTCCATTCTCTTATTGGTGATTTGAGGCATGGTGGTGAGAGAAAGTTCATTTGTGAGACCATTGCCCCTATTCCTTCTTCTCATGTCCCTTTTTCAAGGAAATTTCACCATATCCCCTACACTCCTATATCCATCCCTTCCTTTGTTAATGAGCCTATTGGGGACCCTCTTGTCTACGATGATTTACATGTCCCTCATTCGTCTTCTATTGAGGAAAATGGTGATTATGTCACCCAAAAACATTTTGAGGGGAGTTTGCCTAGTTCTTCCTTTTTTTTTTCTTCTTCTTATTTTGTTGAATTTGCCTTTGATTTTTCTTCCTTTTCTTGGCATCTCTCTCCTCAAGGGTGTGCACTAAGCTTGTTGCATATCCTCTTTCCGTCATTTGCAACCCTTCTATCTTATGAAATGTGTAGTAGTGTATTTGACAAGCTCTTGCGTTCGTTGCAATATTATTTTCTAGAGTGGTCAAGCTTAGACCTTAAGCAAGCCTTTCTCGGGAAGTAACCCGTGTTTTATTGATTTCATTTTCTTTTCTTTTTAGAATAGATTTTCTCTCATGGAAATGTTTGTGTGCCTTTTGCTAGGTACATGACTTAATATAATTTGGTGCATTGGTTTGAATCAAGAATCAAGGAAGATTGACTCCTATTTTGCTAGCATATGGAAAGCAAGATCCAGTTCTAGATGAACTTGGCTCTGAAAGGTTAAATTGGGTTATTTGCGGGTATTTACACCCACCTAAATCCGGTAATATATTTTCTTGCTCTTTCTCTAATGGTTGATGACTTGTTGGACATGTGTTGGTTTGTTAGATTGATCTCTTTGTTATCCCCTCCCGTGGATTATTTGATTTATATTTGAGCATGTTGTCTCATTCAAGCTTGGGGGAGGGTTTTCTATCATGTTTGGTGGGATGTTGATCACATTTGTATATGCACTTCCATGTTCTTTATTTTGAAAAAACTCCAAAAAGATTTTTATTTCTATCAAGGCAAATTTACAATGTGTTTTGTTTAGTTCTGGCTTTGGACATAATACGTTTAGACTTGTATAGTTGAATGCTTTTCTTCTTAAATGGTAATGGTGTGCACGGTTTGAGAGTATCTTTGGTTGATTCTAGGATAGAGTATGCTAAGGTAGTGTCTTTAGAAATTTTGGGACCTTGAAGTCGGATTCTAATTGTTTTTGAAAATTTGAAATTGCTTCCTTTTGGTGAATTTGAAACTAATAGTGAGTTATTGCTACAACCATGTGAGGTTTTATTTCTTCTTGCTTTCAACATTTCTTGATTGAGCGGCGCATGGATCCTTGGCTATTGTATACTTTATCTAGGATTTGACTTTCATCTCCCGAGATCGCGACCGAGCCATTTAGGAAGGACAAAGGCATCCTTTCGGGGTGATTTTTCTTTTCTAGGACAGTTTTCTATTTCTTTATTTTGGGTTTTCATTTGCCTTCTTGCTAACCATTTGAGCCATAAACCTTCTTTTCAAGCCACATATTTAACTTTTGAGCCTTTTGTTTCATTCTTGTTTCTATTATTGGTTTTTGTGAAGCAAATGATCATTGTTGGAGAAAATGGTGAATGAGTTGTATATTGGTTCTTATAATGTAAGCAAGTTTGTTTTGTGTATATTTTGTGAATAAAAGGCAAATGTCATGTTGAAAAAGTCGTCCATAGTTAAAAGAGGCGAGGATAATGCAATAAAGAAAAAAAATAGAAAAATGAAAAAAATGAGAAAAAGCAAAGCAAATTCAAATGCTTTGGAAAAAGTGAAAATAAAATAAGAAAAATAAAAAGCTCAAAAATATTTTGATGTAAGTGTTTTCTCCCTATTTTAAGCATTGAGGAAAATGCTTCGTTTAAGCTTGGGGGGAAGCATTCTTACGCTTTTTTTATATATGTTTGTGATTTTGGCTTTGAATAAGCTTGGGGGTGTTGGTGTTTTTGTTTGGTGATTAGTTGGTTTTGGTGCTAAGATTTGGCCAATCTTTGCTTCACAAATTAGGTATAACACCAAATTTCAAATTTTAGCCTACCTTCACCCTTTTTGCCCTTACATTACAACCCTTTTCAAGACCTTTTGACCTTTGTGGTTGAGTCACAAGTCGGTGGAGAGAGATGTAGGTCAAGTTTATAGAGCGGTGTGCAATAGTTGAGATGTCGAGTAGCCTCAAACTTCTTTCTTTTCCGGTTCCTTCGGGAACCATTGAGGTGGTCACTAAAGGTAGATTTGAAGCTAGTTGGGAGAATATGTTAAAAATGTTTTGAGATAAAGGTGAATTGCGTTTCATTAGTTCTCTATGCTTAGCATATTTTATGTTTCAATCAACCTTGGATATCTTGAAACGTGCACTCCCTTACTTGTTTAGAAAGAATTGCATCCATTTGTACTTGTTCATTTACAAAAGTCCACTCACGAACATTTGTTTACTTTCTTTTATTTTTGCTTCTTTTCCATTCTTTGCCTTGTTTGTTTGGTTTGTGAGAGTTATGGGTTAATCTCTTAGGAAACCCTTACAAGAGCATCACTCGTCCTCTAGGGCAATCTAGGGGTTTAAATGGCTCGTCTTTAGTTGCTAAAATTGACCGTGATTCCTACGAAAGTGAGTCTAAGTGTATATTCTGATCTCTTTCTTCCCTTTTTCTTGGTTTGAATAAGTCTTTCATCCTAATTCTTCTTGCTTTGTTTTGCCCGAGGTCGAGCAAAAGTTTAGCTTAGGGGAGTTTCATGAGTGTTATTTATGGCACTCATTTAGCTTCTTTTAGCATGATTTTTCATTAATTTTACATCACTTTTATCTCATTTTCTCTAATTTTACTTGTATTTTCTCTATTTTGCATTTTCTTTAGTTGCTTTCTTACTTTCTTGCTTTTCTTAGTCTATTTTACATTTTCTTCTTTACTTGTTTGCTCTTCTTTTATTATAGGAAGTTGGGGATGTTCGAGAGCCTCAAGTGCATTCTTCTCGGAGTTTTCAAGCCAAAGAGATGTCCCGGTTTCTTCATTTGAAGCCCAAAAGCAAAGGAGTCCAAGAGCATGTTCTTCAAGGTTGCGCCCTCGTATCGTGTAGGCATGAAATAGTGGATTCGAACCCACCAAAAGAGCTCCTAGTTACTGCCTATTTCATTGGGCTCATCCGGAGCTCACAGGCTCAATCTCGGCCGCACAAGGAAGGCTCCCCTGCTCCCATGGCGCGGGCGCACGCGACATAGGAGCGGCCGCGCCTCCCTCTTTTCCCTATTCCGTACCCATTTTGTAACGACCGTGCATATGAGTGATAGGATGCACCTTTTGAGGTTTCTTTTGGACGTCTAACTAACTTCCCCTTAGTTAGTTTTACTATATGTAGATTTCCTTCATTTCTAAAGAGAGGAGGATATAGAAGTTTTAGACATAATTTTTATCATAATTTTAGCTTAGTTGAGAGTTTCTCTCTCTAGTTTTAGGGTTAGTTTAGGAGTAGATTTAGAGAGAGAAAGTGAGAGATTTCAATGGTGATGTGAGAGATTGATGATACAAGGGTGACAATTGTGTTGAAGATCTTCTCTATTATCAATGAGCATTTCTAATTCTATCTCATTTTATTGTTATGTTTAATTTCATGTTTGTTTGGTTTGATTTTGATGTTTGATTCTTGATTAGTGTAATTGTTCTTCATATTTTGTTGATTCTTGATTTCTTTAGTTGATTGTTGATAGATGATGATTCTTGAGTAGTTGTTTGGCTAGGAATTGGGTGAAACTTGTCTGATTGATTGATTTTGATTAATTTTGGAATTGTGTTGATTGATTGTTGATATTAAAGTGATTAATTGAAGTTTGCATGTTTGTAATCACGACCATAATCGAAGCCCACCTTGAGCTGCCACCATTCGAACCTCAACAAAGCCCCAATTCGATTTTAATTCACCGCGGGCGCGCATCCATACATCGCGACCACGTACAAGGATATGAAAATTGCAATTTCGAGGCTGTAGCTCCCCGCCCCCGGATGCGGCCTAGCCGCGGGCGCGGTTATCTGGGTATCTATAAAGTGATTGGTTATGTGAGAAGAATGGGATTATTTCCCAATTAAGAGCAGCGAATTATCGAAGCTGATGATTTTTCTTTTTTTTTTTATTTTCTTTTTCGTTTATTATTTTATTTTACTTTCATTTTTCCTTCTGGATTTTCTTTTAATTCTTATTTTCTTTTATTTCTTTTTTATTTACTTCCTTTTGTTTTATTTTCTTTTATCTTTTAATTTTCCTTTTAGTTTTGTAAATATAATTACCCACTTTTTGCGGATAAAAGGAAGGTAGGATAATTTAATAATCTAATTTTAGATCTCATATTCTTAGCTTAATTGAGAGCTTCTCTCTCTAGTTTTAGGGTTAGTTTAGGAGTAGTTTTAGAGAGAGAAAGTGAGGGATTTGAATGGTTATTTTAGAGATTGAAGATTCAAGGTGACAATTGTATTAAAGATCTCTATTATCAATCAATGAGCATTTCTCACTCTCTCTCCTCTTTATTGTTTTGTTCAATTTCATATTTGGTTTAATGATTGATTCTTGATTAATGTTGTTGTTCTTGAATATTTTGTTGATGCTTGATTTTATCTACTTGCTTTGATTAGTTGTTGAATCTTGAGTAGTTGTTTGCTAGGGTTGGGTAAAACATGGATGATTGATGGATTGAGATTTATTTGGGAATTTGAGTAGTTCTTGTGTTGTAACTAAATTGATTAATAAAGGTTTGCATATTGTCTAGTTTGATTATATTGGAGTAAACCATGATGCTAACTTGATTGAATTGATTGACATGACAACTATATATCAATTTGATCATAATTGGTTGTGTATTTGATTATGTTTCTTCTTATTGTGTAGCACTATAAAAATCTAGATTAGAGAGTATGAGGATGATTAATTGAATGCTCCTAATTGCTCTTACTATTTGTCTTTACATTACTTGCATTGCTTGACTCCCTAATTACTTTGATTATCATGAATGCATGTTGATCCCCATTCCCTAGTGTTTCTTTTGTTTGGTTCTTGGTTTAGGTAGTTGATTAGTGTTACCTTTCACCTTCGACTTTGACCTAGCTTAGGCATTGATTGGAGATACTTGAACATAACCGTTCCTAGTGGTTCGACCCTTGACTTACCTTTATATTTGTATTTAGGTTTGTTAAGTGATTATAAATTTGTTTTGCTCTAGGGAAGATTAGATAACGACCTACTTTTTCCTACGTCAGCGAGAAGAGCCAAAATGGCATCGAGGTTGAGGGTGCCGTCTCCCCTAACAGATGCCCTCTCCTCCAGGGCAATTGCCCTCAGCATCATCTTCTCCAATTGTTGGATATCCGGCCTCGGGGGATCATATGCGCATTCAACACATTGTAAATAAAGGTTGTAATCCGACCAAAGGACCGAGTATCTTCTGAGTTGCTAGACGACTGCTGATTAAACTTTACCCTACAAGGATAGGGTACAGGGTTAAAGGCAGTTATACCTTGGACATTTGCTTGCTCCCCAAGAGATTTTCTTCCGCCAAGTATTATGCGACTAGCAGCATCGAATGGCTTGCCACTCTTTGACATCCTAAGGGCATTCGACTTCTTCAAAGCCTTAAGCTTTCAAGGGGTTTTTTCGCCAGTTGGGGGCTAGGAGCAGTCTGTCGCCTTCTTGCTAAGCTTGTAGGCAATATGTTTTCTAGACTTACTAGAAATACCCACATCACCACCTGACTTCTTCTAAAGCTTCAGGTCCGACTAAGAGGGGGGGGATGGTTGGGATGATCCGCCTTGCACAAACTTAAAGAGTTAAAAAAGCAGGCGAAAAGTTTGAATCTACTCATTCAACATAAATACCTAAGTTTAAGCTCACCTTAGGCGTTCGATCAGCATCTGGATCATCGTTCTTCCGTTTTTCAAGAGACGAACGATAATAAGCGGCTGAGTGAGCAGTCGGTTTCTTTAAGGCCGACAGTTTCTCCTAGCTTTGTCTGCACAACAAGTCAAGTTGTTAGAAATAAAATAAAGTCAAGACTGACAAAAACTTAAATAAGCATACGACTCGACTACCTCTCGGCCTCTCAGAACTCAAATCGCAAGCGGCCAAATAATTCCCATCAGACAGCCACTCGTGGCGGGGAATGTAGCTTGGGGGGGTTACTTCTTTTTCCCCCGTCCTTTCATTAGACCGGATGGTCACTGAGAAACTCCCCAGTCAAAAATCTGCTCCTTTACCTTTCTAGGGACAGACATAAGAGCAACCCCTCTAGAAAGCAAAGGAGGGTTTCGGTTCAACCGGTTGTACTTTCTATTGCGCATCCGGTCGGGGGAATTGATGATGTAAAAATTTCTCCTCCAGTCCTTCCACTTAGACTATTTCCCAACCGCCATCATGTAACCCTTATGGCTCGTATGGGTAAGCCATCCGGTCCCACTAGATTTTGGGGTCTGGCTGAGGTAATGCATATGAGCAAAAGCTTCAAAGCTAGGCTCTATATGAAAGGAATGGTGTCCTTCAAACAAGTGTATTATTCCGATAGAGGGTTCGGAATTATTAGAAACCTAATTATTCAGCAAGGTCCAGTGATCGGAATGTCTAGTTGGAGGCCGCTTCTGATCAGTAATATTAATGTATAATTAATATTACAGCTTAATCTTGACTGAACCCTATGGGTCACACCTAGTCAAGTAAACGATCCATATCGACGAATTAATCCGAAAGGAATTAATAAGTCATTAGAGTATTATGAACACAAACATCGGATATCGAGCTAGAAGCGTCGACACCGAGCGTCGAGAGTCGAGACGGATTTATAAGACAAGAGACGGTAAAAATCAAGCAATCAACAAGTGCTAAATACCGCCAGCATCAGAATGCCTCGAGCAACTCGAGTTCTAGGGGCATAGGTGCTAGAATGGTTGCTAGCATGCGCGTCACACCAAGCCCGAGGCTGCTAGCAACGCTGGGTGGTGCGGGCATTGCGTGCTACCATGTGTGTGCTAGCATCTCTAGCAGCAGAAACATGCTAGCATCACTAGCGAGCGCCAGCATGCTAGCGAGCTAGCAGCGCTAGCAGGCTAGCAGCAAGCTATGCCCTGCTAGCTGTTGTTATCAAGCCGCACACTACCCCGAGCCGCAAGCGCGCAAGGCTTGCTGGGCCAAGGCAGCAGCGCGCCCTGTGATGAGTGTCATTTATGGCACTCATTTAGCCTCTTTTAGGATGAATTTTAATCGCTTTTATAACACTTTTTCTCTTTTTCTTTATTTTTATGTTCTATTTCTCTACTTTGTGTTTTGCTTAGTTGTTTTCCCGTTTTCTTGCATTTCTTGGTTTATTTTGCTTTTTTTCTTTTATTTGTTTCCTTTTCTTTGATTTCAGGGGAAAGGTTTTGTCCAAGGATCTCAATAGATTTTTCTCGGTATTTGTAAGGCTCAAGATATAAGCCAGACTCTCCCTTTGAAGCTTAAGCGTTAAGGGGTGCAAGGTCCAAACCTTCTAGGCCGCGCTCTCAAACTGGGTGGGCATAAAAAATGGTGTTGAACCCACCGTGGGAGCCCTTGAAATCTGCCACCCCCAATGTTCATCAAAATGAGCACACGGAGGCATCGATGGATGCACGAGATAGGCTGCCCTACTTCCAGGAGCGGGCACGCAGAGCAGGGGCGCGGCCGCACAACCTTGCCTCCCTTGTTCCGTACCCATTTCTCCATGGCCGCGCATATTGAGGAGAGGGCGCACCTGAACGGGTTCTTTTTGGACATCTAACTCACTTCTCCTTTATTAGTTTTACTATATATAGATTTTCTTTCTTTTAGAGAGAGGATTGTACTAGAATTAAATAGAATAGATTTTTAGAGAGAAAAGCTCAAGATTTTGGGAAACTTTGTTCTTAGATTTTAGAGAGAAAAACTTGGTAATTGATGATTGCTACATTTTGATCTTCATTCCCTTTGATATTGATCAAAGCTTTGTAAGAATTCCTTTCTCTTTAATGCAACTTCATTGTTTGATCTTTGATATATTTTTGAATTTCTAGTTAATTGTTTGTTTTGATTGTTGATATTTTGATTATAATGTTGATGATGATATTGATGATTTGTTTTGTTTTGTGTTTCAATTCTACAATGTGTAGTGAGTAGATCCTTTGCTAGGGATGTGGTGAAGCATGTATGAATGATCGACTAATGCTAATTTGGGGATTTTGATTGATTTGATTTTGTGATTAAATTGGTTGATGAAATTTGTGCATGTGTTTGATTTGTTGAGGAGTAGCTAACCTTGATTATCAATCTAGATTGCATTGTAGTTTTCATTGATACGACACATTGATTTGGAAGCTACTTTTATCGATTGAACTTGTCTCGTGATTTTCCTTTGATAGTCATTCATATAGACCATTAGTTTAACCCTAGGAAATAGCTTTTCAAGTGATTTTGATTGCAAATACCATTTCCCCTCGCATTATTCGATTGATCAACTTCCCGTCAAATTAGCATGTTTGTCGTGAATGCATGTGGATCCTAATTCCCTAGTATCTTGATATTGATTTCTATTTTTAGTATTTGATTGAGTTAATTTAATTTTTTTTAGACCAAACCGTTTTCCTAGACTTTGGAATAGCTTGACTTAAGACCATAGCATATACCTCAATTCCTTTGAGTTTGACTCGGACTTACCTCTATACTAGGGTTAAGTTTGGTTAAAAATTTTGTTTGATCGGGGGAGTTTTAGAACTCAATGACCTAGAATTTACCTCCCATCACCCCGCACCAAGGGCCAGCAGCCTAGCCAAGAGAGCCAGGCGCCAGCGTGACAGTCTTGGCACCCAAGGCTGACAGCGGCCAGCTAGCATGCGGCCATAGGCCCGTGCTTCTTTGTAAGGGGCGGTTAGCAAGGGAGCTTAGGGAGGAAGTAAATGGTCCCCTCCCTTTGTGGTCCACACCTTCCCTTTTTCCATATATTGACACTTGTTGATTCATGATTACATTGCCTTTTTCTTTTGATTTTTGATTTAAATTAAAATAGAAAAAGGATATTTTACAAACTCTCCCACATTGATGGGAGAGAGAAATGTTCATGGGATTACTCTATAAATACCAAGCCTTGGAATTTGAGAAAACCCACTTTGAGTTGAACACAATAAGGCATCTCTTTTTAAGTGATAAAACCTTTCAGTTCGTAATACTCTTAGTTCTTTTGGTCTATCCCCGGCTAAACTCCGGGGTAGGGACCGTTCAGGTCGTGCTTGAGGGTGGACTTCGTAGGAGGTTCTCGCACTTGCAAAACTAGCTTTTCAAGTACGAGCTCTATAAGGAGCGAAGCACGCTACAAGGGTAAAATCTTCTTTCCTTTTCTCTTGTTTATTTGTTTAATATGCTTATGTTTAGTAGCATTTATTTATGTGCGGGTCTTGGGATCGGGTTTTGTTTTTCGCGTGGTGTTGGACTCACGAAAATCAACACTACCTCAAGCATTTCACAGGCGGCAACAAAGCCTATGATGTTGACTCAAGAATTAGGGCATGTTTCCAGATACCCAGTAGTTACCTATCTAAAATTATCTCCATAGCCAGGTGGAGAGGAAAACGAAGACCGGCTTGAATGGTCGCCTCGTAGTAGCCAAAACATTCGTCTCAGTAGCTAGACCCTTCTGGCCATACTACTGTGTCAATAACATCCGGGATGCTGAGGAGAAAGCCATGGCCCATGACATGCTTAGAGATAAATTCCCTAAACTTATCTATCATGGCCTTCCGCCTGCCCTCAGGAACATGCTGATGGTAGGCTATACTCCATGCGGTTCGAGGCCGACGGCTCGGCCCAACCTTTACCCTTGTCAACTGATAGGGACTCCCTTGCCGTCTTCAGCCGGGAGTGCGCCTCCTCTAAATCAATAGAGCCCCCTTAATAAGTAGACGGCTCAGAATCACCGCCAGAATCCTCGGATTCTGAGTCCGAATATGGGGTCTGATGGATGCGGTTAACAGCATCCTCCCTCAAGACCTCTTCCGAGGCCTGATCAATCGGCCTGGAAACATTCTCTTCTAACTCCTCCCAAGACTCTTCCAAAATTGAAGAACTGGGGGTACTTGGGGTACTGGGTTGACGGTCTGAGATCACACTTACAGGCGCCCTAAAAAAGTCGTCTATATTCTGAACTCTAGTAGTTCTCTTTGTTCTTGCAATTGCGTCCTGCACAGACACAGAAACAGTCAGACTTGGGGAAGTTCTCAAAGTGAATTCCAATAAAGAGAAGTCGGCACTTCTAGTTCTGGATTCATCCGTCCTTGGTTATCGGCTGATCGCCACCCTAGGTCGTGCCGTGCGCGTTTGGGAAACCATTTTTGAAAAGAAAAAATAAAATAAAAATGAAAAGAGAGAAAAAGCAGACAGTTACCTTGTAGTCGGTTGTTGAAAAACGCTTGTAAAGTTGTCGGTCGTCTGAAGGAACAAGCGGTCAGTAAGATTCTTCTTAGAAAAAGACCAACTCTCTCAAAAGTCAAAGATTCTCTCTTAATGACTTTCACCAACGTGTGAAATGAGGGGGGGTCAACTTCTATTTATAGAGGGGTGAATATTCAAGGGTAAAAACCCTAAATTTTTACCTCGGATAAAACAGTAAAAAATATGGACCAATGCCTGCCTGACACTTGTCATAGGCATCACGTGGCATGCCACATCACCCTAGTGAGGGGCAAATGCTTTGGGTATTTTAACCCTGCCACGTGGTCCTATCAGAGCGTGACACGTGTCAACCCAGGAAGGTCTACAAATGGACCAACCGGGGCATTACACGTGGAAGGCATATACCCTTTTAGGATTTGGCGGCTTTCAAGGACTGTTTCCCGAGGCCTCCATAAGACGGCGTGACCCAAATTCCTAGGTCACCAAACCCTAGGACAAGGGCAAAAACTTCTAGAACCCTATAAATAGGGAGAGTCCCCCATTTATTGGAGCACGTTACAATCATTACATCACTGATTATTCTCGTAAACAGAGAAAACACCTAATCTCATAATCCGAGAAGATATTTAATTTTCGTACGTTTTCATTCCGTACGTACACTAACTTGACCGTCGAAGGCAAAACTCCAACCAAACTGGAGCTTCCGTGATTTTGCAGGTACAGGCGGCCCCGGACCAGCCTTGGTGTTGTAACTCTCCCGCAAAACACAAATAACCCCGAAACATATGATATAATTAAAAAAAAAAAAAAACAGAATTATTCTGGGTAACAACTAACAAGGATTTCGAATTTTTGTTAAGATGAGATAATTTTTGGGAGGAGATAAGGATTGCTAAAATCTGGATTAAAATAGATAATTTTTTTAACAAAAAAAACGCATGACTAATATAATAAAATAAACTAAAAAAATAACCAGAATAAAGAAATTAAGGAAAAAACTGTTTTTTTTTTTCTTTTTTTTTTTTTTACAACAGTAAAACAAAGAAAAACTAAGACAATGGTAAACGAAAACACATCAAAAATTGCAGAATAAGAGAAACTGTTCAAGGTAACCCGACATTGGTTAGCTATTTGGTGGAATAGATTGACCATTGTTCTATCCACCTTAAGGATAATGCAATGTTGAAAGGTGTTTCCGAGCTTGATAATTTCCTTCAAAGTTCATAAAAGGTGAATGTCCGGGGGACTCTTATTCCTCAAAGTTGTGACAAGTAAAGTAGAGTCAGTTATAACTTTAATAAACCTATACCCATTTTCACTAGCCCACCTTAAAGCGTAAAGGCAAGCCAAAAACCAAGTTTGCAAAGCTAAGGAAAAGCAATTGATAAAAATTTAAGAACCAGATCTTCTATGGAGTATGTGGACGGCTGAAGGAAGAAGTGAGAATACTTTACTTTTGCTTTGCTTGATTGTATGTCATAGGGTTCACAAGAGGGCAAAGTTGTAATTTAAATTCACCAAAACAAATCAGCTATTTGAATACACTGCTTTACCCAACGTTTTGGAAAAAAACTTATTGAGGTAAATAAGCCCTTTCAATAAGCTTACTACTAAAACTTGTATTAGTTTATTTGACTAGTCAATCAGCTAAACTTAGTCAAATAAGCTAATATGCCCCCAATAAGTTGTTTACCAAATAGGGCCAATATCTTGTTCTTTATATGCGTGTTAGTGTAGTTGTAGTGTCATCTATCCATAAACTGACTTCGGCGTAGCTTAAGCATTAGATCGAGAACGATCTAACATTACCGTTCCTTGTGGTTCGACTCCGAACTTACCAATAGACTTGTTTAGGGATTAGTTTACGATTATCATAAATTTTTTTGACCGTGAGGAGGTTAGTTAATGACCTAATTTCCCCGCGTTCAATTAGTTTAATATAATTCCTTTTATAAGCTCTTTATATTATATGTGTAGGATTTTTTATACTTGAATTAACTTAAATTTTTAAAAATATTCTTATACGTATTATATTATGATTACATTCTATTTAAATTAAGAAACTAGCTTAGTTCCCAATATACTAAGATTTATTTAATAAATATAAATACTATTATAATTAAATTTTAATAAATCAATTAACACAAAATTATGACTCTCATTTTTAAAGTTATGACATTGATCTTAGATTTAGCATTACTATACCCTACTAATTAGATTTCTCACGAAGATTGTCTCTATAAGCCTACATGAGTCAAAATTACTAACTGTTGAAATATTCTCGAATATAGACATTACTATACATTTGTTAGGTACAATTAAAATTAGTCATTGCTCTAATAAGAAAACATAAGCAGATGACTTACAATGATTTGTTAAGAAATCCTAACATTTTTTTTTTTACATATATATAAATAATAATAATTGAAGTCCAACACTTTACAATAACACAAACTATGATATCATTAAAAATTATTCATCATGCATTTAAAATCACCAGTTGTGTAAACACAATTACGTATGTATGTATATGTATATGTATATATATATATATATATATATATATATATATATATATATATATATATATATATATATATATATATATATATATATATATATATATATATATATATATATGGCACATTTGTTGTATGTTTGATTATATATCTTTATCAAAGAAAATTATTAACGGTAAAATTGATTATGAGAAAATACAAGTTTATCTCCTTGGCAAACAAAATATGTTAATCAAATGACAAAAATATAAATAAATAACAATTTTGTGTCCTATATGGGTCACATAGTTTTATATTTATTTACCAAAATACCATGATGACTAAACAAAATGGCAAAAATGTAAATTAATTAATAACTTTTTTGTCATATATGGGTCTCACTATTTTTTATTTATTTACCAAAATTCCATGATAACTAGAAAAAATTGTTGATTTATTTACGATCGCAACACAGTCCACTAATCAGCCCAAATTAGCAGTGTTCCGGAGGAAGAAAGTTTTCATGAGGAGGAGGGGTTTCCGCTTCCGATCCTAGACGCCGGCTAGGTGAAATGAGTCTGTTTAACATTTGCGGCGTTAGGTGGGGGTTTTGGGTTGGGAGTTAGGTGAGGGTTTCGGGTTGTGATGTTTGGACATGGATGGATGGCTGTTGATCCTGGTGGTTCACATGGGGTTAGTTTGGTGATGGAGATGTGGTGGTACTGATGGATGGGTGAGTGGTGGTCATGGTGGCTGGCATGTAAGAATAGAGTTGGAGAAGAGGGGTTTTAAAAAAATAAAAAATAAAAATAAAAATCTAACCTGTAAAACCGGTTAAAGGTAAAAAGGATCGTTTTCAGAAGATGGGTGTTAAAGGTGGGATTATTTCCTGAATACACAAAGGTAGGATTGTTTTGAGAAGATGAGCCAAAGGTGGGATTATTAGTTTCAATTTTTCCTTGATTATATAAGATATTTTTAAACATGTTTATTTAATCATCTTTACTTTGTATAGTTTAGTGCATAAAAGTTTATCGGTTCCTCTATTTTTCTATAACAATTGTCAATTACAAATTATGAATAATAATGAAAAAAAAACTTACCATTTTATGAAAACTCTAGAAAATTTTAATGAATTAACAAAATATTTATTATTATATAATAATCTTTATAGCCAATAAATACTTTTATCCTACATATATTAGTCAACTTTATATTACAATTTAGTATAAAAATATATATAAAAAAAAAATTAAAAAAAAAATAAAAAAAAAACTAGGTTAAAGGATGTTAACTAATTATACTTTTGAGGACAATGATGTTTATAAGGTAGAAATTCTGTTAAGGGATAATAATGGAAGTAGTTCTTCCAACAAAAGGCAGAGATTGAGCATGAGAGAATTTTTTAGCTACAATATTATTGATGTCAAGAAAGTTATTTGAGCAGTTTTAAACTAATGTCTACATTAATATTGAGGCTAATAGATTTGACTACATTCGAACACATCAAACACAATTGAGGTCAGAATTGTATAAGAATTTTGCTGATGCAGTTTTGAGAGGAGACATTGATCCCTAATCTACAAGATTACAAATAGTGCTAGATATATGATGAAAAATTTTTAGGATGCCATGGCTATATACATGCAGGTGGTATGGATATCCAGAGCTATTTATCGTATTTATACGCAATCCAAAGTGGCCAAAGTTCACTAGATTTTTTCAAAAGATAGGACTTAGACCAGAGGATAGGCCACACATCTTATGCAGGTTTTTTAAAATAATAATATGAGGCATGTAAGTGTATATGTACCATCCTATAAGAAAAACTATAATTTTTATTTTAATATAAATTTTGGTACTAATTTTCATAGGGTTACTCAGTTAGTGTTATAGGGGTTACCCTGTTAGTGTTATAGTTGTTACTTTGTCAGTGTTGTACTTTGTTATTTAAGGGTTACTAAACAAGTATAATAAGACTCTGTTCACTTCACCTTAAACTCTTAAAGATATAATATTTGGTAAAAATAATTTTAGCTATTAGGAATAAGTTTAATTTGGTATATTTAATTTCAGTTCAGTAAAAAGAAGTTACTTTAAAAAAGAAATATAATAGAGAAACAATAAAAAAATTTCAACAAA
The DNA here is from genome assembly GCF_948465745.1 of Chenopodium album. Lineage (NCBI taxonomy): Eukaryota > Viridiplantae > Streptophyta > Magnoliopsida > Caryophyllales > Amaranthaceae > Chenopodium > Chenopodium album. The sequence goes on from NC_137847.1 coordinate 30,512,504, forward strand.
AATAATTTCAATTAAGTAAAATTAATTTTAGTTCAATAAAATTAATTTAAGTTCAGCAAAAATAATTTTGGTTCAGTAAAAATAATTTCATTTAAGAAAATATAAGGTGAAGTGAACCGGGCACAGAAGATACTCTATCAATCTAATATAGGTTAGTTTGTAGTCTCACAGGGGTAAATTACTCCGTTTTTTACAAGCGTCACACCGTGTGACAAGCGCACAGAAAATATGTTGTAGATTTTGTATATGTCGTCACAGGTGATATGTAAGAATGACATGTATTTTTTTGCATCTCTTATATGCTTGCATTGTATATTTAATTTTTTTATTTACTATTATATATATGCAATAAAAATTATAATGATTACATATAATTAAAAAAAGACAGATAATCAAACAATTGACAAGCCTAAACATCATTTTGAGAATAATATTTTAGAAAAAAAAAAATATACTTTGTACTAAGCTTTTAATTTTAAGCAGGTAAATTTTTTGTTGTAGAAGGTGCAATATGTGTGGTGATGATCAAGTGAATTGATCATGTAATAAAATTAAGGTAGTAACTAGTAAGTGATGGGATCAAAAATCCTATTTTTAAAAGTTTTATGTTAAACTTTAAGTGTTTTAAGAGGCCGTAGAAGATAAAAAATATACGAAATTATTTGTGATATACGAAATACAATATATAATTGGCCTAAAAAAAGTACAATATATAATGATCATATTGTTATTATAATGGTAAACTTTTCTTAAAATATATTGAGTTAGAGGACGGAGATAGTCACTTGAAAGACAAATTTTTATATGTGGGTGGCACACCGTGTGGCAGGAGTTACTCAAGTTGCTCGGTCAAGGGTTACTTGAGGGTTTCGGTTAGAAGTTACTTGAGGGGTTAGTTAAATACTCGGTCATGGGTTATTTAAGAGGTTGCTTGGTTAGGGGTTACTCGTAGGCTTACTCAGTCATGAGTTACCCGAGTACTCAGTCACGGTTTACTTGAGGGTTTCGGTCAGGGGTTACTTGAGGGGTTTTGTTAGGGGTTATTTACTTGTTCATGGGTTACTTAAGGGGTTACTCGGTCAAGGGTTTCTCGAGGGATTACTCGGTCATGGGTTACTCGGGTTAATCTATTAGGGTTTAATTTAGGGGTTACTTGAGGGGCTCGGTTAGGGGTTACTCGGTCATGGGTTACTCCAAGGGTTACTCGGTCAGGGGTTACTCGATCATGAGTTAGTCGAGTTACTTGGTCAACTGCCAAGGGTTAATCTAGGGGTTCGGTCAGGGGTTATTTAAGGGGTTACTCGGTCAGAAGTAACTCGAGTAACCCCTGACCGAGTAACTCGAGTAATCCCTGCCACACGGTGTGACTAGCCACACAAAAAAATCCTCCCATTTAAAAATGAGGTAGCTAGTGGCGCAAGTAGAAATGAGCGAAAAATATGACTTAATGTGGCTATTGATTGTTAGTTCATTGTGTTTTGGGTGTTTTTGTCACTAGGGAGAGTTACAGCTAGAAGACTGGTCCGGCGCAGTCTAAACCTGCAAACCACGGAGACTCCGGTTAGTAGGAGCTCTGCCTCCGACGATCAAGTTAGAACGGGTAGGAGAATGCAAAGAGTGTAGAAAAGTAAAGTGAGATCTTCTCGAATTCCGAGGACAGGGGTTTTTTCTGATGAGAGAGAATGTAGGGTAGTGTAATACATGAACGTGTCCCCAAAATAGGGAAAATCTCCCGATTTATAGGGTCATAGGAATACGTTCTTATTAGGTCATTTTGACCTAATGGGATACGTCGTTTTGCGGCTTTCTTGGGTTTTGGGCCTTGAAGGACGCAATTCCAGCTGATATCTAAGGCTAACATGTGTCAACAAGTGAGTGGCCCATGTTGGACCTGCCCAGGCTTGACACGTGTCCCTCTCTGATTGGGCCACATGTCTAGGATATTTTTCCCCTAAACATTTGTCCCTCACAGGGGTGACGTGGCAGGCCACGTTGCACCTGTGACACTTGTCACCCTGTGAGTGGCGAACAGTAAAAAATTGTTCACCATCTGAGGTATGGCGGGGATGCCCTCGTTTTACCTTTCTATAATTAGTTTTACCCCCCCCCCCCCCACTTCTCTCCTCATCTTTGACCTTTTTAAAGTCTAAAGAGAGCTCTTCTAGAGAGAGAGAGACTCTGATAACGCCTGCAATGATTTCTGAAGCTTTTGCCTGCTTTTCCAGCACACTCAACCAGTCACCGTCTGAGGCTGTTTTTAGAGTTTTCAGAGCTAAGTTAAAGATAACTGCTTGTACCCTCTTCAAGATTTTTATGATTTTTCCGTTTGTGTTCATACGTTTTCAAATAAAAATGGACTCTTCATCAACACACACAGAACTGCCTAGGTCATTCAGCCGGTCTCCTAATATGGCTGAGTCTAGAACCGGGGGTGCCTTTTCTGGACATTTGGACCTTCTTTGCTCATCCTCGAATCCCTCCGTCTCTGTGTCTATGCAGGACACAATGGCTAGAACAAAGTAGACGGCTACAAAGCCAAAGAGGCGGCGTACTCAGGAAGTGCCCGCCAGCGAAGTTACACCGGATGAGGAGTATGAGGGGTTAGAGGAGCAAGCAGGATCTTCTGCGGGTGGTGCCCCATCTACCCTTAGTGAGAGAATACTTAGGGAGTCAGACGGCAAGGGATCCGCCTCTGACCGTAACTCAGATGATGAGCCAAGCGGCAAAAAGGCCGCTGAAAGATCCGGTTTAGAGGCTTCTAGCTCTGAACAAGAAGACATTGCTGCTGACTATCAGCAGCCGGCCAAGGGGCCATCAATGACTAATCCAACACAAACGGGCATGTCTCCTAAGGACATTGCTACATTGAAAGGTAGCTTCCAGGCCCTCAAGGACAACCATCCGATAGTAGACGCCTGGTTTATAGAGGTGTCGCTTGTCGAGGCAACGGTTGCCTAGGAGGATGATATAGCGAATGCCGACAATTACTTCGGCTGTGATTAGAGTCGTCCTCTGCTTCCCTCTATACAGGGGAATTAAAAGAATTTTGAAGGGGTATGAGTTAGGCGTCTGGCAACTCACCCCTAACTCCTAGATAAATACTAAGTTATATAGCTTCCTGTGAGTTCCAAGACATTGAGCCAAGCTTCGAGGCTTTTGCTCTTATGCACTACATGAGCCGGGCACCAGGCGGATGGGGAGCTTGGTATACTTTAACAACGCATCCGCAATACATGATGACGTTAGACAAGCCGTCCAAATGGACCAGCTGGAAGGAGAAGTTTTACCTGATCTCCTCACCCAAGTTGGGTCATAACCGGTTTTTACGCCGGTACAATAAGGGTCCGGCATTTCTTGGAAAGAAATGCGCCCTTACTCATATTCCGTCTAGGGCTTGGGAGCAAATAATAGAATCAAAATTGTTTGAGACCACTATTGAACCTCTGGATGATGGGACGCATATAATTGTACCCAGGGGTTGGGTACCCCATCCGGATTTCTTGAAAGAGGAGGCCTTTCTCTCCGCCTGCAGTCTTAGCCCCATGTTTCCAAAGGGTAGACTTGCTATACATTCGGCTATGTGCCGCCTCTATTAATGCACTAACCATTTTGTTATTATATGGAACTTAGCTTTTTCCCTTGTTTTCTGCAGAAGAAGCGCTAAAGATGGAGGATGCCAACAAGACGCCTGTTAAGTCAGCTTCTTAACTAAGGAAAGGGCAGCTGGAGAAGAGAAAGGCGGCCTTGGACGCCAAGCAGGACGGGGTAAGGCTTACCTCCCATGCGTTCTTGCAATTTTTGACATATTTTGCTCATATGCCGACTGTAACCCTTTTGTCTGATTTTATAGAGTGGAAGTAGAGCCATTCCACGTTCCATCTCCAAAATGATAAAGCGGCCGGGGGAGGATCTGGCTAAAACCCTGGCCAAGACCTTGAAGAAGAACCCTTCTCAATCGATCTCTTCCTCTCAACAAATCCCAAAGCGTCCAACAACCACGAGTAAAAGCCCGGTTGTGCTAAAAGCCCTGAGCAAAAGCTCAAAGAGCACTGGGAAATTGCTGGACGCCTCTACGGCGTCGAAAGATGGCGAGCCACTCACTGTCGCAGTCAGCAAGGGGACGGTTGAGGGTGGAGAGACGTTTGAGCTGAAAGTCCAAGTTAAGACTAATCGTATTGATATTCCTTGGCCGCTTAACTTTATGCGAGTCAAAACTCGAGTCAGCCCATTCGGAGATTCGCTCAACAGCTGGCAAAAATTTGATGCCGCCTTTGCTGCATTCTCACCAAGTACTTCTTGTGGTGCAGATGCTAACCCCGACTAACCTGACGTCCAGGCGTATGCCCAGCGGATGCTAAGGACTCTGACTAGGTTAGAAAAGAACACAGTGCCTGGTTTGCAGGTGGTGAGCTTTGATCAGATCCTGGCACTACTGGTTGAGGTAACTTGGAGTTTATTTTGTACTTCATTCTTTTTCCTCTTTCATATTCTAATATGCCGCCTGTACCCTACAGTAAATGCTGAGGGTAGATGGACTCAGGGTTTCGTTCAGGCGGAAGCAAGACGAGGTAAATGATGCTAAACAGAGGGCCTCCAAAGCTCTCAACTCTGCTGAATACCGAAATATTATGAGTGACATTGAAATTAAAGCTCAAGTGTTGAAACAGGATGAGCTGATCAAGACTTTGACGGCTACAGCAGACGCAACCAACACCAACGCCACCAACCTTGAGTTGCAGCTAAAAAATTCTTAGTCTGAGCTGAAAGCGTTGGAAGAAACGGAAAAGGAGAACACCCAGCTTAGAGAGGAGACCAGCCGGCTCAAGCTTGAGATTGTTCATATGAGGAGCAATCACGAAGAAGAGTTCTCCAAGGAACAGAACCGGCTGGTGGTGGAGAATGAGTGGGACACTAAGGCCCGCCTGAAGCTTGCTTAGGATCTTTTCCACCCAGGCGCTGACTATGAGTATCTCCGCCTGAGGTACGAGTACGCCACTACGGTGCTGAAGGAGCAGGCACCGCCTCCATTCAAAGCATGGGCCTTGGAATAAGGCATTGAGGTTTCTGAAAGGGAAGAAGAGAAGGTGGAGGACCAAATTGACCAGGTCCAAACTGATCAAGTTCCCCCTGAGCCAACTGAAGCAAACTTCACTATCGGCCAAGACTAGCTGGAGCAGACTCAGGAGCCTTAAGTTTTTCTGCACTAGTATGCCAATCTTGTTTTCACTGGCCTATGAGCCGTGTATATTTGTATTTTACCGACTGAGGAGTCGGGTAACTCAACAATTTTTTGCTTTTTCTCCAGATGTCTATCCGGTTAACAATATCACCCGGCCATTTGGTCGGTTTTGAATTAATGAAGTATGCCGACTGAGTCGATTTTGTTAAATTTGTTTCAATTTTTGCTCTTAAATTTTTGCATACATATATACTTGAATTTTTTCCTAACTCTTTAATAGCATGCGGCTTTTGGCAAACCGACTGTACTTGCCCCTAGGCAGTTGTGTGGTTGGTTTCAGTACTTTGCTGATTGATTAGCTTAGGAGCTTTTGATACTTTAAAGAGTATGAGTTGTTCCTAATTCAATTAATCACAGTAGTGATTGCCCCAAACTAAGTGCACAGCCATCCAAGCATTCAAGCGAGTAGCCGTCAGCTCAGGCGGTGAGGTAGTTGTACTATACTTCTTCTCCTTCGCTTGGGTTATCTGCAATCCAATTACACTTAATGTCCTTTTTCCCCATTGGGAGGACTCGCATAATTTCAAAAAATAATCTAAGTTAGAACTTCGGCCGGTAACCGGCTGATGTCCTTAGACATCCAATTTTGGGAAACTTGGTTGTTCTTTAGATTATTCTGGTCAGACGGCTATGAGTTGACCAATTAGGTCGTTCAAAATTTGCCGTATGTATGAGTTGTAGAGCACTTTGTCACCCGGATGGGAGATACTCCCTGCGACGATTCCATCAAGATGAGTGTCGCCGAATGCCATACTCATGTTAGAGCAAATGAATTTATAAAATAAGTATTATACGGCCATTGGCCTCATGTTATTTGAACATTAATTTAGCCACTAAGTTTTTAACTTAGTTTAATTTTAGCATTTTGACAGTCGACCGTTTGTGCATTACAAACTAAACATTGCACATGTATACAAAAATTAAATGACAGAATTGAAAACTAAAAGCAACTTTTTCTTTGATAGGCTTTTCATTTACAAAAATTTACAAGTCTCAGAAGTAGTACTTTTTCAAGTTGTCTACATTCCAAGTTCTAGGTAGCCGCCTGCCGTTTGGAGTTTCCAGGCGATAAGTGTCGTCTTTTACTTCTTCATAGATCTGGTAGGGGCCTTCGCAATTAGGAGTTAGCTTTCCATGCTCGTTGGCCCTACCGGTTGCCTCCATTTTCCGTAACACAAAGTCCCCAACTTTCAAGTGTTGTTTGTGTACTTTTTTGTTGTAGGCACGGGTTATTCTCAGATGGTAAATCTCATGACGCAAGGCGGCATTGCCCCTGTGTTCCGGGAGCGAGTCCAATGCTAGCCGCATGGCCTCCCAGTTTGCCTCTTCATCGAATAGCATGACTCGTAGAGTCGGCTCATAATGTTCGATGGGCAAGACGGCTTCAGCACTGTAAACCATGAGAAATGGGGTTTCACCGGTTGCCCCTTTTTCAGTTGTCCGAATGGCCCATAGGACATGAATTAATTCTTCAGCCCATAAACCACTGGCTCTTTCAATTTCTTTTTAATGTCATCCGAGATAAGTTTGTTGAAGGCTTCAACTTGGCCATTTGCTTGGGGTCGGCGGACTGATGCAAAACAATGTGAGATCCCTTGATCTCCCAACCAAGTCTTGAGATCAGGCGTCTCGAACTAAGGGCCATTATAAAACACCATAGACATAGGTACCCCAAACCGGATGATGATGTTCTTCCAAATGAAAAATATGACATCCTTAGTCTTGATGTTCTTGACCACCTCTACCTCCACCCATTTGGTGAAGTAGTCCACTGTTGGGTTTCGATGAGTCCGACTCACCGCGGAAATAAAAACCGAGCCGAAGAACAAACTTACAATTAATATAACAAAATGCATAAATAAGAAGAATAGAAAAAAGACTAAATTACCCTTATAGCGTGCTTCGCTCACCCGGACGGAGCTCTTACTTGAGAAAAGCTTAGCCTCACAAATGGCAAGGACCTCCAACGAAAGTCCATCCACAACTCGACCCGACCGGTCCAATACTTGGAGGTTAGCCAAGTCCGACCAAAAAGACTACCCGAGTAATTATTGAGCTTATAGGTTTTCTCTCAAGTGGAGATGCCTAATTGAGCTCTTACTCAAGTGAGTTTTCCCATATCCCAAGTTGGGTATTTATAGGGAAACTCAAGTGAGAATCCACTCTCCCATCAATGTGGGAGGGTTGGTAAAATCAATTTTCTCCTTTTCTTTTTAAATCAAAAACAAAAGAAAATGGCCAACAACTAATTAATCAATAAGTGGCACATTTAGAGGAGGGGTTAGGTAAGGACCACAAGGGAAAGGGGGGTGGGGGGACTAAACTTGATCTTTAAGGCTTGAGGAAAACCGGCCATATGCACCCACTTGAATCAATCCGCGCAAGCCAGCTGGCGCTGCCGGCCTTGGGTGCCAAGGATGCCAGTAGGCTGCCTGGCCCCTTGGCTGGGCACGCCAGCTGTGCACTAGCTTCCAGCATGCGCGCCAGCACGCCACACATTACTACGGGCAGCTATGGGCTGCTATCTTGCTACCCCACACTTCCCCACAAGAACAACTAGTACATTGGCGTGCCATAGATGCTGCTGTTATGTGCGTGCCTTGCTAGCTTACTGGCGCGCCATAGCAGCTGCGGCTATGAGCGTGCCATGCTAGCCTTGATGTGCTAACACGCACCAGCCAGCCTTGGCTCGGCTTGGTGCGCATGTTAGCCACCTTGGCTATACAAAATTCCCCTAGAATTCGGTTTGCTCGGAGCATTCCGATGCTAGGGGTGTTTTGGTAAATTGTTGATTAATTAGTGATTTTACCGTCTCGTCTTTAATTAATTCGACTCGACTTGATCTCGACACTCCTAACTCGATTTCCGACGTTTAAATTTTAATTACTCGAGCGACTCATTAATTCCTTCCGAATTAATTCGTCGTGTCGGATCGTGAGTTGCTTGAGTGTGACCCGAAGGGTTCAGTCAAGATTAAGCTGTAATTGTAATTATGCATTAATATTACTGATTGGAAGCGGCCTCCACCTAGGCATTCCAATCACTTGAACTTATTGAATAAGTAGCTTTTCAATAGCTCCGAACCCTCTATCGGAATAATACACTTGTTCGAAGGACACTATTCCTATCAATCTCCCACTTCTCCTTCCGGACAAGTGCGCTTTTAGTGTATAGCCTTTTTCCGATGTCACATAATGTCTCTTCATGAACTATAAGGTAAGATTATTCATCATCCTTATTACGTCCAAAAGTGTTTCTCAAAATGCGAGTTTGACTGTCAATAAACAGATGATTTCTAAAATCCATCCGAGCACGGCCATACATATTCACAGTCTCGCTCTTCGAGAGGCCTTGTAAACAACAAAGACATGTTCCCTATTATTAGTAGGGGGACATTCCTAGTCTTGTAATGTAAGCTTCTCTTACTTAGAGGACCTAGCCACCAGAGTGTTGCCTTTATAATCTCCATGTACGGAAAACGTTTGACTAAAATCAAAATGGACTAGTACTCAAACAAGAGAACTCACAATACTCATGGTCGAAGAAAGAGGTTCCGATAGCCATAATGAGAAGTATACTTATGACGATTTTTAAATCTCTTAAAGTATTCTCATAGGTTGATCCCGTATGGTTCTAAACCAATACATGTGCAAATGATTTATGACGTCATGCCCTTGTAGCACAAGAAACGGTGCTATAAATCAAACTACACACTAATCTCAAGCGGTCATTAATCGTCTATAATTTAAATGACCCACTTAATAGGTGTTTCTTTATCCAAGACAGGTCTTGATACCCTATTTTGAATATTCTCATAATCGAATTGACTCATTATTTAATTCTAAACCACAATTAAATAGAAATGGAGTGATAAAATTACATGAAATTAAATTACTACAAAGCCTGAATAGTTCTTCTTACTGTCTTACATTAAAATGTTTAAAATTAATTAAAACACTAATAGGGAAATCAAAGACAATCTCCAACGTGCCTGATTCCCATTGCCTCAACGTGCTTGTTGTGCTTCACTTGAGGCAAAGGTTTAGTAAGTGGATCGGCTACATTGTCATCCGTTCCAACCTTGCAAATTCTGATTTCACCCTCTGATTTCCATTCTCTTATCATGTGAAATCGCCGCTTGACATGTTTAACCTTCTAGTGTTCCCTTGGCTCTCTGGCCTGAGCAATAGCTCCATTGTTGTCATAATAGAGGACTATTGGACCCTTGATAGCGGGTACAACATCAAGTTCACCATGAACTTACGAATCCAAACAGCCTCCTTAGCCGCTTCAGCAACTGCCAAGTATTCGGCTTCAGTTGTAGAATTTATAGTTGCACTCTACTTGGAACTCTTCCAACTAAACGATCCTCCATTTAGACAGAACACATATCCAGACTCTGATTTGAAATCATCTTTGTCTGTTTGGAAGCTTGCATTAGTATAACCTTCAATAACTAATTCTTCTGAGCCACCATATACCAGGAATTTATCCTTGTTCCTTTTCAAGTACTTTAAGATATTCTTGGTCGCAGTCCAATGCGCCTCTCCTTGGTTTGATTGGTATCGGCTCGTAGCACTCCAGGCATACGATACATCTGGCCTAGTACATAACATGGCATACATGATCGATCCAATTACCGAAGCATATGGAATCGCATTCATCCTTTCTCGCTCATTAGGTGTCTTTGGACACTGCTTTTTGCTCAAGATTATGCCATGTGACATGGGCAAGTGACCTCTCTTAGCCTCTTCCATCCTGAATCCTGCCAGTACCTTATCAATATAAGTACTTTGGCTCAATCCAATCATCCTTTTAGATCTATCCCTATAGATCTTGATGCCCAATATGTACTGAGCCTCTACCAAATATTTCATTGAAAAACATTTTCCAAGCCAAGCCTTTACAGACTTTAACATCGGAATGTTGTTTCCAATGAGCAATATGTCATCGACATATAAGACTGGGAAGGCTATGTCACTCCCACTGACCTTCTTGTAAACACAAGATTCATCTGGATTCTTGATTAAACAAAACTGACTGATGGCTTCATCGAATCGCGGATTCCAACTTCTACTAGCTTGCTTCAGCCCATAGATGTACTTTAAAAGCTTACACACTTTCCCAGCATTGTTTTGGTCGACAAAACCATCAGGCTGTGTCATGTACACTGTTTCTTCCAAAATCCCGTTGAGGAAGGCGGTTTTGACGTCCATCTGCCATATTTCATAGTCGTAATATGCAGAAATCGCTAGGAGAATCCGAACGGATTTAAGCATTGCGACTGGAGAAAAGGTTTCATCGTAATCAATACCATGAATTTGGCTATAACCTTTTGCTACCAATCTAGCTTTGTAAATGAATACATTTCCATCTTTATCTATTTTCAATTTGAAAATCCACTTACATCTGATAGGTGTGTAACCCTCGGGTAAGTCAACCAAGTCCCAGACTTGATTTTCAAACATGGAATCCATTTCAGATCTCATGGCCTCTTGCCATTTAGTAGAGTCGGTGCTCGCCATTGATTGCTTGTAGGTTGCCGGTTCGTCTCCATCCATTGCCAGGATGTCCTGATTCTCGGTTAATACAATACCTTACCTATCAGGTTGAGACCTCGGCCTCTGCGACCTACGCAGGGTAATGGACTGAGCATTTGCATTGCCGGTTTGACTTTGCACATTTTCACCAGCGTTAACAGATGTTGTTTGAGCACTTTGACTGTTAATCTGATTTTGTTGCTCGTCCTCTCGAGCTTCATCGAGTTCGATTTCCTCCCACTTGTCATTTTGGAAAGGTGTTCCTTCTCCAAAAAGGCACCATCGTGAGCAACAAACACTTTGTTCTCGGATTTATTGTAGAAGTAATACCCTTTGGTTTCTTTTGGGTAGCCCACAAAGATGTCAGATTTGGGGTGAAGTTTGTCAGAAATTAATTTCTTGACATATGCTTCGCATCCCAATATCTTTAGAAAAGACAACCTAGGAGGTTTCTTCGTCCATGGCTGTTATGGAGTCATTGCTACAACTTTTAATGGAGCACGGTTCAGTGTTAGTGCTGCAGTTAGAAGTGCATGTCCCCAGAAAGAGATAGGAAGATCACTAAGACCCATTGTTGATCGTACCATGTCCAACAAGGTTTGATTTCTCTTTTCGGATACTCCGTTCCATTATGGAGTTCTTGGAGGTGTCAATTCTGAAAGTATACCCTTTTCTTTCAGATAGTCATCGAATTCTTGGCTCAAGTATTCACCACGTCGATCCGATCGAAGGGCTTTGATTTTCTTGCCAAGCTGATTTTCAACTTCACTCTGAAATTCTTTTAACTTTTTAAATGATTCAGATTTATGCGACATAAGGTAGACATAGCCATATCTACTATACTCGTTTGTGAAGGTGATAAAATATCAATGCCAGTTTCTTGTGGTGGAGCTCATTGGTCCACATACATCAGTGTGTATTAGTCCCAACAAGTCACCTGCCCTTTCTCCCAATTTGGAGAATGGCTTCTTAATCATCTTGCCTAATAAACATCCTTCGCAATTTTTAAACGGTTGCAAATCGAATGAGTCAAGAACACCTTCATGTACTAGTTTCTTAATGCGTTTGATGTTAATGTGGCCAAGACGACAATGCCAAAAGTATGTTTGATTTGACTCCATGGTCTTAGCTTTCTTAGCGGTATCATTTACATTATAAACTTGTTTGTCTAAAGAAAGCACACATTTTAGATAAAACATGTCATACCATAAACATCATGACTTTTGAAACAATAGTCTAGTGATCAAAACAAAACAATGATGTCCAACGTCAAAAGATCAATGTATGGTTGATAACAAAACTTAAACAAGTTCTATGTCAAGACAAACCATGTGATTACAAGCCTTCTGGAAAGATTAACCTCTTCTTACGCTTGTACATCAATATCCATTTGGTAAGCCCTTCTCACTTGGTTCCTGAAATAGGAGCATATAGTGAGTCATTAATGGTATCTAATACCTTATGAATTGCTTGTATTCAAGTGTAGTTTATAAAGAAGATACCTGAGGTGGAGATTTCTCTTCCCTTAGCCTCATATTCCAGGTACATGCTGCATTCTCTCTTGTAATGGCCCCGCCTATTACAGTAGAAGCATCGCATTCTTGCCTTATTCTTGAACTCCTTCTTCTTTGCCTTTAAAGCAAGCTTTAGTCTATCACTTCCGTAAGGGTCGGCCATCTGAAGCTCATTGACAACCTCATTCAAAGTGAGTTTGTCACAATTGGCAGTTAGCTGCATCTTCAATGCGATGTAGCCCGAGTGGAGAAAACTCAATAGCATGAGAGCAGCTTGCTCATCCTCCACTGGCTTGCCAATGAGCGCCAAGTGAGTGAATAGCCTTGTCATTCGAAGCACGTGGGTTCAAAGTGACATTCCGAGTCTTAGTCTAGCATTGTAGACTTGTGCCCATACCTCTTGCCTCTCCTTGGCTAGGCACCCCTCTTACTGTGGCTTGATCTTCATGTTGGAGAGTGACCTAGTCACTTCCTCCACGAGACCATCATAGTTTTCATTGATGCTCTTGGTGACCCTCAAATTGACTATATCCTCTAGAGCATTGAGGAGCATGTTTGGAAAATAGCTGGAGACCTTCCCCTTCCATTGTTCCGGGATGGAGTTTGCCATAAGTCGTGAGACTCTTTTGCAATCACAACTCCACTCCTCATGAGCCTCATCACTCATAACCCATTTTGAGTAGAAACTTAGGATTGGGTATGTCAAGAATGTGCTTTAGGTAGCAATTTCGGAGGGTCTTTCGGAGTTCTTCTTCCCATTCCTTAAAGTTCACCAAGTTCAAGCAAAATGGTAAATTTTCGGAAAGTTCTTGGCATATTAGGTTGTTGTCGTTGTTAGTTGAAGACATGATTCTACAATTGAAAGAATTTCAAATGAAAAACCATTCATAACACTTAAATAAGATTGAAATCATGCATATTAATCGAACTTATTTAAACGTCTTATTCACACATTAAATTGTCCCCATTATGTGAGAATAAGTCGATTCCAAGATCCAAAGAAACAATGAGTAGCTAAGCATGCTTTGGCTTGTCTTAACACTCAATATTCTAAGGTAAGCAACTCTTTGCTAATGGCTCCAAGCCACTCTTGGTTAGATAAATCGTCGCATCTAATGCTTTCTCAACAACTTATCCACTTTGCCACGACATGTTAGGACTCCATCACTCATATCATTGAGTATAACAAAAACCAACTTGAATACCCGGTATGCCTTATGTATCCTAGGGAGTAATAGTGATGCCTCGCTTTGGCATAAGCCATCACTACTCTCAATAGGTCGATAAGTGTTGTTTTGGATGGCAATTTTACTTAATATTTTAGGGACCTAGGGTTTCTATGTTGGTTGATTTAAGTGAACTTAATTAATCATTGCAACATTCGAAATCCTAAACATGCATCTAACATATAATTCATATATATAATTATAAATATATATCGAAAACATAAATAAATGATTCATTTGGCAACTAGAATGACCCCTTGAGTCTTCAAGGGTCGTCTTTTGCAATTTCATGGATTCGTCTTCCAAGAACCTCCATCTTCAAGACATAACTAAAATTATGCAAATACTAGTATCTATGAGTAGGACTAATCTAAATATTAAGGTACAAAAATACTCATCGGTTCGCAAATCGCATTTAGATTTACAAAAATACGAGACGGAACCCAGTTGTATTATCTATCCTAATCGGGCCCCACTAGTTGCCATTTTTAGAAAACCTACAGGAGAATATACATTCCATTCATCCATTCACTATATGTGAATGGCCCATGCATTTTACAACGATAAACAAGTAACAATGCATAAACACGCGTAAACTAGTAACTAATTTAGGTTGTTAATCCGATTAACACGCCTAATTAAAACTAATCAAAGTTGTTTAAGTGATTATGTAATTTAGCGCAATTAAAATTGAAGCTCCCACTAAATTCCGCATCCATCTAAATTAATCCAATTAATTAAGCTGGTAAACCCAAAATTTTGCAAAAATAAAATTTTCCCAATGTCGCTCAAAACCGAGGCCTAGCCTCCAAAAATTTTAATTAAAATTAATTAAAATCAAATATAATTAAATTAACTAAAATAATTAAAACGACAAAATTAGAAAACACGTAGCCAACTGTACGCAAGTGGTTCGCGTGCCTAGACTAGCTAGGTGTGCATCATTGCTAGCCAAGGGTGCCCACCCCTTGGACAATGCGGCTTGGTGCGTGCTCCCGCACCACCCCACGCAGCACTTGCTAGGCCAAGCCTAAAAGCGTTTGTTGCGGGTTGCAAGGTGCAAGGCAGCACGCACAAGGTTGCTTGCCCCCTTCGCAACGCACCAAAATGCACACACTGCCCCGCAACACAGCAGCACGCACATACTGCTCGCACTACAGCAGCAGCATGCACGCACACAGCACAGTCGCAACGCACTGCTACCTGGCTGGTGCTGCTGCAGCTGGGCGCACTAGCCACGCTGCTAGTGTGTGGCGCGCACCAAGCGCACCTGCCCTTGGCAGCAACATGTGAACTGCTTAGCAGCCCGGCTGGTCGAGGGTAGTGTGCCTTGGTTTGCATGCCACACTCTTGGGATTAAACCCGAATTTTTGCGTAACATAAATTAATTAATTCCAAATTAATTTTAGAATTAATTTAATGAGCAAAAATAAAAAATTATAACAAGCCCAACTTAAATAGAAATTCATCAAAGTGCACACAACCAAAATTATTCCCAAGAACTATTCTTTAATAAAATTGGTTCAACTTGGTGCAATAAAATAAATAAGGGCAATACTCACTATTAATTTAATTTATTTAAATTAATCATGAGACTTGACAAAATAAAGGGGAGTTGGAATTATGAACGTAAAATTCAAATTAAGATTTCAACTTTAACTTGTGGATCCTTGAAAAATTATATCTTCCAATATGAAGATAAATGAAATTTCTATCACAAGATTCAAACTTTATGATTCCAATCAACTTAATACATGATTAAATCAAAAGTTCAACAAAAAATTCATTGAATTTAGTAACTCAAAGTTCCAACCAATAATGCAACGGATTTGCAATTATGTGAAAATTTAACCAATCTTTCAAGCATTAATTACTATAAAGTAACCATGCTTAAAGAGGTCAAAAAATGCAGAAACATTAAGGAAAGAACCACATACATAATCACCATAAATATGCCATTAAGATTCAAGGTTAAAAGATTTAAAAATTTTCGTCAAAACGAAAAACCCTTGATAAAAGGCATTTCTGTTCAGATTTTGCCCTTTTTCACAGTTCTCAAAGGGTAAAAACATTTCCAGAACGTTGTTTTAACCCAAAATTCACTATTTTTGGGTGAAAATCTCGGTTTGGGGGCCATAATCAGCTTTAAAACGGGTTTAAAATTAATAAAAGCGAGCTACTAATCTAATTAGAAACATAAACCAGTAAAATAAATCAATAAAAACATCTTGAAAATTATTTGTGATAAAAATAACTAAGCAAGGCTCCGATACCGCTGTTGGGTTTCGATGAGTCCGACTCACCGCGGAAATAAAACCCGAGCCTAAGAACAAACTCACAATTAATATAACAAAAAGCATAAATAACAAGAATAGAGAAAAGACTAAATGGCAAGGACCTCCAACGAAAGTCCACCCACAACTCGACCCGACTGGTCCAATACTTGGAGATTAGCCAAGTCCGACCAAAAAGACTACCCGAGTAATTATTGAGCTTATAGGTTTTCTCTCACGTGGAGATGCCTAATTGAGCTCTTACTCAAGTGAGTTTTCCCATATCTCAAGTTGAGTATTTATAGGGAAACTCAATGTGGGAGACTTGGTAAAATTAATTTTCCCCTTTTATTTTTAAATTAAAAACAAAAGAAAATAGCCAACAACTAATTAATCAACAAGTTGCACATTTAGAGGAGGGGTTAGGTAAGGACCACAAGGGAAAGGAGGGGACCAAACTTGATCCCCAAGGCTTGAGGAAAACCGGCCATATGCACCCACTTGCACCAATCCACGCACGCCAACTAGCGCTGCCAGCCTTGGGTGCCAAGGCTGCCCAGTTGGTTGCCTGGCCCCTTGGCTGGGCATGCCAGCTGCGCACTGGCCTGCAGCCTGCGCGCCAGCACGCCACGCATTGCTGCGGGCAGCTGTGCGCTGCTGCCTTGCTGCCCCGCACTTCCCCGCAAGCACAACTAGCACATTAGCGCGCCATAGCTGCTGCTGCTATGTGCGTGCCTTGCTAGCTTGCTGGCGCGCCATAACAGCTGCGACTATGAGCGTGCCATGCTAGCCTTGGTGCGCTAGCACGCACCAGCCAGCCTTGGCTTGGCTTGGTGAGCATGCTAGCTACCTTGGCTATACCAAATGCCCCTAGGCTTCGGTTTGCTCGGGGCATTCCGATGCTAGGGGTATTTCGGTAAATTGTTGATTATTTAGTGATTTTACCGTCTCGTCTTTAATTAATTTGACTCGACTTGCGACGCTCGGTCTCGACGCACCTAGCCCGATTTCCGACGTCTAAATTTTAATTACTCGAGCGACTCATTAATTCCTTCTGAATTAATTCGTCATGTCGGATCGTTATTGTCTTGGGTGTGACTCGAAAGGTTTAGTCAAGATTAAGCTGTAATATCTATTATGCATTAATATTACTGATCGGAAGAGGCCTCCACCTAGGCTTCCAATCACTTGAGCTTACTGAATAAATAGCTTTTCAATAGCTCTGAACCCTCTATCGGAATAATACACTTGTTCGAAGGACACTATTCCTATCATCCACAGCCACCAGAATATAACGCTTTCCGCCTGGTACAGGCGTATAAGGACCTAGAATGTCCATGCCCCATTTAGCAAACGAGACTTGGCTATGGATTGTTGTCAGGTCAGCTCCCGGCTAATGGATGAGCTTGCCAAATCTTTGGCACTTGTCACTTTTTTTTACCATACCCATGGCGTCTAACTCAAGAGTGGGCCAGAAGTAACCTTGCCGCCCTGTCCTGACAGCCAGGGATCTGCCGCCTATGTAAGAGGCGCAATATCCCGCATGCAGCTCCTTCGAGAATTTCTTTCCCCTTTTCTAGGGTAACACATTTCAACAGAGCTTTAAGGAAACCCGCCTTGAAGAGTTCTCCATTTCTTATCTCAAAGTTTGCCGCTCGCTTCTTCAAGACAGGTTCTTGTGGTGAATCAAGCAGCATGCCGTCTTGAAGATATGCCCATATGCCATCCATCCAGGCAGAGTTTCGGTCAAGTACTCCAATGGGATCATCTTCAGTGATACTTCGTTTTTTCCATAACTTCCAAGAAGACTGATCGGGGCGTATCAAAAGAGGCGGAGGATGCCAATTTCGATAGTGCATCCACCTGATTGTTTTTAGATCTGGGCACTTGACTTAGATTGAACTCTTCAAGTGTCCCAGATTCAGCTTTGACTGCTTGAAGGTATTTGATCATAGCCGAATAGGTGGCTTCATAGTCACCATGGTATTGGCTAACAATCAACTGAGAGTTAGAGCAAGCGTCAATTTTTGTTGCCCCTTCCGCCTTGCACATGCGGATGCCGGCTAGCAGGGCCTCATATTCTGCCTCATTGTTTGAGGCTTGGAACTTGAACCGTAGTGCATACTCATATTTTTCCCCTTAAGGAGACAGACAAATTATGCCTGCACCACAGCCGTTCATAGTAGAGCTCCCGTCTACATACACTTTCCAAACCTGATCAGGGTGGTCCGGTGCAGCCGGCCTTGTCATTTCGACAATGAAGTCGGCAAACGCTTGACCCTTCACTGCCTTCCTTGGTTCGAAAGTGATTTCAAGACTCTGCATTTCAATGGCCCATTTGAGCATCCTACCAGATCACTTCAAGGTTGTCATTGGCCGCTTGAGAGGTTGGTCTATGTAGTTCACAACCGGATGTGCTAAGAAGTAAGGTTTCAACTTCTTAACAGCCATGTAAAGGGCGAGGCCAAATTTTTCAACCATGGGGTACCGTAGTTCAGCATTTCTAAGCACATGGCTAATGAAATAGACTGGGAGCTGAATGCCGTCTCTCTCAACAAGGAGAACGGCACTGAGGGCATGATCAGAGACGGCTAAGTATATGTAAAACGTCTCCTTGGGCAGAGGGCTAACAAGCCTGGCAAAGAGTGTAAAGGCTACCTCAGCATCATCCCCCTATTCAAATCTAGTCTTCTTCCTGATTGCTTGGAAGAAGTAAAGGCATTTGTCACCTGACCAGCTGAGGAATCTCCCCAACGCCGCCAGGCAGCTGGTGAGCTTCTGAACTTCCTTGAGAATGCGGGGTGAATTCATGTCAATCACCTCCTGTATCTTCTCGGGGTTAGCCTCTATCCCCCTTTGATCAATCAAGAAACCGAGAAACTTCCCAGACTCAACACCAAAAACACATTTCTTGGGATTTAACATGACCTTATGCCACTTGAGTGTGGTGAAGGTTTCTCGAAGATCAGCAAAGTGATTCATCTATAGCTTGGATTTAACTATCATGTCATCAATGTACGCCTCTACATTCCTCTCAATCTTATTAATGAAGACAGTATTAATCATCCGTTGGAAAGTAGCCGACACATTCTTCAAGCCAAACGGCATCACCGTATAACAGAATAACCCGTGATTAGTGACGAAGGTCGTCTTCTCTTGATCTTTTTTCCACAGGGGTATCTGGTGGAAACCTGAGTAGGCATCCATAAAACTCATTAAGGCATGCCCGGCTATAGAGTCGACCAGGCTGTCGATCTTTGGAAGCATGTAACTATCCTTTGAACATGCCTGGTTCAAGTCAGTGTAATCTACACACATGTGCCAGGTACCATTCAGCTTCTTTACAAGCACCATATTCGCAACCCAATCAGGGAAGTTACATGGCCAAATGAACCCAGCGTCTAACAGCTTTTTGACCTCGGCAGCTGCCGCCTGACTTCTTTCCTGGCCGTGATTTCTTTTCTTTTGCCGGATGGGCTTCTTTTTGGAATCCAAGGCGAGTTTATGGACAGTGAGATCCGGGGTGATGCCTGACATCTCTTCCACCTTAAAGGCAAAAATGTCTTTGAATTCTTTCAGCAGGAGGTGCAGGTTTGTACCTAACTTTTCAAAGGCAGCCGTCTGATGAGTGCCATTTATGGCACTCATTTGATGAGTATTTAGGTTGTTTAGTTTTATGCATTTTCTCTTTATTTCCCTTTTTTCTCTATTTTTGTGTTTTTATGGTTTTTCTTGTGTTTTCTCCTTTATTTCTCTTCTTTTCGTGGTTGTAGGTATTGAACAAGGTTGAGGACTTGATATTGGTGGTTTTCTAAGTTGGAAGATGATTTTGGAATAAGCTCATAGCATTGGAAAAGCTTAAGACGTAAGGAAGTGAGTGCTCCAAGTTCTAGCTCTTGCGCTCTCAAGTTGTGCCCTCATGAAAGGTGGTGTTGAACCCACCGAAGAGTCCATTTGAATCTGCCATATTTTGTGTCCATCATCATCATATGCGTGCGCTCGAAGACCCCAATTGCGAACGCACGAAGCGGCGAGAAAGACGGAAGAAACCTAGAAAAGAGCGAGCATGCAAGCCTCTTCCGCGGGCGTACGTGCCTCATGCGCGGGCGCACGCCCTTGCTCGCGCAGGCGCTCCTCTCTGTTTTCCAGCTTCGCTCGATTCGTTTTCGCACCTCTTATAAATACCTTTTTCAGCCGATTTTTGTAAGAAGTTTTTAGACATAATTTTGATCATAATTTTAGCTTAGTTGAGAGCTTCTCTCTCTAAATATAGGGTTAGTTTTAGAAGTAGATTTTAGAGAGAGAAAGTGAGGAATTTCATTAGGAATTTGAGAGATTGAATATTCAAGGTGATAATTGTATTGAAGATTTCCGTAATCAATCAATGAGGATTTCTAACTCTATCTCATTTTATTGCTTTGTTTAATTTCATGTTTGTTTGGTTTGATTTTGATGTTTAATTCTTGATTAGTGTAATTGTTCTTGATATTTTGTTGATTATTGATTTCTTTAGTTGTTTGTTGGTAGATGGTGATTCTTGAGTAGTTGTTTTGCTAGGAATTTAGTGAAACATGTATGATTGATTGATTATGATTAATTTGGGAATTGTGTTGATTGATTGTTAAGGTTAAAGTGATTAATGTAAGTTTTCATGTGTGTAATTTTATTAAGCCTTGAGAATTATTTTAGATTGCATTGTAATTGCTAATGACAAGACAAATTGATTAGGAATTGCAATTATCCATTAGTTTAGATTGTGATTCTCTTAGTTTGTTATTCGTTAGAGACATCTAGCTTAACGATTAGGAGGTAGCTCTTTGATTCCAATTGATTGCTCTTATTATTAGTCTTCACAACCATTGATTAGCATGTTTTTCCCAAGTTGTTGCAATTGTCATGATTACATGTTAATCCCCATTCCTAGTATTTTATTTGTTTGTTAATTTGTGGCGTTGCCTCTTCACCTTCGAGTTGGACCTAGCTTAGGCCCAAATTGAAAGCACTTGAGCGAAACCGTTCCTTTGGGTTCGACCCTTGACTTACCTCTATACTTGTAATTAGGTTTGTTAAGTGTTTATAAATTTAGTTTGACTTAGGGAGGATTAGTCAACGACCTAGTCTTTCCTCTTGTCACCGTCCCCACCTTAACAGTTCGCTTTGGACGGCTGTCGTCCAGAGGAATATCAATATGATCACCAGCCAGCTGGGGACGGAGTTCATCTGACCGTTCCCCAATCAATGATTGTTATTTCTTCTCCTTCTTCAGCTGATCAGCTTTTCTTTTCTTTACGGCTGCTAGTGGGGCTGGGTCAGAGTCCTTGACATCGTAAAGGTCTATTGGCTCTTTCAAATGACCGGCTGCAGTAGTCGTTGGTTTGACGTCTGAGAGGTAACAATCCCTTGCCGTCTTGTGATCCCCGTTCAGGGAGCCAACAGAGCCATCATCCTTTCATATTTTAACAACATGAGAGCTGGGATGATGACGGCCTTGCACTCGTTCAGAGTGGGTCGGCCCAAAATAATGTTATAGGCGGTCAGCTCTTCAACCACCAAAAACCGGAAGATCATATGTCCCCCTTTTCCCTTCTGCCCCAGCCGGATGCGTAAGTCAATTTGTCCGATTAGGTGCTCGACCCCTCCCCCAAAGCCAACAAGGGGATGGGAGACGTCACGCAGATTGTCCAGCTTGTACTTTAGCTTGAACAGACACTTGTAGATGATGAGGTCAGAGGAGCTACCAGTGTCAATAAGGATCCGACCAACCAGCTGGTTGGCAACCTTATATTTAATGACGATCAGGTCGTCATGCGGTCGGCGGACTTTGCCCTGATCCTTCTCAGTGATGAGGACGTCTAGGAAAATACCACTAGCAGACGCCTGCCCATCATCAGCAGAGTGGATCATCTTCTTTTGATGATCCTTGGTGCCCCGAATGGTCGGGCCACCACTTGCGAATCCGCCTGCTATGGTGTAGATCGGATCCTTGTCAGTATCTGAACTGCTAGTAGGGTGGATAATCTTAGACGACTGCCCTGGATTTGTCTTGACAGTCACTTTTGTTGGAATTAATGATTTTGATGATGACACAACCTCACTTACTTACAAACTAATAAGTGCTTGATTGTTTGAGTGCGTGATCAGTTGCAAAGACTAGGAGAACTAAGGGTCTTGCGAAGATACCATGAGGAACAGGAAAGCCAGAAGCAAAGCTATCCAAAAGAAGAGTTCCTTTGCAGGAACTGATGCTTCAAAAATGAAGTGTTGAGAAGAGAAGGTTCCCCTCCGAGAACAGAAGCTTCAGAGCTGAAGCTTCACCAAAGAAGAGAAGTTCCCCTTGAGGAACAAAAGCCGCGGATTAGAAGCTTCATCAGAGAACATAAAGAATAAATATATTTTTATATTTTAGGATTTATGTAAGTATAAGAATTAAGTTACATTCGAAATAGCTGTGTGGAGTTGGTCTTAGAAGATAAAATAGTGCAAGCATGTTTTTAAGAAAACAGTTAATTTCTAACGTTTATCTTTTCTTAACTAAAAAGGATTTTATTTTTATTCTAATTTTGGAAATATCTTTTTATTAAATAAAATCTAATTTTAAGTTTTCCTAAACTTGCGGCCTACTCCCCATGATCTCTTTCATGTCATGGTCAAGCACATTGAGGAGTTCATGTCCCTTGAATTTAGGAACATGATCTTCTTAGTGGGTTGGAGAAGTGGCGTAATGGAGTTGCTGCACAAAGAGATTTTTCCAAAGCGTTTATTTCTCTATAAATAGTTTTTAATCTAAGTTGGAAAAACTCACCCTTGCTCAATTAAGTTTTCAGCTTTTGCTTTCTTTATTCGAGTTAAGAGTCCAATTCCACATTACTGAAATAGAGTGTTCTTATGTTCTTATACTAGAGTTATTTCTTTCGAGTTGTACTTTGGGGAATGGGGAAGTTTGAGTGAACTTCTGTTTGTGAGAAAGAGAAGTGAGAAAGACAAGAGAGATAGAGATAGAGAAGAGAAGAGTAACAAGTTGGGTGACTTGTTCCTCGAGGCTTTAGGTTCGTTGAGGAACTCAAAGTTAGAGTCTTTAGTTTGTAATAGGATCATTTGCCCTATTCTAGTGAAGATTCTTTTCCTAAAATCCCAAGTGGTCGTGGTTTTTCTCCTTGTTAGGGCCAAGGAGTTTTCCACGTAAAAATCTCTCCTGCACTTTTTAGTTCTTTTAGCTTATCTTTCTGTTCCTCTAGCTTACTTAGTTTAAATTCCGCAAAAAGTTTGACTATTCTGTCATACTACAATTCAACAACCCCCCCCCCCCTTTCTTGTAGTATTCATTGAAACAACAGCTTTGGACTTCAAGACATAGGATTTCAGCACTTCCTTGTCAGCTAGACGGTCCAAAGTCCGCTTGAGGCTATAGCAATCGTTGGTTTCATGGCCGACTTCCTCATGGAAATGATAGTATTTATTTTTGTTCCGTGACTGGACGGAACTCTTGATTGGATTCGGCTTCTCAATGGTCAGCCAATCCTTTATCTCCATGAGGATGGAGTAGCAGTCTTTATTAAACTCATACCTCGGAACGTACGGTTTGAATTCTTTCTTTTTCTTTTTGGACGGCTGATCAGGTTCATCAACCGCCCAAACTTCTTTTCTCTTTTTGCTCTCTTCATCTTTCTGAGCCGGCTGAGAGGACCGACTCTCTTTTTATTTATCAGACTTCTTAGAGTCTGACTGATGGTTGGACGAGTAGAGGTCGGTAGCTTGAATAAAGCTCTCCGCCTCCATCAACGCCTCTTGGAGTGTGAAGATCCTCTTTCGAACAAGGTCAAACTTAAAGGTTGACCCATCCTTCATACCCTTGAAGAAGTCTGTGTAAGCTACCTCGTCGGACAGCCCTTGAATCTGGATACTCACCAGATTGAACCATCTGACGTAGGAGTGAAGTCCTTCTCTCTCTCCTTGCCGTATGGTGCTCAAGTCGAGACTTGTTTTCTTGGCAGGGATGTTCATCGAGAAGTTGGAGGCAAACAGAAAGGCAAGCCTCCGGAAGCTATCAATGCACCCGGCTGGCAGGTTACCAAACCATTGTTGGGCTATGCCCTTCAAGGTAGCCGGGAAGCATTGGCACCACATAGCATCCTCCAACCCCTGCATGTGCATAAGGTTGGTGTAGGCCATGAGGTGGTCCTCAGGGTTGGTGGTATCGTCAAAAGCACCAACCAAAACATTCTTAACCTTGGCCGGTTGTGCCACCTCGGTTATCTCCTTGGTGAACGCAGAAGTTTATTCACCAAGTTTAAGTAGACGGAGCTGTCAGTCCAAGGGTTGGACATTATATGTTGCCTGTCCCTTATAGAGGGTCGGCTGCATAAAAGGAGTGGTGTACTGCCCGTATGGCATCTGAGGCACATACGAGACTGCCCCAATCATCTGAGGGCCAATATGGACGGACTTACCGCCTGTATGGCTCTCATACAAGGACTAAGAATTCCTTGCAAATATATTTTTAAATCTGTATGGAAAGCTCGATGTAGAGGCTGACTCAGACAGCTGCTAGCTCCGGTTATGGTCGATGATGTGTCGAGCATCAAAGAAGCTTTTTTTGATGTCATCCGGCTGAATAGCTCGGATGACCTTCCTTTTGCCCGTCTGGGGCAGAAGGATCTTAGTCCAATCAATGGCAGGCGTAGTCTTCTCCTTTGGATGTGGAGTAGGATGCCTGTCTCTAACTGACTTCCTCCTCTCAGCTTGAGAAGTCTTCTTGGCCGACTGACCCTTGTTAGATCTAGTCATCCTCTTGTTAATCAGGTCCTTGATTTCACCCTTGAAACTTGTCATGAATTTCATGAGTTCTCCCGGGTTACTGGAGCCTGACCCCTTGCCGCCTTGGTGTTACCAGGAGGTGGTCTAGCAGTCTTGCTAGTACCAGCTTCATTGTTGGTTCGTTCCAGCTTATCTCTGAAACGGATGTGCTTAGAGATGAGTGACCCATTAGCGGCCACATATGTCTCAACGTCCACATTGTGGTCATCTTCATGGTCTGTAAAGATCTCCCTATCAACCCTAGGACGGTTGGGGTCTGGCGACGGTACAGACTCTTGAACCATCTTTGAGATACTTTCCCCACAAACGGCGCCAAATGTTTTGGGTGTTTTTTTCCCTCGGGAGAGTTTTAGCTCGAAGACTGGTCTGGCGCAGTCCGTACCGGCAAAACATGGAGACTCTGGTTGGTAGGAGCTCCGCCTCCGACGATCAAGTTAAAATGTGTAGGAGAATGCAAAGAGTGCGGAAAAGTAAAGTGAGATCTTCTCAGATTCCGAGATCAGGTGTTTTTTCTGATGAGAGAGAATTTAGGGTAGTGTAATAAATGAACGTGTCCCCAAAATGGGGGAAATCTCCCTATTTATAGGGTCATGGGAATACATGCTCATTAGGTCATTCTAACTTAATGGGTTGCGCCGTTTTGGGCTTTCTATGGAATTGGGCCTTGAAGGCCGCAATTCCAGTTGATATCTGAGGCTGACACGTGTTAGTTGGTGAGTGGCCCATGTTGGACCTGCCCAAGCTTGACACGTGTCCCTCTCTGATTGGGCAACGTGTCTAGGGTATTTTTACCCTAAACACATTGAGTTAAATTATTTTTCAAATCTTTCCACACAATTTGAGAATAAAAAAAATGTTGTTTTCAAGTAGTACTTCGTATATCATTATTTTCAGGGTTAAAAATATATGATTTAGACATATTTATAAGTAAATTCATTATCACTCATTAAATTATTGAATATTACAATATTTGTGAAATGAATATGAGTATCAAGATTTGTAAGTTGTGCATCACACGGGTGTTATACTAGTAAAGAACTAAATTAGTACTTAACTCGACCAAATGACAGGAAAACACTTATAAAGAAAAATAAGTTTACAGGTTACCGAATAAAGGAACATGTGTAGAAAATTACATTTTTTAATGGAAAATCATTTTCAAAATAAACAAGGCTTAAAAATCAACAAGATCCAATTTTACCCTTATAAAATTCCTTAAAAATTTACGCCCCATTTTTAAAAATCAATAAATCTGGTTTTTTGACATTCTCCAACTTGCTGGTAGAGGTGGGATATCCGATCCAAAAATTTAGATATCCAATCCGGCTTTTTAAATTTCGGATATTTCGGATCGGACATCCGAAAAATTTCGGATCGGATTTGGATCACAAATTTTAGAAATTCGGATATCCGATCCGATCCGGTTACATAATAAAAATATAAATTTTAAAATATTAAACATTAAATAAACCCTAAAATCCCACATTCACCCTTGCAAACCTTCACATTCTTGTACTCCGCGCAGCCACACTCACAAAAACATCTCCATCTCCCAAATTCCCACTAGGCCACCTGCCTAAAGGCTTAACGGAGCTAATTTCAGTTTTCATCATCGGTCAAACTCCAACAACACCCTACACACTACCACTCATGATGACAAAGAAAAATTGAAGAAGCAATGAGTTTATTATTATTATTACTACTACGTATTATAGTTGATGTGAAAAATTGAAAAAGTAGTGAATCAACTGTTAACTTTGCCAATTGCCCAGCTGCCAACTCTAACTCAAAATGGAGCATGTGACAAGTTTGGGAGAAAAACAAAAAAAATTTAATATCGATAATCGGATTGGATATCCGGTGATCTAATCCGAAATTTCAGATATTCGAAAATTGGATATCCGGTTTTTTTCGAATCGGATTCGGATCGTAATATTACCGATTCGAAATTTTTGGATATCCGAATTTTCGGATCAGATCAGGTCGGATATCCGAAATGGCCAGCCCTACTTGCTGGTGGATGTCATTCCTTTTCTTTTTCTTTTGTTAAGAGAAACAGGTAACCGTGTTGCTCATGAAATTGCAAAACTTTCCTCTTCTTATGATTCTTTTAGAGTTAGGTTAGAGAAAGTTCCTCATTGTATATTTGAGTTTGTTTTGCCTGATTTAAGGCCTTCGCTTGATTAATAAAGTTTGAGCTCGGTTTTCGTTAAAAAAAAAAACAAACCAGTTTTTTAAGCGTATTTTTATGAAAAGGGTTTGTAGATCGGCGTTCTCTGCTAGAATTCTTCATCATCAAGGTCTGTGGGTATCGTTCTTAAAAACTCGACCTTTCTCTCTCCTTAGCTCAAGTAGATTCATGAATTATTTGTTTTATTTTGTTGAAATTTACGGTTTTTGTTGATGAAATTTGTGTTTTCTGTTGATGAATGAATCTTGGTTTTTGTTGATGAATTTAGGATTTTGTTGAGGATTGAATTAACTTTACACGTATCATATATGAAGTAGTACACTGTACATGTCATGCATATAAATTGATAAAATCAAATCACAAATTTTAACTCTTGTTTATGAATTGATGAATTCATTTTGGTTTGGGCCTTAATTAAGGATGATTCTTCTGGTTTTGATCTAAGTGGTGATGAATTGTCCCTTTAAATGCATACATTCTTGGAATTTTAAAGATGTGTATTCCATCCTAATCGTAGACAACTCTAATTTGAATGCTTCATGGATGAAGCAGAAATTAGGGTGCCCTTTTGATTAGGTAACTTGATTGCCCTTTTTATATGACCCTTGAATTTATTGGATTATGCCCCTTGATGTTGTTGATAAAATGGATAATTATTGTTGACTGAGATAGAGGATTGTGTGTTGCTTGTTGATAAATGGTTGCCAGCAATGTGATATGTTGTTGTTGCTATTGTTGTTGGTGTGTCTGTGATATGTGCCTGAGTTTCTTTCATTATGTCTCTTTTTAATGTCCCTGATTAATGAGTTTTTTTCATTATGTCTCTGCTCGGCTCCGCTCTGCTCTGCTCTACTCTGCTTCAATCTTCTCTGCTCTACTGAAATCTGCTCTGCTCTGCTGACTCCTGCTCTACCCAGAAGCTCAAAAGTACAGGGCCTAAATCTGTTACAAATTAAAACACCTGCAGTCCAGTCCAATACTTCTTCTGACCTTGGTATATGCCTTGCGCCTTTTTAATGTTGTATGTAGCACCATCATAACTAATTACTAGTTTCCATTATGTAAAAAATTAGTGAGGGATCTAGTTATAATATTGGTATATGCGTTAATTATTATGTTGTATTATTATGTTGTATTAAATGAACCTTGCTCTTTGCAGGCGTACCATAGTGTAGACACCTGATTGTGTCTCCCAAAAAACCAAACCCTATGATGAGTACTTTTCACGTCATTGATTATCGAACGAGGTTAAATGTGAAAGAATCTCGTGATTTCTTTGTTTTTAATAAAATAGTTCTTTCTGTTTTCGAAAATCTTTCTTTTCGTATCATGTTTATGAAAAATGTTTAGTTTATTTTGGTCCATGATACGGGTCCAATAATAGTGTAGTTAGATGGGGTTTGGAAAGAGCTTTCCAACGATATATTATAAGCTCAATTCCGATGAATAATGAGGAAGTTATGGTCAAAATACTAAAGTGGATCTTAAATGAGTTTTATGGGCGACCCAATTATCAAGTGGAGGGTCCATTAATTATTATTCCTAAAGTCATTAGGAGTTACTTTAATTTTCTAGAATAATGTAGAAGGTTATTTTAAGTTCTAATGGGATTAGAATTATTAATTATGTTTTTATTTGATTTTGGAAAGATAAAGGATTTTATTTGGAATAAATTAAGTGTTTTAAAAGATTAAAATCTGATTTTTAAGGATAAGTATGGACTCTTATTAATCCCAATTATATTGGAAAAAGGACTCCGTATGGAAATTTATCATACAGCACCATCGCGCTGCGACAGCTTTAGAACCAATTTTACTCCAATTGAAATTCTAACTCTTTTTTATCGTTTACGGTCGTTTTTCTCCATAAACAGGGTTGATATTTCCCCATTTTCAATCACCAACAATCATCAACAATCACCATCTATTCTCTTCTCTCTTTAAGCTAGAAGCTTATTCTTTCTTTCTCTCTCTTTTTAAGCCTAACTTTTTCAAAAACACCACACGTTCATCAAGAGACTTAGACACACCTAGCCAAGCTCGAAGTTGCCTTCGCCCTAGACGTGAAAGGTTGATAATTTGGAGGGTTTGGTCCCAAATCCCTATTTCAATTATTTAAATTAATTGTTTGATTTAATATTTTTATTGAAGTTACTAACGTGTGTATTGTTTTGATAAAAAAAGATACGAGGCATCAAAGTAAGTAATTATATTACTTCTTAATTACTCTTTTGATATAGAAATCATGTTTAGAATATTAATTTAATTCCTTAGGATGCCTTTATTTCTTTCTAGTATCATGTTAGGAATAAAGCTTTGATTTTTATTGTTTAATGACATGCTAGGATTTGTTATTAATCTTGTTAGTATCATGCCTAGGATCTTGCTAATATTATTATGCTTTATTGAGATTATTATTATGATGATGATTTGTTGTATCATGATGTTGCTTGATATATTATTATTATTATTATTATTATTATTATTATTATTATTATTATTATTATTATTATTATTATTATTATTATTATTATTATTATTATTATTATTATTATTATTATTATTATTATTATTGCTTGATCACGCCCTCTCTTGCAGGTTTAAAGGAAATTTTACTTGAAATCATGCTTAATAAGATAATTAATAATTTTATTTAGGCTAATATGATTTTTAATTCAAGTGATCCCCAATAATAGATTTATTTGTGCATTAATACCAACAAACATAGATTAAATAGGTTTAGGATTAATATATTGATTGTATGTTAGTCAGAAAGCGCACATGAATATGAGAAGAACAAAGTACAGGCCTATTTAGGGCAGGTAAAATCTCTTTTAGGTTAGATTTGTACCTTCATCTCCGAATATCCAGTCATGGTTTAGGACCACTATGGGGTTAGCGATCTCATGGATTGTGAAGGGGTGTAACCTTCACTCTGTGAACGGTTTACAAGTTCCTGAAACTTGTTGGTGACTCTTTTGCTCTAGCTTCCTTCCCTTTGGATGCCACCATGATTAAGTGTATGACCACAGTGGGCCTTAAGTGTGGGATGCTTGAAATATTGAAAAGAATGGTGTCCTTCGAACAAGTGTATTATTCCGATAGAGGGTTCGGAGCTATTAGAAAGATAATTATTTAGTTAGTTCAAGTGATCGTAATGCCTAGGTGGAGGCCGTTTCCGATCACTAATATTAATGTATAATTAATATTACAGCTTAATCTTGACTGAACCCTTCGGGTCACATCCAAGAAACTAACGATCCGACACGACGAATTAATTCGAAAGGAATTAATGAGTCACTCGAGTAATAAATATTTAGACGTCGGAATTCGAGCTAGGAGCGTCGAAACCGAGCATCGCATATCGAGTCGAATAAATCAAAGACGAGATAGTAAAATCAATAATTAATCAACAAGTTACCAAAATACCCCTAGCATTGGAGTGCCCTGAGAAAACCGAGTGCTAGGGGCATTAGGGATAAAATGGTGGCTAGCATGTGCACCGCACCAAGCCTAGGCTGGCTGGTGCATGGTGCGGCATGCTGGCGCACCTTCGCTAGCAATACTGCTAGCACAAGGCTAGCAACCATCGCTAGCATACGCAAGCTAGCAGTAGCGTCGAGCTAGCAGCGCGCTAGCGTGCTAGCACTGCTAGCAATGCTAGCTGGCTGGTGCGGAAAGAGCAGGCAGCAGCGCACAGCAGCCCGCAATAATGCGCGGCTTGCTGGCGCTCGTTGTTGGGATGTGCAAGCAGCTAGCGTGCCCAGCCAAGGGGCCAGGCAGCCAGCTAGGCAGCCTTAGCGCCCAAGGCTAGCAGCGCCAGCTAGCGCGTTTTGGTTGGGGCGTGTGGCAATTTGAGAGCCAGTTGGGGAAGCCTTGGGGATCAAGTATTGGTCCCCCCCTTTCCCTTGTGGTCCTTACCTAACCCCTCCTCTTAGAATGCCACTTGTTTATTAATTAGTTGTTGGCTATTTTCTTTTGTTTTTTTATTTAAAAATAAAAGGAGAAAATTGATTTTACCAACTCTCCCACATTGATGGGAGAGTGGATTTCTCACTTGAATTTCCTTATAAATTGAGCGTATGGAAGAAAGCCTCAACAAAATTTCCAACAACTACATGTTTAAGGGAATTAGTTCACAAGGGGTCTAAGTGGACAAGGAACTTCTTTCGCAGAAGTTTAATGCCAATGACATCCCTAAATTCAAGCCTACCGACAACCCTTATTTTCATTTAAGAGCTTTCAAGACTATAATGAATATTAAGGCAATTTACAAGAAGGTCTTCCCTTCATTATTCACACTATCTCTTGAAACCGTTTGTCAACAATGGTTTTTCTCCCTAGAAAAGGAGAAGATCTCTACCTGGGACTCTATCACAAATGCTTTCATTGATAGGTACAAATGCAACATCCAAGTTGAGACTGACCATAGGGAGCTTGAGATGTTGAAACAAAAGGAAGATAAGGATTAATTTCCTTCTTCAACAAGTGGAGGGAAACTTCTGCTAAGATGGTAGAAGTTCCTACCGAAAAGAAGTCTGTGAGGATGTTCATCAAGAACCTCCATGAAAAGTATTCAAAACATCTAAAGTACCAACACAACTTGAATACTTTCAAGGCCGTCTATAACATAGGCAATGACATTGAAGATAACCTTGCAAAACAGAAAGCTACTAACCATAATAACAACAGTGGCGGGAAAGGAAAGAAGAACAACAATCCTTCTTCTTCCGATAACACCTACTCTAGTAACAATGTTAGTACCTTTGACCTTAATGAAGTCTTAGCCATGGATAATCAAAGACATAAAAAGCAACTAAGGAAAGAGTTCACCCTTATTGGGATGAACTACGATACTACTTTCAATCGACTCCATGCCAAGGGACTCATCACTCCCATTGGACCTCTTCAAGATCCAGCACTCAAAAATAGATCACCCAACTGGGATTCTAACGCTCATTCAAGTACCATCAATGTAGGGGACATACTACCGAGAGTTTTTGGAAGCTAAAAGAGACCATCCAATATTTGATCGATAATAACAAGCTTCCCATACCTCCAGCGGGCAAGAAGATCGAGTGATGATAAAGCACAAGACACGAGGTGAGCTTTAACGACAAGATTTCGTGACCTCTTTTCCTATTCTTTTTTTTTATTCCTCCTTTCCCCAATAAGTCTAGCATAGGCATTCCTCATCTTCCTCATTAGATTTATTAGAGTTTGTTTTTTTTTATCCTTTTTCATTTTAATAAAATGAGCATTTATTTCCTTGCGTGTGATCTTTGCATTGCATTGAAAAAAATCCATGTTGAACTAAGCATAAGGTATACTAATGATTTGAGGCACCTCTTGTAGCCACATCATATCACCTTTACTCTTTTCAAATATACAATCCTTTCTTGGAAAACCACTTTGAGCTTCGCCTAACGATTGACTTTTCTTTTTTCTACCCGCATCTACCTAACCCTAGGATGGGATGGTGTGCAATTTATGCAATTTTCAAAAAGACAAAAGCTTAAGTAAAATTCATAAAAATTTCAAAAGTTCAAATAACAATTTAAAAATGTAAAAAAGGGCAAGTGTTCCAATGTCTTTGATATGAACATGTCATTGATAAGAACACGTCTCAGATTGCATCTCTTATCGAGTGCTCGGTACCGTGCCTGAGAAACATGAATGCCAAGTGAGTGATAGACCACATGATTGGGATTGCCCACACTTATAAAAAAAGGACTGGAATAAAATTCATAAAGAAAAATAGAAAGCAAAAATAATAAACAAAAGAGTTCAAAAGTGAGAAACCTCAAGCATAAAAATACTAAGATTCAAAAGCAAGGTTGCACACCTTGGGTGCTTACATTGGGTCTTGAGCTTTCATCCTTTCTTCTTCAACCTTTAGCCTAGCCCCGTTACAACCCTTCAAAAGACCTCTTTGAGTTATACACACTTGTGCGAGGTTCGGCTAGAGCTACGTTCGACCTGATTCCTAACGGATACGTAGGCAACCTCACATTGGGGTGCGGCCGTAATAAAAATGTATTCATTCACATTCACATTCATACATGATCATATCAAGGGATCTCCAATGCTCATCCCTATCCATTTAGAGCTAGACATGGGGGCTTGATCCCTACTTCATTAGCCTACCCAACCTAAGAGTCACCATTATTTGGCTCTTCTCAAAATATTTTCCACACACTTAGCCTTTGCGCCCTAACTTTAGTGTCACTTTCACACACAACAGATATATGACCAAAGTATCCTTCCTTTAGGAACCCTTTGGTCATGAAATCTTAAACGTTGAAGCATGCCTTGTCATCTCAGAATCACTCACTATCACAATCATCATTGCATCACAAAGTATGAAGTACTTAGCCTCCGCGCCTAAGTTTTCGTCATCGAGTCAACAATTGAGATAGCCTAGGATGCTACAATCCTTGTACCATGAGATACAACATCGACGCATACATTTGACTAAGCTCATTCAACATGCACCACAAACACTCAAACACTTCACTTCTTCCTTCTCACGTCTTTCTTTTTCGAGAGAAAGTCGGTACCCTCCACAAAAAAAAGACGGAAAATTTTTGCATTTTCGAGTCACACGAGCACAAACATGATACAATGCACACACAAGTAATGTACATATCACATCGAGTTGAGTCTACACACACGTGTCAAAACACATTAAGTCACATAAAGAGTCAAATACACTAAACCTTGAGTTAACCTCAAGCCAAACTGATGAGTAAAAAAAAAAAGCAAACCTTAGGTCAACCCTAAGAAAAACATAATCAAAGTCTTATAGTCCAAAACATAGATGCAGGTGCACTAAGTCCCAGACGGACAAGTGATCTTTACAAATATCTAAGGCAAAAGACACAAGGTCTTAAAGACATACGAAGCTATCACTTCCAAGGCGTGGAGATGAGAAATTTTGACAAAACGGCTCAAGGCTTAGTGATCTTGGACAACATTTCCTAGGATGAGAAAGTTGTCACTTGCTTTGAGAAGATAGCTTAAGGCAAAGCAATCTTGGATGGTTCCCTAAGATGTGGAAGTTGTCGAACAAAACAACTTTGATTCAACAAAAATTGATTGTGTCCTGAGGCATAAACGACTCACACATCAAGTTTCTCAAGGCAAAGAGATCTATAATTATCGGACAAGTTTTTCCTAAGACGAAGAGAAATTGTCGATTGATGCACACTTCCTAGGGCGTAGAAGTTGGCGATTGCATCCCAAGGCGTGGGTACTTAGTGAAATTTCACTTGCAAGCTACTCAAGGCATAGAAGCTCACGGTAGGACTCTCAAGGCATGGAAACTGTTAAACTATTAGACTTCCCAAGGCGTGGAAAATCATCATTTAGAAGACTGTTTAAGACAAAGGAGTCTACGACATGTTGCCTGAGGCTAGGAAATTTGTCGTCATTCACTTGTGAATTTTTCAAGGCGTAGAAGCTCATGATAAGGATTTTCCGAGACGTGGAAAACCGTCATTCAGTGGATCGCTCAAGACGTGGTGGTTCGCGATAGAATTCCCAAGGCATGGAAGACCATCATTTAGTGGATCACTCAAGACGTGGTGGTTCGCGATAGAATTCCCAATGCATAGAAAATTGTCATCTAGTTGATCGCTCGAGGCTAGTGGTTCGCGATAGAATTCCAAAGACGTTAAAATCGTCACAACAAAATACAACAAAATCAGTCACTATAGAGACGTGTACTCGACGGTGCAAGATACGCGATTCTAACTCTTTTATCTGTTTAGCTAACGCTAGTTTGCAGGTATCGGAGTCACAAGAATGATTTAGGATCGTAGAATGTTCTTAATCATTCTTCGTCCCTATCGCTACTTTGACTTTTGTTTTCGAAACTTATGTTTCTCCAAACTTAGTCAAAGTGGGGGCTTTTGTAGACACCTGATTGTGTCTCCCCAAAAACCAAACCCAGTGATGAGTAATTTTCACGTCATTCATTATCGAATGAGGTGAAATGTGAAAAAGTCTCGTGATTTCTCTGTTTTTAATAAAATAGTTCTTTCTGTTTTCGAAAATCTTTCTTTTCGTATCCTGTTTATGAAAAACGTTCATTCCAGTTTTGTTTGGTCCATGATACGGGTCTAATAATGGTTTATTTGGATGAGGCTTGGAAAGAGCTTTCCAACGATATATTATAAGCCCAATGAGGATGTTATAGCAAAAATACTAAAGTGGGTTAAATGAGTTTTATGGGAAACCTAATGATCAAGTGGAGGGTCCATTAATTATTATTCTTGATGTCATTAGGATTTAATTTAATTTTCTAGAATAACCTAGAAGGTTATTTTAAGTTCTAATGGGATTAGGATTATTAATTATGTTTTTATTTAATTTTGGAAAGATAAAGGATTTTATTTGGAATAAAACAAGTGTTTAAAAATATTATAATCTGATTTTTAAGGATAAGTACGGACTCTTATTAATCCCAATTATATTGGAAAATGGACTCCATACGGAAATTTATCATACAACATCATTGCGCTGCGACAAGCCTGTCGCCAGACGACAGAGCTGTCGCGTCGCGACAGAACCAGTTTTACTCCGATTGAAATTTTAACTCTTTTCTATCGTTTACAGCCGTTTTCTCTATAAATAGGGTCGATATTTCCCCGTTTTGAATCACCAACAACATCATCTATTCTCTTCTCTCTCTAAGCTAGAAGCTTATTCTTTCTTTCTCTCTCTTTCTAAGCCTAGCCTTTTAAAAAACACCACACGTCCATCACGAGACTTAGACACACCTAGTCAAACTCGAAGTTGCCTTCGCCCTAGACGTGAAAGGTTGATAATTTCTGAGGTTTTGGTCCCAAATCCCTATTTAAATTAATTGTTTGATTTAATTTTTTTTTATTGAAGTTACAAACGTGTGTACTGTTTTGATAGAAAGAGATACGAAGCATCAAAATAAGTAATTAGATTACTTCTTAATTACTCTTTTGATACAGAAATCATATTTAGAATATTATTTTAATTCCTAATATCATGTTAGGATGCCTTTATTACTTTCTAGTATCATGTTAGGAATAAAGCTTTGATTTTTATTGATTAGTGACATGTTGGGAATTGTTATTAATCTTGTTAATATCATGCCTAGGATCTTGCTAATATTATTATGCTTTATTGAGATTATTATTATGATGATGATTTGTTGTATCATGATGTTGCTTGATATATTATTATTGTCATTGCTTGATCACGCCCTCTCTTGCAGGTTTAAAGGAAATTTGTACTTGAAATCACGCTTAATAAGATAATTATTAATTTTATTTAAGCTAATATGATTTTTAATTCAAGTGATCGCCAATAATAGATTTATTTGTGCATTAATACCAACCAACATAGATTAAATAGGTTTAGGATTAATATATTTATTGTATGTTAATCAGAAAGCGCACATGAATATGAGAAGAACAAAGTAGAGGCCTATTTTAGGCAGGTTCAATCTCTTTTAGGTTGGATTTGTACCTTCATCCCCGAATATCCAGTCATGGTTAAGGACCACTATGGAGTTAGCGACCTCATGGATTGTGAAGGGGTGTAACCTTCACCATGTTAACGGTTTACTAGTTTCTAAAACTGGTTGGCGACTCTTTTGCTCTAGCTTCCTTCCCTTTGGACGCCACCATGCTTAATTGTATGATCACAGTGAGGCTCAAGTGTGGGATGCTTGAAATATTCCCTACACATAGAAGCAAGTATTATTATGTTATTATCTGGATAAATGGTTATACTTTGCACTTATATTTGTAGAATTCTAAATCAAATTGTATTGTTTTCAATGATTGGTAAAATCATTGAGAATGGTTCTCAAATAAAGGAAAGGCATTTCTAAAATATACTTCCCATAAAATGACTTTTACGACTAAGTCCAAAAGGACTATTGGACATCATGTATTCAAAATACTAGGTAGTTTTGATAAAAATGAAGTATTGAGTTGAAAACTCAAATTGTCAATAGTTGACAACCAACATATCTTTTCGCTTCGTACACAAATGAGTAGGACTCATTAATGTAGTAATACGAATTAAACGAAAACATGGAACTTTGTTTTACGACACGTTAGATTCTTAATTATGCCTAACAAAGTATAAAAGCCAACACACTTAAAGAAATGGTTCTTAAAGGTTATGAGATGATGTGTGATAAGAAATATAGGAAACAAGGAACATAGAGGAGGAATACAAGATTCCAATTCTACCTATGAGTTCATGTTATAGTAGTTAACTCATTATCTTCACAAAGTATCGGATATTGCTTGAGAATCCACTTTGAAAGTGACCCCATACCATTGAAATTAAGCTAAGTGATTGACTTACAAGCTTGAAAGAAGCATGTGATGCTACATCAGTTGTAAGGTCGAATGCTTTGTTTAAAGACCTTTTAAGCTAAGGCTGGAACAAATATGTTAATTATGTTCCATGATCAGCAAATGATCCGTTTACACACAAAAAGACTCACATTCAAAGTAAAAGAGCAATAGTTGTTTGTTTTATTTGAATGGCATGCCCCCCCCCCCTTCTTATGTGCTTTATATGATGTTTATCGTTTGCCTATATGTCTTTAGGTTTAGAGTTAGGGGGGTGGTCCAGTCTAAGCTTGGGGGTGCTTTCTGCCTTTGTTTCTATGCTTCACCATATTTCCCCCCCTGCTTTTGTAGTTCATTCCTGGTCTCCTATGCTTCTGGTATTGATCTTTGTGTTGTTCGGTTTTATGATGATGCTGCTGTATTTCTGCTGATTTTTCTGCCCGGTTATTGGTTGTTGTTTGTTTCGCTGATTGTTGTCCGTTGAGTTTCTCTGTGTCTTTATTATGATGATTCCTGATGATGACTGTCTGATTTCTTATCTCCTGATACTATTTTAGTCTGATGATTCTGACCCTTGATGCTGCTATTACTTGCTTTTTCTTTATTTTCCTACATTTTATTTTCTATTTTCTTCTTTTCTTTTGTATTGAAGTTACTAACAATTTTCTTTGTATATAGTTTTTTGTTATTTCTCACCTTGCTCTATTGCTTATGCTTTGGATTTCGACGATTCATAAAGGTGCTCTTTCACCTTGTTTAATGTGCAATAGCTTTGGCGCCCGGTGAGATCTTTCTACTTCTTTTCTTTTTCTTTTCTTGGTTGCTTAGTCTAGGATTAGTTCTAGGAGAAGTTGAATGGTTCGAGGTTGTTTGCTTTTTAACACCCTAGTGTGTTTGGGAACATTGGCGTTGTGGCTGAATGTTCACTTGTTTGTTGATTAGGATTTATGTGTGTTAGCATTACTTCCTTTTTGCTTTCTACTTCTCCTATACTTTTCTATTTTTCATTTCATTTTCCTTTTCTTCTTTTTCTTTTTCTTTGTTTTCATCTTCCTTCATGTTTTCCTTTTTCTCTTTTTCTTATTCTTTTCTTTTCTTTTTATCTCTTTTCTCTTATAAAAAAAAATTAAAAAAAAATATTAAAAAAAAAACCTTGTTTTTGTGAATATGAATAAAATGTTTTTGCTTTTACTTTGGATTTAATACCACTCGAACTTGCACACTGGCTATTTTTCTTCCTAAATACAATGGTTTGCACGGTTTGAGAGTATCTTTGGTTGATTTTAGGATAGGGTATGCTAAGGTAGCGGTTTAGACCTTTTGGGGCCTTGAAGCCGGATTCTTTTGGTTTGTGGTAAGACGGAGTTGCTTCCTTTGGTGAATTTGACACCTTTAGTAAGTTTTTGCTACAACCGTGTGAGGTTTCTCTTTTTCAAGCTTTCATCACTCTTGATTGTGCGGCGTGGATCCTCCACCTTCGCATCCCTAATCTTGAATCTTGATTCATAATTCTCAAACACGAGACCGAACCAACTAGGAAGGACAAAGGCCATTTTTCGGGGTGGTAATTTTTCATTTCTAGGATTTTCTTCTTTCTTTTTAGTTCATTGGGTTTACATTTTCCATCTTGCTAACCATTTGAGCCATTCCCCTTCTTTTCAAGCCACATCTTTAGAACTTTGAACCTTTTGTTTCTTTTCGTTCCATTATTTGTTTTTGTGAAGCAAATGGTCATGCTTTTGGAGTTTGTGATCTATAAAGTTGGAAATTGGTTTTATTTGTATGCGAACTCGTTTTTTGTACATATTGTGAATAATGGCAAATGAATATAATCGAAAAAGCTGTCCATAGTTAAAAAAGGCAAGGACATAATAAATGCAATATCGAAAAAGCCGTCCAAAGTTAAAAGAGGCGAGGACAATTGCTTTGATATAATGAAAATTACATAAAAAAAAAAGAGAAAATGAAAAATTCAAAAAATAGTTTGATATGATTCTTTTCCCTTTTCTCGCATTGAGGACAATGCTTCCTTTTAGCTTGGGGGAGAAGCGTTTACGCTTTTTGTATATATGCTTGTGAATATAGCTTTGAATAAGCTTGGGGGTATTAGTTTGTTTTTGTTTGGTGACTTCTTGGTTTTGGTGTTGAGGTGTGGCCAACCTTTGCTTCATAATCTAGGTGTACCACCAAATTCTAAATTTTAAGCCTACCCCTAACCTTTTGCCCTTACGTTACAACCTTTGGGAAAGTCCTTTCGACCTAGTGGTTGAGTCATACACCGAGGGAGGGCATTATGAGTTAAAGCCCAAAGAAAAAGGATGCAAGGTTGAGATGTCGAGAACCCTCAAATTCTATTCTTTTCCGGTTCCTTCGTGGAACCATAGAGACACTTATTAAGGGAAGATTTGAAGCCATTAGGGAGAACGCGGTTAGATTGGTTGGGATGAAAGTGGATTGCGCCTCATTAGTTCTCTACGCTTAGCATACCCTATGTTTCAATCAACCCTCGATAACTTAGAACGTGCTTGCCATTGTTGTTTTAGAAAGCTTGATATCCTTTGTGCCTTGATCATGTGCTTTGTATAAGCATTTCTTTTCTTTTTATGGTTTTAAACTTTTTCTTTTCTTTTCTTTTTACTTTGCCTCCTTTTTAATAAAAAGAGTTATAGGTTAACCTCTTTGGAAACCTTTACGAGAGCATCACTCGTCCTCTAGAGCGATCTAGGGGTTTAAATGGCTTGTCTTTAGTTGCTAAAATTGACCGTGATTCCTACGAAAGTGAGTTATTGTATATTCTCATCTTCTCTAATTTTCTTGTTTCTTTATATGCTTGAGTAGTGTCATCATTTTCCCTTGGGTTTGATTTTGTTTTGCTCGAGGACGAGCAAAAGTTTAGCTTGGGGGAATTTGAGGAGCGTCGTTTATGGCGCTCAAAAGAATAAGATTTAGGTTCATTTTCTTTATTTTCTTTCATCATTTTCATATAATTCTTTTAGTTTTATTTTATTTTCCATTTTTATAATTCACTTTAGTTCTCGATTGGTTTTTACGAGTTTTTCATATTATTAGTTGATAATTCATAATTTCAGTCTTAGTTTTACCTTGCTACGCTTCCTCTCTTTGTTTTATTTGTGTTTTGTAGGTGAATGATCAAGTCAATTTGCTCATTTTGGGATTGCCATGTTCGCGGGCATCATCTCGAGTGCACTGATGATGGGGATGCTCGGGAGCGCGGAGTTTGATCAAGCAAGCGAAGGAGCCAAAGCCTATGCATCGCACAGGGGTGTGCGCGCGCGGCTGGGCTGTGCGTGCGCACAGCCTGTGTGGCCCTCTTCGCTCAATTTTTCTTATTTATAGCTTTTGACTTTCTTTTTGGAGGACGACTTAACTTTGTACTAGAGAGAGAAAGTAGAGAGAGAAGCTTAAGATTTACTTGTTTGTACTTGAATTTGATCTTAGATTTCAATTTGATCTTGAAATTCCTTCTTCAATTCAATGAATGTTTGTAAGATTTCTTTCCCTTGATTTACTTTTAATGCAATTCCTTCTAGTTTTTTGGATTTGATTGAGATTACATTCCTTGTTTTAGAATTTGTTGATTGATTGATTTTCTTTGATTTAGCTTTAAATGAATATGAATTTGATTGAATTTGTTTTGTTTCTTAATTTCACCATGTTTAGTGAGTAGATTAGTTGCTAGGGAGAAGGGGAAGCATGCTTGATTGATGATTTTTGCTAGTTGATGATGCTAAATTGATTTGAATGGTGCAATTAAATTGGTTGACATAGTTGTGCATGTGATTAATTAGATTAGGAGTGATCAACCTATAAGATTAATCTAGATTGCATTGCAAATTTCAATGACATGAACCCTTGATTTGAGAATTGCTTTAATTGATTGAATTTGATTGTGATTTTCCTAGCTAGCCATTCATAGTGAACCCTAGCTTGGCTTATAGGAGATAGCCCTTGAATTCCTTTGATTGCAACTATTGTTTGTCCTTTGCAATGTTTGAATTGATTGAGTGATCCTTCAATTAGCATAATCATTGAGCTTGCATGTGGAACCTATATCCCTAGTGTTTAGTATATTGAATTTCTCGATTCATCTAGATTTCTTGATACCTTAGTTACCAACCGCATCTTCCCACAAACTTTGAAGTAGCTTGACCTAGGCTATAGCTTACACCTATTCATTCCCTTGGGTTCGACCCTTGACTTACTATATACTCGTATTAGGTTGGTCGAGTGTTTATAAATTTTCTTTGGCTCTAGGAAAGGGTAGAGAACGACCTACATTTTCCTCGTGTCAAAAACAAACATTTCTCTAACATGAAAACTCACAAGGTTCAAGTCATGGACATGATTTGGGTTTCAAACATCTTTAGCAATGTCACATCGACAAGAACATAGTCAAGGCTCAATTAGATAGACTCTTGATAGTTGATCGATTTGAAATCGTTCTAAGACAAGTATGTCTTACTTGTTAAAATCGACAAAGAAAGGAGCTATTGTGCTTGTTATAAACAATTGACCATCTAAAAGCTAAAGAGGATTCCATTAGTTCAACGTTTTCACAAGAATTTGAAAGAATATGGCTACATTCATCAAATGTGGACAAACTGAATCTTGACTAGCTTAAATTTTAGTGAAGTATATAATCGACTTGGCAAGATATCAAAAATGTCTACATGATAAGTGTCATTTATGACACATTTTAGGGCGTTTTTCTCCCTTTGTTTTAGGTTTATTTTGGTCCTTCTCGTTTATTTCTTGTCCTTTTAGTCTCGTTTTAGTTATTAATGCCTTAGTTTATGTTTTTAGGCCTTAGTTTGCAATAATATACTTTTTTCTTGGTTTCTAGCTTGTTTTGCGTGCTTTTATATGTGATCTTTCACTCTTTGTCT
This sequence comes from Chenopodium album, assembly GCF_948465745.1. Taxonomy (NCBI): domain Eukaryota; kingdom Viridiplantae; phylum Streptophyta; class Magnoliopsida; order Caryophyllales; family Amaranthaceae; genus Chenopodium; species Chenopodium album. Next base: position 30,554,556 of record NC_137847.1, read on the forward strand.
CTTGGTCTATTTTTCGGTACTTGGCACGTTCCTCGTTGTTGATGACCCAAGAGAAGGCTGGGAATTTCATGAGAAAAATCATTGAAGCAAAGAAAGCTAAGAAGCAAGCAACAAGCATCACCAAGAAGCATCACCGAGCAGCCACAAGCAACCCACGGCAGCAAGCAAACAGCAGCAGGCAGCCGCGGGTGTGGCTTGGCCACCTGCGGGCGCGACCCCCTGCATTCCCAGCCTACTTTGCAAAGTGGAAATGGCTGGGAGATGGCCACTCGCGGGCGCGACTCTTTCCTCCGCAGGCGCGTCTTCTTGGTTTTTCTCGAATTTTAACTTCGATTTTCTTCTGTTTTTCGTGATGTATATATATTGTACGACCTCCTTAAGATTAGGGGGATCCAAATATTCTGATTTTTACACTTTCTTTCTCCTCTAATTAGGATTAGTGTTAGATTAGGATTTTCTCTCTCTATTTTAGGAGTAGTTTTAGAGAAAGAAAGCTTGAATTTCAATGGAGATTTGAGAGGTTGAAGAAGCAACTTTGTGGAATCTCTTCTCAACTATTCAATGAGATTTTCTAACTTTCTCTCATCTTTATTGCTTTCTTTAATTCTTAGTTTTGCTTATTTGTTTGTTGATTTGACTAGATGATTAGATTACTTGTTTGATTCTTGCTCTAGTTTTAGTTTTACCTTGTTTTCCATTTTCTTCTTTATAATTTTAGCTTAGATTTTGTTCTAGGGATATGGATGAAGGGAATGTTGATGTTTTTAATTGATTAATTGTGTTTGAATTATGATTGAGATTTGGTTTGAGAACATGGATGATGACTTTATTGGTTAGAGACTTTCTAGCTAATTACCCCTATGATTTTTTATCATGCTCTTAATTAATTGTGTGGGAGTGAGTTAATTGAGGGTTTAATTTCATCCATGTTTAGGATAGTTTAATTGCATGGGGGTGAATTGCTCTAGTTGACAATCATTTTAGCATGTTTGATTGTGCGGAAGTGAATTGAATGTGTTAATTTCTCCTAATTAAGCCCTTGATAATTTGTGCACATTTGGTTAGTTGAATTCATCAATATGCCTCGATTCCCCTATCCCTAGTGCTTTTATTGCTTGATTTTTTTTTTGGCTTACTTGTGTTACTTTACCTTCTTTCCAATCTCTATTTCACAACCCTTCCTACTAGTCTAATTAGCATGAATTGATACACTTAGTCTTCGTGGTTCGACCCTTTACTTGCCACTAACTAGTTTAGTGTAAGTTTAGGTTTATAAATTTTTAATTTGATTATGGATAGTAGCCCCCCTAATGACCTACTTTCCGTGATCACTACATTAGATAGAGCTATATTTGCTTGAGCCAAGAGTGATCATCTAAAAGTTATGAAATTGAAATTTTCATAAATAGCTCCACAAGGAATATAATATCTCTTTTCGGAGACCTCGAGGCCATTAGAAAATGACTCAAATGAACACCAATCATACGACTTCGGGTCCTCCACTACAAGTGCTGCAGGAAGAAACTTCGGGCAAAGCCTATGGCTTGTTGTAGGGCATAGGATATCAACAATGGCAAGTAGCAAAAATGCAACCTTAAACTCATACACATCCTCCAAGGGCTTAGACACCGTATCTGCTAAATTTTTCCGAGGAATTCCTGACACCTTGAAGGTGTTGTCCTGCTGAATCTATTAAACACACAGTCCAGTATATGTTGGTTGTCTTCATCAGTAGCCTCCATCGGCACTGTCTTAAATCCCATGGAAATACCTAACACCCAATGCGCTTGAACATGATCAAACGGAAACTCTTTCCCATCAACTGTTAACAATGAATTAGACGGAACATCAACCCTACTTGCAAGCTAATAACTTAACTCGCAAGGAAGCTGCTTGTTAACTAGAGCAAACAAACCAGCAAAACCCATCTCCAAAACTTCCTTTTATCTTCACAAAATTGTTGATTATTATTTCAAAACTCTCCACTCGGCAATTCACATTTTCAGGCTGCAACAACACAAGTAACAATTACTCCACTCAATCATTAACAACTCCATAAATCATATCAGCTTTTTTCATAAACCTAACTAATATACCCTTCTCAGTGCCTTCTCTCAACTTTTAATCACCTTCCCCTACTGCTTCACCATACCCCCTTTACTTAATGAGTTATCCTACCACACACACACACACATACAAGGTTCAACACTCCATAAAAACACTTACTAAAATTCAACTATTCCATAACTAATAATATTCCATGATTAATAATACGCATACTCACCCTATAAACTGCATCTTCCAATTTCCTACATACCTATGTCCATGCAAAACTTTTAGCAAACACAGCACAACAAATACATAGAAACACACAGACACATGCAAAGAGTACAACCCAGGAACAACCTTCTGTGATTTGCTGCAACCATCACCTTCACCATCAACATCACCTTCAAGATTAGACTCCTCGAAAACATCATCTGTTTCTCGCACAACCTTCAACATTCACACCACAATATTAATTACATTTAAACCTTCACAGAATTCACAGCAAACACAACAGCTACTGTTGTGTTTCTTTACACTAAAATTCACAGCACAACTCTATAAAGCCATGGTATTGGAGTCTAAAAGCGAAAACCTAACATTAAAACACTGCAAAAGACTAACAAAGCCTTAAAAATCACTGCATAAAAGAAACATTAAAGACCTGTAACAGCCCAATATTAATAGCAGATTCTATTCAATTAACCCAAATGATATAACCACAATTATGGGGCAAACTAAATCTCCCACTAAGCCATGGAATCTGATTCAAAAACCTCAACAAATTTCTCCCTTCCACTGTGATGTTGTTCACTCTTTAAAGTATAATGGATAAACCAACTTATAACTCAACTATACAACATCTCATATGACAGTAGCAAGGTGTTCCAATTCAGATTCAAGATTCGTACTAACAACCATTATTATTACCATTAAGAAACACATACTTTCACCATATTATTGCCAACTAATTCACCTAATTTAACAAACACAACACCAATTCACCAATTCAGGAATGCCGATAAACTAACACCTCCACAATTCATACTTTAACCTCCACATTCACATGTACAGTAATTTAACAAGCATAATTTGCACATGTACATAAAACACTAACCTTTTCGACAGGAGTTCGCCCATGTCCGCCACAAAGTCCGCCCATTCTGCCGCTGCGACCTCCCCTTCCCTTTCGACCAACAGCTTAACACAAATAACGGATTATCATACTTTTTAATTGTTCAAGTATTAACAATTTCAACACTAATCCATTCAAAACAAAAAACAAATGTTTCAACACTAATCCCCTTACCTGACATATTGCCTTTTTCTGCTTCTTACAATTTCAAATTCGACTTCAAACCCTAAAATGTACCATTCCAAACGAACCAACACTACCACAAAAAGAAGAAAAAGTAACGCACAACACACAACTGTTATGTTGGACAAGCGTTCTCTAGGATTAAATAGAGCGCCTTTGGTAGAAGAACGTTATATATATTGAATCATATAAAACGCCTCTCTTAGTTAACAGTTCAGTTTGATTTTTTAATAAAATTGTAGATTTACCATATAGAACGCCCTTAATAGTTAAACGTTCTATTTTATTTTAACATATTTAAAAATAAAAAATAAAAAGTAAAAAAATTGCCAAAACCCTATTTATTCCATGACCTTCCTCTTTCCTTGTTTTTTTTCTCACTCCTCAACCAGCTGTTCATGGCTTCTCTCTTCCCTCTCCTCAAAGATTTCCTCTTTCTCTCTTCTCAGATTCGGCTTAGAGCTCCTCCACGAGTCTAATCCTAACTTCAATTAACACTATTCCTCTTAAGCACCTTCTCTAATGGCGGAAAACCCATCTCACCCTCCACCCAAATGTTTTAATTTGGATCTTTAACAATGGTGAGGCAACAAGGTAAAATTCAACATTCATACGCCTTGAACAATATCCATAGCCGCCTAATTTATGCATCGGGCTTTCTGAAGCCACACCGTCTCCTCCGCTCTCCATTGTCATTCCCATCATCGCCACACTCTTCCCCGCTCGATAGTATTGGTCCTGAAATCGTCGAATCCATCTAACAGGTTAATTTCTTTCTCCTCTGTTTGATTTCATATGAGCGGCGATTTTGATTGCAGAATTTGGATTTTGATTGTTCAAGTTGAATTGGCTTTTATGGTTTGTAGATCTATGTTTAGCATATTATTTTTATTTGAATGTGTGATTTAGGGACAGATTTTTATCAGTTTTTCGTTAATTATCACATCTTAATCATATTTTATGATCTTTGTAAAGTGGGCATTTATGTTTACGGAATGAAAGTCATTGGGTTACTTTCTCGAATTTTATGTTATTATTTGTTAGAATTATTGTGTTTATGTGCTTTTATAATTTAATTTTATTAATTAATGACTTTTGAAGTATAATGGTTGTGTTGAAGCGTATTGGGTTGAATTTTTTATTGGTGTGCTGGCTTTTTAACTGGAGAACTTGTGGTTGACAGTTTCAATTGGCATGGTTTATAAGATATATAATGTTGTTGGATTAATGTATTACTTATATAATTAAAGGAACAATGTAATTTTCTATCCTTTTACGCTCCATTGATTTTTATGTCGTAGTTCTTCAAGATTGATTATTATTAATTGGTTAGCTTGTTGGTTTTAATTCTCCTTTATTTCTAAGTTCTTTATCTTAATTTTCTTTTTCCTCAGAAAGTCAGGATCATACTCAAAAAAGGAGATTGAAGTTCACAAGGTGTAGTGAAGTTCCGAGCTCGTTGAGTATCTGATTAAATGATGATGATAATTTTCCGTGTGTACTATATATAGCTTAATTGTATCAATATTCCTTTTTTTTTTTAATGTAATCAAATATTTCGTATAATATGATGTTTTTTTAAACGATGTAATCAAATGCGATTTGAGTATCATACTTCATATATACAAGTACTAGTCTTTTTATTTATCACGGAATGCAGTTATTATTATTATTACTAATTATTAATTAATAAATAAAAATAATAATAATAATAATAATAATAATAATAAATTAAGGAAAACAAAACTGTCATCTACGATAGGCGTTCTCAAACTATACAAATAGAGAACGCCTTTCCTAAGATGACAATTCTCTTTTCCTTGTTTATATATTTTGTACATAGAATAAGAATTACCTATTTAAGATAGGCGTTTTGTATTGTATTGTATACAGAACGCCTCAAATAGGCTTCTAGTATACTTTATAAGGCACCTAGTTGAAGAACGCCTCTAAAGTGTTCTATATTGCCTATTTCAGGCATTCTCTTTTGCCTATTTTGTGGTAGTGCAACTATCCAAATTCAGTTGATTTCAAAAGGAATAACGCTCCGTTTACGCTCTTTGCACGATTTTCACTCCCTCGTTCACACAATTTCCCTGGGTTTTCGCTCTAGGTTTCGGATGAGAATTCCCGACAGAGGTAGAGAGAGAAAGAAAATAATTATAGCAGTAAATGGAGTAAGAGGAGAGAGAGTGTTATTTTGACAGCCAAGCGGTCCATCACTCCTCCAAATAAATCACAAACCTCCCTTTGGAAGCCCTCCTTCACTTACAATTTGTAAGAATCTTGGTGGCCCATTTTGATTAGAACATGAGACCGAATATCGAAACCCCTTAAAATTCCCTCACACAGTCACTCAGGGAGTCTTCCCTCAGTCTTCATTTCCAAAGACCAGAAAAACCCTTTTTCATTGCAATGGAAACTGCGAAATCATCATCATCATCATCATCATATTCTTCTTCTCTTCTTAATAACAAGAAACCAACGCTAACTCCAAAAGCCAAAATTTACCAGAAATTTGGGAATAAAGCATGCTATAAAATTGAGGAAATTCAAGAAGAATCTTCTCAAAATGGATGCCCTGGTTTGGTTATTCCTCAAAAGGGTCCTTCCCTTTTCCGTTGTTCGTTGGAACTCCCTGAATTCTCTGTTGTTTCAGAACCCTGTAAGAAAAAGAAGGAAGCTGAGCAATCTGCTGCATTAATGGCTTTACAGAAGGTCTTTTATTTCATTTGCTTATTTTCATTTTTGATTCTTTCATATAATTGTTGGGTTGTTCTCCATTGTACCCTTTTAACTGAATTTGATTTTGTAATGTACTGTGTAATTTGTTGCTATTGCATGTCTGTTTGTAGATTATAATTTGGATGATATTATGCTTACAATGGTTTCTTGGATTGGTAGCTACTTCTGGGTTTTTATTTTATGATTTGGAAGTTTATAGTGTACTTTTTTCGGCTTATTTGCACTGTGAGTAACTCGAATTTCGTATATCATGGTTAAGAGGATTATTGATTTGTCAATCTTGATCAAGAAATTGGTGAGACCTCATGTATGTATACACATGTCAATTTTTGCACATGGGAGAAGACGAGCAATGATAACTGTTGTGATATCATGTAATTCGTAAAATGGAATGGAGGGGAGGCTTAATCTAGAAATGCCATGAAGGTTTGTTGTTGAATATTGATCGTACAATTAAATTTGATTGTCCCTTCACAAATACACATCGTAACACCTTCCCTTTGTGGCGGTAATGTGTTTTGAGGAATCTTAGTCTATTGTCGAGGCATTATATTATATATTACTTCGTATATATTATACGTAGTACTATTTTTACTTAATAAGAAAATTGAATTGAAGGTAGAGAGATAAAGTGATTTTTAGTTTTCTATTAAGAAATGCTTTGATGGATTTGATATCATGTGATTGTAACAATTGGTGTTTTTTGTAAGAATCTGTGTTTCAGTCAGATTTGGTAAGAATTAATAGAGGACATTGGCTTAGATTTTAGGAAAAGCCATACAGGGTGTAAAATTCTTTTGTATACCCTATATCTTCAAAAGTTGATGTCACCAGCAAGCAAAGCCAAACAGTTTTGTAAATTTGGAAGCATAAAAACTTAGCCTCCAACTTCATATGAACTAGCAATAATGTTGAAAATCATGAACAAATCTCTTCGCAAATTCTTTATTACATGAATTACTAATAATGCCACGTACAATGCTGACAACTAGGATTAACTAGGATCACAACGAATAACATTTCTTTTCGCTGCCTCTTTGTTTTGGGATGTTTCCAAGCTGGAGGTTGTTGGCAGTTTGGTTCACCGCTCAAAATTTATCATAGTATTAAAGAGTTAATGCTACATGTGTGATTAAGGGTAATAAGATTTTAAAAGAATTTTTATCTGTGTATTGATTGTTGTAAGTGAATGGAGCCAATGTAGGTAAAACTGATGCACTCATTGTGATTGGTGGCCTTTTCTTTAATTGATTAAACCAGATTTTATTTTATTTTTTCAATCATTGATGTCACTTGAAGTGAAGGTCAGCATCTATATATCCAATATGTATCTTGCATTTGAGGTCCAAGATGGGGGCTGTCAAAAGCAAGGGATTGCAACATTATTTACCTACAAGGGCTTAGGTAATGTTTGATTTATGATATTTAGATAAGACATGTGAAGTAAATTTTGAGAGGAAAAGAGAAAATGTATTTTAGTTGAGCCTCATCAAAATTGTCTTGCCTAGATTGCTAGACCACAAAAGTTGCTTAACCCCTAACGCCTCAGGCGGGCCTTTTCAAACACTGTTAGAAGCAACAGTTATCTCCTTTGAAGTGGTAGAATTTAAGTTTGTCATATGTACATTTTCTTCCGTGAAAACTACAAAATGTATATCCAATGAACTGTTAATAGATATCTAGAGAGGACTCTTATCATTATTGTTGTGATAATATTTCTGTTAAATAACTTCTCCCTTTGTTCTTGTTGTTGCAGCTTGGTATTGATTCCCTTGAAAGCTGCCTCACAGAATCAGATGCAGAAGAGGAGTTGGTCTCTCGTCTCTCACATATATTCTCAAGTGAGGTTGTGCTCCCTTGAGTCCCATCCCCCTTGCCCTCTTTCTCTTAATTGGCATTATAGCAATTCTCATTTTTTAAGTGAATGTACATAATATGCTTTAGGACCACCAGGGTTTCAATTTGATTTCTGTGCTTGCAAAGCTGCATATATATATACCAAAAATTCGAAGATATGATGACATATTCTATTAACAACAATTCACCTTGCTCTTTCCAAATATTGTTGAGTTTGTTTATCAGATCTCTTAAATCATTTCTAGCAACATTGATCGTAAATCTTGAATTCAGCTATGTCCTTTCTATTCAATTTTGTAGTTTTTAGGATATGCTTGCTCACCTTTATGAGAGCATTAATGCACAGGACACAAAAAAACAGGTCATCGTCAAGTCATTTCGATTAGGAGATTGTATACATTTTTGTCCTTTGGGGACTGATAGTTCTGCTCTTTGTAATTAGTAAATCTAAGTTTGGCGTAAACCTATACTACTTTTGCTTTATACCTTTTAACGGGTGTGTTGAACATTTCTAGTTCTGATCGTTGCTTATTTGTTTGTAGTTCCAGTCATCACATCATCCGCTTAGCAGTCACCTGAAAGCAGTTTATTTCAGAGAGGGTGAACTTAGTGGATCTATTCCTGTATCTGTTTTGATTGGTTGTGATCCCAAGCTTAGTAATTTATGCAGATCCATTGACGCAAGGGTTGAGTCAAATCCTTTCTTATCTATACCTATTGTGATGAGAGCTGCAGTCAAATTATCAGAATTACTTTTTATATCAGAGGAAGATCTTTGGATCAGGAGGAAGTATCCTTTCCCCTCAAATGCTATACCAGTATTAGACAACCAACATTCAGACTTAACAAAAGGATCTTTGACTGAGGCTGTATATATTCCTTTTTCACTTGATAAGGATGTAAGTTCTATCAGTATGAATCTGTCATTGAAAGGCTATTATCTGGATGTTATTGCTGCAGAGCTTGGTATTGTTGATGCTTCAAAGGTCCTTATCTCTAGGTGAGTGATTTTAGATCTATCAGTACTTGTTCTAGCTTGATTTGTTTTTCCTACAGAAATCTTTGACCCAGTTGGCTATAGAGAGTTTTCTTATATCTGAATCTGAGTGTAAAAAACCTAGAATTGAGTTTATCACATCTTTTTCTTTGCAGGACCATTGGTAAAGCTTCTTCTGAGTCAAGACTGTATTTTTCTGCTTTAGAGACACATAATTTGAATTCAGACTCGGAATTTATTTGTGCAATAGAGCAACCCGATCTTGATAGCTCTTTCAACATCCGTGCTAGTTACTTGCTGGGACAACAGGTATACGGTAATGCAATTTTAGCATCAGTTGGATACACATGGAGAGGGGCAGAGTTGTTTAATGAAGACGTGTCATTGCGAACCTATTTTAGGTTTCTCTCTTTTTCTTTCTCAACTTCCTTTTATCTTAAATAAATTATTCTACTTGTTTCACTACACTTGTTCTCCTTGCAAATCCACATTTGAGGAAATTTGAGAATGGATTATGTCACAAAGTTCAGTCAGTAAAGACCTTGTTGAAGTTGTTTACCAACTGTAATATTCAAATGCAATTTTCAAGCAAAGAACTTTATTGCTGAAGTTGGATTTAAGCTTTGTTAATAGGGGATCTTTAATTGTTTCTGCTTTAAACATCTACTGAATCCTGTTTAGTCTTTCTTGTGGGCATTGTCTGTTAAAAGATAGGCCACTTTCCCTTTTTGATTGTCACTAATGTGATTAAATTTGTCAAATATGAATCCTGGCAATATCAATTTAGTGGCCTTTAATTACTACTTCATCCGTTCCTTAAATAATGCAATGTGGGGATGGGGCACTGTTTTTAAGAAGAGGAGAGAGAGAGGAATAAAGATAGGAACGCATGTGATGAGGGAAGAGAGAATGAAAACATATGCAAATAGGGAAATGTTGCAATATTTGTGAAACTTCCTAAAATGGTAATTGTTGCAATATTTGTGGAACAGAGAAAGTATTAATTACTACATGTACTGGACTTGCTACTAAATGACTTGATTCCTGAAGTCCACCAACTTTTGAACCTGATAGTTGAAGTTTTTAACCGTATGTATTTATTAATTGTGTCAGCAGAACCTTTTATGATATGCATCGTTATATCCTGCAATAATGTTGATTTAGACCTAAAATGGCTGTTTGTGTAGTTTGGAGACTTACTAATTACTTAGTGAGTCGGTGTATTGGTGGCTATAATCTTGTTTTCATATTAGTGGCTAGTTAGAGCATCAACATCAGATGGTGAGGGTTTATTTGTCAATAGGATGCTATAATTGACGTGCAAATTTTAAGTTAGATTGTCATGTATTTTTTCTAGGATGTGTATGTTTCTATTATTCCTTGAAGAATTGGTGAATCGTTTTCATTCTGTGAGGGCTAATTCTTTTAGTATGTCAGCGACTCACCAGCCTGGGCCATACTGTTGTAGTTTTTCTTGCAAGCTTCTACTGCTGTGAAATACAAAGTAGGAAAATTTGTCAAGAATAAGCCAACCTTTTAGTGATTAGCTCAAAATAAGTCATCCTTTTGATTAACTAAGAATAAATTAACTTTTAAGGGGTATTTTCTTTAAATAGGTAAATGACCTTTAACCTACCAAACAAGTCACCACCTTCATATTTAAGTTAATTTAATTTCCCTTTTCCATTTAAAAAAAAAAAAATTCGTCACCTTCTTTCATTTTTTTTCAATTATTAATAAACTTTTTTTTTAAAAAAAAAAAAAAAAAACACCCCCAGCCACCGTACGGACCACCTCCCCGTCCCTGGCCCTTTTCTCTTCCCCCTCCTAGAACGTCAGCCGACCTTTCTCCCTAAACACCGACCTTCGTCAGCCAAGAGCAACCCAAACCCACACCGAAAACCACCTGAAAACCACCATACCCACAACCCACCTCGAAACCGAACCCTAACCATATAAACGCTGCCCATCCACCCCCCGGAAAACCAACATATACCCACCCGAAATTCGAAAAACCCACCACTAACCTACCCAGAAATTCAAAAAAACCCACCACTAACTTACCCAGAAATTCGAAAAAAAAGGTGGAGAGGGAAGGAGCAGATCGTGTTGGCGCCGGAGGCTGTGGAAGGGGATGAAGAGAGGGATTGGTGGTGAGTGGGGGAATGGTCAACGGTGGCCGGCTAGTGTGTTGTGGTCGGTGCAGGGGTGGGGAGCTGTTCAACCATGGAGGGAGGAAATATTTTTAATAAAATTAAATAAAAAAAATTAATTTAATTACAATTAAAAAATTTAAATGAACCAATTTAATGACATGTGGCATACTTAACCTAAACAACCGGTTACCCCCAAGACCAACCGGTCATGACTTATTTTGGGAAGATATCTTATAAAATTTGACTTATTTTTAGTTAATCAAAAGGTTAACTTATTTTGAGCTAATTATATAAAGGTTGACTTATTTTTGACAAATTTTCCTACAAAGTTTATGATTATACTTTTGTCTTGTATTCCTGCATTTTATGTTGTCAGTTCAAAGTCTTTATTTGTATGCCAAGTATATAAAGGCATGTTATTTTTTTTATTTGGCCTTAATTATTTCTAAAATGATGTTTGACTTGCTTTACATTTAACAAATATGAAAATATATGATACCTCTATGGTGAGTTCTTTGACAAAGATAATAAATGACAGGATGCTTATTGGAAGAATGCCTGATGGGCTTTTTAAGATATCTAGAGATGCATTACTTACAGCAGATTTGCCTGGAGTATTCACGGGAAAAAGTAATTGGAGGGGCTCTTTGCCAAAGGATCTACTCTGTTCATTTTGCCGTCATCATAGACTCTCTGAACCTGTTTTTAATGTACTCTGTAACTCCAACAAATCCGACCAAGACTTGCCTGGATCATGCGGACTTCTATCAGATGAAAGGTCAAACTCGGCATATATTTCTAAACCCGGAGGGGTTCTGGCCACAGTTAGTCCAAATCAAGTTGAAGCAGAATCCTTTAGTTGTGAAATAAAAGTGGTTTCGAAGAATCACAATTTACTCCTTCAAAGATCTCCAGTAGATACTTTCACGAAACAGGGGGATGCAGTGCAGGATGCGTCTTTGAAAGTCCTAAACTTTTTGAAATTTTACTTCAACCAACCAAATATGCGTTTAGAGGAGCTTTCTTCACTTGGTGGTAAATATAACATTGACTGCCACTTGACATGCTTCTTGAAGGAGTTTTTTCTCTGTCAACAGATGCATAAGGTTCAACAGCCAAGAAGTTTACTAGGAGGCCACAAATCAAACTTAAACCATATAGATCGATTTAATAGTTTGACCAGCATGGAGAATAAACAATTAAGTCTACAAGGAACAGCTTGTGGATCATTACCTTCCAATGGATATATTGTCTCTATAAGTTATGGTGTATTCCTGGTATCAGAAGGAAAAGAAATCCTAGAAATTCTGGAGAAGAATGATGATTTTGAGTTTGAGATTGGCACAGGAGCAGTAATTTCATGTATTGAAGCGGCTATTCTTCGTATGACAGCTGGACAATCTGTCTGCTTCCTCACGGACATGCCACAAACAGAAATGGTTATGGCTGCATCTGTGGATTGTAAAAAAATTCTATCCTTTTTGTCCTCAAGTGAGTTTATCTTTTTTTCTTTTGCATTAGCTTTATTTGAGGATGTATGATTTAATAACGCCTTTCATCACAAATAGTTCAAGCTTCAGAGTCATTGTGCATTATAAACAAATAATTGGTTTGTAAACGTTTTCTAGCATACCAGACTTCACACTATGTTTGGATAGAGAGATTTAGAGGGAAAGTGAAAGATACATTTTTGCATATTTGGATAAGACTTAAGGGAAAGGAAATGAAATGATGGTATATATTTTCCTTGCCCTTTTAAAATAAACCAAAAATCTCCATTGTTGGAGAAATTTTGAAGGAAAATGGGAGGTCAGTCTTTCCTCTGCGTTCTTCCTTTACTCTTATATTTTTTCCCTTCATTTCCCTTGATTATTGTTATGCAAACAGTGTTTGTGCTTAAATACGTCTGGTTAGATTTCTATGAAATTTGGTATGTGTAACATTGCCTGTATGTGATTGGATTTTGCTCAACTTTTTTAGCAATTATCTATAATTATAATCTTGTTAGGTGCGTTCAATTATTCAGAGTCTCAATCATTTTTCCTTTGTTTATTCTCCCTCCAGAACCTTGTTGCTTGGAATATTCCATCACTGTATTGCGAGTAACAGAACCATTTGAAGATAGAATGGAGCAGGCTCTGTTCAGCCCTCCGCTGTCAAAGCAGCGTGTAGAATTTGCATTGCAGTGCATTAAAGAATATTCTGCTACTTCTTTGGTACATATTTCTCAATGGTTTCCCCTCTAATTCCATGATATGTAGCTGAATATTATTCAATCAATTTTGCTATCATGGTTTTAATAATATACAGATTATAAAATTTATTATTTTTACAAAACTATTTGACATTGTATGCAATACTAATTTATTTTTAAAAAAATTGACCACTCATGGCTGCAGATTGATTTTGGGTGTGGATCAGGAAGTTTATTGGAATCCTTAGTTAATACACCAAGCTCTTTGGAAAAGATTGTTGGTATTGATATTTCTCAAAAGGGTCTCATTCGTGCTGCCAAGGTATGATACTTTAGTGGCTATGTCATGCTAGTTCAGAACCTATTGGGGTCTTTTTAGATGCTGGGAGCATATTAGGTGTCCATGTGATGAGGCTGACCATTGTTAAGAATAATCTGGAAATACCCTTTAAGTATTCAGGCCAACTTATTTGAATGTAATGGCTAACTTTGATTGCTACTTCATTGCACAATGACTGAACACTCCACTAACTCTGTTTATCCCATATTATTTTCCATTTAGAATGCTAATGCACTATTATCTATCAGTTCAAGGTACCATTTTTTAATTCCATATTTATCATCCCAATGTAATCACTACTAAATAATTATATGTACATAACCTTAACAGTGACTACATGGGAGTGTAGGGAGTGTATATATATATATATATATATATATATATATATATATATATATATATATATATATATATATATATTAACAGATGATAAGGTGGCATGAGTGAAACTATGATATCTGCAGGTTCATTTAGTATAAGATTGGTTTATTTTATCTTTTGAATTGTATGCAATTATTCTTAGCGTGACTGTATGGGTGATATGTGCCACATTGGTTTTATTTATATTTTCATTTTTATCTTCTGTGTGCTGGTAAGTCGGAAATCAATTAAAAGGTGACATGTATTTAATGGTGCTTGACGTGCTTCATTGCTACAAGATATGCATATGCACATTCTGTTTACCTATCATATACTTCATATGTCTGTTTGCTTATATGTGAGTGGGAGAAATCTGTACTGTGCCATGTTCTACTTCTAGAGGATTCGTATGCAATTACTCTCAGTTTCTCAATGTAATATGATCTATTACAAATTTATTTTTTGAGTGACTATATATTTGGTTTCATGATTTGCAGGTCCTTCAAACAAAACTGGAGAATTTGAAGGATGAGATATCCACATCAAATATTAAATCAGCAATTCTTTATGAGGGTAGCATAACTGCTTTTGATTCTGGCTTGAGTGAATATGATATTGGAACATGCTTAGAGGTTTGTGATTTGATTTCTTTGATATTTTGACTCTTTTTGGCTTCTTGCTTATGAAATATTTTCTCATTGTTCAGTTTATTTTATGTATGGCCTTCATTTTAGTGACTTAAGACATGTTCTCTTCACCTTATTTTGCTAAACTAAAATTAATTTAATGAAATGAAATTGTTTTTGCCAAATGGAAATTATTATTTTTGAACTTAAATTATTTTTATCGAACTGAATATTTTTACTATTTAAAACTTGTTTTTATTGGCTGAAATTATTTTAGCTTAATTGAACTTATATTTAGTGAACTGATGTTAGTTTTCGTATATATTACTTCCTCCGTTCCTTTAATATTGCAACATGGAGATGGAATACAGATTTTAAGAAGAGAAGAGAGATAGAGAGGAATAATGATGGTGACTCATGTGATGAGGAGAGAGATGAGATAAATCATGTGCAAATAGGGAAATGTTGCAATTTTTCTTACATGTTGCAATATATGTGGAACGGAGGAAGTATTATTTTGAGGTAAAGATAATAGACTAAAACTCTAAAAGCATGTTTTTGGATTCTTCATTTTGTTTAAATTATTGCTCTTGACAATTTGTTTACCATTGTAGTTGGCAGGTGTAAAAAAATTTCTCAGTACTTTATCACCTTAATTTTTCATCTTATGTAGGCATAGTTTTTGTAGGTCTCATTCAGTTTGATATTTTCCTAGCTGTCGGGCTACCATTTTACTCAAATTGATTCATTTTTTTAATTTTATTTATTTATCTTTGTTATGCGAAGATTCAAGTATAAAAGTAGACGAAAGAGTTCTCCTGGAGATGACCAATGGAAGTGAAAACTAGCATCACAAAGAAACATGCTTAAAAGATGTCCACAAAATAAATTTTAAGGGATACACATTACATTTTCCCTACTAAGACCTCTTTTTGAGAATTTTTGACATTTTCACCTTAAAATCCATTGAAGTGAAACAAGTCGTTGTTAGTGAAAAACTGAAAATTCTCTACCCCATTTTGTCAACATATATTTTAAGGTGGCGAGGTGTTAATTCGGGTTACTAGATCAGGCTTGGTTAGGTCAATCGGGTCAGGTCTATTTCAAATTTGAGTCATAATAAATTATTTTGTCCATACAAGTCGAAATCTCTATCAGGTTTGTCAGGCTGGTTTAGGAGTGGGTCTGTCGGATCAGAATTTGACACCTCTAAACACTAGCTAACCCATCATATATTTGTTATTGCAAACAATCTTTAGAATAGATATGTAGCCCCACCAGATCTCACTGCTCACTGTCCACACAACGCTGATTTGGGAAACACACCTATATTTTCATCAATTCTGTACATTATCACTTTCCAATCACGCTGAAAACGCCGTAAGAAAAAGGTTTCAAATTCTGGTTTCAACTGTTCTTAGGATATTCAACTTCCACATTAGGCAACCCAAAGAAAGGGAGACGCAAGTAGAGACTCTTCTGATTATAGAAAGATTTACACGCAAACACTCAACTCGGTGTGTGATCTTTAAACACCCACTGATACCCATGAAAGTGCTTTCTAATTACTGCTTTAGTTTCGGGTTGGGTGTCATTAGGGTCGAGCCAATTAGGGTTTTGGGTTGATTTAGGGTCAAAATCGGGTCTCAAGTCGGGTTGGGTTTGTTTTGCTAATAGTACAAGCCTAACACAACCAGTATTTCCTTAGTTGTATACTTTAGTCACAAACAGGTACGGGAATGCAATTTGCTACCCAATATTTTCAAGCTAGTCTAAAAGTGTACCATATACATTCACGTTTGAGTTTGTGGTCCTACAGGATTAGGCAAATCAGGTAAAATGCTGAACTCAACCCTCAGATATAAATCACCTAATTCCACTCTAGGACCTTGTTAGATTATGGGGTCATAGTAAAAACAGAGGGAAACATTAGTTTATCAGTATTATTAATATTGACCCCATATTAAAATTTGTACGGTAAGAAAAAATAGTCATATAGGGTCTTGTTAGATTTGTATCGTAATATACTTTCATAATATTCTTTTTATTATTTTTTTTTCTTATAAATGTGTGTAGAGATGTGTAAAATTATCCATGTTAAAAAATTACTAGAATGAAGGAATTATTTTTCTGTTTAGGGGTTCTTTTATTAGGGTTACAGATCCCAATTTTTTAATTAAAGATTTAATTATCATGCAATTTTTTATTTCCCAATTATGAAGCTTATATCTTTTTTAGTGTCATGTCCATTCTGCTAACGTCCATGCATGTTCAATGACTTCGATGCTAGAAGAAAATGTCCATAGGACAGCCCTCAAAAGTTTATGTTGAATGCCATTTTTATCTTCTAATGTTATTAATTAACTTTTTGTATTTTTTAATTTTTGTAAAAATAATTTATATCCTATCAGGTGATAGAGCATATGGAAGAAGATCAAGCACACTTATTTGGTGAAATTGCACTCGGACTTTTTCGTCCTAAGGTCCTGATTGTTTCAACCCCAAATTATGAATACAATATCATTCTGCAAAAATCTAATTTAGCAAGCCAAGTGGAGGATCCAGATGATAATGCACTACAATCATGTAAATTTCGTAATCATGATCACAAATTTGAGTGGACAAGAGAACAATTTAATCAGTGGGCAGCTGGCTTGGCACTGAAACACAATTACAGTGTCGAGTTTGGTGGAGTGGGTGGAATACAAGGTGTGGAACCAGGGTTTGCTTCTCAAATAGCAGTATTCAGGAGGAACCAACAGGAGCCTATTAAAGATTCTGTATTAAGTATAGATATGGAAAACCGCTATAAGACTCTATGGAAATGGCCTGCTACGAGCTTTGCATAGATGGTAATTCAGGGCCTGATTAGTGAAAAATTTGTTTGGTCAATTGCAAATAGTTTAACAGGTTTAGAACTGCAGAGTTCCTTGTTTAGAACTCTTTGGTTTAGAACTGCAGAGTTCCTTGTCTTTTTAAAGGTTCCCTGACTCAGCCTGATTCAGTGTGTTATTACCACATTTAAGCTGAGGCCTATATATATGGCACTTATGTACACACTAACACACAATTTACTAATTCAGTTTATCACATGCTTTGAGCAGCAAGCTAGTGAGTCTGCCAAACTTGTCACACAACTTTCTAGATGATTTGAGCTTACATGCTGTTGCTAGCCCCATTAAAATCTAGACTTGCTCAATGGGTCAAAGCCCCATTAAAAGCCTTAACCCAGCAGTCCAGCTTGTTTAAATAAGAACCAATTGGTCTAAGCTACATCCTTATGCAGTTATCTTAGCAGCAACCAGCCCAATACGCAAGTCCAACACGGCCCATGAAGTTTCACCCCAATAAAAAACAACCCACCCCACAAAATTTTGCCATCTTTATTGAACCACCATATTAACATTTTAAAAATAATTAAAAAATTGTCACTTCACATTTAAGTTTATGAAATTATTTCTACACTCTTTACATTCTCTCTCCTCTCTATGATTTTATCACTATAAAACTAAAATTACCATGGGTATTTGAGAAGAACTCAAAATCCAACCAAAACCTACAAAAAAAAAAAGGTTAAGTTTATATGAAGAGTTACTTAATTTATTTTGAATTTAATGGTACCCTATTAGAAGTGTACCTAGCAATGAAGTCTTCATATAGTATTCCTGCCTTATGTACTATATGCTTGTCTTTGAGTCTTTGACCCTCTTGTATCGATAGATTATTGACCTATTGTTTGTTTTTGTGCCTTTGTGTTCTCTACTAACTAATCACTTGTATTGTGTGTGTTCTTGACCGAGTAGTTGGTATTCATGCTATGGAAGCTCCAGTTCTTCCAGTAAGTAGTGTGTCTGAAATTGAAGACTGATGCATTCAATATATGTTCCCTACACTAACTATGAATTCTGGTTTCAATTAGATGTCTGAAGGGCTTTCAACTTTGTGGTGGCATGGACCTTCATGTTTGCTCCTCTTGTGTACACGATTTTAAGAATGATGGATACAAGAGAGCTCTAGATGTATTATGGGGCTTTCAAATGTTCTTGACAAACAATAAGTTCTCATGATGACTCATTTGCTTCCGATTTTCCTCTGCTAATTTGATTCTGAATTTCAATAAACCTTACTTATCACTAGTAGTCAGAAGCAGAGGCGGATTATATAAAGGGCGTACATACATTTGGGAAAAAACAAATGTGCAATGGAGACAATCAAAGCTCTTAAAGTGTGAGCTCTCAGTCCAATAAGGTTAAAAAAAGGTGTAAAAAGCCCAACAAATTGCATAATGAGCAGTATGACTGAATTCCATTAAATTTATTGTAGGAAACTAATTCCATTTTCCAATTAAAAAGTCTGACACATATTCTTCCCTCTTTCCAACTATTCTCACCAATCACAATCATCTATAGTAATACTCCGTATATTTTTTTGTCCATTATCCCAAAATTGCATTCAAGGCTTCAAGTATTATCCCATCATTTCATCAACTATTAACGAAACAAGTATATTTTTTTCTTTAATCAATTTCAATTTATTTATGTTTCGGTTTTTTTTTGTTACTACCTCTGTTACACATTATTTGTAACGATTAGACATTTTTCCTCTCTACTTTATGTCAAATCGTTGCAAATAATATGTAACGGAGGTAGTATTATTTTATACTTTTGTTTTTTTTTCCATGAATTTGATTTTTAAATTTATTTTCGCTATGAGATTGGTATATTATTATAGTAATTAGAATTGATTATTATATGTGACACGACGTTATCAAAATTTATTAATATCTCACAAGTATAGAGTAATATCTATTCAAGTACTTTGTATAAAGTAATATCTACTCGTAGTAGTTCACAATGTGTTTTTAACTTTTTCAATACTTGTAAATCAAATCGTGATGCATAGATGGTAAACAAATTAAGGCACTAATGACTAATGAACGTATAAACCTATGATAAATTCATTGAAGTGTTATTCATTGAAGACACAACATCTGACAAAGATAGTCATCCAATTACGTTAAAAATTATCGGCCCCCAAAAGAAATCCTTTCAAGATCCACCACTGGTCAGAAGCAAAACTTTGGAAAAACTAAAGCAATTTACCTAGATGACTCTCCTTGGAAGAGTATTGGCCTTCATAGCATTTTCCTGCTTCATGTTGATAATCAGTGGAGACCTTATTGGTCGTAGTTCATCAAAATCTTTTGCTTTACTACAATATTCATAGGTTCAACTGCTCAAGTTGCTTATCCTAAGAACATTATCCTTACATGCTTTGCTTTGTTTCATTTAGACATCTTGATTCACTGGTTTGAACATGACTAGATTGTGATGTATCCTAGGAACATTATCCTTACATGCTTTGCTTTGTTTTGAATATTTTGTGCAAGTTGAGTAAAGGATTCAATAGAAAATTGTAACCCATTTTTATTTTTGGTTCACAACATTCTTGATACCCTACATGGCTATCAACTAAACAAAGATGTGATGATCAAAGGTGCGCCTGTAGTTGGTTTGGTTGATTGGGCTGTGTGCGCAATAACCATTATGCAATGTGGCCTTTGTTCAGAAGAATTGTAATACCCCGTATTTTTTAATCCGTTTACTAATTATTAATTATGGATCTTTTCGAAATATTTTATTATACAAAAATATTTATATGATTTTACGAAGATAATTTTATAATTATACTTTATAAAGGTTTTGATTATACGAGTCAAGTTAAAATTGTCTTACCCAAAAATCGGATTTAAATTGATATTATTTTGTTCTCGAGTCAAGAAACCTTGTTTTCGAGTCAAACTACAAAATATCAAATTCATTCCTTAACCCCAATACATATTTATAGTACATTAGTACTATACAAAACTAGTACTACACAAAGGCCTTGTTTGGCAATTGGCTGTTGGCTGTTGGCTGTTGGCTGTCGGCTGGTTTGACTGGCTGTTTGTATTGGCTTTTTTGTTGGCTGTTTGACTTTTTATTAGTCTGTAAACATGTTTGGTAAAATTGGCTGTTGAATGTTATTAGTAACTTAGAAAGCCAAAAGCCAAAAGCCAAAAGCTAAAAGCTACTCCAAGTAGCTTTTTCATTTTGGCTTAAAAGCCAGCTTTTCAGCTAGCTGAAAAAGCCATTTACCAAACACGAATTTTGAATGTTTGACCAAATGAAAAAGCCAAAAGCCAAAAGCCAATAAAAAAGCCAATAAAAAGCCATTTACCAAACAAGGCCAAAACCAATACTCCAATGTAGCTATCTTCCTGTACTACTACTACTACAAAAAAAAAAAAAAAAAAATAAATAAATAAATAAAAAAAAAATAAATAAATAAATAAAATTGATGAAGCTATGTCGGCAAGGAAGGAACTACCCATCCACTTGCCTCCAACATTGAATAATTATGGTTGAAATAGCACCAAAACCATCACTATAAATAGCTATGGGAACATAGCTACTTCATCCCATTTCCTACTCTAAATTCCCCTCCTCACTTTCCTTCTCCTATTAGCTCCTCTCTCCTCCACACCACCACCAGTCGCATAACACCACCGCCTGGCTGGCGACCCTTTGCCGCCATGCCACCAGCCGGACATCCACCCGCGGCAACCCTTTTCTCCTTCCTCCATTGCTCCTTCATTCGTACACCTTCTTCAACTAAGAGACCAAAGTGGTCTTTGTTTTTTGATAAATACTAAAGAGTAAGCTGGACTTTCTTCCTATATGGCCTAATAATAGTACTGTACTCCGTATTTCTATTTCAAGAACATACATATTTGGGTCCTTGAATTACTTTATTCTTATCATTATTATTGTTATGATTATTACTACTGTATTATTTTAAGTGGTATTGTTACTTACAACTACTATAAATAACTACTAACACTATTCACTACTACTTACACCTAAACTACTACTCCTACCTACGTACTATTACTACTATCTTTTATTATTATTATTATTATTATTATTATTAGCTACTAGCTACAACTACTTGCACATTTACTGCTACTATTCACATATATAGTCATATACTAGTACTACTTACTTACGTATAGTACCACTACTTCTATTATTATTATTATTATTATTATTATTATTATTATTATTGAAAGATTAGTTTATAAAAGTAAATATTGAATTTATAAAAGTGTTAAAATAATCGATTGTTCATGCACAACTAGTAAAGTCTGGTATATTAAGTCCTTATGTCCATGAGTTGAAAAGTATTTGATTAGGACTATTGATTTGTTGAAGGAGGATTTTGGAGTTCTTAAGTAGGAGTTCCGTACTTGTGTGTAAAGATCAAGGTACGTACACGTGGCTAGATCTTTTATAAAGTGACTTTTATACGCAACGTGATTTACATGTTTAAGTGATTTCGAACCATGTTTGAATGATTGTGAAATATATTTCGAAAGCATGTTTTAATTGTTTAAATATTTTATATGGTTGATTATAAACTTGTACTGATACTCAAAATGTTTAAAATGAAGTTTTATTGTTTAAGTTATCCCGAGTATGGGATATTGGAAAGTTTATCTATCGGATTTATTTATTGGATATTTCGGATTTATGACTCCCATTATGTGGAGTTAAAATTGAAGACTATGTGATATGTATGACCTAGTCTTTCCCCTTGATAGCACTATGTAAAGGAATTATTAGCTTGGGGGGTGTGCACATTTAGGTGGAAAAATGATTTACGAAAATGAGGATTGAACCTATATCCTATTCTTTTTGGAACTATCTTTGAAAGATGTCGATTGTGGAATTTTCATTCATGGATGGTTTGAATAATTATGATTTATTAAAGTCGGATCTTTCAAAAGCATGTTTAATTAACTAAATTGATTTTACATGTCTAGCATTTGTATGCACTTAGCATTTTGGCTAATACATATTTCACTTTTGTTTTGGCTTGGCCCTGCTTATCATTAATGATGAGTAGATAGGCGATGGCAATGAGACGACGTGAATTATATGCTGCATTAGGAACGATGGGCGGTGATCACCTAGTTTAATTTAGTAAACATAGTATCAGTGTTTTAGTTACTTCGGAATTGAAGTGTATCAAAACTACTACTATTATTATTATTATTATTATTATTATTATTATTATTATTATTATTATTATTATTATTATCAATAAATGACAAGTACTTTTCTTCCGCTGCAAGTCTCTGTTAAGTTACGTAATCACGTGGCGGTAATATCCCTAAGTTACTCCCTAAATCATGTTTTATAATAATTATTATTGAAAGAGTAATTTGGAGGTGTTACAAGAATAAACAGCGTTTTCGGAAGTTAAAGTGATAGGTGGAATTACTTGTTGAATTTTGGGATTCGAGAGGCTTGCTTATGCTTTTATCTTGGATATCGTTCTTTACATGATTTTCCAACCTTGGCTGATAAGTGAAAACCTAGAAAACATTTAGGATTACTTATGCTTTTATCTTCGATATC
The DNA here is from genome assembly GCF_948465745.1 of Chenopodium album. Classification (NCBI taxonomy): domain Eukaryota; kingdom Viridiplantae; phylum Streptophyta; class Magnoliopsida; order Caryophyllales; family Amaranthaceae; genus Chenopodium; species Chenopodium album. Next base: position 30,577,657 of record NC_137847.1, read on the forward strand.
ATTTTGGAAGTTTAAGTGACAGTTGAAATTACTTGTTGAATTATTGAATCTCTATCCTACTCAATAGTGTTTCGACACTTTTTTAATCGATCAATGATACTAAAAAAGTTACAATGACTTACATTATCACTTCTTGAAAATTTTCACTATCACAATTACAAGAGAATTGTTTTATTTAGTTTAAATTGTTTATATATATATATATATATATATATATATATATATATATATATATATATATATATAGTTATATATATATATAGTTATATATATATAGTTATATATATATATATAGTTATATATATATATATAGTTATATATATATATATATATATATATATATATATATATATATATAGTTATTGGACTTATTTTTTTGAAATTTGTTAGCTAATTGGTTTCAATTTTTCGGAAATTCAAAAAAAAAATTTCTTTTATTTGTTTTTCAAAATTTTTAGAAAGGGGCTTTGTAGTTTTGACATATTTTATTGGAAAACAGGTTTGGTTTCTATTTTATTATTTTGTAAACTTATCTAAAGACTACAAATAGATTTCAACTTTGTTAGTTCTTTTGTTTTACCAATGAATATTGTTTGGCAAATTTGAAAGATTTTTTGGGTATTTTTATAGGTTTAATTTTACATAATTGGTACCTATCTTATTTAACATAAGTTCAACACTTTTTTACTCCATCAATTGTAGTAGAACATGTTACATTGTAGGTTACATTATTATTCTTCTTAAAAAAATCCTTTGTAATTGCATGAGAATTTTCTTTGAAACCTAGATGTTCTTTCATTTATTAATATTTCATAGGAACTTATCCTTTTGAAATTTGTTAGTTAAGATCATTGTTTCAAATTTAAAATAAATTTTATTTTTTTTATTCAAAAAGGGTGTTTTTGGTTTTAACACGTGTAGAAATTGTGCATATATAGTAAATGATATAAGTTGGAAAGAAAACATTAGATTAATTAGAAGTAGAACTCAATAAAGGATCATGTTGCTAAACATGAATTAGTGTGAGTAGGAAAATATTATTTATAAAAGTGATTTTCACATTTTCTTTTGTTTAATTTGTAATTATGTAAAATAGCTTCACCCTCTCAAGGATAGGCAAAATCCATTACTCTAGAGGAAATGTCAGATGTTCCACCTTTGCCTTCTCACATCTAGTCTCACCTATCCACTTATTATTTTTAATTTTATTCTGACGATTTTATTAACAAATAATATATAGAAAATTTTATTAAAAATAAGAAAATTAATTTTTAAAATTATTTTTCATTGAAATGTTGTATAGAGTACAGAGTACTAAGTTAGTTCTCAATATTACACTTTTTTTTTTTTTTAATAAAAAGTCTCACACGAATAATAAAATATGGTGAAATTATATACGAAGTACTATTTAGTAATTAAAAACAAGAAGAGATATTATGATTAATGTCCTAAAAGAAATATCTTAGTTAATGTCCCAAAATAGACTACAACATTGATGATGTATAATGTATTTAAGAAAACTAAGGAAAGAAACATGTTTAAAGATTGATCATCTAAACTAGGGTGGTAATCGAGTGAGTCAAACCCAAATCTAGCCTTGCTTGGTTTGGCTCATTTAAGTTTCATGCCGAGCCACCATGAGCTGACTTTTGATTGAGCTGAACTTTGATTGAGGTTTGACGAAGTTGACCCGAATTTAAAGTTCTACCTTATTTTTAAATAGACTCAAACCCGAATCAAGCCTCCACAAGTCAAAATTTGACCGAACCCAGCCCAACCAGTTCGCACTCTATGAACACCCCTATTCCTAAACTTCTACAATATCCCATACGGTTGATGAGTCTATTTTATATACTTCCTCCATTCTTTTTTACTTGACCCGTTTTGACTTTTACACTATTCACCACCCTTCCTTTGACCGTCTTTGTGAATTGAATGTTATGTAAGAAATAATATATTCATATGGGATCGTTTTGAATTCGTTTCAATAAGTACTATTACTATATACAACTTTTATAATTTTTACTTATGGAGAATTAAAGTTATTGATCACTAAAGTTTTGCATTGGCAAGCGTGATAAAAGAAACATGTCAAGTAAAAAAGAAAAGAGGAAGTATATTTTTATTCCCGTCCCATGGTCATATTTATGCTTACTTGAGCTCTACGGAGCTATTTTTATTACTAACATACGTTTCCTAGTGTTTTGGTAGAGTTGGTATTCTTTTATAGGAATTTGCAAATTTATGATGATTCCCGAGCATATTGAGCCACTACGAAAATATTGGAGTATGATCGTATTTTATGACCGTAATATTTGAAATCCAAGGTCGAGCCTATTAAATTTGGTTCGATGATTAAAGGTCCGGTTCGCTTGGAGTACTAAATTTTATTACAAGTCCAATACTTGGATATCAAGAAGAAGGAAATTGGGCCAATTCATATAAAAGCACAGGTTACAAATCAAAGATGCATAGAAGCCCAATCCCTAAAAGAAGTCCATAAGTCTTAGCTGCACCCTAGTGTTGGGTTTTGATGAGTCCAACTTACCGCGAAAATAAAACCCGAGACCAAGAACAAACTCATAATTAATATAACAAAATGCATAAATAACAAGAATAGAGAAAAGACTAAATTACCCTTGTAGCGTGCTTCACACAACCGGATGAAGCTCTTACTTGAGAAAGCCGAGCCTCACAAAGGGCGAGGACCTCCGACGAAGTCCACCCACAATGCGACCCGACCGGTCTACTACTTGGAGGTTAGCCAAGTCCGACCAAAAAGACTACCCGAGTAATTAATGAGCTAATAGGTTTCCTCTCAAGTGGAGATGCCTAATCGAGCTCTTACACAAGTGAATAATCCCAACTCCTAAGGTTGGTATTTATAGGCGTAGACTCTCCAAAATTCCCATCATCTTTCCATGTGGGAGAAATGATAGTGTGAGAAAAATAAGCAATTAATTTAATTCTAAATTAAATTAAATAGCAACACAAATAATCAAACAACACTTAACACACAAGGTCTCCTTGATCCCCAAGCTACCAAACCCACCAATCATAAGAGGGCATGACCGGTCAACCTCCTTGTTTACCAAGGAATTAACCGGTCAAGGCCCCTTTGACTTGGTTGGGCCTTGCACCCACACGCAAGCCCGCAAGGCTGCTGTGCACTGCTTGGCCTCGGCCAGCCAGCACGCATTGCACTTGGCCAGCCCGCCCAGCTCGCCCATGCTTGCGGCTTGCTGGGCTTGCGACTAGTGCTTGCGATAGCACGCGCTAGCCTAGCCTTCGTACGGTCAGGTCGATACGAGTCTAGGGCTACGCATTTTGACTTTATTATTTGTTGTTTAACTTATTTGTTACGTCTCGTCAATTCCTAGAATTTAACTCTACATGCGACGCTCGGTCTCGATGCTCCTAGCTCGATTTTCGACGCCTAAATTCATATTACTCGAGCGACTCATTAATTCCTTCCGGATTAATTCGTCGTGTCGGATCGTTAGTAGCTTGGGTGTGACCCGAAGGGTTCAATCAAGATTAAGCTGTAATACTAATTATGCATTAATATTACTTATCGGAAGCGGCCTCCACCTATGCATTCCGATCACTTGAACTTACTGAATAAATAGCTTTCCAATAGCTCCAAACCCTCTATCGGAATAATACACTTGTTTGAAGGACACAATTCCTTTCAATCTCCCACTTGTCCTTCCGGACAAGTGCCCTTTTAGTGTATAGACTTTTCCTATGTCACTTAATGTCTCTTCATGAACTATAAGGTAAGATTATTCGTCATCCTTATTACGTCTAGAAGTGTTTCTCGAAATCCGAGTCTGACTGTCAATAAACAGATGATTTCTAAAATCCATTCGAGCACGGCCATGCATTTTCACAGTCTCGCTCTTCAAGAGGCCTTGTAAATAACAAAGACATGTTCCCTATTGTTAGTAGGGGACATTCCCAGTCTTGTAATGTAAGCTTCTCTTACTAAGAGGATCTAGCCATCCTAGTGTTGCCGTTATAATCTCCATGTACGGCAGACATTTGACTAACATCAAAACAAACTAGTACTCAAACAAGAGAACTCACAATACTCATGGTCAAGGAAAGAGGTTCCGATAGCCATAATGAGAAGTATACTTATGACGATTTTTAAATATCTTAAAGTATTCTCATAGGTCAATCCAGCATGGTTCTAAACTAATACCTGTGCAAGTGATTTATGACAATCATGTCCTTGTAGCACAAGAAACGATGCTATAAATCAAACTACACACTAATCTCAAGCGGTCATTAATTGTCCATCATTTAAATGACCTCGATTAGGGATAATTTTCGATTATAATTCAATGTTCACTTAATAGGTGTTTCTTTATCCAAGACTGGTCTTGATCACTATTTTGAATATTCTCATAATCGAATGGACTCAATATTTAATTCTAAACCACAATTAAATAGAAACGGAGTGATAAAATTGCATGAAATTAAATTACTCCAAAACCTGAATGGTTCATCTTAAGATAAATGGTTTTTCCAAATGTTTTAAGAGTAATACTCTTTATAAAAAATTTATGGAAATCACACCCATATTTAATATGCTTGATTTCTTTCGTGCAATTGTGAATGTTGTCATTCACTTATTGCATAGGTTTAGTTATATTTACTTTGCAAATATTAACATCTTCATTATTGATCACTTTCATAATAAGATGGTAAAATTTGAGAGTGTCATGGATTATATGTGATTTAGGATTTATTGTCCAAGTGATGGCTCCCACTCATTTTCATGATCCGAGATCTTCAACTTGACAACCTACAATCATTAACGTTCAACAACGAACTTTCCATTGAACAACTTTCTTATTATTGCCTTTAAGGCAACAACAATATTCTCATTATATATTTCAGTAGACTTCCTAATGGTGCCTTTACTTGGATTTTATTCCAAACGGGTCACAGTGATTTGGGATTCCCTAGTCACTTGTGATCATGGAAATTTACCTTAAATTCTCGCACATTACACATGGATGCACGTCCATGTTACCATTCTCAAGCCACGACGCATTGTTAGCTCGTATTTATAAATGGCTTCCTTGTAAAGGATCTGATCCTTGTTAAGTTTTTGCTTGCAACATCAATTCTCAAACTACATTTGTTTCCATGCGTCAAGAACCCATCCCTTTTACTTATCTAAGAACTTCGGATGTTCTTGATCATAATCTAACGGTCCATGACTTAGATTTATTTTGATTGGTAATTTATTCTTCTCATGTTCTAAACATGTAAATTGTTTGACGACTCCATAGCATACACGATGGTTTCAATTGTAGAATTATTCTCAATCTTATTCCATCCATGTGACACTTTAGCTCATTCAGTTTCACTGAGTCTTGCTAAACTGTTTGCTATGTGATACGTCTGAAAGTCTCTACTAGAGTCTTTCTTGTTTGACTTAGTATTTAGCCTAGCTTATATTAAGTTCAAACGGTTACTTAGTTTTATTCATACGGGTCAAAAGCCTTTCAAAGTCCTTCAATTCATGTTTAACATAGAAAATTCCTTTACTCGTTCAAACATTTTATTAAGTCTATACAATAGATCTTAATTCCTAATATGTACTAAGTATTGTCTTTAGCTTAGTCCATTGTCGAAAATACTTTCAAATATAATCATTTAGCATTTGATAGTTAATTTACAACAGAGTTCGTAAACTTCTTGTTGGACCTTACAAGATTGACTCTTGCTCCCACTAAACTTCTTATTCATAAGAATTTCTATGTTTCTTCATAAGCCAATCCTTTTATTAACTTTATGAGAAAACACATTCCAATTCCTTTATGCAATGCTTCCTTCAACCCCATAATGGATTTCTTGAGCTTGCTTTCAAATTTAGCATTATTTCATATGAGCAATTTTGCTAGAATAATCACGAAAAGACTTGAGCATTCCGATTGGTGAATATGCTTTTATTAAAATCAACTCTGTGAATTTAATTATACCCTTTTCAACCAATCTAGCTATGTATGCATATACATTTCCACATTTGTTAGTTTTCTCCTTGAAAACTTGTTTGCGATCGATGGGTCTTTCACCCTTCATGCAAACAAGTTTTAAACATGATTTTCAAACATGGAGTCTATTTCCCATTTTATGGCCTCTAACCATTATTCGGAATTTGTATTTGTCGTAGTTATCTTACAAGGCATTATTCTCTTACTATCTAATAGTAAATAGTATGCTTGTAGGTCTTAGGTTTATTTCTAACTTAATAGAAAATTTATAGGATTCTATCCAAACCTTTGGTGAATTCTATACCTATACGAGGTAATTGCACCAAACACTGAGTTTCAAGGCTCTTTCAAAGCCCTTTCATTATGTTGATCTTACTCCAACTTTAAGAAGTTTTTTGAGTAATGAATTCTCTTTTAAGGCACTTGTAAAGTCCTTTTGAGTATTCTTGATCAATCATTCTCATGAAGCCCTTTTGAGTCTTCCGAGATTCTCAGTTCTAGTTTGTTGCTAAGCTTGATGGTCATTGAGTTCATTTTCCTCCCACTTGTCATTTTGGAAATGTGTTACTTTCCAGAAAGACACCACTTAGAGCAACAAACATTATGTTCTCAATTAGGTTATGGAGGTAATGCCCGTAGTCTCACTTGAATGTTTACAAAGAGACATGTATATTGTCTTTGGGTAAAAGTTCGTTGTGAAATAAATACTTAGCTCCCTCTTGAGCTATCTTAGCCTTTAATGAGCCATTAAGCTCTCACTTAGCCACCTAGATCTTGCTAAGCCGGTGAGCTCCCACTGAGTCACTTAGCTCCCACTGAGCCAGTGAGCTCCCACTGTGGCTAAGAGTTTTAGACATATACTTGAAAAGACGTTTAGAAGTTATTTCTATCCATAACTGAATATGGTTTCCTTTGTTAGCTTAGACATTTTGTTTAGTGTAACATTAGTCATTTGTGCAAATCTTTAAGAACTTTATAGGAAGGGATGTGATCCATCATTGTTCGAGTCATTTTCAAATGGCATCGAGGCCTCTGTGAAGACACGCTATGTTCTTTGTGGAGTTATTTATGAAAATTTTAATTTCATCACTTTGAGATGGTCACGCTTGGCTCAAGCAAACATCGCTCGATCTAATCTAGACGTTTTGATATCTTACCAAGTCGATTATGTACTTCATTGAACTCTTGAGCTATTCAAGGTCAAGTTTGTTCACATTTGAACTTTGTGAGTTTTCATGTTAGGGAAATGTTTGTTTATAATCAAGCATTCTTGACTCATGGTTTAGATAACCATGCCATTCAAATAAATTCACAGCTATTGCTCTTTACTTCGAATGTGAGTCTTTCTGTGTGTAAACAGATTATTTACTGATTATGGAACATAATAATAACTATTTTTTATTCCAGCCTTAGCTTTAAAAGGTCTTTAAACAAAGCATACAACCTTTCAATTGATGTAGCACCACTTGCTTCATTCTAAGCTTGTAAGTCAATAACTTAGCTTTTCTTCAATAGTTTGAGGTCACTTTTAAAGTGGAACCCTCAAGCAGTATTCGATACTTGTGAAGATAACGAGTTGCTAAGTTAATTGTAATAACATGAACTCTTTAGTAGAAATGGAATCTTATTCCTTTTCTTTGTTCCTCATTTCCTATATTTCTTATCATACTTTATCTCATAATCTTTCAGAATTATTTCTTTAAGATTTTTTACTTTTATACTTTGTTAGGCATAATTAAGCATCTAGTAAAACAAAGTTTCGTCTTTTCCTGTAATTCATGCTTGAATTACTACATTTATGAGTCCTACTCATCAATGTATGAAGCCAACTCAAGCTCTCTATTCGTTATCCTCGAGCTATTTTCTGATTCGAGCCTTGGTGGAGTTCTTTTGGGACACCGCCAACACTTTTAATTTTCCTTGGGGTGAGATGACTATCACTCCTGTTGACTTCACTCTCATTACCGGACTAGAGTTCCGGACAGCTGCAGTTCCATTTGGCAGCGATATCACCGTTTTCTCTCCCGAGGTAGAGGAGCTACTCGTACCTATCGCTATTTGAGCTCGCGGCGAGGCTCGACCGTTACAGATTAGCAGTCGATGCATTCGTCGGACTATGTTCATAGAGGCTTTCCGAGATGATGTGACCACCCCGGAGCAGCGGGTGCGCATCTTTGCTTTGATCCTTCCGTTAGGGACTTTCTCTCCTGACAAGGGTAGCCGAGTGCTACTCTATTACTTGCCTGCTCTTCGTGACCTTCATATGGTCATGATATATGATTGGACTAGTATGGCCTATGCTGACTTCCTGCTTGGATTGCGACTCGCTTGTCGCTATAGCAGCTTTGGTGAGGAAGTCACACTTTCTAGTTTCTGGAGGATCGTAGAGGTACACCTTGTTACTCTTTACTAAAGTTTACTTTAGTTATGTGTTAGCACTTGCTGATGCTTCCCTATTATTATAGGTTTGGTTCTACGAGTACTTCCCGTCCCTTTCACCAATGAGGCCTTCGCCTCGAGGGCTCCCCGTTGCTGCTAGTTGGGGAGGCCGCTATAGTGACCAGACTGCTACCGCCCATGTTCGAGAGTTGATTCTCTCGGTATGCTTTGCTTATAATTTTTGTTGTTCTGCTGCTTAGTAGGATCCTATCTCATGGGTATTCATTTTGTAGGGGCATGAGGTCCAATTTCAGCCATGGGACGATTTTGACCTTCCTGCACGGGCTGTCCAGTATACAGCTCAATGTCGCTATTTTCAGGGGACGTATGACGTTGTGGTGTATCTGGGTGAGAGAGTTGCGATTCAACACTCTTCAGAGTCCTTTGTCGTTCATGTTCATCCCCTACGGCACATGTTGGACCAGACGGACATGAAAGTCCATCTAGGTAGATCGCCAGCTGGTACGGATTAGCAGCATCATATTCATCTGGACCGGAGTTATAGCGAGAGTCACATGTCGCGTTTGGCTCCACCACCTTGCATATCAGAGGAGGCGGCAGTACATTTCGTGCCTTTGATTTATTCTCTTGTTAGCCCCCTAACAAATTTTAATCACCTAAATTTTCTTTTAACAGGCTGTGGCAGCGGCTGCGGAGTTTGTGCCTCCACCGGTGTCCATCACTTATCAGGGGTCCTTCGATCGGGTCGAGGAGATGATTCCTTTGGTCCCTGAGCCCTGCCGCTTGGTAGAGAGGTCGATACCTCGCCACTAGACCTCGGTAAGTCTTTTATCATTATTTGGTTTGCATACATGTTCTTTGATTGATTCTGACTTTATTACTTGACAGTTCTCACGCGAGGTGATAACGAGGATGGCGAGAGCCATGGACGCCTTTCTTTACCAGCTCGTGAGATTAAGTCACCGAGCTAGTTATCGTCGTGGTGATGACGGCATAGAGGTATTTCTTCTTGACATCCTTACTCTTATTTGCTTATTTTCTATGCTTGACTTGATTTGTTTTTCTATTTCAGCCTATTCCTCCGACACGTACTCGTATGAGACCCGAGGATCGGAGGGAGAGATTCGGATCCGGCTCGAGGCGTCGACGTACTTCGGCAGGGAGCCAAGGTGGTCGAGCAGAGTCGGACCACACTGTAGTACTGGAGGATTCCGGCTCTTCGTCTGAGGGTGCTTCGAAGAGGCCGACTGGCCAAGGAGGCGAGACCTTGGCTCCTTTAGCGGGTGGTGGGACGTATGAGGTTGGGTCATCGTCGCAGCAACCACAGCAGCCTCAGCAGTTGGGGGTGCAGCAGCAGGGTGAGGCAGGATGGACTGGCCCCACTCTTTCGATCCCAACCACTAGTGATCCTAATGCTGGTGAGGGGTTGACGTCTCGGGCTGTACAGTTCTTTGATATGTTTAGAGTTCCTCCACATTTGCGTCCTCCGTCATCATAATTGTATCTGTATATATTTTTTATTTTGACTTTGTAGTACTTTGCTTATTTATATGACTTGATACTTATGTTAGACATATTGTATATATATCCTATGATTACTATGTCTGTTTAATCTTTTGCACTTTTATTTTTCATTTCGTGTGCATATGAGTGTGTGAAAATATTGTAACTAATTTTTACGCAAAAATTTCCGTCATTTTTATTATTGATGGAGGGTATCCGACTTTCTCCCCCAAAAAGAAAGAATGAAAAATAAAATCGAATTTGACTAAAAATAAGCTTAGATTTTAATTAAGCTCAAAATAATCAAATATGGGATAAGTGTTTGGAATAAATTTGCCAAAAATAATGTTTGGATAAGGCTTTGAAAAGAATCAAAACTGTACAGTCAAAGTACGAATACGAGTCAAAGTCAGATAACATATGGTCAGCTAAACACGTAATTCTGACGTGGGAAAAATTAAATTGTCGCGGCGCAACGTTCCTATTGCGGCGCGCTAGCACTTGTCGCGGCGCACTGGGTTTATTTTCCCAAATCCTTCTGGGATTCGGTTTGCGTCAATTCTGTTTATAAATAGCCCCAAAATCTGTCAATTTTTGTATAATCCGAACTGAAAAAATAATCTCCTCTTTAATTTTCCATCATGTCTAAGAGTTTTAGCGATTTTACTCTTGAGTGGTGTCGGTCTTGGACTGCTAAAGAGAGGAAAGAGCGTGACTTTTTCCACTTGGGGGTGGGGGGGTTTGTATGGCATCAAGGGGGTAGATCTTGACATAAACTTTATTCATAGCGCCTTAGAGTATTGGGATCCAGACACTCATTACTTTAGATTAGGTCATGACGAAATTTGCCCTTTACCGGAAGAATTTGGTGCCATTCTTGGCTTCCCTTCTTTAGATCTTGCGGTAATTCCTAAAGTGAGCGAGTATTATTATAAGGATTTTGAGCGTTTCCTTAACGGACTTAAAAGGTATAGTGCATGGGAGTGTGGTTAATTTGAAAGAATTTGCACGCTTTTATTTTGATAGACCACGCTCGGAGTCTTTTCATGTTTATAAGAGAAGGGCTTTCCTGTTTTGCATGTTTAGCCAATATCTCCTCACTAGTGGTAATATTCGTGAGGGTCAAGCAATATTAGTGTTTGTCATGGAGCAAATTAAATCAGGAAGAAATCCAATGCCATTAATTGTTGGAGAAACTATGCTTAGTTTAGATGAGCTAAAAAGAGATCTAAAAGCACCTCTTTGAGGTTCTCCAATATTATTACAGGTATAAAATTAATACTTTTAATTACAGAAATTAAAAATATTTAATTTTGTATAGTAATACTTTTGCATTGAATTTTTGCAGGTATGTCTAATGGAGAGACTTGAATTAATCAGTCCTCCTGACAATATTGAAAAATATACACCAAATTGCTTTGTAAGAAGGAAGAAACACTTCTTCATAAAGATGGGCCACCGGGAGTGGAGTAGAAACTTTGAAACTTGCGACTTTGCCATCAAATGGGTTGTTCCTTGGTGGAAGATTGAGAAGATGGTTGGTGTCAATAGCCAACCTTTTTGTCGTCTTCCTAGCTTGTCCAAGTTGACCTTTTATTACCCTTCTAGAGTGAAAAGACAATATGGACTTGCTCAAACCATTCCCTCCGGAGATCTTCGTCGCCCTTATGAATTCCCCATTTCACAAGACATAGAGAGGTTTGATGACTATTGGTGTGCTAGACCTTTGTGCGAAGTTGTTACCCAAAAGGTTCCTCCTTCTTTATCTAGGGATGTGAAGCGGTGGCTAATTGGTAGATCTCAAAAGGACAAGAACAAAGCCCGAAAGATGAGCAAGACTAATGTGAAAGACCGCCTAGGAGATAAGAAAATTCCTCCTAAGGAACGCTTGGGTGAAAGAGTTGAATTCAGGACCCTTGTTATGCCTAAGAAGAAAAGTACTACCAAGGGCAAGGAGAAAAGAAAGACTGACTCTGCAGAAAAGAAAATATGGGTTAAAAAGAAACATGGTGTAATGGCTATTGGAGAAACTATCAATTTTAAGATTGTGTGCAGGTCTCTAAGGGATCCCTATTAGTGAAAGAGATAGATGATGAATAAGAAGCGGAGAAGAATTGGAAAAGGGCCAGAAAAGAGAAGACAGATTAGAGCATTGCTTTTACTATCAATTTATTAGTCAAATTTTATTAATAATGTAATTTTATTTTTATTAATGCAATTTTTAGCTTTTTAAATTAAATTGACCTTTTCACATCGAATTATTTATTAAAGCAATGAAAACGACGTGAATTGATTTCGAAAATTATTCGAGTACGAAAGTCAAAATTTCTCGAAATACACCGCAATTCGCGCAGATCGATGAAGAAATATTGGCGTTGGAATTTTAAACTTGTCGCAGCGCGGCGATCCTGTCATGTGCGCTAGATCCTGTTGTTGGGCGATAGAGGCTGTCGGGCTGCGCTGGTCTTAATTTCTGCGCGCCGCTTGTTCTGCATCGGCGAACTGATGCGAGGATGCAAAATTTGTAAAAATTAAAATGGCTGCACCCTGTAAAGGGTTGCCTACTGTAGACACCCAAATGTGTCTCCCCAAAACCAAATCCAGTGATGAATACTTTTCACGTCATTTGATTATCGAACGAAATGAAAATGTGAAAAGTCTAGTGATGTGGATGTTTTTATTAAAATATCTCTCTTTCTTTTTTTAAAACATTTCTTCTCTTACCCTATTTATGAAAATAGCCAGTCCAATTTGGTTTGGTCCATGATAAGGGTCCAATAATAGTGTAGTTGGGTTGGGCTCAAAAAGAGCTTTCCAACGATATATTATAAGCTCAATTCCGATGAATAATGAGAAGTTAGGAATTAAATTAAATTGGGCTCGAAATGGTTTTATATGCGGCCCGATGATCTAGAGGAGGACCTATTAATTATTATTCCTAAAGTTGTTAGGATTGATTTTAATCTTCTAGAATATTTAGAAGGTTCCTTTTAAAGTCTAATGGAATTAGGATTGATAATTATATTTTAAAGAGTTTTATTTTGAATAAAATATGTGATTTGGCACAAATATGATTTTAATATGCTAAACATGGAATTTGCTGCTTAATCATGTTAAGAAGAGGATTTCATACAAAAGCGCATTTTATCTTTTAATTAGCACTAAACGACAATGTCTGTCGCCAGGCGCTAATTGTTGTCGCCTGGCGCTAATCTTGTCGCTTGGCGCTGATGTCTGTCGCCTGACGACAGATGCTAGTTTTATTCCGAATGAGACTTGATTTGTTTTCGGACTATTTTTATATAAATAGGGTCCTAGACCTCCGTTTTCCATCATCAACAATTCACAACCATCATCTCTCTCTATTCTCTCTCTAAAAAGCTAGAAGCTTTTTCTCTCTCTATTCTTTTTCTAAACCTTCCCTCTTACAAAATTCCTCATTCACAAGTTCTAGACACACCTAGCCAAGTTCGAAGTTGCTTTCGCCCTAGACGTGAAAGGTTATAATTTCTGAGGGTTTGGTGTTGGGGAGACACATTTGGGTGTCTACAGAAGCCCCCACTTTGACTGAGTTTGGAGAAACGCAAGTTTCGAAAACAAAAGTCAAAGTAGTGATAGGGACGGAGAATGATTCCGAACGTTCTGCGATCCTAAATCATTCTTGTAACGCCGATACCTGCAAACTAGCTTTACTTAAACAGATAAAAGAGTTAAGAAACGCATATATTGCACCGTCGAGCACAAGTCTCTAGAGTAACCAATTTTGTTTGACGATCTTCCTCAAGCTAGGGGACATCGCCTGAAGACTGCTCCGCTTGTACCTGCCTTTAATTTCTGCTGTTTTAGTCTTCCACATCTTAGGGAACACCACCGAAGATTGCTCCACTTGTAGCGATCTTCTGCCGTTTTGTGACCATCTTCCACATCCTAGGGAATATGATCGAAGATAACTCCACTTGTAGTCATCTTCAGTTTCGCTACTGTTAATGTTGTGGTCGCACTTCGCTACTATTGATGCTCACTCGTCTTTGAACAAAAGAGCTTCTTTTTGAGGAATGTTCACTCGTCTCTGAACAATGGAGCTTGAAAGGAATGTCCACGTGTCTCTGAACAAAAGAGCTTTGATAGGATGCCCACGCGTCTCTGAGCAAAAGAGATTTATGATATGTCCACGCGTCTCTGAACAAAAGAGCTTGATAATATGTCCACGCGTCTCTGAACAAAAGAGCTTGATAGGAATGTCCACGCGTCTCTAAACAAAAGAGCTTTGATAGAATGCCCACGCGTCTCTGAGCAAAAGAACTTGAAAGGAATGTCCACGCGTCTCTGAACAAAAGAGATTTGATACTTGAATGTTTGTTGAGGTTGTTCGGTTAGCTGCGAACAGGAGCTTTGCTGAATGGTTGTATCCTGTAAAAATCAAAAGATTGCCAAAAGACTTTGCTGGTGTTTTTCTTAGGGTTGACCTAAGGTGATTGACTGACTTGAGGTTGACTTAATGTGTTTTGACACGTGTGTGGCTCTTATGTGATTTAATGTGTTTTGACACATGTGTTAGACTCAATTCAAGGTGACATGACTCAACGTGCATGACTCGTGTATGCATGTGGTTGACTCAAAATGCAGAAAAGCAAAAAATTTCCGTCATTTTTTGTGGAGGGTACCGACTTTCTCCCGAAAAACAAAGACGCAAAAAAGAATCGAAGTGTTGGAGGTGCATGTTGAATGAGCTTAGTCGAATGTATGCATTGATGTTGTATCTCATAGTGCAAGGATTAATTCACCCTAGGCTATCTCGATTGTTGACTCGACGATGAAAGTATTTGAGTAGCTTAGGCACGGAGGCTAAGTACTTCATACTTTGTAAAGAATTATGATAATGAGTGATCTTCATATGACAAAGCATGCTTCAACGTCATATTAAAATTTCATGACAAAGGGTTCCTAAAGGTAGGATTAAAGATGGGCAACGGGCCGTGTCGTGCCGCGGTGGTGGGCGTGTCGTGCCGTGCCTAAATTTGGCACACCCCAGCCCACGGTACGGCACGGCCCACGTGCCTGGTGGGTCGTGCCGTGCTGGGCCGCGGGCCAGACCGTGCCACTTTTTTTTTATATATATATAAAAAATGTAAATTAAAAACGATATAAATATATATATATATATATATATATATATATATATATATATATATTTTAGTACAACTTAATTTTATATAAATAATGTTATTAATTTATGTTTATGTTAATGTTAATATATTTTGTTCTGAACAACTTTATTTTAATTAAGGTTATATAAATTATTTATCTAATTATGTTTAAGTTTATATAAATAATTCTATTAATTTAGCAAAAAACAACAATACATATAATAAAAAAAAATTATGAGTGCCGTGCTGGACCGTGCCCGGCCATGCCACGTGCCGTGCCTGGCCGTGCCGGCGTGCCGACCCACGGGCCGGCCACCGTGCCGCCCGCCGTGCCTCGTGCCGATTCCCGGATTTTTGTTCATGGCACGGCCCACGGCCCACAGGTGGGCCGCCGTGCCGGAAACGTGTCGGGCCTGTGCCGCCCGCGTGCCGGCACGGCCCGTGCCCATCTTTAGGTAGGATTATTTGTCTATGTATCTGTGATGTGTGTGAAAGTGACACTAAAGCTAGGTTGCAAAGGCTAAGTGTAATTTTTTTTTTTTTGAAAAGAGTCAAATAATGGTGTCTCTTAGGCAAGGTAAGCTAATAATGTAGGGATCATGCCCCCAATTCTAGCTCTAAATGGATAGGGATGAGCATTGGAGATCCCTTGATATGATCATGCATGAATGTGAATATGAATGTGAATGAATGCATTTTTATTACGGTCGCACCTCAATGTGAGGTTGCCTACGTATCCGTTATCAGGCCAAACGTAGCTCTAGCCGAACCTCGCACAAGTGTGTGTATACCTCAAAGGGGTCTTTGAAGGGTTGTAACGTGGTTAGGCTAAAGGTTAGAGAAGAAAGGTGATAAAGGCTCAAGACCCTAGATAAGCCCCCAAGGTGTGCAATCTTGCATTTGAAATCTTTATATTCGTATGCTTGAGATTTCCTCACTTTTGAACTCTCTTTTGTTTAAATTTTACTCTCTCTATCTTTTTTCTTTTGCTTTTGCATTTTTTTTTTTGATAAGTGTGGGAAATCCCGATCATGCGGTCTATCACTCACTTGGCATTCATGTTTCTCAGGCACGGTACCAAGCACTCGATAAGAGACGCAATTTGAGACGTGTTCATATCAATGACATTGGAACACTTGCCCTTTTGCACACTTTTATTATTTCTATATATATTTTTTTTTGCTATTTTAATCTTTTGAATCACTCAACCTTTTGTTCTTTGAAAATTGCATAAATTGCACACCATCGCATCCCAAGGTTAGGTAGATGTGGGTTGGAAAAAAATGAAAGGTCTATCGTCAGACGAAGCTTAAAGTGTTTTACCAAGAAAGGGTTGTATATTTGGAATGTAAAAGGTGAAAGTGATATGATATGGCTACAAGAGGTACCTCAAATCATTGGTATACCTTGTGCTTAGCTCGAGTTTTGTTTTTTTTTTTTTTTTTTAATTCAATGCAATGATCATATGCAAGGAAATAAATGCTCATTTTATTAAAAGGTAAAAAGGAAAAACCTACAAAATAAGATCTAAGGAAAATAAAAGGTGCCTATGCTAGACTTATTGGGGAAATGATGAAAATAAAGATAGAAAAGGAGGTCACGAAATCTTGTCGTTGAAGCTCGCCTCTTGCCTTGTGCCTTATCATCACTCGCTCTTCTTGCCAGTTGGGGGAAATGGAAGCTTGTTTGCCTCGATGAGGTCTTGAATGAGATTTTGAAACTTGTAACATTGATTTATAGTATGACCATTGCTTTGATGGTACTTGCACTAGAAATCTGGATTCCATTCAAGTATTCTCCTTTCAGGAGGAGGATCTTGCATAGGTCCAATTGGTGTGATGAATCCCTTAGCAAAGAGTCAATCAAAGGTGATATTATAGCTCATTCCAAAAAGGGTGAACTTCCTTTCTTGTTCTTTGGTCTTCAAAATCTTTTTATCGATGCAACTTCTATTCTGATAGGAAGAAACAAAAGAAGGGTTGTCGTTCTTCCTGCTCTTGCCACCATTGTTATAGATTTTGACCTTCTTGTTGCTCGGAGGAACACGAAGGTAATTTGAATCAACAAGATCTTGAATTCGGTCTTTGTGGGAGACACATTTGGGTCTCCAAACTCAGTCAAAGTGAGGGCTTTTGTAGACACCCAAATGTGTCTCCCCAAAACCTAATCTAGTGATGAATACTTTTCACGTCATTTGATTATCGAACGAAATGAAAGTGTGAAAAGTCTAGTGGTGTGGATGTTTTTATTAAAATATCTCTCTTTCTATTTTTGAAAATATTTCTTCTCTTACCTTATTTATGAAAATAGCCAGTCCAATTTGGTTTGGTCCATGATAAGGGTCCAATAATAGTGTAGTTGGGTTGGGCTCAAAAAGAGCTTTCCAACGATATATTATAAGCCCAATTCCGATGAATAATGAGGAAGTTATGAATTAAATTAAATTGGGCTCAAAATGGTTTTATATGCAGGCCGATGATCTAGAGGAGGGCCTATTAATTATTATTCCTAAAGTTGTTAGGATTGATTTTAATCTTCTAGAATATTTAGAAGGTTCCTTTTAAATTCTAATGGGATTAGAATTGATAATTATATTTTAAAGAGTTTTATTTTGAATAAAATATGTGATTTGGCACAAATATGATTTTAATCTGCTAAACACGGAATTTGCTGCTTAATCATATTAAGAAGAGGATTTCGTACAAAAGCGCGTTTTATCTTTTAATTAGCGCCAAACGACAATGTCTATCGCCTGGCGCTAATTGCTGTCGCCTGACGCTAATCTTGTCGCCGGGCGCTGATGTCTATCGCCTGGCGACAAATGCTAGTTTTATTCCGAATGGGACTTGATTTGTTTCCGGACTATTTTTATATAAATAGGGTCCTAGACCTCCGTTTTCCATCATCAACAATTCACAACCATCATCTCTCTCTATTCTCTCTCTAAAAAGCTAGAAGCTTTTTCTCTCTCTATTCTTTTTCTAAACCTTCCCTCTTACAAAATTCCTCATTCACAAGTTCTAGACACACCTAGACAAGTTCGAATTTGCTTTCGCCCTAGACGTAAAAGGTTATTATTTCTGAGGGTTTGGTTTTGGGGAGACACATTTGGGTGTCTACACCTACGTATCCTTTCCTAAGGAATCAGGCCAAATGTAGCTCTCTTGAGTATGTTACTCAAGTTATCATGGGTATAACTTCTTGAGTTGGTCAAGATTTGTCATATTTGAGAATTCATTACCATCCATATCACTTAGTTTTGCGGCACCTCCTGATAGGATAGTTTTGACAATGTATGGTCCAGACCAATTAGGCCTAAATTTGCCTCTTGGGTCTAGAACATTTTTCCTTAATGCTTTTAACACTAAGTCTCCCACCTTAATGTTTCTTGTCTTGACCTTTTTGTTAAAGTGTCTAGCCATGCGGGTTTGATAGCATTGAGTATGATGTAGAGCTTCTAGTCGTTTTTCATCGAGTAGACTTAGCTCCTCATATCTTGCTCTAGTCCATTCGACTTTATCGAGTTTACTTCCAACGCAATGCGTAAGGGAGGTATTTCTAGTTCTACAGGTTGTACGGCATCCATTCCGTAGACTAAGGAGAATGGCGTATTTCCTGTGGATGAGCGAATTGACGTGCGATAACCCCAAAGAGCAAAATAGAGTTTGTCAGGCCAATCCTCGTAATTTTCTGTCATTTTTTCGATGATAGTCTTTAAGTTCTTATTGGCTGCTTCTACCGCACCGTTTGCTTGAGGCCTATATGGGGAAGAATGATGATGTTGGATACCATACTTTTGAAGCAATTCTTCACATTCCGCTTGAAAGTGAGTTCCATTGTCACTTATCATGTCATGTGGGACTCCATACCGACATATTATGTTTCTTTTGATAAAGAGTACTACGTGTTTCGCGGTGAGTTTTGCATATGATGCTGCTTCAACCCATTTTGTGAAGTAATCAATTGCCACTAGGATGTATTCATGACTTCCTGTCCCAGGAGGAGTGAATTTTCCGATAATGTCTATACCCCATGTTGAGAATGGCCATGGTGATGTGTAGGTGTAAAGGAGCGATGGAGGAACATGTTGCAAGTTAGCGTATATTTGGCATTTAGGGTATCTTTTTACATATTGATGACAATCCCTATTCATGGTAGTCCAATAGTATCCTTGACGCATTACTTTTTGGGCTAGCATTTTTCCATCATATGAGTTCCACATACTCCTTCGTGGATTATTCTCATTGCCTTTTGAGCTTCCTTTTTGCCTACACATAGGAGAGCTCTACCTTTAGGTACCCTTTTATGAAGCTCATCGTTTATGAGTACATATTGGGAAGCTAAAAGTCTTAGCGCTCGCTTTGCTCTTTTGTCAGTGTGAGGTGGATATTCACCTTTGGTGACATAATTGAGGATGTCAGTATACCAAGGTTCTTCCTCTTCTTCTTGTTCTTGAACTACCTCATCATCTTCTATAGCTTGGATGTAAGCTGGTTTATGCCTTTTCTCTATTATTAGAGGCATTTGCTCAATTTCCTTAGGAAGTCTAACCATTGAGGCTAGTCTTGCCAAGGCATCGGCAAATTGATTTTCCTCTCTTGATAGATATGTGTATTCCACCTTTTTGAGTTGATCAGTAAGAGTTTCCAAGTATGTTTGATAAGGAGCTAAGCTTTCACTCCTTACTTTCCATCTTTTGGAAATCTGGTTAATGATTAAAGAAAAGTCTCTGAATATTCGAAGTTTCTAACTCCTAATGCTAAAGCAGTTTCGAGGCCTACCACACATGCTTCATATTCCGCAGCGTTGTTGGTAACGTCGAAGTCTAGCTTTATGGAGATTGGGACGTGTTCTTCCTTGGGTGATACTAATAATACTCTGACCCCACACCCCTCTTGGTTTGAGGCTCCATCGAAGTATAATGTCCAAGTATCATCTTCTGTAAGCATCAAGTCTTCGTCCGAAAAATCGTTCTCATGCATAGGCGTCGAATCTTCTATTGGGAAATCTGCTAAGAAGTCCGAGACCACTGATCCTTTGATAGCCTTTTGTGGCATAAACCTTACATCAAATTGGGCTAAGTTGACTATCCATCTTGATATTCGCCCGTTAAGTGTAGATTTCTCGAAGAGATACTTTAGTGGGTCCATTCGAGATACCACATAGACTGTATGAACGAGCATGTAGTGTCTTAACTTAGTTGTGGCCCATACTAATGCGAGGCACAATTTCTCATGTGGTGTGTAGCGTACTTCATACTCGAGCATCTTTTTACTTAAGTAGTAGATGGCGTTCTATTTATCTTCTACTTCTTGCGCAAGCATAGCTCCCATTGTCTCTTTAATGACTGTTAGGTACAATCGAAGGGGAATTCCTAGAAGTGCTAGTGCTAATACGGGAGGATTAGCGAGATAGACTTTGATCTTTTCAAAGGCTTTTTGGCACTCATCGTCCCATATTACTGGTACATTCTTTTTAAGTTTCTTGAATATTGGTTCACATATCGTGGTTAGCTTGGATATGAACCTACTTATGTATTGCAACCGGCCAATGAATCCTCGAATTTGTTTCTCGGTCTTAGGCGGCGGCATTGACATGATTGCTTTAATTTTAGTTGGGTCTATCTCTATTCCTCTAGAGCTAATGACATAGCCCAAGAGTTTTCCTGAGGTGACTCCAAAAGCGCACTTAGATGGGTTTAGCCTCATGTTGTATTTCCTTAGCCTTTCGAAGAATTTTATTAAGGCTACTAGGTGTCCTGGACGATCTTTTGATTTTACGATCATATCATCCACATAGACTTCTACCTCTTTGTGCATCATGTCATGGAGTAAAGCAGTTTCTACTCTTTGGTAAGTGGCACCCGCGTTTTTCAACCTGAATGGCATTACCGTGTAACAGTAAGTGCCCCATGGTTTTATGAATGTAGTCTTTTCCATGTATACTTTTGCCATGAGAATTTGGTTGTATCTTGCGTACCCATCCATAAACGAGAAAAGTGCATGGTTCGCTGTATTATCTACCAAAATATCGATGTTTGGTAGAGGGAAGTTGTCCTTTGGACTTACCTTAATTAAATCTCTATAGTCGACACACATTCTTACCCTTCCATCTTTCTTGGGGACTGGTACCACATTTGCGACCCATTCGAGGTATTTGGATACCCTTATAAAACCTGCTGTTATTTGTTTTTAAACTTCTTCTTTTATTTTTAAAGCTACGTCGGGTTTCATTGACGTAATTTTTATTTTACAGGTTTCATTCCTGGGATTAGTGGTATTGTGTGTTGAGATATTTCTCTATTTATTCCTGGCATATTTTCGTATGACCAAGCGAACACATCTATAAATTCTTTTAGTAGATTTATTAAATCGGTTCTTTCTTCTTTATTAAGAGTTAGACCAATTTTAACTTCTCTTTTAATGGTTGGATCTTTTGAGATATCAACCGTTTCAGTATCTTCAAATACCGGCGTTTTATTCTGAAGTGTTTCCATTGCCTTAATTTATTTCTTTGTCATTTTTATTGTTAGCTAAGCAATGCTCATCATCTTGAGTAAGGGAATGGCACGAGGAGTAAGCGGAAGAAGACATGTTATTAAAATAGAAAATCATTACATCAAATAAAGAGATGTCCGTTGGGACTTGACTACTAACTATCCTAGGGGTAGACTTTGAAGTAGACGGGAAAGAAGGAGATGCTACTACAGAAGGTTTAGAGGACTCGACTAAAGAAGACTCAAATTCAGACTCAGACTCTGACTCAAACTCATCGAACATTGGCCCTTGTCCCGTTGTTATGGATATCTTTCTTCCACTTGGTGTAGTCACCTTCACAGTCTTTCTCCATCCTTGAACTAATCCCTCTGCCGGAGTAATGAGCTTTGTGGGATTAAAGTCTTCGCTTTGCAAGGCCGTCTGGATAAGCGCATAATTGTCATCGATACTCTCAGGCTCGTTTTTCTCGTAGCCAAAGAGTAATCCCATGACATTAAAGTCAAAGCATGGATGTCATCTAACAAATTGCAATCCAAGAAGATTTCGAACCCAGGTTGTCTTATCCCATCTTTGACAAAAGGCTCAGGAAATTCGTAGCATGGGTAGTCGTCACCCTCTCTTATGAATTGACCATTTAGAGTGAGAGGATATTGGTCCATTAGGATTGCTTTCTTTTCAGTACGAGTGTTCCTCCGTGCATTAATCTTTTCTTCCGAGCTTACTTATAGTCTTTCGGAGTCGGTTCAAAACCAAGCCCAAAAGTATCTAATTTAGGAAGGCTAGGTGATCCCATTTGCGTTGTTACTCCTTTCTTCTTTCTTAATTCTCATTGGAGAAGCATCGATTGTGACAGGAATTCCTCTAACTATGGCCTTTACTTGTTGATGAAGGGACAGCCTTAAGGTCATGAAGCCAAGGGCGCCCTAACAACAAGTTGAAAGAAGCTTTGATATCTACCACTCTGAAAGTAGTAGCATGTTCAATGACTCCTGCCATGACATTCATAGTGATAGTCCCAAGAGCTTGGTGACGAGTGTTGTCATAAGCCCTTATTCCTTGTGTAGATGGAGACAAATCTTCATCTCTTATTCCTAACATCCTCGCAGTTCGAAGTCAGCAAACATTGATTGCTGACCCATTATCTACAAGAGTCATTGGGACATTCATTCTCTTGCAGATTACTGTGATGTTTAGGGCCTTATTATGTTTATCACCCTCTGGAGGTAGATCCTTATCAGAAAAAGTGATTTGGTTGATGGGACTTGGAAGATCACTCGTGAGGAAATTAGCTAACCCCTCAGGAGTGGTTTCAGAATCTATTCTTACTTTAGCCAAGGCATTCATTACTGCAACTCTATGCTCACGGGATATGGCTAGTAGTTTCCATACGTTCATCTCGACTTTAGTCTTCTTGAGTTGTTTAACAACATCATTGTCCTCTATGATGGGTATGGTATTTGTTGGGTAGTAGGAATAGGTTGTGTTGTAATGGGAGGTTGCATTCTCCCTGATCTTGTGAGGACATCTATGGGTGAGTCTTCTTCATCCCAAATGTCATCTACTGGATAGATTATGGAAAGTGGGGCTTCTTCCAAATCTTTGAGGTAGACATCCTCATCATCGCTTTCCCAAACTCCGTCAATACTAGCATCTTTTTCTGGAGTTATTTGAACCAACTTCTTGCTATCAATTAGTCCTTGGACTAGATCGTTGAACTTGAAGCAATGTTCAATTGTGTGTCCCCTAGATTGATGGTATGGACAATAGAATCTATCTGTCCTTTTTAGTGATTCAAAGGGTCTTGGCTCGAGAGGTTTAATCTTCCCATTCTCGAAGAGATTTTGAAACATATTTGCATAAGAGGTCCCAATTGGAGTATAAGGCTTATTGCTCCTTTTGGGTTTTTCGACTACTTGGAGAGAAAAGGGTTTTCTTTCAGTAGTCTTAGCAGTTGTCATCTTTTCCATATACCGCTTATTTTGAACCAATTTTAGATGGTCGAGGGTTTCGCGGCATATATCAATTGCCTCTCTTAGCGTGTTTATGAGGTGTCATACCTCTTCTTTACTGGCCAGCGACTCACCTATAGTGTGCTTCTTGGCATCGAAAAAGATGTCCTCTTCTTCTCCAATGGCATGAGTCACTTCAACTGGTTTAATGAGGGTTGTTGGATCGACATGATCTTCCTCGTCAAAAACAGCCAAAGAATATGAAAATGGAGCATTGTTAATACTTGGCTTCTTGCTTGCAGGAGGCAATGAAAGCTTGTTATTGTCGATGAGGTCTTGAATAGCTTCCTTTAGCTTCCAGCAATTTTCAGTAAGATGGCCTCTGCCTTGATAGTATTTGCAATGTACATTGGGGTTCCAACTAGCCATCCTTTTTTCGACTAGTGGATCCCTAAATGGTCCAATGGGAGTTATAAGACCTTTTGCATGAAGGCGATCAAATGCGGTGTCATAACTCATGCCAATAGGTGTGAAGTTTCTCCTAAATGGCTTCTTTTGTCCTTGGTTATTCATAGCCAGGACCTCATTCAGATTAAAGGTGCTAACATTATTCGAGTGGGTAGTTTTGGAAGAAGAAGGATTGTCGTTCTTCTTTTCTTTCCAGCCACTGTTGGAGTTGTTAGCGGCTTTTTGCTTTGCAAGGTCGTCTTCAATGTTGATTCCCATGTCATAGATGGCCTTGAAAGTGTTCAGATTGCTTTGATATTTGAGATGCTTAGAGTATTTTTCCTGGAGATTCTTGATGAACATCCTTACGGATTCTTTCTTAGTGGGCACCTCAACCATTTTAGCGGAAGTTTACTTTCACTTATTCAAGAAAGAAGTAAAACCTTCATTCTCTTTTTGTTTCAACATCTCAAGCTCTCTATGGTCAGTTTCGACTTGGACGTTGCATTTGTATCTATCTATGAAAGCGTTTATTATGTCATCCCAAGAAGACGTTTTCTCCTTTTCAAGGGAAAAGAACCATTGTTGACAAACGGTTTCAAGAGATAACAAAAACAAAGTATGAAAAACCTTCCTGTCAATCCCCTTAATGTTCATTATAGTTTCAAAGGCTCTTAAGTGAAAGTAGGGGTTGTCAGTTGGTTTGAACTTAGGGATGTCATTGGCATTGAACTTATGCAGAAGAAGTTCCTTGTCCACTGAGACCCCTTGTGAGCTAATCCCTTGGAACTTATAGTCATTGGAGAGCTTGTTCAAGCTTTCCTCCATTCGCTCCATTTGTTGTTGTTTCGCAGGGTCATTGACTTGAAGAGCAAGGGTCTTCATCATCTCGGTCAGACTAGCAAGGTTTTTCCTAAGCTCGTCAACTTCTTGTTGGGTTGCCATTAGTATGAACTTTTTTCTGTGTGCTTATCGAAGAGTAGAACTTGAATGAATGTTTTGTCCTTAATTAATCGTCCTTCTCTTCTTGACCAAGTATTGTAAATTAAACCATTTTGTTTTAATGACTTGACTCAAGATGACTTTGACTTTATTGGTTTTAAAGGCAAAAAGTATGAGGTTTAAACAACATGGGAATCAAGTATAGAGTTCAAACAACATGGTTATGTTTGGAGGATTAATATCCGACTTACCCCCCTAAAAAAATGACGAAAAATACACGCACACAAGACTCTCTAGACATGGTCAAGGTGTAACATATATAAAAAATGTGTGCTTTAGAAGTGAGTGAAAGTGGCATGATTTGACTCTTGTGTAAGACCATGGGACTATGTGCTTAGACTCAATTAAGGACTAAATACGGTTTTTATCATTAATAAACTGATTAATTAGACTCGGCGTGAAGACTCAAGCAGAATACTGGACCATCGTGCAAATAATGGAACTGTCGCGATGCGCCAATACCGTCGTAGCGCGACATTGCTGTCGCGTCGCGCCTGACACTAGAGTGTCGTGCCACAGGCCAAACTTCGGCGGCATTTCTGAAATGTCAGTCTGGGCCTGTTTCCATTGTTCTACTTTACAGGGAAAATCCTATAGTCGTACTAAGTCAGGTTCGATCAATTTATTTAGATTTTTAAAAACTCGTATTAATTGGTCAATTAATTAAGCAAAGTCCTTTAGTCATTAATTAGTTTACTTAGGCTCAATCACAAGTCAAACAAACAGTTAGTGTAAATATGCACAAGCAAGAGATGCACAAGTAGTCAAGTAAGCACAATATGATGCAATGAGTTTGCAACCTAACCATTGCTCTAGTTCTCTAAAGTTCAAGGATAAGGGTTAGTCAAGGAGGGTCCAGGGTTATGAGTCCGGATGCATCGCGCGGAAGCCTTACCTTTGGAAGGGTTGGCGCGTATGGATGGGACCCCGCAAGTTAAACTTGCTTCCACGATTTGGTGAATTCACAAACTCGGATGTACCCTTCGTTGCCATGAGCGTTCAATTGGGTAGATGGAGCATGAATTCCCATAGGGTTATGGCCATATGTAGAACACATATGGGTTCAGAAAAGTGAGAAAAACTCAATCAGGAAGTAGAATCGAGCAAACAGTACATGAACTGGTCGTTATTGGAAGAACATAGCGCGAGACAACAGAGCTTGTCGCGAGACGATGACTCTGTTGCAACGCGACATTGCTGTCGCACTGCGACGGGCACTGTTTTCTCAACGCCAGTTCCTACATGCCTCAGCAGCTTTCTGTTTTTAGAATTTTCCAGTTTTTCGTAGCGTTATTTCGATCCTAGTTGTGAAAGATATTTCCCAAATTTTCAACATGTAAAAATCCTATGTTTTTGACGCATTACAGATGGTCTTTCCAATGCGGAACTTTTTTATGCTTATGCCAATAATGTCAATCAAAATTACGCACATGAATACTCAGAACTTTTCGAGTCTCATCCACTCATTCTAAATTATTGCTAAAATAAATTTTAGGAATTAAAATAGAAATCGTCCCCAGTGGAGCCGCCAAAAACTGTAGGGAATATTTCAAGCATCCCACACTTGAGCCTCACTGTGATCATACACTTAAGCATGGTGGCGTCCAAAGGGAAGGAAGCTAGAGCAAAAGTGTCGCCAACAAGTTTTAGGAACTTGTAAACCGTTCACAGGGTGAAGGTTACACCCCTTCACGATCCATGAGATCGCTAACTCCATAGTGGTCTAGAACCATGACTAGATATTCGGGGATGAAGGTACAAATCCAACCTAAAAGAGATTGAACCTGCCCTAAAAATAGCCCTCTACTTTATTCTTCTCATATTCATGGGCGCTTTCTGACTAACATACAATCAATATGTTAATCCTAAACCTGTTTATCTATGTTGGTTGAATATTAATGCACAAACAAATCTATTATTGGCGATCACTTGAATTACAATCATACTAGCCTAAACAAGATTATTAATTATCTTATTAAGTGTGATTACAAGTACAAATTCCCTTTAATCCTACAAGAGAGGGCGTGATCAAGCAACAATAATATATCAAGCAACATAACAATCATCATCATAATAACAATATTCAATAAAGCATAATAATATTATTAGCAAGATCCTAGGCATGATACTAACAAGATTAATAACAAATCCTAGCATGTCACTAAACAATAAAGATCAAAGCTTTAATCCCTAACATGATAGAAGAAATAGGAAGTAACCTAAACATGATACTAGAAAGCAATAAATAACATCCTAACATGATACTAGGAATTAAAATAATATAAACATGCTTTCTAAAGAAATATAATAATGAAACTACTTACTTTGTTTCCTCGTGTCTCTTTCTATCAAAACAAAACACACACGTTAGTAACATCAATGAAAATATTAAATCAAACAATTAATTTAAATAATTGAAATAGGGATTTGGGACCAAACCCTCAGAAATTATCAACCTTTCACGTCTAGGGCGAAGGCAACTTCGAGCTTGGCTAGGTGTGTCTTGAAATCGTGAACGCGGTATTTTATTCGAAAAGGGAAGGCTTAGAAAGAGGGAGAAAGAAAAAGCTACTAGCTTGTATAGAGAAGAGAATAGAAGATTGCTGATGATTGTGAATCAATAAAAACGGGAAAAATATGACCCTATTTAAAAGAAAAATAGCCCGAAAACGATCAGTAAAAGAACGAATCCTATCTGGAATAAAATTGCCTCTGTCGCAGAACAACAGGTTCCAGCGCGACGCGACAGACTTGTCGTGGTGAGCTAGCTTTGTCGTTTCGCGATGGTTCACGCGTTTTCTAAAAATCGTATGGAATCCTTAATCTAATTAAATTCGATTAATCACGTCCGTACTTATCTTTGAAAATCAGATTTAATCTCTTTAAAACACTTGTTTTAATCCAAATAGAATTCTTTATTTTCATAAAAGATATAATTATTAATCCTAATCCCATTAGAACTCAAAATAACCTTCTAGATTATTCTAGAAGATTAAAATCAATCCTAATAACTTTAGGAATATTAATTAAGGGGCCCTCCACTAGATCATTGGGCAATAAAACCATTTCATGCCCAATTTAGTACTTTGGCCATAACTTCCTCATTATTCATCGGAATTGGGCTTATAATATATCGTTGGAAAGCTCTTTTAGAGCCTAATCCAACTACACTATTATTGGACCCTTATCATAAGCCAAACTAAATTGGACTGGACATCTTCATAAATAGAGTACATTTTCGAAAACTGAAAGAAAAAACATTTTATTAAAACCACCGCATCACAAGATTTTTCATACTTTTACTTCGTTCAATAATCAAATGACGCGAAAGATATTCATCACTGGGTTTGGTTTTGGGAAGACACAATTAGGTGTCTGCAATAATATTTGTCTATTTCCATGTCTTTAAAAAAATTGTGTCTAAGGGCCTGTTCTATTCAGCTTAATTTCAGTTTAGTTCAGTGCAGCTCCAATCAGTTCAGTTCAGCTCTTAATTTTCTTCTCCCATAAACAATTCACTTCATCTCAATTCAGTTCACTTCAGGTCAGCT
Organism: Chenopodium album; assembly: GCF_948465745.1. NCBI lineage: Eukaryota > Viridiplantae > Streptophyta > Magnoliopsida > Caryophyllales > Amaranthaceae > Chenopodium > Chenopodium album. The sequence goes on from NC_137847.1 coordinate 30,606,164, forward strand.
TTAATCAGTTCAGTTCAGTAAATCAGAACAGACCCTAAGTTCGTTAATTTTAAACCTGTTATAATATGAAATAGTAAGTGTTATAATATGAAATAGTAAGTGTTATATATTGGTATGGGGGTCAAATTGTAATTATTTTTACATTATATGTGTTTGCAGTAAATTTTGAAATAGAACTTAGCTTTTATTTAAAAAACAAAATTGTTACTATAGTTAGTGCCTGTTCTCTTCAGCTTAATTTAAGTTCAGTTAAATTCCATTCAGTTCCTAATTTCCTTCTCTCATAAAAAATTCAGTTTAGTTCAGTTCAGTTTAGTTTAGTTCAGTTCAGTTCAATTCAGTTCAGTTCAATAAATGAGAACAAGCTCTTATTGTATTTTGCTATTTATGTTTAATTTACACTGAAATGAAATTTTGCTTACAATCATTCATGTATTTATAATATCATATTTATAAACTTAGTTTGGCGCATGACATCATAAAAATAGATTCAATAGGGTATTATCGCCATATCCAATCAATTCTAGCTATTGATTGAATATTAAGGCATATATAATTTTTTAAGGCCACAATATAGAATAAAATATAAAATAAAATAATTATTTTTTCAAACAAAGATCTAAGAAAAAATAAAATATTTAAAATAAAATAATTATTGAGATAAAAGAGTTCCAAATCTCCGAAATTATATCTTTTGTTATTTTTGATTTTATAAAAACAAGAATGATTTCTTAAAACGATAATTTATTTTATTTAAAAAAAAAACCATTTTCCTTAAATTAGCACTGTCACAAGGTTCGAACACATGAGGACTTTACATACTACACAAGTTCATCATTTACTAGACCATTGGAGTAAGGGGGCATCAGCATGTTCGTTTGTTCTAAAGAAAGTTATTTATGATGAAAGTTGTATTAAATTACACAATTTTTATTATGTTTGATTTTTTTTTTAAAAAAAAAAAATTATTTTCCTGAAAAGTTTTATTTTTATTAAATTATTTAAGGGCCACAGTATAGAATAAAGATAAAAGAGTTACACATCTCTGAAAGTACAACTTTGTTATATTGATATTATAAAAAATTAAAACAAAAATGGTTTCTTAAATTGTGAAAAATTTTAAAACAAAATAATAAAATGTGTTTTACGAATTGTCGCATTGTTCAAACACAGACGGACTATGCACATCGCACACGTTAGTTATTTACTAGACCATTGGACAAGGGGGTGTCAACACGTCTATTAGGTGTAAAGACATTTATTTATCAATTGATATATAGAATAATTTGGAATCAAATTTATGCCATCAATTGATCTACAACTATGACACGATATTATAATTAGTAATAATCCTTTAAATTGATGGATTAGTAACCCTTATTATGTATCAAAAAAGTTTTGATACTACTATATCATGCAGTAAAAAGGAACGTAGAGAGTTTATAATATCCATCTGTCTCACTATAATTAATGTCAAGTAAGCTTTGTAATTAAATAAATTAGAATTTTCTAAATGTGTCAATTAAAAAGAAACGGATGAAAAATTATTTTAATATAATGTATCGAATAAAGTCAATAGACATTAATCACCAGTTTCTACACGTATTACTTTCTATTATAAATAATGTAATGATTTCTTCTATGTTAGCATTAAATTTGACAACACGTTAACATTTGTCTATCTCTTTTGTCTTAGACCTTGTTTAGTTCAACTTATTTTCTTTATTCCGGAAAAAATAAGTTCAGATCAAATCATCGTTTTACGTGCAATTTTTTGTCGCTAAATATCTTTAATTTCGTAATGAATAAAATTATGAAAATTACACATAAATAAAATATACATTATTATAAATCTAACAAAATCCCACTTGATATATTTTTTTTTTATAAATTATCATACACTTAAGGTCAAAGTTTGGTCATATCAGACAATAAGATCAGATTAGATCAGACCAGATGAAATACGATCATATCAGATCAGACCAGATCAAATAAGTTCAGATAAGCAAAAATATATAAGGTGAACTAAACAGGGCCTTAGTCCGTTATTTTAACCCTACTTTAAGTCTGTAATACGATATTGTAAGTGTTACATATTTGCAGGGAGATCAAATTTGTAAGTTTTTCTTATTTACATTATATGTTTTGTAGTAAATTTTAAAATAAGAACACTTATTAATTAAAAATCAAATATCATTACTTAGTTAGTGTACCTTGCTAGTATGTATGTTTGATAACACTAGCCAAAAATATTGTTCGTAATCATTAATGTATTTAAAGTGTCATATTCATAAACATGCACAAATATGATTGTTTTATGTAATTATCCATGTATTTATAGTATCATATCATAAACTTGGTTTATATTCATTATAAGTTAAGTGTAACTGGGTAAGTGGGATACATCACACATGTGATAAATAATGAATTCATTATAAAAAATTTACAGCGTTTTTTTGTAGGAGGGGAATATATAAATTTTGGGTAAGTTTCCCTCCAAAATAATTCTGTAAAATGGATCATGTTTACAAAATAGTACAACTTATTGACTCTATCTCGGCCATTTATAACTGTAAAATGCATGTACTAAAAACAAATCTAACACAAATAAATTAAAAAGTAGGAAAAAAGAGTAAAATGGGTTTTTTTTCGGAGATGGTAAGTTTGAAGTTGGGACACATGTTCACAATATTCATTATTATTATACTTTTTATTAATTTTTAAAAAACCACAGTTTTAAAATACAATATAAAATAAAATAATAATTTTTTTACGAAATATATAAGATAAAAAAGTTCAAATAAAATAAGTAGATATTAAAGAATAAAAAAAAAAAAGATAAAAGAGTTAGCCACTCCTCTGAAAATATATTTTTTATTTTTTGCTATATTTGATTTTATAAAAACAAGAATGATTCTATAAATTAAGTGACTATTTTCCAATTTCTTAAATACACAATTTCAACAATTGCTAGACAATTGAACTAAGGGGGTATCAGCAGATTCATTAGATTTAACATTATTATTTAATATTAAATCTAGTGGTATTAAATGAAGTGGTTCTCTTTTTTAATTTCTTAATTCAAAAAAAAAATTTACTTAAGAAAATCCTTTTTTTTTGATAAAAATAAAATGCTTATTTTAATAGCACTGTGTAGAATTGAATTAATAAAAAATAGTTATTAAGGATTATTTATATTTACTTTTTTTATTAAATATAAAAGAGTTACACATCTACAAGTATAACTTTATTCCCTTCACAAAAAAAAAAAAAAGTATGACTTTGTTATTTTGATATTAAAAAAAAAATGATTTCGTAAAATTGAAAAGTTATCAAACCAAAAGAATAAAAAATAATCACAAAAAAAAAAAGTATGACTTTGTTATTTTGATATTTAAAAAAAAAAGTAATTTTGTAAAATTGAAAAGTTATCAAACCAAAAAAATAAAAAATAAAAATTTACGTACTATTGCAGGGTTTGAACTCAGGTAAACTATAAACATTACACACATAACTTGTATGTTAGACCATTGGATTAAGGGGTATCAGCACGTTGATTAATTGAAAAGGAATTTATTTATTAAAATGGTTTAGTGTCTATCAGAATTCCGACAAAGTTTTGTGTGTCCAATTACAATTCCGGCAACAACATTAAACCAATTTCCAACTATAAATTGTACAAAAATTTTACATGTTCTATCATTCTTTATTGCTTGATTTGTTATTGAACCGGATTTCTTGAATGTTCATTATTCGTTATGGTAAATTGACTACCGATTGATTGAACTAAAAGGGACTTGAGAATTTGTTGTCTACATATGTAAACAGGTTTATCAATTATCCAATCTTGCCGTCTCCAATGTTCAACAACAGTAGTACAACTCTACGAGCTCTACTGTAACAGATGCGTTGTATGTAAAAATTGACTTTACTTTCTACTGAACCTATTCCTTAATGAATTCTTGGAGAGATCTAAATGAGATATACGCGTTATCAAAATGAAAGATACAAGATAATGCAGAGATAGAGTACAAGTTTATCAATTATGAGGACTGGAGTGAGAAAAAAATTTGGAGAGAAAAAAATGGAAAAAAAATCAAAGACATTTTTTTTTTTGGGGGATTATATACCAAATTAAATTAGGTAGTTGAAAGGTTAGGGTTAATTTAAAATTCAAACTTTAAAATATTAGAAATAAGATTTGAAATTCAAATGAAAACAGAGACGACCACATAAAAAAAAAAAATACCTTTTCCACCAATGAAAGCTTAGTGTACAGTATTCTTTTGTACACTATGCGTACCTCTAATTCCTCCCGAATTCGTGCTAAGCTACATGGTTTTGGGGGTTTTCAAAGAAACGCATGAGGCACGTTATACTTTCAGGTGGATCCTAAATTTTATACTAATCTAAATCCCAATAGTGGATTTACCCTTCAATAATGGAATTGATTGTGAAACTTTTGAGAGTGAGGTGGGTATGGGATTCTAGGTAGATGGAGTAGAATTAGACTCCTTCGGTATAAGATTCCATCATTAAAACCCCAACAAAATAATAAAATTGGTAGAATAAATTCTAACTCCATTCCAAAACATCTAATTAAAAGACTTGTTTGTTTCTTTTTTTATTCCACTTCTATTATCTGTACAGTATGTACTCTTAAGTAAAACTATTTGCGTGAAAAAGATAATCATTTCATTCAATTTTAAAACTGTAAATATTTGTGATGCACGTCAGGAAATTTTGAAAGTTTTAAGAGCAGAGAAATAATTGTGAAGATGAATTTGCGGTTGGATGAACTAATCTAATCAACCTGAATGGAGTGTGAAAGAGCCTGAAATGCAGTACTACGGAGCAAGCAGGGGACAGTAATCACTGAATAAGAACAAGCTTGTCCTCAGACTTCAGTTAGAGATCATCACATAAAATTGCACTCAAATACAACACCTTGCGAAACAAAGATGACCGAGTAACAGGCTAGTAGCTTCAAGCAACCAATTGCATATACAAGCTATGTTTGTCCACAAAATGTTGCAAAAATATATCACAAGCTTTAATCAACTAATATTTGCCCACCGTTGCCATCGTCATCGATGTGGAGGTTAGTTTCAAGTTCGATATTATTTGATTATTTGTTTCAAAATTTTGGAATTTGGTGAATTGATATTATAATTTGAGCAATAAAATTTACGTTATAAATTATTGGAGTCCAGAGAAATGAGAAATTTTTCCAAAAATGGGAAATGTTTGGGTTTCAACAAAATTGGTCTGATTTGATTAATTCAAACATATCTAAAGACTTGACAATTATAGCACCACTAGTTTTATGCCCGTACGATGTCCAGGTTGTTTATTGAATTTTGAGATAAATTTTTAATCTATATGTCAAATTTTAAAATATATCATTGATGCAAAATTAGTTAGGAATTGATGTGCTTTTATGACGATTTGCTATTTTTTATCGAAATTTTTTGAATAAAATTATAATTCAATTTGTACATTTGAAATATTGGTATTTTTTTGAAAATAAAACTCTAAACTAACAATTTTATTCTAAAATTCTATCCAAATAAAATTCTAAATTAAATTTCTTATCTTATGAAGTTTATTTAAATCAATCCAACGTGGCGCAAAAAATTAGAACGTCAAGTGTCGCTGTATCGTAACCTTGCTAAAAGTTTAGCGTTATATATTAGTTATATGATGACTTCAAGAGATTTCAAATTTGATCCCGCTTTTATTGTTGATATCTCCAACATTAAGTAGCTACTTATTGCTCTTGATCTTGAAAAGACCGATTACGATTGCTGTTGGTATACCCTTTGAATATTGCATACCATAATGGTGGAAAGGAAAAAGAGGCGGGAAGATGATTTCACAAAGTAATTTGTATTTTTTATTAAATGATTTAAGTATCCAATGCTAGACTAGAATATTCCCTTCAGCCAGGTTTCAGTCTCCTCTTTGCAACTTTTGAAAGTTTAGTCTCCTGCGAAGTTTTTTTGGGTGGTAAAATCAAAATTTAAATCAACTAAAACAAAAGGCTAAGTCACAACACCTTGCAAAATGGTTACTGTATGGACTGTAGTCACTGTACTCGCAAAAAAGACCAAGGTGTTTAACTTTGCGCACCTTGGTTAGCCTAGCATCCAGGAAAAACTTGGTGCACTTTCTTAAACTAAGAACCATACATATTATTTTAATCTATTAGGGTACACTAACGAGGGAGTTGATTGCTATAACATTATTTGAGCATCTCTTGTTCAACTATAAAGAAGCTAACAGGATGAAACAAAATTTTCCAGTTTTTCCTCAGAATGTACAATGACAAAAAAATATAATTGAATATGACTGGTTAACAATTGAGAGCCGAACTTGTTTCATGCTGAAGCTGAGCCAAATTATCAACTGTTTGCGAATTCGCTGTCTTGAGCTAGGTGTTCCACTATCTCGGTGAAAATGGTTATGCTTGCCAATATTTAAGTAGCAGCATAAAATAAATTTGATTTCAACGGCGCCAAAAACGTCCTTGCTGTTTCTGTTCTTGCATTCGCCTGCAGCATTAAAGAATTAAGTAAAATTACTCTTAAACGAACTATTAAGTTATAGCAAATAACAGAACAATTTTTCAGATTTATCCAGCAAGAAGTCCATAATACCAAAATAATTGGTCAATGGGGTTGGAAATTAAAGTAGGAACAAATTGCAGCAGGAAGAAATAAAGATAGAAAATCAACTTTCACACAGCAAGGAATAGAAATAATTACTAAAGAAGAGGTGCCAAAAAGAAGGCAGCAGGATCCTAAACATGGGATAAATTTTTTGTTTCAAAGAAAGTATCTTCAGAAACTTGATAATGCTGTCAAAAGAAAAATAAATAAATAACTTGATAACAAACAGCTAAAAAAACCCTGAGATCCACAACTAATTAAAGAGGGCGTCAACAAATGTCAAAAAACATGCTCAAGGTAAACTTCAACTCTACGTGAAGCCTTACCCAGCCAGTCATGCATCCCAATGGTTAAAGACGGGAACAGCACGACAGCTAAGCCCTATCCCCCCTCAGCTATATAAATAGGGGTGAGCATAACAGGGTACCCTGTTTTAAAATTTCTGAAATCAGAACCGAAACCTATTGCAACAGGTTCCTCAAAATGTGAACCAAAACCGGAACCGGAACCGGAACCTGTTGAACAGGTTCCTGGAAATTGGAAACTGGAAATTGTGACCTGAAACTAGAATCGATTAAGGGTACTTGTCTTGTAATATACTTACTAACTTTTTGCAGATTTTTTTAACAAAAAACTGGTTGGTCACTAATTTACAATGTTTACAACTCGCAAATAAAACAAACTAATAGTAGTTGTTTAAAAAATTTAATTCATATATTTATAATTGTAATTTTGATATTTATTATTTAAAATATAAGTTAGAATTGGTGAATAATTTGACATTAAGTGATACTTTTATAAGGTTAAAGCGTACCCTATATGTTCTGGTTCTATAAAATTGAGAACGTGAAACTGGAACCTATTGCAATAGGTTCTCCATTTTGTTACACCGAACCGGAAGTTCCTAACCGGTTCCGGTTCCGGTTACCTTGATTTTTTGCTCACCCCTATATATAACGAGGGCCAATCCATGCTACACATAGCTTTACTAGCTAAGTAGTAAAGTTCAGGTAGTCACCAACTCCTACCGTCTGCTGTACCAACAGACAGATATGACACTTTTATGTATTTTGCAGTTTCAATTAGTCACTGGTCTTCTAATAAAAGTAGTGATATCGTAGCAACATCTTAAACAAATTGATCCTCTCAGTGACTCAGTCAGAAGCACGCAGCATGCATCATATAGATAATGCAATTACAGATATCTTTTTGGCAGAAAATTAGAAAATTCCAACGCTGATAGAATAATACTAGTGAAAAACTCAGGGCTTGTTTGGCATTATTTTTGGTTTTCAGTTTTCTGTTTTTTTGAAAACCAAAAACCAAAAACAGGAAACAAGAAAAAGGTGTTTCCACTTTTCTGTTGTCAGTTTTCAAAATTATCATGATTTTAACAAGTTTAAATAATTTTTGATTCATTATGGGGCATATATCATATACTTTTAAAAAACAAAAAACCACAACAATGCCAAACGAACCCTCGGTTATTCGCAACATGATTTGTCATCAATTATGTTCAACTGCCATATTCCACAGAGTTTTCAGAATAACATCTCAGAATTTTTTCAATGACAGGAAAAAAAACAGACTCACATACATGATGCAATGATTAAACAACAAAATAAAAAAAAAAAAAAAAAAAAAAAAAAAAAAGAGAAAGACATTTGATAATAATGACTTAGCTTCAAACTCGATACGAAAATATGGTTATAATATAAAGGGAGGTATACATAATTGAATATCATGGAACTACAAAAGTACCAAGTAAATTTTATTTTTGTCTGAAGTATTACGAAAACACAAACCATTACTCCATCAGTGTCACTTGCCTCCTTCCCCTATGATATTTTGATTTTTTTTTCTTTTCTTTTCTTTTTTATTCCATTTTAAGTATTGTTGAGCAATTCTCACTGGTAACCTATAAGTTTGCCGATTATTATTGGTTGACAAAAATATTCAAAACATCACATACAGCTATGTGTTTTTTTTTTTTTTCTTTTTCTTTCCAATCCCTCCGTATTTTATTACTTGCTCCATTTCTCCAAACATAGAGTTTTAGGAGCTATAGTATAAAAAATTATTTTAGGAAGGACATAGGGTTGGTTGAAGAATGCAAGTATTCAGCCCAAACCTGATATACGCTTTCACCTATTCTAGAAGGCTCAAGAATTAATCTGAGTTGGAAGTTTGTTAAAAATCAATTTTGGGGGAAGAGGGTAAAATAGTAATCTATAGGAAAGTTTGTTATGAGTTTGTTATTTTGATTCTTTCTTAGCTGTTAGCTGGCTTATTTGGGTATTAATAGGTGTTTGGGGAAGGCATCAAAGAAATTAATTGAGAAGTTTGTTTTGGGAGAGCACCTTCCTCTCAAATGAAGGCCCCTGTATTATTCGATTACTCTGTTTGATAATACAATCTATCCTTTGGTTGCCATTTTCTACCTTTTTCTAGCTTGTAATCTTACTGTTTAATCTCTAGCAAAGATTAAAAAAAATCTAAAAAAGTAAAAGTAAGTATAAGTAAAGAGGAGAGAAAATATGAAAAATATTACAATATGATGCGAGGGGACCACTAGTAGGGAGAAAACTAATAAAATATTGTTAAAAGTTTTCAAAAAACGAAATGGAGCAAGTAATTAAATACATTCGCAAAGGAAAGTGGAGCAAGTAATAAATTAGGGGAGTATTAGTTATATATAGCATTAAAAATGATTTTTTGATGATAAACAAGTTAAATAATTAATTATGGTAAATTTTATATATATATATATATATATATATATATATATATATATATATATATATATATATATATATATATATATAAAAGGAAAGCTCATGTAAGAACCCTCCACTATATAAGAACTCAATCTTATATAAGAACCAATCTCAGCTTAAGCTCATGTAAGAACCCTCCACTATATAAGAACTCAATCTTATATAAGAACCAATCTCAGCTCCTTATTAGTTTGATCTAACCATCTAAAATGATCCTTTAGTAATGGCATTTCTATAATTTTGAAGTATTCATATGTAGAACATAAAAAAAAAAATTTAGAACATAAAAAAGAAAAAAAATTAAAACATAGGAAGAAAAAAAATTTAAAAGATAGCAAAAATTTAAAACATAAGCAAACAAAAATTTAGAACATCAGAAAAATAATTTAGAACATAAGTTGAAAAAATAAATTATAGCACAAGAAAAAATTTATAACATAAGTTGAAAAAATAATTTAGAACGTAAAAAAAAAATTTAGAACATAAGCTGGAAAAATAATTTAGAACATAAGAACCCTTTCTTATGTAAGAACACCTTATGTTCTAAACTTTTTCCTATATTCTAAATTTTTTTCTGCCTATGTTCTAAAGTTTTTACAATATCTTACTGTAATTTTTTCTACTTATGTTCCAAATTATTTCCTATATTCTAAAATTTTTTTTAGCTCATGTTCTAAATTTGTTCAAATGTTCTAAATTTTTTTTTTCATCTTATGTTCTAAAATTTTTCTTATGTTCTAAATTATTTTTTCAGCTTATGTTCTAAATTTATTTCCTATGCTATAAATTATTTTTTCAACTTATGTTCTAAATTATTTTTCTTATGTTCTAAATTTTAGTTTGCTTATGTTCTAAAGTTTTGCTATGTTCGAAATTTTTTTTTTTTATATTCTCAATTTTTTTTTATGTTCTAAATTTTTTCAATGTTCTAAATATGAACTCCTCAAAATTACAGAAATGTCATTACTAAAGGATCATTTTAGATGGTTAGATTAAAACTAATAAAGGGCTAAGATTGATTCTTATATAAGATTGGGTTCTTATATAGAGGAGGGTTCTTACCTGTCCTCTGTGTGTGTGTGTGTGTGTGTGTGTGTGTGTGTGTGTGTGTGTGTGTGTGTGTGTGTGTGTGTGTGTGTGTGTGTGTGTGTGTGTGTGTGTGTGTGTGTAACTCCCCACACCATTGCCGCCAACCTTTCTCTATCCACATATTACTTACTTGAGGCATTATTACTTACTCCGTCCACCAAAGCTTTCAAACCTCTTCATCCACATATCTTTTTTTTTTTTTCTTAATTAGGTTGAGGCATTATATAGTGTTATTGTTGGTTACATGGGTGACGTGGCATATTGAAGGAGAATTGAGTTGATTACATGGCGTATTAAGAAATTGAGTATATGACGTAGCGCAATGAGGAGTCTACGTGGCACATAGACGTTTTTAGAAACGCCTTTTAATATATTAGTATAGATATTATGAAAATAAAGACATAATTGTTATCAAAATAATTAAATAACTAAAATTTATAACAATAGTTATGTATTATCTCGATGATCATAATTAGCAAATAATAGGATCAATTTTTTTTTTTTTTAAGAATTGCAGTTATTAAATGTTTAGATCTCCATCCAATTCATATACTTATATATTTATGAGTCAAGTATAAAAACATGATTAATATATGGATGAGATGGTAAGACATCAAATACATATTTTTGTGGCCGTGAGTTCGAATCTCATGATAGACATTTTAATTAGAATATGCTCATAGTTGAAAGATGACATGACGAGGGTGCCACGTGGCACATAAACGTTTTTAGGAACGCTTTTTAATATATAAGTATAGATTACAGAAGGGGTAAAAGGATCATAGTCTGTAATATCTTTTCTCTATAAGTTTCAATCATGGCTTAACTAGGGTGTGAATGTCAGACTTCTGATCAATCTACAATTCTTAACATAGATAGTATTTGATTGACTCCATTTCAGTTTTTAAGGAATAAGGTAAGAAATAACAATCTCAAAAGAGACATGGATCTAATAAATAACAGACGAGAAAGACTAACACAAGATGAGTAACTATATCCCATTATGACTCTTTTAATTTGATTGGTCCCCTCAACCTCACTTCACTTTCCTCCATCAATTCTTAACATTTGGCGACAAGACTACAACTGTCATCATATTTCTCTCTAACTAATAAAAATTTTCTTCATCTTCATTTTGTTCTTCAAAAGAAAAAAATAACAATTCTTCTTCATTTCTTCTGGTAAACTGATAATTCAATTTTCATTTCAAGGGTTTCAACTGTAAAGCCTTGAATTTAAAACCTGGGGTATTGTGGCTAAGAGACAGATCAATGAGATAATTTTGGGTACTTAGAAAGAGGAGTCCAACTTTTCTTATCACTGTGTCATGTCCCAGGTTTTGAAGAAAGCCTCAGGCATATACCAATATACGAAACCAGGCCATGTCATGACATCACATTGTCAAAGTTGAGTCCAAGCGAATGCAGTTCCTGATTTATGAAATTAAAATATATATATCAGCAACTAGAGTCACACATATTTACAAGGTTTATAACAAACCTTTGGTGCTCTTTAGAGCGTTCAATAAACTCCTTCGGAATATCTTTTCCTTTATAGGATGCTAACACCTGGCGGATATCTGACGGTCCACTCCGGGCTACAACTGCAACCAAAAAAGCCAACAATTTAACAAGCTGAAAAACTGACTAGTAAGCAAAGCACACTTAAAAGATGTTTGACATAGCATAAAGCATACTCACATTCAAGAAATGGAAGAAGATCCAACAGAGTAGTATCATCCACATCATCACTTTTCCATGGCTTGATTTGGACACAATTATCTAGCTGAAGACAGTTCTCTAGGGCATGGCCACTAATATAAATAACCCTTTTAGGATCACGGTTCAGTTTGGAAAGGTCCTGCACAATAAATAGAAAATTATAATCCTCCTATAACCTTTACAATAATGTTTACGGTACAGCCATGAAATTTATAAATCATGATAGTCAGTTGGATCAGTCAAGATAAACTTCAGAGCTGATAAATGTATACGGCCTTGTGAATAGGAAGATATATTTATCTAATTGGACTTCCCCAAGAATTCCTTTTTAAGATGACATTCTACAATACATTACAAGGCCTAACTCCTCCACTATATAATTAATGGAGGATAATTGTGGTGGAAACTCCAAAGAGATTATAAAGTCATATGTTAAACAAATAGCATTTCACATATTCACAACATAAGGAGCACAGAATTACACTTCTTAAAGTTCCACCACATATGTACTTCTCATCACAAGGTTAAGAAAGTAAAGTTAATGAAGCCTACAAGAATCAGATTAACCAAAAATTATAAACAACGAAGCAGCTAGTTAATTTCATGGTATAGAATAAGAAATTAGAAAGGAGAATGTTTTAGTTCATTTTATATTTTTATTTAAAAAAGGGGGTTAGAAGTATATGGACATGCTGAGTTTCAATGTTCTCTTATAAACCACTCACCAGATTGGAAAATTATTAAAATTAGTTTGGAAATGGGAAAGCTATATTGGCTTAATTGAAGAACACAAAAAATTACAAGATTGACCTATGATTCTTGTCAAAAAAAAATAAAATAAAAATGAATGACCTATGATGTACTGGAAATCTGAAATTTGATCAATTGAGTTAGCTCAAAGATCTTACAATAATTCAAGTCAAGTAATCAATCGGATGGTATTTATGAAGCAGAAGTTTGGAAAAGGTCAATGAAAGATGGAGAGAGGTAGAGGAGCAAAACTCGACAAGACGAAAAATGCAAGGTAAAAAAAAGGAAAGAAAGAGAGCGAGAGAGAGGAGGGTGGGGGGGGGGGGGGGGAGGAGGACTAAGTGACAGAAGTTTATATACTTCAGATTCATTGATGGACTTGTCGAGCATTTACAGGGAGTATATTTCCAAAATATTATGGAACATGGAGCCCTAGATACACCAAATTGCCCCTCATCTCCCCCTCCCCCACCAAAACAATAGACAAAGTTATCAAAATCGAGATTCTGCTTTGAATCGAAAGGAGCTTTCATAATCGAATTATAAGATTCTACGAACATGCATTATCAAGACGTCATATTCAAATTTTATTTAATATATTTAAATTATAAGTTAAAAGCCTAATTCTGAATAGAAAATGGTTATTTACCCACTAAACAACCAATAATTAACAATTTATACTACATATTTCATATTAGTTGCCACTTTAAAATATTTTATATCTCACAAATAATACCCCAAAGTTGCAACTAATATGAAACGGAGATAGTACATTGTAGAATCGTAAATCGAATCGTATATTGTAAAGTCATAAGATTCTAATATTTAAATCAAAATGTTAATAACCATGGATCTAGCACTGCTTACACAACAAGGAGGCAAAGAGCGAGAAAGAGAGAGAAGGGGAGGGGGGAGGGAGGGCGACATACAACTTATGAAATACGAAACTAAAAAACTCCCCTTGAACATGGAAGCGAGTCAAATCTTAGGGTTTTATATTTTATTTTTTGAACACTCATTCTAGAGATTATTCCATGTAAAAATGTGATGCTATAAGCCCTAATCTTAATAGCATCAACCTTTTTGTTTTACTTTGGAAAATTTGATTTAATAATCTGACCTTTGCGTGATCTTATTTTATTAATTTTACTTTTTTATTATTCCACAATAATCTAAGCTTAAGGGGTGACCTACTACCTGTTCCTTAGATAATTTATTATTTCTTTTCATTTTCAATTTTTTTAACCAAAAAAAGGAATTTTTAAAAAAAATCAAACACAACCACTAACCAAGCCACCCCCGAAACCCCCTCCCCTTCTCCTGCCACCCCGCCCCTCCTTGGCCCATCATATACTTTCTTGACCAACCCACTCTCCTATCGCCCCTTCCCCTCCCTTTCCCTAGTTTCCGACCACCCTCGGCCTACACCTGTCCTCTACACCCCAAGCCCTCCCCTTCCCCCACGAACCAAGCCACCGCCAAAACCCCTTCGCAACCCCGACTCACCCACCCCTAAAACTGACAAACCCAATCCCGTTCCCCAAATAGCGGTAGCCTTAGAGGGGGTGCTAATCGTGGTGGCTTTAGGGGAAGGGTTTTGGGTTTTGGATTGCCAATTTTAGGTGGGTGCGGGGGAAAAGGAGGGTGTGAGGTGGTCAGAAAAGTGAAGGGAGGGGCAGTGGGAAAAGAGAGAGGAAAGTGGTGGCGGCAAAGTGAGGGGAAGGGGGAGGAGTGGGGCGGTTGGCTGGGTGCGGTGGTGGAAAGATGACGGAGAAAGAAAGAGGAAGGGGCGGGGTGCGGAGGTTGGCCGGAAAGGGAAGTGGGGCGGGACGGGACGGTGGCCGGAAAAGGGTAATGCACCTGGAAAGAAGAGGAGGTGGCCTAATAGTATGGAGAGGGGAAAGGGAAGAAGAAGAAGAAGAAGAAAGGGGATAAATTTGTATTTTAAAAAAAAAATTAGTTTTTTTAAAAAAATATATATATTGAAAATAATTCTTGGACAAATGAAAACGCAACACGTGGCAGACGACTTGATGTTGTTGTAGGTTAAGTGACCTGCTTGGAGATTAGAACACCCCCAAAGCTTGGATTATTTTGGAATAATTCGAAAGTGGGATTAATAAAATAAGATCGCACAAAGGTCAAATTATCCAAATCAAATTGTCCTTTTACTTTTATTTCCTCTACATTTTATCTGGTAGTCTAATCCCATAGTAAAATATTATTCAGAAATTTTGGTTAAGGTAAAATGAGAATCATTTCATAATTTGAGGTATAGATCATGACGGGGTTCTAAAGTAGCATCCCCAGAACCATAACATCTTCAGCCTAATATCAGGAACAATGGGTTTCCATGTTCCCCACAATTGAGCGTGTCCCAACTAGAGTTACAGAGAGTGATGACTAATGCATCATTCTGATCTAAGCATGTCTTCCAGAAATAAGCAAATGACAACAAACCCATAGCGACCATTGCTACAATACCTAGATTCATGATTAAGAAAATAAAATGAAAGCCAAACATCTAACAAAAAAATCCAATACAGAACAAAACATTGTTAACAAAATTAATAACAGAGAAGGGAAATGGGAAGGGAGGAGTGGAGAAGGAAGACAGATGTTATTTTCAATTCGGAAATAGAAATGTATAAAAGACAACTGACATTTAGCAAGTGACGAAAGCAGAATTATACCTTTAGAACAACAAACTTGTGAGATTAAACAAATAAAGATAGATGACAAGGTAGTTAACCAAAACAAAATGAGGTGTACCGATTATACTTTACGTTAAAAAGAGGAAACCAGGAACCCTCTCATTAAGATGACATCAAGGTGATGCAAGCACAAGGTATACAACATAATACTACTAAGTTACATTGTTCATGGTTGAATAGAAATTTGTTCAACCAAACCCTTTTCAACCATAAAAAATTATTAAATTTAAAGATAGCCCTAGCAGATTCAAATTGAAAAATAGTTCAACCTTGTATAGAAAGGAGCAAAAGTAGGTAGATTTCTCTTCTTGAAAATGACATGGATATCAACTTAAAAATTTGATGTGAACCAGAAAGGCAGAAACAAGATGGTCTGTTGAATTTTATTTTACTTTTTTTCAGCAACTGATGAATTCAAAGGATGAGTGCATGATTTAAAGAACAAGTGCTAATAGAAAGAACCCTACCCTATAATGTTTCCCATCCTCATATCTTGTCGCAGCCCTAGATAACCGATGAGCTATGCAGTGCTTCTCATCTAATCTGTCAAGAACGGGGTCCACATACTGCACATGCCAGATACAAGCCAATCTCAAGAACAATTTTCTAATAAAATCAGGGAAGTAGCAGCGAAACAACAGAGTAAAAAAAAAATCACCATTGACAAGTTGTCAGAATACACAACAATTTCGAAATATTGTGCTAAGTGCTCAAGAAAGGCATCAACACCTGGCCTCTTAAAAGTTCTCCAGCCCCTTTCACGCTGTAAATAATACAAAGAAAAGAGAAAAAGTTGCTTAGTTCAGGCATTATTTAGAAAGACGCAATTTTCATTTCGTTCCACCAAAGGCTAAGAATGGAGCAATGAGATTTTTCCATCTACAATTACAAAAATACGCTCATTAATAATTTTTTTTTTTCAACAGAATACATAAGCTCAACTAAAATATAACATCTATACACATAACCATGGTTCGAAAACTCGGCCGTTATGTCGCGAATCGGGTGAGACGTAACAGATTTCCAAGTTGCCGTTACGATATTTACCGATTCAGTACGCAGCTTTTCAAAACCCCGCGATAACGGCAGATATGGCCGTTTTTTAAAGAAACTCGGCCGCATCAAGCATTACCCGCAGAATTCGAAGAAAAAAATCCAAAAACTAATCGTTTTGACTTCTATTCGGCGAGGGTTTATGCTTCTCCATGAAAACCGATCAGTTTCTCGGTATCCACAGTTTGAATAAAACAGTTTTTTTGTAAAAAGAAAAGCAATTAATGGGGTAGTTGGGTATGGCTTTATGACAGCTGGAAGTTACCACTTTAATTTTTACTTAGAATTTTTTACGTGACCAGATGACCCCACCATCTTTTCTATTCCCCTCTTCTTTTATTTTTCATATCTCACGTGACCACTAGTCCCTATTCCCCACCCCTTCCACCTTTTGCCAATTAACCTTTTTTAAAAATTAACCCCCCTTTCAATTAAGTACTAGTTGAAGTCTTAAAGAGCATACAACTATACAAGATACAATTACAAAATAAGCATGAGTAAGATTTTTAAAAATTACGACAAAAAAACATCAAAACTTAAATTTAAAAAAATTCATGCTCGACAACCGCGACGCGGTCTGCGATAAACGCATCAATTCCGTTACCAAATTACCGCGACCGTTTCCGCTATTGCAACCGAAACTGCATTTTTGAACCAAATAATTTAATTGGAATACAACTACCAAGAATAAAATTTCAAGTGGCCAAAAGCTAAAGCATAAATCTTACTTACATGGTAAATTGACACATTGCACCAACAACATACTCTTCTTTATAATTTCCTTTTATTAGCCCCAAGAAGCAACAGATGGAGAAAAAGCAGGTTAGAAAATATTACTTCCTCTGTCCCTTTTTATTTGACAAGTTTTTATTTGTGAAACTATTCACAAAGTCTACTCCGACTACCTTCGGTGATTAATAGTTATACGGGATCCTGTTGGAATTAGCTCAATGTATACTTTTATATTATCAACTTTCTATAATTTATAATTATTGATAATTAGAGATACTAATCGTTGAATTTGTGCATTGGAAAAAGTGATAAAAGAAGTGTGACTAAAACATAACAAAGGAAGTAGTTCCTCCGTTTTCATTTAGTTACACTGGTTTCACTTTTGCACTATTCACACACTTTGATGCGGGTGCATGGAACTTAATGGGGGAGGTCGACGAAGAATCGCATGTTGTAACCCAAAGTCGTGCTAAGCTAAGGTGGTCATGTCTCTGGGTTGACCATCATCATGGCTGAATGATCCTTTTATGTAGTTAAGAATAAAGTCACATGGGTTCTAAGTGTAAGCCAAGAAAGAGAGCTTAATTCAAAGAAGGTCCTCAATAGTGAGGCAAAATTCTAGCTCCCCACTGCGTCTAGAAGGCAATAGCGAGGAGTGACTTGTTAGGTGGAGCGCTCACTCCTACTCCCTAGAGCGGCCGCTCCAGCACCCCTTTTCCTCATCGACTTTTGATTCCTTTGTTCCTTCATTTTTACTTGTTTTTATTTTGGATATTCATCTTGTAATCCTAGGGCTGTAATATAAGAACTCTGGGTTTGTATTGATGCCCTATAAAAAGAGTTAAACATGTTTTTAGATCTCTCTCCTTAATCTTGGTGATTATTTGTGATATTTCTTAATACTCCTTTGTTTTCTTTATTACCTTAATCATAGCTTTACTTGGTGTTGGTATTGATTAAGAACCCTTATTTTATAGATCTTGGTGACTGTTGAGATAAATTAATCTTGTGTTGTTGCATTGGACCTATTGTTTGATGTTGTTCCCTCTTTTATTGATTATTTCGTATCACACTCTGCTTTGACTCTCTATAATGATTTAACCTTACGAAAAAAATACAATTATGTCGGATTTTGTTAAATTTGTCTCAATTTACAAGTAAAATATCATTTTTTTTGTATTTTTTACATACTTATAACAAGAAGTACAAGGGATTGACATTACGTAGTGGCAAATCTGAAATTAAAAATGTTGCAACTAATAAAAAAAAAAGGTTGTTTACTAGGGTTGCCAGGAAAGCTTGACTGAACTAGCCAATAGAATTCAACACAATTTCAGGTGTGCATCAATTTTAGGTCTTACCTTCCAATCAGAATAAACTAAAGTCTCGTTCAGATCCACAACAAGTGTAAATACATGTTGCATTCCAGGTGGCAAATCAGGAAGTAGTTTATCAGACAACGGTTCAGTGAAACCCTGTCATAAAGTAACAAAACAAATTCAACAAATATGATCAAAACAGTGTTCAACTTAAGAATGATAGGAATTATATTTGGATTTCATAGTTGCTTACTCGAACTTGATCCTCAATAGATCTCCTCCAATCTAAGTAGAGTTCAATTGCTTTGGCAGGCACTAAAATACCAAACAAGATAGAAGCTTATAATTATTATAATAATAAAAGTCCGATAAAGATCAGAAAAATTGCAAAATTGACACACATCTCACACACAACTACCTCAAAATCAAAAAATCACTGGTCACCATATCTATAATACGCTAGAATGTCCAATATGTGGCATCTCCTGTCCTCGATTTATAAAACACACAAAGTAATTGTGGAAACAAAAATACTTTTGAGGGTATGGGCAAGATTATAGTGTGGGTCCCGTGGGATAATAAGAATCTCAAGTATATTATTTTTTTAATATGACAACACTATAATATTACCAATACTATATGATTTCTATTTTAAATTACAATGCAGTATTCCTGTCTCATTCTTGTGTACTTGATCATTTCTATGAAACAATTAGGGTCTGCCAAAGACAACTTTTAGGTCAAGCTTTATACATTATGAGATTTGTGACTTCCACCCTATTATCTGGTGGCATTACAGTAGAGCTTTTCAAAAAACAGATCCATTGATATGATCACTGATATCACCTCTTGACTCACAATAAATAGCAATTAAAATAGTCACAACTGAACCAAGATAGCATATTTTATGGTTAACATCGGCCACATGAAACAGGCAATGCTAGCATAGTAATGCTGCATAACAAGGCTTTTTATTCCAACTTTATTATTATCCTACATCAACTAAGTGCTTGTTTGCTTGCACCAAATTTCCATGGGAACTCAAAATTCCTAGGAAATACATTGCTATGTTGTTTGATTATCTAAAAAGTACATAGTGGAGGGAATTTGGATTTCCATAGGAGTTTGGCATTCTCACATAATGTAGCAATTTACTCACCCTAGTCCTCCCTAGATCATTCAAAGTTCCTAGTAAATGTCATTTCCCTAGTCTCAACCAAACATATTAGTACATTACAGCTAATTCCTAGGAAATAGATAAGGGAAGCTAATTCCCATGACTTACTTGTACATTACCATGGGAAATTAATTCCTATTGCAACAAAACAAACACTAAGTGTGGCATGGCCCATGGGTAAGACATGGGTACGACAGAGGATTGGCAAGGTAGGTTAAGGATCCCAGTAACATAAAAATTGGTTTCAATAGCTTAGAGGATAATTTATTTGACATTGCTTTAAGCCCTTAATGTAGTATAAATTATCACACTCATTTGATAATATGTTATATCAAAAAAAAAAAAAAAAAAAAAAAAAAAAAACATTATTTTTCCCTATAAAAAAGAATAATCCAATAAAAAAAAACTGGAAAAAAGAGAGAAAGAAATATACCAACCACAGCAGCGTAATGCCCCAAAGCTTGAAATTTCTACACAAGAACACATATTGAAGTTTCATCAGACCAGCGTTTGACATCATTAACGATCATGTAACAAGTGTTATTAACAGTGACTAGAAAAGATAGGATACTGAGAGAAGATCTTAAATTTTTAATCCCATAAAGATAAAGGTCAAAACACAAAGACCAGTATCCTGTATCCCAAGTCTCCTACTTCAGGCATCATTGCCTCAGTGAACCAGACATATTATCTTCCCAAAAAACAATCATGTTATATTTTGGACATAACTGAAGTAATACCATGAAACTGTAAAGAATCTAAAAAGCAACCACAAGCCTGTACTCACGTTGATAAAAGATGCATCATCTTCAATGTGATGATTCACAGAAGCTCGAAATGCTTTTGTTTTCTCATCTACTTCTTCTAATGTGTATGCTGCAAACAAAAACTACCTTAAATTCTGTATAAATTACAGGACACTTATCTATCACACTAAAATTTACTTCTTATGAAAATTTAATGGATAGAAAAATCCATACTTTAAACAGTATAAGTTTCATAGCGCTTACATCCCATATGAGCTTGCTAAATGCATTTAGCCCATCACCATACACAATAAATAAACAATATTTTAAAACAAAAAAAATAAAAATAAAAAAGGTGTTCTCACTGATTTTCTTGTTTACACCTTAGATTTTCACAATCTCGCTACTCAACATTGCAATCTATGTGGAACTTGGCAGTGTCACAAACATAGATGAAATCAAACTAAGTATCATCAATTCATCAGCCATATGAGAGCTAGAATTTAAAATAACATATTCCGCATTCTAGCTCTATCGAACTATCATTTCCTTGCAGCAAACAGTTGTTTATACATCGACAATCAATAAAAAAATACATTGTCGAAATCAAAACTCCGCCAATTCAACAAACAAACACGACCTCAAACTACTCCAACAACGCGTAAGCTAAACCAAACAGCTAACTATTGTATTCACTGGGGCAGACCCTATTCCATGGCAAAACCGGGAGAGGGAGAGAGGAAGTGAGGAAACAGGCTATACACTTATACAGCACCAGACCAACCACCCCAAAATCGCCGGACTTACTTACTTCTTCTGGTAATGCAGCCTTAATAAGTAGCAGCTGTGCATTTACCAAGCAATTCAATTCGCAAAACCACAACACCAACATAAATCAACTAAAAAGTGAACTAAAGATCAAATCAAATAATACAAGAATTACTCGCAAATAAAATTATTTGACTTATCTTATATACCTCTAAGTAAAAAATACAAAAACACATTAAGGAATCTAACAAGTAGAATTTGTGAATGGTGTCAAAAGTCAAAACGCGTCAACTAATTTGAAAAGCGATAGAATAAAATAACAGAAGTATCATCGGAAAAAGAGCAATTGACGAGAGCGAACCGTAAGTGGCATAGCCAACAGAAGCAGCAGCACCAGTAATGGCGGCAGTAAGGCCGAATCTGAGGGCAGTGAAAAAAGCGTTGGAATTCTTCGGCGGAGAAGATGGAGGAACTTCGTTAGGTTGAGAAGAAGCAGACGATAAAGGCGGTTCCTTGGGAAGATTTGTGCAAAGGAATCTTTGGGAGATAATGGTGTTAAGGTTTTTAATATTGGTGTTAATGGCGGATGATTTTGAGAGTCGAGATCGAAGTATAGACAACGACATTATTGTAAGTGGTGTTTGGGAAGATTTCAGAGGGGTTTTGCACTAGGGCTTTTCAGAGAGGGGGGGAATAACGTATAATGTTGGATTTTTTTTTTTTTTTTTTTTTTTTGGAAAAAATGTTGGAAAAATTTATTAAACAAAAAATAAATAGGAAAATTTGACATATGTTCTTTCAATAATACTCTATCTGTAATTTTTTGAAAAAAAAAAACCCTAGCCTCCTTTTCTCTCTTCTCTCTCCTAAACCTAGTCTCCATTATCAATTTTTAAGGGGCTTCCATCGGATTTCACCGGTGGAAAGCCCCAATCTTTATTTTCTTTTAAGCCTTTTGTTTTAGGTTACAATAATGTCTCCCTCGAAAGAAAGGGTTTATCTCCTTCGAAAGACAAGGTTTTTTCGATCTCCTGTGCGGGGCTACTATTGATTAGGGCTCGAATTCGGGTTACGGAATCAACACAAGAATTAACTTTCTTACAAAATTGTGAAGCGACGACGGATCCACTCAAAAAGTTGTATGAGACAACGAATCGAGAATATGCCGAATTGCTATATTTATGTATTTGGATTCTTAGCCCTTCCCCGATTAATTCTTGTTTGATTTTGTTAAATTCGTTTTCATTATCGTTCATTGTCAATTGTAGATGCCGTATGGCTTATATTAATGAAATTTAGTGTCCTTTGGGACTTCTTCAAAAAAAAAAAAAAAAAAAAGGAAAATTTGACATTTGCTGTTAGGGATGTTAGTGGGGCAGGTCAAATAGGAGATCCACCCCATCCCCACCCTGATGATGATGAGTCTAGATTTGGCGGGTGGCGGGGCAGGCCGGGGATGGGGATAAAAATCATACCCGCCGCGGGTGATGGGATGAGGGTGGATTTTAATTTATACCCACCCTGTCCCGCTTGACCCACCCCATACCCGTCCCGCCCCACCCCACCTTATACCCACTCCCATATATATATATAATTTTTTTATAATACAATAATTTTAAAAAATTTACACTGTATTAGCGTTCTATACCATAAAGAAGTTTATAGTATACTAGTACTCTACTAAAACACTCAAAGATATTTTCACTCATTCACTTCTCTCTCATAAAAACCCTAAAGCCCAACACTACTATAGCCGAAACAACACACAAGCAGCCACTCCTCCATCAATTCCTCTCTAATGAGAAGATGATGGTCTATTCTGAAATCCGAAGCCGTACCTCCATCATTGTTCTTCTAAATCTTTGGTACCCTCTCTCTTTCTAGTTTTGATTCTATTTTCCCCAACATTTTTTTCTCCTTTAGAATAAAAAAATACAAATAATTTGACAAATTTACTAAGAAATTAACCAAATTATACATTGTCTAAAACTATATTGAACATGATTACTTGTATTTTAGTTGCCACAAAAATAAGAAGTAGCTATTTGTTTAACTTGAATGTTCAGAACATCTAACTAACTTACTGCCAAAATGCCTAAATAATTATATGTTGACTTGTTGTTTAGAGCTAGCATTTCATGAATTTGCAGACTTTTGAGAATTCAAAGAGGATGGATCAAAGAATTAGGGGAAGAATTTGAATCTTGGGATATCGAAATCGGAACAAGTGAAGATGCACTATATAATTCATAGCTTCACAGATTCTCTATTATGTATTTTAGTATTTGTTGTAGTTTTTTTATAAATATTTGAATTTTACAGTAATATATATTTGGGCTACAGATTTATAGCAAAAATTTTATAATTTGTGGTGGGTTTGGGGCGGGGATTAGGTGGGGCTAAAATGGGGATATATATATCCACTGGGGGTGGGGCGGGCATGGTTTTAGGGTCGGACCAGCGGGGCAGGGATGGGGATAAATTGTAGACCGCCATGGGGATGGGGATGGAAATTTGAGGTGGGGATGGGGATGGTAATGTCAAAACCCGACCCGCCCCGTTGACATCCCTATTTGCTGCAAAAGAATAGTGTCACATTTGCTACCTGTTTAATATTTTACTAGTTTTGTGCCCCGTGCAATGCTCGGGTTATTTATTGAATTTTAAAATAAGACTTTTTATCTAAAATATATATATTTTTTTTTAATTTTTTTTACTCATGGATTAAACCGCTTGACAATTATTACAAATATAAAATATAGTACTAACGCTCATAAAGATATAGATATGGGTGGTTAAGTGACGCAAGTAGCATGAATAGAGAAATTAGGAGAAATCGGCTTGGAGTTACACCTATTTACATATTTTCATATGGTTATATCGTTTATACTTGTATGTAATAACAAGTTTATTTGATTTTTCATAGGGGAGAAGAATGGGATACAATTGTACCACTATTACCCCTGATCCACCACTTATAATATAAAATATCGATATGTTATTGAAAATAGAATTCTAAACCAAAATTTTTATCTTAAAAATCTATCCAAAATGATTTTTTTATCCTACAAAATTTATCTAAATCTATCCCACTTTTCTATCCTACAAAATCTAGTTTTGTGCCCGTGTGATGCCCGGGTTATTTATTGAATATAAGATAAATTTTTAATCTATATGTCAAATTTTAAATTATATCATGGATACAAAATTAGTTAAGAATTGATGTGCTTTTGTGACGATTTGTTATTTAGGGTGTGTTCTATTCACCTGATTTTCACTGATCTGAACTTATCTTAAGTTATATAAACTTACATGAATTTATTTGAACTTATTAGACCTTATTAAAACTTATTTTAGTTGTAATTTGTACTTGGGTAGAACATACCCCTAGTACGCATATAATGACTCATAATAATGTTGGTGAAAATGTTAGGTAAATAAAAAATTTAGCAAAAAACAAATTAAATAAAAAAAAATTGTGCATAGCCCATTGGGTTGACCCGAACCCAAAACATTGACCCGAACCCAAAACATTAGGCAAGAGTTTAACATTTCTTGACATGTAACCTGAAGTAACCCAATCCGAAATGACCCATAACCCGATCCTGATTGACAGGTCTACATATTTATAAAAATATATTAGATTGTGAAGTATATTATTTTATTTTAATCCGTTAGAATATATTATAAATGAACGTTTTACGTTTTGAGCTACTTCTTCGCTCCAAAAAATATTATGATTTACAAAATAAATTTATATGATAATTATTGAGGATTATAATCTAATACTTTTTTCGAATAAAATTATAATTTAATTTGTACCTGGGGAAAATTGGTATTTTATCGAAAATAAACTCTAAACTCATAATTTAATCCTAAAATTATATCCAAATTTGATTGAAAATAGAATTTTAAACTTTTTTTTTATCATATGTAGTCTATCTAAATCTATCCAACGTGACGCGTCACTTGACAAAAAATTGGAATGTCAAGTGTCATTATCTCGTAGTTTGGCCAAAAGTTTAGGGCTTGTTTGGCATCATTTTTGGTTTTCAGTTTTCTGTTTTTTTGAAAACCAAAAACCAAAAATAAGAAACAAGAAAAAAGTGTTTCCACTTTTTACTTGTCAGTTTTCAAAATTATCATGATTTTAATAAGTTTAAATAATTTTTGATTCATTATGGGGCATATGTCATATACTTTTAAAAAACAAAAAATCAAAAAATAGAAAACCACAGCAATGCCAAACGAACCCTTAGCTTTATATATTAGTTACTAGTTTTGTGCCCGGGCGATTCTGTATACTGCCTATTTTTATTATATTTTTATATACATAAATTAACTATTTTATTTATTTTTATTTATTAAATGATTTATTTCATTTTAAAAAAAGAAATTATTTATTTAGATAAAATGTGTGTATAAATTAAATGGATCATGAATTGAGGTAACAAAAATATTTTTAATTGGGTCAATCCTATTTAAATGAGTGGACCAACTTATTGGAAATTTAGTGGCCCAGTAAGTTTGCCCAAGTGAAAATTTGAGGGGGAGTAGGAATTAGTAATGGCAAAGTTGTAAATATGAGTTTTGTTTTATAAAAGGAGTATAAATACCTTAAAACCTCAAAATAAATAAAATGGTAGCTGTAGCAAATTCCTCTACTGCCACCATCTGTACACTACGTTTTTTTTTCAATGTGAAGACCATTAATTATTAATAAACTTTTATAAACTACAATAACTATTAATCTAACCAATATAAGATAAACTTTAAGCGACATCTTGTAAATTATATTGAATTGATGTACTTGTAAATTACAAATATTTCTCTCACAACTCACAATAAATAATACTCTATAACTAAAAAAAGCTAGTTAGTTAATTGTTACAATTGTTTGGGGTATTTTTACCTTAAACGCTTGGACCAATGAGGGCCTGCCACGTGTTAGAGGCTGGCAAGTCACCTCTGACCAATCCCCAACTGACACGTGGCACTCCTAGATCAGTTCTCAGAATTGCGGCCTTCAAGGGCCCAATTCCCCAAATCCGCACTTTTGCGGCGCAGCCCACCTGCCCTAGGTTAGAATGACCTAGTGGAGGGCACTTTTCCCCATGACCTTATAAATAGGGAGATATTCCCCCATTTTAGGGGCATTCACAATCATTTATTACATCCATTTTCTCTCACATCAGAGAATATCTGAGCTTGGAATCCAAGCAGATCCCCACCTTAAATTCCGCACTTTTTATCCTTCTTCAAGTTACTAACTTGATCGTTGGAGGCGGAGCTCCACCCATCCGGAGTCTCCGTTGCTTTTGCAGGTACAGACTCAGACGGATAAATCTTCGAGTTGTAACTCTCCCAAGGGACAAAAACACCCAAAACATTTGGCGCCTTCTGTGGGGAGAGTACCTAAAGATGGTTCAAGATTCTGTACCGATTCCTAATTCTACTACTCTGCAGCCGGTTACCCAACTGGGTAACCTTGATAATGTTCAACCGGTTATTCAACCGGGTAGCTTTGGAATTCCTCGGCTTTCTTCCCAGCCTCAGCCGGAGGTCTTTACTGAGGAAGAAGAGGATGATGATGATGTGGAGATCTTTACAACCAGGGATGGCTCTCTCATCTCTAAGTCCATACGTTCCAAGGATCAGTTGGAACGCAATGAAGACCAGGCGGGTCTAAGCAAGCGGCCCCCTGGGCGGCCAGAAAGGGAAACCCAGAAGGCCAGAGGAGAAGCTCCGGTCACCCGGGATGAGCTCATGAAATTTATGAACTCCTTCAAGGGTGAAATCAAGGAGATGATCAACAAGAGCAGGGCTAACTCTAGCAAGGGTCAGCCGGCTAAAAAGACTCCCTCTGTCGGGAGGAAGAAGCCAGTCAGGGACAGGCAACCAACTCCTCATCCCAAGGAGAAGGCAGCCGTAAAACTTGACTGGGCTAAAATTGTGTTGCCCAAGAGGCAGCCCCGACAACCACAGCCGGAGGCCAACAAGACATCTGCCTTCGACGCTCGATATATCATTGAGCGGAGGAGACAGCAGCAGCTGTCTGAGTCGGCTTCTACATCAAGTTTTCCAGACAGCTTCAGAGAAACTTCTGCAAGGAACTCATTATCCTTTCATGAGAGTCGAACAGGCGGCAAGACCGTCAACACCGAACCTCAACTCATGATAGGGTCTGTGCCATACGCACCCCAGGCGCGGTATGGGCAATATGGCCTCCAATTTATGCAGCTACCCCCATTCGGAGGTCAGGCGACATACAGCAATGTCAAGCCACTGGACTGGTAGCTCCGACTGCTGAAACTTGGTGAACAGCCTTCTGCGTTCGCCAAGAATATAACCGAGGCGGCCCAACCGGCCAAGGTTAAGAATGTGTTGGTGGGTACTTATGATGGTACCACCAACCCTGAAGACCACCTGATGGCATACACCAACCTTATGTGTTTACAGGGTTGGGACGATGCCACCTGGTGTCGTTGTTTTCCGGCTACATTGAAGGGCATTGCCCAACAATGGTTTGGCAACTTGCTAGCCGGATCTATTGATTGCTTCAAGAAGCTAGCCTTCTTGTTTGCCACCAACTTCTCAATGAACATCCCTGCTAAGAAAACAAGTTTAGACTTGAGCACCATTAAGTAGGGAGAGAGAGAAGGGCTACGCTCATATGTCAGGCGGTTCAACCTGATCAGAATCTAGATCCAGGGGCTGTCTGACGAGGTAGCATTTACAGACTTCTTTAAGGGTCTAAGAGACGGGTCGAACTTCAAGTTCGACATTGTCAGAAAAGGGGCATTTACGCTGCAAGCGGCCCTGAGGGAGGCGGAAAGCTATATTCAAGCAACCGACCTCTACACGCCTGGCAGCCAGTCGGACTCCAAGAAGTCCGACAAGCAAAAAGAGGGCCGGTCTGCTCAGCCGGCAAAGAAAAAAGAAGAGAGCAAGAAAAGAAAAGAAGTCTGGGCGGTCAGTGATTCTGAGCAGCCGTCCCAGAAGAAGAAAAAAGAGTTTAAACCATACGTCCCCCAGTATGAATTTAACAAAGACTCCAACTCCATCCTCATGGAGGTAGAGGACCGGCTGTCTATTGAGAAGCCGAATCCAATGAAGAGTTCCGTCCAGTCACGGAACAAGAACAAATACTGCCAATTCCATGAGGAGGTTGGCCATGACACCAACGACTGTTTCAGTCTTCAGCGAGCGTTGGACCGTCTGGCTGACAAAAGGATGTTGAAGTCCTACATTTCTAAGTCCCCAGTCGGGGCAAAGAAGAAGAATAAGGGTTAGTCCTCCAAGACAACCCACCAGCCTACTAGTAGCTCGGATACCGATAAGGATCCGGTCTACACTATAGCAGGTGGATTCTCATGTGGTGGCCCTACCATCCGGGGCACCAAAAGCCATCTTCAAAAGATGGACAAGGATGATGACGAGAAGGCGTCTGCCAGTTCCACCTTCCCAGATGTCCTCATTACTAAGAAGGACAGAGGCAGCGTCCGCCGCCGCATGACGACCCGGTCGTCATTGAATGTAAGGTCGCCAACCAATTGGTTGGACGCATCCTTATTGACGCCGGCAGCTCATCGGAAATCATCAGCCTGCGGTGCTTGCAGAAACTGAAATACAACTCCAGCAGCATGCATCCGGTCACCCACCCCTTGGTTGGTTTTGGGGGTGGGATGGTCTACCCAGCCGGAAGAATTGACTTACCCATCAGGCTGGGAGAAAAAGGCCAGGGACGACATATTGTCGTCAGATTCTTGGTTGTTGAGGAGTTGACCGCCTACAACATTATTCTTGGCAGGCCAACCCTCAATGAAGCCAAGGCGGTAATCATCCCGTCTCTCATGCTCATCAAGTATGAGCGGGATGATGACTCTGTTGGTTCCCTGAACGGGGATCAGAAGACGACCCGGGAATGCTACCTCTCAGCCGTCCAAGATACTGTGGCCGCAGACGGCCAAGGGAAGGAGCCAATAGACCTTGACAATGTCAAGGATGCCAGTCCACCCCCACCAGCAGCCGGAAAGAAAAGGAAAGCTGCACAGCTGGTGGAGGTGAAAAAAGAAAGAAATCACGGCGAGGAAAGAAGTCAGGCGGCAGCTGCCGAAGTAAAAAAGCTGTTGGATGCTAGGTTCATTTAGCCATGTAATTTCCCCGACTAGGTGGCGAATGTTGTGCTTGTAAGGAAGCCAAATGGTACCTGGCGGATGTGTGTAGATTACACAGACCTCAACAAGGCATGCCCGAAGGATAGTTATCCACTTCCAAAGATTGACAGCTTAGTCGATTCTACATCCGGTCATGCCTTGATGAGTTTTATGGATGCCTATTCCGGCTTCCATCAGATACCCCTGTGGAAAAAAGATCAAGAGAAGACGGCCTTCGTCACTGATCAGAGGTTATTCTGTTATACTGTGATGCCGTTTGGCTTGAAGAATGCGCCGGCTACGTTCCAACGGATGATTAATACAGTCTTCATTAATCAAATTGGGAGGAACGTAGAGGCATATATTGATGACATGATAGTCAAATCCAAGCAGCAGGCGGATCACCTTGCTGATCTACGAGAAACCTTCACCACACTCAGGCGGCATAAGGTCATGTTGAATCCTAAGAAATGCGTCTTTGGTGTTGAGTTTGGGAAGTTTCTCGGATTCCTAATTGATCAAAGGGGGATAGAGGCTAACCCTGAGAAGATACAGGCAGTGATTGACATGAAGTCACCCCGCACTGTCAAGGAAGTTCAGAGACTCACCGGTTGCCTGGCCGCATTGGGGAGGTTCCTCAGCCGGTCAGGTGACAAATGCCTTTACTTCTTCCAAGCAATCAGGAAGAAGACTAGGTTTGAATGGGGGGATGATGCTGAGGCGGCCTTCTAGAAATTTAAAGAACACTTGCACTCTTTGCCAAGGCTTGTTAGTCCTTTGCCTAGAGAAAAGTTGTACATGTACCTAGCCGTCTCAGATCATGCCCTCAGTGCTGTTCTCCATGCTGAACGAGACGACATCCAGCTCTCAGTATATTTCATTAGCCATGTGTTAAAGAATGCCGAACTACGGTACCCCATGGTTGAAAAATTTCGTCTTGCTCTATATATGGCCTTCAAAAAGCTGAAGCCATACTTTCTGGCACATCCGGTTGTAATTTACACCGACCAGCCCCTCAAGCGGCCAATGTCGACCTTGGAGTCATCCGGTAGAATGTTAAAGTGGGCTATTGAAATGCAAAGTCTTGAAATCACCTATGAACCAAGGAAGGCAGTGAAAGGTTAGGCGTTTGCCGACTTTATTGTTGAAATGACTCGTCCGGTTCCTCCAGATAATATTGATCAGGTTTGGAAGGTGTATGTAGATGAGAGCTCTACAAAGAACGGCTGTGGTGCAGGCATTATATATGAATCTCCGGAAGGAGATAAGTTTGAGTATGCACTACGGTTCAAGTTTCAGGCCTCAAACAATGAGGCAGAGTATGAAGCCCTGCTAGCCGGAATCCGCATGTGTAAGGCAGCAGGGGCAACAAAGATTGACGCCTTATCTGATTCTCAGTTGGTCGTTAGCCAGTGTGAGGGAAAATATGAAGAAACTCATCCGGCTATAATCAAATATCTTCAGGCTGTGAAAGAAGAGGCTGGGTCACTTGAAGAGTTCCGACTGAGTCAAGTGCCCTGGTCAGATAACAACCAGGCGGATGCATTGTCAAAATTGGCATCCTTCGCTTGCCATGATACGCCTCGGTCAGTCTTTTGGGAAGTTCTGGAAAAAAGAAGTATATATATGAAGAGCCCATTGGAATTCTGGACCGAAGTTCTACCTGGATGGATGGCATCCGGGCGTATCTAACAGTCGGCACGTTCCCTGATTCACCACAGGAAGCAGCCGTCATGAAGAAGAGAGCAGCTAACTTCGAGATGAGAAACGAAGAACTATTCAAGGCTGGATTTCTCAAGCCCTTGCTGAAGTGTGTTACCCTAGAAAAGGGGAAAGAGGTTCTCGAAGAGCTGCATGCGGGATTTTGCGCCTCCCACATAGGCGGCAAGTCCCTAGCCGTCAGAGCCAGGCGGCATTATTTTTAGCCTACCCTTGAGGCAGACGCCAAGGAATTTGTGAAGAAATGTGACAAATGCCAAAGGTTTGGCAAGCTTATACATCGCCCAGCTACTGATCTGACGGCAATCCATAGCCCAGTCCCGTTTGCTAAATGGGGGATGGACATTTTGGGTCCTTATACGCCTGCTCCAGGCAGAAAGCGCTATATTTTGGTGGCTGTGGATTACTTCACCAACTATATGAGACCCATCCCCCAAGGGCTCAGTTGTAGTCTTGAAAAACTCCGGCTCTATTATTTGCTCCCTGGCCTTGGTAGACAGAGCCGGGCGCACGCATTTTTGGCCCACCAAAGCCGGCTCCTTGTTGTAGCGCCGGAGAATTTCATTCATCTTCAAGGAAGGGGAGGAGATCAAGTACCATTTGTCTTTCCATCCTCCCCATTTGGACACCTTGTCCAAAGTCATCAAGTATTCTGGGAGCGTGGAAATAGTGTACCACGTCCCGTATCCGCCTGGGGCACTCTTCAGGTAGTTCATATGGGCGAATGCAGTAAAGCTGGGCTCAATATCCTGGAGCTCGCAGGCGGCAATGTAGCTCAGAATATTGACCCAAGAGTTTGGGGCAGTTGCCACACTCCCAAATCGTACCCCTTCAAAATTTTCCGGATGCCTCTTTGAAGGGGGAAGCGGAGGCCGGCTTCTATCACCGCCTCATAGCAAACGAAATAGTTGTTTGCGTTGTCAATATCGTTCTCCCAAGCCATTACAGCATCGGCAGGCGGGACTATGATATCCCATCCCTCTCCAAAGGGATGTTGTTGCTTGAAGGCCTTGAAGTCACTTTCCAGGAGAGAGATATCTCCCGGCCGCATCCCGGTCTTCGTAGGATCCGGATTTTCTACTACTTTTG
Organism: Chenopodium album; assembly: GCF_948465745.1. NCBI lineage: Eukaryota > Viridiplantae > Streptophyta > Magnoliopsida > Caryophyllales > Amaranthaceae > Chenopodium > Chenopodium album. The sequence goes on from NC_137847.1 coordinate 30,638,645, forward strand.
CTGAACGGCGATATGCCTCAGCAAGGTCCTCTTGGTTAGAGCCCGATGCCTCGGCCTTTGACCTCTCGTTTCGCCGTCTGAGTTATTTTGTTGCTCTGGAGAGGAGGCGGCTTCCTCACCGTCTCCCTCTTCCATTTCGTTACTGGAGGAAGTGGAGGAGGCATCCTCCTAGGAGTCACTTTGCTCATCAGGACCTTCATAGTCCTCTTCTCTCACAACTTCATTAGCGGGCACTTTCCTAGTGCGCCGCCACCTGGGTTTGGTAGCCGTTTGTTTTACTCTAGCCATTGTGTCCTGCACAAACATAGAGAGGGAGGAAGCCGGAGATGAGCAAAGCATTTCTGAAACTCCAGACAAGGCACCCCCGGTTCTAGACTCAGCCGTACCAGGAGACCGGCTGAATGTCCTAGACAGTGCCGTGTGTGCGGATAGAGAGTCCATTTTATTTTTTGAAAAACTAATGTATACAGCCGGAAATGAATGTATACAAGCTAAAAGAAGAAAAAATCGAAAGAAGGGAACGGATAGTTACCTTACTTTAAGTTTTGAAAATCTGAAAACAAGCAACAACCGGTGACCGGGTGACTTTGAGAAAGCACACGGAGATCTTGAATTTGCTAGAACGCAACCGGGATCAGAGCACCTCTTTCTAGAATCTCTCTTTCTCTCTCTAAAAAGTCAATGAAAATTGAAAAGTGAAGAGGAGAGAGTGGGGGGGGGGGGTAAATCCCTATTTATAGGGGGGTGAAACGGCGGAATCCCCGTCACACCTCCGTTAAAAGAGCCGTTTTTACTATTCACCTTTCACGGGTGGACACGTGTGACAGGCGCCACGTGGCCTGTCACGTGCCACCTGTGAGGGGCAAATGTTTAGGGTATTTTTACCTTAAATGCTTGGACCAATGAGGGCCTGCCACGTGTCAGAGGCTGGCAAGTCACCTCTGACCAATCCCCAGCTGACACGTGGCACTCCCAGATCAGTTCTCAAAATTGCGGCCTTCAAGGGCCCAATTCCCCAAATCCGCACTTTTGCGGCGCAACCCACCTGCCCTAGGTCAGAATGACCTAGTGGACTTTTCCCCATGACCTTATAAATAGGGAGATATTCCCCCATTTTGGGGGCATTCACAATCATTTATTACATCCATTTTCTCTCACATCAGAGAATATCTGAGCTTGGAATCCAAGGAGATCCCCACCTTAAATTCCGCACTTTTTATCCTTCTTCAAGTTACTAACTTGATCGTTGGAGGCGGAGCTCCACCCATCCGGAGTCTCCGTTGCTTTTGCAGGTACAGACTCGGACGGATCAATCTTCGAGTTGTAACTCTCCCAAGGGACAAAAACACCCAAAACAACAATGGTTAACCTTCAAATTTTGACGATTTTGTCAATTTTGTCTCTGTCTGCTTCACAAATTTGATTGTTCTATATGGGATAGCATCAATTTTCACATTGAGCACTTGATATTGCGACAGAATTCTGCATGGGAAAGAAATATATACATTAAAAAAGCCAAAATTAAAAAGGGTTGTTATAGACGGTCACCAAATGAACTCTTCCAATTACATGGTCAATGCATCAAACTGAGAGGATATAAAAGAAAATAAGCATCAAAACTCACAAGAAAAACTTCAGTCACTTATTAGAGAAAACTAGTCACAAATAAAATTCAATACAGAAATCAAAATCATTGGCGGTAATTGGCGGGCTGCTCTGCTATGGGGGTCGTTGTTGGCGGTTTTGGCGGCTGATTGGCGGTTGCTGATCGGGCTTTGTGGTGGTTGTGAGTTATAGTGATAGGTGCGGCGGGAACAAGGGTTGTGGGCTGGTGTGCGTGGTGTTGGGCAGCATTGCTGCTGTGTGCAACGGCTGGTGGTTGGGCAATTTCGGTGGCTGTGGTTGCTGTGGCTGGGAGCAGCTCTTAATTCGGTGGCTAAAGGAGGGATATTGGGGCTGTTTGGAATGGAAGGAGGAGCAGGGGAGATGGTGATGTTGGTGTGGTGTAGGATAGTGAAGGGTGTGGTGAAGGTTTAGGGGATAGTAAAAAGGGTAGTAGCTTGGCATAAAGTAGGGGAGTGAGGGAGTTCGACTTTGCTTGTTAGAATATTTGACCTCGGACTTGCGAATATGACGTTGATTATAACCAAGCCTCGACCCGAACGTTACTACAAATAAAACCAAACACGAGGGTAGATCAACAAATAAAATAAAATAAACGAAGTGAAATAAAAGGTTAAACTAAAATAAAATAAGAAAATAAAAGAAAAGAGAAACTATTAACTAAAATTACGAAATTAAACTAAATTTACTAAAAACTACAAAATTACTCAAAATAAAGAACAATTAAGGAAAATAAGAAAATGAGAGAAATAAAGCATAAAACTAGGGAAATTATTAGAAACTAAACCGAAAAATAAGCATAAAAAAACCCTAAAAGTGACATAAAAGTCACTTATTAATAAATCAAATTGAAATAATTAAATTAAATAAATATGTAGTTGATTTGGTCCAAACCCTCAGTTAATTCTACCTTTCACGCCTTGGTTTAAGTATAGAACTTCGGGTAAAGTATGGACTATTTGGAGTGCTTAAGGGATGTATGAAGAGAGAATAGGGAAGGCTAGTATTAGGTTAAAGAGGGAGAAGAGAATAATTGTTGGTTTAGAAAGAAAGAGAATGATTTTTGGTACCCCAAAACTAAGGAAATCAAGTTCGTATTTATAGAGAGAAAAAAAGTAGGGTGAAGCATGGAACCCTAGAAGTGAAAAGGCGCCGTGAATAAACCCTAATTGAACGCCGCGTCACGGCGTGTGTTCTGTGACACGGTGCGCAGCACCGTCACGCGGTGTGCATACCGTGGCGCGGTATTTTCCTGTTTTCACGCGGTTTTTAAAACAACCTTAACTTTTAATTTGTAAATTGGAATAAGGCATGAAATATATCATTGGAAAACTTATCAACTCTACTTTCTAAATAAATTAGAATCATGTCAAAATATTTTGTAGATTTTAAGATATGGCCGTTTTAGTGAAAGGGTATCGGTTTTGCGCCGAGTTTAGTGTTTTGCTTATATCTTCTTCGTTTTAAATCGGAATTGGGATTGTGATATATCGTTGGAAAGATTATTGAAAGGCCTATCTAAACAAATAATAATTGGATCAAAATTATAGGGTCACAAAATCAGTTAGCCCGATTTTGTGAAGTGGACACGAAAAATGGAAAATAAGTAATGGCTTGGGGAAATGGGCTAAGAATTGGGTTGATTTGTGAAATATATTGGAGTAAACATGGATTTAAGCACTCCAAATATGAAAATACTCAACCTGACCAATAGTGGCGATGAAAGGTTATTCATCATCGGGTTTGGTTTTGGGGAGACATTTTTAGGTGTCTATAGAAGCCCCCACTTTGACTGAGTTTGTAGAAACGTAAGTCTCAAAAACGATAGTCAAAGTAGTCGATTGGGACGGAAAATGATTTAAGATGTTTTGTGATCCTAAATCAATTTGTATACGCCGATATTTGTAGAAAAGCGTTAGTTCCACAGATAAAAGAGTTTAGGGTATAGAATGCGTATCTGACACTAGTGTATTGGTGGTAAATATGTTTGGTAGTTTTCTACTCCTGAAGAAATCCACCAAATGAAGACTGTTGTGATATTTTTCCTCGCCTTGGGAATGTTGTTAGATGATGATTTTTACCCGCCTCGGGAATGTTGTTAGATGATGATTCCACGCCTATAGATCGCTGTTAGAAAATGATTTTTCCCGCCTTGGGAATGCTGTTAGATAATGATTCCACGCCTCTGGAACACTGTTAGATGATGATTCCACGCCTCTGGAACACTGTTAGATGATGATTTTTCCCTGCCTCGGGAATGCTATAATTGCTGATGAGTGTCATTTATGGCACTCTTAGGCTAGGTTTTCTTCGTACTTATATGCTCGTTTTTAGTCTTTTATGTCTTGTTTTTACATAATAATGCTTGTTTTGCATGTTTGTGTGTAAGTTTAGAGAAATGTGTGCTTTTGATGGTTTTCTTATTATTTTATCCATCTCCCGGTTATTTCTCTCGCTTCTTCGTTTCTTTGACTTGTTTTGTAGGTGTGTCGAGTTTCTCGGGATTTAATTATCAAGGAGGATGCTTGAGCGCATTCAAGGAAGTTGATGAAGCTAAGTTCGAGAATCCAAGCATGCAACTCAAGCAAACCAAGTTAGTTCCGCAAGCATGAGCACCAAGGAAGCAATGATTAGATCCGGAGTGTACAAGTGTTTGGAGAATAAACGGCTGCCCTCCTCGTGGGCATCGCCTCGAGTGCACCGATGATAGGGATGCTCGAGAGCGCGAAGATCGATCGATCGAGCAAGGGAGGCTAGCCACGAGCAGCACAGCAAGGGTGCGCGCGCGCAAACCCCTCTGTGATTGCTCGCAGGCCCTGCTGTGCGCGCGCGCGGCAGGCCTGGTGCGTGCGCACGAGGGGCTCCGCCTCCCTTCGCTCGATTTGTTATATATAGCTTTTGACTTTTCCTTTTTTTGAGGGGGACGACTTTATCTTGTATGAGAGACTTATTTTCCAAAACTAGAAGAGAGAGAAAGTAGAGAGAGAAGCTTAGGATTACTTGATTGAACTTCACTTTGATCTTTGATTTCAACTTGATCTTGGATTTCATCTTCAAATCAATGAAATTTTATGAGATTTCTTTCCTTTGAATTTACTTTTATTGCAATTTCCTTTAATTCTTGAATGTTTGATTTGAATTTTAATCTTTAGTTGAGAAATTGTTGAATGATTGATTTTCTTCTTGATTAAACTTGAAATGATAATGTTTGTGATTCAATTTGTATTGTTTTTCAATTCCACCATGATTAGTGAGTAAATTAGTTGCTAGGGAGAAGGGGAAGCATGCTTGATTGATGATTTTTGCTAGTTGATGATCCTTGATTGATTCAATTGTTGCAATTAAATTGGTTGACATAGTTGTGCATGTGATTAATTAGACTAGGAGTGATCAACCTATAAGATTAATCTAGATTTCATTGCAAATTTCAATGACATGAACCCTTGATTTGAGAATTGCTTTAATTGATTGAATTTGATTGTGATTTTCCTTGTTATCCATTCATAGTGAACCCTAGCTTGGCTTATAGGAGATAGCTTTTGAATTCCATTAGTTGCAACTATTGTTTGTCCTTTGCAATGTTTGAATCGATTGAGTCATCCATCAATTAGCATAATCATTGATCTTGCATGTGGAACCTATATCCCTAGTTTTCAGCATATTGGATTTCTCGATTTATCTAGCTTTTTGATACCTTAGTTACCAACCATTTCTTACTACAATCTTCGAAGTAGCTTGACCTAGGCTATAGCTTGTGCCTATTCATTCCTTTGGGTTTGACCCTTGACTTACCATATACTCGTATTAGGTTGGTTGAGTGTTTATAAATTTTGTTTGGCTTTAGGGGAGGGTAGAAAACGACCTACATTTTCCCTACGTCAAAAATGGCGCTGTTGTCGGGGAATGATATTGGTGCTTTGTTGTAGTTGTTGAGTCTATTTCATCATTAATTGAAAATTCAAAAAGATTTTTCTTTTAGGCTACACTTGTAGCCGTGCTACTAATCATTTCTTTGGATATTGTATGCATAAAGCACGTGGTCGTTCACTAATGCCATTTGATCCGGAGATTGAGAGAACTATTGCAAGGATAAGGGTTGCTAGATGATCTTTTAGTCCTACCACTTCAAGTGAAGAAGAACCACAATAAGAGGAACAAGCAAGAATGGGAGAAAATACAAGGGTGGCGTTGAAAGAATTGGGGATTCCCGGTGCATATAGATTTGAGAGTGGGATTGCTCCACCTACAACACCGGTGAATGACTTTGAAATAAGGCAGGCAATGATCACTTTGATAGAGAGGCGACAATTTAGTGGGGCCAAGCATGAAAGCCCGCTAAATCATCTCAAGGACTTCGAAAAATATTGCAACACTATCAAGGTGAATGGAATTTCCCAAGAATTCATCCGCCTCAAGCTTTTCCCCTTTTTCCTCATAGGGCGTGCCTTGGAATGGCTAGACAAGGAGGTTAAGCCGAATTCTCTAAGGACATGGGACGAAATGACCAAGGAATTTCTATCCCGCTTCAATCCACAAAAGAAAATGGCGGAGGCTAGAGCTTTGATTCAAGGTTTCAAGCAAAAGCCTAGTGAGAGCCTCTATGAAGCATGGGAGAGATACAAAGAGTATCAAAGAGAATGTCCTCACCACGAAATTCCTACTCACCAAATTATTCAAATTTTCTACGGAGGCCTTAGTCCTCATGGAAAGTCATGTATAGATGGAGGAGCCGGAGGTCCCATCATAAATAAAACGGAAGAGGAAGTGGTAGACATAATTGAAGACGTAGTGAGGTACTATAGAGATTGGCAAGATGGAGAAAGGGAGTCAACTAGCAAGAGTAACTCTTCGGTGTACTCGGTTGATCATTTAAATGCAATCAACAATCTATCCTCACAAATGACAAACTTGGGGAAGGAAATGTCCGCTATCAAGGCAAAGTTGGAAAGTGCCACCAAATTTCAAATCTTCCCTCCCAATCTAAGGGGAGAGGTATGTCTTCTAATTCTCAACCCCCTCCCTCTTCTAGTAACATGCCTAGTGGATGCTTGTTTTGTGATGATTGTGGATCATATGATCATGATGCTTCTAATTGCCCTAATGCATGTATGGATGTTTGTGATGATCAAGATGAAAATGTGAATGAGCATGTGAACTATGTGTCAAACAATAATGATTCTAGGTTTGAGAATTAAAGAGGTCAATGGAATAGGAATTACAACAACCATGGCAACTTTGACAATTACAACCAAGGTGGTGGTAATAGGAACCATGGGAACCAAAATTCCCGAGGTAACTATAACCAAGGTTATAGTAGCCAAAATCAAAACCAAAATTATGGTAATCATAACCAAGGTTATGGTAACCATAATCAAGGTTATGGTCAAAATCAAAATAGGGGTAATTGGAACTACCAAGGTAGGGGAAATTTTCAAAACAATACCAAAGACCGAAAATGATAATTCCTATGTTCAATCCTCCTCTTCTTCTAGGACTAATTTGGAAGAAATCATTAAAAACCAAACAAAGTTGTTGAACACTTACATGGCCGTAAGTGACAAGAAATTTAATGAAATGATGACTCATAATAAGATGCTTGAAAACCAAATTTCTCAACTTGCCAATACTTTAAAAGACCATGCTTGTCCTTCTTCTTTACCTACCCAAGGCCTAGATCCTAAGAGACCAGTCAATGCTATTGTTACAAGGAGTGGTAAGGTTCTTGAGGAGAGTTTGCCTAGGAAGAGTGAGACCAAGGAGGCCACAAAGGAGGATTTGGTAGAAGATGAGAGAGATAGTTCAACCTTGAGTGAGGTTGTGATTGAGACACCTAGTGAGGTGAGAGTAGAGAAAGAAATTGTAAAACCCAAGCTTCCTTATCCACAAAAATTTATGAACAAATTGGAATATTTATTGACATACTCAAGCTACTTCACCTTTCTCTACCATTTACCGAAGTTGTCACCCAAATGCCTAACTACGCAAAATTCCTCAAAGACATTTTGAGCGGTAGGAGGACTTGTGATGTTATAGAGACGATGAACTTGACCGCGAATTGTAGTGCAATCATAATGAACAAGATGTCACCTAAGCTAAAAGAGCTCGAAAACTTTTCCATCCCTTGTGCCATTTACAAGATGCAAATCGACAATGCCTTATGTGACCTAGGAGCTAGTGTTAGCCTTATGCCATACTCGGTGTACCAAAGACTTGATCTAGGGGAACTCTTACCCACTAACATCACTTTGCAATTGCCCGATAGGTCAATTAAGTTTCCTAAGGGTAAGGTGGAGGATGTCCCTTTGAGGGTTGGGAAATTTGTTATTCTGGTGGATTTTGTGGTACTTGAGATTGATGAAGATGCTAGCATTCCTATCATTCTAGGAAGACCATTCCTCGCTACTTCGGGTGCTATGATAGATGTGAAGAGTGCTAAAATTTCACTCAAAGTAGGAAATGAGATGATAGAATTTGACTTGAATGATAGTATGAAGTATCCAAGTTCTTCTTTAGAAAATTGCATGTTGATTGATTCTCTTGATCATGTTGTGTCCATGCATGAGCAATTGCTCACCTCTAACGATACTCTTGAGAATGTTTTGCTGAATAAGGAAAAGATAGATGCTCCTAGCAAGGAGATGGCTTTGTATGAAGATGTGCTCAATGGAAGCCTTGAGGATGCTATGTTGATGATCAAATGTGCATGAGCATTTCTAGTCAATAAGCATTGCAAGTGGCTTAACTAAAGGAAGGTAAAGGTGTTCCCAGGGTAGAGCTCAAACCTCTTTCATCGCATCTTAGGTATGAATTCTTGGGACCCAATTCCACCTTTCCCGTGATTGTTAGCTCTTCTTTGAGTGAGCGCCAAGCTCAAGAGTTGTGCGGTGTTTTGAGAAAGCACCAAAATGCTTTGGGTTATACCATTGATGACCTCAAAGGTATAAGCCCCGCTTTATGTATTCACCACATAACCCTTAAGGAGGGTGTTCTACATTCTATTGAGAGGCAACGGAAGCTACATCCCCAAATAGAAGAGGTAGTGAAGAAGGAGATCACCAACCTTTTGGATGCGGGAATTATATTCCCCATCTCGAGTTCTAGGTGGGTCTCCCCCGTTCATGTTTTCCAAATAAGGGAGGCATAACCGTCGTCAAAAATGAGAGAGGCGAGCTCATTTCGACGAGGACGGTCATCGGATGAAGGATGTGTATAAACTATAGACGTCTAAACACATCCACCAAGAAAGATCACTTCCTCCTTCCTTCCATTGATCAAATGCTTGAGAGACTAACGAGGCACAAGTCTATTGTTTTCTTGATGGTTATTCGGGATTTTTCCAAATCCCTATCCACCCGGATGACCAAGAGAAAACAACCTTCACTTGTCCATATGGTACATTTGCCTATAGGAGAATGCCGTTTGGACTTTATAATGCTCCCGCAACATTCCAACGATGTATGATGAGTATCTTTGGGGACATGTTGGAGGAGGAGATGGAAGTGTTTATGGATGACTTCTCCGTAGGTGGTGTTTCATTTGAGGCATGCCTTGAAAATCTTGAGTAAATGTTTGGCAAGGTGTGAGAAGGTGAACTTGGTTTTGAATTGGGAGAATTGTCACTTCATGGTGAAGGAGGGCATAGTCCTTCGCCATAAGATTTCTCACAGGGGGATAGAGGTGAACAAAGCAAAAATTGAAGTTATTGAAAAGCTTCCACCTCCGGTCAATGTAAAAGGAGTGAGATCTTTCTTAGGACATGTCGGGTTTTATAGAAGATTCATCAAGGATTTCTCACTAATTGCAAAGCCCCTCAATGATCTTCTTCAAAACGATGCTGAGTTTGTATTTGATGATAAGTGTTTGGAAGCATTCAATAAGTTGAAGAAGGCCCTAATTTCTACTCCTATTGTTCAAGCCCCAAGATGGGATTTACCTTTTGAGTTGATGTGTGATGCGAGCGATTCGGCAATTGGAGGTGTTTTAGGTCAAAGAGTGGAAAAGAAGCTCCATATGATCTATTATATGTCCAAGACTCTAAATGGTGCTCAAAGGAACTACACCACAACGGAAAAGGAATTTTTGGCTGTTGTTCATGATTTTGAGAAGTTCCGTTGTTATTTGTTGGGTTGCAAGACTATTGTTTTCACGGATCATGTGGCTCTCAAGTACTTTTTTGCCAAGAAGGAATCTAAGCCTAGGTTGATCCGGTGGGTGCTTGAACTTCAAACTTTTGATATTGAGATTAGGGATAAGAGAGGAGCGAAAAATGTTGTGGCGGAGCATCTCTCACGCCTTGAGGATTCCAAAATCCATGATGAAGGTTCTCCAATTGTGGATAGAATGCTTGATGATTTCTTATATGCTATTGAGGCAAAAGAGCTCCCATGGTTTGCCGACTTAGTGAACTTTCTTGCATGTGGGGAGTTTCCACCTTCCTTTTTTAAGAATCAACGAAAGAAGCTCAAGAGAGAGGCAAGACACTATTTGTGGGATGATCCCATCTTGTACAAACGAGGGGTCGATGGTTTACTAAGGCGTTGTGTTCCTAATGAAGAGGTGCCTGTGTTTTGAAGATGTGCCACTCGGATCCTAGTGGTGGCCATATGGGTGTTTCTAAAACCGCCACTAAGATTCTTCAAAGTGGTTTATGGTGGCCACATCTCTTCAAGGATTGATTCATGGGGTTTTGTTAAGTCATGTGATCGTTGTCAACGAGTTGGGAATATCTCCAAGCGAAATGACATGCCTCAACAACCTATTCTTGAGTTGAAAGTATTTGATGTATGTGGAATTGATTTCATGGGACCGTTTCCCTCATCCTTTGGAAATCAATACATTCTTGTGCAGTGGATTATGTGTTTAAATGGGTTGAGGCCATTGCTTCCCCAACAAATGACCAGAAGGTGGTAATGAAATTGTTCAAAAAGATCATCTTTCCAAGATTTGGTGTGCCTAAGGCAGTAATAAGCGATAATGGTTCTCATTTTATTCACAATGCCTTTCAAAAGATGTTGCGAAGGCATGAAGTTCATCAACGCTTTGGTCTTCCATATCATCCTCAAACAAGCGGCCAAGTCGAGGTTTCCAATCGTCAAATCAAGTTATTCTTGAGAAGACGGTTGCAAGGAATAGGAAGGATTGGTCAGACAAGTTGGATGATGCTCTTTGGGCCTATAGAACGGCTTTCAAGACACCTATAGGCACCACTCCATACCGCCTAGTCTATGGTAAATCATGTCATTTACCGGTAGAACTCAAACACCGTGCTTTGTGTGCAATCAAGAAGATAAATTTTGATTTGGCAAGTGCGGGGAAGAAAAGGTGGTTAGATCTTCTTGAGCCAGAGGAACTTCGACTTGATGGTTACGATTGTGCTAGTACCTACAAAGCTCGTTCCAAGGTAGCTCATGACAAGATTATTGAGAAGAAAGAATTTTGTGTAGGTGACAAAGTTATTCTTTATAATTCCAAGATGAATTTGTTTACCGGAAAGCTCATGTCAAGATGGAGTGGTCCTTGGTTCAAGATGTCTTTCCTAATGGTGTTGTAGAAATTTCTATGTTGGATTCTTCATCTCCGTTCAAGGTCAATGGCCATCGACTCAAGAAGTATTTCGATGGTGCTTTTGTTGGCCTAATTCACATATTGCTTCTCCGTCAACCACCTTAATAAGTGGAGAACGTCGAGCTATGACGTTAAATAAGCGCTTCTCGGGAGGCAACCTGGCTTTCTAACCCTTTTCTTTTGATTTTTCATAATCTTTCCATTTCTTTTATTTTTGAGAAATTTTCTTATCTTTCTTTGTTTTCTTGACTTTAGGTACCTCGAGATTGAATCGATAATGATTTCCAACAATTTTGGTGATTATTCAAGGTTTCATGAGGTATGGTTGAACAAAGGTGAAGGAGTTTGATGTACAAAGGCGCTCTCGTGTTTGCGTTATCATGAATTTTTAATCATGAACGAGTGATTTTTGAAAATTTTTTGTGTGGTTTTTGGTCTGCCCCTCTCTTGGGTATCACTCGATCATGACGCTCGTGAGCGCTGATGAGAGCGCAAGCACGATAGTGCGCATAAGAGCAAATCAACACCCCCCAGGCCTTGGCTGGTGCACATGCACCATGGCATTGCGCGTGCGCACCAGCAGGGTCTGCATTTCCGAGCAAAAATTCTTCCCCCCCAAGGCTTTGGATGGTGCGCACACACTATATGGCTGCGTGCGCACCAAGGGGGTCAGGTTTTTTGGCTCTTTTGGTGCAATTTCAGCCACCCTTTTGATTTGGCTGGTGTGCACGCACCACCTGGTTGCGCGCGCACCACGTAGGTTAGAATTTTTGGCTCTATGGTGCGCAAATCCGAGCAATCAGCCCCCCTTGCCACGACTGGTGCGCACGCACAAAGGGGTGTGCGCGCGCGCACCAGCCATGGCAGCTTGCACCCCCTATTTTCGTGCCTAGCTTCACATAACCCCCCCCCCCCCGCATTCCCACTCTTTCTCCCCGACTTCTACCCTCATTTCACCCTTTCAATCCTATCTCATCTATCTCCTTTAAATTCTACTCCAAGTTCATCAAATCCCACATTTTAATCTCATTCCTCACAATTTACAACAACACATAATCAAATTCTTTCAAAAACAACAAATTTTTTTTCTTCTGAATTTCGACTTTGAATTTCGAATATTGGGTAAAAAATCGAAATTTTGGGGTTTTGATTTTGTGCTTGGAACTTGATTTTGGGTGTTCTAATTGGTCTATACTCTTCAATTGTGCAATTTTTAAGTGATTTAAAGCTTCATTGAGGTATAATTTCTCACTCTCTAGTTATCTTCTTCCTTATTTTTGAAGCTTGAAACCCTTGTTTTTGCTTTAATGGTGGAACTCCATTGTTGGTTCTTTTTGCTTGTATTTTGTGTTGAATGATGTTATTTAATGTTAATTTGAAACTTTTTCATGATGAATTTGTATACCTTGCTTGAATCCTTGAATCACCATTGTTGGTTATTTTCTCTCTCATGGGTATTTTATATGATAGCTTTATTTCTTTGATAATTCAATGTTTTTGGATTAATTTGCTCATAATGATTCATAATTTGGTCTTTTGTGTCAAGCTTTGCCTTTGATTTATGACTAGTTACTTCTAACTTTTGCTTCTATATTCATGGCATAGTTCATTTGTGACCATTTCTTGTTTCATTTTTGATTGGATTATATTTGTGCTTGATTCTTGAGCAATTTCTTATGAATTTTCTTGAACAATAATAATTGTTAATGAATTGCTTTACTTCTTGTAGATGACCCCTATTCGTCAAAAGAAGCAAGCTAGATCAAACACAAGTAAATCCCGGCACGTTGTTCCACTTCCTCCCGAGGTGGTAGAAACGTATGACATTGAATTTTCCAAAGAAATGCATTGGGGATAGATTCAAGCAACTTACCAAGAGGAAGCTTAAGTCGACAAGATTCTATGATTAAGCGACTACCAAATTGCTTGGAATTGATGATGACGTCCGCCTCCTTGCCAAGAACCTTAGTCTTTTGGAGTTCTTAGACTTGAGTGCTCCTACTTATGCTAGGGTGACTTATGAACCTTGCCAAGAACCTTAGTCGGCGTATGTGTGTTGATTACACAGACCTCAACAAGGCATGTCCAAAGGATAGTTATCCGCTTCCAAAGATCGACAGTCTGGTCGATTCTACAGCCGGGCATGCCTTGATGAGCTTTATGGATGCCTATTCTGGCTTTCATCAGATACCCCTGTGGAAAAAAGATCAAGAGAAGACGACATTCGTCAGTGATTCGGGGTTATTCTGTTACACTGTGATGTCGTTTGGTTTGAAAAATGCGCTGGCTACATTCCAACGAATGATTAATACTGTCTTCATTAATCAAATTGGGAGGAATGTGGAGGCGTACATAGATGACATGATAGTCAAATCCAAGCAGCAGGTGGATCACCTTGATGATCTCCGAGAAATCTTCACCACACTCAGGCAACATAAGGTCATGTTAAATCCTAAGAAATGCGTGTTTGGTGTTGAGTTTGAGAAGTTCTCGGATTCCTGATTGATCAAAGGGGGATAGAGGCTAACCCTAAGAAGATACAGGTGGTAATTGACATGAAGTCACCCCGCACTGCTAAGGAAGTACAGAGACTAACCGGTTGCCTGGCGGCACTGGGGAGGTTCCTCAGCCGGTCAGGTGACAAATGCCTTTACTTCTTCCAAGCAATCAGGAAGAAGACCAGATTTGAATGGGGGGGATGATGCTGAGGCGGCCTTTCAAAAGCTGAAAGAACACCTGCACTCTTTGCTAAGGCTTGTTAGCCCTCCGCCCAAAGAGATGTTATACATGTACCTAACCGTCTCAGACCATGCCCTCAGTGCTGTTCTTCTTGCTGAGAGAGACGGCGTCCAGCTCCCGGTCTATTTCATTAGCCATGTGCTAAAAAATGCTGAACTCCGGTACCCCATGGTTGAAAAATTTAGCCTTACTTTATATATGGCATTCAAGAAATTGAAGCCGTACTTTCTGGCACATCCGGTTGTAATTTACACCAATCAGCCCCTCAAGCGGCCAATGTCTACCTTGGAGTCATCCGGAAGAATGTTGAAATGGGCTATTGAAATGCAAAGTCTTGAAATCACTTTTGAGCCCAGAAAGGCAGTGAAGGGTCAGGCGTTTGCCGACTTCATTGTTGAAATGACACGACCGGTACTACCGGATAACATTGATCAGGTTTGGAAAGTGTATGTAGACGGGAGCTCAACGAAGAAAGGTTGCGGTGCAGGAATTATATATGAGTCCCCTGAGGGGGACAGATTTGAATATGCACTGCGGTTTAAGTTCCAGGCCTCGAATAACGAGGCGGAATACGAAGCCCTGCTAGCCGGAATCCGCATGTGTAAGGCAGCAGGGGCAACAAAAATTGCCGCATACTCTGATTCACAATTGGTCGTAAGCTAGTATGAGGGAAAATATGAAGCAACTCATCCGGCTATGATCAAGTATCTTCAGGCAGTCAAAGAAGAGGCTGGGGCACTTGAAGAATTTTGTCTGAGTCAAGTGCCCAGGTCAGATAACAACCAGGCGGATGCATTGTCCAAACTGGCATCCTCCGCCTGCTGTGATACGCCTCGGCCAGTCTTTTGGGAAGTTCTGAAAAAAGAAGTATATATGAAGAGCCCATTGGAATTCTGGACCGAAGCTCTACCTGGATGGATGGCATCCGGGCATATTTAACAGACGGCACGCTTCCTGATTCACCATAGGAGGCAGCCGTCATGAAGAAACGAGCAGCAAATTTCGAGATGAGAAATGGAGAGCTCTTCAAGGAGGGTTTCCTTAAACCTCTATTGAAGTGTGTTACCCCAGAAAAGGGTAAAGAAGTTCTCGAAGAATTGCATGCGGGATACTGCGCCTCTCATATAGGCGGCAGGTCCCTAGCCGTCAAAGCCAGGCGGCACTATTTTTAGCCTACTCTTGAGGAAGATGCTAAAGAGTTGGTGAAGAGGTGTGACAAATGCCAGAGATTTGGCAAGCTTATACACCGTCCGGCTACTGATCTGACGGAAATCCATAGCCTTGTCCCGTTTGTTAAGTGGGGCATGGATATCTTGGGTCCTTATACGCCTGCACCAGGCAAAAGGCGTTATATTTTGGTGGCTGTGGATTACTTCACCAAATGGGTAGAGACTGAGCCGGTCAAGAACATCAAGACAAAGGATGTCATCTCTTTCATTTTGTAGAACATCATCACCCGGTTTGGGGTACCTATGTCTATGGTGTTCGACAATGGCCCTTAGTTTGAAACGCCTCAACTCAATACTTGGTTGGGAGATCTAGGAATCTCACATTGTTTTGCATCAGTCGGCCGACCCCAAGCAAACGGCCAAGTTGAAGATTTCAACAAGCTTATCTCACACAGCATAAAGAAGAAAATTGAAAGAGCCGGTGGCTTATTGGCAGAAGAACTGATTCACGTCCTATGGGCCATCCGAACAACTGCCAAAGGGGCAATCGGTGAAACCCCATTTCTCATGGTGTACGGTGCTGAAATCGTCTTGCCCATTGAGCATTACGAGCCGACTCTTAGAGTCATGCTTTATGATGAAGAGGCAAATTGGGAGGCCATGCGGCTGGCATGACTCCCTCCCGGAACGCAGGGGCAATCCTGCCTTGCGTCATGAGATATACCGTCTGAGAATGACGAGAGCCTACAACAAGAAGGTACGCAAGCGCCCTTTGAAAGCTGGCGACTTTGTGTTACGGAAAATGGAGGCAATCGGTAGGGCCAATGAGCTTGGAAAGCTAACCCCTAATTGGGAAGGCCCCTACCGGATCTATGAAAAAGTAAGGGATGACACCTACCGTCTGGAAACCCCAGATGGCAGACACCTACCTAGAACTTGGAATGTAGACGACTTCTGAGAATTGTAAATTTTTGTAAACAAAGAGTCTATTAATGAGAAATCAGGCTTTGTTTTCAAAATTGTTTTGTTATCTTTATAATTACTTATCCGTCTGGGTAATACCCAGACGGCTTATTTGCTTAACCAACTAAGTTTGATACTTAGTGTTAAATTCAATGATCAAATGACAAGCGACCAATGGCCAGATTGAAAAAACTAAGCACAAAAACGCTTAGTAGCTATACAACCGGTCTCAAACAAGACCAAAGGCCAATGGCCAGATGGTTGCTTAATTTACAAAATCGCCTGTCCCGACATGGACAATGGTGTCCGGCGACACCTCTCCGGGTGCAATCGTCGCAGAGAGCAGACTCTTTGTCAGCTCTACGTACCTATGCAGACGGCAAAGATTAAACGACAAAATTGGTCAACTCATAGCCGTCTGACCAGAATAGTCTACAAGAACGATTAAGTTTCCGAATGCCGGATGCCCTGAGGCATAAGTCGGTTACCGGCTGAAGTTCTTACTTAGATTATTTATTCCAAAATTGCACACTCTCTCCCGGTCGGGGCAAAAGAGTTTTGTGCAATGGCTATGAAATAATCCCAGTCCGAATATTACCGCCTGGGAAAGAGGCTCGAAGCACCCGTTTAAATGGCCGGTTGTGCACTTGGTTTGGGGCAATCACCATTGTGATTGATTGGCCTTAAAACACCTCATACTTTTCCAAGTATCAAGTGTTTTCAAGCCAATCAATCAATATTGAAATGAAACCAACACCACAGTCGTCCAGGGGCAAGAACAGCCGGAATGCAAATTGCCGCATGCTTTTTTAAGTTAGGTAAAATATCACAGAATTGCAGTATATACGCAAAATTCAAAAAAGCAAACACAAACATGTATAAACAACCGACTGAGTCTGAATACTTCATATAAATATTAAAAATGGCACTAAGGCCATAATAACTGTTAACCGGAATCACATCCGGTGAAGAAGAAAGGAGATGATTGTTAACCCAACTCCATAGTTGGTAAAAATACAACATACTCGGCTTACAAGCCGGAAAAGAAAGAAACTTGGCATACTGCCGCTGAATTTGGGGAGGCTGGCCTAAGGCTGAGGTGGAGGCTGCTGATCCGGATGGTTCTGACCGGTTGGGAGGGTTTCTGATTGGTTATCAGGCTGGCCACCGTCATTCTGCTCATCCTCCGCCGGCTCCTCCTCATTATATGAGACATCATATCCCAGCTCTGCAGCCCATTCCTTGAAGTGAGGCGGAGCTGCCTCTCCCAACACTTAGGCATCATACACCGTAGTGGCGTAATCATACCTAAGTTTATAGACTTCAAAGTCTATATCTGGATAGAGGAGATCCCGAGTGATCTTCAGGCGGGCTGCATTGTCCCGCTCATTCTCTTCCATCAACCGCATCTGCTTCTTGGAAATTTCATCGGCATGCCGACTCCGCATGTTGACAATCTCCTGCCCCAACCAGGTGACGTCTGCCCGGAGCCTCGTGTTCTCCTTGTCAGCGTCTTCTAATGCCTTGAGTTCAGCCTATGACCAAGGTATTTCAATCTTGTTCTTACCTTGGGTCTCCGGATGGGGCTGGGAGGTATCCTCCTCCCCAGTTGTTGCAGCACCGGTTGCAACATTGGGTGGCTGGCCACCCTTCCATGCCGTAGAGGCATCCGACACTTTTTTCTGCGAGCGTTCTGAGCTTTTGCTCAGAATTTTCATGGCAGAAGGGGACTTGCCACCGGTCGTAGGACGATCCAGATTGGAAGCAGGAGTTGTCTGGGAAGGATTCTTTTTGGCGGCCTTGGCAGCCGGAGTTACCTTTGCAAGAAATTTAAAGAAAAAACTGAAGTCAGGCGGTCTTACCCCGCCTTTCTTGGCCTACTAGGCCTTAACAACAGCTCTCTTGGAGAGCGCACTTTCCTTGCGCAGCTGCGCTGTTGACTTAGCCGGGTCAACCATTCTCAAGGCGTCGGCTGCAAGAAGAAAACAAAAAGTAAGAGAAAATCATAAAAAGTTAGAAGTATAAATAAAAACTACAGAAAAGCCGGATGTAAGTGGATCTACCCTTGGGAAACATGGGGCTTAACCCACAGGCGGACATAAAGCATTCATCTTTAAAATATTCTGGGTGGGGAATCTAGTTATTTGGAACAATAATGTAAGTCCCATCCCCCAAGGGCTCAGTAGTGTTTCGAAGAAACTCGGCTCCATTATTTGCTCCTGGGCCCTAGTAGAGAGTGCCGGGAGAGGGCATTTCCTGCCAAGGAGAACCGGTTCCTAATTATACCGGCGCAGTGTCCGGTTGTGTCTCAGGGTTGGTGAGGAGATTAAATAAAATTTGTCCTTCCACCCGGACCACTTGGACACCTTGTCCAAGGTTATCTAATACTGAGGCAAGGTAGTAAGAGTATACCATGCCCCATGACCGCCTGGGGCCTTGCTCAAGTAGTGCATATGAGCAAAGGCAGAGAAACTGGGAGCAAGGTTCTGGAGCTCGCAGGCAGCAATATAGCTTAAAATGTTCACCCACGAGTTTGGGGTGAGCTGCCAGACTCCCAGATCATACCCCTTCAGGATTTTCCTAGTCCCGGTATGGAGGGGGAACCGGAGGCCGGCTTCTATTACCGCCTCGTAGCAGACAAAATAGTTGTCTGCATTTTCTATTTTGTCGTCCCAAGCCATCACTGCGTCCCTAGGTGGAACGACAATATCCCACCCCTTTTCAAAGGGGTGCTTTTCTTTGAAAGCCCTGAAACCACTCTTCAGTTGGGCTATGTCACCCGGAAGCATCCTAATTTTCTTCGGGTCAGGGTTGTTAGCAAATTTCGCCGGTTGCTGATAGTCAGCCGCGAAATTATCTTGATCGGAGCCAGAAGCCTCGGCTCTCGATCTTTCAGCAGCCTCAGTACCGCTTGATCCTTCTCTGGATCCATTAGAGGAGGCGGCCTGTTCACCGTCTACCTCTCGTACGCTTGAGCTCCCGAAAGAAGAGGGAGCCTCTTCATCAGAATTGCTGCTCTCCTCCAAACCCTCATGTTCCCCAACCGGAACAACCTCGTCGGCAGGCACTTCCATAGTGCGCCGGCTCCTAGATCTTCTAGCCGTCTGTTTGACTCTGGCCATTGTGTCCTGCACAGACACAGAGAGGGAGGAATTCGGGGATGAGCACAGCAGTGCCGAGTGTGTGGGTTGAGAGCTCATTTTATTTTTAAAAACTATGTATACAGACGGAAAAAAGAATGTACACAAGTTGGAAAAGAAAAGCTAAAAATGGTACAGGCGGTTACCTTGCGTTTAACTCTGGAAACTCTGAAAACTGCTACAGACGGTGACCGGGTGTTGCAAGGTTAGCACACGAAAATCTTGAGAATTTGATGCAGACGGAGTTAGAGAATCCCTCTAAATAATCTCTTTCTCTCTCTAGAAAGTCAAATGAAAATGAAGTGAGAGAAAAAGGGGGGGGTAAACTTCTATTTATAGAAGGTGAAAACGGGGGCATCCCGTTTGAATTTTAAATTTTACTAGCCGTTGTTACTGTTCACCTATGATAGGTGGACACGTGTCACAAGCCCCACGTGACCTTCACGTGACCCCTGTGAGGGGCAAATTTTTAGGGTAAAAATTACCCTAGACAGGTGTCCCAATAAGAGAAGGCCACGTGTCAAGACCAGGCTGACCCAAGTGGTCCCCTAGCCATCTGACACGTAGCACCTTCAGATAGATTCTGAAATGGCGGCCTTCAAGGGCCCAAATCCTAAGAAACCGCCGTAATTCGGCATAGCCCACTAAAATCTAGGTCAAGTGACCTAGATAGGGGCACACCTACCAATGGCCCTATAAATAGGGAGATATTTCCCCATTTTGGGGACACATTCAATCATTTATTACACCTACTTTCTCTCTCATCAGAGAAACACCTGAGCTTGGAATCCAAGCAGATCCCCACCTAAATTTCCACACTCTTTATTCTCTTTCAAGTTACTAACTTGATCTTCAGAGGCGGAGCTCCACCACCCGGAGTCTCCGTTTTTTTGCAGATACAACTCGAGCCGGACCGGTCTTTGTGACATAACTCTCCCGAGGGACAGAAACACCCAAAACAGATACCTTAAATGGTAAGACATTTTCTAAGTTAATCAATCATAATAATGATTGCCGCTTGAACTAGACAGATGACGACTTTCATTTCTTTTAACCCCACTATGGTGGTCATATGACCTTTGGGTAACTTATAATATTTTTAAGACATTTGATATCCCATAAGGCAGGAGGCGAATGGCCGCCTGGGGGATGGAGGCAAATGGCCGCCTGACATTTCACAGGGCAGGAGACAATTGGCCGCCTGGGGGCAGTAGGCAAATGGCCGCCTGACAGGCAGGAGGCAAATGGTCGCCTGACATTTCACAAGGCAAGAGGCAAATGACCGCCTAATAGGATAGGAGGTAAATAGCCGCTTGGGGGTAGGAGACAAATGGCCGCCTAACAGGACATGAGGAAAATGGCCGCCTGACATTTCATAGGGCTGGAGGCAAATGACTGCCTGATAGGACATGAGGCAAATAGCCGCCTGGGGGCAGGAAGCAAATGGCCGCTTGACATTTCATAGGGCAGGAGGCAAATAGCCGCCTGGGGGCAGGAGGCAAATGGCCGCCTGACAGGACAGGAGGCAAATGGCTTCCTGATAGGACAGGAGGCAAATGGCTTCCTGATAGGACAGGAGGCAAATAACCGCCTGGGGGTAGGAGGTAAATGGCCGCCTGACAGGACAGGAGGCAAATGGCCGCCTGACATTTCATAGGGTAGGAGGCAAATGACCGCCTGATAAGACAGGAGGCAAATGACCGCCTGATAAGACAGGAGGCAAATAGCTGCCTGGGGGCAAGAGGCAAATGACCGCCTGATAGGATAGGAGGTAAATGGCCGCTTGACATTTCATAGCATAGGAGGCAAATGACCGTTTGATAAGATGGCCGGCTGACAGGACAAAAGGCAAATGGCCGCATGGGGTGTTTGTAATCCAATTATACTTTCAATGTCCTTTTACCCATTGGGTGGGCTTGTATAATTTCGGAGGGTAATCTAGGTTAGAACTTCGGTCGGTCACCGGTTGATGTCTTTTAGACATCCAGTTCCCGTATACTTAGTCGTTCTTTAGATTACCCAGGCCAGGCGGCTATGAGTTGACCAACTCGGTTGTTCAATCTTTGCCGCCTGCATGTGTTTTTAGAGCAAACGATAGAATGCCCTCTGCGACGATAACACCTGGAGGGGCGTCGCCGGACGCCTTACTCATGTTGGAGCAGACGAATTTATAAAATATATTACCATCCGACCATTGGCCTCATGTCTTTTTAAGACGGTTGTATAGCCACTAAGTTTTTAACTTAGTTTATTATCCGGCCATTGGCCTCATGTCACTTGGACATTAGTTTAGCTACTAAGTGTTTAACTTAGTTTATTATCCGGCCATTGGCCTTACGTCACTTGGACGTTAGTTTATTAGCTACTAAGTTTTTAACTTAGTTTATTCAATTAATGAATCAATAATAATAATAATAATAATAATAATAATAATAATATTAATAATTATAAGTTATTATTTTCTTAAAGAATAATGATTATCATTCAAATGATTCTTATGCCAAGGTCAGACGGTACCTTTTAATGGAGGATTTTCATCAATAAGTTAGACGGCATTGATATGCCCCTTGCTTGATTCATGAGAATGATCTGAGCTCTTCAAATGGTGACAAGCGGCTATGAGATGTCAAGCAATTTAAGCTCGAGAAATGGGCTTGCTCTCCGATTACACAGACGGCTTTTTTATGCCGCTTGTACCAAAGCTAAGCCCCGGCATTTAGAGTACTTCTAGTATGGCACGCGGCTACTCTCACAAGGTGAGTTAGCTTACTCATCCTTCATGGTCATCCGGCCATCACATGCTGGTTGACCCCATTGACAAATATATCTATTAAAATATGATAGTACCCTACCTGACGTAGCAGGACGCGAGGCAAGGCTTATCTGCTCGGGATAGACAGCTTTTTACCCTTGCGCCCTGTGAAAAGGTTGGTGCCCGGAAAAAGACAAGCGTGTAAACGCGTTGATCCGGGGTATAAAAGGTCCAACTCGCTGTAACCACATCATCATTCCACCTCGCTTGATGCCGCTTGCAAAAACTTGCAACCGGCTTGCTTTCCTTTGGTCGTTCATCCCAATTAACCCATGCTCATAATAGCTTCTTGGTATTAGATGGCCATGGAAGAGCTTTAGCTTAATCGTAATAATGATAGACATCATTATAGCGCTTGCATGGGCTTTAATGCCGTCTGTCTGGTGTCATAGCAGATTGAGTCCAAGAACTCAAGTGGTTATATAATAATACCATAGTACTCATGATAATTCTTCATGCTAGAAGCCATACAGTATTATGGGCCGCCTATTCTTGTGCTCATATTTACACGGTGAGCTTTCAAGATGTCACCCGGCATAGGTTCCGTCTCGATTGTTGCTTTTAAACTATCATTGGCCGGCGATGAGGAGCTCGGCATTCAGCCGTTTGGGTGGATGTAAGCCAACATTTTCGAAACTTCATATTGACAGATGGCCATGGGAGGCCAAGTAACTAAGCTCTAGTAATCAAGTTGCTTCCAAGGTACATAGACGGCATGATACTGCCAAGCAGCCGCTAGCTCATCTCACGCAAGGTAAGAAGACTTGGGTTCCATGGTAATGTGGCCAAATTGTATGCCATGCTTACTCCTTCGACTCGGCATTAGAGCCGCTTGTATATAGAGCTGGAGCTTGCATAGCCACAGCCGCATATATACTTGAGTAATATGTAATTGCCGCATGCTTTCTCCCTTTTAAAGCAGCCCGTCATCAAGCTCAATGAGCCAAGGACACATCCGGACTTAATGAAGAACAAAACAGCCGTTTGCAGCCCCTTTGAGGATGAACCTAGCAGCCCCTAGAGTCGGCTTTGATTAATGAACAAAGCAGTCCTGCAGGCGGCCTCAATTTGAGAGCATAGCTGCCCCTACAGCCGGCCTCAATTTGAGAGCACAGCTGCCCCTACAGCCGGCGATGAGGTTGAAAGAAGCAACCATGCCGCCTGACTAGTTAAACAATCAAACTTTTCGACGGATAATCGGCAACCAGTACCTGACTTATTAACGCAAGAATAAGTAGTGCCGCCCGAGTGCTCTTATGTAAAATATGATGGCAGCCGGCTGGGCATACTCAAGCTTTTGGACAGATAGCCGGCAATGGGTACCCAGCCATTGTGTGCTTAATCATACGGGCCACCTGACTAATCAAACAATCAAGCTTTTTTTTTTTATTTTTTTTATTTTTTACAATCACAGTAATGATAATGTTGTCTTGAACAACTCTCATGCGGCCTACCAGGTAGACGAGCGTAGCCTTTCTTAAGAGCTTCACACCCTCGTTAACCGAATGTAGGAAGTGCGTGAGTACACTCTAGCCGCTTGTATATGTGGAGTTAGAGGCTTTGTTCATATCGACCTCCGGCACATAATTTCCGCTTGTGATAGCGGGGTTGGAGGCTTGCTAGTTGCTCTGATCTTGAGAGACACTCAACATTTTTGCCGTCTTGCTATATTGTGAGCTAAACACTTGATGCCGTCTAACTTCATTAATTAAAATGCTCAAGCTTGACATTTTAATTTAATTATTGCTCACATGGAGCTCGCAGCTTCCCTCAAATGGAGATTTAACGTATGTCATATCAAAGAAATATTGGAGTAGCTTTATAATGCCTGCCACCCGGACAGTGTATGGCTTGACTTATTTACACACAACCGGCGTTCTTGATATGTTGGTACACCAAATCACAATCTCCGGATGCTAATAAATCAACAACCGCTTTCGAACAAGAAATTGAGGCAGTATGCTTTAACAAGCTTTAATGATCATTCGGTTATCCACTTATCCTCAAGCGGAGACCTTGGTTTTGCTGTCTAAACACGAGCTCTCGGCATAACACTCAGCATCTTGGTCGGATCGGATGCCTTGCTCAACATCTCAACCTCTCGGCTTTTAAGCTAAGAGTCGATCATGTATAATGCCGCTTGTAGGGGTTAATTCTCATGCAAGAGATGGCTTTACATGCGCTGCTCTTCTTCAAACTAACATGTTCGGCTGCCGGCTAGTCATAACTGCCGTCTGCTTCATGCTCATATAAGTTGAGTCGTTTGCTTGTCGTCAGACGGTCTTAACTGCCATGCTAAGCCTATCATGATGTCAAGCTTGTACTCTAGATAAAAATAGAAGATATTCTTCTTAATGGGCTAAGCTTTCTTGTTATTAGCCAATCATGGTGGAGCTTTAGCTTATTCTTACCACTATAAAAGTAAGACTTTTACAATTATTATATAAGTAATATAAATGTATAATAGTGCTTGAGTGGGCTTGTACTCATGCGGCACCTTTTTGTTTTCATGCAAAATAATAGTGTCGGCTAGCTCATTACACATACCAAACCACTTGGCAGTTGCATTAATGCCGCTTGTGTGTTTGTATGCAAGATGGCTTGCTGTCAACAACTTAGGAGAGTGAAAGTAGCCGTATGTGGCTGGCTGAAGGTATATAATATTGAAGTTGGCAAATTTGGCCGGCTCACTATTTCATCATTATATATATATATATATATATATATATATATATATATATATATATATATATATATATATATATATTATCATTGCCCATCCTAGGAGGATCAAACGACATTTTTTGCCGTCTAACCTTCCTTGCGACAATAATAAAATGCATGACTTAGTCTGATAATTTTCTTGACTATCTGACTCTCGACATTCGGCCTCATGACGCCTGGTGTACTTGACATATGACGCCTACTACCTCCTACAGGAGGCTCTCCCTCTTGAGTCAGTGATCTACCACTGTTGTGCCATTACAAATGTGTCTCCCCACAGATGGCGTCAAATGTTTTAGGGTTTTTTTTACGTACCCGAGTGGAGGGCGTGTACGTCTCGCGGGAGACAGATCCGCAATGCAACACTCGAACGACTTGGTCACCTGCAAAATAACGGACCCCCGGGGGCCGGTGGTTTGCCTCCGACGATCAAGTTAGTGACCGAAATAATGTATTTTAGAGAGAGAAAGTAGAGAGAAGGGAGAGTAATTGTGGGGGGGGGGCATTGCCCTTGGAGAGAGAATTGGATCCCTTGAACTGATGTAAATGATCAATATTTATAGAGCATTGGGACATGTGCCTTTTAGGTTATTTAATATTAGTAGATTGACTTCCCACCGTTTTACGGTTTCTAGGGTTGTGGGCTTAGAGCTCATTTTCACCCTTCTATCATTGAGTGATACGTGTCATGCTCTAATTGGCTCATTGAGCGATGAGCTTGAGGACACGTGTCGCGGTGGCATTGGTCCACATATATAGGGTATTTTTACCCTAAACAGGTTGAGTGTTTATAAATTTTGTTTGGCTCTAGGGGAGGGTAGAAAACGACCTACATTTTCCCTACGTCAAAAATGGCGTCGTTGTCGGGGAATGATATTGGTGCTTTGTTATAGTTGTTGAGTCTATTTCATCCTTAATTGAAAATACAAAAAGATTTTTCTTTTAGGCTACACTTGTAGCCGTTCTACTAATCATTTCTTTGGAGATTGTATGCATAGAGCACGTGGTCATTCACTGGTGCCATTTGATCCGGAGATTGAGAGAACTATTGCAAGGATAAGGGTTGTTAGACGATCTTTGAGCCCTTGCACTTCAAGTGAAGAAGAACCACAACAAGAGGAACAAGCAAGAATGGGAGAAAATCCAAGGGTGGCGTTGAAAGAATTGGGGATTCCCGGTGCATATAGATTTGAGAGTAGGATTGCTCCACCTACAACACCAGTGAATAACTTTGAAATAAGGCCGGCAATAATCACTTTGATAGAGATGCGACAATTTAGTGGGGCCAAGCATGAAAGCCCGTTAAATCATCTCAAGGAGTTCGAAAAATATGCAACACTATCAAGGTGAATGGAATTTCCCAAGAATTCATCCGCCTCAAGCTTTTCCCCTTTTCCCTCATAGGGCATGCCTTGTAATGGCTAGACAAGAAGGTTAAGCCGAATTCTCTAAGGACATGGGACGAAGTGACCAAGGAATTTCTATCCCGTTCCTATCCACAAAAGAAAATGGTAGAGGCTAGAGTTTTGATTCAAGGTTTCAAGCAAAAGCCTAGTGGGAGCCTCTATGAAGCATGGGAGAGATACAAAGAGTATCAAAGAGAATGTCCTCACCACGGAATTCCTACTTACCAAATTATTCAAATTTTCTATAAAGGCCTTAGTCCTCAAGGAAAGTCATGTCTAGATGGAGGAGCTGGAGGTCCCATCATGAATAAAACGGAAGAGGAAGTGGTAGACATAATTGAAGATGTAGTGAGGTACTATAGAGATTGGCAAGATGGAGAAAGGGAGTCAACTAGCAAGAGTAGCTCTTCGGTGTGCTCGGCTGATCATCTAAATGCAATCAACAATCTATCCAACTTGACCAAATGACTTGACTAAGCTTGACTTGACATGACATGACATTTGTATGACTTGTGACAGTGTGTGTATAGTTTGAGTGTGTGCAAACACAAGAAAATGAAAATGCAAAAGCAAAAATTTCTGTCATTTTTTGTCATGAGTGGAGAGTACCGACTTTCTCCAAAAAAAGAAAGACGTGAAAAATGAAGTGAGAGTTTTGAACTTTCCTCGATAAAGATTTTGAAGAAGTTTTTGAACTTCCCCAAAAGAAGAAAGATGAAAAAAGGAAAAGATTTTTGAACTTTCTCGCTGAGAAAATTTTGAAAAAGTTGTTGAAAAGGGAAAAAGTTTTGAACTTTCTCGTTAAGCAAAGCGAAATGAATCGCATGGATTTTCTTCTAGTCAAATTGAATTGCTCGTCTTGAAAATAATTTATGCATGATGAATGTTCCTAGGCTAAAAGGCTAAGGACAATTACATCATGTGACATGATTCACGAATGCACTTAGGCCGTGAAGCTAAGCGCAGTAGTTGGTTGACAATGTATGTTGCTTAGGTCAGGAAACTAAGCATAATACGTAGTGTGTGAAAAACAAATAAACCATCTTGAAAGTTTCTTAGGTCTGGAAGCTAAGCACGTATACAATGGTGATTGCTGAGTATTTCTTAGGCTAGGGAGCTAAGCGTCACATAGTGTATGAAGAACAATCTTGATGAATGTTACTTAAGTCTGGAAGCTAAGCATGTATATAGATGAAGTGATTGGTGAGTATTGCATAATGAACGTAGCTTAGGTCAAGGAGCTAAGCACGATATGCTTTGTATAATCACAGATCTTTAATATATAAATTTTGCTAAGCACGTTAAACGATGCATGAAACAATGAATATTGCTCAGGTCAGGAAGCTAAGCAAGTATACAATGTTTCTTTTAATGAATGTTGTTTTGAAACAAGATTTCATGATACAGGGTTCCTAAGGGAAGGAGGATATGACTATGTGTGAGAAAAGTTGTGAATGTGATAATAAGGCTGGCTGCAAAGGTTATGGTGATGGAAAGAGATGTGAAAAGAGTTAAGATAGTGTCTCTTTAGGCTGGGTAGGTAAGTGATGTGGGTTCAAGCCCCTGAGTATAGCTCTAGAGGATAGGGATAAACATTGGATGTTCTTTGACTCGGTCATTATGAATGTGGCCGCACCTCGCACATCGATGTGAGGTAATTGCCTACGTATCCGTTAGGAATCAGGCCGAACGTAGCTCTAATCGAACTTTACACAAGTGTATGTACACCTCAAGAGGTCTTTAGAGGGTTGTACTGTGGTTAAGGCTGATGGTTTAAGGAAGAAAGGGTAAAAGGCTCAAGACCCGAGAGAAGCCCTCCCAAGATATATAATTGTGTACTTGAGATTTGAACTTGTAAGTTTTAGTTTTCACATTTTTTTTTTGCTTTGAATTTTTGTTCTTTTTTCATTTTTTCTTTTTCATTCTTTTGAACCAATATGGAAATCTTGGATCATGTGGTCCATCACTCACTTAGCATTCATGTTTCTCAGGCACGGTACCAAACACTCAATGAGAGACGCAATTCAAGATGTGTTCATATTAAAGACATTGGAACACTTGCCCTTAGACATTGTTTTATTTTTATCATTATTTTTGAACTTGCTTTTGAATGTTACACAAATTGCACACCTTCCCATCCTAGGGTTAGGTGGATGTGGGTTGAAGAAATGAAGGTCAAATATTAGACAAGGCTTGAAGTGGTTAATGAAGAAATGGAATATGTGTTTGGATGGTTAAAGGAGAAATAATGGGGTGAAAAGGTGCCTCAATTCATTGGTGTAGCGTGTGTTTGGTTCGGCAATTTTTTTTTTTTTTTTTTTTTTTTTTTTTTTTTTTTTTTTTTATGAAAAAATGACATGATTGAGATGTAAAGGAAATATTCTCATTTTATTAATGGAAAAGGTGAACGAAACACATGAAACATATAGAAATTCGAAATGGAAAACCTATGCTAGACATGAATGGGGGAAAGGAGATAAATGATAAAAAAAAAGAAATCATGGAATCTTGCACGAAGGATCCGCTGTGCGCCTTGTCTTCATTACTTCTTGCCGCTTGGAGGGACAGGAAGTTTGTTTGCATCCACCAAGTATTGAATGACATCTTTTAAATTCCAGCATTGTTTGGTAGAGTGACCCCTTCCTTGATGGTACTTATAGTGAGCATTGGGGTCCCACCTAGCACTCCTTTGTTCAAGTTTTGGTTCTGGAAAATAGCCTTATAGGTGTAATTAAACGTCATACGTCATTCCCAAAGGAGTGTAAGTTTTCTTTTTCTTTTAAAGGGGAGGGTCAAGAGCTAAAACTTCATTGAGATCCACTTGGTTGATGTTGTTGGTAGTATTTTCGGGCTTAAAAGATGAAGAAGAAGGAAGGTCGTTGTAGACACCTAAAAATGTCTCCCCAAAACCAAACTCGATGATGAACAACCTTTCACCACCATTATTGGTCAGGTTGAGTATTTAATCTTGGAGTGCTTAAAACTCATATTTCCATTTTCGTAAACCAACCCAATTCCTAGCCAATTTCCCCAAACTATAACTTATTTTCCTCTTTTCGTGCCTTTAAACCCAAAATAATTCATTTCGTGTCCCTTAAAATCATTCATTTCGTGTCCTTTTATAAAAACATTTGGACTAGTTTAATTTGGTCACCTAGGTCCAATGATTGAATAGTAGGATAGTGCTTGAAAAGAGATTTCCAACGATATATTATAAGCCCAAATCCGAGTTATAACAAATAAGTTATGGCCAAAATACTAAACTGAGCCTAAATCGAACCTAAGCCCACCTTACCTACGACCCAATGATCATGTGGAGGGTCCAAAGGATTTTCCCATTCCTAAACCAATTAGGATTAATTATAAGTTTCTATAAGTTTTTAAAAGATCTTAATTATACTTTTTGAAAAGATAAGATTAAAGAATTTGACATTGAATAAAACTCCTCTTTTTGAAAGTCCTAATTCTTTTCGAATTGAAAGACGTTCAAAGATATTCAGATATGATTTTTGTGCCTCATAGTTTTTATCCAACTCTTAGATGGTTGGATAAATCTTGAAATTATCTTTGTAATGATATATTATAATATTAATTTCGAGCTATAACGAAAAAGATATAAAAGAAATACGAAACTCTATCCAAAATTGACACCGTCCCACTATTTCGGCCATATCTTTTATTCTAAATCTAATTTTAATTGGGTTAAAAAGTAGATTTCAATGGCTTTCCAACGACATATTATTTATCTTATTCCAATTTCTGGATCAAAAGATATGATAAAAACAAAAACCGCAAAAACTGCTGCCTATCGCAAGAGTTTTATTCCGATTCGAATTCGGATCTTTTCTTGATTCTTCGACCCTTCGTTTTTCTTTATAAATAGAGGTCATATCACCCTTTTTCAATCATCAACAAGCTTGATCACCAAATCATTC
Organism: Chenopodium album; assembly: GCF_948465745.1. Taxonomy (NCBI): domain Eukaryota; kingdom Viridiplantae; phylum Streptophyta; class Magnoliopsida; order Caryophyllales; family Amaranthaceae; genus Chenopodium; species Chenopodium album. Next base: position 30,668,720 of record NC_137847.1, read on the forward strand.
TCTCTTCCACTCTTATGCACCAAAAATCATTCTCTTTCTCCCTACACCAAAAAATCATTCTCTTCTCCCTCTTTAACCTAATTTCTAGCCTTCCTATTCTTCCACCATACATCCCTTAAGCATTCCAAGGAGTCTATACTTGACCCGAGGTTCCATTCTTAAACCAAGGCGTAAAAGGTAGAATTAACTGAGGGTTTGAACCAAATCAACTCTACTTTTTATTTAATTTAATTTAATTTCAATTTGATTTATATTTTTATTGAAGTTACTAACAGTTTATTCATGATTTAGCAATTAAAAGGAGCGCGCGAAATGTGAGTAATTAATTAATTTAATTACTTATTTTATTTTAATATTGCTAGTATCATGATTATGTTTATTATTATTTAATTTGACTAACGATATTATTGTTAAATTGCTTCCAATATTAATGTTGATTTTATTATATTTTATTGATCACCATATTGCATATTTAAAGGGAATATTTAATTGAAAATCACGCCTAATAAGATAATTTGGACAACCGATTTAGGTTCCTTTTAATCTTGTTTTTTAATTAAGTGATCACAATATTTTATAATTATGTGTCGCATTAATATTAGACCAATTTAGCATAATAATAATTTGGAGCGCCTTGAATTTTTGTTTGTATGCCTTTGAGATCGCAGGAATCACTTTTCACTATAAGAATCGAGTAGAGACCAATACGGGCGAATGTGACTCCATGACTCACTTCGTACCATCATCCCCGATCCTCCTTTTGTGGTTCCGAACCATATGGAGTTAGTAATCTCATGGATTATGAATGGGGTATAACCTTTACGGGTCAATCGTTGTTTCCTTTCGTTGTCCCTTTATCATGGTTGCCTTTTATGATCCATGAACGGTTTACAAGTTCCTTAAAAACTTGTTGGCGGCTCCCTACTTTCCTTGTCCCTAACCGTATATGTCAATTCCCACTTCCCATGAGTGCCAAGCACATTCATACATGCTTAACGTAGGCGCGCTTCGAACGACGCCTACAGTTGCTCTTCTTGTTTTTCCAAGTGTTATTATTGTTACTACCAGCAGTCTTTATTAGCTTATCCTCGATATTGTTGTTGATATTATATACAGCTTCGAAAGTGTTCGATGGTAGAAATTTAAGATATTACTTGTACTTGTGAGTCAGATTCTTGATGAAGAGGCGAATTATCTCTTTTTATTTGGGGGGATCTACCAAGAGTTCAACTGTTTCCCTCCACCTGTTCAGATAAGCGGTGAAGCCTTCATTCTCTTTCTATTTTAGAATGGAGAGTTCACCTTCAAAGTTCTAGCTTGAATGTTACACATATAATGATTCATAAAACTTTTTGTAACATCTTGCCAAGTTGCAGTATACTTGGCATCGAGAGAATAAAACCATTGCTGACAAGCATGCTCTAAGGAGAGAGGGAACACCATAGGGAAGACTGCTACGTCCAATCCCTTGAGAGCCATGGTTGCGGAAAAGGCCTTCAAGTGGAACATTGGGTTGTCAGTAGGCTTAAACTTTTGCATGTTAATGGTGGAAAACTTCTCAGGGAGTTTGTCCTAGACAACCAATGAAGTGGCAGGTTGCTCCAATAGATGAAGTCCTCAGAAATCTTACTCACTTGCTCCTTGATTTTGTCCATTGCGGCCACAATGACATTATTTTGCTCCATGGTGGTGACCTTGGTAGTGAGAGTTTGCATCATGGCAGTGAGTGCCTTGATGGATTTGTTAATGTTCTCAATATCTTCTTTAGTGGCCATTGGAACAAAATGAAAGTAGTTTGAAGGTGATAAGTGATGTGGAGATGGTGAAGTTTTCTTTGAACTCCTTTTAGGTCTAAGAGGTTGTTGTGGTAGTGACTCGAACCGCACCAATCTATCCCTGCTCCTTGACCAAGTACTGTGAAATAAAACAAATTCACTTAAAGGTTTGACGCACTGATTGAATCGGGAAAGGAAGAGGGAAAGATAGACATTTAAAAACAAGTAAGACAAACTCCACTCATTTTTATGATGGAAAAAAGAGGTGCATGAACCTAGTATACGATCATAAACGACATGGTGCACGACTCGAGTCAAAAATAAAGAAAGTGTGTGGCCTATACTTGACTTGTGAGTGACTTAGTGATTTTATAAGACTCGTGGTATGATCGCATGGCTAGACATGTGAATAATAACGAAAATGACTGACACAAGGACTCAATTAGCACGGAAAACTAAAAAAAGAGCCGACTAGACTAAACCTTATGCACTGTGAGACGAAAAGTTACACCGTGGTGCGGTGCATTTTGCCATGACACGGTGCTGATTGCCATTACGCGGCGTTATTGTCGCAGCGCGGTAACCATCTCTAGGTTCTGTTTTGTGCATTTTTCTAGTTTTTGTCAGTTTTAGAGTTTGCACTAATTTCTAAGTGAGTACAGTCCATTGGCATTCGTTAGTCATAAAATAAACCACCATAGATAAAGAAAGATCATTAATGTTAGGATCAAAATGATCAAATATACACACATAGGCACGTAGGCACAATGATGCTAGACACGATGCTAAACCACAGAAATATGCACAGATGACCAAAAGAAAGACTGACAGCAACTTTCCCTAGACACCGTGTCACGGTGCAACTGTTGTGACACGGCAATACATACCACAACGCGATACAAATTATCGTGACGCGACACTGAACGCTGTGACATGGTAAACAGTTCCAGGTCCAGTTTGTGACTTTTTCTAGATCGATTTTATTCAATTTTAAGTTTGTACTAAATACTATGTGGAAAAAAAACCCTCGGTCATAGGTTAGTTCAAATAACAAGATGAACAAACACATGTGGGGTTAGCAATAAATAAACCAAGTAGCATTTAGTCACGATGATGCGATGGCAAAGTTCGCAACCTAAGGTCAAGATCTATGTGTACGAGTTTATAGGTACTATATAGTGGAAAAACATGAATCATATTCATAAGCACCTATCCCAAGATCGCATGCATAACACACAAGACACATAATCATACCTTTGAAGCGTGAATTCCATGAAGCTATTCAAGTGGCAAATCAGGGAGAGAATAGAGGCCCAAGCGTTGCTCCTTTACTTAGTTCACGGGATTCGAACGACCCGTCCACTAATACTAGATTAGCCGAGTGAAGGAGGAAAACCACTATAACCACCTTTAATTGACTAAACCAACCACCACCACCACGAACCACCACAACTGGTGCAAGAGAGGAGGGAGAGTTGTGAGAGAGAAAGAGAGAGGAGTTTGAGAGAAGCTGGTTTCGTGTTTTCTAATTAGGGTTTCAGCTTAACAGTAAAACTATTCTATTGAATTACTTATGCACCTAGTCTACTTATAATCATATTATAATTAGACTAGGTTAGGAAGCCCGAAACCTCTTTAAACCCTCTACATGGCCAACAATCATAGGATGAGGCCCATCATAGGCCTCGTCCTCTCATGCTCGATCTAGGCCATTTGTGTGACCTTATAGGATCCGTCCAATTGGGCTTTGGCCTATTTTACTAGCCTAAAGATCGTTAATACCTCTAGCTATGATATAACGACGACCCAAATGAACGAACTTAATTATCTCCATAATTTGATCCATTTATGTATCTAGTAACTGCACATGACGAAGACATAAATCCTTCAATCTCCCACTTGTCTGAGACAAGTGTGCAACATTCAAATTCCTTTAGTTAATCTGTGTCGGTTTGATAATATGATTACATCCCATGTCGAGAGCATATTAATCTACGAATCGTTTCTTGAAATCTGAGTTCGAATTACAAAACCAAATGATTACTAAGTAATGCATTTGAATGCGGCCATGTATTTTCTGAATTTTCGCTCTTCAAGAGGCCATGACACATTCCCTAATTTAATAGGTAGATTCAATCCAATCTTGTAGCAACAAAGCTCCCACTCAACTTTTAAAGTAACTAGGAAACATCCTTTATAATCTCCAGTTTAGGGAAGACGTTTGAATGTACCACAATGAAATCAATCATTCAATAAAATTAATGTTCCACTCATGTGAAAGGAATCCACTAATATATTCATAAGCTCTATACTTGAACTTCAAAGTAGGTCAATAGTTCGATCATGCATCATTCATGCATATCTAAGTGATTGATCGAGCATCACTATGCCCATATAGCCCATGAAACTGCGCTATCCAATCAATCTTACATGCTAGTCCGTTTATTGAAATCATTTATGTCCACTTTAATGATTTCAAACTGGGAACTTAAATATATGAATTTTGTTCACTCGTGGGGTTTCATTCACCAGGTCATCAACCTGATGACCCCATTAATCATAATTATTTTGGACATTTTATTTAATTTCCAAAACCATAATTAAATAAGAGATATAAAATTTCTTTTTAAATAGAATTCTACAAGTATATGTATTCCTTATGTAATATGTTTTCTCAAAACATACACAACTTGAATCATATAACTTGCTACAATCCAAGACTTTAGTATGATTGTAATCCCTTAGTCTGTGGAAGGGGTTTAATAAGTAAATAAGCAATATTCTCACTCATAATAAAACTTTGCAGATCATGACATCGCTAGTCACTAATCTCATAACCGAGGTGATATCTCATATCTATTTGTTTGGATTTGTGATGTGAACCTAGCTCCTTTGTTTTGGCAAAGGTACCCTTTTTGTCACAGGACAATTTGATCCAAACTTCCTCCTTTACTACTTTCACTGTAGCTAATACACATATTTTGACATTGAGTATGCGATAGCATTCTGCTTTGAACTCTTCAGGCTTATTGTCTTTTACCATTCAGACACAAAATGTATCCAGATCAACTTCTAAAGTCATCTTGCCTGTTTGAAAACTTGCATCCGTATGAAATTTTTGACAACTTGTTCCCTTTTGCCACCATAAACTAGAACCATTTCTTTAGTCCTTCTCAAGTACTCAAGGATTTGTTCTTAGTAGCTTTCAGTATGCTTATTCTGAATTTACTTAAAACCTGCTACACATGCATAATTCATATGTAACATCTTGCTTTGTACAATTCATGGCACATATAATGGACCCATTTGCAAAAGCATAACGTACACTATCCATATGACTCAACTCTACTAGCTTTAGAAGGCAATGAGTCTTATTGAGCGTAATACCATGAAGCATAGGAAGACATTGATATGTCTATTTTATATTGTGATTTACTTCCGTCCCTTGGCCATAATTAGGAGTATTTTTGGCTCTTTAGAGCTACTTTTATTACTAATGTGTTCTTTCTACTGTTTTCGTAGTTTTGGTAGTGTTTTGTAGGAAATTGCATATTTGGAGCTTTTTCTCGGGATTATTTGGAGCAACTGCGAGCATTAAAGGAGCACGACTATCTTTCATAGACCAAGGCCGGTTAGAATCATTAAACCGGTGATTAAGGGCTCGACATATGAGTAGCTGAGGCAATGGACTGAGTATTCAAGCCCCGAAGAGGAAATTCGGATTGGGCTTAGAATTGAAGCCCAATCAAAGTCCTAAGATGGTGCCCAAGTGGCCTTGCCCAGTCAGGCATCCTCGCCCTGAGGCGCGCCCGACCGGGCAGGGCGGAAGAACAAAGGAGACTCCTCGCCCTGTCCGGGCCCGGCCTGGAATAAAAAAGGCGGGCCTGGCCGGGCGGTGCTTCGCCCGACTGGGTGCGTGTCTTGAAGTTTGATTCCAACGTTTTTCTTACTTAGATTTTAATTAGGATTTTTTTATGTTTGTATAAATACGTTTTAGTTGCTTTGATACAATTATCTCTTTTTCATTAGTTTTAATTTTCTCTTAAGCTCTAACTTCTCTCTTGTTTCTCTCTCTATAACTCTTGGTTTAATTCAATTCATTATTTCCGTTAGCTTTGGTAACAATATCTTCCCTTTTTATTTCAGTAATTTATTTGCTTTTGTTCATCATGTTTTGCTTAATTGCTTTGATTAGTTTAGATTTAATTATGTGTGAGTAGATTATTTCCTAGGGTTGTGGGGATCCATAAATAATTTGAAGGGGTAATTTATTATTGTTGATTGTCAATGCTTGATTAATTTCCTATTGATAAATTTAATGCTATGCAATTAGATTAGGCCTGGTTTAATTGTATGAGTTTTGCAATATTGATTCGAGATTCGACAGATGAGAATTGATGTTTAGGCTTAGTTTCAATAGGCAGGTTAATTTATAAATGGTTAAGTCAAGATTCGAAAGATGCGTTTTAATACCGGTAAATTAATTCTGTGATTGTAATACGTAGTGAAAGCCCTTTATGATCTGATTAATTAATGCATTGATGATTGGTTATTGTGTTTTACCCTGGAATATTATTTATTGGTGAACCTATACCCTAGGATTTTATTAATTGATTTCTCCCTATACTTTAATCTCCTTAGTTTAATTCTTTTTACAACAATAAATTGGTTACCTAATAATTTAGATTATTTAATTTAATTAGGAATAAATCGACTCGTTTCCCTGTGGTTCGACCCTTCTACCCTATCTGCTTTAGTTAGAGGATCTATCACTGATTTAATCACTCAGGTTCCTGCATATGCTAAATTTATGAAAGATATTTTGACTAAGAAAAGGGCCTTTGATGAGGTAGAAACTGTAGCTTTTACAGAGGAATGTAGTGCTTTATTGCAAAATAAATCCCATCCTAAATTAAAGGATCTTGGTAGTTTGTCTATCCCTTTTCATATTGGTAATGTCTTCATTGATAAAGCATTATGTGATTTGGGTGCTAGTGTTAGTGTTATGCCATCGTCTGTGTGTTCTAAACTTAATATGGGTGATTTAAAAGTTATTAAAACATTACTCTGCAGATGGCAGACTGTTCTGCTAAATACCCCTTAGGTATTCTAGAAGATGTTCCTGTCAAAGTTGGTAAATTTTTTATCCTTGTAGATTTTGTTGTCTTAGATATTGCTGAGGATACACAAATTCCCATTATTTTAGGTAGGCCTTTCCTCCACACTGCAGGAGCCATAATTGATGTGAAAAATGGAAAACTAACCCTTTCTGTTAGAGATGATAATATCACTATTAATTTAGGGAAGGTTCTAAAAGGACCTATGCTAGAGGAAAATTGTTGTTTAATTGATGTGATTGATATAATGGATAATATTTGTGAAGAAAGCTTACCACAGGTACTTGCAAGGGATCCATTGGAGGAAGTTCTTTGAGGTGAATTAACTATAGGTGATGCGAGTGTTTGGAGTACAGAGGTGGACACCATAGAAAAAGCTCTCGCAATTGAAGAACTCGATCCTATAGAGAGCAAGAAGGTAGTAAAATTAGGTTAGGAATCAAAACCTGAACTAAAACCTCTCCCTTCTCATTTAAAATATGTTTTTCTTGATGAGCAGGAACTATACCCTGTGATCATTAGTACTGCACTTGATGACCCACAAACTTCCCAACTTTTAGAGGTTCTTTGAACCTACAAAAGGGCAATAGGGTACAATATTGATGATCTCAAGGGTATTAGCCCTGATTTTTGTATGCATAGGATACATTTAGAGGGCAATTATAAGCCATGCATTCAACCCTAGAGGAGGTTGAACCCCAATATGCAAGAAGTAGTCAAGAAAAAGGTTATGAAATTACTTGATGTAGGTATTATCTATCCTATATCTGACTCAAAGTGGGTAAGTCCTGTTCAGGTGGTTCCTAAAAAGAGTGGGATGATTGTTATAAAAAATGTTAAAAAAGCATTAATTCTCACTAGAACTGTTACAGGGTGGTATAAGCATAGATTATCGTAGATTAAATATCGCCACTAAAAAAGATCACTTCCCTCTCCCCTTTATTAATCAATGCTTGAGAGGTTAGCTAATCATAAGTTCTTTTGCTATTTGGATGGGTATTTGGGATTTTTTCAAATTCCAATTCACCCTGAAGATCAGGAAAAGACTACATTTACATGCCCTTATGATACTTTTGCTTATCATAGAATACCCTTTGGTTTGTGTAATGCCCCTGCCACCTTTCAACGTTACATGATGAGTATCTTTTCTGATTTCATAGAGTCTATCATGGAAGTCTTTATGGATGATTATCGTGTGTATGGTTCTTCATTTGATGCATGTCTTATTAATCTCACTAAAATTTTGAAAAGATGTGAAGAATGAAATTTGGTCTTAAATTGGGAAAAGTGTCACTTATGGTGACTGAGGGAGTAGTTCTTGGTCATATTGTATCTGATAAGGGTATACAAGTAGATAAAGCTAAAGTTTCTGTGATTGAGCAATTACCTCCTCCAGTTAATGTTAAAGGGGTTAGAAGTTTCTTAGGTCATGCGGGGTTTTATCGTCGCTTTATTAAAGATTTTTCTAAAATTGCTAAACCACTAACTCAGCTTTTACTCAAGGATGCCCCATTTATTTTTACTGATGAGTGTCTTGAGGCTTTTAACATGATTAAGAAAGCTTTGATATCGGCGCCTATCATACGTGCTCCCGATTGGGATCTCCCTTTCGAGATCATATGTGATGCCGGTGACTTTGCATTAGGAGCTGTGCTAGGATAGAGAAAGAACAAGGTTTTGCATGCTATTTACTATGCAAGCAAAACTTTAGATGAAGCCTAAGTCAACTATGCCACTACGGAAAAGGAGTTTCTTGCCGTGATTTATGGTTTAGAAAAATTTAGATCGTATCTAGTTGGTTCTAAAGTTATTGTTTTTTCTGACCATGCAACTTTGAAATATTTAATAGCCAAGGCACAATCAAAACCTATGCTCCTCCGTTGGGTTCTCTTGCTCCAAGACTTTGATGTGGAGATTAAGGATAAGAAAGATGTAGAGAACGTCGTGGCAGATCACATGTCACAAATCAGGTATGATGAGGGTAAGGATTCTCTTCCTGTAGATGATTCTTTCCCTGATGACCACTTGTATGCAGTCGTTGATCAATATCCTTGGTATGCCAATTTTGCAAATTTTGGTGGGCGGTACTCTACCTCCTGACTTGTCTTATCAACAGAAAAAAAAAATTCCTTTCTAATGTTAAACATTATTTTTGGGATGATCTTTTTTTGTTTCGTGAGTGTGCAGATGGATTATTTCGTAGGTGTGTTCCCGAATGGAAAGTCCAGGGTGTTCATACTAGATGCCACAACTTACCTTATGGAGGACATCATGGTCCCACCAAAACGGTGGCTAAGATCAATGAGTCAGGATTCTACTAGCCTACCATGTTCAAGGATGCTAACTCTTTTCTACAGGCTTATGACTCTTGCCAGAGGACTGGCAACATCTCGCGGCGACATAAGATGCCTCAAACAGGTATACTAGAAGTTGAAATTTTCGATGTTTGGGGTGTTGATTACATGGACCTTTTCCTTCTTCACGGGGGATCGATATATACTTGTCGCTGTTGATTATGTATCTAAGTGGGTTGAAGCCATTACCACACCTACCAATAATGCCAAGGTGGTCCATAGGCTTTTAAAAAAACCATCTTTCCCAGATTTTGAGTACCTAGAGCGATAATTAGTGATGAAGGATCTCACTTTCATGAGCGGAAGTTAGACACCCTTATCAAGAAGTATGGTGTATACCATAAGACAGGTTTAGCCTACCATTCCCAAACTAGTGGCAAAGTTGAAGTTTCTAACCGTGAGATCAAGGCCATTCTAGAGAAGGTGGTAGCAAAATCTAGGAAAGATTGGAGTTATAAGTTGGATAATACCCTTTGGGCGTATAGAACCGCATTTAAGACCCCAATTGTATTACTCCCTTTAGACTTGTGTATGGTAAAGCATGTCACCTCCCGGTGGAATTAGAGTACAAGTCATATTGGGCTATTAAAGAGCTCAATTTGGATGCAAAGCTAACGGGAGAAAAGAGGCTTCTACAACTTAATCAATTAGATGAGTTTAGGTTGATGGCCTATGATAGTGCATGCGTCTACAAGGAGAAGACCAAGAGATGACACGACAAGATGATCCTTTCAAAAGAGTTCAAGGAGGGTGACAAAGTTTTGTTGTTCAACTCTAGACTTAAACTTTTCCTAGGAAAGTTGAGGTCTAGGTGGTTGTGTCCTTTTACTGTAAAAAGGGCAAATAAATTCGATTCTGTGGAATTATACGATGATCATGGTAGTGAATTCAAGGTAAATGGTCAAAGACTCAAGCTATACCATGAAGGGGCTATGATTGGTGCAGTTGAATTACTTCACCTAATTGAGTCTGTTCCATCTTGATAAACATATGGTAAGAAAGTTGTGCGGGACCTAGATAAACCAGCGATTTGCCGGAGGCAACCCATACTTTCTTGCTTTTTAGTTTAGTTTTCTTTCTTTCTTTTTCTTGTGAGAGGAGAGAGGAGGGAATTTAATGAGTTATAGAGTTTTTGTACAAGTTTGGAGAAAAAGAGTTAGCCAAATATGGAGTAAAGAAGAAAAAAATTTGGACTCCTCTTTGTTGTGGCGCGCCTGACCGGGCGAAGCTCTGCCCGACCAGACGAGAGAGGAAGCATGGAAAAAGAAGATTTTCGCCCGACCGGGCGAGATGGCGCCCGACCAGGTGTGAGAAGAGGTCTGATAAAAGGAAGGTTTTCGCCTGACCAGGAGAAGGCGCGCCCGACCGAGCGCTAGAGTTGACGTGTACGATCATTTTGTTTGCTTGATCGGGCGAAGGGGCGCCCGACCGGGCGCGAGAGAAGAAGAAATTAAAAGAGGGAGGCTCGCCCAATCGGGTGAGATGACGCCCGACCGGGTGCAAGAGCGACACACATCGAAGGATTAGATCGCCTGATCGAGCGAGCTCGTGCCCGACCGGGCGCGACTTAATGCTCAACCGATTTCTTTCCTTTTCTCTTCTTCTTTCTTCCTCTTTCTTCATCCTTTCTCCAAATTTTCTCAAACTCCATACTTTCTCTCTCTAAAAACTCAAAATACCTCTACCTTCTCTCTAAGATCTCCTCTCCATTTCTCACCCAAATCCAAAAATTTTTACATATTCTTTCTCCTCTCTTTATCCTCTACATCTCTATACAAATTTTGTTCACTTTTGAACAATTTGTTATTTCAAACCCATTCTCTAAAATGGCATCAAAGAGGTCAAGAACTCAAGGGGGCATGGTTCAAGCTCAAGCCAAGCTTATGATCCGGAATTACAACTCGAGGAGTGGCGGACGATTCAAATTACAACACAAACCCAACGAGAAAGGCTCATCAAGCTCTATGAATACGAGGTAATTCCTTCTCGGTGGCTACACCGACCCTCTCTTGAGTCTCTAGGATTATATGAGCATGTTAGGAGATTCATGAATGATATAGGTATGAGAAAATTAGTTGATATGCACTATCCTACATACCGTGAATTAACATGTGAATTCTTGTCTTCTTTGAATGTTGTTAACTCTAAAAATGGTCCTAATTTGCATTTTAGGTTGAACAATAGAAATATTAGTTTAACTTATATTGAATTTTGCAAATTATTTGATTTAGAATCTGAACTCCCCACCGCTTGGCATGAGGAATATAAAATGGAGGATATTTATCGTGTTCTAACTGGTTTACCAGCCCTAAATTCCTAACATGCTAGTTCCTGATCTATTCACCATCCCGTCCCTAAAATCTTTAAAAGATTTTCGGGCGATTGTTTTTTCAGGTAGGTATGAACCGCACAACGCACAAACCAATGAACTAGCTATCATAGGACACTATGTGTTTGGATTTGGTAAATTGAACATAGGTAGGTATATCATCCACCATTTGAGTAGACAATCCAACGCTACTACCACCACTAGGACCCCTATACGATTAGGAGGCCTTATCACTAGGATAGCGGTTAAGAAGGCCGGGTTTAGTGAAACTAGGGCTGAGGGTTTCTCTGATTGGGGGAGGGGATACTTTTATGACCACTAGGTATTTGTAGAGTTTGGATTGGATAGAGCTAGATTGTCAGCAAAATCCCCCATTGGTGTGTTAGGATAGGAACGAACCCATTGTGTATCTTTCCCCTACGTAGCCTCGAGTTGATCGCATTTCCCCCTTGGCAAGAGACATACACCAATGACCTTTTAGTTGTCCATGCCCAGGGGCTAGCACCACCACCACCCCATGTGCCACAGCTCGAGCATATGGCACCACCGTCACCGCCTTACATACCACATCATGTACCTCCACCATACCTTAGGCATGATCCTGTGACCGTTTGGGACATACAGAGTATAGGACAGGCCATAGGTCGTATTGAGGGGTCTTATGGGGAGCTTAGGCAGATGGTTGGCTCCATAGACCAACGGTTAGGGTACATTGAGAGGAACCAGGGTAGAGCCTTGTATACTATGTTTGATGACTATACTCGTCGGGGTGCCATTCCCGACAATGCTCTTTACCCCGATTGGTTTCAGGCACCACCTCAGGGATACATAGGTCCCACCTCCCATGGCATTTACATTGATTATTCGGCCTTTCACATATATAGCCAGGACATTCCTTTTGGGGGGCCATGGGGGGGGGGGGGGCTTTTAACCCTAACTATATTGGTGGTAGCTCTTCTGGTGGTGTAGGTGGTAGCGGCGGAGGATTTGGATCGGTGGATGAGGATGAGGGTTAGCCACACTAGGATAACTCCCGAGCCTATGAGGACATTGACTAATCTTGGCTTGGGGAAGATTTTTGGATTTAAGTATCCTTTTCTTCTTTCTCTTTTATTTTTGGTGTGTTTAGTATAGATTTTATTGCTTTGAAAAAAAAAATACAAAAAAGAAAACAAAAATATGATCCAATGAATGATATATCATGCTTCCCTGTGCCCCATACATATGAAATTTTTTTTGATTCTTGGTATATGATGATGAGTATTGTGGATAGGCTAGCTATGATTTGATGTTTGATTGTTTGGATGCCTTAACATGAGTCAATTTTGTCCAACTACTTGTGAATATAGTGCTTGACTAGTTGATTTGGTAAGGAATGTGTGTTAGTTCCTGGTATGTCAATGAATTTGAGTATTGGTTTGCAACTTTGAGTAATGTTTGTATGACTCATTATTATGCACATTGAGGAGGACGAAGGCCTTTGTTCTTTTAGGTATCCTTCAGCTGAATTTAGTTACATTTATTTCCTTCTTGCTACCCATGTTGTTGCCTTGACTATTTATTGTTTATTAGCCATATTATAAGCCGTTTTTCCCCATTGGTTACTAGTCCCAAGCTTGGCTTGGGGGAGTTACTAGTGAGTGAGGTGAGAGAGTTTGTAGTGTGCTTATTATTTGCACAATTTAGGTGGTTACTAGAAGTTGTTTTGTTCTTGATTATGTTTTATTTTTGATGGTTTTGAAGGGTGAAATTCTTGAGAAAAAAATAAAGCACAATAGTGAAAAAAAAAAGAGAAGTTCAAGGAAAAAAAAAGCAAATTAAAAAAAAAGTGAACTTCAAAGAAAAAAAAAGGGAAAAAAGAAAGAGCAAAAAGAAAAGAATTGTTTGATGTTCAAATGTTCTAAGTGAAGGTTGAAAAGAAAGAAAAAAAATGAGTTTCAATAAGAAAAAAATTCAAATTGAAAAGTTCAAGTTTGTTTATTCACTCAAGTTCTATAACATTATATTTTTATGAGTGAAATTGTAAGTATTGGGATTTGATATGATTGGATTATGTGTTTGGTGAATTTTTGGTGGAGTTGAGTTATGTTGGGATTGGTTAGTCATTATTTATTTTTGACCTTGGTTTCATTAGGATTATGGCTCCCTTAAGCATGGCTCTACTCTCACATTTTCCCAAATTTATCCTACCCTCTAACCCAAGGCCTTACATTACAAGCTTTAAAGACCTTCCGACCTTTGTGCATAGAGTTGTGTGAATGTAAAATTGGTTGCTTATCAATGCAAAGAATGATTTGATATATTTCGAGTCGACTATTTAGGTTGAGTGCAAGTCTTTCAAACACACGAGTGTTGTGAGATGGGAGGGCATTGTTCACATAAAGGGGTTGGGATGGTGAGCGATCGGATACATTTTATATCCGCCACATAAATGAGAGTTGAGTGCGTGAGCACTAGTCTTGAATTCTATATGCTTTTGGTTTGCTCTATTTGACAATTGTTAGGGAGGATGAGTGATTGGATGGATTTGATTGGTTGATTTGATGCATACTTGTTGGATTTGCCTTGAATTGGTTATTCTTGTTTTTGTTTGATTTGGGTGAAGTATGTTTTATTTGTTCATTGATAAGCTCTTTGCTTTGGGGCAAGCAAAGGTTTGGTTTAGAGGAGTTATATATGTCTATTTTATATAGTGATTTACCCCCGTCCCTTGGTCATAATTAGGAGTAATTTTGGCTCTTTAGAGCTACTTTTATTACTAATGTGTGCTTTCAATTGTTTACGTAGTTTTGGTAGCGTTTTGTACGTAGGAAATTGCATATTTGGAGTTTTTTCTCGGGATTATTTGGAGCAACAACGAGCATTGGAGGAGCACGACCATCTTACATAGCCCAAGACCGGTTGGAGTCATCAAACCGGTGATTAAGGGCTCGACATATGAGAAGTCGAGGCAATGAACCGAGTATTCAAGCCCCAAAGAGGAAATCTGAAATTAGGCTTAGAATTAAAGCCCAATCGAAGTCCTAAGACGGTGCCCAAGTGGCCTTGCCCGATCAGGCATCCTCGCCTTGAGGCGCGCCTGACCGGGCGGGGTAGAAGAACAAAGGAGACTCCTCGCCCTGTCTCGCGCCCGATGCACTCAAGAATAAAAAAGGCGGGCTTGGCCGGGCGGTGCTTCGCCCGACCAGGCGCGTGTCTTGAAGTTTTATTTCGATGTTTTTCTTACTTAGAATTTGATTAGGATTTTTATGTTTGTATAAATATGTTTTAGTTGCTTTGATACAATTATCTCTCTTTCATTAGTTTTAATTTTCTCTTAAGCTCAAACTTCTCTTTTGTTTCTCTCTCTACAACTCTTGGTTTAATTCAATTCATTATTGCTGTTAGCTTTGGTAACAATTTCTTCCCTTTTTATTTCAGTAATTTGTTTGCTTTTGTTCATCATGTTTTTCTTAATTGCTTTGATTAGTTTAGATTTAATTATGTGTGAGTAGATTATTTCCTAGGGTTGTGGGGATCCATAAATAATATGAAGGGGTAATTTATTATTGTTGATTGTCAATGCTTGAATAAATTCCTATTGATTGATTCAATGCTATGCAATTAGATTAGGCCTGGTTTAATTGTATGAGTTTTGCAATATTGATTGGAGATTCGACAGATAAGAATTGATGTTTAAGCTTAGTTTCAATAGGCAGGTTAATTTATAAATGGTTAAGTTAAGATTCGAAAGATGCGGTTTAATACCGTTAGATTAATTCTATGATTGTAATACGTAGCGAAAGCCCTTTATGATCTGATTAATTAATGCATTGATGATTGGTTATTGTGTTTTACCCTGGAATATTATTTCTTGGCGAACCTATACCTTAGGCTTTTATTAATTGATTTCTCCCTATACTTTAATCTCCTTATTTTAATTCTTTTTACAACAATAAATTGCTTACCTAATAAATTAGATTATTTAACTTAATTAGGAATAAATTGACTAGTTTCCTTGTGGTTTCAACCCTTCTTCCCTATCTTCTTTAGTTAGAGGATCTAGGAATTACTTTTGATAAGGTGATACGACTTTAGCTTTCCAGACATCCTCTTTTAGAGTCTTGCATCTTGAACTTGTCAAGAACCTTATCAACATAAGTCTCTCGATGTAGTCCAATCATTCTTCAAGATTCATTTCTTGAATCTTGATTCCCAATATGTACTCAACATCTCCTAAGTTTTTCATATAGAAACAACTTCTTAACCATTACTTGACTAATTCAAGCATTGATATGTCATTTCATATGAACTGTATCTCATCTACATATAAGAATAATTAGACCAATTGCTCCCACTAAATTTCTTGTCTCTACAAGATTCCTTTTTGTTCTTTGAGGAAATCAAACTGTTTGATTGCCTAATCGAAATGAATGTTCCAACTCCCTGATTCTTATTACTTCAATCCATAAATGAATTTCTGAAGTTTGCAAAACTTTCTAGGAATTTCTGGTTTTCAAAACCCTTAGGTTGTATCATATATATATCCTCCATCAAGAACATTTCAAGAAGGTGATTTTGATATCCAACTGCTAAATTTCGTAATCGAAAATCAGCAATCACTAGAAGAATCCGAATAGGCTTACGCAACTAACAAGTTTGACCCATTTGTAAGACTATCATGGAACACATCTTTATAGACATGGAGTCCATTCTAGATTTCATGCCTTTAAGCCACTTCCTGAGTTGGTGCTTATCCAAAGCTTTCTTGTAGGGTATATGGGTTCCAATCATTCCAATAGGAAAATTTTAAAATCCACTTTTTCTAAGAATTTCAACAAACTGTTTGTTTTGATCCTAAGTAACCTACAATAGGTATAAGCGACAACAATAGAATTATTCTCTTCAACTCTTTGAAGCCTTTCATTCAAATGGGACGATAGAAGCCTCGCTAGTTGATTTAGTTTGCTTCGACACATGATTTATCAAATTAGTTGATTTCATGCGCCCTAGTCTTTGATGTTGTGTAATTCATATCCTTTTGTTTTTCGTCTCGAATCTCCTCGAGATCTAACGTTACTCCCACTTGGCTTTGTAGGAATAATACCTCTTAGTTTCCATGGGAAGACCCACAAAGAACTATTTATTCGATTTAGGATGTATTGTGTCATCTTTGTAAACTTTTTACCTCAATTTCATAACCTTTAATCTTGTTTAGAAAAGACAGCTTTTGGAACATTTCCAATTCATAACTCTTATGACGTCTTGTCAACTGCTTTGGTTGAGTTTCTGTTTAGTATATTCGCAATTGTTGTTTTAATATATATCCTCAAAACGATATTTGTAAATCATTAAAATTAATCCTGGATCGAACCATGGCAAGAAAGGTTTGATTGCACATATTTTAATTGTTCTATTTCTAGATTGTGAATTAATTCCACAATTCCCTTTAGATGATCATTAATTTTGAGTAAAATATTTATCACAATAATCATATTGTAGTGTTAATTTGTTTATCTCAAACTGATTTTACATTTCATTCTGGAACTTTGAACTTTTCAATGATTCCAAGCCATTCTTCATTAAGCAATTATCGATCTTAGTTACTTAAATCGTTAGTAAAAGCAATAATGAAATAGTTAAATCTCTTGTAATTCTTAAACTTATTGGTCCACAGACATCATATGTTCCATAAGGTCATTAGCTCCTTCACCCTTTCAACTAAAAGGCAACTTGGTCATCTTACCTTATCAAGCATGACTTTTAATTCTCAAGTGATTCATAATCAAGTAAGAATAAGAGTCCATCCAATTGTAATCTTTGGATGTGCAAATGGTTTATGTGACCTAACCTTACTTTATTATTAGTAAGTTGGTCTTGAATCATCTAATCTTGCTTTTGTGATCTACTTATATCAATGTTATAAAATAAACTTAACTCATAGCTAGCAAAATGAAAACAATTTATTACCTTGGTCATGGATCAACATTTGTCAAAGCCAAGTAAAAACATTGAGTATCTCAACAGAAAATCGAAATATTGTCTCATCAAAACCAAAAATTGTCTAATATCATCATAAAATATTCAGAAATTAAAACTATGAAGCTTTCTTGGCCACTTGAACATTTCTAGTGTACCTTTAAGCTCTATTTCCATGCTAGCCTCACTTCTTTGCAGCTTCTGCACAATATTAGTAATGTTAAGCACTGCAACTTGGTATCACATACCTAAATGAAAGTTAAAATGTTTATAATATAATATTAGGTAACTTTTACCTGTCACTTCATCGTAGTGGGGACATCCTTGTTCAAGCAATGGCTTATTCTCCTTTCAGGTAATTCTCTGCATGATTCTTGAGTAAATCAATTAGCTTGACCGCAGAATCCTCATCATCTTGAGAAAGTTTCTTGTGGTCAAAACCATCATGTAGAGAATGCAGAATTATGTCACGAACCTCATTATTTTTGAATGGTCTCCCTAACATACACAGGTGGTTGAATTGTTGAACCATCATGTCCACATGAACTTGTACTGACTGTCCTGGCATGAGTTTTCTATTAATTATCTCACCAGTACTCTTATAGGTTTCAAACTTAATATTTCCAGTCCAAGAGTCGTCATTCTTGGGAACCATGTTAATGATTTCCTCGAAGTTTCCATCCAATTCCCCATCAACATGGGAATTCAATAATCCATTGCAAACATCACGTAAGCATTTGATTAAGAGATAAGGTTCATAGTCCGTGAATCTTCTAGCCCAATCCTCTGGAATAGAGGACAACATGGCATACATGACTCTTTTAGATTTTGAAACATTTTTCAAATGCTTCTCAAGAGTCATGCCTGGACTAAATCTGCCTCGATTGGTAAGTCTAAACGAAATTCGAGCTTTTAGTTCCTTAGAACACTTCTAAGTTCATTTCCCCAATCATTGAAGTTGAGAAAATTAAGCCTTGTTTTTATTGTTGGTGGTAAAGAATCACTGTCATTGTTACGGCTACCCACATATGCTAAAATAAGGCAAAATTTAATAATTATGTTTAATTAAAATTAAAGTACTAAAAACAAATTATGTAGGTAACTTTAAAAGCACTTTATTCAACATTAAACGATCCTAATTGAATTTTAAGTGATTCTAAGACCCTTTATTTGTGCAATAATTGACCGGATTTTGGCCCTACCATCAACCATTACATTTTCAAGGTGAGTAAACGCTTTACTGATTACAACTCTTGTAAATCTTGGTTGAATAATTAACCATCACATATTTAATTATTACCCTTTGGTTCAAGGTTCTAAACTCTTTAGGTAACCTTGTTGAGCATAACCAATTAAAATTGTAAAACTTGATTTACCCCAAGTCTCCCAAGAGATGAAATGACACCCAGGTTTGGCATGACCTATCATTAATCATCAAAGGTTTGTTGGGTTTTTAATTGGAAAAACAATCTCAATATTACAGGGACCTAGATTTATTATGTTGTGATTATTTAGTGAACTCTAGCGCATCATCAACCAACATAAATAAAATCTAACATGCATAATCTACTAATGCAATAAAACATGACATGTATGGCCCCTTAGTCCTAAGAAAACTAAAAATGAAATGCTCCCACTTGAACCTTCATGAATCTCCATCCACCTTGCTCCTTTGGGCCTTCACTTCATGGGATTCTTTGGACTAAACTATTTAAATAACTAAGCTATTTACTTCATGGGCAGACCGTATTTAGATTACAAAAATACATCACGATGCGCAGATTGTATTTAGAATCTATGGGCCATACTAGTTTATATATAGCAACATAATATCATATATTATATAAAATGCCATATAATAAATCACTTAACATGCTTGTCTAAACTACAATATCATATCGAATGTTCACAATTAAGGCAACGCATTTCTTAAAATATCTCATATTTTAAATCATAATTAGATAATATCATATATTATTCATGACCGTTTATAAAAAATCTTATATTTTAATATAGGCATAAGATAGAATCAAATCATATTTTAATCTACAAAGATAAATCATATTTAATCTTTCATGATTATCCTAACAACTTTAGGAGATTCTATCTTAATTACTAGCCAATCAAATAATTTTAGAATCAATTATATCCTAATATAATTATGCGATAATTACATTATTTAAATAAATTATTATCCTTTTGGAATATGCTTAGAATATCATAAGAAATATTATCCAATATTAAACTCTTTAATTATGGATAATCACCAAATTTAACAAGTTTAAATATGGATAATATCAAATAAATCAACTTTTGAAAGATTTGATTTTATCCCAACTAAAATATTTTATCTCAAATCAAATTAATTTTATCCCAAAATAAATCAAAATTTATCTTGTAATATTTTTAAATAATATAATTTTTATTGTTTTTAATTTAATTAAAATAACTTTTATCAAAATGAAATTAAATCAGTCCAAAAATTAAAATTAAATCCCTATTCAATTTTAAAATTAGGGTTCATCATAATATTAATCTCAATTTAATTCTAACTTTTAAAATTAAATCGATGAACATAAACAAATATCTTTTATGCATAAATCAATCCAATTAAAATCATGAAACATAAAACAAATTGAATTAAATAAAAAAATCAAGCACAAAAATCATATTTTTGGGTTAGTTTTCGAAAATTCGAAAATTAGGGTTTAGGGTTCGAAAATTTCGAATGATCTAGGGCATAAATCGGTCCTCTTCATGGTTATTTGAGCATAATTAAATCACATTTAATCTATTCCAAAAGTTTAATCACATTAAATATAATAATTAAACCATAATTAAATTAATTTCTTCCTCTTAATTGATTATAAAAGTAAGAACATGGACTTCAAATAATTGTATTGTTATTATCAAGCGTGTTCATGCAAGAGGCTAACTGATACTACTGTAGAAGTTTATATGTACTATATAGCGGAAAAAACATGAATCATATTCATAAGCACCTATCCCAAGATCGCATGCATAACACACAAGACACATAATCATACCTTTGAAGCGTGAATTCCACGAAGCTATTCAATTGGAAAATCAGGGAGAGAATAGAGCCCCAAGAGTTGCTCCTCTACTTAGTCCACGGGATTCGAACGACTGGTCCACCAATATTAGATTGGTCGAGTGAAGGAGGAAAACCACGATCACTACCTTTA
This sequence comes from Chenopodium album, assembly GCF_948465745.1. Classification (NCBI taxonomy): domain Eukaryota; kingdom Viridiplantae; phylum Streptophyta; class Magnoliopsida; order Caryophyllales; family Amaranthaceae; genus Chenopodium; species Chenopodium album. Next base: position 30,689,459 of record NC_137847.1, read on the forward strand.
ATGGACTAAACCGACCACCACACGAACCACCACCACCACGAACCACCACAACCGGCGCAAGGGAGGAGGGAGAGCCGTGAGAGAGAGAGAGAGAGAGAGGAGCGATTTTGAGAGAAGCTGGTTTCGTGTTTGCTAATTAGGATTTCAGCTTAGTAGTAAAACTGTTCTGTTGAATTACCTACGCACCTAGTCTACTTATAATCATATTATAATTAGACTAGATTAGGAAGCCCGAAACCTCTTTAAACCCTCTACATGGCCGGCTATCATAGGGGATGAGGCCCATCATGGTCCTCGTCCTCTCATGCTCGATCTAGGCCCTTTGTGTTACCTGATAGGATCCGTCCAATTGGGCTTTTGCCTATTTTATTAGCCCAAAGATCGTTAGTACCTCTAGCTATGATATAACGACGACCCAAATGAACGAACTTAATTATCTCTGTAATTTGATCCATTTATATATTTAGTAATTTGCACATGACGAAGACATAAACCCTTCACTATGTTCGACTATGGTCAAACTTTTGGTGTCAAAGGGTACCATGGTTAACAGTTTGGAAGCGTTAGCAAGGCAGCCTCCCTTGAGGGTGTATGTTAACGGGCGCCTCCGCAAGTTCGTGATTAAATCGAACTCGACTCCATTGTTTGGGTGGATTTAAAAACTCGGATGAACCCTTATTTCCATGAGCGTTTTTGGGTTGATAGAGCTTAAATCCCTCGGGGCTAAGACGTATGTAGAACACACACGTTTTTTAGAACGATTGAAGGAAGCTAATAACGAGAAAAGGAACAACATCATTGAAAAGATTCGGGACTCCCACGACACGGCAGGAAGCACCGTGTCATGATATAAAACGCCGCGTGACGGTATTCTGTACCGTGACACGGTAGACATGCCATGGCGCGACAGTCAGGAAATCTGATTGGTGCCTCTGTTTTCTTCATTTGCGATCAGGTTATTCAATTTTTCCTACAGGAGAACCTAAAAACGACATTAAAAATGTCAATGTAAATGCAAAAATGCCAATTTAATCACAGGAATACGATTCAAGAATCTTTTAAGTCTCATCCACTCATCTTAATTAAATACCGATCACGCAAATTGATAAATAACCAAGAATCCTCCCCAGCGGAGTCGCCAAATTGTAGGCGTCGTTTGAAGTGCTCCTACGTTAAGCATGTGTGAATATGCTTGGCATTCATAGGAAGTGCAATTAACATACACGATTAAAGACACGATTAAGGACAAATAAAGAAGGGAGCCGCCAACAATTTTTTAAGGAACTTGTATACCGTTCACGGATCATTTAAGGCAACCACGAATAAGGGACAACGAAAGGCAACAATGATTGACCCATGAAGGTTACACCCCATTCATAATCCATGAGATTACTAACTCCATATGGTTCGGAACCACGAAAGGTGGATCGGGGATGACGTTACGAAGTGAGTCATGGAGTCATATTCGCCCATATTGGCCTCTACTAGATTCTTATTGTGAAAAGTGATTCCTGCGATCTCAAAGGCATACAAACAAAGATTTAATTCGCTCCAAACTATTATTTGCTAAATTAGTTGATTATTAATGCAACATATAATTCTAAAATATTTGTGATCACTTAATTAAATAACAAGATTAAAAAGAACCTAAATCGGTTGTCCAAATTATCTTATTAGGCGAGATTTTCAATTAAATATTCCCTTTAAATATGCAATATGGTGATCAACAATAAAAAATAGAATAAACAATAATATTGGAAGCAATTTAACAATAATAATGTTAGTCAAATCAAATATAAATAAACTTAATCATGATACTAGCAATATAAAGAATAAAAATAAGAGTAATTAAGTGATTAATTACTCACTTTTCGCGTTTCCTTAAATTGCTACGTCATGAATAAATTGTTAGTAACTTCAATAAAAATATAAATCAAATTGAAATAATTAAATTAAATAAAAATAAGAGTTGATTTGGTCCAAACCCTCAACTAATTGTACCTTTCACGCCTTGGTTCAAGAATAGAACTTCGGGTCAAGTATGGAATCCTTTGAGTGCTTAAGGGATGTATGAAGAGAGAATATGGAAGTCTAGTATTAGGCTAAAGAGGGAGAAGAGAATGATTGTTGGTTTAGGGAGAAAGAGAATGATTTTTGGTACCCCGAAACTGAGGAAATGAGGTTCGTATTTATAGAGAAAAAGAGTAGGGTGAAGCACGAAACCCTAGAAGTGAAAAGGCGTCGCAAAAAAACCCTACTGAAAGCCGCGTCACGGCGTGTGTTCTGTGACACGGTACACAGCACCGTCATGCGGTGTGCATACCGTGGCACGGTATTTTCATGTTTTCACGCGTTTTTAAAACTATGATATCTTTTGATCCGTAACTCAGAATAAGGAATATAATATATCGTTGGAAAGCTTATCAAGTATAATTTCCAATTCAATTGAAATCAGGTCAATATCTTATGTATATTTTATGATATGGCTGTTTTAGTGAAAGGATGTCGGTTTTGGGCCGAGTTTAGTGTTTTGCTTATATTTTCTTCGTTTTAAATCGAAATTGGGATTATGATATATCGTTGGAAATCTTATTGAAAGGCATATCCAACAAAATAATAATTGGATCAAAATTATAGGGCTAAAAAATCAGTTAACCTCAATTTTGTGAAGTGGACATGAAAAAATGTAAAATAAGTTATGGTTCTAGGAAATGGGCTAAGAATTGGGTTGATTTGTGAAATGTATTGGATTAAACATGGATTAAAGCACTTCAAATATGAAAATACTCAATCCGACCATTTATGGCAGTGAAAAGTTGTTCATCATCGGGTTTGGTTTTGGGGAGACATTTTTAGGTGTCTACAATAACCAATGGGGTAAATTAGGCTTGTAATGTGGCAAATAAACAATGAAGAGTCAAGGCAACAACATGGGTAGCAAGAAGGGAAAAAATGTATCTAAAATCATCTGAAGGCTACCTAAGAGAACAAATGTCTTCGTATTCTTTAATGTGCACAATAATGAGCCATACAAACATTACTCAAAGCTGCGAACCAATACTCAAATTCATTGAAATACTAGGAACTAACACACAATTCCTAACCAAATCAACTAGTCAAGCACCAAATCCACAAATATTTGGACAAAATTGACTAATATTAGGACATCAAAGAAAACAAACATCAAATCATGGCTAACCTATCCACAATACTCATCATCATATACCAAGGATCAAAACAATTTTCATGTATGGGGCATAGGGAAGCATGATTTATCATTCATTGGGTCGTATTTTTGTATTTTTCAAATTTTGTTGTATTTTTCAATTTTTTCAAAGCAATAAAATCTACAATAGAAAGCAATAAACCTATTCTAAACACGCAAAAAATCAAAAAGAGGGAGAGAAGAAATAAGATACCTAAATCTAAAAATCTCCCCCAAGACAAAATCAGACAATGTCCTTATTGACTCGGGAATTAGCCTCAGCATATATAATCATCACCATCCTCATCCATTGCCCCAAATCCTCCTCCGTTACCACCTGCACCATCAGAAGAACTCCCACCAAAATAGTTAGGGTCAACATTACCCCCCATTCCCCCGACATCCAATTAAATTGGGTTGGCCGCGTTTCCGTGCGTATTCTAGCTTTATCAGAATAAACTCTATTAAAATACATGTTTTATCCGATTTAAAATTCTTTATCATTATCTTTTCAAAAACAAGATAATTAGAATCTAAGACAACATTCTAGAAGCGTAAGAAAAATCCTAATGATTTTATTAATGGAACCCTCCACATGATCATTGTGTCCGCATATAAAGCTAAGATTGGGCCAAGTTTAGTATTTTATCATAACTTCCTCGTTATAACTCAGATTCGGGCTTATAATATATCGTTGGAAAGCTCTTTTCAAACCCCAACTAAACAATTATTTATAGATTATGGAAAAAACTAAAATTAATTGAACGTTTTTCATAAATAGAATACAAAATGAATGATTTTGGAAACACGAAATGAATTATTTTGAATTAAAATTTTTTTAGAAAAGGGGAAATTCACGAGACTCTTCAACATTTAACTTTACTCGATAATCAATGACGTGAAAGATACTCATCACGGCGTTTGGTTTTTGGGGAGACATAATTAGGTGTATACAGAAGCCCCCACTTTAACTGAGTTTTGAGAAACATATGTTTCGAAAACAAAAGTCATAGTAGTCGATATGGACGGAGATGATTTAGAACATTCTGCGAACCTTAATCATTCTTTTAACATCAATACCTGTAAACTAGTGTTAGTTATTCAAATAAGGGAGTTAGAAATGCGTATCTTGCACTGTCGAGCACACGCCTCTATTACATCTTTTGCTTTGTTTTAACAACCTCCACAGTGCTTTGTGAACACCGTCGAAGGTAGTGCTTTGCTATCTTCATTTGTAGTGACAATCTTCCATATCCTATGGAACATCATCAAAACCATCTTCATTTTGCAATGATAATCTTCCACACCCTATGGAACATCGTCGAAGGTGACCGTGCTTTGCCATCTTCAGTTTCGTGGCAATGCCTCGCCATGGTAGTGCTTCACCTCTTCATTGTTGTTGTGGCCGTGCTTTGAAAGGAATGGTGTCCTTCGAACAAGTGTATTATTCCGATAGAGGGTTTAGAATTATTAGAAAGCTAATTATTCAGTGAGGTCAAGTGATCGGAATACCTGGGTGGAGGCCGCTTCCGATCAGTAATATTAATGTATAATTAATGTTACAGCTTAATCTTGATTGAACCCTTCGGGTCACACCCAAGCAACTAACGAACCGAAGCGACGAATTAATTCGGAAGAAATTAATGAGTCGCCCGAGTAATTAATATTTAGGCGTCGGAAATTCGAGCTTGGAGCGTCAAAACCGAGCGTCGGAAGTTGAGTCAAAAATAATAAAAGACGAGACGAGAAAATTACTAATTAGTCAACAAAATTACCAAAATACCCCTAGCACCGGAATGCCCCAATAAAACCGAGTGCTAGGGGCATAAGGCCCAGCTAGGTGGCTAGCAAGCGCACCAAGCCTAGCCTAGGCTGACTGGTGTGTGCTAGCGCACCTTCACTAGCAGGGCTGCTGGCGCATGGCTAGCAAGCATCGCTAGCATGCGGTAGCAGCAGCAGCATCAAGCTAGCAATGCTGGCTAGCTAGCAGAGCGCTAGCATGCTAGCACTGCTAGCGCGCAAGGGTTGAGATGCATGAGGCGTGGCACGCCACGCCCAGCAGCAAGCAGCAAGCAAGCTTGCTGGGCTGGCACGCGTGTGATGATGCTGCTAGGATAAGGCAGCAGTGCCCAGCCGCAAGCACCAAGCGCCAGCAAGGCTGCTTGGGTGCCATGGCTAGGGGTGCCACGTGGCGCGAAATAATTGGAGGGTTGGGGTGTTGTGTTTGCTGGTTTAGGGTGAAGGTATGGGGAGCAAGTTCGGTCCCCCCCTTCTCCAAATGGTTCTCACCTAACCTCTCATGTGAGCTTGACACTTTTTGATTATTAATTTTATTTTAGATTTAAAATAAAATGGAAAAATCAAATCTTCCACATTAATATGTGAGCATTTCTCACTCTTGTATTTCCCTATAAATATTGAACTTGGGGTATTGGGAACAACACTTGAGTAAGTGTTGAAAAAGGCATCACAGTGTGAAAACCTTTGAACACAATTAATTACTTGGGTTTAGGTCAGGCCTTGATAACTCCAAGGAAATAGACCAATATCGGTGCTCGGGTTGTGGGTGGACTTTGTTGGAGGTCCTCGTGTGAGCGGGGTTAAGAGCTTTCGAAGTAAGAGCTCAATTAAGTGAGCGAAGCACTCGACAAAGGTATTAATCTCTTTCTTAATCTTGTTTAAGTTAATTATTCTTTATGGTTATAATTATTGTGAGTGTGATCTTGGCTCGGGTTTCCTTCCACGGTGGGTCGGACTCACCGAAACCCAACAGCGGTATCGGAGCCTTGCTCATTTATTTTTATAATCATATATTTCAAGGTATTTTATGGCTTAATTTTTCTGGTTTTAAGTTGCTAATTAGATTAGTAGCTCGGTTTTATTAATTCTAAACCCGTATTATAGCTGATTTCAGCCCCGAACCCAGATTTTTGCCCAAAAATAGTGAATTTTGGGTGGAAAAGCGTTCTGGAAATGGTTTTACCCTTTTTGCGGGTTTTTTCGTTTTGATGAAAAATTTTAAGTCTTTCTAACCTTGAAATATTATTGCATATTTATGGTGGTTATGTATTTGGTTCATTCCTTAATTTATATGCAATATTAAACCTCTTTAAGCATGGTTACTTGCTAGTAATTGGTGCTTGAAAGTTTGGTTTTATTTTTCACATAACTGAAAATTAATTGCATTAAGTGTGAAAAATTTGTTCTTTGTTGCTTCTAAGTACTAAAGATTCAATCTTTAATTGTTTTAAGTGATTGAAACTTTGAGTTACGAAATTCCATGAATTTTTTGGATGAACTTTTGATTTAATCATGTATTAAGTTGATTGGAATCATAAAGTTTGAATCTTGTGATAGAAATTTCATTTATCTTCATATTGAAAGATATAATTTTTCAAGGATTTGCAAGTGTTAAAGTTGGAATTTTTATTGAAATTTTGTTCATATTTCCAACTCCCTTTTATTTTGTCAAAATCTCATGATTAATTTAAATTAATTAAATTAATAGTGAGTTATTGCCCTTATTATTTTATTGCACCAAGTTAAACCAATTTTATTGAAGAATGGTTCTTGGAAATAATTTTGGTTGTATGCACTTTTGTGAATTTTTAATTAAAGTTGGACTTGTTTAATTTTTCATTTTTGCTCATTAAATTAGTTATAAAATTAATTTAGAATCAATTGCAAGTAACGCAAAAATCGGGTTGGAAACCTGAAGCTAAGGCATGCAAGCCGAGGCAAGTGCCTCACTTGGCTAGCCGGGAAGCGTAGCAGCCCATATGTGGCTGCCAAGTGGGCTGGCCGAGGCATTGGTGCGGCTGTGTGAGGCGTGGCTGCTGCTTGTGCGGCGCCATGGCGCACCATGGCAGCCAAGGCCGCAGCATGGTGCGGCAACAGCTAGCTGCTGTGCGCGCTTACCATGCGTGCAGCCTCGTGGCTAGTCGTGGCTAGCCGTGGGTCGGGGCATGCTTCAAGCTACTGTTATGTGCGTTGCTTGGTACTTAATAGGGGTAGTATGCGTAGGCATTACTTGCGATGTAATGCGGTGCAATGAGTTCGTACAGCATGGTCATCAAAGGCCACAACTTGGTGCATGAAAGTTCGCTGATGTGGACGGTGTAACGCTTAGCGACATCGGACTACTCCCACGTTCCTTGAGCATCAATCTGTTGTGCAAGTAGTGAGCACTCCAAGTCTTTGTGCTAGGCACTTTGACATTTTGGACTACGTAATTTTTGCTTAATTTTGCCGTTTTAATTATTTTTATTAATTTAATTTGTTTTAATTATTTTAATAAATGTTGGAGGCTAGGCCTCGGGTTTTGAGCGACATTTGCAAAATTAAATTTTGGCAAATATTTGGGTTTACCGGCTTAATTGATTGGATTAATTAAGATGGATGCTGAATTTAGTGGGATCTTCAATTATTAATTGCGCTAAATTACATAATCAATTAAACAACTTTGACTAGTTTTAATTAGGTATGTTAATTGGATTAACGACCTAAATTAGTTACTAGTTTACGCGCGTTTTATGCATTGTTACTTGTTTTATCGTTGTAAAATGCATGGGCCATTCACAAATAGTGAATGGGTGAATGGAATGTGTATTCTCTCACAGGTTTTATAAAATGGCAACTAGTGAAGCCTGATTAGGATAGAAAATTCGGAATGCGCTCCGTGATGTATTTTTGTAAATCTAAATACGGTCTGCGAACCGTTGAGTATTTTTGTACCTTAATATTTAGATTAGTCCTTATCGTAGATACTAGTTTTTGCATAATTATGGTCATGTCTTGAAGACGGAGGTTCTTGGAAGACGAAGCCATGAAGTTGCAAAAACCGTCCCTTGAAGACTTGAAGGTTCAAGGGGTCATGCTAGTTGCCAAATGCTTCTTTATTTATGTTTTCGATATATATGAGTATTTATATATGAATTATATGTTAGATGCATGTTTAGGATTTCGAATGTTGTGATGATTAATTAAGTTCACTTAAATCAACCAACATAGAAACCCTAGGTCCCTAAAATATTGAGTGAAATTGCCATTCCAAAACAACACTTATCGACCTATTGAGAGTAGTGATGGGCTATGCCAAAGCGAGGCATCACTATTACTCCCTAGGATTCATAAGGCATACCGGGTATGCAAGTTGGTTTTGGTTGTACTCAACGATATGAGTGATGGAGTCCTAAAATGTCGTGGCAAAGTGGATAAGTTGTTAAGAGAGCATTAGATGCGACGATTTATCCAACCAAGAGTGTCTTGGAGCCATTAGAAAAGCATTGCTTACCTTAGGAGATTGAGTGTTAAGACAAGCCAAAGCATGCTTAACCACTCTTTGTTTCTTTGGATCTTGGAATCGACTTATTCTCACTAAAATGGGGACAATTTTAATGTGTGAATAAGACGTTTAAATAAGTTTGATTAAAATGCATGATTTCAATCTTATTTAAGTATTATGAATGGTTTTTCATTTCAAATTCTTTCAATTTTAGAATCATGTCTTCAAATAACTCAAACATCCAATTCTCGTTGCGCTCAATTCTCGACAAGGACAAGTTGAGTGGGCCAAATTTTCTTAATTGGCAAAGGAACTTGCGTATAGTTTTCATGCAAGAGCAAAAGCAATATGTCCTTAATGAGGAAATGCCCGAGACTCCTAATAAGGAGGTGACTCAAGCTTCCCTAAACCGATGGCAAAGTGCCAATCGGGATGTCAAATGCATCATGTTGGCCACAATGTCTCCTGAGCTTCAAAAGACTTTCTTTGGAAAGGAGACAACTTTTGAGATCTTTTCTGAGCTGCAGAACATGTTCTAAGAGCAATCCCGAACTGAAAGATTTGAAACCCACAGGCAGATCCTTGAGAGAAACCTCAAGAAAGGAATGCCAGTCACCCCACATGTACTCAAAATGATAGGATTGTTTGAGAACATGGAAAGGCTTGATGCGGGGTATTCAACCGAGATGGCAATTGACATCATTCTCTACTCGCTACACAAAGGTTATGATCAGTTCAAGATGAACTATAACATGCACATCATGGAGAAAACCCTCATCGAGCTTCATGGTATGTTGAAGCAAGCCGAGAAAACGCTCAAGGATGAGGGAAAGTAAGACATGCTCATGATTAAAAGGGGCAAGCTGTTCAAATTCTCAGGTAAGAAGAAGAAAGGCTTTAAGGGGAAGGGTAAGAAAAAGACCTTTCCGCCTAAGTCTAAGGTTACCAAGGACAACAAGGAGAAGAAGGTAGCGTCTTCTAAATCTGATTCCGAATGCTTCTACTATAAGAAGAAAGGACATTGGAAGAGAGATTGCCTCAAGTTCAAGGAAGATAAGAAGAACGGAACCGTTGCTTCTGAATCAGGTATATTCATTATAGACTTAAACTTCACTAGCTCAACATCATGGGTATTAGATACCGGATGTGGCTCACACCTTTGTTCCAATTCTTAGGGTCTAAGGAACATTAGGAAGCTAGCGAAGGGAGAGGTTGAACTCCGGGTCGGCAATGAAGCCATAATTACAGCTGTATCCATAGGAACTCTCAGTTTATCTTTGCCCTCTGGGCTTGTTTTAGAACTTGAAAACTGTTTTTATGTTCCCAACATTACCAAAAACATCATTTCAATTTCGGCGTTGGACGCCAAAGGTTTTGAATTTCGAGTAAAGGACAATGAATGTTCGTTTTACCTCGATAATGTTTTATAGGTATTGCACATTCTGAAAATGGTCTTTATGTGCTTTCTTTAGACAAACAATGTTATAATGTGAATAATACTACCAAAAGAGCTAAGACCATGGAGTCAAATCAGACTTACTTGTGGCATTGTCGTCTTGGCCACATTAACATCAAACGCATCAAGAAACTTCTACAGGAAAGTGTTCTTGACTCTTTTGATTTAGAATCGTTTGAGAATTGCGAAGGATGCTTATTAGGCAAGATGATTTAACAGCCATTCTCCAATCTGGGAGAAAGGGCGGGAGACTTATTGGGTCTAATACACACCAATGTATGTGGACCAATGAGCTCCGCCACAAGGAACGGACATCAATATTTTATCACCTTCACAGACGACTATAGTAGATATGGCTATGTCTTTGTCATGTTGCACAAATCTGAATCGTTTGAAAAGTTCAAAGAATTTCAGAGTGAAGTTGAGAATTAGCTTGGCAAGAAAATCAAAGCCCTTCGATCGGATTGAGGTGGTGAATACTTAAGCCAAGAAAAAGAGTGGATCGACAATATTTCCAAGAGTAGATTGTCGCGCATCTTCTTCAACGACAAATTTCCCAAGACTGGATTGTCACCTCTGGCTATCTTTCCAAGCATGGATTGTCGTGGTCCTTCTCTATTTGGAAAGTTTTTCCAAAGTTCGGATTGTTATACATTCATCAAAATCTTCGACAATTTTTCCAAGATTGATTGTCATCTTAAACAGGCAATGTTTCCAAGCATGGATTGTCATGCTCCTTCTAGCAATTTCTTCCAATTCGGATTGTCATACATTCATAATATCCTTGACAATTCTTCCAAGGTGGACTGTCATATACCCAGTTCCCTATTGTAAAATTTCCCAAAGGATTGTCATAGGTCTCTATTCATCTTAATATTTCGGCAACGGTTCCCCAACGTGGATTGTCATTCATTTCAGTAGTGGCAAATTTTCCCGAGACGAATTGTAGGTCAACTCTTTTTTGCAAATGTTCTAAGACGCGGATTGTCGATGGTGGCAATATTTTCCTAAAAAGATTGTCTCATAGCATTGGCAAAATTCCAAGATGGATTGCTTTCAAGAGTTATGTTCCAAGGTGTGGATTGTCGATCGTAGCAAAGTTCTTATGACATATTGTTATGAAGCATTGGAAACTTTTCCCAAATTAGATTTTGGCAAATTTTCCGAGATGCGGATTGTCATTTCATCGTGACAACATGGGTTGTTACGCGGCATTGACAACTTTCCCTAAATCAGATTGTCGCTCATTATTCAAGAGTTGTGTTGGCAACTATTCCTAAAGAAAAAGAGGATTGTCACCACCCCCAAAGCATGCATTTAACAAAACGAAGATCATCAAACTGAGGATCACAAGGCAACGAGGTCTTCGACAAATTTCACTAGGGTATGAAAATTGTCAGTCAAATGATCAAGTCACAGTGATGGGAAGGAGAACGGTAGGTCGTTGGGCTACCACCCCACCCTATCAAACAAAATTTGTAACTTAACTAACCCCTATTTAGCGTAGTGGCAAGTCAAGGTCGAACCCAAGGGAATGGATATCAAGTGCACGATGTCTAAATCAAGCTATTTCGGAATCAAGAAGGGGTTTGAGGTAGAACTAAGGCTAAACTAGGTAATGCAAACTTGTATAAAATCAATCTAAGACACTAGGGCAATGGATCCACATGCAATCATAATGGAAACGGTAATTTGGGAGGTCAAACCGACTAAGTCAAGCGATATGAAGGAAAATCATCATGTATCCAAAAGACCATACTAAGGTGGTTCGCCTAGAGGTCTAACTAGCGTCAACTACGCTAAACACTACCTAGGGAACGTCACAAAGCACCTCAATCGTGAAATTGCAAGTTCACTAATCAATGGTCCGTATCATAGCAAGCTTACAATGCAATCTAGTGTATTAATCAAAGATGGCCAAACCTCAATTAATCACACACATGCACATGAAAGATCAACCAAATTTAATCATATCATCAACTCCATCAATTATCCCCAAATTACACTATTCCATCATTCATACATGCTTCACCATTTCCCTAGCTAGGAAACTACTCACTAGCCATAGAAATTAAGATCAAAACTACAACAATCATCAATTCCATCATCAACATACTTGAATTTAAAGATTAAACCAACAATCAATCAAAATCAATCAAAATTCAATCAATAACCAAATCAATCATCAACAACATGAAAAACTAATGAAATCAACTAAAAACAAACTTGTATTGAGATTAAGAAGAAGATCCTTACAAAACTTTGATCAAAAGATCAAATACAATGAGGAGTCCTTGAGCAATCACCAAAAATCATGAGTTTCTCTCTCTAGTTCTTGAGTTTATCTCTCTAAAATTCTCCCAAAAACTAACTATCCAATTCAAAACTAAAACTAAAAAACTCCCCTCTAAAAATAGGTAGAAATAACTATATATACAAGGAGGAGGTCGGTAATGACGCCCAAAAATAGACCCTCATAAGTGCGGGCGCTCGAAGGAGGGAGAAAGGCGCGCACGGGACACACCCAGGCATGTGCGGCCGCACGCACCTGATGTGCGGCCGCACACGACCAATGTGCGGCCGCACACTCCCTTTGTGCGCCCGCACATAGCTGGGTTTCCTCCCCTTCTTCTCTTCGTCCTAGCTCAAGTGGTGCACGCATCCAGGATGATGATGATGGAGGACAAAGTGGGCAGAAACTTTCTTGAGTTTCTTGAAGAATAAAAGCCATGAGTAAGGCATAAACAAAGACTTGAAGCTTGCCCCTTGGATCCACCTTTGACTTGGAACTTCTTGCACCTTCTTTAGGCATAAAAGCAATGAAAACTCGTAGAGAGGAGGCTCGGGAATTCTTGGACAATCAATTACCACCTACAAGCAAAAGATAAAAAGCAAGTAAAAGAGAAAAATAACAAGTAAACTAGAAAAAGACATGAAAAAGAGAAACTAACTACAAAAAGCATAAAATGAAGAAAACAAGAATAAAACTAAGGAAAACTAAAGAAAAGAGAGATAAAATGAAATGAAAATCATCCAAAAAGGAACCAAATGAGTGCCAAAAATGTCACTCATCACACAGCATAGACGAGATTTTGAAGATAGCTACAAGTAGCAGTCTTCGACGATGCCCGAAGCACAGTTGAGATTGTCTACAGCAGCAAGGCACTGCCATGACGAGGTACAACCAGAACAACTGAAGATGGCAAGGCACGGTCACCTTCGACGATGTTCCCTAGGGTATGGAAGATTGTCACAGCAAATGAAGATAGAGAAGCACTGTTACCTTCAAGATGGCGTTCACGAGGCACTTTGGAGGTCGTCACAACAAAATGTAGCAACAAATCGGTTACTTCAAAGACGTGTGCTCGATAGTGCAAGATACGTGTTTCCAACTCTCTTATCTGTTTAATTAAGGCTAGTTTGCAGGTATCGACGTACAAGAATGATTTAGGATCGCAGAACGTTCTGAATTATTCTCCGTCCTTATCGCTACTTTAACTTTTGTTTTCGAAACTTACGTTTCTCCAAACTCAGTCAAAGTGGGGGCTTCTGTAGACACCTGATTGTGTCTCCCCAAACCAAACCCAATGATGAATATCTTTCACGTCATTGATTATCGAATGAAGTGAAATGTGAAAGAGCCTCATGAGTTCTTCTGTTTTCTAAAATGTTTTAATAAAAATAATTCATTTTTGTTTTCGAAACTCATTCATTTCGTATCCTATTTATGAAAATCGTCCAATCCAGTTTAGATTGGTCCATAATATTGGTCCAATATTTATGTAGTTGGATGGGGCTTGGAAAGAGCTTTCCAACGATATATTATAAGCCCGATTCCGAGATATAACAAGGAACTTATGGCCGAAATACTAAACTGAGTCCAAATCGGATTTTATGGGCGACCCAATGATCATGTGGCGGGTCCATTAATTTGAATTGTATTCCTAAAGTAATTAGGATTTGTTCTAGCTAGTTTTTTAGAATCTTCTAGAAGGTTATTTTAAGTTCTAAGGGGATTAGGATTAATAATTAAATTTTTATTTAATTTTGAAAAGAAAATGAATTTTATTTGGAATAAAACTAGTATTTTAAAAGATTAAATCTTATTTAATAAAAGATAAGTACGGACTCCTCTTAACGCAATTTAATTGGAAAAAGGAAATCCGTACTCGTCTTATCTTACAGCCGTTGTCGCGCCGCGATGAAGTTTGTCGCATCGCGATAGATCCAGTTTTACTCCGAGTCGAATTCTTACTCTTTTCTGATCATTTTCGGACGATTTTCTCTATAAATAGGGTCATTATTCCCCATTTTCAATCACCAACAACGACCAACAATCATCAACAATCGTCATCTATTCTCTTTCTCTCTCTAAACTAAAGCTTATTCTTTCTCTCTCTTTATAAGTCTTTCTACACCCCTTGCAAATTACACCATTCCTCATTCACGAGATTTAGATACACCTAGCCAAGCTCAAAGTTGCCTAGAACTCGACGTGAAAGGTTGACAGTTCTGAGGGTTTGGTCCCAAATCTAAGTTTAATTAATTTTATTGTTTGATATTATATTTCATTAAAGTTTACTAACATTTGTATTCTTTTGATAGAAAGAGATACGAGGCTTCAAAGTAAGTAATTTAATAACTTAAATATGCTTTTGATGTAGAAATCAAGCTTAGAATATTATTTTAATTCCTAGTATCATGTTAGGATGTCTTTATTGCTTCCTACTATCATGTTAGGATTAAAGCTTTGATTTTAATTATTTAGTGACATGCTAAGATTTGTTATTAATCTTGTTAGTATCATACCTAGGATCTTGCTATCATTATGCTTTGATGAGATTGAGAATATCGTTATGATGATGATGTTTGTTGTGTCAATATTATTATATTGCTTGATATATTATTGTTATTACTTGATCATGCCCTCTCATGCAAGTTTAAAGGGAATATGTACTTAAAATCACGCTTAATAAGATAACTAATAATTTTATTTAGGCTAATATGATTTTAGTTCAAGTGATCTTCAATAATAGATTTGTTTGTGCATTAATATCAACCATTATAGATTAAACAGGTTTAGGCTTAATATATTGATTGTATGTTGATCGAAAAGCGCACATGAATATGAGAAGAACAAAGTAGAGGCCTATTTAGGGGCAGGTTCAATCTCTTTTAGGTTTGATTTGTACTTTCATCCCCGAATATCCAATTATGGTTCATGACCACTATGGAGTTAGCGATCTCTTGGATCGTGAAGGGGTGTAACCTTCACCCAGTGAACGGCTTACAAGTTTCTAAAACTTGTTGGCGACTCTTTTGCTCTAGCTTCCTTCCCTTTGGAAGCCACCATGCTTAAGTGTATGATCACAGTGGGGCTCAGGTTTTGGATGCTTGAAATATTCCCTACACTATTAAAACAACTAGAACATAGAACAATCCAACAAGGCTTATGACTCTTTTCATTTAACACCCAATTTAAATTGATGTCATATGTTAAGCAGATTAATAATTAGGAGAGTCCTTCACAATGTGTAAATCTAAACAGTGTTGTGCACAAAATTATTGTGAGTGACTATATGTCCAATATTTAACCATTTTTAAAGATGGAAATACCTTCGGGGAGCTTCAAAAGCAATCAAGTCAACTTGATCATTCCAAGTTCCAGTCGCAATTTTTCATGTTTTTCTCTACTTTAAGGCTTCGTTAAAATATCAGCAATTCAATTATCGGTTTGACAAAATTCTAACCGTATTAAGCCTTTTTCAACATTGTCTTTTAAGAAATGATGCCTGATATGAATGTGTTTAACTCTAGAATGATGAATTAGATATTTTGAGATACATATTGCACTAGTATTGTCACAATGTTAGGAACACACTAAAGAATAATGCCAAAGTTACGCAACTATTGTTTTATCCAAAGCAACTGGGAACAACATGCAGCAGGAGCTACATATTCAGCTTCTGCTTTGGATAAAGCAATAGTATTTCGTTTCTTGGAACCCCAAGAAACCAAATAAGGACCAAGAAATAGAACCATACCTGAGGTACTCTTTCTGTTGCCTAAATCTCTGGCATAATCAGCATCAGTAAATCCTCTTAAATCGAATGTGTCGCTCCTTGGATAATACAGACATAAGTCGTCTGTTCCTTTTAGGTATCGGAGGATTCTCTTTACAGCAGTCATATGCGACTCTTTTGGATTTTATTGGAATCTTGCACATATACCTACACAAAATTCAATATCAGGTCTACTGGAAGTTAAATATAGTAGTGACCCAATCATACCCCTATACTTCATTTCATTCACACTTTTTCCTTTGGGATCGTCATCTAATCTTGTAGCTATTCCCATGGGAGTGTGATTGATCTTTGTGCTTTCAAGTTCATATTTCTTCAAAAGTTCCTTGATGTATTTTTGCTGATGAATCATAATTCCGTTCTTAGTTTGTTTTATTTGCAAACAAAGAAAGAAATTGAGTTCCCCTATCATACTCATCTCAAAATCACTGCTCATCAAATCAGCAAAATACTTGCACAAAGATTCGTTTGTTGCGTCCAAAATTATATCATCTATGTAGATTTGTACAACTAGAAGATTATTTCCTTTAGATTTTATAAACAAAGTTCTACCTCGTTTAAAATCATTTTTAAGAAGGAACTTTGAATGTCTTTCGTACCAAGCTCTAGGAGCTTGTTTCAACCCATAAAGAGCTTTATCAAGTTTAAAGACATGATTTGGAAATTGGGAATTTTCAAAACCAAGAGTTGTCCAACATATACCTCCTCTTCAAGAAATCCATTTAAGAAGGCACATTTCACATCCATTTGGTATAATTTGAAACCCATAAAAGAAGCAAAAACAATTAATATTCTAATAGCTTCTAATCTAGCAATAGGAGCAAATGTTTCTTCGAAATCAATACCTTCTTGTTGATTGTAGCCTTTCATCACAAGTCTAGCTTTGCTTCTTACAATAGTGCCATATTCATCCAGCTTATTCTTGAATACCCATTTGAGCCCTATTATCTTTTTATTCTTAGGTTTCTCCTTAAGGTGTCAAACCTTGTTCCTCTCAAATTTGTTAAGTTCATCTTGCATAGCAATGATCCAGTCGGCATCTTTTAGTGCTTTTGTATGATTTCTTGGCTTAGTTATGGATAGAAAGGCTTAGAAGGCACCGAAGTTCCTCGTTTGCGATCAGGTTTGAGTTCCTTTACCAATATCACTTATTATGAGATCGGTGGGATGAGAACTTTGATATTTAAACGGCTTTGGTTGAAATTCTATTGTTGGAACTCCTATTTGAGGCACTTCTGGCTCAATTTCTCTTGTTTCTTCATCATTTGCAGGGACTTCATCAACTTGTTTCTCTAGAATTTCTGGTTGAGGAACTTCAACATTTTCTTGTTGTTCCTACATTGGTTCCTTTTCACCTTCTTTATTTCGCTTCATGATGTCTTCATCTTCTTCTCTAATTCTTATCAACCCAATTTCATAATCATTATTCAGTTAGATTCATGAAAGTGTTAGATTCATCAAAAATAACATGAATGCTTTCTTCGACACACAAAGAATTTTTATTGTAAACTCTGTAAGCCTTGCTATTTGAGGCATAGCCAAGGAACACAACTTCATCACTTCTTTCATCAAATTTATCTATGTTTTTTTTTTCCATTATTATGCACAAAGCACCTGCATCCAAAAGATCTAAAGTGAGAAATATTGGTTTTTCTACCCTTAAACAGTTCATAAGTGGTTTTGTTGATGATTGATCTCATCATAACTCTATTAATAATATAACAGGCAGTGTTTACAACTTCAGCCCAGAAGTTCCTTGGAAGTCCACTAGCTAATAGCATAGTTTTTGCCATATCTTCTAACGTCCCGTTCTTCCTTTCAACTGCCCCATTTTGTTGTAGGGTTCTTGGAGCTAAAAATTTATGATCAATGCCATGTTCCTTGCAAAACTCATTGAATTGTAGGGTTCTCAAACTCAGTTCCATGATCTGATCAAATATGAATAATTTGATATCCACTAGATTTTTGCACACTTTTTGGCAAAACACACAAATTCATCAAAAGTTTCGTCTTTGTTGGATAAAAAAAATCACCCACGTAAATCTAGAAAAATTATCAACTAAAACTAGCACATATTTCTTTCCACTTCTACTTTGAACACTCATGGGGCCACACAAATCCATGTGAATAAGTTCTAATGGCTTTGTGGTGCTAACCATGTTTTTACTTTTAAAAGAAGATCTGACTTGCTTACCTCCCACACATGTTTCACATATATGTTATACAAGGAACTTGACTGAAGGTAAACCAATTAGCAAGTTCCTTGTACGGATTTCACCAATGAGTGAGACACTTGCATGTCCAAAGCATTTATGCCATAAAAAAGGATCATCATCAATGGCACTAAGGCATGTAAGGTTGTTCCTTGGGACAGAATTGAGATCCACTATATATGTGTTCCTTTTTCTTATTCCTTTAAGAATAACCCTTCCTGTTATATCATTGATGATTTTACATTTTTTCAAAGTAAAACTTATAGAGTTTTCTATTATATGCTTTGAAAAACCGCTGTCGAGGTACCACGTGTTGTTCCCCCTCACTAGGACCTGCAAGAAAATTAGTTGTTAGTTTCAAGAACCCAGGTTTCCTTGGGTTCCTTGTTAGGCACAATATCAACTGATTTCTTACGCCAGACTTGCTTTACATTTTTAATAGTATGTTTCTCTTTTTTATCACAAGTTTCTTTTACATGACCAGTATGACCATAGAAGGTGTATACCTTGCTACTTGGAAGTTCCACATACTTCTTCTTTGCCACTTTCCTTTTTGTGATTAAAACCAAGACCTTCTGTCCGTTTAGCTTGGGCATTAAGAATCCATTTGTGAACTCCCAACTGTTCAATCCTCTTATCCTTTCTTGCAAACTCTAGTTCCTTTTCAAGTTTTTCTTTTTGCTCCTTTACTAATTTCAAATCAGTTTTCAATTTTTCAAAATTAGTATTGAAAGTACTTAAAGGAACTTCATTCGAGTTGCAAGAACTGATATTACCATTCAACAGTTTATACAGAGTCAATTCAACGTTCAACATTATATTTTCATTCTTGATTCTTTCAAGAGTTTCTTTACGCAAGAAATTTCTGTCTAAGAGCTCAAAGAACCTGGTTTGAACATCAGACCTAGTGCTATTCAGATGAGTCATATGATCTTTGCATATACTAAGAGCTTTTTTAGTTTGAGCCTTTTTAGAGCATATATCTTTAAAATCATCAAGGGTCTCTAAAAGAACTTCGTTAAGTTTTTCTTTGGATAAAGATTTCATATAAATTGGATCGATGCTTACCTCATTGTTCAGACTCCTAGATCTGAAGCATTATGATTGGCCATCAAACATAAGTTGGATGTCTCTTCTTCAGGTTGTTCCTCATCTTGATCTGAGTCTAAATCATCACCCCATGCAACAATCATGGCTTTGCGGTAGTCTGCTTTAGAGAAGGAAGATTTGTTGAATCATTCCTTGGTTTGTTCCTTTTCTTTTCCTTTCCCTTTTTCAGTTTCCCACAGAGGACACTTATTGATGAAATTATCCAAGCTACCACATTTGTGATAAATAGCATCTCCTTTGGAACTTTGATTTTTCTTAATGTTGTTCCTTCCTTTTTGGTCGTCTGCTTTGAAGTTTTTGTAAAACTTCTTGAATTTTCGAACGATCATGGCAGCCTCTTCTTCATCCGTGTCGGAATCATCAAGTTCCCCAATTTTAAGAGCAAGAACATGACTCTTAGAACTCTCATCACTGTTAGTTCCCAAGTTCGTGTGTCATAAGAGAACCTGTAAGCTGCTCAATATTAAACTTTGTAAAATCTTTTGTTTCTTGCAGTGCGGTTACCTTAGCTCTCAATCGTTAGTCTTGAGGGAAACTTCTTAAAATCTTTCTCACTTGTTCATCTGTGGGAATAATTTTACCAAGAGAAACTAATTTATTATGTTAGTAAAGCAAGTAAACATCTCTTGAATGGTTTCCTTATGATTCATTTCAAATCTTTCATACTTGGACATTAACAGATCAATTTTAGAACACTTAACTTCATTTATTTAGCACTTTTACATCACATGACACGATTATGTTCATTAGGTCCGAGATCGCAATGAAGTAGTTTCACAGCCAAAGCATTATTTTCCATATTTTCAAAATCATCTTTATCAAATTCAGAGATAGGTTTAGGAACTACCTCATTTTCTTCGTTGGTTGAAGTGACTTCAAAGTCACCAACTTCAATTACACGCCATACTTGACTCCACTCCAAATTCAGTTTGAAGGTGATAAGTGATGTGAAGATAGCAAAGTTTTCTTTAAACGCCTTTTAGATCAAAGAGGTTGCTGCGGTAATGACTCGAATTGTACCAATCTACCCCTGCTCCTTGACCAAGTATTGTGAAATAAAATAAATTGAATTAATGCTTTGACGCACTAATCAAAATCGGGAAAGGAAGAGGGAAAGATAGACATTTGAAAATAGATAAGACAAACTCCACTCATTTTTATGACGGAAAAAAGAGGTGCATGAACCTAGTATACGATCATAAACAACATGGTGCACGACTCGAGTCGAAAAATAACGAAAGTGTGTGGACTATACTTGACTCGTGAGTGACTAAGTTATTTTATAAGACTCGTGGTATGATCGTATGGCTTGAGAAGTAAACAGTAACCAAAATGACAGACGCAAGGACTTTATTAGCACGGAAGACTAAAAAATAAGCTAATGGACTAAACCCTGGGCAGCGTGATACAACAAGTTACACCGTCGTGCAGTGAATTTTGTCGTGACACGGTGCTGATTGTAGTGACGCGGCGTAACTATCGTGACACAACAATAAACACCGCAGCGCGGTATAAATTTCCGCGACACAACATCTCTACCGCGACACGGTAAACGGTTCCAGGTCCAATTTGTGAATTTTTCCAGATTTTGTTCAATTTAAAGTCCGTACTAAATACTATGTGGAATTAAAACCCTCGATCATAGGTTAGTTCAAATAACAATATGAACAAACACATGTGGGGTTAGTGTACGGAATATTTCAAGCATCCCACACTTGAGCCCCACCGTGATCATACACTTAAACATGGTGGCATCCAAAGGGAAGGAAGCTAGAGCAAAAGAGTCGCCAACAAGTTTTAGGAACTTGTAAACCGTTCATAGGGTGAAGGTTACACCCCTTCACAATCCATGAAATCGCTAACTCCATAGTGGTCTTGAACCATGACTGGATATTCCGAGATGAAGGTACAAATCCAACCTAAAAGAGATTGAATCTGCCCTAAAAAGGCCTCTACTTTATTCTTCTCATATTTATGTGCGCTTTCTAACTAACATACAATCAATATATTAATCCTAAACCTGTTTAATCTATGTTGGTTGAATATTAATGCACAAACAAATCTATTATTGGCGATCACTTGAGTTAAAATCATATTAGCCTAAAATCAAAATTATTTATTATCTTATTAAGCGTGATTTCATTTACAAATTCCCTATAAACCTGCAAGAGAGGGCGTGATCAAGCAATAACAATAATATATCATGCAACATAATAATATAACAACAAATCATCATCATAAAAACAATATATATTCAATCTCAAAGCATAATAATATTAGCAAGATCCTAGGCATGATATTAACAAGATTAATAACAAATCATAGCATGTCACTAAACAATAAAGATCAAAGCTTTATCCTAACATGATACTAACATGATAGAAGAAAATAGGAAGCAACCTAAACATGATACCAGAAAGCAATAAATAACATCCTAACATGATACTAGGAATCAATATAATCTAAGCATGCTTTCTATAGAAATATAGCAATAAAACTACTTACTTTGTTGCCTCGTATCTCTTTCTATCAAAACAATACACACATTAGTAACTTCAAAAAAAATATTAAATCAAATAATTAATTTAAATAATTGAAATAGGGATTTGGGACCAAACCCTCAGAAATTATCAACCTTTCACATCTAGGGCGAAGGCAACTTCGAGCTTGGCTAGGTGTGTCTAAGTCTTGTGATGGACGAATATTGTATTTGAAAAGACAAGGCTTAGAAAGAGGGAGAAAGAATAAGCTTCTAGCTTGTAGAGAGAAAGAGAATATAATTAGATGATTGTTAATAATCAAGCTTGTTGGTGATTGTTGGTGAGTGAAAAATGGGTGATATGACCTCTATTTATAGGAAAAAATAGGGTCAAAGGGATTGAAAAGAATTTGAATCGAAATAAAACTCGATGGACAACAGTTTTTACGGTTTTTGTTTTTATCATAACTTTTGACCTAGAGGTTGGAATAAGATTATCTGCCTATTGAAACAAAGCATTGCGACCGGAGAAAAGGTTTCATCGTAATCAATACCATGAATTTGCCTGTAACCTTTTGCTACCAATCTAGCTTTGTAAATGAATATATTTCCATCTTTGTCGGTTTTCAATTTGAAAATCCACTTACATCCGATAGGTGTGTAACCCTCGGGTTAGTCAACCAAGTCCCAGACTTGATTTTCAAACATGGAATCCATTTCAGATCTCATGGCCTATTACCATTTAGCAGAGTCGGTGCTCGCCATCGCTTGCTTGTAGGTTGCCGGTTCGTCTTAATCCATTACCAGAATGTCCTGATTCTCGGTTAATACAATACCAAGATACCTATCAGGTTGAGACCTCGGCCTCTTCGACCTACGCAGGGTAACAGACTGAGCACTTGCATTGTCGGTTTGACTTTGCACATTTTGACCAGCGTCAAGAGATGCTATTTGAGCACTTTGATTGTCAATCTGATTTTGTTGCTCATCCTCTTGAACTTCATCGAGTTCGATTTTCCTCCCACTTGTCATTTTGGAAAGGTGTTCCTTCTCCAAATAGACATCATCGCGAGCAACAAACACTTTGTTCTCGGATTTGTTGTAAAAGTAAAACCCTTTGGTTTCTTTTGGGTAGCCCACAAAGTAAACCTTGTCAGATTTGGGGTGAAGTTTGTCAGAAATTAATTTCTTGACATATGCTTCGCATCCCCATATCTTTAGAAAAGACAACCTAGGAGGTTTCTTCGTCCATAGCTCGTATAGAGTCTTTTCTACAGCTTTTGATGGAGCACGGTTCAGTGTTAGTGCTGCAGTTAGAAGTGCGTGTCCCCCGAAAGAGATAGGAAGATCACTAAGACCCATTGTTGATCGTACCATGTCCAGCAAGGTTCGATTTCTCCTTTCGGATACGCCTATCCATTGTGGAGTTCCTGGAGGTGTCAATCTGAAGTACACCCTTATCTTTCAGATGGTCATCGAATTCTAGGCTCAAGTATTCACCACCTCGACCCGATCGAAGGGCTTTGATTTTCTTGCCAAGGTGATTTTCAACTTCACTCTGAAATTCTCTGAACTTTTCAAAAAATTTAGATTTATGCGACATAAGGTAGACATAGCCATATCTACTATAGTCGTCTGTGAAGGTGATAAAATATCGATGGTCGTTTCTTGTGGTGGAGCTCATTGGTCCACATACATCGGTGTGTATTAGGCCCAACAAGTCACCTGCCCTTTCTCCCAATTTGGAGAATGGCTGCTTAATCATCTTGCCTAATAAATATCCTTTGCAATTTTCAAACGATTGTAAATCGAATGAGTCAAGAACACCTTCCTAAATAAGTTTCTTGATGTGTTTGATGTTAATGTGGCCAAGACGACAATGCCTCAAGTACGTTTGATTTGAATCAATGGTCTTAGCTTTCTTTGCGGTATTATTAACATTATAAACTTGTTTGTCTAATGAAAGCACACAAAGACCATTTTCAGAATGTGCAATACCATATAAAACATTATCGAGATAAAATGAACATTCATTGTCTATTACTCGAAATTCAAAACCATTGGCGTCCAACGCCGAAATTGAAATAATGTTTTTGGTAATGTTAAGGACATAATAACAGTTTTCAAGATCCAAAACTAGCCCCAAGGGCAAAGACAAACTGAGAGTTCCTACGGATACGACTGCAATTCTGGCTCCATTGCCGACCCGGAGTTCAACGTCTCCCTTCGCTAGCTTCCTAGTGTTCCTTAGTCCCTAAAATTAGAAAAAAGGTGTGAGCCATATCTGGTATCTAATACCAATGATGTTGAGCTAGTGAAGTTTAAGTCTATAACGAATATACCTGACCTAGAAGCAACGGTTCCGTTCTTCTTATCTTCCTTTAATCTGAGGCAATCTCTCTTCCAATGTCCCTTCTTCTTGCAATAGAAGCATTCGGAATCAGATTTAGAAGATGCTACCTTCTTCTCCTTGTTATCCTTGGTAGCCTTTGACTTAGGCGGAAAGGTCTTCTTCTTACCCTTCCCCTTAAAGCCTTTCTTCTTTTTGCATGAGTGTTTGAATGGCTTGCCCTTTTTTATCATGAGCATATCATGCTTCCCCTCATCCTTGAGCGTTTGCTCGGCTTGCTTCAACATACCATGAAACTCGGTGAGGGTTTTCTCCATGCTGTGCATGTTATAGTTCATCTTGAACTGATCATAGCCTTTGTGCAGCGAGTGGGGAATGATGTCAATTGCCATATCGGTTGAATAACCCGCATCAAGCCTTCCCATGTTCTCAAATAATCCTATCATTTAGCGTAAATGTGAGCTGACTGGTTCTCCTTTCTTGAGCTTGCTCTCAAGGATCTGCCTGTGGGTTTCAAACCTCTCAGTTCGGGCTTGCTCTTGGAACATGTTCTGCAGCTCAAAAATGATCTCAAAAGATGTGTCGTTCTCAAAGAAAGTCTTTTGAAGGTCGGAAGACATTGTGGCCAACATGATGCATTTGACATCCCGATGGGCAATTTGCCATTGGTTCAGGGCAGCCTGAGTCATCTCCTCATTGGGAGTCTCGGGCATTTCCTCATCAAGGACATATTCCTTTTGCTCTTGCATGAGAACTATACGTAAGTTCCTTTGCCAATCAATAAAATTTAACCCACTCAACTTGTCCTTGTCGAGAATTGAGCGCAATGAGAATTAGTTGTTTGAGTTATTTGCAGACATTGTTCTACAATTGAAAGAATTTGAAATAAATAACCATTCATAATATTTAAATAAGATTGAAATCATGCATATTAATCAAACTTATTTAAACGTCTTATTCACACATTAAATGGTCCCCATTTGGTGAGAATAAGTCGATTCCAAGATCCAAAGAAATAATAAGTAGTTAAGCATGTTTTGTCTTGTCTTAACACTCAATATTCTAAGGTAAGCAACTCTTAGCTAATGGTTCCAAGCCATTCTTGGTTATATAAATTGTCGCATCTAATGCTCTCTCAACAACTCATCCACTTTGCCACATCATGTTAGGACTCCATCACTCATATCGTTGAGTATAATCAAAACCAACTTGCATACCCGGTATGCCTTACGTGTCCTAGGGAGAAATAGTAATGCCTTGCTTTGGCGTAGCCCATCATTACTCTCAATAGGTCGGTAAGTGTTGTTTTGGAATGGCAAATTTTACTCAATATTTTAGGGACCTAGGGTTTCTATGTTGGTTGATTTAAGTGAACTTAATTAATCATCGCAACAATCGAAATCCTAAACATGCATCTAACATATAATTCATATATATAATTATAAATATATATCAAAAACATAAATAAATGATGCATTTGGCAACTAGCATGACCCCTTGAGTCTTCAAGTCTTCAAGGGTCGTCTTTTGCAACTTCATGGCTTTGTCTTCCAAGAACCTCTGTCTTCAAGACATAACCAAAAATAATGCAAATACTAGTATCTGCAATTAGGACTAATTTAAATATTAAGGTACAAAAATACTCAACGGTTCGCAGACTGTATTTAGATTTACAAAAGTATGAAACGAAACGTGGTCCGTATTTTCTACCCTAATCGGGCCCTACTAGTTGCCAATTTTATCAAACTTGCGGGAGAATATACATTCCATTCATCCATTCACTATTTGTGAATGACCCATGCATTTTACAACGATAAACAAGTAACAATGCACAAACACGCGTAAACTAGTAACTAATTTAGGTTGTTAATCCGATTAACGCGCCTAATTAAAACTAGTCAAAGTTGTTTAATTAATTGTGTAATTTAGCGCAATTAATAATTGAAGATCCCACTAAATTCCGCATCCATCTTAATTAATCCAATTAATTAAGCCGGTAAACCCAAATATTTGCCAAAATTTAATTTTGCAAATGCCGCTCAAAAACCCGAGGCCTAGCCTCCAAAATATAATTAAAATAATTAAAACCAAATATAATAAAATTAATTAGAATAATTAAAACGGCAAAAAATAGAAAACACGTATCCAACCACACGCAAGTGGTTCAAGCACCTAGACTTGCTAGGTGCGTACCATTGCTAGCAAAGGGTTCCTAGCAACCACCGGGCAATGCGGCTTGGTGCGTGCTCCCGCACCCCCCCAACGTAGCACTACTAGGCCAAGCCTAGCAGCGTTTGCTGCGGGTTGAAAGGTGCAAGGCAGCACGCACAAGTCTGCTTCCCCCTTCGCAACACACCAAAACACACACACATGCTCACTGCACGCAGCAGCACGTACCTCCAGCCATGCGTGCACAGCAGCGCGCTGTGTTGGGCTGCGGCTTGCTGGCTAGCCATGGTGCACCATGCTGATGGTCAGCTGGCAGTAGCCATGCCTTGTGGCGCGTACCAAGTGCACCAGCCCTTGGCAGCCACATGTGGGCTGCTTAGCAGCTCGGCTGGCCGAGGGTAATGTGCCTTGGTTTGCGTGCCACACTCTCGGGATTACATCTGAATTTTGCGTGACTTTAATTAATTAATTCCAAATTAATTTTAGAATTAATTTAATGAGCAAAATGAAAAATTATAACAAGTCCAAGTTAAATAAAATTCATCAAAGTGGACAAAACTAAAATAATTCCCAAGAACTATTCTTTAATAAAATTGGTTCAACTTGGTGCAATAAAATAAATAAGGGCAATACTCACTATTAATTTAATTAATTTAAATTAATCATGAGATTTGACAAAATAAATGGGAGTTGGAATTATAAACATAAAATTCAAATAAAGATTCTAACTTTAACTCGTGAATCCTTGAAAAATTATATCTTCCAATATGAAGATAAATGAAATTTCTATCACAAGATTCAAACTTTATGATTCCAATCAACTTAATACATGATTAAATCAAAAGTTCAACAAAAATTCATGGAATTTAGTAACTCAAAGTTCCAACCACTTAAAATAAATAAAGATTGGATCTTTAGTACTTAGAAGCCTCAAAGAATAAATTTTTCACACTTAATGCAATGGATTTGCAATTATGTGAAAATTTAACCAATCTTTCAAGCACTAATTACTACAAAGTACCCATGCTTAAAGAGGTCAAAAAATGCAGAAACATTACGAAAAGAACCATATACATAATCACCATAAATATGCCATTAAGATTCAAGGTTTAAAGATTTAAAAATTTTCGTCAAAACGAAAATCCCTTGAAAAAAGGCATTTCTGGTCAGATTTGGCCTTTTTTTACAGTCTTTTAAGAGTAAACACATTTCTAGAACGCTGTTTTCACCCAAAATTCACTATTTTTGGGCGAAAATCTGGGTTCGGGGCCATAATCAGCTTTAAAACGGGTTTAAAATTAATAAGACCAAGCTACCAATTTAATTAATAACATGAACTAGAAAAATAAATCATTAAAACACCTTGAAAATTATTTGTTATAAAAATAAATGAGTAAGGCTCCGATACCGCTGTTGGATTTCGATGTGTCAGACTCACCGCGGAAATGAAACCCGAGCCCAAGAACAAACTCATAATTAATATAAAAAAATGCATAAATAACAAGATAGAGAAAAGACTAAATTACCCTTGTAGCGTGCTTCGCTCAACCGGAAAGAGCTCTTACTTGAGAAAAGCTGAGCCTCACAAATGGCAAGGACCTCCAACGAAGTCCACCCATAACTCGACCCGACCGGTCTACTAGTTGGAGGTTAGCCAAGTCTGACCAAAAAGACTACCCGAGTAATTGATGAGCTTATAGGTTTTCTCTCAAGTGGAGATGCCTAATTGAGCACTTACTCAAGTGAGTTATCCCATTTCCCAAGTTGGGTATTTATAGGGAAACTCAATTGAGAAATCCACTCTCCCATCAATGTCGAAGAGTTGGTAAAATCAATTTTCTCCTTTTATTTTTAAATAAAAAACAAAAGAAAATAGCCAACAACTAATTAATCAACAAGTGGCATACTAAGAGGAAGGGTTAGGTAAGGACCACAAGGGAAAAGGGGGGGGACCAAACTTGATCCCCAAGGCTTTCAAGAAAATCGGCCAAAAGCTCCCACTTGTCCCAATAGCATGCTGCCACGTGGCAGACCAAGCCAAGGCACCCAAGCAGCACAGCTGGCGCTTGGTGTGCGACTGGCCTACTGCTAGCGTGGTTGGGCGCAACACCATGCGCGCCATGGTGCTATTAGCTGCTGCGGGCTGGCGCGCCATGCGTGCTGGCCAGCTGCTAGCATGCTGCGGCATGGCTGCTGGCTTTGGTTTGCTCGGGGCATTCCGATGCTAGGGGTATTTCGGTAAATTGTTGATTAATTAGTGATTTTACCGTCTCGTCTTTAATTAATTCGACTTGACTTACAACGCTCGGTTTTCAACGCTCCTAGCTTGATTTCCGACCTCTAAATATTTATTACTCGAGCGACATATTAATTCCTTCCGAATTAATTCGTCGTGTCGGATCATTAGTTGCTTGGGTGTGACCCGAAGGTTTCGGTCAATATTAAGCTATAATATTAATTATGCATTAATATTACTGATCGGAAGCGGCCTCCACCTAGGCATTCCAATCACTTGAACTTACTGAATAAATGTTTTTTCAATAGCTCCGAACCCTCTATCGGAATAATACACTTGTTCGAAGGACATCATTCCTATCAATAACAAATCCTATCATGTCACTAAATAATAAAAATCAAAGCTTTAATCTTTTAGTTTATATTAGGAAGCAATAAATATATCCTAACATGATACGAGGAATTAAAATAATAGTGTAAGCATGATTTCTATATCAAAAACATAATTAAGTAATTAAATTACTTACTTTGAAGCCTCGTATCTGTTTCTATCAAAGAATACACACGTTAGTAAACTTCAATAAAATATTAAATCAAACAATAATATTAATTGAAATTAGATTTGGAACCAAACCCTCAGAACTATCAACCATTCACGTTGAGGTCTAAGGGAACTTAAAGCTTGGCTAGGTGTATCTAAATCTCGTTAATGAGGAATGGTGTATTTTGCAAAGGGTGTAAAAAGGCTTAGAAAGAGAGAGAAAGAATAAGCTTTAGCTTAAAGAAAGAAAGAGAATAGATGATGATTGCTGATGACTGTTGTTCGTTGTTGGTGATTGAAAACGGGGAATAACAACCCTATTTATAGAGAAATTCGTCCGAAAACGATAAGAAAAGAGTCAGAATTCGACTCGGAGTAAAACTGGTACTGTCGTGACGTGACAGAGTTATCGCGATGCGTTAGAGCTGTCGCGGCGCAACAACGGCTGTACGATAAGATGCGTACGGATTTCCTTTTTCCAATTAAATTGGGTTAAGAGGAGTCCGTACTTATCTTTCATTAAATCAAATTTAATCTTTTAAAATACTAGTTTTATTCCAAATAAAATTCTTTATCTTTTCAAAATCAAATAAAAATATAATTATCAATCATAATCCCATTAGAACTCAAAATAACCTTCTAGAAGATTCTAGAAAACTAGAACAAATCCTAATGACTTTAGGAATACAATTAAAATTAATGGATCATCCACATGATCATTGAGTCGCCTATAAAATCAGATTTGGGTCCAATTTAGTATTTCGACCATAACTTCCTTGTTATAACTCGGAATTGGGCTTATAATATATCGTTGGAAATCTGTTTCCAAGTCCTATTCAAGTACACAATTTTTGGACCCATATTATGGACCAAGCTAAATTATTTTGGACGATTTCATAAATAGGATACGAAATGAATGATTTACGAAAAAAGAAATGAATTATTTTTATTAAAACATTTTAGAAAATAGAAGAATTCACGAGACTCTTTCACACTTCACCTCGTTCAATAATCAATGACGTGAAATATATTCATCACTGAATTTGGTTGTTTGGGGAAACACACTCAAGTTTCTACGAGTAGCAAGCAAATCATTATCTTTTTAATATCTCTTATCGTCGTTTTTCACATAAACCTCAATTTCTTATTTTTCTATCATTTTTTTTCCGTTAAAAAAAATTGCCATTTAATTTTCGGTATGAAGAGATTCCCTAAATATCTCTTTTCCTATTCTTATCTTTTTTACTCCATCCAACTATAGGATTTTGCTTAGTTTTGTTTTGTTTTAAATTAATAATCAACACCAATCTTTTTCTTTACTCCAATTTAATTATTCACCCTATACCTCACTGTTTTTCTACATCTCCTCTACACCCCTCAAACTTTAACCATGAGAACTAGCTTAAACACTCCTGTACCCACACGAAAAAATTCTCAAACATCGCCAACAACCTCAAGCCCCATGGAAACATCACCTTCTCCTGTTCAACCCGCAATACAACCACCAACCTCGCCAACCGACTCCCCTATGGTTGAATCTCCCATGGATATTCAACCCACCCCGGTTGTCGAGTCGCTCACACCCAAAGTACCTCCAAAGAAACCTAATTCCCCTCCTAAGCCTAAACCAAAACCTCGATGCTCAAAGAAAAGAAAGAGCAATGATGGAGAAGGCTCTATGATGGACGCTGCCATTGAGGGGGAAAAATCGCACAAATACCTACCCGTTTTATCGCTAAATTTACAATGGGTTTATTTGTTGGATGTGTGTGCTAAACATATGGTGTATCCAAAAATAATGGATGAATTTTGTAAGTCTTTTAGCTGTGTGAAAGGTGTTTGTTCGGGTATTGTTAAGGGAACTCAAATTTCTTTTGATGCTGATTATTTAGCTAGTTTGTTTCAAGTTCCTAATACGGGGCATTGGCTATATTTTAAGGGTCGATGCAATGTGGAAGCTAACGGAGTCTCGGCGGATGAGATGATTGAATTTATTGGAGGGGTTCCTGGAGTAATAAGTACTGATCATAATCTTTTTTCTCCTCGTCTTAAATTACTTTACAATCTGGTAAGAAAGGCCATCTTACCGCGACCCCATAACCGCAAAATAGCAAACCTTCTTGATACTTCAATTATATATTGCCTAGCCAATAAAATTCCAATCAACTTTCCCACTTTAATGACCCAACATCTTAGTCACTATATCCCAACCCTATCAATTTCATACGGATCATTATTAACCTTTGTATTTCAAAGTTTTGGTTTTGAGTTTGATGGAGGAACTTCAATTCCCTTGCAACCTGAAAATTGTCTTCAACCTAAAATGCTTCATGGAATAAACATAGAAGTGGTAGGGGGAAAAACGTGTCTTGTGAAGATGCCCAGTGAGAATGAAGATAAACAATCTGAGAGTTACGGTGATGAAATTGAAAAGAAAGGAACGGCTGTAGTAAAAGAAAAGAGGGTGTTTTTAAAAGGAAAGAGGAAGAGTTCAAGAATTGCATCTAAAACCGTAGCCCTTGTTTATGTTATTGACGAAGACGAAACTGAGGAGGTAGTATCTAAGTATCTTCTACTAAGGGTGTTGCGGAGGGAGTCACACTGGCACTACTACAAAAATTGGGAATGAGACCTCTAATAAAAGACCCGTTATTTAACTAATAGGTTTGTTTGATATAAAAGATCCAATATTAATTATAATGGGTCTCTTATGTGTATTAGGTTCCACAATTTTGATATTAAAAAAAAATAAGAGACATAATAGACTCGTTGTCGCACTTAACGGGTCTTTTAGATGTGGCCCCACAACTTTTCTTTGAGAAGAAAAAAATGAAAGATATAGCTGTAGACACCAAATTGTGTCTCCCAAAACCAAACCAGTGATGAATATCTTTCACGCAATTGATTATCGAACGAGGTGAAATGTGAAAGTGTCTCGTGATTTCCCTGTTTTTAATAAAAATATTTCTTTCTGTTTTCGAAAATCCTTCTTCTCGTACTCTATTTATGAAAAATGTCCAATCTAATTTATTTTGGCCCATAATATGGATCCAATAATTATGTAGTTGGATGGGGCTCGAAAAGAGTTTTCCAACAATATATTATAAGCCCAATTCCGATGAATAATGAGGAAGTTATGGCAAAAATACTAAATTGGATTCTAAACGAGTTTTATGGGCTACCCAATGATCAAGTGGAGGGTCCATTAATTTTCTAGAATAGTCTAGAAGGTTATTTTATGTTCTAAAGAGATTAGGATTAATAATTATTTTTATATTTTAGAAAAGATAAAGAATTTTAGTTGAAATAAAACAAGTGTTTAAAGAGATTTAAT
The DNA here is from genome assembly GCF_948465745.1 of Chenopodium album. Lineage (NCBI taxonomy): Eukaryota > Viridiplantae > Streptophyta > Magnoliopsida > Caryophyllales > Amaranthaceae > Chenopodium > Chenopodium album. The sequence goes on from NC_137847.1 coordinate 30,721,918, forward strand.
CTGATTTTTAATAATAAAGTACTCTAATTACCCAGTTATATTGGAAAAATGACTCTTTACGGCAAATTTTATCATGCAACACCATCTCACTGCGACAGGTCCATCGCGCCGCGATAGGCCTATCGCATCACAAAAGCGCCATCGCGTCGCGATAGTCCTGTCACACCGCGATGGGACAGTTTTAGTCAGATTGGAATTCGATCTTTTCTGATCAATTTGGTCATTACACTACTGCAGTCCAGGTTCTTTCCTCTTCAGGAGTTGCTCCTTATAATGAGGCCACTCTTGCGGAGTTATAGTTAAAGCACCCTTCTACTCTAGCTCCTTCCTTGCCTGATATACCTATTGATCACCTTCATCTAGTTACGACTTTTGCAGTTGTTTTGGATCGAATTACGAGTCTTCCACGTGAAACATCATGTGGTAGGGATTATTTATGTGCTCAGCACCTTATGTATTGCTTGAGTGGTGCTACTGTGGCAGTCTCAAATGAGTTGGTTGACTTTATTACCGGGGTGGTTAATCTCTTTCTAGCTGGAAGATGTCCTCTGGAATTAGGATAATATATTGCTAGTGCTCCACTCACACCTCTTGTCAAGCCCAGTGGTGGTATTTGTCTTATAGCTGTGGGTATTGTTTGGCGACATCTAGTTTTGAAGGTCGGTGATGTTATGGTTGGCCAGTTTTTGGGAAGTTACTTTAATGGTCTTCAATTTGGTGTCGGGGTTTCTTTAGGTGGTGAGGCTATTCTTCATTCTGTGAATCGGATGATTGAGGCTTATGGTTTTGATGTTGGCCTTTCAATGTTGATGGTGGATTTTCAAAATGCCTTCAATCTAGCTGACCGTGCGGTCATGTTGCGTGAAGTTCGTCATCGTTGTCCGGGCATTTCGCGATGGGTTGAATTTTTCTACTCTAATCCTGCCAGATTGTATTATGGAGACCATAACTTATGGTCATCTCAGGGGGTGCAGCAGGGTGATCCCCTTGGTCCTCTACTTTTTGCTTTGGTTTTATAACCCCTTATTTGTAAAATTAGAGATTCTTTTGAGGTATGTCTTCAGGCGTGGTATTTGGATGACATCACTATTATTGGGGACACTTTGGTGGTGGGGAAGGTTTTGCAATTGATTATGGAGGAGGGGCCTCATTTTGGGTTACATCTCAATGTTGAAAAACTGAAGTTTTCTGGCTTACAAAGGACCCTCAAAGCAGGCTTGTGGGTGTCTTTCCCCATAATATTGCTCGACCTTTACATGGTGTTAAGTTGCTTGGGGGTCCCGCTAGTTTTGATCCTGGTTTTAGTAGTGAGCTTGTGATGCAAAGGGTGACCAAGACCATTGCACTTATGGATAAGGTTGCTAAGCTTCATGATCCTCAGTGTGAGTTGTTGTTGCTTAGGGCATGTACTGGAGTTTCTAAGCTCTACTTTGCCTTACGTACTTGTCCTCCTAGCACTTTGAGGCGGCTCAGCGCGTATTTGACGAGGCTCTTCGATCTTCCTTGGAGCGTATTGTTATTTCTTCGGGGCCCGGGTTTGGTGATTGGCAGTGGCGGCTTGCCACCTTACCTTTTGCATTTGGAGGGCTTGGTGTTTATTCCGTAGGTTATGTTCGTCATTATGCTTTTCTTGCTTCTCGGTTGCAGTCTGCTGTGTTGCAGACAAAGCTTCTGCGTCGTACTGGTATTGTTGGTCTTGGTAAAGCCTTTGAGGATGTGTTGACTTTGTTTAATAGAACGATGGGTACTGACATTTTAGGTAATCCTTGTGAAGTCGCTGCTCCTAAACTCATGAAGAAATTGGCAGATATATATTTCACAAAGATTACCGCTTCTGCAGAATCTATCTTTTCTTTGTCTCCTCATCAATCGGTATTGTGGAAATCGCAGCAGGGCGATCATACCTCTACTTGGCTTCAGGTATTCCCTATTTCTGGGTTGGGTTAGACGATGAATGCAAATACATACCGATGTGTGATGTGCTACCGGATGGGTGTTCCATTGTTCTTTGTCTCGACGCTGTGCTCTGCTTGTTCTCGGGTTTTTACTGGGGATATTTTCGGCAACCACGCGGTGTCATGTGCTGGTATTGTAGGTATTAAATATTGGCATAATGTTGTTCGAGATACACTTATTGACATTTGCTACAGATCAGGGATTTCATCTAGAAAGAAGGTTGACATTGGGTTGTCTGGAGGGAACGACGGGGCCGTTATACTTGCCGATGTGTTACTTTATTCATGGGATCGTAGTCGTGATGTATGTGTCGACTTTACAGGGTCATCTCCTTTGACACAGACAGGGCTATCTGACTTTGTTCCTAGACGGGTTGTAGCTGATGTGGCTCAGCGGAAACAGGTTAAGTATGAAGCTTGTTGTCGGGCGATTGGATACGGTTTCATTCCCTTCTCCTTTTCTTCGCTTGGGGAATTAGAGAAGGAGGCTGTTGCGTTGCTGAAGCGGGTTCAGAGGTTCTCGACAATGCAAGACATTGGGGCTCGTACTGCAGCTCATATCTTCACTAGGGTAGGCTTTGCTATAGCTAGAGGAGTAGGGGCCCAGATTGTATCTCGGCTTCCCACTAATTTATTGTAGATTGTATGACTTTTGTTTTTGAGATATAATAATAATAATAATAATAATAATAATAATAATAATAATAATAATAATAATAATAATAATAATAATAATAATAATTTTTTTAAAAAAAACTAAGGAAAAGAGAACAATCAACCAACATAGGAATTGTTTTTTTATATGAATACATAACGCCTAACATAAGATAACCGTTCTTTTTCCTTGTATTTTATTTATTTTGCACATAGAATAGGAAGCAGTTATCTTAGTTAGGCGATCTGTATTAAAGAGTATATAGAACGCCTCCAAGAGGCGTCTTTTATACTTTATAAGGCACCCTAGTTGAAGAATGCCTCTAAGGTGTTCTATATTCCTTGTTTTAGGCGTTATGTATTGCCTATTTTGTACTAGTGAATGCAATTCTTTCTAAACAAATAAGAAAGTGCACGTTTCAAGATATCCAAGGTTGATTGAAACATGAAATATGCTAAGCACAGAGAACTAATAAGACATAATTCACCTTCATCCCAAACAATCTTACCACGTTCTCCCTACTAGTTTCAAATCCACTTCTAGTGAGCATTTCAATGATTACTCGAAGAATTGGAAAAGAAGAGATTTTAAGGCTACGCGGCATCTTGACTATGCAAACCACAACATAGAATTGACTCACATCTCCCTCCATCAACTTGTGACTCAACCAAAATGGTCAAAAGGTCTTGAAAAGGGCTGTAATGTAAGGGCGAAAAGGGTAAAGGTAGGCTAAAATTTGAAATTTGGTGGTATATCTAAATTGTGAAGCAAAGGGTGATCAATCCTCAACACCATAATTGAGCAATCACCAAACAAAAACACCAACACCCCAAGCTTATTCAAAGCCAAAATCACAAACATATATACAAAAAGCATAAGAACGCTTCCCCCAAAGCTTAAATGGAGCATTGTCCTCAATGCTCTAAATAAGAAGAGATACACTTACATCAAAATATTTTTTGAACTTTTTCATTTTTCACATTATTTTTCACTTTTGCCAAAGCATTTGCATGTGATTTGCTTTTCTCATTTTTTTTTCATTTTTTCACTTTATTGCATTGTCCTCACCTCTTTTAACTATGGACGAATTTTTCAGCTTTGCATTTCCCTTTATTCACAAAATATTCACAATACGATCTTGCTTTCAACCATGAGAATAAAATAACCAAACTCATACACCATAATCTCCAACAATAATGATCAATTGCTTCACAAAAACCAAGAATCGAAATAAGAATAAAACAAAAGGCACAAAAGCTAAAGATATGGCTTGAAAAGAAGGTATATGGCTCAAATGGTTAGCAAGGAGTCAAATGTAAACCCAAAAAAAAGAAATGAAATCTATCCTAAATGGTTCGGTCGCGATCTCGAGAGATAAGAGTCAAGTTCTAGATAAAGCATGCAATAGTCAAGGATCCATGTGCCACTCAAGCAAAATATGTAGAAGGCTAGAAAAGAATGAAACCTCACATGGTTGTAGCAATAACTCACTATTAGTTTCAAATTCACCAAAGGGAGCAACACTATCTTACCACAAACTAGAGGTGAGCACGGATATCCGATCCGAAATTACATTTCGGATCAGATATCCGTATCCGAAAATTAGAATATTTGATATCCGAAATCCAATCGGAATTTTCGGATATCCGATATCCGGATATCCGAAATTTTCGGATCGGATACTTTGGATATCCTATATCGGAAAATATTTAAATAAAATTGCAGAAAAATTTTGATTTTATTAATAAATAATTGGTTTTAATTTCTCATAAAAAAATCAAAAAAAATAAATAATATAATTTAACCAGATCTAAAGGGTTATGTACAATTTGACAAAAAAAAAAAAAAAAAAAATAACCATCAAAATACAATTAGAAATCAAAAATCCAAATTAAACACAAATAACCATCCCCCCTCGAATTTAACACCAACTCCAAAATGTAAACTCTTTGTCCAACTCAAATTTTGGGCAATTATGAGCTTAAATAAAGAAAAGAGGTATACTCGTAGAATTGTAGTATAGTAGGACCCCTTATTTTTTTCTTCTTGTTATGTAGTTTCTGTTTTAGACATACTTTGTTCCTCTTTTCTCTGTGTTGAGCTTAACAATGGCGGTCATTAATAGAGAAGAAATGGTGAATAAGAGAGTAGAGGATAATGGGCCGCCGCGCAAGAAGTCGTGAGAACCAAGAAGCGTCAATGGTGTAGCAGCCGTGAGGAGGGAAGTCGCAATTGTGAGGAGAAGGAAGCTGCAACCGAAAGCCGTAGTTGGTGGAGGAGAGAGGAGAGAGGAGAGAGGTGGGCGGCTGTTTGAGACTTTGAGGGGAGTGAAAATAGGGTTTGGGACTTTGGGTTTTAGGGGGTTTTGAAAAGGAAAATAGCCGTAGTAACTTGTTAGAATTAAAAAATAAAATATTATAAAGAGTGTCATATTTTCGGATATCGGATATCCGAAATCCGAAATCCGAAAATTGGATATCCGATATCCGATTTTTTCGGATCGCATATCTGATTCGAAATTGATTTCGGATCAGATATCCATAATTTTCGGATCGGATACGGTTCGGATCGTCAGATTTTTGGATTTTCAGATAGTTTTGCTATGCCATACCACAAATAAGTAAATTCCGGCTTCAAGGTCCCAAAAGTTACCTTAGCATACTCTATCCTAGAATCAACCGAACATACTCTCCAAACTGTGCACGCCGTTACCATTTAAGAAGAAAAGCATTCAACTATACAAGTCTAAAAGTATTATGTCCAAAGGAAGAACAAAACAAAGACACATTGCAAATTTTCCTTGATAGAAACAAAAATCTTTTTGGAGTTTTTCAAAATAAAGAACATGGAAATGCATATTCAATCATGCATGACATATATGAATCAACATCCCACCAAACATGATATAATACGCTTCCCCAAGTTTGAATGAGACAATACACTCAAATCATAAATCATAGAATCCATGGGAGGGGAAAACAAAGATATCAATCCAACACGCTAACACATGTCCAATAAGTCACCAACCATTAGAGAAATAGAAAGAAAAGATATTACCGATGTTAGGTAGGTGTAAATACCCGCAAATGACCCAATTAAACTTTTCAAAGCCAATTTACTCCAAAGCTATGCCTTGTATGCCACATGCTAGAAAAGAGGAGTCAAACTCCCTTGATTCTTGATCCAAACCAATGCACCAAAGTATATTAAGTCATGTACCTAGAAAAAGGCAAACAAACATTTCCATGAGAGAAAATCTATTTTAAAATGAAAAAAGAAAATGAAATCAATAAAACACAGGTTACTTCCCAAGAAATGCTTGCTTAAGGTCCAAGCTTGACTGCTCTATTAAATAATGTTGCAACAAACACAAGAGCTTGTACATTTCATAAGATAGAAGGTAGGCAAATGACAGGAAGAGGACGTGCAACAAGGATAATGCACGCAAATAAGGAGAGAGATGCCAAGAAAAAGAAGAAGAATAAAAAGCAAATTCAACAAAATAAGAAGAAGAACAAGAAGAAGAAGAAGAAGAAGAAGAAGAAGAAGAAGAAGAAGAAGGCAAACTCTTCTCAAAATGTTTTTGGGTGGCATAATCACCCTTTTCCTCAATAGAAGGCAAATGAGGGACATGTAAACCGTCATAAAATAGGGGGTCTCCAATGGGCTCATTAACAAAGGAAGGGAAGGATATAGGAGTGTAGGGAATATGACTAAATTTCCTTGAAAAGGGGACATAAGAAGAGGGAATGGGGGATATGGTCTCACAAATGAACTCTTCCTCGCCACCATGCCTCACATCACCAATAAGAGCATGAAAATCAATCATAGAATCAATCAATAGAAGAACACTCATGATCTCCTTCTCCCTGAAACATCCAACTTCCAAGAGAGACTACATAATCCCCTCCATTACAACTATGAACAACAACTCCCTCATCATCCTTAAAGCCTAAAGTCTAAAGCCATGCATGAATGATATAAATTCATTTCAAACTCATCTCTCTCCCATGAAACATCCTCAATGAACTCATTCAAAAGGCTATGGGTTTTCATTTGACTCTCAAAGAACACATTGGATATAACCTCAAACGAGTCTAAATACTCATGGATAGAAGAATCACAATCATGCACAAGAGACTCATCAAGATGGGAAAGAGGGTTGGGGTTTTCAAAATCTACGCTCTCTTAATTCTCAACTTCTTCATCACTCAAATGCTCACAAATAGGATCCTCACACTCTTTTGGTTAACCAAAATCATCATTATCATCATCATCCTCAACACACACATTAGATTGGGATTTTTCACAAACAAGCATTAAAGATGACAATTGATTTTCAAACTCTTCTTTTCTTTTCAATTCTTCATAAAAAAGATCCTCACGCTCTCTAATCATCTCCAATTGGCTCCTTAAAATTTCCATCATTTGTCTCTCCAAGGGCCTAAGATAAGGATTCATCTCCTAATCCCTCAAAGATTCATCAATTTGGTTATATGAAATGAGAGACTTATCATAAGAGTTTTGAGGATTAAAAGGTGAAGAGGTTTGAGGATCAAGAGTAAAAGAAGAGTCACAACAAAGGTTAGGATCATCAACATGGTAAACATGAGCATTTACATCACATTGGGGAGTGGGGGCGCAATCAAACACATGAGATTCGTTATTAAGGGAACGAAGCACATCACAAGAAGGCATGGTAAATAATGAAGAAAATTAAAACACACCATTAGCATCAACTTGAGCATGTACCTCATCATCATGAACAAAAGGGGAAATAGAGTTGAAATCATTTATAATAGGTTCACTAATGGGATCATGTGTAAAATCATGGGAAGTCATGCTAATATTTGAAGAATCAACACATTGCACATCAATATTAGAATCATGATTACCCCTATTATAAACATCCCAAGCAAACCAAACATAAAAATCCCAAGCATGATCGATTGATAATGCTCTAAATTCACCATTATGGCATGCATTCAACTTCATCACTAGTTTGCTCATTCAAACCAAAATAACAAATCTCACAAGCTTCCCAAAGATTACAACATTTATAACCAATAACTCCCTCAAGTTTATTGAAATATTCACAAAAAGGCTCATCGTCAAATTGAGGAAATGCGAGACATGCCATTTTTTTTTAAAAAAAGCAATAATCAAATAAAAACAAATTATATACAAAGACCTAGACTCAAGCAATCAAAAACACTTAAACATAGACACCGTTCTCCAACAACGGCGCCATTTTGACAAGGGGAAAACTAGGTCGTTGACTAATCTTCCCTAAGCCAAACTAAATTTATAATCACTTAACAAACCTAAATACAAGTATAGAGGTAAGTCAAGGCTCGACCCTTTAGGAACATGCTCAATTGTGCGCCTAAGCTTGGTCGAAGTCATGGGTGAAGAGGTAACACTAACAACTATCATAACAAAGAACCAAACAAATAAAACACTAGGGAATGGGGATCAACAAGTAATCACGACAATTGCAACAACTTGGGAAGAACATGTCAATCAATGGTTGTGATGAATAATGATAAGAGCTATCAATTGGAATCAAAGAGCTATCTCCTAATTGTTAAGCTAGTGGTCTCTATGAATAACAAACTAGGAGAATCACAATCCAAACCAATCGATAATTGCAATTCCTAATCAATGTGTCGTATCATTAGAAGTTGCAATGCAATATAGCATAATTCTCAAGGCCTAATCAAATTACACACATGCAAACTTACAATAATCGCTTTAATCTAAATAATCAATCAACACAATTCCCAAATTAATCACAATCAATCAAGCAAACAAGTTTCACCCAATCCCTAGCCAAACAACTATTCAAGAATCATTATCTAATCAACAAGCAACTAAAGAAATCAAGAATCAACAAATTATGAAGAAAAATTATACTAATCAAGAATCAAACATCAAAATCAAATCAAACAAACATGAAATTAAACAAAACAATTAAATGAGATAGAGTTAGAAATCCTCATTGATTGATTATGGAGATCTTCAATACAATTGTCACCTTGAATCTTCAATCTCTCAAATCCCCAATGAAATCCCTCATTTTATCTCTCTAAATCTACTTCTAAAACTAGAGAGAGAAACTCTCAGCTAAGCTAAGAATATGATCAAAATTATGTATAAAAAATTTCTTCAAAAAATCGAGTCTTAAATGATTTATAAGAGGCGGGAAGACGAGCTCGAAATGAACCAGGAAGCAGGGTTACGCGCCCGTGCAGGCGGGCTATGTGCCCGCGTAAGGTGGCCTGCACGCCCTCTCCTCCTCGATCGCGCCCGTGATAAACTGGGTACAGAATGGACCTCGATTGCGCGCCCGATCTAGATGAAATCCGCGCCCGCGCACCTTGAGCAGGACACTTATTCGGTGCATGCATGATGTGAATGGGGACCCCCTCATGATAGTCACTAAGCAATTCAAATGGACTTGACAGTGGATTCAACACCGCGGTTTCATGAGAGCGCGGCTTGAGAGCGCAAGAGCTAGAACTTGGAGCATCCACTTCCTTGTATCTTGAACTTTCCAAATGCATCTTCCAACTTAGAAAACCAACAATATCAAGACTCAAACCTCGTACAATACCTATAACCGCAAAAAGAAGAGAAATAAAAGAGAAAACACTAGAAAACCATAAAAATACAAAATAAGAGAGAAAAGGGAAATTAAAGAAAAAATGCATAAAACTAAACATTTATTATTGAAGAAAACCATGAAAAGAAGGTAAAAAAAACCTTAAAACTCATCAAATGATCAAGTGCCATAAATGGCACTCATCATGCTTAGATGAATGGAGTTCCCGAGAAGGAACATAGAAGAATCTGTGTTGCAGACTTGGCAAAAACAAGCGAAGAAAATCAAGTAAATATTTATCATGTTCCTTTTGGGAACAAAGGTTTTTCAAAGTTCATTTTAGGAACAAAGGTTTATTTAGTTCCTTTTGGGAACAAGTGTGTGTCTTGTTCCTTAGGGGAACAAGCTTTGTTCATTATTCATGATCCTGAGTGGGAACTTGGAGCGAAGCAAATCGAAGCTACAGAGTTGGAGCTTCAAACAAGAGAAGACATGAAGACTACATTTATTTTAGAATTTATGTAAGTGTTGGGAACTTGTAGTGATATGGAACTCAGAAGGAACATACTTGGTTTTTAAGGAAAAATATGAACGTATATTTTTAAACTCTTTAAAAATATATTAAAAAAAAAATTTCTTGAAAAGCTAAGATTTTGGTGTAAAATCTATTTTGGTAAAAGATTATTTATTTCCGTAAAATGAATTTTGGATATTATTTTACAAAAATATCTTTATTAAAATTTCTTTTTCTCCGAGCTAGTTTTACATGTTTTAATCTTTTCTGACTTAGTCTTAGGAATACCGTTAAAGATATTCCTGTCACTTGGTCATTACGTTCCCATGTTTACCTCAACAATCAGTTATGGGTTCATGTCCTATAATCATGGGAACATGAATGTTGTGGGGTGAGTGGGAAGTTGTGTAGAGTTTATGAGTTCTCTAAAAATTAAAGAGTTGTAAACTTTGAACCACTCATCAGACTTAACTTGAAAAACATTTTAGAAATATCTTTGATCTTTCTTTTAGAGTCTAAGTTTCTATTGCTTAAGTTTTTCCTGTACACTAGATTACAAAGTTGTATTTTGGGTTTTAGGAAAAAGGGTTAAGTGAACTCTTGTTGTAGTTAGGCTTTGAGTTGAGCCTAAGAGTGTAAGAGAGAGCTTTAGAGTCGAAGCTTATGAGTACGGTTGGTTCAGGGAACAACTGTGGGAACTTGAGTTTATTGAGAAACTTAAGTAGAGGTCCATATAGGTTGTAATAGAGTCGTTGCCCTATAGTGAAAGAGTTTAGTAAAATCCGTAGTAGTTGTGGTTTTTCTTCTTGATTGGGCCCATGAAGTTTCCACGTAAAAATCCTCTCTTGCATTTTCGTGTTCCTTATAGCTTTCATTTAAAATTCCGCTTTAATTTTGCTATAAGTTCTCATCTATAATGCACCCCCCATCTTATATTTTTTCATCTGTTTAACACCAATGTTCCACTTGAAGGCCTTCTCTGCAACCATGGCTCTCAAGGGATTGCATGTAGCACTCTTCCCTACCACTACTAGAAAACAAGGAAATAGCGACGGAATGGTTTTGACGGACACATTATTCCATCGGAAAAGTCGAAATATCCGACAAATTTTTATCCCGTCGGACATTTCCGACAAATTTAATAATTCCGTCAGAAATTTCTGACGGAATAAAAATCCGTCTGAATATATGTACTTTTCCGACGGAATTAAAATCTGTCGGAACTTTCTGACAGAATATTCCGTCGGAATATAATTTTTAAAAAAACTTTTCAAAAAACCCTACGAAATACCCTTCTTTTTTTCCGCCACTTCTCATTCTGTTTCCCCCTACTCCTCTTTCTTTTTCCACTTCTCACTTTTCCTTCTCTCTGTCCGTTGTCTTCTCCTTCTCTCTCCTCCTCCTCTTCTTCTCGTTCTCCTTCTCCCTTCTCTCTCTGTAATACCCCGTATTTTCATACGTATTTTCCTAATTAATTAATTATTATTTCATAAAATGGGTATTTTAGTAAATTAACTTATTATTTGAATTTTGGAGCCAAAATCCTATTTGAATTTTGGTGCCAAGAATATTTTGAAACCTAATTATTATTTTTAGATTTTGGATAAGATTTATTATCCATTTATTTTATTTAAAAAACCGGATTATTTATATCTTTCGGATATTTTAATTAAAGAAAAAACTATATTCTATTAATTATTTAAAAGTTTCGAAAATTCCCAAACTATGACTAGGTGTTTCAGATTTTCTATGTATAGAAAATATAATTTTTCTTAGTTATTTCATTGTGAATAATTGGTATTTATTTAATTAATTATTTTATACAATAAATATTATTTACACAATTATTTTTAAAGCCTAAAATCTAGCAAAAAATTTCCCTAAATACAACAATATGGTCCGAAAATTTGGAGCTATGGAAGCTCAAAATTTTCGACCATGTTGGTCGGATTTAGGGGATTTATTTTGGAAAATTGTATTTTTAATTATCTCATCAAAATCTCTTATTTTCCTTTATTCTATTTTTCCATCTCCTAAAAAATTGATAATATTATTTTCCTACCTTTTATTTCCCTTGATTATTCCCCAAGTAATCTCCCTCACCTTATTACTTTTCATGACAACACACCTTCCATATTTTTATTATGCACAATCACCTCAATATCAAAACTTTCCATATTTCTTTATTCACCTCTCCAAGTATTTCCTAAACTCTTCTTGCCATAATTCTTCCTACATTTTCCTACCATAATTCATGCCCATGCTAGCCTATAAATACCCCTTTATTTCATGACCAAACACTCACACAAATTCTCTTAATTCTCTCTTATTCTCTTCTCTTATTTTCTCTTCTTTTCCTTTTACTTTTCTCCTCCTTTTTGTGCGCCACCACCACCGAGCACCACCTCCACCCACGACATCCACCTGCAGCAGCTGCCAGTCACCTCCAGCGAATCCAGCCACCGCCGCCAGCCCTTGCCGCCACCTCTCCTCCTCTTTTCCTTTGTTTTTCTACTTTTCTTTTTTTCTTCTCTTATTTAATTAATTACAATTATTATGGGGGATTTAGAAAAATTATTATTACTTTTAATGAAATAAAATCTGATTTTTAATGGTGTTTATGAGAAAATAATTTTAAAGGTTCATGTACATATAGTTGGGGGTTTTTAATTTAATTGTTGTGATTTTTTGTTAACCTTATATTAATTAAGGTTATATTTATTTGTAGGGTGTGTTCAATCAAGGTTCTTAAGATTCTTTTTGAGTTGTTTTTCTAGCAAGGATCGAGGTACGTTTAGGTGTGAGAGTGATTGGTTGAATAACATGTTTTATATGATTTTTATTGGTGATTGAATTAAATTGATTTGAATTATGATTTATGGAATAAAGTATGATTTTAATGTATGTTTAAATAAATTGATCTTGATATTGTGATTTTCTTGGAGTTGTAATTGATTAAATAAAGTATGTTTAATTAAATGGTTTTAATAAATAATTGGATTATTGATTTTTATCATGTTTTTAAAGATTTGAATTATTTAGCATGCTTTAAAGACTTAAGTTTAAAAGTATGTTGAATTTAATTAAAAAGGAGTTTGAGGTATTTATTGGAATTTATGATTTAAAGAGGTGTATTGATTATTTAAAAATCTTTACAAGCATGTTTATTTTTATTAATCCCACTATGTGGATTCATTGAAGACTATGGACTTTGTATTACCTAGTCTTCTCCAAGAATAGCCTTGAAATAGTAGGAGACGAGCTTGGGGGGTGTGCACACTTAGAGACGAGTTTGAGTTAAATGGATTTTATAAATCTTTATGATTATTTTATTGAGTTTTGAAATAATTGATTTCAATGATCATTCTTATTGAGTTATTGAAATTATATTTCAATATATTAAGAATTGGTTTTAAGTCATGAGTTTTGGAACCTATTGATTAATCATTGGAAATTGGTTTGAAAGCATGTTTGGAAATAAATTGAGTTTAATTATCTTGCAAATAAATTGAGTTTACTTAGCATATTTTGCTAATCAGTATTTCCTATTTGTTTTGGTTCGCCTTGTTTACCTTAATGGTAAGTAGTGTTGACTAATTTCAGGTGAAGTCAATATGTGAGCATACGGAGTCTTGGGAATGTCTTCATCTAGATTAGGAATCCTGGTTCTTGTTTTTAAATATGAGTACTCATGACAATGGTTATTATTTACAGTATTATTAATAAAGTGGTATTAGTTTTCCGGTCCTAAAAAGATTAAAATTGGAGTAATAATAAAAATTGTGGGTAGACTTAAGAGGGCATATAAGATAGATAGAGTTTCACATTGTGAGTGAAAGTCAAAAGCTTTATTTTTATATAAAAATATTTCTTATTTATGGAAAGATGAATGTGAAAAGGATTCTCGAGTTCTCTACGGAGGCCTATAATGGGCGCGCCTCTCTGTCTAGGAAAGGCTCTCCACGACACTGTAGGTAACTTTCTCGGGAGACGCAGGCTCGACTGTTCTATATCATGACTCAAGTACATTATTATTATTTTTCGAAAATAAAAAGAATTGTAATTATTCAAAACTTGAGTATGTGATTATGTATGCATTAAATTCGGTGTTAAAACACCTTAGGGTATGTGTAGGAGGTTCGAAATTTTTGGTTATTACCCATGGTTGGGTGATCTTGAGTTACACTTGGTTGGTTGAGTTATGAATTGCTTATTGTAATTGGATTTTGAATTGAATTGTTTATGTGATTTAGCATTGAATTTATTGTTTTGCATGTGTATGTAAAACAGATGGAGAATATTGATGATATGAGAAAGAATTACTTTAACTTACACTACTTGAAATTTAATGGAGTCACAGTTAGTGAATTCATAATTGGAATTATTACTTTTGCCTTAACCCTTTATGAGCAGTATAATCTGGAAGCCTTGACCCAACCACCTTGGATGATTCTTTTGGCCTTGGCCCATTTACCTAAGGTTGAGAAATATCAACCTCTCTTTGATAAATATGGGGATGTGATCAAGAAGAATGTGATGTGGAATGAAAAGCATCATCATGAAGGGAAATGGTTAACAAGCATGTCTAGCCTTAAGAGGGACTTACACTATGTGGAGCGTAAGTATGAACCTAGAAGAAAAGTTGTGTACATTCCCAAGCCTTCAAAGGATTGCACCTTTGGAGAAGATGAACAAATGTACTACCTAAATGCCCAATTACCTTTTGCTTATCGAATGGAGCGTCATGAATTGGTGGAATCCAATGATGAGTCCATACCACCTCTTGGTATGAGCAAGAATTACCTTTCTCCTAGCCGTACTCCAAGCTATGAACCTCCAAAACGTCATAGCCCTAAAGTCCATTTCCATGTTGCAAAAAGGCCCAGAACTCGTGCCCAAGCTGCCAAAGAAAAAGCATCAAATGCCCAAAAACCTAATGCTTCTGTAAGCCAACCTCCTGGTAATGTGAGCCCAATAAAAAGCCTAAGTTATTCTCCTGGCCCGGACAACGATCTAAGTGATTCTGGGCCAAGCTCTTCAAGCCTTACTCCAAGCAATAGTAGCTATAACCCAACTCTCATGGCCAAACCAAGTGATAGGCAAGATGATCCTGATTATGATCCTATTGAAGATGGTTATGCTTGTAGTGTTGCCTGATTGAATGATTGAACTATGATTTTTGTTTAATGTTTTAATAATTGTCCTAAATGACAAAGTTGTATTTTCATTAATTATTAATGAAATACAATGATTTATTTGAAATTTCTCTATGTTATTTAGTGAATTAAATGCTTATGTGATAGAACCTGTTTTAGTTTTCAAGTACGATAATTATACCCAAGAAGTATGTCTGCAAGAATGAGAAATCAAGTGACAAGTAAGCGCACTGGTTCCAAAGTAGGGAAGGTCCTTAGAAAGCTAACCCATATTACTGAAAACATCACAAAAGTGGTGAACAAAGGGAACCGAAGCTTTGACCTTGACTCTTACAGTGAGTATTTTAAGAGAGTTACTTAAGCCAAAGAACCTCTTTACTTGGGAAAGGAGGACCCGACCAGCCTTGAAAACTAGATTAGGGAGTTTGATAAGTTGTTTGATGCAATCAATTTCCCAAGTGAGCTGAGGTGAACAATGGGGTTTACTATTTGAGGGAGGAAGTTGACTTATGGTGGGCTTAAAGAAAGGATGAGCTGTTGAAGAGACCAAACTTTTGGTGGGATGAGTTCAAGGAAGCCTTGAGGGCGAAGTTTTACCCTTCCTACATGAGAAAGCAGAAATGCATGGAGTTTACCAAATTGAGGATGGGGAACATGTCAATTAGTGAATAACATAACAAGTTCATTGTGTTGATGAGGTTTGCCTTGGAAATAGTCCCTACCAAAACCATCAAAGCTTAGAGATTTGAGGAAGGCCTAACCTTAACCCTTCAAGGGAAGCTAGGGGGAGTGACCTTTGAGACCATTGATGAAGTGTATGGCCGTGCAGCCCATCTATACGAAATCAATGGGAGGGAAATGGAGCATGTTGGAGAGAAAAGGAACAACCCGGACTCTTTTCACGGGGGTGAAAAGAGGCATGAGCCCAATGGTAACTATCAAGGGAATTCTGAGAGGAGAGACAATAAGGGAAGCTTTAGGAAGGAGAATGGAGGACAATCGTTCAATGCTAGGGGGATGGGAATCAAAGGAGTGAGAAGCCTCAGAGAAAGTATTTCTATAAGCGGTGTGAGAAAGACCACCCAGGGAAGAACTGTGAGGGAAAACTGATAACTTGTCGCTAATGTCAGAAGTTGGGACACCGTGAGTATGAGTGTTTTAAGAAGGTGGCTAACGTTAAGTCAGGGAAGGTGAAAGAGTTTAGTACTCCCAATAAACTACCCTAGTCTAGCGGACCTACAACCAAGGATGGAACCAGTGGCAGTGTGGGAAGTGCTCCAAAGGGTTGTAAGTTCGTGATGAATAGTCGTGAGGCTGAGTCTGCTAATGATGTTGTAATTGGTGTTTTCTCTATAAGTTCTTTGCTTGTGAAAGTCTCTTTAGATTTGGGGGTGTCCCATTCTTTTGTTTCTGTGAGAGTAGTTGGAAGTTTTGGGTTAGAAAGTCCTGAGTCGGTTTCTCTTGATGTGTCTATTCCGTCTGGGGAAGTGAGGAGTTGTTCCAAGTTGTTTTTAAGTGTGCATATTTCTATTTCTGGGGAAGAGTTTCTGTCGGATATGATCGAGTTCGATTTAAAGGATTTCGATGTAATTTTGGGTATGGATTGGTTGGGAAGGTATGAAGCAAAGATATATTGTGCGGCCAAAAAGGTTACTCTGACTAGCCCAAGTAAGGCTCGAGTGGTGTATAAAAGGGATGGGAAAAGTTCAAGGTTGAGAATTGTTTCTGCAATGCAACTACAGAAGTTGGTTAAGAAGGGTTGTTAGCTATTTTTGTGTAGTGTTCAAGAGGTTGAAAGTGAGGAAAAGAAAGGTGATGAGAGTATTCCTGTTGTGGAAGAGTTTCCAGATGAGATTCCTGGTATGCGATAAGTAAGGGATGTTGAGTTCACTATCGACCTAGTGCTTGGTACTGGACCTATTTCCAAGGCTCCATATAGGATGGCTCCAGCTGAGATGACGGAGTTGAAGACTTAGTTGGATGATTTATTAGAGAAAGGTTACATTCGACCTAGTTCCTCGCCTTGGGAAGATCTAGTGTTGTTTGTTAAGAAAAAGGATGGAAGTATGAGGTTGTTTATCGATTATCGAGAACTGAATAAGGTGACAGTGGAGAATAAGTATCCATTGCCAAGGATCGATGATTTGTTTGATCAGCTGAAAGGGGCAAGAGTATTTACAAAGATAGATTTGAGGTCAGGTTATCACCAGTTAAGAATTGTGGAGCAAGATATTTCAAAGAGTGCTTTCAAGACCCGTTATGGTCATTATAAGTTTATAGTCCTGCCATTTGGATTGACTAATGCACCAGCAATGTTCATGGATTTGATGCATAGAATTTTCAGGCTATTCTTGGACAAGTTTGTGGTGATGTTTATCAATAATATTTTAGTGTATTCGAAGAATGAAGAGGAACATAAGGAGCATTTGAGGCAAGTGTTGTCGAGTTTAAGGGAACACCAGTTGTATGCCAAGCTATCAAAGTGTGAATTTTGGTTGGAAAAGGTAGCATTTATGGGCCATGTGATTTCTAAGGATGGAGTTGGAGTGGACCTAAGCAAGATTCGAGCTTTTAGTGATTGGCTAACCCCAAAGAATGTGTCAGATGTAAGGAGTTTCTTAGGTTTGACAGGATATTACAGGAGGTTTGTGAAAGATTTTTCGAGAATTGCAAAGCCCATGACAAGTTTGATGAAAAAGGAGCATAAGTTCTCATGGACTCAAGAGTAGAAGAGGTGTTTAAGATCTTAAAAGAAAGGTTAACCAGTACCTATGTTGACTTTGCTGGATGGAAGTGATCTATATAAAGTGTATAGTGATGCATTGAGGTTTGGACTAGGATGTGTTTTGATGCAAAGTCGAGGGTGATTGTGTATTCTTCGAGGCAATTGAAAGCTCATGAAGGGAATTATCCAACCCATGATTTGGAATTAGCTGCAATAGTGTTTGCCTTGAAGATTTGGAGACATTACTTATATGGGGTGACTTGTAGGATTTACACGGATCATAAGAGTTTGAAATACATTTTCACCCAAAAGCATTTGAATGGGAGGCAGAGAAGCTGATTGGAGTATATGAGTGACTATACATTGGATATTCAATATCATGAAGGGAAGGCTAATGTGGTGGCAGATGCGTTGAGCAGGAAGTCAGAACATTCAATGAATGTGATGGTAGTACCACATCAGTTGTGTGTGGAATTTCAGTAGTTGAACTTGGAAGTAATGGAGCATGGTGAAGTGACTAGGATGTTGAATGCTTTGGTGATTCAACCATCCATTTATGATAAGAAAAGGGAAAGCCAATTGGAAGATGAGAAGTTAAAGTCAATTAAAAAGAAGATTGATGAAGGTTAAGTGTTGGATTTCACCATTGGTGATGAAGGAAGTATTCGTTTTAAGGGAAGATGGTGTGTACCACAAAGTCGTGGAGTGAAATAGAGATTAATGGAAGAAGCCCATAATTCTCCTTATTCAATGCATCCTGGAGGGGATAAGTTGTATAAGGACATGAAGAAGACTTTTTGGTGGCCCAATATGAAAAGAGAAGTGGTTTAATTTGTGGCTAAGTGTTTAACATGTCAGAAGGTGAAGATTGCATCATAGGCCTCAAGGAAAAGTACAATCCTTGGAGGTGCCTAAATGGAAGTGGGATTCAATTTCTATGGATTTTGTTAGAGCCTTACCAAAGACCAAGGCAGGGAATGACACTATTTGGGTAATAGTGGACAGGTTAACGAAGTCAACAGTGTTCATACCCATGAGAAGTACTTGGACTATGGATTAGTTGGGTAGAGCTTATGTGAAGTTTGTGGTATGGGGTACCCACGGATATCATTTCGGATAGAGATTCAAGATTTTTGTCTAACTTTTGGAAAAGTTTGCAAAAGGCGATGGGAACAAAGTTGTTGATGAGCACATCGTTTCATCCTTCGACAGATGGTCAGACGGAAAGAAAGATTCAGACATTGGAGGATATGTTGAGAGCTTGTGTGATGGAGTATCAAGGGTCTTGGGAAGACCACTTTGATTTGATAGATTTCTCTTACAACAACGGTTACCATGTAAGCATTGGAATGGCACCGTGTGAAGCTTTGTATGGTCGGAAGTGCAGAAGCCCGGTTTGTTGGAACGATATAAGTAAAACTATGGTACTTAGACCAGAGATGATTGAGGATATGGTAAAGCAGGTCAAGTTGATCCAAGAAAAGATTAAAGCAGCCCAAGATCGACAGAAAAGCTATGCTGATTTGGAAAGGAGGGAGGAAGAATATGAAGTAGGGGAGAAGGTTTTGTTGAAGATTTCACCCATGAAAGGTGTGATGAGGTTTTAAAAGAAGGGAAAACTAATCCCAAAGTACATAGGGCCTTATGAGATCGTCTCGAAGTGGGAAAAGTGGCTTATAAGTTGGATTCGCCAAATGAGCTTGAAAGGGTTCACAATGTGTTCCATGTAAGCCAAATTCAAAATTATATTCCTAATGTGACACATGTGTTGCAACCAGAAACCATTAAGATGGATGAGAATTTGATTTATGAGGAAAACCATCTAAATTTTAAAGTGAGGAGCAAAAGAAACAAGGATGTGAGCATTGTGAAAGTGTTGTGGTCGAATTAGAAAACTGAAGAGGTTAAATGGGAAGCTGAGCCTGATACGAGGAAACGTTACCCAGAGTTGTTTGCATAAGGTTAGTGGTTGAGTTACGGGGGCGTAACTCCTTTTAAGGGGGGTAGAGGGCGAAAGAGTTTCGCGCATTTGTTTTTCGAGTCATTTTTGAGTGATTTCGAGTCTTGAGTCAAGTTAGGATGTGCATGAACTAAAACCTTAAAATGATTTTCATTTCTTTTTGGCTAAGTTTCGGGTCAAAACTCCTTTTAAGGGGGGTAGACTGTAATACCCTGTATTTTCATACGTATTTTCTTAATTAATTAATTAAGTATTATTTCATAAAAAGGGTATTTTAGTAACTTAACTTACTATTTGAATTTTGGAGCCAAAATGATATTTGAATTTGGCGCCAAGAATCAATTGAAACCTAATTATTATTTTTAGGTTTTGGGTAAGATTTATTTTCCATTTATTTTATTTTAAAAACCAGATTATTTATATATTTCGGATAAT
This sequence comes from Chenopodium album, assembly GCF_948465745.1. Taxonomy (NCBI): domain Eukaryota; kingdom Viridiplantae; phylum Streptophyta; class Magnoliopsida; order Caryophyllales; family Amaranthaceae; genus Chenopodium; species Chenopodium album. The sequence goes on from NC_137847.1 coordinate 30,741,922, forward strand.
TTAATTAAAGCAAAAACTAAATTTTAAATTATTTAATAGGTCCGAAAAATCCCAAACTGTGATTAGGTATTTCGGATTTTCTATGTATAGAAAATCTGATGTTTCTTTGTTATTTTGTTAGTGAATAATTTGTATTTATTTAATTAATTATTTTATACAATAAATATTATTTACACAATCCTTTTTAAAGCCTAACATCTAGCAAAAACTTTCCGTAAATACAACTATATGGTCTAAAAAATTGGAGCTATGGAAGCTAAAAAATTTCGGCCATCTTGGTTGGATTTTGTAGGGATTTATTTTGGAAAATTGTATTTTTAATTATCTCCTTAAAATCTCTTATTTCCTTAATTCTATTTTTCCATCTCCTAAATATTTGATCATCTTATCTTCCTACCTTTTATTTCCCTTGATTATTTCCCAAGTAATCTCCCTTACCTTATTATTTTTCATGACAACACACCTTCCATATTTTTATGTTGCACAATCACCTTAATATCAAAATTTTCTATATTTCTTTATTCACCTCTCTAAGTATTTCCTTAACTCTTCTTGCCATAATTCTTCCTACATTTTCCTACCATAATTCATGCCCATGCTAGCCTATAAATACCCTTTTATTTCATGACCAAACACTCACACAAATTCTCTTAATTCTCTCTTATTCTCTTCTCTTATTATTTACTCTTCTTTTTCTTTTACTTTTCTCCCCCTTTTGGTGCGCCACCACTACCGAGCACCACTTCCACCCAAGAATGCCACCTACAACCGCAGCCAGCCACCTCCGACGCTGCCAGCCCTTGCCGCCACCTCTCCTCTTTAAATTTGGTTTTCTACTTTTTCTTCTACTCTTCTCTTATTTAATTAATTACAATTATTATGGGAGATTTATAAAAAATATTGTTACTAGTTTCAATTAAATAAAATCATATTTTTAATGGTTTTTATGACAAAATAATTTAAAGGGTTCATGTACATATAGTTGGGGGTTTTTAATTTAATTGTTGTGATTTTTTGTTAACCTTATATTAATTAAGGTTATATTTATTTGTAGGGTGTATTCAATCAAGGTTCTTGAGATTCTTTTTGAGTGGTTTTGCTAGCAAGGATCAACGTACATTTAGGTGGCAAGATACTTTTGAAAGTGATTGCTTGAATAACATGTTTTATATGATATTATTGGTGATTGAATTAAATTTATTTGAATTATGATTTATGAAATAAAGTATGATTTTAATGTATGTTTTAATAAATTGACCTTGATATTGTGATTTTCGTGGAGTTGTGATTGATGAAATAAAGTATGTTTAATTAATTGGCTTTAAAAAATAATTGGAGTATTGATTTTTATCATGTTTTGAAAGAATTGAATTATTTAGCATGTTTTAAAGACTTGATTTTAAAAGTATGTTGAATTTAATTAAAAAGGAGTTTGAGGTATTTATTTGAATTTATGAGTTAAAGAGGTTTATTGATTATTTAAAAAGCTTTACAAGTATGTTTATTTTTATTAATTCCACTATGCGGATTTAGTAATAGCCTTGAAATAGTAGGAGACTAGCTTGGGGGGTGTGCACACTTAGAGAGGAGTTTGAGTTAAATAGATTTTATAAATTATTATGATTATTTTATTGAGTTTTGAATTCATTTCAATAATCATCTTATTAAGTTATTCAGTTATTGAAATTATATTTGAATATATTGAGAATTGGTTTTACGTCATGAGTTTTTGAACCTAATGATTAATCATTGGAAATTGGTTTGAAAGCATGTTTGCAAATAAATTGAGTTTAATTATCTTGCAGTTATCGTACTTAGCATATTTTGCTAATCCGTATTTCCTATTTATTTTGGTTCCCTCTATTTACCTTAACTGTAAGCAGTGTTGTTTAATTTCAGGTGAAGTCAATATGTGAGCATATGGAGTCCCGGTAATGTCTTCATCTAGTGTAGGAATGTTGGTTCTTGTTTTAAATTATAAGTACTCATGACAATGGTTACTATTTATAGTATTATTAATAAAGATTATTGAAGTTTTCCGTTGCAAAATATTGGTTTTATTTAGTAATTTTGAGTAACCTTACGTAACCACGCGGCGGTAATACGCCTAAGTCTATCTCTACGGTATGATTATAAGTATTATACTAGTATTTCCGTAGAGGGAGATTTGGGGGTGTTACACTCTCCTCCTCTTCTTCTTCTTCTCGTTCTCCTTTTATCTCTTCTTCTATTTCCTTTTCTTGTTCTCTTATCTTGTTTCCCCCCTCTTTCTAACTACCACCGCCATCCACTACCACCGCCAACACTAACCACCCGCCGCCACAACACCGACGTGAACAACAACACCAACACAGACATATATAACATCAACATCAGCGATGCAAAACGAAGGTTTTAATGTCAAATTCGACCATGAAAACTCTAGATCTAGAGTTTTCATGGTTGAATTTGGCCTTATAAACCAATTTCGAGGTTTTGTGTGGTCAAATTTAGGTAAGTGTCTTTTTTTTTCTTAATTTTGGTTATATTTGTTCTTTTTTCAATTTTTTTTGAAAATTTATGGTTGTGGCTGTTGAAGTTTGGTTTTTTGGATTTTTTATGAAAATTGGTTTCCGAGACGGGTAGCAAAATCCCTCCCATGGGTTCATAATCCTCCGGATTTCCAAACTCACGAAACAAAACATCATCCTCTTGTGCCATTATTGCCTCACTTTGAGAACTTGAAGACCAAGAATCACTCTCACTCTCAACAATAACACCAAGACCTCGCACTTCTTCTTGATAGAGCCTACGGACTTGTCTCAAAGTACGGTCGATCTCAAGGTCAATGAAATGAGTGGGTGGTCCTTGAGATCTCCTTAGCATCCACCAAAGCTAAGCAAACAATTAGCAATGACTAGCAAGAGAGTAAATGAACAAAAGCAAAAGCAACAAATCCAATAATAACACAATAAAAGTGCAAAACTAGTCGTTTACCTGGCAACGACACTAAAATTTGATTATTGGAAAGCTAGTTAGTGGGAAGTAAAGGGTCAATCCTCAAGGAAATAGAGTTTTGCTCAATCAAAGTACAATTAAGAACCTATTGCAAGTAACAAAGGGGTAATTTGAAAGTTTTTGTATTTTTTAATGATTGAAATTAGAACTACTAAGGATAGAAAACAAGCAAATTAAGAAAACTTAAGCTAGAAATACTAAAATAAGGAAGACAAACTAGGATTGTGAGAAATTGATCAAAACACTAGGGAAAGGGGGTTCCAATCATGTTCAATCTAGACAAAAATGATAATCAACATGGATTCATGCCAAGGAATATAATTCCTACTCAAATAATTCATTCCCACGCAATTACTCAAGAAAATTGATGGGGTAGATCAAACCTAAACTAGATCATTCCCATGCATCTAATTTAGAATTTAAATATTGGAATTAAAGGTGCACATCAATAACTCCAAGCAATTCAAGCAAAAAATCATCAACTCAAGGCTAAATCCAATCAATCATCAACATAATCCCAATTAATCATGATCTTCACCCCCTTCCCTAGCTAGAAGTCTATGCTAGAGAAGAGAAAACCATCATCATATCTACACTAAGCATAGATTCAATCTTCACAGAGTTAAACAAGATTCAAATTCAAAGGAAAAGCAACCGTAAAATCAATGAATTAGATGGAAATCAAACACTATCACAACAATTAAATCAAACAAAAAGGAAATATTAAAGAGAATACTAATGTGAAGCTTGATTAATGAAGGAAACTTGAAATGCTAGCATAGGATTGAAGGATACTTGAAGAAATCTTGATTACAATGATGAAACTTGAATTTTAAGCCACTTTCTCTATCTAAAATACTAGAGTTTCTCTCACTACAAAGTTCTAATTAATTTTGGAAAATAGGATAATAAGAAAATTCAAGAAGAAGTCTATTTATAGTGCTTAAAGAATACGGAAATAATGACCCAAGGAGAGCCCTCTCAAGCCATGTAGCGCCCTCTCCAAGGTGGGTCAGAATTGCAACACCCACGAAGCCGCGCTCGCGGTGTTTGGTTGTAACACCATAGAAATTTCATTCCTTTAAAAATACATGTTTGCCCATTTTTGAAATATAAAATAGGAAAATCTAAGACATTACCGCCACCGTGAAAACGGCTAAGGTAATAATTAAAGACACACAGCGGGGGAAGACTATCTTTAAAACCATTCAAAACAAGTCAACATAAAAGTCAAACCAAACAAAACCAAAGTCAAACAAAGTCTACCTACAACTTGGAACCATTGTAGGCCCTTAATAAAACCAAATAAATACTCAAAAAATCTTTGTGTTTGAAAGGAATGGTGTCCTTCGAACAAGTGTATTATTCCGATAGAGGGTTTGGAGCTATTAAAAAGCTAATTATTAAGTTAATTCAAGTGATTGGAATGCCTAGGTGGAGACCGCTTTCGATCAGTAATATTAATGCATAATTAATATTACAGGTTAATGTTGACTGAACCCTTCGGGTCACGCCCAAGAAACTAACGATCCGACACGACGAATTAATTCGGATGGAATTAATGAGTCGCTCCAGTAATAAATATTTAGACGTCGAAAATCGAGCTAGGAGCGTTGAAATCGAGCGTCGCAAGTTGAGTCAAATAAATAAAAGACAAGACGGTAAAATCACTAATTAATCAACAATTTACCGAAATACCCCTAGCATCGGAAAGGTCTGAGCAAACCGAGTGCTAGGGGCATTTGGTATGACAAGGTGGCTAGCATGCGCACCAAGCCGAGCCTAGGCTGGTTGGCTAGGTGCTGTGACATGCTAGCGCACCATTGCTAGCAAGGCTGCGGCCAGCACATGGCCTAGCATGTGCGGGGGCAGCTGCAGCAATGGGCTAGCAGCGCGCTAGCGTGCTAGCACTACTAGCAGCGTTGCGCGCATGGTGCTTCGGCCAGCTGCACAACCGCGCATAGCAATAGGCCAGCCACGCACACCAAGCGCCAACTGGGCTGCTTGGGTGCTAAGGCTCGGCCTGCCACATGGCAGCAGCCCATTGGGGTATTTGGCATTGGGGGAGCCGGTTTTGGGAGCCTTGGGGATCAAGTATTGGTCCCCCCGTTTCTCTTGTGGTCCTTATCTGACCCCTACTCTTAGAATGCCACTTGTTAATTAATTAGTTGTTGGCTATTTTCTTTTGGTTTTGATTTAAAAATAAAAGGAGCAAATTGATTTTATCAACTCTCCCACATTGATGGGAGAGTGGATTTCTCACTTGAGTTTCCCTACAAATATTCGACTTGGGAATTGGGAAAACTCACTTTAGTAAGAGCTTAATCAGGCAACTCCACTTGTGAGAAAACCTATAAGCTCGTTAATTACTCGAGTAGTGTTTTGATCCGACTTGGCTAACCTGCAAGCAAGAGACCCGTCGCGATTGTGTTGTGGGTGGATATCGTCGGAGGCCAATGTGCTTGCGAGGCTTTAGCTTTCTCAAGTAAGGGCTCCATTTGGTTGAGCAAAGCACTCTACAAGGGTAATTTAGTATTTTCTCTAATCTTGTTATTTATGCATTTTGGTTATATTAATTGTGAGTTTTTCCTTTGGCTCGGGTTTTTTTTTTCCGCTGTGAGTCGGGTTCATCGAAACCCAACAACGGTATCGGAGCAAACCGTTGAGTATTTTTGTACCTTAATATTTAGATTAGTCATAATCGTAGATACTAGTATTTGCATTATTTTGATCATGTCTTGAAGACGGAGGTTCTTGGAAGATGAAGCCATGAAGTTGCAAATGAAGACCCTTGAAGACTCAAGGGGTCATGCTAGTTGCCAAATGCATCATTTATTTATGTGTTTGATATATATTTATGATTATATATATGAATTATATGTTAGATGCATGTTTAGGATTTTGAATGTTGCGATGATTAATTAAGTTCACTTAAATCAACCAACATAGAAACCCTAGGTCCCTAAAATGTCGAGTGAATTTTGCCATTCCAAAACAACACTTACCAACCTATTGAGAGTAGTGATGGGCTACGCCAAAGCGAGGTATCACTATTTTTCCCTAGGATACGTATGGCATACCGGGTATGCATGTTGGTTTTGGTTATACTCAACGATATGAGTGATGAAGTTCTAACATGTCGTGGCAAAGTGGATAAGTTGTTGAGAGAGCATTAGATGCGACGATTTATCTAATCAAGAGTGGCTTGGAGCCATTAGCAAAGAGTGGCTTACCTTAGAATTTTGAGTGTTAAGACAAGCCAAAGCATGCTTAACTACTCACTGTTTCTTTGGATCTTGGAATCGACTTATTCTCACCAAATGGGGACAATTTAATGTGTGAATAGGACGTGTAAATAAGTTTGATTAATATGCATGATTTCAATCTTATTTAAGTATTATGAATGGTTTTTCATTTAAAATTCTTTCAATAGTAGAATCATGTCTTCAACTAACAATGACAACAACCTAATGTGCCCGGAACTTCCTGAAAAGTTACCATTTTGCTTAAACTTGGTGAACTTTTTAGGAGTGGGAAGAAGAACTCCGAAAGACCCTCCGAAATTGCTATAGAGCACATTCTTGACATACCCATCCCGAGTTTCTACTCAAAAGAGGTTATGAGCGATAAGGCTCATGAGGAATAGAGTTGGGATTGCAAAAGAGTCTCATGACTTATGGCAAACTCCATCCCGGAATAATGGAAGGGGAAATTCTCCAACTATTTTCCGGACATGCTCCTCAAAGCTCTAGAGGATATAGTCAATTTTAGGGTCACCAAGAGCATCAAAGACAACTATGATGGTCTTGTGGAGGAAGTGACTAGGTCACTCTCCAACATGAAAATTAAGCCACCGCAAGAGGGGTGCCTTGCTAAGGAGAGGCAAGAGGTATGGGCACAAGTCTACAATGTTAGACTAAAAACCCAGAATTCCACTTCGAGCCCACATGCCTCGAATGACAAGGTTATTCACTCACTTGGCGCTCATTGGCAAGCCAGTGGAGGATGAGCAAGCTGCTCACATGCTATTGAGTTTTCTCCACTCGGGCTATATCACATTGAAGATGCGGATAACTGCCAATCGGGAAAAACTCTCTTTGATGGAGGTTGTTAATGAGCTTCAATGGGCCGACCCTTGCGGAAGTGATAGACTCAAGCTTGCTCTAAAGGCAAAGAAGAAGGAGTTCAAGAACAAGGCAAAGATGCGATGCTTCTATAGTAGTCGGCGGGGCCACTACAAGAGAGAATGCATCATGTACCTGGAAGTTGAGGCAAAGGGAAGAGAAATCACCATCTCAGGTATCTTCTTTATAAACTACACTTGAATATAAGAAAATTCATAAGGTATTATAGATACCATTAATGACTCACTATGTGCTTCTATTTAAGGAACCAAGTGAGAAGGGCTTACCAAGTTGATGTGGATATACAAGCGGAAGAAGAAGATAATCTTTCCGGAAGGCTTGTAACCACATAATTTATCTTGACATAGAACTTGTTTAAGTTTTTGTTATCAACCATACATTGATCTTTTGACGTTGGAAGTCATGTTTGTTTTTATCAAAAGACTATTGTTTTAAAAGTCTTGTTTATATGTTTATGGTATGACACGTTTATCTAAAATGTGTGCTTTTGTCAGACAAAAAAGCTTATAATGTTAATAATACCACCAAGAAAGCTAAGACCATTGATTCAAATCAGACGTACTTGTGGCATTGTCGTCTTGGCCACATTAACATTAAACGCATCAAGAAACTTATACAGGAAGGTGTTCTTAACTCATTCGATTTACAATCGTTTGAAAATTGCGAAGGATGTTTATTAGGAAAGATGATAAAGCATCCATTCACCAAATTAGGAGAAAGGGCAGGTGACTTATTGGGCCTAATACACACCGATGTATGTGGACCAATGAGCTCCACCACAAGAAACGGCCATCGATATTTTATCACCTTCACAGACGACTATAGTATATATGGCTTTGTCTACCTTATGCCGCACAAATATGAATCGTTTGAAAAGTTCAAAGAATTTTAGAGTGAAGTTGAAAATCAGCTTGGCAAGAAAATCAAAGCCCTTCGATCAGCTCAAGGTGGTGAATACTTTAGCGAAGAATTCGATGACCATCTGAAAGAAAAGGGTATACTTTTAGAATTGACACCTCCAGGAACTCCACAATGGAACGGAGTATCCGAAAGGAGAAATCAAACCTTGTTGGACATGGTACAATCAACAATGGGTCTTAGTGATCTTCCTATCTCTTTTTGGGGACACACACTTCTAATCACGGCACTAACACTAAATCGTGCTCCATCAAAAGTTGTAGAACAGACTCCATACGAGCTATGGACGAAGAAACCTCCTAGGTTGTCTTTTCTAAAGATATGGGGATGCGAAGCATATGTCAAGAAATTAATTTCTGATAAACTTCACCCTAAATATGACAAGGTTTTCTTTGTGGGCTACCCAAAAGAAACCAAAGGATATTACTTCTATAATAAATCCGAGAACAAAGTGTTTGTTGCTCGCGATGATGTCTTTTTGGAGAAGGAACACATTTCCAAAATGACAAGTGGGAGGAAAACCGAACTCGATGAAGTTGAGAGGGCAAGCTACAAAATCAGATTGACAGTAAAAGTGCTAAAACAGCATCAGTTGACGCTGGTTAAAATGTGTAAAGTCAAACCGACAATGAAAATGCTCAGTCCGTTACCCTGCGTAGGTCGCAGAGGCCGAGGTCTCAACCTGATAGGTATCTTGGTAGTGTATAAACTGAGAATCAGGACATCCTGGTAATAGATGGAGATGAACCGGCAACCTACAAGCAAGCGATGGCGAGAACCAACTCTGCTAAATGGCAAGAGGCCATGAGATCTGAATTGGATTCCATATTTGAAAATCAAGTCTGAGACTTGGTTGACTTACCCGAGGGTTACACAGCTATCGGATGTAAGTGTTTTCAAATTGAAAACCGACAAAGATGGAAATGTATTCATTTACAAAGCTAGATTGGTAGCAAAAGGTTACAGGCAAATTTGTGGTATTGATTACGATGAAACCTTTTTTCTGGTCGCAATGCTTAACTTCGTTTAGATCCTCCTACCGATTGTTGCATATTACAATTATGAAATATGGCAGATGGACATCAAAATTGCCTTCCTCAATGGAATTTTGGAAGAAACTGTGTATATGACACAGCCTGAAGGTTTTGTCGACCAAACAGTGTTGGGAAAGTATGTAAGCTATCAGAAGTTGGAATCTACGATTCGATGAAGCCATCAGTAAGTTTGGTTTTATCAAGAATCTAGATGAATCTTGTGTTTACAAGAAGGTCAGTGGGAGTGACATTGCCTTCCTAGTCTTATATGTCGATGACATATTGCTCATTGGAAATAGCATTCCGATGTTAGAGTATGTAAAGGCCTGGCTTGGAAAATGTTTTTCAATGAAAGGCTTGGGAGAGGCTCAGTACATATTCGAGATCAAAATCTATAGGGATAGATCTAAGAGGATGATTGAATTGAGCCAGAGTAATTATATTGATAAGGTACTGGCACGATTCAGTATGCAGGAGGCCAAAAGAGGTCACCTACCCATGTCACATAACATAACCCTAATCAAGAAGCAGTGTCCAAAGACACCTGATGAGCGAGAAAGGATGAATCAGATTCCATATGCTTCGCTTATAGGATCGATCATGTATGCCATGATATGTACTAGGCCAGATGTATCATATGCCTTGAGTGCTACGAGCCGATACCAATCAGACCCGGGAGAGGCACATTAAACTGCGGCCAAGAATATCATAAAGTACCTAAAAAGGAACAAGGATAAATTCCTAGTATATAGTGGCTCAGAAGAATTAGTTGTTGAAGGTTATACGAACGCAAGCTTCCAAACAGACAGAGACGACTTCAAATCATAGTCTGGATTTGTGTTCTGTCTAAATAGAGGAGCGTTTAGTTGGAAGAGTGCCAAGTAGAGCACAATGGCAGATTCTACAACTGAAGCTGAATACTTGGCAGCTGAAGCGGCTAAGGAGGCAATTTGGATTCGTAAGTTCGTTGGTGAACTTGATGTTGTACCCTCTATCAAGGGTCCAATAGCCCTCTATTGAGACAACAATGGAGCTATTACTCAGGCCAGAGAGCTAAGGGAACATCAGAAGGTCATACATGTCAAGTGGCGATTTCACATGATAAGAAAATGGAAATCATAGGGTGAATACAGAATTTGTAAAGTTGGAATGGATGAAAATGTAGCCGATCCACTTACTAAACCTCTGCCTCAAGTGAAGCACAACAAGCACGTTGACGCAATGGGAATCAGGCACGTTGGAGATTGGCTTTGATTTCCCTGTTAGTGTTTTAATTAATTTTTTAACATTTTAATGTAAGACACTAAGATGAACCATTAAGGTTTTAGAGTAATTTAATTTCATGCAATTTTATCACTCCGTTTCTATTTAATTGTGGTTCAGAATGAAATATTGAGTCCATTCTATTCTGAGAACATTCCAAATAGGGTATCAAGACCAGTCTTAGATAAAGAAACACCTATTAAGTGAACATTGAATATTATAATCGAAAATTATCCCTAATCGAGGTCATTTAAATGATGGACGATTAATGACCGCTTGAGATTAGTGTGTAGTTTGATATATAGCACCGTTTCTTGTGCTACAAGGACATGATTTTCATAAATGATGAGTGACATTTATGGCACCCATTTGGTCCCTTTTTGGATGAATTCTATTTCATTTTATCACTCTTTTCTTTAGTTTTCCCTAGTTTTATTCTTGTTTTCTTCATTTTTATGCTTTTTGTAGTTAGTTTCTCTATTTTATGTATTTTCTAGTTTACTTGCTATTTTTTCCCTTTACTTGCTTTTTATCCTTTGTTTGTAGGTGGTGATTGATTGTCCAAGAATTCCCGAGTTTCCTCTCTATGATCTTTCATTGTTTACATGCCTAAAGCTTGTGCAAGAAGTTTCAAGTCTAAGGTGGATCCAAGGGGCATGCTTCAAGGCCTTGTATATGCCTTTCTCATGGCTTATACTCTTCAAGAAATTCAAGAAAGTTTCTGCCTACCTTGTCCTCCATAATCATCATCTAGGATGTGTGCACCACTTGAGCTAGGACAAAGAGAAGAAGGGGGAAAGACCCAGCTAGGTGCGGGCGCACCCAGGGAGTGTGCGGCCGCACATTGGTCGGGTGCGGCCGCACACCTGGTGCGTGCGGGCGCACCAATCTGGGTGTGTTCCCGTGCGCGCCACTCTCTCTCCTCCAAGCGCCCGCACCGACGTGGGTCTATTTTTAGGCGTCAATACCGACCTCCTATTTGTATATGTATTTATTTCTTTCTATTTTTGAGAGAGTTTTTTTGGAGAGATTGGATTTCATATAGTTAGTTTTTGATTAGAATTTTAGAGAGAGAAACTCAAGGATTGAAGAGAGAGAAACTCATGGTTTTTGGTGATTGTTCAAGAATTCTTCATTGTAATTGATCTATAGATCAAAGTTTTGTAAGGATCCTCTTCTTGATTTCAATACAAGTTTGATTCTAGTTGATTTCATTTGTTTTCCATGTTATTGTTGATTGATTGAAGTTTTATTGATTTTTTGATTGATTGTTGTTTTGATCTTTGATTTCAATTATGTTGATGATGAAATTGATGATTAGTGTAGTTTTGATCTTGATTTCCATGGCTAGTGAGTAGTTTTCTAGCTAGGGAAATGGTGAAGCATGTTTGAGTGATGGATTTGAGTAATTTGGGGATAATTGATGGAGTTGATGATATGATTAAATTTGGTTGATAATTCATGTGCATGTGTGTGATTGATTGAAGTTTGGCCATCTTTGATTATTGCACTAGATTGCATTGTAAGCTTGCTATGCTACGGACCATTGATTAGTATCTTGCAATTTCACGATTGAGGTGCTTTGTGACGTTCCCTAGGTAGTGTTTAGCGTAGTTGACGCTAGTTAGACCTCTAGGTGAACTAACTTGGTATGCTCTTTTGGATACATGATTGATCTTCATTCATATCACTTGACTTAGTCCGTTTGACTTCTCAAATTACCATTTTCCATAACAATTACATGTGAATCCATTGCCCTAGTGTCTTTTAGATTGATTTCATACAAGTTATTGCATCATTTAGCCCTAGCTCTAGTTTCCTTCATAAACCCCTTTATTTGACTTCGGAATAGCTTGACTTAGGCATTGTGCATTCGACCTCCATTCCCTTGGGTTCGACCTTGACTTACCACTACACTTAATAGTGCATGTTGTTGTTGAGTCTATTACACTTTATTTGCAAAATACAAAAAGATTTTACACTTTAGGCTACACTTGTAGCCATGCTACTTATATTTTCTTTGAGTTTTGTATGCATAGGTCCCGAGAACGTTCATTTGTTCCCTTTGATCCGGAGATTGAAAGAACTCTCTCAAGGAGGAGAGTAGCAAACAAGACATTGGATTATAGTTCCTCAAGCGAAGAAGAGATTGAACAAGAGCAAGTCATGGGAGAACAACCAAGAGTTGCCTTGAAAGAATTGGGAGTGCCCGGTGCATATAGGTTCGAGAGCGGCATAGCTCCACCTACAACACCGGCAAACGATTTTGAAATTAGGCCGGCAATGATCACCCTAATTGAGAGGAGACAATATAGTGGGGCAAAGAACGAGAGCCCATTGAACCATCTTAAGGAGTTTGAAAAATATTGTAACACAATCAAGGCTAATGGAGTGTCTTAAGAATTTATCCGCCTTAAGTTGTTCCCTTTCTCCCTCATAGGAAGGTCTTTGGAATGGCTAGACAAAGAGGTGAAGCCCAATTCATTGAGAACGTGGGATGATGTCACTAAAGCTTTCTTGTCCCGTTTCTATCCTCAAAAGAAAACGGCGGAGGCAAGGGCTTTAATTCAAGGGTTCAAGCAAAAGCCAAATGAGAGTCTTTATGAAGCATGGGAAAGATTCAAGGAGTACCAAAGAGAATGTCCCCACCACAGAATTCCAACATATCAATTGATCCAAATCTTCTATGGTGGTTTGAGTCCTCAAGGCAAGGCATGTCTTGATGGAGGGGCCGGTGGTCCAATCATGAACAAAACCGAAGAAGAAGTTGTGGACATAATAGAGGATGTGGTGACTTACTATAGAGATTGGCAAGATGGGGAAAGAGATTCTTCAAGCAAGCAATCTTCGTTGTACTCGGTGGACCATCTCAATGCCATCAACAATCTTTCCTCTCAATTGACAAACTTGGGAAAGGAGATGACGACAATCAAGGCCAAGTTGGAAAGTGTTTCTTCCTCTTCTCAAGCTTCAAATCTTCCCTCCCAAATTAAGGGGAGAGGTACTTCTTCTAACTCTCAAACTCCTTCTACTTCACATAATATGCCTATGGGATGTTTGTTTTGTGATGTATGTAGATCATATGACCATGATTCTAGCAATTGCAACAATGAATGTGTTGATGAATTTGACAACAATGAGTGTGAGCATGTGAATTTTGTGTCAAACAACAATGTCCAAAGGTTTGATAATCAAAGAGACCAATGGAATAGGAATTACCAAAACCAAGGCAATTTTGACAACTATAATCATGGTGGTGGTTATAGGAACCAAGGGAATCAAGGTTCTCGTTGTAACCATAACCAAGGTTATAGTGGCCAAAATCAAAGCCAAAATTATGGTAATCAAAACCAAGGTTATGGAAATCATAACCAAGGTAATGGTAACCATAATCAAGGTGGTGGTAACCATAATCAAGGTTATGGTCAAAATCAAAATAGGGGTAATTGGAACAATCAAGGAAGGGGAAATTTTCAAAATAATGCTCAAAGAGGTCCCCCTCCCGGATTTGTTTCAAAGACTCAAGGTGAAAATTCCTATTCACAACCTTCTTCTCCTAGGACTACTTTGGAGGAATTGATTGATAATCAAACCAAGATCATTAACACCTATATGGCGGTTAGTGATAAGAAATTCAATGAGATGATGACTCATATTAAGATGCTTGAGACTCAAATAACCCAATTAGCAAGCACTATTAAGGATTATGCTAGTCCTTCATCTTTGCCTTCCCAAGGTGTTGAACCAAAGAAACCCGTGTACTCTATTGCCACTAGTGGAGGAAATGACTTTAGTGAGGGAGTTTGTTGTTCAAAAGAGGGAGAAGATGAGAGTGGTGCTATGGAGAATGAAGATGAGAGGGTTGAGTCTAAGGAAATTTATTGTGAGGTTGAGGAAAAAGAAGAAAGTGTTGTTGAAAAGATGAGTGAGGTAGAGAGATTTCCCGATCTACCATACCCCCAAAAATACTTGAGATTCAAATGGATGAGCAATTTGGGAAGTTCCTTGAAGTTCTTAAGGAAGTCCATGATTCCACACCCTCTACCGAGCCAATTCCCGATATGCCTAAGTACTCCAAGTTTCTTAAGGAGATACTAGAGGAGAAGGAAAATTTTGATGAGGGTAGTTCGGTGGAAGGAGGGAAGTGTTTTAGTGCTCTTGTCCATGGTGAACTTCCGGAGAAAATTGAAGATCCGGGGAATTTTTCAATCCCTTGCCAAATCAAAAAGATGGTTTTTGAGAGTGCTTTGTGTGACCTAGGGGCTAGTGTGAGTATTATGCCCTTTTCGGTTTTCAAGAGGCTTGATCTAGGTGAGCTTCAACCATCTAATATAACACTTCAATTGGCCGATCGCTCTATTAAGCTTCCTAAGGGGAGAATTGATGATGTCCCTCTAAAGATTGGAGAGTTTGTCTTTCCCGTGGATTTTGTTGTTTTGGAGATTGAGGAAGATGAGTATATTCCAATCATTCTAGGGAGACCTTTCTTAGCCACCTCGGGAGCCTTAATAGATGTGAAGGGAGGACGAATCACTTTGAGATGTGGAAAATTAGAAGAAAGTTTTAAGTTGAAGCCAATGCATGAGTCCTTATCTTGTGTGCAAGATATAGCATGTGCTAGTCTTTCTCGTTCCATTGATGATGTGTGCATGGTTTATTCTTCTACTAACAATACTTTTGAGATTGTCGATGATGTTTGTGCAAGTTTTGATGATGTTAGTGAAGAAGAAATTGTAATTCCAAAGCTAAGGGATGAAAAAGAAATTGAGATTCCAAATTGGTTCAAGCTTAATTCTCAAGATGAAGAGACAGCTTCCATGGTTAAGGATGTCGAAGTCAAGCCGAAGAAAAAAGCCCGTGACTCGAAGAAATCAAGAAAAAGAAAGAAATTGAGAAAAGAGAAGGAAGAATTTGATAAGAATTTTGTGAAGGTTTCATTAAGCAACGATGAGAAGTTGCTCAAAATTGAAGAAGATTTTGCTCCATCAACTACCTTGAAGAAGGTGGTGTTCTTTGACCCTCCATGATTTGGAGGAAGGGTCGAGCTTAGGATCTTAAGCAAGCGCTTCCCGGGAGACAACCCGGAGTTTCTAACTTTGATTTTTGAATTTTCTTATTTTTGGTTTCTTTTATTACTTTGTCTTTTCTTTCACTTTTCTACTTGATTGAATTTTTAGGATGACTTTTGCGGGATTGGAATTCTAAGAGAATGCATGGTGAATGGAAGGTGTTCGTGGCACAAACTATATTTTGTTCGATTCTAATCGAAATTTGAGGTAAAAAGGGTAAGAATTTTAGAGAGGTAAGATAGGAAATCCATGTTTTAAAAGTTGGAGGAATTTGATACTTAGTGAATTTTTGTGGTGAGCACATGAATCTTCAACTTTGAGGTCTTTGAAAATGATTTTAGCTACTGCCTATGTTGTTCCTCATCACCATCATGATTCATGTGCGCACCCAAATAGGCAGTCAATATCAAAAATATGAGAAAAGGAAGATTTGGAGACGCACAGGGGTGTGCGGCCGCACACGAGGCTTGTGCGGGCGCACACCAGTTTTGTGCGGCCGCACATAGCTGGACGTGCAATATATCTTCTTCCTCCTCCTTCTTCCCTTCATTTCATCACTTCCCCTTATCTTCCTCACGCATAACCCTCCTCCAAACCCTCTTGTGCGCACCTCTAACCCCCTTATTCACCATCAAAAATATCTCAAATCCTCACTAAAATCACTCCATTTTCACTCAAAATCACTCACAAACCTTCCTACACTCAAAATTCCTCATTAATTGACCCAAATTTCACTCATTCTCTCTCCTACTCTTGTTGGCCGAAAATTGGGGCTTTTGTAAGGAGTCGAAATTGCTTGCTCTAAGTTGGGTAATCTTGCTTCTTTTATGGTATAATCACTAATCCTTGCTTTAATTTTGCCAAATATATCATAATTTTGCATAGATTGAAAAATTGTATGAGCATGAATAGTGTAGTATTGGTTTTGTGATTTTTGATGCTTGATCTTGATATTGTTTGTGATTTGGTGATGTTTATTGATTGATTTTGCATAACATTGTATTGTTTGTTGATTTTGTAGTGATTCTCATCATTTTTGGTTGATATCTTGTGAGTTGGATTTTTGGAATATGGGTAGTATGTTGTGATTGTTGGTATTGGTCTTGTGGTTGTTCCTGAATTGTTGAAAGGAGTTTTTCTTGGATTATTGGTGTTGTTGATTGGTTTGGAATTGGTTTTGATTGAAAGGAAGTGTGAAATTGGAGTTTGGTGATTTTGGTAGTAAGAGGTGAATTTGGGTGTGGTATTCTTGGTTCATTGGTTTTGCTCATTGTTCATTGTTGGTGACATTTCTCAAACTCTTAAACATGTATAAATACTTCAAGAAACTCACCAAGAAAAGAAAAACCGATGTTAGCATCGATGAGCCTCGCCCAAGTACCTCCTCAAGGCCGAGTACATCTTCTAGGCCTAGTACTTCCAACCCCTCTTCCTCTAAAACACGACCTCCAACCTCTCTACCCAAAAAGAAAAATTTCACCGAAAAACAAAAGACCCTCTACCAACAGTTGAAGGAAGAGAGAACCCTCAAACAAACCCGCCATTATTTCCAACCCGACATGGTAAAATTTGGGATTGATGATGATGTGCGGTCGTTGCTCTTAAACCTTCGGTTGGGTTCTTTCATCACCGATGCCTATCGCACCTACAAGGAGCCTACATTGGAATTCTTGGCTACCTTGGAGCTTGTACCCGTAGGAGGGGTATATCGGCTGCGATTCCAATTGTTCAACCATATCTTCGATCATTCCTTGGAAGAGTCAACGCGGCATTGGACTTTGATCCCCATGGGGATATTTTGAACGTTGAACCCTATATCTTCCCGGAGTACGATCACAACTCATGGTGGGAAGACATCTCGGGTGGTAACGAGTTTATCACCAACAAGGCTAAGATTTCATCGGTGTACCACCCTTGCCTTAGGGTTGTGCACCGTCTTTTGGGCTATGTGGTGTTCCCTAAACAAGAGTTGGGTATATCTTTGCCCAATATTGTGTGGACCTTCGTGGCCGGAGTTCGGGAGAGATCCCATGCGGGGGCATGGTGACTAGGCTCTTAACTCACCTTCGCCTTGATGCATATCTCCCATTTTGTAAGGAGATTGGGGATAGCAACTCCCTCTACCTTGACATGCAACAATTGGGTCAAATCCAATTCATCTCCAAGGGCTATAGTGAAGGGAGATATGAATGGCTAAGGGGCAATGAGCATTGGTGCTATTTGCCTAACCCCGGCTTGACTTCTTTGGCCCGGATCGCCAACAATGTGTGGCATGTCCCCAAGTCCTTTCGGCGTCCTAACTTCGACTCTGATGAGGATGAGGAAGATGATGAAGAAGAACAACAACAACAACAATTTCCACAACAACAAGCTCCTCAAGAACAAGAACAAGGGCAACATGCTTATGCCAATGCCGATTTGAGGGCTCTTAGTGAGAAAATGAGTGGATTGAAAATCCACGTGGATGGCATGTATGATCAAGACTTTGGGGCTATCTATGAACAACTAAGAGGTATTCAAGAAATGCATCAAGGTATGTTTGCTCAACAACAACTAATTTATGATGCGGAAGTTAACCGTGGGAACATTACTCCCCCGGTTAACTATCCGTATTTCCCGCCCCAACAAGGTCCTCTACCTTCGTATGGGCATCCATATTGGTCGGGGCCTTCCAACCCCGATACCGAGCGTCGCTACTATCCGGATGAGCACGGTAACTCTGATTACAAGGCTCCGGGTGGTAGTGACTATAGGGGTGATCCTAACTACCCCCATGTCCATCCCAACCACCCCTTCGAACTCACTTTGCCCGATAACTTCAACCCTCTTGCTTCTTGGGAACAAGATCTTTTCAAGGGGCATTATGGGTGGCCCGAGGGGTACACCGGAGGATGGGAGCCTTACCCTCATCCCTTCGATGACCCCGAGCGCAACAAGGACCCCAATGGGGCCGGGCCGAGTGGTAGTGGTGGTGGTGATGGTAGTAGTTATTAGTTCCCTTTTGCTTTTCGTGCTTTTTGCCTCCATCCCTTAAATTTTTGATGCATGTTTTGTTTTGCTTGGGATGTTGAGATGTATTTTCATCTAGCTTGGGGGAACTAATAATTTGCTCGGTGACCAATTTTGTTGTTGTGTACATACCTTAGTTGTTTGCATGCTTATTTTTATTCCTCTTGTTTGATTTCCTCATTTTCTTGATCTCTAGGCTACCTTCCTTGTAGCTAGCTTGCTTGCCCTATTTGTTTGGATGCTTGTTGTTTGTGATGATGCTTTGCTTGAGATGTTGTTGTTGTTGATCCCTAATATCCAAATCCCTTCAATCCAAAACCCTTTGATCCAAATCCCTTGAATCCAAATCTTGTAGTTTAGTGTAGTTCTTTAGTTAGTTTAGACTTTCTTGCTTTCTTAGTTTCATTTCTTTTATTCTTTCTATTCTTTGATTAGTTTAGCTTTTATTTCCTTTGGTTGTATATACTTTTTGTTTAGATTAGTTTCCTTTAATTTGTTGTTTTCTTTTCTTTGTTTTGAAGTTACTAACCATTTTCTTTGTTCATAGTTTCTTTTATTTCTTTTTTCTCACTTGGTTCCTTGAAGAGCTTTTGGATATGGAATGCAACGAGCTGGTTTCTACTTGCTTCGTTTATTTTTGCTAAGCTTGGAAGCCCGGTGAGACCTTTCTTATTTTTCTTTTTATTTTCCTTGGTTGCATAGA
Source organism: Chenopodium album (assembly GCF_948465745.1). Classification (NCBI taxonomy): domain Eukaryota; kingdom Viridiplantae; phylum Streptophyta; class Magnoliopsida; order Caryophyllales; family Amaranthaceae; genus Chenopodium; species Chenopodium album. The sequence goes on from NC_137847.1 coordinate 30,761,060, forward strand.
ATAGGATTAGTTTAGGGGAAGTTGAATGGTTCGAGGATGAATGCTTGTTAACACGTAATGTGTTTGGGGTCGATGACGTTGATGTCGATCGATCACTTGTTTGTCGATTGGGATTTTTATGTGTTTAACTTGCTTTCTAGTCCATTGCATGCTATTTCTCCTATATTTCCTTTTCTATGTCTCCATTTATTTTCTTTTATTTTCTTTTATTTTACTTTTTCTTTTACTTTCCTTTATTTTTTTTCTTTTCATTTTTGATATGATTTTGAGGCTTTATTTTTCACTTTTCTTATGAAATGAACTTTGTACATTGAACTTGTCTTTTGCATGATTTTCTTCCTAGGTTGTAGAGGTATGCACGGTTTGAGACTATGTTTGGTTGACTCTAGGATAGGTGTATGCTAGGGTAGTTGGTTTGAACTAGGAGGATCATGAAGCCGGATTCTACTTGTTTGTGGCATGTTAGTAGTTGCTCCCTATAGTCAATTTGACACCATTAGTGAGTTTTTGCCACATCCTTGTGAGGTTACTTGTTTTTCAAGCCTTCAACATTTCTTGTATGAGCGGCGTGGATCCTTGACTATGCAAACCTAATCTAATAAAGCTTGATGTATGATTCTCAAACCCGAGACCGAACTATCTAGGAAGGACAAAGGCACATTTTTCGGGGTGGTGTTTTTCACTTTTGTTATATTTTGTTATTTTCTTTATTTTTGGGTTTACATTTGCCTTCTTGCAACCATTTGAGCCTTATCCCTTCTTTCCAAGCCACATCTTTAGGCATTTGACCTTTTGTTTCATTTTCTACTTTTCTTGGTTTTTGTGAAGCAATATGATCATTTGAGATGGTGTTTGTGGTGGATAAGTTGGAATTTTAGTTTCTATGAATGTAAGTTTGTGATATCATTTTCTTTGTGAACAATGGCAAATATTTGTGAAAAAGCCGTCCGAATTAAGTAAAAGGCAAGGACATTGCATATTCATAAAGAATAACAAAAAAAAAAAAAAAAAAAAAAAACAAGAAAAATTGAAAAAGTGAAAAATTCAAGACTATTTTGATGTATTCTTTTCTCCTTCTAAGCATTGAGGACAATGCTTCATTTTAGCTTGGGGGAGAAGCGTGTACGCTTTTTGTATATATTTTTGTGAGTATAGCTTCAAGTAAGCTTGGGGGTGTTGTTTTTGTTTGGTAATTTCTTGATTGTGGTGTTAAGGATTGATCACCCTTTTGCTTCACTCTTTAGGAAAATCACCAAATTTTAAATTTTAGCCTACCTTCACCCTTTATGCCTTACGTTACAACCTTTGGGAAAGACCTTTCAACCTAGATAGTTGAGTCACTATTCGGGGGAGGGCATCATGGGTCATTGCCTAAGGAAAGGGGATGCACAGTCAAGATTGTCGAGTAGCCTAAAAATAATTCTTTTTCCGGTTCCTTCGAGGAATCATTGGGACTCTCACTAAGGGGAGATTTGAGACTAGTGGGGAGAATGTGGTAAGATTGTTTGGGATGAACGTGGATTGTGATGACTAGTTCCTATGCCTAGCATACCCTATGTTTCAATCAACCTTAGATATCTTGAAAAGTGCATACCTTAACTACTTGAGAAAGATAGTCATTCATTTGCATTATAGACTTTATGTTAGTTCATTTCGTAAAGGTTTGTTTTCATTTTATTTTCCTTCCTTTTTATGGTTTGCCTCATTGATGTTTGGTGGAGAGTTATGGGTCAAACTCTTAGGATACCCTTACGAGACATCACTCGTCCTCATAGGCGACTTTGGGGTTTAAAGGGCTTGTTGTAGCTAAAAGCAACCATGATTCCTACGACAGTGAGTCTTAGTGTATATTATTATCTTGAGTCTTTTTCTTTTTCTTTTTCAAATAAAATTTTCATCCTTTATCTTTCTTGCTTTGTTTTGCTCGAGGACGAGCAAAAGTTTAGCTTGGGGGAATTTGATGAGTGACATTTATGGCACTCATTTGGTCCCTTTTTGGATGAATTCTATTTCATTTTATCACTCTTTTCTTTAGTTTTCCCTAGTTTTATTCTTGTTTTCTTCATTTTTATGCTTTTTGTAGTTAGTTTCTCTATTTTATGTATTTTCTAGTTTACTTGCTATTTTTTCCCTTTACTTGCTTTTTATCCTTTGTTTGTAGGTGGTGATTGATTGTCCAAGAATTCCCGAGTTTCCTCTCTATGATCTTTCATTGTTTTCAGGCCTAAAGCTTGTGCAAGAAGTTTCAAGTCTAAGGTGGATCCAAGGGGCATGCTTCAAGGCCTTGTATATGCCTTTCTCATGGCTTATACTCTTCAAGAAATTCAAGAAAGTTTCTGCCTACCTTGTCCTCCATCATCATCATCTAGGATGTGCGCACCACTTGAGCTAGGACAAAGAGAAGAAGGGGGAAAGACCCAGCTAGGTGCGGGCGCACCCAGGGAGTGTGCGGCCGCACATTGGTCGGGTGCGGCCGCACACCTGGTGCGTGCGGGCGCACCAATCTGGGTGTGTTCCCGTGCGCGCCACTCTCTCTCCTCCAAGCGCCCGCACCGACGTGGGTCTATTTTTGGGCGTCAATACCGACCTCCTATTTGTATATATAGTTATTTCTTTCTATTTTTGAGAGAGTTTTTTTGGAGAGATTGGATTTCATATAGTTAGTTTTTGATTAGAATTTTAGAAAGAGAAACTCAAGGATTGAAGAGAGAGAAACTCATGGTTTTTGGTGATTGTTCAAGAATTCTTCATTGTAATTGATCTTTAGATCAAAGTTTTGTAAGGATCCTCTTCTTGATTTCAATACAAGTTTGATTCTAGTTGATTTCATTTGTTTTCCATGTTATTGTTGATTGATTGAAGTTTTATTGATTTTTTGATTGATTGTTGTTTTGATCTTTGATTTCAATTATGTTGATGATGAAATTGATGATTAGTGTAGTTTTGATCTTTGATTTCAATTATGTTGATGATGAAATTGATGATTAGTGTAGTTTTGATCTTGATTTCCATGGCTAGTGAGTAGTTTTCTAGCTAGGGAAATGGTGAAGCATGTTTGAGTGATGGATTAGAGTAATTTGGGGATAATTGATGGAGTTGATGATATGATTAAATTTGGTTGATAATTCATGTGCATGTGTGTGATTGATTGAAGTTTGGCCATCTTTGATTATTGTAGTAGATTGCATTGTGAGCTTGCTATGATACGAACCATTGATTAGTAACTTGCAATTTCATGATTGAGGTGCTTTGTGACGTTCCCTAGGTAGTTTTTAGCGTAGTTGACGCTAGTTAGACCTCTAGGTGAACTAACTTGGTATGCTCTTTTGGATACATGATTGATCTTCATTCATATCACTTGACTTAGTCAGTTTGACCTCTCAAATTACCATTTTCCATAACAATTACATGTGGATCCATTGCCCTAGTGTCTTTTAGATTGATTTCATACAAGTTCTTGCATCATTTAGCCCTAGCTCTAGTTTCCTTCATAAACCCCTTTATTTGACTTCGGAATAGCTTGACTTAGGCATTGTGCATTCGACCTCCATTCCCTTGGGTTCGACCTTGACTTACCACTACACTTAATAGGGGTTTGTTGAGTTACAAATTTTGTTTGATTGGGTGGGGTGGTAGCCCAACGACCTACCGTTCTTCATCCCATCAATAAAAACTAACAATGCACAAACACGCGTAAACTAGTAACTAATTTAGGTTGTTAATCCGATTAACGCGCCTAATTAAAACTAGTCAAAGTTGTTTAATTAATTATGTAATTTAGCGCAATTAATAATTGAAGATCCCACTAAATTCCGCATCCATCTTAATTAATCCAATTAATTAAGCCGGTAAACCCAAATATTTGCCAAAATTTAATTTTGCAAATGCCGCTCAAAAACCCGAGGCCTAGCCTCCAAAATATAATTAAAATAATTAAAACCAAATATAATAAAATTAATTAGAATAATTAAAACGGTAAAAAATAGAAAACACGTAGCCAACCACACGCAAGTGGTTCAAGCACCTAGACTTGCTAGGTGCGTACCATTGCTAACAAAGGGTTCCTAGCAACCACCGGGCAATGCGGCTTGGTGCGTGCTCCCGCACCCCCCCAACGTAGCACTGCTAGGCCAAGCCTAGCAGCGTTTGCTGCGGGTTGAAAGGTGCAAGGCAGCACGCACAAGTCTGCTTCCCCCTTCGCAACACACCAAAACACACACACATGCTCCCTGCACGCAGCAGCACGTACCTCCAGCCATGCGTGCACAGCAGCGCGCTGTGTGGGGCTGCGGCTTGCTGGCTAGCCATGGTGCACCATGCTGCTGGTCAGCTGGCAGTAGCCATGCCTTGTGGCGCGCACCAAGTGCACCAGCCCTTGGCAGCCACATGTGGGCTGCTTAGCAGCCCGGCTGGCCGAGGGTAATGTGCCTTGGTTTGCGTGCCACACTCTCGGGATTACATCTGAATTTTGCGTGACTTTAATTAATTAATTCCAAATTAATTTTAGAATTAATTTAATGAGCAAAATGAAAAATTATAACAAGTCCAAGTTAAATAAAATTCATCAAAGTGGACAAAACTAAAATAATTCCCAAGAACTATTCTTTAATAAAATTGGTTAAACTTGGTGCAATAAAATAAATAAGGGCAATACTCACTATTAATTTAATTAATTTAAATTAATCATGAGATTTGACAAAATAAATGGGAGTTGGAATTATAAACATAAAATTCAAATAAAGATTCTAACTTTAACTCGTGAATCCTTGAAAAATTATATCTTCCAATATGAAGATAAATGAAATTTCTATCACAAGATTCAAACTTTATGATTCCAATCAACTTAATACATGATTAAATCAAAAGTTCAACAAAAATTTATGGAATTTAGTAACTCAAATTTCCAACCACTTAAAATAAATAAAGATTGATCTTTAGTACTTAGAAGCCTCAAAGAATAAATTTTTCACACTTAATGCAATGGATTTGCAATTATGTGAAAATTTAACCAATCTTTCAAGCACTAATTACTACAAAGTACCCATGCTTAAAGAGGTCAAAAAATGCAGAAACATAACGAAAAGAACCATATACATAATCACCATAAATATGCCATTAAGATTCAAGGTTTAAAGATTTAAAATTTTTCGTCAAAACGAAAATCCCTTGAAAAAAGGCATTTCTGGTCAGATTTGGCCTTTTTTTTACAGTCTTTTAAGAGTAAACACATTTCTAGAACGTTGTTTTCACCCAAAATTCACTATTTTTGGGCGAAAATCTGGGTTCGGGGCCATAATCAGCTTTAAAACGGGTTTAAAATTAATAAGACCAAGCTACCAATTTAATTAATAACATGAACTAGAAAAATAAATCATTAAAACACCTTGAAAATTATTTGTTATAAAAATAAATGAGTAAGGCTCCGATACCGCTGTTGGATTTCGATGTGTCAGACTCACCGCGGAAATGAAACCCGAGCCCAAGAACAAACTCATAATTAATATAAAAAAATGCATAAATAACAAGATAGAGAAAAGACTAAATTACCCTTGTAGCGTGCTTCGCTCAACCGGAAAGAGCTCTTACTTGAGAAAAGCTGAGCCTAACAAATGGCAAGGACCTCCAACGAAGTCCACCCATAACTCGACCCGACCGGTCTACTAGTCGGAGGTTAGCCAAGTCTGACCAAAAAGACTACCCGAGTAATTGATGAGCTTATAGGTTTTCTCTCAAGTGGAGATGTCTAATTGAGCACTTACTCAAGTGAGTTATCCCATTTCCCAAGTTGGGTATTTATAGGGAAACTCAAGTGAGAAATCCACTCTCCCATCAATGTCGAAGAGTTGGTAAAATCAATTTTCTCCTTTTATTTTTAAATAAAAAACAAAAGAAAATAGCCAACAACTAATTAATCAACAAGTGGCATACTAAGAGGAAGGGTTAGGTAAGGATCACAAGGGAAAGGGGGGGGGACCAAACTTGATCCCCAAGGCTTTCAAGAAAATCGGCCAAAAGCTCCCACTTGTCCCAAAAGCATGCTGCCACGTGGCAGACCAAGCCAAGGCACCCAAGCAGCACAGCTGGCGCTTGGTGTGCGACTGGCCTACTGCTAGCGTGGTTGGGCGCAACACCATGCGCGCCATGATGCTATTAGGTATTGCGGTCTGGCGCGCCATGCGTGCTGGCCAGCTGCTAGCATGCTGCGGCATGGCTGCTGGCTTTGGTTTGCTCGGGGCATTCCGATGCTAGGGGTATTTCGGTAAATTGTTGATTAATTAGTGATTTTACCGTCTCGTCTTTAATTCATTCGACTTGACTTACAACGCTCGGTTTTCAACGCTCCTAGCTTGATTTCCGACCTCTAAATATTTATTACTCGAGCGACATATTGATTCCTTCCGAATTAATTCGTCGTGTCGGATCATTAGTTGCTTGGGTGTGACCCGAAGTTTTCGGTCAATATTAAGCTATAATATTAATTATGCATTAATATTACTGATCGGAAGCGGCCTCCACCTAGGCATTCCAATCACTTGAACTTACTGAATAAATGTTTTTTCAATAGCTCCGAACCCTCTATCGGAATAATACACTTGTTCGAAGGACATCATTCCTATCAATAACAAATCCTATCATGTCACTAAATAATAAAAATCAAAGCTTTAATCCTTTAGTTTAAACTAGGAAGCAATAAATATATCCTAACATGATACAAGGAATTAAAATAATAGTGTAAGCATGATTTCTATATCAAAAGCATAATTAAGTAATTAAATTACTTACTTTGAAGCCTCGTATCTGTTTCTATCAAAGAATACACACGTTAGTAAACTTCAATAAAATATTAAATCAAACAATAATATTAATTGAAATTAGATTTGGAACCAAACCCTCAGAACTATCAACCATTCACGTTGAGGTCTAAGGGAACTTAGAGCTTGGCTAGGTGTATCTAAATCTCGTTAATGAGGAATGGTGTATTTTGCAAAGGGTGTAAAAAGGCTTAGAAAGAGAGAGAAAGAATAAGCTTTAGCTTAAAGAAAGAAAGAGAATAGATGATGATTGCTGATGACTGTTGGTCGTTGTTGGTGATTGAAAACGGGGAATAACAACCCTATTTATAGAGAAATTCGTCCGAAAACGATAAGAAAAGAGTCAGAATTCGACTCGGAGTAAAACTGGTACTGTCGTGATGTGACAGAGTTATCGCGATGCGTTAGAGCTGTCGCGGCGCAACAGCGGTTGTACGATAAGATGCGTACGGATTTCCTTTTTCCAATTAAATTGGGTTAAGAGGAGTCCGTACTTATCTTTCATTAAATCAAATTTAATCTTTTAAAATACTAGTTTTATTCCAAATAAAATTCTTTATCTTTTCAAAATCAAATAAAAATATAATTATCAATCATAATCCCATTAGAACTCAAAATAACCTTCTAGAAGATTCTAGAAAACTAGAACAAATCCTAATGACTTTAGGAATACAATTAAAATTAATGGATCATCCACATGATCATTGAGTCGCCTATAAAATCAGATTTGGGTCCAATTTAGTATTTCGACCATAACTTCCTCGTTATAACTCGGAATTGGGCTTATAATATATCGTTGGAAATCTGTTTCCAAGTCCTATTCAACTACACAATTTTTGGACCCATATTATGGACCAAGCTAAATTATTTTAGACGATTTCATAAATAGGATACGAAATGAATGATTTACGAAAAAAGAAATGAATTATTTTTATTAAAACATTTTAGAAAATAGAAGAATTCACGAGACTCTTTCACACTTCACCTCGTTCAATAATCAATGACGTGAAATATATTCATCACTGAATTTGGTTGTTTGGGGAAACACACTCAAGTTTCTACGAGTAGCAAGCAAATCATTATCTTTTTAATATCTCTTATCGTCGTTTTTCACATAAACCTCAATTTCTTATTTTTCTATCATTTTTTTTCCGTTAAAAAAAAATTGCCATTTAATTTTCGGTATGAAGAGATTCCCTAAATATCTCTTTTCCTATTCTTATCTTTTTTACTCCATCCAACTATAGGATTTTGCTTAGTTTTGTTTTGTTTTAAATTAATAATCAACACCAATCTTTTTCTTTACTCCAATTTAATTATTCACCCTATACCTCACTGTTTTTCTACATCTCCTCTACACCCCTCAAACTTTAACCATGAGAACTAGCTTAAACACTCCTGTACCCGCACGAAAAAATTCTCAAACATCACCAACAACCTCAAGCCCCATGGAAACATCACCTTCTCCTGTTCAACCCGCAATACCACCACCAACCTCGCCAACCGACTCCCCTATGGTTGAATCTCCCATGGATATTCAACCCACCCCGGTTGTCGAGTCGCTCACACCCAAAGTACCTCCAAAGAAACCTAATTCCCCTCCTAAGCCTAAACCAAAACCTCGATGCTCAAAGAAAAGAAAGAGCAATGATGGAGAAGGCTCTATGATGGACGCTGCCATTGAGGGGGAAAAATCGCACAAATACCTACCTGTTTTATCGCTAAATTTACAAAGGGTTTATTTGTTGGATGTGTGTGCTAAACATATGGTGTATCCAAAAATAATGGATGAATTTTGTAAGTCTTTTAGCTGTGTGAAAGGTGTTTGTTCGGGTATTGTTAAGGGAACTCAAATTTCTTTTGATGCTGATTATTTAGCTAGTTTGTTTCAAGTTCCTAATACGGGGCATTGGCTATATTTTAAGGGTCGATGCAATGTGGAAGTTAACGGAGTCTCGGCGGATGAGATGATTGAATTTATTGGAGGGGTTCCTGGAGTAATAAGTACTGATCATAATCTTTTTTCTCCTCGTCTTAAATTACTTTACAATCTTGTAAGAAAGGCCATCTTACCGCGACCCCATAACCGCAAAATAGCAAACCTTCTTGATACTTCAATTATATATTGCCTAGCCAATAAAATTCCAATCAACTTTCCCACTTTAATGACCCAACATCTTAGTCACTGTATCCCAACCCTATCAATTTCATACGGATCATTATTAACCTTTGTATTTCAAAGTTTTGGTTTTGAGTTTGATGGAGGAACTTCAATTCCCTTGCAACCTGAAAATAGTCTTCAACCTAAAATGCTTCATGGAATAAACATAGAAGTGGTAGGGGGAAAAACGTGTCTTGTGAAGATGCCCAGTGAGAATTAAGATAAACAATTTGAGAGTTACGGGAAAAACGTGTCTTGTGAAGATGCCCAGTGAGAAGAGGCGGACGGAGAGGAAATTTAAAAGAAAGGAACGGCTGTAGTAAAAGAAAAGAGGGTGTTTTTAAAAGGAAAGAGGAAGAGTTCAAGAATTGCATCTAAAACCGTAGCCCCTGTTTATGTTATTGACGAAGACGAAACTGAGGAGGTAGTATCTAAGTATCTTCTACTAAGGGTGTTGCGGAGGGAGTCACACTGGCACTACTACAAAAATTGGGAAAGAGATCTCTAATAAAAGATCCAATATTAATTATAATGGGTCTCTTATGTGTATTAGGTTCCACAATTTTGATATTAAAAAAAAAAAATAAGAGACATAATAGACTCGTTGTCGCACTTAACGGGTCTTTTAGATGTGGCCCCACAACTTTTCTTTGAGAAGAAAAAAATGAAAGATATAGCTGTAGTCACCAAATTGTGTCTCCAAAAACCAAACCAGTGATGAATATCTTTCACGCAATTGATTATCGAACGAGGTGAAATGTGAAAGTGTCTCGTGATTTCCCTGTTTTTAATAAAAATATTTCTTTCTGTTTTCGAAAATCCTTCTTCTCGTACTCTATTTATGAAAAATGTCCAATCTAATTTAGTTTAGTCCATAATATGGATCCAATAATTATGTAGTTGGATGGGGCTCGAAAAGAGTTTTCCAACAATTCCGATGAATAATGAGGAAGTTATGGCAAAAATACTAAATTGGATTCTAAACGAGTTTTATGGGCTACCCAATGATCAAGTGGAGGGTCCATTAATTTTCTAGAATAGTCTAGAAGGTTATTTTATGTTCTAAAGAGATTAGGATTAATAATTATTTTTATATTTTAGAAAAGATAAAGAATTTTAGTTGAAATAAAACAAGTGTTTAAAGAGATTTAATCTGATTTTTAATAATAAAGTACTCTAATTACCCAGTTATATTGGAAAAATGACTCTTTACGGCAAATTTTATCATGCAACACCATCTCACTGCGACAGGTCCATCGCGCCGCGATAGGCCTATCGCATCACAAAAGCGCCATCGCGTCGCGATAGTCCTGTCACACCGCGATGGGACAGTTTTACTCCGATTGGAATTCGATCTTTTCTGATCGTTTTGGTCATTACACTGCTGCAGTCCAGGTTCTTTCCTCTTCAGGCGTTGCTCCTTATAATGAGGCCACTCTTGCGGAGTTACAGTTAAAGCACCCTTCTACTCTAGCTCCTTCCTTGCCTGATATACCTATTGATCACCTTCATCTAGTTACGACTTTTGCAGTTGTTTTGGATCGAATTACGAGTGGTAGGGATTATTTACGTGCTCAACACCTTATGTATTGCTTGAGTGGTGCTACTGTGGCAGTCTCAAATGAGTTGGTTGACTTTATTACCGGGGTGGTTAATCTCTTTCTAGCTGGAAGATGTCCTCTGGAATTAGGATAATATATTGCTAGTGCTCCACTCACACCTCTTGTCAAGCCCAGTGGTGGTATTTGTCCTATAGCTGTGGGTACTGTTTGGCGACGTCTAGTTTTGAAGGTCGGTGATGTTATGGTTGGCCAGTTTTTGGGAAGTTACTTTAATGGTCTTCAACTTGGTGTCGGGGTTTCTTTAGGTGGTGAGGCTATTCTTCATTCTGTGAATCGGATGATTGAGGCTTATGGTTTTGATGTTGGCCTTTCAATGTTGATGGTGGATTTTCAAAATGCCTTCAATCTAGCTGACCGTGCGGTCATGTTGCGTGAAGTTCGTCATCGTTGTCCGGGGATTTCGCGATGGGTTGAATTTTTCTACTCTAATCCTGCCAGATTGTATTATGGAGACCATACCTTATGGTCATCTCAGGGGGTGCAGCAGGGTGATCCCCTTGGTCCTCTACTTTTTGCTTTGGTTTTATAACCCCTTATTTGTAAAATTAGAGATTCTTTTGAGGTATGTCTTCAGGCGTGGTATTTGGATGACATCACTATTATTGGGGACACTTTGGTGGTGGGGAAGGTTTTGCAATTGATTATGGAGGAGGGGCCTCATTTTGGGTTACATCTCAATGTTGAAAAACTGAAGTTTTATGGCTTACAAAGGACCCTCAAAGCAGGCTTGTGGGTGTCTTTCCCCATAATATTGCTCGACCTTTACATGGTGTTAAGTTGCTTGGGGGTCCCGCTAGTTTTGATCCTGGTTTTAGTGGTGAGCTTGTGATGCAAAGGGTGACCAAGACCATTGCACTTATGGATAAGGTTGCTAAGCTTCATGATCCTCAGTGTGAGTTGTTGTTGCTTAGGGCATGTACTGGAGTTTCTAAGCTCTACTTTGCCTTACGTACTTGTCCTCCTAGCACTTTGAGGCGGCTCAGCGCATATTTGACGAGGCTCTTCGATCTTCCTTGGAGCGTATTGTTATTTCTTCGGGGCCCGGGTTTGGTGATTGGCAGTGGCGGCTTGCCACCTTACCTTTTGCATTTGGAGGGCTTGGTGTTTATTCCGTAGGTTATGTTCGTCATTATGCTTTTCTTGCTTCTCGGTTGCAGTCTGCTGTGTTGTAGACAAAGCTTCTGCGTCGTACTGGTATTGTTGGTCTTGGTAAAGCCTTTGAGGATGTGTTGACTTTGTTTATTAGAACGATGGGTACTGACATTTTAGGTAATCCTTGTGAAGTCGCTGCTCCTAAACTCATGAAGAAATTGGCAGATATATATTTCACAAAGATTACCGCTTCTGCAGAATCTATCTTTTCTTTGTCTCCTCGTCAATCGGTATTGTGGAAATCGCAGCAGGGCGATCATACCTCTACTTGGCTTCAGGTATTCCCTATTTCTGGGTTGGGTTAGACGATGAATGCAAATACATACCGATGTGTGATGTGCTACCGGATGGGTGTTCCATTGTTCTTTGTCTCGACGCTGTGCTCTGCTTGTTCTCGGGTTTTTACTGGGGATATTTTCGGCAACCACGCGGTGTCATGTGCTGGTATTGTAGGTATTAAATATTGGCATAATGTTGTTCGAGATACACTTATTGACATTTGCTACAGATCAGGGATTTGATCTAGAAAGAAGGTTGACATTGGGTTGTCTGGAGGGATCGTAGTCGTGATGTATGTGTGGACTTCACAGGGTCTTCTCCTTTGACACAGACAGGGCTATCTGACTTTGTTCCTAGACGGGTTGTAGCTGATGTGGCTCAGCGGAAACAGGTTAAGTATGAAGCTTGTTGTCGGGCGATTGGATACGGTTTCATTCCCTTCTCCTTTTCTTCGCTTGGGGAATTAGAGAAGGAGGCTGTTGCGTTGCTGAAGCGGGTTCAGAGGTTCTCGACAATGCAAGACATTGGGGCTCGTACTGCAGCTCATATCTTCACTAGGGTAGGCTTTGCTATAGCTAGAGGAGTAGGGGCCCAGATTGTATCTCGGCTTCCCACTAATTTATTGTAGATTGTATGACTTTTGTTTTTGAGATATAATAATAATAATAATAATAATAATAATAATAATAATAATAATAATAATAATAATAATAATAATAATAATAATAATTTTTTTAAAAAAAACTAAGGAAAAGAGAACAATCATCCAACATAGGAATTGTTTTTTTATATGAATACATAACGCCTAACATAAGATAACCGTTCTTTTTCCTTGTATTTTATTTATTTTGCACATAGAATAGGAAGCAGTTATCTTAGTTAGGCGATCTGTATTAAAGAGTATATAGAACGCCTCCAAGAGGCGTCTTTTATACTTTATAAGGCACCCTAGTTGAAGAATGCCTCTAAGGTGTTCTATATTCCTTGTTTTAGGCGTTATGTATTGCCTATTTTGTACTAGTGAATGCAATTCTTTCTAAACAAATAAGAAAGTGCACGTTTCAAGATATCCAAGGTTGATTGAAACATGAAATATGCTAAGCACAGAGAACTAATAAGACATAATTCACCTTCATCCCAAACAATCTTACCACGTTCTCCCTACTAGTTTCAAATCCACTTCTAGTGAGCATTTCAATGATTCCTCGAAGAATTGGAAAAGAAGAGATTTTAAGGCTACGCGGCATCTTGACTATGCAAACCACAACATAGAATTGACTCACATCTCCCTCCATCAACTTGTGACTCAACCAAAATGGTCAAAAGGTCTTGAAAAGGGCTGTAATGTAAGGGCGAAAAGGGTAAAGGTAGGCTAAAATTTGAAATTTAGTGGTATATCTAAATTGTGAAGCAAAGGGTGATCAATCCTCAACACCATAATCGAGCAATCACCAAACAAAAACACCAACACCCCCAAGCTTATTCAAAGCCAAAATCACAAACATATATACAAAAAGCATAAGAACGCTTCCCCCAAAGCTTAAATGGAGCATTGTCCTCAATGCTCTAAATAAGAAGAGATACACTTACATCAAAATATTTTTTGAACTTTTTCATTTTTCACATTATTTTTCACTTTTGCCAAAGCATTTGCATGTGATTTGCTTTTCTCATTTTTTTTTTCATTTTTTCACTTTATTGCATTGTCCTCACCTCTTTTAACTATGGACGAATTTTTCAGCTTTGCATTTCCCTTTATTCACAAAATATTCACAATACGATCTTGCTTTCAACCATGAGAATAAAATAACCAAACTCATACACCATAATCTCCAACAATAATGATCAATTGCTTCACAAAAACCAAGAATCGAACAAGAATAAAACAAAAGGCACAAAAGCTAAAGATATGGCTTGAAAAGAAGGTATATGGCTCAAATGGTTAGCAAGGAGTCAAATGTAAACCCAAAAAAAAGAAATGAAATCTATCCTAAATGGTCCGGTCGCGATCTCGGGAGATAAGAGTCAAGTTCTAGATAAAGCATGCAATAGTCAAGGATCCATGTGCCACTCAAGCAAAATATGTAGAAGGCTAGAAAAGAATGAAACCTCACATGGTTGTAGCAATAACTCACTATTAGTTTCAAATTCACCAAAGGGAGCAACACTATCTTACCACAAACTAGAGGTGAGCACGGATATCCGTATCCGAAAATTAGAATATTTGATATCCGAAATCCAATCGGAATTTTCGGATATCCGATATCCGGATATCCGAAATTTTCGGATCGGATACTTTGGATATCCTATATCGGAAAATATTTAAATAAAATTGCAGAAAAATTTTGATTTTATTAATAAATAATTGGTTTTAATTTCTCATAAAAAAATCAAAAAAAAAAAATAATATAATTGAACCAGATCTAAAGGGTTATGTACAATTTGACAAAAAAAAAATAAAATAAAATAACCATCAAAATACAATTAGAAATCAAAAATCCAAATTAAACACAAATAACCATCCCCCCTCGAATTTAACACCAACTCCAAAATGTAAACTCTTTGTCCAACTCAAATTTTGGGCAATTATGAGCTTAAATAAAGAAAAGAGGTATACTCGTAGAATTGTAGTATAGTAGGACCCCTTATTTTTTTCTTCTTGTTATGTAGTTTTTGTTTTAGACATACTTTGTTCCTCTTTTCTCTGTGTTGAGCTTAACAATGGCGGTCATTAATAGAGAAGAAATGGTGAATAAGAGAGTAGAGGATAATGGGCCGCCGCGCAAGAAGTCGTGAGAACCAAGAAGCGTCAATGGTTTAGCAGCCGTGAGGAGGGAAGTCGCAATTGTGAGGAGAAGGAAGCTGCAACCGAAAGCCGTAGTTGGTGGAGGAGAGAGGAGAGAGGAGAGAGGTGGGCGGCTGTTTGAGACTTTGAGGGGAGTGAAAATAGGGTTTGGGACTTTGGGTTTTAAGGGGTTTTGAAAAGGAAAATAGCCGTAGTAACTTGTTAGAATTAAAAAATAAAATATTATAAAGAGTGTCATATTTTCGGATATCGGATATCCGAAATCCGAAATCCTAAAATTGGATATCCGATATCCGATTTTTTCGGATCGGATATCTGATTCGAAATTGATTTCGGATCAGATATCCATAATTTTCGGATCGGATACGGTTCGGATCGTCAGATTTTCGGATTTTCAGATAGTTTTGCTATGCCATACCACAAATAAGTAAATTCCGGCTTCAAGGTCCCAAAAGTTACCTTAGCATACTATATCCTAGAATCAACCGAACATACTCTCCAAACTGTGCACGCCGTTACCATTTAAGAAGAAAAGCATTCACCTATACAAGTCTAAAAGTATTATGTCCAAAGGAAGAACAAAACAAAGACACATTGCAAATTTTCCTTGATAGAAACAAAAATCTTTTTGGAGTTTTTCAAAATAAAGAACATGGAAATGCATATTCAATCATGCATGACATATATGAATCAACATCCCACCAAACATGATATAATACGCTTCCCCAAGTTTGAATGAGACAATACACTCAAATCATAAATCATAGAATCCATGGGAGGGGAAAACAAAGAGATCAATCCAACACGCTAACACATGTCCAATAAGTCACCAACCATTAGAGAAATAGAAAGGAAAGATATTACCGATGTTAGGTAGGTGTAAATACCCGCAAATGACCCAATTAAACTTTTCAAAGCCAATTTCCTCCAAAGCTATGCCTTGTATGCCACATGCTAGAAAAGAGGAGTCAAACTCCCTTGATTCTTGATCCAAACCAATGCACCAAAGTATATTAAGTCATGTACCTAGAAAAAGGCAAACAAACATTTCCATGAGAGAAAATCTATTTTAAAATGAAAAAAGAAAATGAAATCAATAAAACACAGGTTACTTCCCAAGAAATGCTTGCTTAAGGTCCAAGCTTGACTGCTCTATTAAATAATGTTGCAACAAACACAAGAGCTTGTACATTTCATAAGATAGAAGGTAGGCAAATGACAGGAAGAGGACATGCAACAAGGATAATGCACGCAAATAAGGAGAAAGATGCCAAGAAAAAGAAGAAGAATAAAAAGCAAATTCAACAAAATAAGAAGAAGAACAAGAAGAAGAAGAAGAAGAAGAAGAAGAAGAAGAAGGCAAACTCTTCTCAAAATGTTTTTGGGTGGCATAATCACCCTTTTCCTCAATAGAAGGCAAATGAGGGACATGTAAACCGTCATAAAATAGGGGGTCTCCAATGGGCTCATTAACAAAGGAAGGGAAGGATATAGGAGTGTAGGGAATATGACTAAATTTCCTTGAAAAGGGGACATAAGAAGAGGGAATGGGGGATATGGTCTCACAAATTTTTTTGATGCATGTTTTGTTTTGCTTGGGATGTTGAGATGTATTTTCATCTAGCTTGGGGGAACTAATAATTTGCTCGGTGACCAATTTTGTTGTTGTGTACATACCTTAGTTGTTTGCATGCTTATTTTTATTCCTCTTGTTTGATTTCCTCATTTTCTTGATCTCTAGGCTACCTTCCTTGTAGCTAGCTTGCTTGCCCTATTTGTTTGGATGCTTGTTGTTTGTGATGATGCTTTGCTTGAGATGTTGTTGTTGTTGATCCCTAATATCCAAATCCCTTCAATCCAAAACCCTTTGATCCAAATCCCTTGAATCCAAATCTTGTAGTTTAGTGTAGTTCTTTAGTTAGTTTAGACTTTCTTGCTTTCTTAGTTTCATTTCTTTTATTCTTTCTATTCTTTGATTAGTTTAGCTTTTATTTCCTTTGGTTGTATATACTTTTTGTTTAGATTAGTTTCCTTTAATTTGTTGTTTTCTTTTCTTTGTTTTGAAGTTACTAACCATTTTCTTTGTTCATAGTTTCTTTTATTTCTTTTTTCTCACTTGGTTCCTTGAAGAGCTTTTGGATATGGAATGCAACGAGCTGGTTTCTACTTGCTTCGTTTATTTTTGCTAAGCTTGGAAGCTCGGTGAGACCTTTCTTATTTTTCTTTTTATTTTCCTTGGTTGCATAGAATAGGATTAGTTTAGGGGAAGTTGAATGGTTCGAGGATGAATGCTTGTTAACACGTAATGTGTTTGGGATCGATGACGTTGATGTCGATCGATCACTTGATTGTCGATTGGGATTTTTATGTGTTTAACTTGCTTTCTAGTCCATTGCATGCTATTTCTCCTATATTTCCTTTTCTATGTCTCCATTTATTTTCTTTTATTTTCTTTTATTTTACGTTTTCTTTTACTTTCCTTTATTTTTTTTCTTTTCATTTTTGATATGATTTTGAGGCTTTATTTTTCACTTTTCTTATGAAATGAACTTTGTACATTGAACTTGTCTTTTGCATGATTTTCTTCCTAGGTTGTAAAGGTATGCACGGTTTGAGACTATGTTCGGTTGACTCTAGGATAGGTGTATGCTAGGGTAGTTGGTTTGAACTAGGAGGATCATGAAGCCGGATTCTACTTGTTTGTGGCATGTTAGTAGTTGCTCCCTATAGTCAATTTGACACCATTAGTGAGTTTTTGCCACATCCTTGTGAGGTTACTTGTTTTTCAAGCCTTCAACATTTCTTGTATGAGCGGCGTGGATCCTTGACTATGCAAACCTAATCTAATAAAGCTTGATGTATGATTCTCAAACCCGAGACCGAACTATCTAGGAAGGACAAAGGCACATTTTTCGGGGTGGTGTTTTTCACTTTTGTTATATTTTGTTATTTTCTTTATTTTTGGGTTTACATTTACCTTCTTGCAACCATTTGAGCCTTATCCCTTCTTTCCAAGCCACATCTTTAGGCATTTGACCTTTTGTTTCATTTTCTACTTTTCTTGGTTTTTGTGAAGCAATATGATCATTTGAGATGGTGTTTGTCGTGGATAAGTTGGAATTTTAGTTTCTATGAATGCAAGTTTGTGATATCATTTTCTTTGTGAACAATGGCAAATATTTGTGAAAAAGCCGTCCGAATTAAGTAAAAGGCAAGGACATTGCATATTCATAAAGAATAACAAAAAAAAAAAAAAACAAGAAAAATTGAAAAAGTGAAAAATTCAAGACTATTTTGATGTATTCTTTTCTCCTTCTAAGCATTGAGGACAATGCTTCATTTTAGCTTGGGGGAGAAGCGTGTACGCTTTTTGTATATATTTTTGTGAGTATAGCTTCAAGTAAGCTTGGGGGTGTTGTTTTTGTTTGGTAATTTCTTGATTGTGGTGTTAAGGATTGATCACCCTTTTGCTTCACTCTTTAGGAAAATCACCAAATTTTAAATTTTAGCCTACCTTCACCCTTTATGCCTTACGTTACAACCTTTGGGAAAGACCTTTCGACCTTGATAGTTGAGTCACTATTCGGGGGAGGGCATCATGGGTCATTGCCTAAGGAAAGGGGATGCACAGTCAAGATTGTCGAGTAGCCTAAAAATAATTCTTTTTCCGGTTCCTTCGAGGAATCATTGGGACTCTCACTAAGGGGAGATTTGAGACTAGTGGGGAGAACGCGGTAAGATTGTTTGGGATGAACGTGGATTGTGATGACTAGTTCCTATGCCTAGCATACCCTATGTTTCAATCAACCTTAGATATCTTGAAAAGTGCATACCTTAACTACTTGAGAAAGATAGTCATTCATTTGCATTATAGTCTTTATGTTAGTTCATTTCGTAAAGGTTTGTTTTCATTTTATTTTCCTTCCTTTTTATGGTTTGCCTCATTGATGTTTGGTGGAGAGTTATGGGTCAAAGAATTTCTCTATTTTATGTATTTTCTAGTTTACTTGCTATTTTTTCCCTTTACTTGCTTTTTATCCTTTGTTTGTAGGTGGTGATTGATTGTCCAAGAATTCCCGAGTTTCCTCTCTATGATCTTTCATTGTTTTCAGGCCTAAAGCTTGTGCAAGAAGTTTTAAGTCTAAGGTGGATCCAAGGGGCATGTTTCAAGGCCTTGTATATGCCTTTCTCATGGCTTATACTCTTCAAGAAATTCAAGAAAGTTTCTGCCTACCTTGTCCTCCATCATCATCATCTAGGATGTGTGCACCACTTGAGCTAGGACAAAGAGAAGAAGGGGGAAAGACCCAGCTAGGTGCGGGCGCACCCAGGGAGTGTGCGGCCGCACATTGGTCGGGTGCGGCCGCACACCTGGTGCGTGCGGGCGCACCAATCAGGGTGTGTTCCCGTGCGCGCCACTCTCTCTCCTCCAAGCGCCCGCACCGACGTGGGTCTATTTTTGGGCGTCAATTCCGACCTCCTATTTGTATATATAGTTATTTCTTTCTATTTTTGAGAGAGTTTTTTTGGAGAGATTGGATTTCATATAGTTAGTTTTTGATTAGAATTTTAGAAAGAGAAACTCAAGGATTGAAGAGAGAGAAACTCATGGTTTTTGGTGATTGTTCAAGAATTCTTCATTGTAATTGATCTTTAGATCAAAGTTTTGTAAGGATCCTCTTCTTGATTTCAATACAAGTTTGATTCTAGTTGATTTCATTTGTTTTCCATGTTATTGTTGATTGATTGAAGTTTTATTGATTTTTTGATTGATTGTTGTTTTGATCTTTGATTTCAATTATGTTGATGATGAAATTGATGATTAGTGTAGTTTTGATCTTTGATTTCAATTATGTTGATGATGAAATTGATGATTAGTGTAGTTTTGATCTTGATTTCCATGGCTAGTGAGTAGTTTTCTAGCTAGGGAAATGGTGAAGCATGTTTGTGTGATGGATTAGAGTAATTTGGGGATAATTGATGGAGTTGATGATATGATTAAATTTGGTTGATAATTCATGTGCATGTGTGTGATTGATTGAAGTTTGGCCATCTTTGATTATTGCAGTAGATTGCATTGTGAGCTTGCTATGATACAGACCATTGATTAGTAACTTGCAATTTCACGATTGAGGTGCTTTGTGACGTTCCCTAGGTAGTGTTTAGCGTAGTTGACGCTAGTTAGACCTCTAGGTGAACTAACTTGGTATGCTCTTTTGGATACATGATTTATCTTCCTTCATATCACTTGACTTAGTCGGTTTGACCTCTCAAATTACCATTTTCCATAACAATTACATGTGGATCCATTGCCCTAGTGTCTTTTAGATTGATTTCATACAAGTTCTTGCATCATTTAGCCCTAGCTCTAGTTTCCTTCATAAACCCCTTTATTTGACTTCGGAATAGCTTGACTTAGGCATTGTGCATTCGACCTCCATTCCCTTGGGTTCGACCTTGACTTACCACTACACTTAATAGGGGTTTGTTGAGTTACAAATTTTGTTTGATTGGGTGGGGTGGTAGCCCAACGACCTACCGTTCTTCATCCCATCAATAAATCATTTGCATTGTTATTGCTTTAGAACCACAGTATTGTGGCTATCGGAACCTCTTTCCTCGACGATGAGTATTGTGGGTTCTCTTGTTTGAGTACTAGTCCGATTTGATGTTAGTCAAACGTCTGCCGTACATGGAGATTATAACTGCAAACTCGGACGACTAGGTCCTCTTAGTAAGAGAATCTGACATTACAAAACTGGGAATGTCCCCCTACTAGAAATAGGGAACATGTCTTTGTTGTTTACAAGGCCTCTCGAAGAGCGAGACTGTGAAAATGCATGGTCGTGCTCAGACGGATTTTAGAAATCATTTATTTATTGACATTCAAACTCGGATTTCGAGAAACACTTCTGGACGTAATAATGATGATGAATAATCTTACCTTATAGTTCATGAAGAGACATTAAGTGACATAGGAAAAAGGCTATACAATAAAAGAACACTTGTCCTGAACGACAAGTGGTAGATTGAAAGGAATTGTGTCCTTCGAACAAGTGTATTATTCCGATAGAGGGTTTGGAGCTCTTAGAAAGCTAATTATTCAGTTAGTTCAAGTGATTAGAATTTCTAGGTAAAGACCGCTTCCGATCAGTAATATTAATGCATAATTAATATTACAGCTTAATCTTGACTGAACCCTTTGGGTCACACCCAAGCAACTAACGATCCGACATTACGAATTAATTTGAAAGGAATTAATGAGTCGCTCGAGTAATAAATGTTTAGACGTCGGAAATTGAGCTAGGAGCGTCGAAATCGAGCGTCGCAAGTCGAGTCGAATAAATAAAAGACGAGACAGTAAAATCACTAATTAAGAAGCAATTTACAGAAATACCCCTAGCATCTAGAATACCCCGAGCAAACCGAGTGCTAGGGGCATTTGGTATAACAAGGTGGCTAGCATGTGCACAAAGCCGAGCCCTAGGCTGGCTGGCTAGGCGCCGCGGCATGCTAGCGCACTATTGCTAGCAAGGCTGCCAGAACATGGCTACCAAGCCATGCTAGCATGTGCGGGGGCAGCCGCAGCAATGGGCTAGCAGTGTTTCGGCCAGCCGCACAGCTGCGCATAGCAGCAGGCCAGCCACGCAGACCAAGCGCCAGCTAGGCTACTTGGGTGCCAAGGTTCGACCTGCCACATGGCAGTAGCCCATTGGGGAATTTGTCATTAGGGGAGCCGGTTTTGGGAGCCTTGGTGATCAAGTATTGGTCCCCCCCTTTCCCTTGTGGTCCTTACCTAACTTCTCCTCTGAGAATGCAACTTGTTGATTAATTAGTTGTTGGCTATTTTCTTTTGTTTTTGATTTAAAAATAAAAGGAGAAATTTGATTTTACCAACTCCCCCACGTTGATGGTTGAGTGGATTTCTCACTTGAGTTTCCCTATAAATATCTGACTTGGGAATTGGGAATACTCACTTGAGTAAAAGCTCAATTAGGCATCTCCACTTGAGAGAAAACCTATAAGCTCATTAATTACTTGAGTAGTGTTTTGGTCTGGCTTGGCTAATCTCCAAGCAAGAGACCTGTCGTGATTGTGTTGTGGGTGGATATCGTTGGAGGTCGTTGTGCTTGCGAGACTTTAGCTTTCTCAAGTAAGAGCTCCATCTGGTCGAGCGAAGCACGCTACAAGGGCAATTTAGTATTTTCTCTAATCTTGTTATTTATGAATTTTGGTTATACTAAATGTGAGTTTTTCCTTTGGCTCAGGTTTTATTTTCCGCGGTGAGTCGGATTCATCGAAACCCAAGAGCGTTAGTCTCATAAACATAATAAAATAAGTAATATTCAAAGCATTAAAACACATCATATCCTTATGGAAACTAAACATGATTCGCTCTTCACTCGTGCCCATCATGAATACGATTAATCACATGAAAAGCTTCTCTTTACTTGTCGCCACTACTCGCCATTAGAAATGGGTTGTCGTAGGGCCAAGATAAAGACAAGGCCAAACAAACATACAAACAAACAATCAGCAAAGCTGAGTAAATAAGCGTAATTAAAACATACTAACATGATTTCATCCTATTTTCACACAACTTACCTTGTTACACCGGTTTACAAACATACAACATAAAACACGTTTCCCCCTAACCTTCATGAATAAAGGGGTACTAACACGGGAGCTAACCGTGCTAGTATAAAATAACCACTCGTAAGTGGCGGAATTCCTGTGCATAATAAAAAGGAATACACAGCGTCCTGTACTCCTAGTAGAAATTATGGTGAAATATAAAGTCGCATAACTCCCCCCATATGTTCATACTCAAAGTATATACGTTCCAAGATTTTTGGTGTGTAATCTCTTTCACTTTACGTTGTTTACATGTTATTAGACTTGGTGATGACTCACAAATTAAAAAAAATAAAATAAAATAAAATAAAAACAAGAATTAATACTATTCAAGCAATCAAATATACCAATTTAATTATTGAATAATTAGTGACCACATAATCTTTAATGTTGAACCCTTTTTAATCTACCTCGGTGTGGAAGACACCTTAAACGCATAATGCACCACGAATCCTACCTCTCGGTGTTGCAAACACCTTAAGTGCACTAAGGCACCAAAATATAATTTAACCCTCGTGTACATAAACACTTAATATAGCTCCTTCTTTATGCTTACAGCATCAATAAATATTATGTGAACTATAATAAAATTCCTTTTCAATATTCCAAACCAAATTAAACATTTCTTTTAATTAAACATGCCTTCAATCATGCTAATAATAAAAGTATGGTTCATATATAACATGCCAACTAACATAATTAATTCCAATCATCCATTCACCACAAATAATTCATACTTTACAAACCATTTACCAATATCAATCCATACAATAATTCCAATCAATACTTAACATGTAACTACCTTGGAATGAAGTTATCAAAGCCTAGCATGCTCCTACATACTCAACTAATTACCAAGTACACGAACGTACCTTGAATATGACACTAGTAGAAAAAACGCTATTTGTAACTAACAAAAACGGGCTTTTTGTAACCAACATTGGCCGTTATAAGTATTGGGGTTACAAATAGTCATGTCATTAGTAACGGACATTGTTCGTTACAAATAGGTACCTATTCGTAACTAATATTTCAGTTGTTAGTTACAAATAGTTATGTATTTGTAACGGACATTTAATAAGTTCGTTACAAACAGGTAAATATTTGTAACCAACAATTGATATGTTAGTTACAAATTGGTACCTATTTGTAATGAACATGTCAATTGTTGATTACAAATGCTCATTTTCGATATTAAAAAAAATACGTAACTTTTATTATTATTATTATTATTAATCCATAATTAAGGGCAACAATTCAACAACCAACAAGAAGAAAAAATTAAATAGGTGAATATTTTGGGGAAAAATAATCCGTTCAATTAATTAATACAAACTAAATTATATTCCATCCCATTATATCATTTCAATACAACATATAATGGTAAAAAACAAAATGGCCTAAAAAATGTCGGTATAGCTCCCATCACAGTTCGTCATGTTGGGCTGAGTATAACCTTCACAAACGCTGTTAAGCTCCTTTCTCTGTGCAAACACATCAAAAAAAAAACATGAGACTGTTGGATATGATGTACTCAAGTGGTGGCGGCGTATCTCCGATGAAAGGAAATATGAGCCTCAAACTTCCAAGTCTGCATCGATCGTTCATCCGGCTATGAGATACTTTAATCGTATTCTCACCTATGCCCTATGCTCTAAAGACTCTCTGGGAGCTATTTCCTGTGAGGAGCTTTGTTGGCTATGGATTGCCGACCAAGAGGCTCATGAGATTGAGCTTGTAGATTTCACTCAACATTTTATCAACCAATTTCTAGACATTCGAGATGGTGTTTCGCTTTCGGGGAGCATCCAAATTGGAGGCATGATCTCTATCCTCGCTCTTTGCCTTAATGATTCATATAAAGATTTGCTATGCGAGCTCTCTCCGATAGTCGACCCTCAAGAAAGGACACCTTCTCATTTCCTCAATGTTTATGCCCTTGTCAACCAAAA
The DNA here is from genome assembly GCF_948465745.1 of Chenopodium album. Taxonomy (NCBI): domain Eukaryota; kingdom Viridiplantae; phylum Streptophyta; class Magnoliopsida; order Caryophyllales; family Amaranthaceae; genus Chenopodium; species Chenopodium album. Next base: position 30,785,479 of record NC_137847.1, read on the forward strand.
GTTCCTTAATCGTACCAAGAAGCATAATATTTTCATATGGAAGGTGTCCCGAGTAAAGGATTGGTTCTTGATTCCGAGTAAGGAGGCTCCTAACCGTAAGACAAAGACGGATTATTTGACTTGGAGACCTCAAAGATGCAACATCGACCCCTCTTTTCGAAAGAAGACTAATCATACAAGAACCGCCTCCAATAATGCTCTCTTGACAGATTTCTAAGCTTTACCCTTGGTTGAACAGGGAGGTAATCCTATCCCTCCTTCTACTTCTTCTTTTACATTTGATTTATCTACTATTTATGCTAAGTTAGATTCCATCACTAATGTCTTGTTTTCCATGCCTTTGTCGCGTGATTCTTCTCTTGGCTATGATTTTCATGCTAATCAATTGTATGACTACCATGTGAGGAGGGGGGAGATTGAACCTTACTTGAACTACCCATACCTCTTGGTCCAACAAGGACCTATCCCTCAATGGGAACCCTTTGACCCTACCGTGGGTCCTAGACCTTGTTAATCCTATTGGGAGGGTCCTCATATCCCTCCAAGTGCTATCATAGGCACCACCCCGGCCACTTACGACTATAAGCGGCCCGGTGGATGCGAATTTACATATGATCCCGCGAATCCTATGCCTTTCCCGAACCCCGAGACTTTTGGTAGGTGGGGATTATCGGGAGAGCCAGTTTTAGAATGATTGGTCTCATTTCTTTGAGTAGACCGTGCTAGAAGGGAGGGGAGGTTAAAGGGGAAAACTCCTATAGAGGTGAGTGAGATGGCTAGCTCGGTTCATGTCTTAAAGACCGGTGAGGGTAGTACTCATTCTACCCCTTACCATAGTGCGGAGTGAGACTATTGTGGCTACCCCCCCCCCCCCTTTTCTTATGTGCTTTATATGATGTTCTCTTTTGCCTATGTGTTATTAGTTTTAGAGTTTGGGGGGTAGTTCATTCTGAGCTTAGGGGTGATTTATGTTGTTTGTGTGCTTCACTGTTTCCCTCCTCGCTTTTGTAGTTCACTTTTGGTCTCTTTGCTTCTAGTATTGATCTCTGTGTCTCTCTTGCTTCTCTGATGATGATGATGCTGTACTTCTGATGATTTCTCTGTCTAGTTCTTGGTTTTGTTGTTTGTTTCGCTGATCGCTGTCTACTGTGTATCTCTGTTTCTCTATGATTATGATTGCTAATGATGATTGTTTGATATCTTGTTTTCTGACTCTGTTTCTATCTGATGATTCTGTTTCCTGATTTTGTTACTTGACCCTATTCCTAATACTATCATATATTGCTTTTTCATTATTAGCATACAGTTTCTCTTTTATATTTTTCTTTTCTTTTGTATTGAATTTACTAACAATTTTCTTTGTATATAGTCTATATTCTTTCTCACCTTTCTTCGTCTCTTATGCTTTGGATATTGATGCTTCATTAATGTGCTCTTTCACTTTGTTTAATGAAGCATAGCTTCGACGCCTGGTGAGATCCTTCTGATTTTCTTTTTATTTTCTTCTCTTGGATGCTTAGTTTAGGTTTAGATTAGGAGAAGTTGAACGGTTCGAGGATGTTCACTTGTTTGTCGATTGGGACTTATGTGTGTTAGCATTACTTCCTTGTTGCATTTCTACTTCTCCTTTGCTTTTCTATTTTTCATTTTATTTCTTTTTCCTCCTTTTCTATTTTCTTATGGTTTTTCTTTTTCTTTTTGTTTCCTTTTTCTATTTTCTTCTACTTTCCTATTTACACTTTGCTTTCATACATTTTGATTTTATATATCAAAAAAAAAAGAAAAAAAAAAGAGGTTTTGTAAGTAAAAATAAAATGTTTTTGAGGCATTGCTTTTCTTTCTTCATAATTTTTCTTTTGCTTTGGACTTAATACCAGTAGGACTTGCGCATTGGCTATCATTCTTCCTAACATCAATGGTTTGCACGGTTCAGGAGTATCTTTGGTTGATTCTAGGATAGAGTATGCTAAGGTAGTCGTTTGAAGAACTATTGGAACCTTGAAGCCGGATTCTTTTGTTTTTGAAAACTCGCAATCGTTCCTCTTTGGTGAATTTGAAGCTTTTAGTGAGTTTTTGCCACATCCTTGTGAGGATTCATTGTTTTTCAAGCCTTCTACAATCACTTGCATGAGCGGCATGGATCCTTGACTATTGCGGACCTAATCTTGAATCTTGACTCATAATTCTCAAACACGAGATCGAACCATCTAGGGAGGACAAAGGCATCTTTTCGGGGTGGTAATTTTTCTTTTCTAGGTTACTCTTCTATATTTTTAGTTTTTGGGATTACATTTGCCTACTTGTTAACCATTTGAGCATTTTCCCTTCTTTTCAAGCCACATCTTTAGAACTTTGAGCCTTTTGTTTCTTTTTGTTCCATTTTTTGTTTTTGTGAAGCAATTGTTCATGTTCTTGGAGATTGTGGTATATGAGTTTGGATATTGGTTCTTATTTGTAAGCAAGCTTGTGTTTTCTATATATTGTGAATAATGGCAAGTGAACAAATGAAAAAGCCGTCCATAGTTAAAAGAGGCAAGGATAATGAATAAAGTGAAAAATAAAAATTTGCAAAAATGAGAAAAAGCAAAGCAAATTCAAAAGGCTTTGGCAAAAATTGAAAAAAAAAAGTTAAGAAATGAAAAAGTTCAAAAACATTTTGATGTAAATGTTTCTCCCTATTTTAAGCTAAGAGGACAATGCTTTGTTCTAGCTTGGGGGGAAGCGTCTTACGCTTTTTGTATATATGATTGTGGTTATAGCTTTGAATAAGCTTGGGGGTGTTAGTTTGTTTTTGTTTGGTTACTACTTTGTTTTGGTGTTGAGATTTGGCCAATCTTTGCTTCACAACATAGGTGTACCAACAAATTCTAAATTTTAATCCTACCCCTAACCTTTTGCCATTAGGTTACAACCTTTGGGAAAGCCCTTTTAATCTAGTGGTTGAGTCATATACCGAAGGAGGGCATTATGAGTTAAACCCTAAGGAGAGGGGATGCAAAGTCAAGATGTCAAGAAAGTCTCAATTCTATTGTTTTTCCGGTTCCTTTGAGGAACTATTGAGATGCTTGCTAAAAGAAGATTAGAAGCCAATTGGGAAAATGTGCTAAAATTGTTTTTAGATGAAGGTGAATTGCGTTTTGGTAGTTCTCTATACTTAGCATGTCCTATGTTTCAATCAACCCTCGATATCTTAGAACGTGCTTACCATTGTTGTTTTAGAAAGTTTGATATCCTTTCGTGTTTTGACCATGTGCAAAAGTCCATTGTATAAGCACCTTTTTTCTTTTCAAGGTTTTAATTTTCTCTTTTCTCCTCTTATGCTTTGCCTGAGTTATGGGTTAATCTCTTAGGAAACCTTTACAAGAGCATCACTCGTCCTCTAGGGCGATTTAGGGGTTTAAATGGCTTGTCTTTAGTTGCTAAAATTGACCGTGATTCCTACGAAAGTGAGTTAGTGTACATTCTTCTATTCTCTAGTCTTTCTTGTTTCTTGCTTACCTAAATAATGTCATCATTTTCCTTTAAGTTTAATTTTTGTTTTGCTTGAGGACGAGCAAAAGTCTAGCTTGGGGGAATTTGATGAGTGTCATTTATGGCACTCTTCGGCTAGATTTTCTTTATAGTCTTACTCTCGTTTTTAGTCCTTTTTGCCTTGTTTTTACATAATAATGCTTGCTTTGCGTATTTGTGTGTAAGTTTAGAGAAATGCATGTTTTTAATGGTTTTCTTGTCATTTTGTTCATTTCGCAACTATTTCTCTCGCTTCTTTTTTTCCTTGACTTGTTTTGTAGGAGTGTTGAGTTTCACAAGGTTTAATCACCAAGGAGAAAGCTCGAGCACATTCAAGAAAGTTGATGAAGCTATGTTCGGGATTCCAAATATGCAATTTAAGCTAGCTCCGCAAGCTCGAGGGCCTTGGAAGCAATGCTTTGGCTTGAGGCGTTCAAGTGCTTAGAAGATAAAGGAGCTGCCCTTCTCACGAGCATAGCCTCAAGTTCACCAATGATAGGGATGCTCGGGAGCGCGGAGATTGATCGAGCAAGCGAAGGAGGCAAGGCCACGAGCACCAAGCAGGGGTGCGCGCGCGCGGCACAAAGGGTGCGTGCGCGCGCGGCCTGGTGGTGTGCACGCACTAGGCGCCCCGCCCCCCTTCGCTCGTTTTTTCCTTTTTAGGGGGGACAACTAAATTGGTACTAGACACTTATTATCCAAATTTAGTAGAGAAAGAAAGTAGAGAGAGAAGCTTAAGATTACTTAATTGTACTTGAATTTGATCTTTGATTTCAACTTGATCTTGGATTTCTTCTTCTCATCAATGAAAGTTTGTAAGAATTCTTACCTTTGAATTTACTTTTATTGCAATTTCCTTTAATTCTTGAATGTTTTGATTTGAATTTCATTCTTTGCTTTAGAATTTGTTGAGTGATTGAATTCCTTCTTGATTAAACTTGAAATGAATATGATTGTGATTGAATTTGAATTTTTTTTCAATTTCACCATGATTACTGAGTAGATTAGTTTCTAGGGAGAAGGGGAAGCATGCTTGATTGATGATTTTAGCTAGTTGATGATTGTTGATTGATTAAATTGTTGCAATTAAATTGGTTGACATAGTTGTGCTTGTGATAAATTAGACTAGGAGTGATCAACCTATAACATTAATCTAGATTGCATTGCAAATTTCAATGACATGAACCCTTGATTTGAGAATTGCTTTAATTAATTGAATTTGATTGTGATTTTCCTAGTTAGCCATTCATAGTGAACCCTAGCTTGGCTTATAGGAGATAGCTCTTTAATTCCGTTGATTGCAACTATTCTTTGTCCTTTGCAATGTTTGAATTGATTAAGTGATCCTTCAATTAGCGTAATCATTGAGCTTGAATGTGGGACCTATATACCTAGTGTTTAGTATATTGAATTTTTCGATTTATCTAGCTTTCTTGATACCTTAGTTTCCAACCATATCTCTCTGCAATCTTCAAAGTAGCTTGACCTAGGCTATAGCTTGCACCTACTCATTCCTTTGGGTTCGACCCTTGACTTACCATATACTCGTGTTAGGTTGGTCGAGTGTTTATAACTTTTGTTTGGCTCTAGGAAAGGGTAGAAAACGACCTACATTTCCCTACGTCACCCGATCATGCGGTCTATCACTCACTTGACATTCATGTTTCTCAGGCACAGTACCGAGCACTCAATAAGAGACACAATTTGAGATGTGTTCTTATCAAAGATATGTTCATATCGATAACATTGGAACACTTGCCCTTTTGCACACTTTTATATTGTTATTGAATATTTTAAAATTTATGTAAAAATCACTCAAACCTTTGTTGTTTGAAAATTGCATAAATTGCACACCGTCCCATCCTAAGGATAGGTAGATGTGGGTTCAAGAAAGAAAGGTCTATCGTTAGACTAGGCTCAAAGTAATTTAGCAAGAAAGGGATTGAAATTCGAAAGGGTGAAAGTGATATAATATGGCTACAAGGGGTGCCTCGAATCACTAATATACCTTGTGCGTAGTTTGGCAATGATTTTTTTTTTTGTTTTTTTTTTGTTTTTTTTTTTAATGCAATGCAATGATTATATGCAAAGAAATAAATTCTCATTTTATTAAAAGGGAAAAAAGAAAAAACCTATGGAATAGATCTAAGGAATAAAAAGGGTGCCTATGCTAGACTTATTGGGGAAAGGTTTGAAAAGCATGAAATCTTGTCATTGAAGCCCACCTTGTGTCTTCTACTTATCATCACTCAGTCTTCTTGCCAGCTAGAGGCAACATAATCTTGTTTGCATCTATAAGATCTTGAATGAGATTTTGAAATCTGTAACATTCATCCGTGGTATGACCATTTCCTCGATGGTATTTGCAATAAGAGTTGGGATTCCATCTTAAAGATCGCTTTTCTGTCATTGAATCTTCAGTAGGGTCGACAAGTTTGATTAATCCTCGATCATAGAGACGATTGAAAGCAATATCATAGGTCATTCCAATGGGTGTGAATTCTCTCTTAGTTTGCTTTTTAGGTCTTTGATTATCCATGGCTAAGACATCATTAAGTTCAAAGGTACTAACATTATTACTAGAGTAGGTGTTTTCGGAAGAAAAAGGATTGTCGTTCTTCTTTCCTTTCCACCCACTAATGTTACTATTTTTAATAGCTTTCTGTTTTGCAAGGTCATCTTCGATGTCAATACCTATTTCATAGATAGCCTTGAAAGTATTCAAGTTGTGCTGGTATTTTAAATGCATTGAACACTTCTCTTCAAGGTTCTTGATGAACATTCTTACGGACTCCTCTTCACTAAGAACCTCTACCATTCTAGCGGAAGTTTCCCTCCACTTGTTGAAGAAGGAAGTAAATCCTTCGTTTTCCTTTTATTTCAATATCTTAAGTTGTCTATGTTCGATTTTGACTTGGATTTTGTACTTGTACCTATCAATGAAAGCGTTTGTAATAGTTTCCCAAGAAGAAATCTTTTCCATATCTAGGGAGGAAAACCATTGTTGATAAACGGTTTCAAGAGATAACGAGAACTATAAGGGGAAGGCCTTTTTATCGACTGTCTTGATACTCATTATGGTTTCGAAAGCTCTCAAGTGAAAGTAAGGGTTATTAGTTGGTTTGAACTTAGGGATGTCATGGGCATTGAAATTCTGCGGAAGAAGTTCTTTGTCCACTATGACCCCTTGCGAGCTAATTCCCTGAAACTTATAGTCGTTGGAAACTTTCGTAAGGATTTCTTCCATGCGCTAAAGCTGTTGTTGCTTGCTAGGATCGTTCACTTGAAGAGCAAGAGTCTTTATCATCTCAGTAAGGTTATTCATGTTTTGCCTCACCTCATCAACTTCCTGTTGGGTAGCCATTTTCTTAGCTTTCCTTCTTTGACGGATCGATTTATCAAAGAGTTGTACTTGAATGAAGGTGTTGTCCTTGATTAAACGCCCTTCTCTTTGACCAAGTGTTGTAGAAAGGAAGATGTTTTGGGTATTTTTGTCCCTCAGGAGAGTTACAGCTCAAGGATTGATCCGACTGCGCCTGTACCTGCAAAATCACGGAGACTCCGGGGATGTGGAGCTCCGCCTCCGACGATCAAGTTAGAACGTGTTGGAGAAAGTAAAAAGTGCGGAAAAGGTAAAAGTGAGATCTTCTCGGATTCCGAGATTAGGAGATTTCTCTAATGTGAGAGAATGTAGGGTAGGTGTTGATTTGGGTAAAAATACCCTAGGCCAGTTGGCCCAATCAGAGTCCGCCACATGTCACTGAAAGGGGCGCCACCTTGGACCTCTCAGGGAACGACACGTGGCAGACGGATAAAAGGACCTGGGATTGGCGGCTTTCAGGCCCAAATCCCGAGGTCTGCAAAAGTTGCGTGAGTATTCCCTAGGGCACGAAACCCTAGGGGGTGCACGTTTTTCGAGAAGCCTATAAATAGGAGATGACCTCCTCATTTGCGGCTACGTGAAACTCCTGGACCTTCAATACGTGACATACACACCTATATACACACACAACGAGATATACTCAGTGATTACTAATCATTGTTAGAACTGTCACTCTCAAGAGAACAGTACACCCGAGCTCGGAATCCGAGCAGATAACCCTTTACATTCCGCACCTTATTCTTCGGACTTAGACTAACTTAAGCTTCGGAGGCGGACCACCGACCATTCGGTGCTCCGTTGTTTTGCAGGTACAGGCATCCAAGCGAGCATCCAGTCTTAGTGTTGTAACTCTCCCAAGGGACTCAAAAAACCCCGAAACAGGTGTAATAAATGATTGAAGGTGTCCCCAAAATGGGGGAATATTTCCCTATTTATAGGGTCGTTAGGAATTGTGCCCTTACGTGGGTCATGTGACCTAGATTTGGTGGGCTGCCCCGTTTTGGCGGCTTTTTTGGGGAATTGGGCCTTTTCCTTTTCCTGATAGTGGATTCCACGTGTCCTCTTGTTAGTGGCCCAATTTGGACCAATACTGGGTGGACACGTGTCCTGCTTCCATTGGGCCAAGTGGCGGGGTAATTTTACCCAAAACATTTGCCCCTCACAGATGTGATGTGGCGTGCCACGTGGCATCTGTGACACTTGTCACTCATCAGTTGGTGGAACAGTTTTACTGTTCACCTTCTGGGGAAATCACCAGGGTGTCCCTAGGATTACCCCTCTATAAATATAAGGTTTACCCCTCATTTTTCGCATATTTATGAAAAAAGTTTATGAATTTGAGAGAATTTACAAAGTGTTATCTGCCACTTGTTACAGTCCGCTTGCTTCAACCGACTCAGCTTACTTCAACCAGTACCTTCTGTAAGGTGACCGCCTGACTCTCTTCTCCTTAAAGCTTTACATCTCCGCCTGTGTTTATTTTTCATTGCTTTCATAAATGGTTTCACAAACACACACGGCACGGCCTAGGATATCTGTTAGCCGGTCACCTGAGACGGCTGAATCTAGGACTAGGGGTGCCGTCTGCTCCATTCCTTCGTCCCCCAACCCGATCGTCTTTGTGTCTGTGTCTGTGCAGGACACTATGGCCAGGACAAAAAGAACATCATGCCGCCTAGTGATGAGGAGGATGAGGGTTCCCTAAGGGTGCCTAGGAGCGAAGTTCAATATGATGCGCCTGGTGCCCCGAGTACCCCAAGCGACTCCATTCTGAGGGAGTCGGATGATTCGGCCGATGGGGGGTCCGAATCTCTACAAGTGTCCTCCCATTCAGGTGGTTCTTCAGGTGGCTCCGAAACTAAACAGGAGTCGCCTGCTGAGTCTAACGAAGAGTCCGCCTCTCTTAAGAGAGGTCAGGGAGAGGCATCCTCCTCTATTCAGGACAAGTACACCCCCTATTTCACACACATCTCCCTTTCCACCCAAAAACTTATGTAGAAGGGCCTAGAGGACTTTCGGGACTCCTACGTGATGGGGGCCGGATATGAAGTGAATGTCCCGGCTTTAGGGGACGCAGTAGTCTGGTCTCTTAACCAAAGCTACAAAGACTCTGGATTTGGATGTTATGCGGCCGTGATACAGGCGGGCTTGCGATTTCCCTTGGATCCGGCTGTTGAGGCGATCCTGGACGGATACCGTCTGGGGGTATGACAACTCACCCCCAATTCTTGGGTTAATATTTTGGGGTTCGTTGCCGGCTGCAAGATACAAGGCGTCGAACCAAGCTTTGAGGCGTTTTCCTCCATGAACTATTTGAGCAAGGCTCCAAAATCAGCCGGTCCCGGCTGGTATACCCTTACCAGCAATAAGGGGTATATGATGACTCTTGGGAAAGAGTCCAAGTGGAAAGACTGGAGAAACAGATTCTACATAATATCTTCTCGAGAAACCAGCCGAAACGCAAAGTTCAACTCCTGGAATCAAATTCCCTATCTTCTGGGCCAGAAAGTAATGCTCCTGCCTGTATCTGACGAAGGCTGGGATCAGATTATGGAGCCTGACTTATTTAAGGTGGAGACTAAGACCATAAAGGGGAGTGCCGAGAAAGAGATAACCTTTAATAGTTATATCCCCAATTACGAATGGCTTATGGACCCAACTTATTTAGCCGCCTGTGGCCTTAACGTAGAGAAAGGTCGAGGTGGGTAGCCGGATGAGTGTCTTGTTGTGCATTGTTTTTATTTATGCTTTTCTAACCACCCATTCAACCTTTTGTAGAAGAAGCAATGTCTCAGCTTACCCCAACAAAGAAACCAAACGGCTTCCCCTCCGCCTACCGTCAAATGATAAATAAGAAGAGTCAGATCTTTAAGAAAGAACAGCTTGAGCACGTAAGTCTCATACATCCGGCTCTTTTCCTTTGAAACACACATTTTACTAAGTGTTTGATTTTCTTGTAGGAGGGTTCAATCAAGCCCCCCAAGCGGCCTCTTGGTGAAGAAGGGCAGACCTCACCCAAGCGGCCCTGGAAGACTGTTGCGCACAAGCCCTTCGCCAGCAACTCCGAGTCTCACCCTTCAACAGGAGGAAAATCGCCGGCTGCTATGGCTGCCCTGAAGCAGGCGGCTGACTCCAAGTCTTCAAAGGAGACACCTGCTGTTGGGACCGACTCTCCTGGCAAGCGCCACGACAAACAGGCCCAAGACCTGGTTGTCATGTCAGGTATCTAATACTCGGTCAAATTCCATGCGACCTCCCACTAACTTAGGAGGTTTGGACTCATTGATGCCAGATGTGTATTCACTAACACCCAAATTTATTCATTACGCAAAATCCCCCCAAGTTCCGGATCTTCAGCAAATTGCCAAAGACATGATCCGAAACGTCACCGTTGAGCAACGGGAATCCATCAAGGGCGTTGGAACCATGAACTTCGATGCCATACTTGCTCTTCTCGTTGAGGTGAAAATATTTCTAATTTAGAAATTAGAACTTCTGTGGTTTTATGACTCGGTCGTCTTTTATTAACAGCCTCATCTCTTCTAACCGGATGCAGGCTATGCTGCGAGTGAATGGGCTTAAGAAGCCTTTCAACGACAAGACATCGACAGGAACACAGACAGTCTCCGTCGACAGGTCGAGAGATTACAGAAAAAGCTTGCCAACCAGGAGGAGCAGCTCAGGTCCAAGTACCAAGCGCGTGCTGATGAAGAGAAGTGCCAGCTCTTTCAGGAGAATGAGAACGACTGTGTCACTCGAATGAAGATGGCATGAAAAGCTCTCTTTCCTAATGACGACTACTCCATTTGGGAGTATCGTTATGAGCAGGCGACTGAAGCCTTGGATCAGCAGCAGCAAGAGGACAATTCGACCAATGACGAAGATATGACGGATGCAAATGAAGCGCAGTCCTCCCCCAATGCTGATTAAGCTTAAGTTTTTTTGTGGCGGGATGGCCTTTTTGAATACATTTTTCGCCTGCGTGCCGAGTATCCCTTGTTACTTTACCGACTGTGGAGTCGGGTTAATCAACAATTTTCTCTCTCTCACCGGTTGTTTAGCCGGTTAACAATTTAACTTTAATTTAAGCTGACCATGGGGTCAGTTTTTTATGATGAATCATCCGGCCATTGGATCGGTTTTTACTACTAGTGCTTTAAATTTCAAATTTAAATTTGAGTTGTGCATGGTATACCGGATGCTTTTTCCCCTGGGCGACTGTGCGCTTGGGTTTACAAGTAGTTTGATTGACTTAAAATGTGTGATACCTGATAGGGGTATGACTTATTTTCAAGTCAATTAATCACTAGGGTGATTGCCCCAAGCCAAGCGCACAGCCGGCCACTTGAGCAGCCGGAACTTATTGCAGGCGGTTATTTGACCTCTTTGCCATAATCGGATGGCTGTTCATGCTACAAATATTACAAGTTTCATGAACTTGTGTAAAGTTTGTATTGGTCCGCCTGCTATTTTGTTATTACAATAACAAGTGAGCCTATATTTTCCAGGAGGCCTTATGTGCCTACCCCATTTCAAATGGGTTTCTAAGGCTTAGTTATCTTAATTGGGCCAATTTTAAAATTGGCCGTCTCTGTAGATTGATGGCTACAATTTAATTATCCAATTAAACTCAATGTCCGTTTGCCTCTGTTGGGAAAACTTGTATGATTTCGTGAGGTAATCCAAGTTAGAACTTCGGTCGATTGCCGGCTGATATGTCTAACATCCTGATTTCGTTGTCTTGGTGGTTCTTTAGATTACCCTAGTTAGACGACTATTAGTTGACCAATTAGGTCGTTCAATTTTTGCCGTCTACATGTGCTGGTAGGGCAAACGATAGAATTCCCTCTGCGATGATAACACCCGAAGGGGCGTCGCCGGACGCCATATTTCACATTAGAGAAGGTGATTTTATAAAATGTGTAACCATCCGGCCATAGGGCTCATGTCTCTTTCAAAAGACGGTTATATAGCCACTAAACCTTTCTGTGCTTAATTTATTATCTGGCCATTGGCCTCGCGTTATTTGGACATTAGTGTTTAACTTCCAATTTTAATTTTAATTTATTAGGCGGAGGTGTACCGTCTCTATATCAAACAGGCGGCACATATGATAGGATGCATGTATATAGAGGAATAGATAACATAATTTGGAAATAAAAAGCAGCTTCTTCATTGATAGGCTTTCTATTTACAAAAATTTTCAACACTTAGAAGTAGTACTTTTTGAGATTGTCTACATTCCAAGTTCTTGGCATCCGCCTATCGTCTGGTAGGGGCCTTCCCAATTAGGAGTCAGCTTTCCAAGCTTATTTTCCCTACTGGTTACCTCCATTTTGCGTAACACAAAGTCCCCAATTTTCAAAGGGCGCTTGTGTACTTTCTTGTTGTAGGCCCGAGTCATATTCAGACGGTAAATCTCATGATGCAAGGCGGCATTTTCCCCTGCGCTCCGGGAGTGAGTCTAATTTTAGTCGCATGGCCTCCCAGTTTGCCTCTTCGTCGTATACATGACTCGTAGAGTCGGCTCGTAATGCTCGATGGGAAAGACGGTTTTAGCACCGTAAACCATGAGAAATGGGGTTTCACCGGTTGCCCCCTTTGTAGTTGTCCGGATGGCCCATAGGACACGAATTAATTCTTCAGCCCATAACCCCCAGCTCTTTCAATTTTCCTTTTAATGCCGTCAGAGATGAGTTTGTTCAAGGCTTTAATTTAGCCGTTTTCTTGGGGTTGGCCGACTGATACAAAATAATTTAAGATCCCTTCATCTCCCAACCAAGTTTTGAGCTAAGGCGTCTAAAACTGAGGGCCGTTATTAAACACCATAGACATAGGTACCCCAAACCGGGTGATAATGCTTTTCCTTATGAAAGAAATGACATCCTTGGTCTTGATGTTTTTGACCGCCTCCGCCTCCACCCACTTGGTTTAATGATCCGCAGCCACTAAGATATAGCGCTTTCCGCCTGTAGCAGGCGTGTAAGGACCCAGAATGTCCATACTCCATTTAGCAAACGGGATTGGGCTGTGGATTGCCGTCAGGTCAGTAGCCGGATAATTGATTAGCTTGCAAAATTTTTGACACTTGTCGCATTTTTTAACCATCTCAATGGCATCTGACTCAAGAGTAGGCCAGAAGTAATGCCGCCTGGCTCTAACGGCTAAGGACCTGCCGCCTGCGTGAGAGGCGCAGTATCCCGCATGCAAATCTTCAAGAACTTCCCTCCCTTTCTCGGGGGTAACACACTTCGGTAGAGGCTTCAAGAAACCTGCTTTGAAGAGTTCTCCATTTCTCATCTCAAAGTTTGCAGCTCGCTTCTTCATGACGGCTGCCTCCTGTGGTGAATCAAGAAATGTGTCGTCTGTCATATATGCCCGGATGCCATCCATCCAGGTGGAGCTTCGGTCAAGAATTCCAATGGGCTCCTCATGTATACTTCTCTTTTCCAGATTTTCCCAAAGACTGACCGAGGCGTATCACATCAGGCGGAGGATGCGAGTTTGGACAACGCATCCGCATGATTGTTCTCAGATCTGGGCACCTGATTTAGATGGAATTCTTCAAGTGTTCCAGTCTCTTCCGTAACTGCCTGAAGATATTTGATCATAGCCAGATGGGTGGCTTCATACTCACCTTGGTACTAGCTAACAACCAATTGCGAATGAGAGTAGGCGTTAATTTTGGTTGCCCCTGCCGCCTTGCACATGTGGATGCCGACTAGCAGGGCTTCATATTCCGCCTTATTGTTTGAGGCCTGGAACTTGTACCGCAGTACATACTCAAATTTGTCCCCCTCAAAGGACTCATAAATAATTCCTGCACCACAGCCGTTCATAGTGGAGCTTCCGTCCACGTACACTTTCCAAACCTGATCAGTATTGTCTGGTGGAACTGGTCTTGTCATTTCGACAATAAAGTCGGCGAACACCTGACCCTTCACTGCCTTTCTTGGTTCGTAAGTGATTTCTAGACTTTGAATTTCAATAGCCCATTTAAGCATCCTACCAGATGACTCCAAAGTTGACATAGGCCGCTTGAGAGGTTGATCTATGTATATCACAACCGGATGAGCTAGGAAGTATGGTTTCAACTTCTTGACTACCATGTACAGGGTGAGGCCAAAATTTTCAACCATGGGGTACCGGAGCTCACCATTTCTGAGAACATGGCTAATGAAATAGACTGGGAGCTGGATGTCGTCTCTTTCATCAAGGAGAACGGCACTAAGGGCATGGTCTAAGACGGCTAAATACATGTATAACGTCTCTTTGGGCAGAGGGCTAACTAGCCTTGGCAAAGAGTGCAAGTGTTCTTTTAATTTTTGGAAGGCCGCCTCATCATCATCCCCCCATTCAAATCTAGTCTTCTTCCTGATTGCTTGGAAGAATTAAAGACATTTATCACCTAACCGACTGAGGAATCTTTCCAATGCCGCCAGGCAACCAGTTAGTTTTTGAACTTCCTTGACAGTGCGGGGTGACTTCATGTCAAATACCGCCTGTATCTTCTCGGGGTTAGCCTCTATCCCTTTTTGATCAATCAGGAATCCGAGAAACTTCCCAAACTCAACACCAAAGACACTTTTCTTGGGATTTAACATAACCTTATGCCGCCTGAGTGTGGCGAAGGTTTCTCGGAGATAAGCAAGGTGATCCGTCTGGAGTTTAGATTTGACTATCATATCATCAACGTACGCCTCTACGTTCCTTCCGATTTGATTAATGAAGACTGTATTAATCATTCGTTGGAAATTAGCAGGCGCATTCTTCAAACCAAACGACATCACAGTATAGCAGAATAACCCTTGATCAGTGACGAAGTCCGTCTTCTCTTGATCTTTTTTCCACAAGGGTATCTAATGGAAGCAAGAATAAGCATACATGAAACTCATCAAGGCATGGCCGGCTGTAGAGTCGACAAGACAGTCGATCTTTGGGAGAGGATAATTGTCCTTTGGACATGCCTTGTTGAGATCTATGTAATCAACACACATGCGCCAGGTTCCATTCGGCTTCTTAACAAGCACAACATTCGCCATCCAATGAGGAAAGTTACATGGCCGTATGAACCCAGCGTCTAGCAGCTTTTTTACTTCGGCAGACGCGCCTGACTTCTTTCCTCGCCGTGATTTCTTTTCTTTTGCCGAATGGGCTTCTTTTAATTTAAAGACAGCGAGATCCGGGCTGATGTCTGGCATCTCTTCCACTTCAAAGGCAAAGATGTCTTTAAATTCTTTGAGCAGGAGGTGTAAGTCTGCACCAAGTCTTTCAAAGGCAGCCGTCCCCACCTTAACAGTTCACTCTAGACGGCTGTCGTCTAGAGGAATATCAACATGCTCACCAGCCGGTTGGGGACGGAGATCATCTGACCGTTCCCTGGAGGGGGTGATTGCTATTTCTTCTTTTTCTTCACCTCCACCATCTGTTCAGTTTTTCTTTTCTTTGCAGTTGTTGGAGGGGGTGAATCAGGGTCCTTAACATCGTCAACGTTTATTGGCTCCTTCGGCTGACCAGCTGCAGCAGCAGTCAGCTTGACGTCTAAGAGATAACACTCCCTTGCCGTCTTCTGATCTCTGTTGAGGGAGCCAACAAAGCCATCATCCTTTTCATACTTAAGAAGCATGAGAGCTTGGATGATGACGGCTTTGCACTCGTTAAGAGTGGGTCGGCCAAGAATAATGTTGTAGGCAATCAGCTCTTTAACCACTAGGAACCGGACGACCATGTGTCTTCCTTTCCCTTTCTCCCCCAATCGGATGGGTATATCAATCTTTCCGACTAGGTGCACGACCCCTCCACCAAAGCCAACTAATATATGGGAGACGTCGTGCAGATTGTCCAACTTGTAATTAAGCCTGGAAAGACACTTGTAGCTGATGAGATTAGAGGAGCTACCCATGTCTATTAGGATCCGGCCAACCAACTGGTTGGCGACCTTGCATTCAATGTCAACTAGGTCGTGATGCGGTCGGCGAACTTTGCCCCGGTCGTCATGCGGACGTCTGGGAATGTTCCACCGGAGGACACTTGTCCATCATCAAACTGAATGGATCATCCTCTTCAGATGATCCTTGGTGCCCCGAATGGTTTGGCCACTGCATGTGAATCCGCCTGCTATAGTGTAGACCGGATCCTTGTCGGTATCCGAGCTACTAGTAGTTTGGACAGTTTTTGACGACTGCTTCGGATTCGTTTTAGAAGTCGCTTTGGACTTCAAGACATAGGACTTCAACAAGCTCTTGTAAGCCAGAAGTTCCAACGTCCGTTTAAGAGTATAGCAGTCGTTAGTGTCATGGCCCACTTCCTGATGGAAGTGGCAGAATTTATTCTTGTTCCGTGATTGAACGGAACTCTTCATAGGATTCAGCTTCTCAATGGTCAGGCGATCCTTCACCTCTGTAAAGATGGTGTAACAGTCTTTATTTAATTCATACTGAGACATACGGCTTGAATTCTTTCTTTTTGTTCTTGGACGGCTGATTAGGTTCCTCAACCGCCTAAACTTCTTTTGTCTTTTTGCTCACTTCAGCTTTCTGAGCTGACTGAGCAGACCGACTCTCTTTTTGCTTGTGGGACTTCTTGGAGTCCGACTGATGGCTGGACGAGCAGAGGTCGGTGGCTTGAATAAAGCTCTCTGCCTCTATCAATGCCTCTTGAAGGGAAAAAACCCTTTTTTGGACAAGATCGAACTTAAAGGTCGACCCGTCCTTCAGACCCTTGAAGAAGTCTTTATAGGCTACCTCGTCAGACAGCCCCTAGATTTGAATTCTTACTAGGTTAAACCGCCTAACATAGGAGCGAAGTCCCTCTTTAATTAGCTTTTGAATAATTCAGAACCCTCTATCGGAATAATACACTTGTTCGAAGGACACCATTCCTTTCAATCTCCCACTTGTCCTTCCGGACAAATGCGTTTTTAGTGTATAGCCTATTTTCTATGTCGCTTAATGTCTTTTCATGAACTATAAGGTAAGATTATTCGACATCCTTATTACGTCCAGAAGTGTTTCTCGATATCCAACTTCGACTGTCAATAAGCAGTTGATTTCTAAAATTCATCTGACCACGACCATGCATTTTCACAGTCTCGCTCATTGAGAGACCTTGTAAAAAACAAAGACATGATCCCTATTTATTTAATAGGGGGACATTCCCAGTCTTGTACTATAAGCTTCTCTTACTAAGAGAACCTAGCCGCCCGAGTGTTACCACTATAATCCCCATGTGCGGCAGACGTTTGACAGACATCAAAATGGACTAGTACTCAAACAAGAGAACTTGCAATACTCATGGTAGAGGAAAGTGGTTTCGATAGCCATAATGAGAAATATACTTATGACGATTTTAAATCTCTTAAAGTATTCTCATAGGTCGATCAGGTATAGTGCTAAACCAACACCTGTGCAAATGATTTATGACAATCATGTCCTTGTAGCACAAGAAACGGTCCTATAAATCATACTACAAACTAATCTCAAGTGGTCATTAATCATCCAACATTTAAATGACCCTGATTAGGGATAATTTTTTATTATAATGTTCAATGTTCACTTAATAGGTGTTTCTTTATCCAAGACATTTTCTTGATACCCGATTCTGAATATTCTCAAAATCAAATGGAATCATTATTTGATTCTAAACCACAATTAAAATTTTGTGTGGAATAATTAGTAAATTTTTATTCCACTATGAAACCTTTCAACGTTTCATCTAATGATAAATGGTTTTCCCAAAATGTTTTAAGAGTAATACTCTTCACAAAAAATTAATAGAAATCATACCCATATTTAATATGCTTGATTTCTTTCATGCAATTGTGAATGTTGTCGTTCACTTATTGCATAGGTTTAGTTATGATTACTTTGCAAATTTTAGCATCTACGTTATCGAACACTTTCATAAAAAGATGGTAAAATTTGAGAGTGTTATGGATTATATGGGATTTAGGATTTATTGTCTAAGGGATGGCTCCCACTCATTTTCATGATTTGAGATCTTCAACTTGACAACCTACAATCATCAATGTTCAACAATGAACTTTCCATTGAACAACTTATTATTTCTTTTTAAGGCAATAATATTCTCAATATATATTTTAGAAGACTTCCTATTGATGCTTCGCTTGGATTTCATTCCAAACCACTCACAATGATTTGGGATACCCCAATAACTTGTGATCATGGAAATTTGCCTTAAATTCCCGCACATTACACATGGATGCACGTCCATGTTACCATTCTCAAGCCACAACGCATTTTAGCTCGTGCTTGTAAACGGCTTCCTTGTTAAGGATCTTGATCGAGGAGCTAAGGATGTGCTTGCAACATCAATTCTCAAATTACATTTGTTTTCATGCGACAAGAACTCATCCCTTTTACTTATCCAAGTACTTTGGATGTTCTTGATCAGAATCTAACAATAATTACATATATTTATCTAGATTGGTACATACTTCTCATGCTCTAAGCATGTAAATTATGTGACGACTCCATATCATAGCATACATGATGGTTTCAATTACAGAATTATTCTCAATTTTATTTCATTCATGTGACATTTAGCTCATCCAGTTTCACCGAGGCTTGCTAAACTGTTTGCTATGTGATACGGTTGAAAGTCTCTACTAGAGTCTTTCTTGTTTGACTTAGTATTTGCCTAGATTATACTTAGTTCAAACATTTACTTAGTTTTATACATATGGATCGAAAGCCTTTCAAAGTCCTTCAATTCATGCTTAACACGGTAAATTCCTTTACTCGTTTAAACATATTATTAAGTCTATACAATAGATCTTAATTCCTAATATGTACTACGTGTCTCCCTTTGCTTAGTCCATTGTTGAAAATACTTCCAATTCTAAGCGTTTAGCATTTGTTAGTTAATTTACAATAGAGTTCGTAAACTTCTTGTTGGACCTTACAAGATTGACTCTTGTTCCCACTAAAATTCTCATCGATAAGAATTTCTATGTTTCTCCATAAGAAAATCCTTTTATTAACTTTATGAGAGAACACGTTCCAATTCCTATATCCAATGCTTCCTTCAATCTCATAACGGATTTCTTGAGCTTGCTTTCAAATCTAGCATTATTCAGATTTTAAAAACCCTTAGACTATTTCCATAGTCTCTTCCAAAATCCTAATTTAGGATGACGGTTTTAGTATCTATTTTGCCATATTTCATATGTGAAATTTTGCTAGAATAATCACGAAAAGACTTGAGCATTCCAATTAGTGAATAGGTTTTTATTAAAATCAACGCCGTGAACTAATTGTATCTTTTTCAACCAATTTAGCTATGTATGCAAATACATTTCCACATTTGTTAGTTTTCTCCTTGAAAACTTATTTGCTATTGATGGGTTTTTCACCCTTCATGCAAATTAATCAAGTTTCAAACATGGAGTCTTTTTGGATTTTATGGTTTCTAACCATTATTCGGAATTTGGATTTGTCGTAGCTATCTTCCAAGATATTATTTTCTTACTATCTAATAGTAAATAGTATCCTTATAAGTCTTAGGTTTATTTCTAACTTAATAGAAATTTATATTATTCAATCCATGTCTTTGCTGAATTATATACTTGTACAGGGTAATTGCATCAAAAACTGAGTTTCAAGGTGCCTTTAAAGCCCTTTGATTATTTTGATCTTACTCCAACACTTTTGAAGTTTTGTGAGTAATGAGGCACTTGTAAATTCCTTTTGAGTTTTCTTGATCAATTATTCTCACGAAGCCCTTTTGAAGTCTTCCGAGATACATTTTAACGAAGCCTTTCTAGAGTCTTCTGAGATTCTCAGTTTTAGTTTGTTGCTAATCTTGATGGTCATCGAGTTTATTTTCCTCCCAATTGTCGTTTTTGGAAATGTGTTACTTTCTAGAAAGACACCACTTAGAGCAACAAATACTATGTTCTTAATTAGGTTGTGGAGGTAATGCCTGTAGTCGTATTTGAATGCTTACAAAGAGACATGTATATTGTCTTTGGGTAAATTTCATTGTGAAACAAACCGTTAGCTCCCACTTGAGCTATCTTAGCCTTTATTGAGCCATTAAGCTCCCACTGAGCCACCTCACTCCCACTGAGGCTAAGAGCCTTTAACATATACTTGAAAAGACGTTTAGAAGTTATTTCTGTCCATAACTGAATATGGTGTCCTTTCTTAGCTTCGACATTTTGTTTGGTGTAACATTAGTCATTTGTGCAAATCTTTAAGAACTTTATAGGAAGGGATGTGATCCATCATCGTTCAAGTCATTTTCAAATGGCATCGAGGTCTCCGTGAAGACATACTATGTTCGTTGTAGAGTTATTTATGAAAATTTCAGATGGTCACACTTGGCTCAAGCATACAACGCTCGATCTGATCTAGACCTTTTTGATATCTTGCCAAGTCGATTTTGTACTTCACTGAACTTTTGAGCTAATCAAGGTCAAGTTTGTTCACATTTGATGAATATAGCCATATTCTTTCAAATTCTTGTGAAACGTTGAAGAAATTGAATCTTGTTTAGCTTTCGGAGTTTAATTGTCTATACCAAGAACAATAGCTCTTTACTTTGTCGGTTTCAACAAGTAAGACTTGCTTATCTTAGAACGATTTTGAATCGATCAACTATCAAGAGCTTATCTAATAGAGCCATGAGTACGTTCTTGTCAATGTGTGCAACACCCTAGAAATTCCTTTCCTTTTAAAATACCTATTTTGCTCTTTTTAAAATACGAATCAGGAAAATCTAAAACATTACCGCCACCATGAAAACGGCTAAAACAAATACCAAAGACACACAGTAAAAGACTCTTTTCAAAATCATTCAAAACAAGCCAACTTAAAAGTCAAACCAAACGAAAGTAAAGTCAAACCAAAGTTAAACAAAGTCAACCTACAACTCGAAAGCATCGTAGGCCCTTATTAAAACCGAACAATACTTAAAATCTTTGCGTTAGTCTCACAAACATAATATAATATGGAAATTAAGCATGATTAGCTCTTCACTCATGCCCATCATGAATATGTTTCAACACCTAAAAAACTTCTCTCTACTTGTCCCCACTACTCGCCATTAGAAATGGATCGTCGTAGGTCCAAGGTAAACACAAGGCCAAACAAATATACAAACATACAATCAGCAAAGCTAGATACATAAGCGTAAAGAAATACACTATCATGCTTTAGTCCTATCAATCACACAACTTACCTTGTTGTACCTGTTTACAAGCATACAACACACAACATGAACATTCGCTTCATGACTAAATTATTTATTTAGCTTTCTTACGCATCCAACGGGTTTCCCCCTAACTTGCCCTAATAAAGGGGTACTAACAGGATATAAAATAAGCCACTCCATCATAAGTGGCAGAATTCCTGCGCAAAATAAAAAGGAATATATAGCGCCATGTACTTCCAGTAGAAGTTATGGTCAAATATAAAGTCGCAAAACTTCCCCCATATGTTTATAAGCAAGGTATATACGTTCCAAGAGTTTTGGTGCGTAATCTCTTTCACTTTACGTTATTTACATATTATTTCACTTGGTGATGACTCACAAATCATAGTATTAACCAAACATTATAATTATATAAGCAATCAATCATACCAAATTAATTCTTGAATAATTAGTGACCACATAGCTTTTAATGTTGAATCCTTCTTAATCTATCTTGGTGTCAAAGACACCTTAAACGCATAATGCGCCACAATTTCTATCCCTCGGTGTTGAAAACACCTTAAGTGCACATAGGCACCATAACGTAATTTAATCCTCGTGTCCTTAGACACTTAAATAGCTCTTTCCTCATGCTTATAGCATCAATAAAAATTATATAAACCATAATAAAATTCCCTTTTTATATTCCAAACCAAATTAAACATTTAGTTTAATTAAACATGCTTCCATTCATGTCAATAATAAAAGTGTGGTTCATACTCAACATGCCAATATAATTATTTTCAATCACTAATCCATCACAAATAAACCATGTTTCATAATTCAATCACCAATATCAACCAAATAAGAAATTCCAATCAAAACCTATCATGATACTACTTAGAATTATTTATTCAAATCTTAGCATGTTTCTACATCATCAATAAATACCAAGTACGCGAACATACCTTGAATACGATCTCAAAATCGTCACGATTACACAAAATCACTCACTTGGAAATCTCCTACAATCCAAAATTACAAAAAGGTATTAATATCTACTCCACACAAATTTCCAGCAATATATACACTCCTATTTCACTCATAAATTATTAAAAAATTCTGAAATTTAATTTTAAACCCCTTACTTTAATCCCAATAATCGGTAGTCAAAAATTTCTTCAAGAAACATAATTATGGCTAACTAACAAAATTTATAACTTTAATAAATCATCAAAACTTGCTGTAAATATATTTTAAAATACCTGTTTAAATAATTTAAACTACCCAAAATCAAATACCTTCAATATACAATAATTTAGAAACCTGGGGTTTTCAATTCGGGGCTTTTTAGTTCGAAACCAAATCTAATATTTATTTACATCATACTTATAATCAAACATCATAAAATCATCACAAAACCCAAAATAATTAATTAGGTGAAGGATTTTTTTTATAAACACACGCACACGCACAATGGAGAAGGGAGGGTGGCTGGCGCCACCTCCCAAGGCCGCTGCTTGCTGCCGGCCCTGTGCTGGCGGCGGCGGCCGGCTGTGATGGTAGTGGCAGTTGGGCACCATGGTGTGTGTGGTTGTGGTGTTGAATTAAAAATAAATAAATAAATAAATAAATAAAGGAGAAGGGGAAAATAAGAGAGAAAGAGAGAGAGAGAGAGAGAGAGAGAGAGAGAGAGATACCTTTGGGTATTCTCCACCTTGGGCAAAGTTTGATTTTGCTCATATGGTGGGTATTTATACCCTCTCTCAAAATCCTCCTCCCTAAAATTCCCTTCCTATCCTTAATGATCTTTTTCCTATTCAAACTACAATTTGACTTTCCTTTCAATGCCATTGACTTCCTAAAGTTACCTTTTATAAAATCATATGCCCCAATATTTTTAAATTATAAAATGAAGTATTTCAAAATTAATAAATATATAAATTAGACTTTTAATATAACTTTTTAAATTAATTAAAGCCCCATAAATAATTGATTTCAACTTATTTAAATACTTTGAGAAATACGTATAAAAATACGGGGTATTATAGTCTACCCTTTTTAAAAGAAGTTTCGTCTCGAAACTTGAGTAATGAAATTCAAAATTTTTCCTCACTTTGTATAATCTTTTTGTACTCTTTTGTCATACTTTTACCTTTTATGTCTCTTTGAATTCAAAATTACTCAAAATAGTCGTTAAAATTGTGCAAAAAGCAAAAAAAATAACTAAAAATGTAGGGAAAAAGCGTGAACTTCTACTGCATTCTACCCTCCTTAAAGAAAACGAGTGACGTCCCCATAACTCAACATAACTCAAAAAAACTCGGGATATTTCTTTTTCATTTCAACCTCGGCTTCCCAAGTAGCTTCCTCATACTCTTGGTTAGACCATAGCACTTTAACATTCTTAACATCCTTATTGCGTGTACTACGCAGTTTACTAACAAGAATCTTGACAAGTCTTTCCTCATAGGTTAAGCTTTGATCTAACTCAATGGTTTTAGGTTTTAGCACATGAGATTTATCAGCAATATACCTTCTTAATTGAGATACATAAAATACATCATGTACTTTACTTAGCTCCATAGGTAAGGCCAACCTATAAGCTACTTTTCCTATCCTTTGCAGTATTTCATATGGGCTAATATACTTTGGACTAAGCTTTCCCTTCATTCTAAACCTCATCACTCCTCACTTTCAACAACACTTTGTCACCCACTTCAAATTCTTCTTCTCTACGCTTCAAATCTGCATAGCTCTTTTGACGATCTTGTGCTGCTTGAATCTTAGCTTGAACCTCCCTTACTTGTTTAACTGTATCATCAATCCTTTGAGGCCCTAAGATCATTGTTTCACTTATGTCATTCCAACAAATTAGTCTGCGATACTTTCTGCCATATAATGCCTTAAATGGGGTCATTCCAATTCTTGCATGGTAACTATTATTATAGGAAAATTAAATTTAGTCCAAGTTATCTTCCCATCCTCCTTGGAAATTTATGACACAAGCCCTCAACATGTCTTCCAAGGTTTGTATGGTTCTTTCAGTTTGACCATATGTGACAGGGTGAAATGCTTGTACCAAAGTTTTCCTGCACACTCTTCCAAATTAAAATTTTGAAAGAAACCTAAAATCTCTATTAGGCACAATATCTTTTGGAACTCCAAGTAATCTCACAACATTCTTGGTGTAAGCTTTTGCAAGATCCTCCATCTTCTAGGTCTCCCTCATTAGTATGAACACTGCAGATTTTGTAAGTCTATCCACCACTACCCAAATGGTATCATTTCCACTCTTTGACTTTAGGAGGCAAGTCACAAAGTCCATTGAAATACAATCCCACTTCCGTCCAGAAATTTTCAATGACTGTACAGACCCTTGCGGTCTTTTGTGCTCTATCTTCACCTTTTGACAAGTCAAACACTTTGCTACAAATTCCGCAACCTCATTCTTCATTCTAGGCCACCAATACACCTTTTTAAAATCTATTTATAGCTTATCCCCTCTTGGGTGTACTGAGTATGGTGTATTGTGACCTTCCTCCATTAATTTTCTTTTAACCTCCTCACATTTCTGTGGTACACACCAACAAACTTTGTACCTTAAGTTCCCATCTTCATTAATTTTGAAATCCGTGGCTTTGCCTTGTTTGATCTTCTTGCGAATCATATACAACTTCACATCTCCTGCTTGATTTTCCCTTATCTCATCAAATATTGTTGGTTGGCTGCTTAGGTTCGCAAGTATGCCTGCTGGCACTCCCTATTCTACAACTTCTAGGTTCATTTTCCTGATTTCTGTACATAACTCATCAGCTACTATCAAGGTATTCAGTCCATGTCTGGTTTTAAGACTTAGAGCATTCGCAACTACATTAGCTTTCCCTTCATGATATTGTAGGTCTAAGTCATAATCCGTTGTATATTCCAACCATCTCCTTTGTCGTGAGTTTAAATCCCTCTGAGTGAAAATGTATTTTAAACTCTTATGATTTGTATAGAATCTACATTTCACTCCATACAAGTAATGCCGCCAAGTCTTTAGTGCAAAAATGATTTCAGCTAATTCTAAGTCATGAGTTGGGTGATTTACTTCATGAGTCTTTAACTGCCTTGATGCATACGCAATTACCTTTCTATTTTGCATAAGTACACATCCCAAGCCATTCTTAGATACGTCACTATCTAATCATAAATCTCACTATCCTCTTGCAGTGGAAGCACTGGTGCTGTAATTAACTTCTCTTTTAAGAGTTGGAATGCTTCCTCACACTTGTTATCCCACTCAAAATTTTTTCCTTCTTCATTAAAGTAGTCATAGGTTTAGCAATCTTCGAGAAATTCTTCACAAAACGCCTATAATACCCTGCTACACTACTACAAAAATTGGCAAAGAGACCCGTTAAAATATGCCTGAGAGACCGCCTCGCAACGGGTCTCTATCTCAGGGGTTTGTTTGATAAAGAGACCCGTTCGTTAGAGGGGTCTTTTTTTAGGACAAAGAGACCCATGGTAAGTGAAAGCAGGTTTGTTATATATGTTATGAAATAAATAGTTTAGAAGAAAAATAGACCTGTTATTTGAGATAGGGGTCTGTTTGGTGGGTATCTAACAGACCTACTATGTCAAATAACGGGTCTCTTTATTCTCCAACTTTTTTAAAAAAATAATTTTTGCTTTATATTTGGTGTGGGCAGGTTCGCATTTGAATTTTGAAAATTTTATTTATTTGCATTATAAAAACTGGCGAATAAATCAATGAAGTAAACTGTTAGTTACAGTTTATGACCACAGAAATAACAATGGATTAAAATAAAATTGATGTGATACAAAAAAATTATCCAACATAATATGCAACAAAAAAAAATTAATTTACTAAAATTTACAATTATAATTACATTAATAAAGACTTGAATACTCCATTTTCCATCTCCTTTTGATTGAGCATTTCTTGTGACGAAATCACGCAAATCTAACAAAAAAATAAGATAAATTGCTCTTAATGAAATTATATGAAAGCTATAATAGTACTCGTATAATTATATTGGTGATCCAACAAAAATAAGAAAAATAAAAAAGGTAATTAATTATGTGACATTTTAGCCATTAAGATAACAGTACGCTACAACAAAACTCTATTAAACTTATAAACAACATAATTACCTAGATGAGCAGAATAAGACAATGCAGAAGAACACCAGTAGAAGCGCACTCGACACCGACAAGGGGCGCTTCATTTTCCTCAATCTATTAACCTAACTTACCAAAACAGTCATACCCAAATCCTTAAAACTACCAGTATGACTATTCCCACAATGTTTAACCCATAAATCAGACATACCCAGAAACTGTTTTCCAAACCTTTCAGCCCAAAACAGATTAGAGTTACCTTCGAAAGCTGAAACGATGTCGTTCTTAATAATCTCACGAAGAACCCACTCTTCCTTCGACCAAACACCAGGCCCATAAGGCCAATTCGTCTTCCCAACCCGTGAATCGAAAAGGGATTTCCAATAACGTCCATCAATACGCCGAAGCGAGAGCGGTAAACGATCTCATCGAGGGAGTACGGCTTGGTGGAGTCAGGTGGCGCGTTGAAGGGGACGTATTTAGCGAAGAAATTGTGAGATTTGGCGTAACGAAGAGCTTATTTGCGGATGTTTTAGTGGCGGCGCGGTGGGTAGAGGAGGAGGAGGAGGAAGAGGAGGTTGCGGTGATTGGTGGGAGGGTGAAAATGGGGATTTTCCTAACCTTTGCTTACTTGCTTTTCACTTTTGTAGAGGAAGTGACGGCGGATTCATCCGGAGGATGAGGGATTTATTTTGGGGTTAGGCTTGGTTTGGGCGGAGGTTTATAAGAGAGAGAACAGGTGAATGAGTTTAAAGGGAAATATATTAATATAAAAACTAGTACCGAATAAAAAGGGTCAGGGCACTGCCGTTTAGGGAGCAAAGGTTCAAGACCCTTAAGTAGAGAACGGGTCTCTTATCTCTTCTTTTTTTTTCTAATACACATAAGAGACCCGTTATAACTAATATCGGATATCTTACATCAAACAGATCCGTTAGTTAAATAACAGGTCTTTAATTGGGGGTCATTTTTCCAAGTTTTGTAGTAGTGCTAAACCTAAGAAACTCCTAACATCAGACACTGTTTTTGGCGTAGGCCAACCTTTCATTGCCTCGATCTTTGTTAGATCTACTTCCACTCCATCTTTGGACACAAAATGACCCAGAAATGCTTCTTTCTCCAACCAAAACTCACACTTAGAAAACTTTTCATAAATTAAAGCTTGTTTTCCCTTAATGTTTGCAGAATTGCCCTTAGGTGTTCTACATGTTCCTCCTTGATCTTCGAATACACCAGTATATCATCTATGAAAACTACCACAAACTTGTCCATTAATGGATGAAACACCCTGTTCATTAAATCCATAAAGATGCAGGAGCATTCGTTAAACCAAAAGGCATTACTGTGAACTCGTAATGTCCATATCTTGTCCTAAATGCAGTTTTGGGAATATCCTCATCTACAATCCTCAATTAATGGTAACTAAACCTCAAATCGATCTTGGAAAACACTGTTGTGTCACTCAACTGGTCAAATAGGTCATTGATTCTTGGTAATGGGTACTTGTTCTTTACAGTTGCCTTATTCAACTCCCTATAATCAATACATAGTCTCATACTTCCATCCTTCTTTATAACAAATAACACTGGTGCTCCCAAAAGCAATGCACTAGGTCTGATGTACCCTTTTTCTAGCAAATCTTGCAATTGCTCCTTCAATTCACTAATACCTGTAGGTGCCCGTAGGGAATATTTCAAGCATCCCACACTTGAGCCCCACTGTGATCATACACTTAAGTATGGTGGCGTCCAAAGGGAAGGAAGCTAAAGTAAAAGAGTCGCCAACAAGTTTTAGGAACTTGTAAACCATTAACAGGGTGAAGGTTACACCCCTTCACGATCCATGAGATCGCTAACTCCATGGTGGTCTAGAACCATGACTGGATATTCGGGGATGAAGGTACAAATTCCCTTTAAACCTGCAAGAGAGGGCGTGATCAAGCAATAACAATAATATCAAGCAACAATAATAATAATTGATACAACAAATAATCATCATCATTATCACAATAATCAATATCAAAGCCTAATAATATTAGCAAGATCCTAGGCATGATACTAACAAGATTAATAACAAATCCTAGCATGTCACTAAACAATAAAGAACAAAGCTTCATCCCTAACATGATACTAACATGATATAAGAAATAGGAAGAAACCTAAACATGATACTAGAAAGCAATAAACAACATCCTAACATGATACTAGGAATTAATATAATCTAAGCATGATTTCTATATCAAAAGTATAATTAAGCAATTAAATTACTTACTTCAATGCCTCATATATCTTTCTATTAAAACAATACACGCGTTAGTAACTTCAAGGAAAATATTAAATCAAACAATTAATTTAAATAATTGAAATAGGTATTTGGGACCAAACCCTAAGAAATTATCAACCTTTCACGTCTAGGGCGAAGGCAACTTCGAACTTGGTTAGGTATGTCTAAGACTCGTGAATGCGGTATTTTTATTTGAAAAGGTAAGGCTTAGAAAGAGGGAGAAAGAATAAGCTTCTAGCTTGAGAGAGAAGAGAATAGAATTGTTGATTGTTGATGATTGTGGATCGTTTGAAATCGGAGAATATCGACCCTTTTTATAGAGAAAATAGCCCGAAAACGATCAGAAAAAGATCAAATTCGATTCGGAGTAAAACTGCCCCTGTCGCAGAACAACAGGGTCCAGCGCAACGCGAAAGCCCTGTTGCTGTGCGACAGGCTTGTCGTTACGTGCCAGCTTTGTCGTTTCGCGTTGGTTCACGCGTTTTCTAAAATTCTTACGGAATCCTTAATCTAATTAAATTAGACTAATTAACGTCCGTACTTATCTTTTAAAATCAGATTTAATCTCTTAAAAACACTTGTTTTATTTGAAATAAAATTCTTTATTTTCTAAAAAACATAATTATTAATCCTAATTCCATTAGAACTCAAAATAACCTTCTAGATTATTCTAAAAGATTAAAATCAATCCTAATAACTTTAGGAATATTAATTAATGGGCCCTCCTCTAGATCATTGGGCCATAAAACTATTTTATGCCCAATTTAGTATTTTCACCATAACTTCCTCATTATTCATCGGAATTGGGCTTATAATATATCGTTGGAAAGCTCTTTTCGAACCCAATCCAACTACACTATTATTGGACCCTTATCATGGACCAAACTAAATTATATTGGTCATTTTAAATAAATAGAGTACATTTTCGAAAACAGGAAGAAAGAGTTATTTAAACCACTGCATCACAAGACCTTTCACACTTTCACTTCGTTCAATAATCAAATGACGCGAAAGATATTCGTCACTGGGTTTGGTTTTTGGGGAGACACAATTAGGTGTCTAAAGTGCCATTCTATATGGTGCCTTGGAAATTGGTGTCCTTCCTGGAACTAAATCTATTGTGAAATCAATTGTCCTTTTTGGTGGCATTCCAGGAATCTCCTCTAGAAACATGTCTAGAAATTCTTTCACTACATCTATATCCTCAGGCTTAGCCGTGTCCTCATGTTCCATGTTTCTCACACTACAAAACTACACTGGATACCCCTTTTTAATTTACTTTGCCAATTTAACACAGATATAATTCTTGGGCACTTGGTTTCACCATGTATCCAATATATCGTCGATTCACTATCAGTGGTATTCATCTTTACCTTTTGTGATCAACAACTAATCTCTGCACTGTACCTGCTCAACCAATCCATTCCCAAGATGACATCGAAATCACTCAATCCAAACTTGATGAGGTCATATAGAAACATTTTTCCCTCAATCTCTAAAGCCACATCCTTAAAGGTCTTTTTGCAATTTACTATCCCACCCGTAGGTATAAATATGGGCAAATCTACCACATTTACTGTTTTTAAACAGTTTGATAATTTTGAAATAATGGCCTTTGAAATGAAAGAAAAAGTTACACCAGAATCAAACAAAACTTTTACAGGAATAGAGTAAATAGAAAAGGTACCAGTGATGACATATTTTGTGGAATCATCCTCATGTCTACTCATCACATTCAACTTTCCTATTGCTCCACCTTTCTGTTGGTTATTCCCATTGCTATTGTTGGTTTTGCCACATTCTACTAAGCTCCATTGTTCCCCGAAGAGTTGTTGCTTCCCTGGAAGTTTCTCTGAGCCCCTCCTTGATTATTTCCTTGTTTGTTGCAATTGGGATCCTTAGAGAAACATTCATACTCCCTGTTCCCTAACTTATTGAAAGCGCTACAAGTAACTAGATTGCCGTCACAACCTCTCCCAGGGTGGTTATTTCTGCACCTCTAACAAAAATAGTGTCTGCCATCCTTATTATTTCCCTGGTTAGAGTTCTTATTTCCTCCATTGAAGTTTCGTCCCCCCTGACGATTGTTACCTTGGGAATTATTGTTATTGTTGTGGAAGTTGTTGTTGTTATGGTGGTACTGTTGCTTCTTAAAACTGTTCTAGTTACCCTGCTGGTTTCCAGAATTTTGTCCCACCTCTTTTCTCTTCTCCTTCCCTTCTATCTCAGCTAGTCTTCTTTTACTTCACCTCCAGTGCATAAAGGTGTGCGGCTCTCCCATACTCTTCATCCAAGGTTTCAAATACTTGCCCACACAACTTTAGCTGCAAATTAGTAGTAAAGCCACTCTCAAATTTCCTAGCCTTTACTTTTTCTGTAGCTACAGATTCCTCAGCAAATCGAGACAACTCGACATTATTTGCATAGTACTCGGTGACTGACATACCTTCCATTTTAAGATTGGAAAATTCTTCATCCTTTTGCTTTTGCAAAAAGCTAGGGTAAAACTTATCTCTAACCTTCTCCTAGAACTTAGTCCAATTAAATCCTGGTAATGCCTTAATAGTATCTTCTTTTTGCATCCACCAAAGGTCAGCTTCACCCCTCAGATAATAAGTAGCACAACTAGCTTAGAATTCACCGGGCACCCAACTACCCCAAGCAGTTTTTAAACTCTCATAACCAGTTTCCGATATGGTTGGGTCAAGCTCCCCCTGATAGGTTGGTGGCTTTCTTTATACCACCTTCTTAAAAAGCTCTCCCTAAGAATCCCCATTGTTGGTTGAGTTCCTTGCCAGGTGTTGGGCAACAGCTGCCAATTGTCTCACAACTTCACTCAACTCTCCTCCATCATTGTTGCTACCACTTCCTCCTGCCATTTTTCTTCTCCTGAATTAAGAACAAGGGTCTTTGTTAAATAAGGTCTTTGGTTAACTCTCAAGATAAACACTCATCTAACTAATTAGGATAGCAAAAGCTATAATTCCCTAAATTTATAGCTTTATCAACCAATTATTGATTTCTAACCAACCACACATTTAATAAAGCATAACATCAATAAATAAAAACAACTCCCATGGATACTCAGAGCTTAGAAATGATTTATTGGATTGTTTTGAGTTGGAATTGGCTCATTAGATTGGTAATATGAAATGAATGATTTGAGAATGAAATGAATTAATTGTTAATGAAATGAATTAATTGACAAAGAATTAAATGGAATTTTATTGTTGAGTAAGAAAATGAATGGAATACTGAAATAAAAATGAGTTATAATAACTTATGTAACTACATAAGTTCACTGACTCACTGTTGACATGCCACTTATTATTTTAGTGAAACTGAAATAAATAATATGCGAAAACGAATCTAAGAATCCCTAAAGGAATGAAACGACAAAAATCTAGTCCTTTCAAATATTGTCCCTCTTATTGGTAGATTGTTTGTAGCTTCCCGGATTGAATTAAGGGTCATCTACTTCCTCCATTAGTTCAGGTGACTCTACTTCCTCTACTATTATTATTATTATTATTATTATTATTATTATTATTATTATTATTATTATTATTATTATTATTATTATTATTATTATTATTATTATTATTATTATTATTATTATTATTATTATTATTATTATTATTATTATTATTATTATTATTATTATTATTATTATTATTATTATTATTATTATTATTATTATTATTATATCTCAAAAATAGATAAAATAATAAAAACTATAGAAAATTAGTGGGAAGCCGAGATACAATCTGGGCCCCTACTCCTCTAGCTATAGAAAAGCCGATCCTAGTAAAGATATGAGCTGCAGCACGTGCCCCAATATCCTGAGTCTTCGAGAAATCCTAGATCCGCTTGAACAATGCAACAACCTACTTTTCTAACTCCCCAAGGGAAGATAAAGAGAAAGAATGAAGCCATATCCAATTGCTCGACAACTGGATTCATAATTGACCCGCTTCCGATTGGCCACATCAATCACTACCCGTCTAGGAACAAAGTCAGAAAGCCCAATCTATGTCAATGGAGAAGACCCTATCAAGTCAACACAGACATCGCGACCACGATCACAGGAATAAAGTAACACATATGCAGGTTTGAGAGCCCTGTTGTTCCCTCCAGATAACCCAATGTCCTCCTCCTTTCTAGCTGAAATCCCTGACCGAAAGCAAACATCAACAAGGGTATCCCGAACAATATTAGGCTGATGTTTAATGCCCACAATACCAGCACAAGACACCGCATGATCAAGAAAATATCCCCAGCAAAAACCCTTGAACATGAAGAGCATGGTGTTGTGATAGAGAACAATGGAACACCCAACCGATAGCACAACACACAACGATAATTCTTGGCGTTCATCGTCTGACCAACCCCAAAATAGGGACCACCCGAAGCCAAGAAGAGGTGTGATCTCCCTGTTATGATTTCCATAATGCTGATTGTCGAGGAGTTAATGATTAAGTGGATGCTCCAGAAGCGGTGACCTTTGTGAAATATATATCTGCCAATTTCTTCAGGAGTTTAGGGGCAGCGACCTCACTAAGATTAAACAAACTCGACGCATCCTCAAAGCCACGTCCAAGACCAACAATGCCAGCATACCGTAGAAGTTGTGTTTGCATCCTAACAGACTGTAACCGAGAAGCAAGAAAAGCATAATGACAAGCATCACCTACAGAATAAACACCAAGCCCTCCAAACGCAAATGGTAAGGTGGCAAGCCGCCACTGCCAATCGCCAAACCCAAGCCCCGAAGTAGTAACAATACGCTCCAAGGAAGATCGAAGAGCCCTATCGAAAGTGCGCTGAGCTGCCTCAAAAGTACAAGGAGGAAAAGTACGCAATGCAAAGTAGAGTTTAGAAACTCCGGTACATGCTCTAAGTAACAATAGCTCACATTAAGGATCATCTAGCATAGCAACCTTATCCATAAGGATAATGGTCTTGGTCACCCGCTGCATCACAAGCTCACCATTAAAACCAGAATCAGAACTAGTGGGACCACCAAGCATTTTTTTTCATTTTACCATTTAATAACTCATAATCAGATCTTGGTAACTAATTATTTGCAACTCGAGAATTTAAAACAAACCTTTCAACTACTTAAATTTCAATATTATTTAATAGATGAAACTCGATATTTTCTTCAAACAAATACAAACAAATTATGGGGATGGGGAAATTATGCAACAACATCATTTTAAATTCAAACAAATTAAATTGGTATTTTCTTCATTATAGTTTTTGTGAAGATATACCTGTGAAAATTTATCTTAGACAATTTGTTTGTGAAAATGTATGTATAACAGAACGCACCTAAAATCGGGTCATGTTCTAAGTGTTCAATTTGACTTTGTAGTAATAAGATCGGCTAAGGCCTATTTGGCTACTCTAGGAGCAACAGTTCATGGACATTATGGGGAAATCATTAATGAAGGGGATACATTAATTACATTTATATATGAAAAATCTAGGTCTAGTGACATCATGCAAGGCCTTTCAAAAGTGGAACAAATCTTAGAAGTTCGTTCGATTGATTTAATATCGATGAATCTCGAAAAGAGGATTGATGATTGGAACGAACGTCTAACAAGAATTTTTGGAAGTCCTTGGGAATTCTTGATTGGGGCTGAGCTAACTATAGCGCAAATTAAAGTCGTATTTCGTTGGTTAACAAGATCTAAAAGGTTTATCGATCACAAGGGGTGCAGATCCATAAAAGGCATATAAAATTATTCTACGTCAAATAACATCAAAAGTCTTGGTTTCAGAAGATGGAATGTCTAATGTTTTTTTGCATGAAGAACTAATTGGATTGTTTTGAGCAGAATGAACGGGACGCGCTTTGGAAGAAGCGATATGTTACCGAGCTACTTTATTGGGAATAACGAGAGCATCACTGAATACTCAAAGTTTTATATCCGAGGCCAGTTTTCAGGAAACTGCTCGCGTTTTAGCAAAAGCGGTTATCCAAGGCCGTATCGATTGGTTGAAAGGACTAAAAGAAAACATTGTTCTAGGGGGGATGATAGCCGTTGGTACCGGATTCAAAGGATTCATACACCATTCAAGTCAACATAAGGACATTCCTTTGAAAAAAAAAAGAACCGATTCGAGAGAAAGATGGGAGATATTTTGTTTTACCACCGAGAATTAGTTGATTCTTGTCTTTTAAAGAATTTCCGTGATAGATCAAAACAACATTGATTTTGGGGGTTTCAAAAATAGAAGAAATTCATATTTTTTATGTTTTATGTATTTATTATGGCTATTTAATTTAGTAATAAAATAAAGAAATTAAAAAATGACGAATAGAAAGGAATTTATGGTTGGGGTTGTATATCAACAACCAATTTGCGGTAGAGAGGTAGAAAAGAAGGTTCCGTTGGAATAATTTTTTATTTTAAAATAACTAATCTCTTTAATTTAATGAAAAAAAAAGAGAAAGTGTGGGGAGAAATGAAAAGAAGATATTGGAACATCCATTTGGAAGAGATGATGGAAGCGGGAGTTCATTTTGGTCACGGTACTCGGAAATGGAATCCTAGAATGTCGCCTTATCTCCGCAAAATGTAAAGGTATTCATATAATAAATCTTACTAGAACTGCGCAATTTTTTATCAGAGGCTTGCGATTTAGTTTTTGACGCATCAAGTAGAGGAAACAATTTTTAATTGTTGGGACAAAACAAAAGCAGCTGACTTAGTAGCACAGGCTGCAATAAGGGCTCGCTGTCATTATGTTAATAAAAAGTGGCTTGGCGGTATGTTAACGAATTAGTCCACGACAAAAACGAGACTTCATAAATTCAGGGACTTGAGAATGGAACAAACGGCAGGGAGACTCACTCGTCTCGCAAAGAGAGATGTAGCGGTGGTGAAGAGACAATTATCTCACTTGTAAACATATCTAGGTGGGATCAAATATATGACAGGATTACTAGATATTGTAATCATCGTTGACCAACATGAAGAATATACAGCTCTTTGAGAATGTATTACTTTGGGAATTCCAACGATTTGTTTAATCGATACAAATTGTGATCCGGATCTTGTAGATATTTCGATTCCCGCAAACGATGACGCTATAGCTTCAATTCAATTAATTCTTACCAAGTTAGTATTTGCAGTTTGCGAAGGTCGTTCTAGCTATATAAGAAACCCCTAATTCATAATAAAATTAAAAAATCGACTTTCTAAACTTTATATCGGTTACTAGATCTTGAATCTCAAAAACTTGTTAAAAATAGCAGGATATATTATGGAATTAATTAGTATCCAAAATAGAAAATTAAAATTAAAGTAGCCAAGTCGAGAAAGAGTTCGTTGAATCAAAATAATTTTTTTTTAAAGTTATATTTCTATCAGAGGACAATATAAATATTCTATCATATTCAATCAACAAGCTAAAGGGGTTATATGATATATCTGGTGTGGAAGTGGGTCAACATTTCTATTAACAAATAGGAAGTTTTCAAATTCGTGGCCAGGTACTTATAACTTCTTGGGTTGTAATTGCTATCTTATTAGGTTTAGCTTTAATAGCTGTTTGGAGTCCACAAACGATTCCGACTGGCAGTCAAATTTTTTTTGAATATGTCCTTGAATTCATCCGAGACGTGAGCAAAACTCAAATTGAAGAAGAATATCGCCCTTGGGTTCCCTTTATTGGGACTATGTTTCTATTTATTGTTGTTTCTAATTGGTCAGGGGCTCTTTTACCTTGGAAAATCATACAACTACCTCATGGGGAGTTCGCCGTACCCACGAATGATATAAATACTACTGTTGCTTTAGCTTTACTCATGTTAGTCTCCTATTTCTATGCGGGTCTTACAAAAAAAGGATTAGGTTATTTTGGTAAATACATTCAACAACTCCAATTCTTTTGCCCATTAACATCTTAGAAGATTTCACAAAACCTCTATCACTTAGTTTTCGACTTTTCGGAAATATATTAGTCGATGAATTAGTAGTTGTTGTTCTTGTTTCTTTAGTATTCAGGCTCTTATTTTCGCAACTTTATCCGCAGCTTATAAAGGCGAATCCCTAGAAGGTCATCATTGATTCGTGTTAGGAAGAGTCTATCTTAGTTTAGATCCAAGTAAGGTAATATATATATGTGTGGCTCAAGATACTCTATCAAGATATTCGATTAAGAGGTTTTATCAAGATAATCTATTTTTTTCGAGCATAGAAATATACAACTACATACAGTCTAGCGGTATCCGATTGACTATAAAATATAGCGGTTTACGTTATGTAAGAAATTCATGTATATTTTATATTAGATATTGCCAAGTTATATATGAACTAATAGTTTAATTTGTCCTACTTGAATTTTGATAGCGATACCAACCGACGAAGTCTTTCAGGTTCGTTTATGACTGCAAATTGAATGAATAAAGAGACAAAATAAAGAAAAAGATCGAAAAACAATTAATGATTAGAAAAAGGAATTGGAAAAACACAAGTTCTTTTGATTCAGAAAGACTCGACAAGTAGGAACTAAAAAAGATGAAGTCTTTCTAATGATCTAATGGTTAAATAATATTCTTATATCCATTTTCAATTCGGTATTGTTAGTTATTTCGACTAGATTAATATTAGCAATGGAATAATTAAGTCATAATGCATTAGTTGATTGTACCATTAACCATTTTTTTTTTGTGAGAGGAACTTATCATGAATCCATTGATTTCTGCCGCTTTCGTTATTGCTGCTGGATTTGATGTAGGGCTTGCTTCTATTGGACCTGGAGTTGGTCAAGGTACTGCCGCCAGACAAGCTGTAGAAGGAATTGCCAAACAGGAAAAATACGAGGTACTTTATTACTTAGTTTAGCTTTTATGGAAGCTAGCTTTACCAATTTATGGATTGGTTGTATCATTAGCACTTTTATTTGCGAATCCTTTTGTTTAATTCGAGAAAAGAAATAGAAGAAATACGTATTTCTTTTCTAGTCTTGAACTTGGAGGTTGCTTTTTCA
Organism: Chenopodium album; assembly: GCF_948465745.1. NCBI lineage: Eukaryota > Viridiplantae > Streptophyta > Magnoliopsida > Caryophyllales > Amaranthaceae > Chenopodium > Chenopodium album. Next base: position 30,822,944 of record NC_137847.1, read on the forward strand.
CATTTATAGTGAAAAATTGCTCATATAGAATTACTTATTCGTTGAGAAAATAATACGCGGGAAGGACATCATTTGAGGATGAAGAATTCGTGTTACCCACTCGCTTTCTTCCTTCCTTCCCCTTCTTAGTTCGAGGGAGAAGTGTTGCAGCAAAAGGAGTATTTCACAATTCACATGAAACCGAGTACCTAATTCAGAATTCTATTCCAATAAGTTTAAGTATTCTTTTTGTTGGGAATCTCAATTCAAAAAACATCACTAGTGGAAAAATAGCTATCCATAACGGGCAAAAAAGGCCTATCCGTAACGGGCAGCGGGCGTTACATATGCCACCGTTACGGATAGCCAGTGTTTTTTATAACGGGCAATTTCCGTTACAAATAAGTTGTTATTTGTAACGGGAAGTTGAAATGCCCGTTACGAATAACGGGTTATTTGTAACGAGTATTTTAACTACCCGTTACAAATAACTCGGTATTCGTAACGGGATTTCAGCTGCTCGTTACAAATAACGGGTTATTCGTAACGGGCATTTCAGCTGCCCGTTACGAATAACGGGTTATTCGTAACGGGCATTTCAATTGCCCGTTACAAATACATTTAGCCTCAATTAAAAAAAATATCGCAACATAATTTGCTAGGCTGTCAGCATTTTGTGCTTCATTATTCAATGTAAATTTTTATTTATTCCACAATTTTTACATAGTACACTTGGCCACAAAGCTAATAAAAAAAACCAAGAAACATCAATATTTTTTCGTTAGAACACTAGTAAAATATACATAATTGGTGCTACTCAAGTAGCAAAAAAGGAAGTAGTATTGAAAGTAAGTGCAAACTGGTCCTGAATCTTAGGTTCTTCGCATGTCTCATCAGCAAGGGCAATGCAAATTGTGTCATTCCTTTTCTTTCCCTAGAATAGTAGATTATAAAAGTCAGAACTCAAAACTTATATAAAAAACATGAACAAAATTTGAAATAGGAAACCAATATCATGGTGTAGGAAAAGCTTAACTAAGCTTAATTAATACAAAAGTACATTGTAATATGAGCCAAAAAGAAGGCTGATTGTCAAAGCAACTAATTTTGTCAAGCAACCCAATAATAACAACAACATGATGACTGTCCAATAACAACAACAACAACAACAACAACAACAACAACAACAATAACAACAACAGCTCATTATATATCAATAATAAGTTTAAGATTATAAGTCCATTACACATAACACAAGATTAAATTAAAGGAATCCATAAACCTAATTAAATTAGCTCAAATGCAACAGTATTATTTTTAAGAACAAAAACATTTGACTACAAATTTTACAAGGATTGAATTGTATTTAAAATATAAGGCAATACCTAGAAAAATAAATGGAAAAAAAATCACCCATCAAATAAATAAATTCAATCATATTAGAAAAGTATGAATTAGAAAACAAATTAAAAATACACCAAAAAAAAAGAGAAAGACGGATGAAACATACAGAGCCGATGAAATCGAGTAAAGCGGCATTAGCTTCACCATCTCTAGCAGGTGCATCAATCTGTACTCCTACTGCCTCCTCACCTACATCTTTTTTTTTTAGCAATAAACCGTAATATAAGATACAAAATTAGTACTTTTGATAAAATTGAGGATAAATTTAGAAGTAGAAAGAGAGACAATGAAAATATCAGTGATGGAGGAGAATTTGGAGCCGAGTTTAGCGTGGATTGTGATGACAATTATGTTTCATTTCTAAGCCCCTATAGCTCCAATTATGTTGAATCTCCAAGCTCCAATATGGAACAAGTGAGGACTGCTTGCTGGAATGATTTGATTCCATTATCTGCTTTAAGGAAACAGAACTAATGTCGGTAAACCATGTAATATTGCTTCATTGATCAACTTAACTAGTTGAGCAAAAAATAATTGGGTTAGTTGCAAGATGGAATAAAAAGGAAGAACATGAAGATACAAAGTACTCAAGTCATAGGAATAACTTCAAAGAATTAGTGGGAAAACTATACAAGAGGGTCAGAGTGAAAGAAAAAATAGTGTAATAATAATGCAGCCAAAAACATGAAGATACAAAGATGCATATCACAATGCTTGAGCAACAAGAATAGGATTTATAGTCCATGGGGTTGGCTAAATAGACTAAGATGATAAAGATATGGATGACATGGAATATAAAATGGGCCAATTAGTGCCCACATTGTTTGCGATCACAGGCAGAAAATACAGGGTAGCTTTCACTTCCAAGGATTTTATCATTCTGTGCAGAATTATCATTTACAAATAGCTTTATGTAATCAAGGTTAGTTAACCAAATATCGAAACAACAATAGCTTACAATTTGAGCAATTAATCAACAAAAACGTTTCTGTATATTCTAGATTAAAAATTCAAGCTTGATGACTCTCATACATGGATATGGACATTTAACAATTTTTTTTGGACAAAAAATATAGAATTGACATAAAATAGCCGATTTTGACACTATGACACATACACCAATACATAATACTCGAGTCCAGATAACATAGGTCGGCATTATAGAAATCATCTATGCTTTAGCAAAAATTAAAAAATCTCTGGCTATTATGTGTTGCACAAATTTAATACGTATACCCCACTTTATGGGAAATTCTTTTGATGACACTTTCTCCATGTTAGTATGTATTTTGGTCAGACTATATATAACGACAAAGATAGACTGGTAAAGAAACTGATCTGGAAAGAAATGAGAAACATAAAAGAAAACAAATTTGAGAACATACTCACATAAAAGAAAACATTAATATACAACCATACATGTAATAAAGAGCTTCCATTGGAGTTTTAGAATATTCTCACATACTAGCAACTAATGCTTCCTCAAAACTAGCTACTAAAAACAAATTTGAGTAAAAATCTCAAGATATCAACTACTGTAAACAAAGCCAGCTTTTACACCAATGCTCCTTCCCCCCCTCCCCCCACCCCCTAAGATGAACCTTTGATAACTTTGTAAACAGCATACCAATAACAGGGCCTCTAACAAAAGTTAAGAGCCAAAAGCTCATAATTTGCAGAAGTTGCATTGGGCCATGCTAAGAAACACTATATACAACCTTATAAATCATTGTAAAACAGCAAAGTAGAGACGAACCATGCCCCTCCTATAAACATTTTTTCATTATTTTAGTCAAATCAAATCCATCAAACTAAGATCTTGCTAAAGTAACAAACATTAGAACCAAAGACTTTTAAGATATCTATAAGGATAAAGGTATACTACTTTAAATCAAGTTCTATAATTGTTCAACTTTTTTCGCAGATTAACAAGCAACTAATATAATACTAATCAAAGCTCCAGCTACATAAGAACCATTAGAATTCATAGCTTTGTAATTTCATTCATAAATTCAATAAAACGAGGTTTAACAAATTATATACCTTCTGACAGCAAGATCTCCAAAAAGCTTGTTACGAGGAAAATCGCACTGAGTAATAGCGCAATTGAATTTCTTCTGCAAAATCGAGCTCAGATCCCTAATCGGCTAATCCTTCTTCCCTTCTCACCTAATCACTTCCAAACAATAAAAAAAAATATCAAAATGAAATCGCAAAAGCTCAAAAAAAAAGAACTAAATCAAATCAAAAATCGAAAAAAGGGGAAAATTACCAAAAACGGCTACGCACCATTAGCGAAGTTTTCTACTGAAAACTTCGTGGAGTTTGGCGTAGAACGGTACACAAGAGAGCGGCGATTCGGCTTCAAAACTTAGGGGTTAGCAGAAGAAGAGATAATTAAGGGGTGAAATTGGGGGTGATAATGAAGGGAAGTTCAACAATGTCTATAGGAGAGATAAGATGGAGGTAAGGAGAATGAAGTAAAAGAAAATTCGCCCTTGAAGAAGCAGATCTATGAGGAGGAAGAGAGAGAGAGAGAGAGAGAGAGAGAGAGAGAGAGAGAGAGAGAGAGAGAGGGACTGACATCCGTGAGGAGGTGAAAACCAAAGTTAAGGTTTTTTAACATCTAGGAGTAACTTATTTGTATCGGGCAAATGGTGTTCATTACAAACACCAAATTATTTGTATCAGGCAACTAGTGTCCGTTACGAATAGTATACTTTTTTGTAACGGGCATTATTTTGCCCGTTACGAATAATATTTTCCATACCATTACGCTGTTTTATTGTGACGGATTGTTATTTTGCCCGTTACAAATAGGTTTTTTGTAACTGGTAAATTACTTCCCGTTACAAATAGGGTGTTACAAATGACATTTTTTCCACTAGTGCATGCATTTCGAATTTATAAGTAGTTAATAAGTTAAAAAATTACAACGATTTTTTAATTTATCTATAAGAGGAGATTATATGAAAAATGTAACCGATTCTTTTGTTTTCTTGGGTCACTGGCCATCCGTTGGGAGTTTCGGGTTTAATACCTATATTTTAGCAACAAATCTAATAAATCTCAGTGTAGTGCTTGGTGTATTGATCTTTTTTGGAAAGGGAGTGTGTGCGGGTTGTTTATTTCAAGAATAGGTTAGATTCAACTAATTGTAAATCTACCGCTTTTTCTTTATAAAAAAATTAGAGCAAATGTTGCATGATTTCACGAATGACTTCTGAAATCAATAATAAATAAAGAAATCATATTTAAAACCTATAGCATTTCGGGACTTGTTGGTAACTATACTTTGATTCTCTATCAACCAATAATAATAATGTGGGATCATTACCATAACATGGTTAAAAATTAAATTAATTGAAGTCCAGATACAATAGGATATTCTTTCTACCACTCTGTTAATACTTAATATACCGAATACCAAGACATTTTTTCAATTAAATAAAGAAAAATAGTTAGAAATATTTCAATATAGAACACTCATGTTGATAAAATGATTTGAATCCTTTAATTTCTTGTTATTGAAAAAACGTTTATGTTTTTTTTATTACTATTAAAGAAATAAATGCAAAGGCCGAGTCGATGTCCTACATATAAATTAACACAAATTTTTGGATTTGAATAAAAAAAAAAATAACTTTGCTGACTTATCTATTTTTCTATTTTTGTTTGGGTCAGAAGAGTCCTTCGAATTTTCTAGTCTTGAATAATGATCGATTTCTTTTTTTTCGCATATGAACAGAGAAGGGAGGATAGGTTGATTGCAGTCACAGATGATATGGAAATTTGCCATAAATAATTGAAGTAATTGAGCGTGAGAGCCAATTGAATTGAAAGATTCAAGTTTGGTTCGGGAAGGGGTCATGAATGTTTTGAAATGAATGGAAAGATAATCCACTTTCATTAAGTGATTTATTAGATAATTGAAAAAGAGGATCTTGAATACTATTCGAAATTCAGACGAACTACGCGGAAAGGCCATTGAAAAATTGAAATAACCAGGCCTCGCTTAAAGAAAGTCGAAATAGACGCGGATCAGTTTCGAGTGAATGGATATTCTGAAATAGAACGAGAAAAATTGAATCTGATTAATTCAACTTATAAAACTTTAGAACAATTCGAAAATTATAAAAACGAAACCATTCAGTTTGAACAACAAAAAGCGATTAATCAATTCTGAAAACGGGTTTTTCAACAAGCCTTACAAGGAGCTCTAGGGGCTCTGAATAGTTCTTCGAACAATGAGTTACATTTACGAACCATCAATGCTAATATTGGCATGTTTGGTGCGATGAACAAAATAACTGATTAGTCCTTCTACACTACTACAAAAATAGGCAAACAAACCCCTAATAAAAGACCTGACAGTTAATACAATGGATCTTTTTCACATAAAAGATCTAATATTAGACATAACGGGTCTCTAATATGTCAAAGGGCCCACAAAATTCATTGGAAAGACAGAGTAAAAGTAATAAGAGACTTGTTGTTTGAATTAACGGGCCTCTTATGTATGTAAGAAGCAATCATTTTTTATTTTAAAATAAAGTGAGGGAAATAAGAGACCTACTATTTAACTTAAGGGGTCTCTTATGTAGTGTGTAGGCCCACCACTTAAACCGACATACACCCCTAATGTCCTTTCTATTCTTATTCGTATTCTCCGTCCTCATAACTTCATACTCTTTTTCTTTCACTTCATTCCTATCATAAGCCCCTCTCGTATAACTCTAGCTAACCTCCTTCTTCTTGTTCTTTTTCTCTCAGAGCTTAAAGCTACGAATTTCTTCCTCTTCCTCTGACGTAGCCGCTGCCCCTTCATCTATGATGTAGCAGTTGCCTCATCGTGCTTAACGCTGACAGTATCACTTTCTTTCTCTTCCTTCTCCTTTTATTTCATCATCACCTATAAATTAAAGCTCAAGTTTGAGGCTTTAAAGTTCAATTTTAAGCATGAAGATTATAGATCTAGAGTTTTCATGGTTAAATTTGGCTAAAAATTCATCATTAATTTGTAGAAAAAGGTAAGTTTTAATATTTTGCAGATTTTTTGGTGGGTAGAAATAAGTTTTTTCATGGAGGTAGTTTTGATTTTGGATTTTTTCATGGGTGAGTATGGTTTTATAGGGGTTATTGGGGTGTAGCTTTAGATTGTTTTTGAGGGTGAGGTAGCGGTGGCGGCTAGGGTATTTAGGAGGGTTGGGCCATTAAGGGTGGTTTATATGGGTGTGGAGGTAGTCTAGTGATGTTGAATAGTTGGTGTTTTGATCTTTATATGGTTTTTTATTTTTTTTAGTTTGAATGTTAAATTAGATTATTGCTCTTCATTTTACTGAATCTTGACTTGTTTATTGGCTCTTAATTTAGAAAGATATATAACTACATAACATTTTGCATAAATGTTCCTTGTATTGTTATATTATTGGGCATAATTATTCCTAATATTGTTTATATCATTTGACAAGTTATGCTATTGATAATCATGGAAGGAATACGGAGTACAAGATACACTATTAATGTATTGTCGTATGTAGTATATATATACTTGTAAATTATTTAATAAGCGACCACTTGTAAATTCTAGTAATTATTTTGTAAATTTCAATAATTAATATTTGTCGGTTTCTTTAATAAAATATTCAAAGTTTACATTTTCAGTATTCCGCCAATTCAATAAAGCAATGAAATTCAAATTTTAAAATACTACATATAATAAAAAAAATCACGAGAATTTTTTTTTTTAAAAAAAAGAAGAAGAAAGAGACCAGTTATGTAGCATACGGGGTCTGTTTGATACCCCAACGAAAAGACCTATTATGTTAAATAACGGGTCTCTTATCCTTCTAAATAATTTTTCAAAGTACTAGTCTGACAAACCCGACTTTTTAATTAACGGGTCTGTTATGTTTTTCAAACAGACCCCTCCAAAGAGGCGGTTTGTTTATCTGACAGACCCCTTAGTTAAAGACCCGTTGCTTGGCGGTTTGTAAAGCATTTTTCAACGACCCTCTTTGCTACTTTTTGTAGTAGTGCTAGTTAATTGTATGTAGGCATTATTATTTTTGTTTCCCAAAGAAAAACGAATTAAGAAAGACTCATGGCAACCATTCGAGTAGACAAAATTAGCAAAATTATCCGTGAACGTATTGAAGGATATAATCGAGAAGTAAAGGTTGTAAATACCGGCACCGTACTTCAAGTGGGTGATGGCATTTCTCGTATTCATGGTCTTAATGAAGTAATGGCAGGGGAGTTAGTAGAATTAGAAGAGAGGACAATATGTGTTGCTCTGAATTTGGAATCAAATAATGTTGGTGTTTGATGATACAAGAAGGAAGTTTTGTAAAAGCAATCGGAAGAATTGCTCAGATACCCGTGAGTGAGGCTTATTTGGGTTGTGTTATAAATGCTCTAGCTAAACCTATTAAAGGTCGGGGTGAAATTACAGCTTCTGAATCTCGGTTAATTGAATCTCCCGCTCTCGATATTATTTCGAGACGTTCCGTATATGAGCCTCTTCAAACCGAACTTATTGCTATTGATTCAATGATCCCTGTAGGACGTGGTCAGCGAGAATTAATTATCGGAGACAAACAAACCGGTAAAACAGCAGTAGCCACATATACGATTCTCAACCAACAGGGACAAAATGTAATATGTGTTTATGTAGCTATTGGACAAAAAGCATCTTCTGTCGCGCAGTTAGTTACTAAATTTCAGGAAAGGGGGGCAATGGAGTACACTATTGTGGTAGTCGAAACAGCTGATTCCCTCGCTATATTACGATACCTCGCTCCTTATACCGCAGCGGCGCTAGCGGAATATTTTATGTACCGTGAGCGACACACTTTAATCATTTATGATGATCTTTCCAAACAAGGACAAGCTTATCGACAAATGTCGCTTCTATTACGAAGGCCGCCTGGGCGTGAAGCTTATCATGGAGATGTTTTTTATTTGCGTTCACGACTTTTGGAAAGAGCCGCTAAATTAAGTTCTCGTTTAGGTGAAGGAAGTATGACTGACCAATAGTCGAGACCCAATCAGGAGATGTTTTAGTTTTACTAATGTAATTTCCATTACAGATGGACAAATATTCTTATCTGCTGATCTATTCAATGCTGGAATCAAGCCGACTATTAATGTGGGTATTTCTGTTTCTCAGGTAGGATCCGCCGCTCAATGTAAAGCCATGAAAAAAGTAGCTGGTAAATTAATATTGGAACTGGCGCAATTTGCCAAATTAGAAGCTTTTGCACAATTTGCTTCTAATCATGATAAAGCTACTCAGAATCAGTTGGCAAGGGGGAAACGATTACGTGAATTATATTGCTCAAACAGCCCCAATCCGCCCCTCTCACGGTCGAAGAGCATGTAATGACTATCTATACCGGCATGAACGGTTATCTTGATTCATTAGAACTTGAGGAACACTACTACAAATAAGGCCAAAGAGACCCATTTAAAGAGGCCAAAGAGACTGCTTTAGAGGCGGTCTCTAGCTCAGCGGTCTCTTTGGCAAAGAGACTGCTTTATTAGAGGCGGTCTTTATAATGAAAAACTGAGACCGCCAATCTAAGATAAGTGGTCTCTTTTCTTTGAAAATTGGGACCGCCTATCTAACATAGGCAGTCTCTTTTTTCAGAAATCTGAGACCGCCTATTTAAGGTAGGCAGTCTCTTTTTTTGAAAAACTAAGACTATTTATTTAACTCAACCGGTCTCTTTGGTCTCATTTAAAATAAAAAACTAATTAAGCATTTAATTATTCTTATAGATACGGAGTACTATGTTGAAATTACTAGAATATTGCAAGTTACACCTTCACATTAAAAGAATCAAAATTGTATAATTAAATGTTTCATATTTAGATACAAACGATTTTATCAAACTTAAAATCCATTAAAAAATTATATTGAAATTATATGTATAGTTATATACAAAGCGGAAGAGATGGAAACGAATTCTTCAACTGCAAAATCTCGAACTCTCAATTGTCCAATACCTTCAATGTTCTTACAAAATCCCATAAACCTGATTCCAGAAAAATCATTTTCCAAAACCATCAAAATAACTTATAAATTACATAATTTTTATTAAATAAATTGTAAAAAGAACTAAAAATAAACAATTACCTCACATTTCATCTAGTAAACCAGTGAGTTGACAGTAGATGAAGGCAGAAGAAATGTAACTGAATAACCACCTTTAATTTGATCTTTTGCATATTATCAGACGTTGCCCTTCCTTTTCGTATAATTCATGCAATTAGGCTTCAATTTCCACTAGATTGCAAGCATTTTACTCTTGTTCAAATTCAAACCCGGATCTGGTCAACTAAGATTGTAAGAGATCAATACTCATAAAGAAAAGAAAGTACAAAAAATTTGTGATAAATTGAGTAATTTTCACAGATTATAGTTTGTAAATCTTAAAATTTTGATTTGCCTCTTATTCATACCTTGTACAAACTATTCATAAAATCATGCCAACTATTGATAAACCTAGATTTAAGAAAAACAATAATAAAAATAATAATAATTTTTTTTAAAAAAAAAACAAACATTGGAATTAGAAGAAATACGAGACATCATAAATGGCGATAATTTCTTTCATTGCTTCCTAGCTGCACCCATTTGCACCTGCCGACATTTTCACGACAAAATCAAAAAAATTAAAACAGATTTGACGAGTTGCGATGGCAGCCTACTTGGATTTGACAAATTTTGAAAGTTATTTCGTTCATGCTTACCATCAAATCGACGAAGTTTCCCATGGAGTGAGAAACTGTCCGTTGACACAGTAGTTTCCCATGAGAGGAAGATTTGAAGAAAAAGATAGGGACTAAATGGAGAGAGAAGAGAGAGAGCTAGGAGAAGAGGAAGAAGATGGAGGCGGATTGAGGATAGGAGAAGTTCTAGGGTTTAATTAGAACTAGTGTATGAGAGACCAGTTTAGTGATGTAACAGGTCTCTCCAAATAATTTTATTTTATTTTATTTTTTTGGGAAAAATAAGGTGAGACCAGTTATCTTAAACACAGGTCTTTCTCTTTAAATTTTTTTTTAAAAAAAATATTGAGAAAGACCTGTTACCTTTAATAAAAGGTCTCTCTTAAATTTTTACTTTTCTAAGATAGGTCAAAGAGACCCGTGATTTGTAAAACTCTGTCTCTTGAAACAAAGAGACCGGTTATCTAATTAAAGGGTCTCTTATTTACGGTCTCTTTGACCAATTTTGTCGTAGTGCAAGTAAGGAAATATCTTGACGAATTACGTACTTATGTAAAAACGAATAAATCGGAGTTGCAAGAAATCATATCTTCTACCAAGACATTTACTGAGGAAGAAGAGGCACTTTTAAAGGAAGCTATTCAAGGACAAATGGAATGCTTTCTATTTCAGGAACAAGCATAAAGAAATCGATCTCTCTTCATTTTTTTTTATTCTTTTTTTATTAACAAAAAATGCCGTTTTCACATGGATATAAAAAAAATATATGGAAATATATTGCGTCCAATATGATTTGAACCTATACTAAAGGTTTATAAGACCTATGTCCTATCCATTAGACTATGGATGCTTTTGATTCCTAATTTTTAGCATTTTTTATTTTAAACATAAAACTTCTTTTTTGTTTTAAAAAAACATATGTGAGATGAGACAATTTTTTTGAATTGTGTATTCAACTCAATGCTGCATTAATGAATACATAATAGAGCGGGTAGTGGGAATCGAACCCACAACGTTAGCTTCGATGGCAAGGGGTTATAGTCGACGTTGATTTCTTCTTTTTAACGTCTCTAATTCAAAACCGAACATGAAACTTTGGTTTCATTCGGCTCCTTTATGGAAAAAAAAAAGGGGAATTCCCAAATATTAAGTTTAAGTTAAGGTGGGAACGAAATTACAAAACCAAAAGAGAATTCATTTCACCCATAACATCTATGTCAGCTTTTTGTATGAATGCATTTATTTAATTCAAAACAACTTACTTTCTAGATGATCCCTCTAGAAAAAGTGACTCTAACAATCTTTCTAGTTACTTCCTTCTCTATTTCTAGTTGAGAGAATCCTAAGGAACAGTATTTTGTTTCCGCCGAGCTAAAACAAAAAGAAATATGTTGATTGAAGCCTCTAGTAAACTAAAGTAACCATTTAATAGCTATTTTGCTTCTCTCTCGAAAAAAAAGAAGATTTAGTTACGATTAGAAACCCTTTTTTATCTTCATCCATGGATCTTTTACTTATACTGATTCGATTGGAAGTACTGATCCATTTCAATTTCAATACAATTTTTATTTCGTAATTTCATAGTCTAAAAATTCCACTTTTAATTGACTTTTGGATACAAATTATGAGAATGTATAATTTCCTGAAACTTTTCATTGAGAGGGAAAGGATTAATTCCTTTTAAGAAATAAAGTTTTTGATCGGAATATTAATCAAACCAGCAGACCCCTTAACTATTAACGGGTAATATAAAACGAATCACACTTTAACCACTAAACTATACCCGCTACAGTTAGATTATTGTATCCAAATAGAACTTTTGTCGAACATTCAAATTAGACGTAATTAAAAGAGGATTGTAAAAGAATCATGATATTTGGAGTATTGACATTTTTGTTGGAGGATTTGATGAGATTATGGAATGATAGTTGAATAACTAAAAAATAGAAGAAATAGATAGAATAAATGGGGACGAAAAGATAAGAATAAATAGCGTGTTGGTTCTATTTAATTATTGTGCTTTTGTTTTAATAACAAGCATTTTTTTTTATCATTATCAAATCAAATAAATAGTTTTCTTTAGTCTAGATTCTTTGAATCCGTTAAAACAAAAAGGCCTGGTGAGGGATGGATTAGGCCAGGCCGTGGGAATTAAAAAGGCCCTCTAGGGTGAAGAAGTCTTTCTTTTTTCTTTTCTTTCTATATTCTCTATTCTCTATTTTCTATTGATATTCAGTCTTTTTGTTTGTATATATTCTATTATTTTTTATTTTAATAGAAAATAGATTTGAAATTGAATCTTTTAATGAATCCTTCGAATCTTTCTTACTTTATCTTTATCTAACGGGTTAGAATTTCAAATAAAACTTGTTCTTAATGTTGTATTACACAATACAACTTGTCTATTTTGTATATATTATATATAGTTATATAAACCATATTGTTATATAGATTCTATTTCGAATTTTGATAAACTTTTTATTTAATATTTGACTATTCCTTTTTTCTTTTCAACGGGGAGAGATGGCTGAGTGGACGAAAGCGTCGGATTGCTAATCCATCGTACGAGTCATTCGTACCGAGGGTTCGAATCCCTCCCTTTCCGTTTCGTTTGATAGCGGAATCTTACTATTTGATTTTTGTTTTAAAGTTCTTAAATCTTTTTGATTTTTTTTTCAAAATATAACTTAAAAAAATTACAAATCTATAATAGCATTCTAATATGTTTTACTTAGAAAATAGATTTCGTCTATATAGAATAGAATTCTAAAAAAATAGAGGAAAATAAAGAAAAGAACCCCTTTTATTCTTCGCGCCTAGGATTACGTCCCTGATCATCAGATAGAAATCTGAAAATGAAGAGAGAAACAAAGAATATTACTACTGTTTTAACAAAGAGTTTGAGAGTAAGCATTACACAATCTCCAAGATCATTTTTTTTTGTAAAAAGAGAGTAGATTCTCTATTTTTATACCATATATCCCATAATTAATTTGAATTTGATTTGACGTCTAAACCCGAAAAAGTTTTTCAAAATCGAAAATAATTTTTGTAATTGTAAAAAATCAATAAAAAAATGAAGTTAGTAATATCTTATATATTATTATCTTACTTATCCATAATTTTCTTGCACGTACTTGTTGATTTTATGGAGGATCAAACTTTTTCATTTACGAAAAAGAGTTATAATAGGAAAACGAAGCAATATGAATTATGTTAATTCAAAAATTTGAACGTTTTAAAAAAGAGTTCATATGGCAAGACTTATCCGATTTTATCAATTATTTAATATTAGATATTAGAATCATTTTTCTCGAAAAAAGAATTCTTTGTTCTAGGACACGATGAAAGAGCTCATCGAAAACTTACAGCAGCTTGCAAAACAAAGGCTAATGGAAAAAAAAGTAAAGGTACAACTGGCATAAAATCTACGATTGGACTAAAAAAAGTGTAAGCCTCAGGTAATTTAACGAATAAAAAACTACTCGACTAAAGGGCAAAATTAAGACACATCAAACTAAAGGTATTAAGCATAACAGACATTTTTTTTATTGCATTTTGATTGAGTTATTGATAGAAAGAAAAAATGAAGAAAAAGGGCCTTCTTTTTTTTTTGAACTTACTTACTCAATCAAAAAACCTTCTACTCTTTGTCGAGAATAGAAGAAATTCTACTTTCATACAATATCTTAATGGAATTCTACGTAATAATCAATAAATTCATTTGAATTCTATACCTACACGTATCAAAATACTAACAACGGAATCGAATCCATTTTTTAGCTATTTGGGTTGGAATTGATGAACAATTAACAATATTAGTGTTTAGTAGTGTAGAATAGAAATATAAGTGGGGCGTGGCCAAGTGTTAAGGCATCGGGTTTTGGTCCCGCTATTTGGAGGTTTGAATCCTTCCGTCCCAAAGCCAGAGCATATGTAATTTAAGATTACATTTTTCGGTTTTGAAAGTTTAATAGTGGAGAGAATTGGATTCTTTCTGTTAATGATTGATTTTAATAAAAATGAATCTTTTTTTTCCCATTTCATCAAATGAAAGGAAGATAAGTGTTCAAATCACACACGGATACAAGTAAATTCATTGGAGATTTAGGCAAGATAGGGTTATAGATTACATACATTGATTTGAATTCCAAAAAAAGAGTGCCCTTAGCATATATACATCCCCAATATATTTCTATATAATACAGAAAGAGGGAAGTTATTTTTATATTCATCCCGGCAAAGAACGTTGACTTTCCAACCTATTATTAAATTTTGGTTTATTTTTTTGATTCTTCATTTATTAAATAAATTAATGGTCGATCTCAAAAAGAAATATGGATTTGTATTTCTTAGGGATATTTCCTTTATTTTATTGTAAAAAAAGAAGCATTACATTACTCAAAATATCTTATAATAACTTAAGATATATTCCATACCCATGTATTGGTTGTTCTGACTGAACCAATGACTATTCATGATTTCATAATTGAATTAACCGCATACCGGTTCCAAATTTGGGGAATGTTATGGTAAAACTTCGTTTGAAACGATGTGGTAGAAAACAACGTGCGACTTGAAGGACATGATCCGTTGTGGATTCTTAGTATCCATCATTCTCTAATAAAGGATGCTCTTGACACGACATGATGGAGCTCGAGGAATAAAGTATTGAGTTATTTCTCAAGGAAAAAGAGAAGGGTCTAGGGTTAGTGTCAATCAATAAGTCAGACCAACTTCGTAAGTATATATCTTTGACAGAAAAATCGAAAGGATAAAAAAAAGTTTCAAATCCCAAAGGAAAATTGTTTATTGGAATTGATAAAACCTTTTCGATAATATGATAAGTATATATATCGTTGGGAATCTGACATTCGTATGATTCTATTCTTTGATAGAACGAAATAACAAAAAGGGCATGTTGCTACCATTTTTGAAAGTATTCCTAATCAACGAAGTAATGTCTAAACCCAATGATTCAAAAAAAAAACAAAAGATAAAGATTTTCGGACAAGGAAATACCTTTTTAATTGTTAATTTCCATAACGCTTGGATTTGGATCAGAATTTCGAATTCAAATCGATTCTAAATGAGACAAAAGGGTATTTGAGACTCCTCAGTAAATGAAATGCAACATTTTTGTTTGGGCTATTCAACTTGAGTTATGAGTATACAAATGATTTTTTTTAAGAAAATAAAGAAATGAAAAGGACTTAATTCTTAGTCTAATAATTCATTTGATGATTTTACGGGCTTATTTGATTGGGCATTCTAATGTATATATACCTAACTTTGAATCATTTTTCTCGAGCCGTACAAGGAAAAAACCTCCTATATGCTTCCAAGGGGGGTGTTGTTGATCTAATCTATCCCAATAAGCTGTCTCTCGAATCGTTGCAATTGATGTTCGGTGTCGAAGAAAAGGAAGAGATTTCCAAAAAGTGGGTTTTTATGATCCGATAAAAAGTCAAACTTATTTAAATGTTCCACTTATTCTAGAGTTTCTTGAAAAACATGCTCAACCGACAGAAACTGTTTATGATATTTTAAAGAGGGCGGAGATTTTTAACGAATTTCGGCTTAATCAAACGAAGTTCAATTAATCAAATAAAAAACAATGGTAATGCGGTTGTAGTTTGGTAGAATTTTTTTCTTCTTTTTCTATTCTTGTAGATTTCTTATGTAGTGCCAATCCAACAAAAAAAATTTCTTATATTATATATTTGACTTTTTCAACTTCGATTTCCAAATATATTATATATTGTATATCGTATTTCTATTTATAATACTCGAATAATTTGATTAAAGAAAATATTTATCCTAATCATATATTTAAATTAAATAAAAATAATATTAGATAAATAAAGAAATTCAAAAATATTAATATTTGTATTTTTTTCTATTGATATTGACAAGAGCATATTGAACAAATATAATTCAATTTTGAAGTAAAAAGAAGTAGAAAAAAGGAATATTGTTATTATTATTATTATTATTATTATTATTATTATTATTATTATTATTATTATTATTATTATTATTATTATTATTAATGGATTACTAAAGATTAGTTTATGAAAGTAAGTATTAATTTTATAAAAAGGATTTAATATGTAAGTTGTTCATGCACAACTAGATTAGAGTTTGTATTCTACGTCTTTGGGTTTATTGTTGAAGAGTTCTTGAATAAGAGTTATTGGTTATTGTAGGGAGAGTTTCAAGTTCGTAAATAGGAGTTCCGTACTTGTGTGCAAAGATCAAGGTACGTATTTGTGGCTAGATCTCTAACTACGTGATTTTATTTATAATTGTATTTTATTTTGAATGATGAACTATGTGTGAATGTTGAACAAGGATTTATGAATGTTTATAAGATAAATTCTATAAGCATTTTTCAATAAAAATGATTGTTTGATCTTAAATATTTAAATGCTTTATAAGCTTAGTTGTAAACTTACTTTGTTTACCAAATTGTTTAAAAGGAAATGTTATCATTTTAATCATCCCATACATGGGAATTGGAAGATTGATTATCAAAGATGTTTATTGGATTTTTCTTGACTCATACTATGCGGAGATAAATGATAAGACTATGAACTTTGTATGATCTAGTCTTTCCTCGAGTATAGACTATGTAAATCAGTTACTAGCTTGAGGGGTATGCACACTTAGGTTGGGAAAATTGTTTATGAAATGGTTGATTGTTTAACCTTTATTGAAAAATACTTTAGGAAATTTTAAATTTTGGAATGTTTTCCAAAATATGAAATCTTGCCTATGGAAATTTCGAATAACCATGTTTTATGAAAATTATATATTTCGAAAGAAAATGTTAATCAACTAAACTAATTTACGTGTTTAACACTTATATGTACTTAGCTTTTTTCTAACAAGTATTTCTCTTTTGTTTTTGCTTGGCCCTATTTATCATTTATGATGAGTAGATAGGTGATGGCGATGACTCAACGTGAGCTAAATGTTGCATCGGGGACGAAGGGCAAAATCACTTAGTCTAGGTTCACTATTATGAATTAGTATGAGTACCATTTAGATTTATGTTTCAAAAACTATTTCTATTTAGATTTATGTTTCAAACACTATTTCTTCCGTTGCAAGTCTCTATTTTTAAAAGTCTTACGTTATCACGTGGCAGTAATGCTCCTAAGCTACTCTCTTAATCATGTTTTGTATTATTATTATTGGAGAGTAATTTGGGGGTGTTACAAAACGAGGAAAAGTCATTAGCGAAAAGGGTGAAATAATGGCATAAATACCACTTATCAAAGCACGACAAGCTCTGCCGTCATGTGAGGTTGTTGCCATGTCGTGGCAAGGCCACCATGACGCGACTGTTCCCACTGCGGGCACGTCTTGGGTTCCTGCGCACGGTGCTTCGTTTTTCCTGATTTCACTTCGTTCCTATAGATGCTCCGGAGATGCCCTATCGCGGGCGCGCGAAGGGTCCAATGGGGCACGACCATGTGGTACGTGGGCACAGTGTTATGGGTTCTCTTTCTCCTTTTTCTTCTTGTAATATAAATAGTGTTCGATCCTATTTTGTAAGGGGACTTCTTTAAATAGATTTTTACACTTTTTCTCTCTTTTAGTTAGGATTAGGTTTAGATTAGGATTTTCTCTCTCTAGTTTAGGAGTAGTTTAGAGAGAGACAACTTGGGATTTCAATGGAGATTTGAGAGCTTGAAGAAGCAACTTTGTGGATTCTCTTTTCAATTATTCAATGAGTTTTTCTATCTTTCTCTCACCTCTATTGCTTTTTTAAATTCTTATTTTTGTTTAATTCGTTGTTAACTAGAGTAGATAATTGGTTTACTTGTTTGATTCTTGCTTTAATTCTTATTTTACCTTATTTTCCATGTTTTTGTTCATTATGATTGCTTAGATATTGTTTTAGGGAGACGGATGAAGGCTATGTTGATAAATTGAATGATTGATTGTGGTTAGTATGCAATTGATTCTTGATTATTGTGTGTGGATGATGCTTACATTGATTGGAATCTTTTTAGCTAATTGATTCTAGGTTTTAATTGTGCTTTCATTCAATTGTGCAGAAGTGAGTTCATTGAGAGTCTAGATTCTTCCATACCTATGGTAGGCTATTTGCACGGGAGTGAATTAGCTTAGTAGGATAATTAGCATGCTTAATTATGTGGGAGTGAGTTGAGTGTGTTGATTGTTCCTTATTGAGATCATGGTCATGTAATTGCAATTTGTTGTTGAATTCATTAATGTAATTGGATTCACCTTCCCTAGTATCTTGTTGATTGCTTTAAGTTGTGTTTTAGTTTTTCCTTTTTCTATTTCACATTCTTCCTACTAGTATAATTCGCTCAAATTGATGCACTTAGTCCTTGTGGTTCGACTCCGAACTTGCCTCTTTGCTTGCTTAGTGGTTAGTTAGGAATTTATAGATATTTTTTGATATTAGGAGGTTAGTCAACGAACTAACCCTCACCTACTTATCAATGCCTTTTCTCTTCGTTTTAATCTCTTATTCTCTAGTTTGTCTTATTTTCGTTTATTCTACCTTTTTCTTATATTTTCGTAGAAATGATCGTCTTTCCCCTTCTACTTGCTTTCCTTTCTTTATTTTAAGGTATAAGGTGAAGTCCAAGACCCTTCATGATGATTTCTCGGGTTAGAAGAAGATGCTCAAGGTGTAAGGTGGAAGTTCTCATATAGCTTACAAGGCAAGGAGTGGCTAGCACCAAGAATTGGTGATTACGCTCGCATAAAACTGTGGTGTTGAACCCACCGTAAACTCATTTTGGGACTTCCATATCTAATGGCGATCAAGATGAGCGCACCACCTACATTGAAGAGCGCACAGAGGAGATGCCCTATTCCAGTGGCGTGGGCGCGCATTGTGCTCGCTCGAGCGCGCTACCTAAAATCCCTGTTCCGTGCCTTAGTCTTCACGCGCGCGCATGTTCAAGTGAGGGCGTGCCTGTACGGGTTTATTTTTTAGGTCTTCCTTATTTCTCCTTAGTTAGTTATACGATATATGGATTTTCCTTTTAGAGGTAGGAGAAAACATTTAGAAATTAATTAGAATCAGAGAGAAAATTAGAGTTGGATTTTAAAGAGAGAAACTTGAGAGAATTTGGTGATTTCTACATTTAATTTCCTTCTACTTTGAATGCAAGCACAATTTTCTTTGAATTGATCAAAGTTTGTAAGACTCTTCTTTTTCTTAATTCAATCTCTTTGTATTTGATTTTAATTTGATTAATTGTTGCAATTTCAAGTTAATTGATTAGTTTAATTCTTGATAGTTTGTTTTGCAATGATGATGATGATTTTGATGGTTAGTTTTGTTTTATTCTTTAAATTCAGCATGCTTAGTGAGTAGATTCCTTTCTAGGGTGATGGTAAAGCATGCATGAATGATGGAACATTGCTAATTGATGGATTTTGATTGATTGAATGTTTTGATTAAATTGTTTAAAGAATTGTGCATGTGTTTAAATTATTAATGAGTAGCTAAACTTTATTTTCAAGCTAGATTGCATTGTGATTCCTAATGACATGACCATCGATTTAGGGATTGCATTTATTGATTGAATTTGATTTGTGATTCTTCTTGCTACTCATTCATAGAGGAAACCTATCTTGACTTCTAGGAGATAACCATTTGATTTCTCTTGATTGCAATTACTATTTTCCCTTGCAACATTTGGTTGATTAATTTCCCCCGGCCCTCAGTTAACATTCCTATCTTGATTGTATGTGGGTCCTAATCCCTGGTGCTTTATATTGAATTTCTATATTGTCTTAGTTGCTTGAGACAATAGTTATACATTCAACACCTTATTCTTGGAAGTAGCTTGACTTTAGGCTGTAGTAACCCTTCTCTCATTCCTCATGGTTCGACCCTTGACTTACCCTATACTTTGTTTAGGATTGGTCGAGTGTTTACAAATTTTGTTGATAAGGTTTTATGCATTTAACGGCGTGTTCATATCCTCTATCAATAAATGAAATTTGAGTTGAAAATTCTAGAAAAAAAATCATGAAAAAATAAAGAAAACAAAACTTCATCATCCGACGACTTCTTTTTACTCTTTTTCTTCAACGTTGCAGAATCAAACACTGTAAAAAAAACAAAACCAAATAAAAAATAAGAAAACCTACAAATTGAAGAATCAAAACTTCTAAAACTAACAAAAATGCTTGTAAACAAACCTGAAGAGAGAGAAAATCAGCAGTTAAAGAGAAAAAATCGCCGATTGAGGATAGAGATTATCGCCTGTTGAAGAGAAAGAAAATCTCAAGAGAAAATGAGGAAGAGAGAGAAAGTGGTTGTCTGAATAAATGAGGAAGAGAGAGAAAATTGTTTCTTTTGCAATTTAGAAATGGCACGTGTTTGGGAAGTAAATTCTTTCCCAAAAATTCCGCCACACACAAAATTATTGTAAATCCGCCTTTATTAAAAACATTTGTATTTCCTAAATTGCCCAAATTTACATCACTTTATTGCAAATGTAGACACCTGATTGTGTCTCCCCAAAAACCAAACCCGGTGATGAGTATCTTTCACATTTTGATTAACGAGTTCGGTAAAGAGTTGAAGAGTTTTGCGAAGTTTTCTTAGAGCTTGACAATATTTCTAACCTCACCTATCATATTTTAATCAGAAATCATTCATTTCGTGTCCTTAAAATCATTCATTTATTGTCCAAATCTTAAAAACGTCCTAACCATAAAATTTTAGTCCATAATCTCAGTCCAATTATGGTTCAGTTTCATGGGGTTTGAAAAGAGCTTTTCAACGATATACTGTAAGCCCAAATCCGACTTAAAACGAATAAGTTATGGTTAAAATAGTAAACAAAGTTCAAACCGAGCCTAGGTCCACCTTACCTACGATGCAATGATTATATTAGGGTCCAAATATTTAATTTAGGCCTTATATGATCATACAAATAATCCTAAATAAATTAGGACTCTTTTAGATGTTTTTAGAAGGTTCTAGTTTATCGTATCCGAAAAGATAAAAGATCAAAGAGTTCAAGATCGAATTAAACTTCTCATATGATAATCCTTATCATGTCAAATCCAAAGACGTTCGGAAATATTTCATAAGCATAATTCCATTAGGAATCAAACTCCGTATGACTTTATCATCTACAAAAACCAACGCAGGATGACGAAATCAACGCACCACGTCAGACCTATCGCGGGGCGACAGGTGTATCACGCAGCAGAATTTCTTTTTGACTCTCTTTTTCCCTGTAAATGTTTCTTTTCACATTTCAAATCATGGACAATAACCATCAATAAGCTACAACCACCTAGCCATAATCACCCATCGTCAAACATTTATGTTCTTAGCCTTAGCCTAAACACATCCTTGATACATCTCAATCAAACATCATACTTCCTTTGCGAGATTCGAATACTCCATACCACACTCGAAGTTGCCTTCGACCTCGACGTGAAAGGTTGATAATTCTTAGGGTTTGGTCCCAAATCTATTTTTTTAATTCATATTTGATTTATTTATTCTATTGATTTTACTTTCTTGAAGTTTACTAACATGTGTATGACGTAGGGAAAACTAAGTCGTTGACTAATTTTCCCTAGAGCCAAACAAAATTTATAAGCACTTAACAAACCTACATACAAGTACAGAGGTAAGTTAAGGGTCGAACTACTAGGAACAGTTATGCTCAAATGCTTCCAATCAATTCTTAAGGTAGGTCGAAGTCAAGAGTGAAGAATAGAGTAACTAAAATTAATTAACTACCAAAACAAAGAATCAAACGAATGAAACACTAGGGAATGAGGATCAACATGCATTCATGATAATCAAGCTAATTAGGAAATCAAGCAATACAAGCAATGTAAAGACAAATAGTAGGAGCAATTAGGAGTTTTCAATTAATCATCCTCAAACTCTCTAACCTAGATTTCTCTATTGCTTAACAATAAGAAGAAACATGATTAAATTCTCAACCAATTATGATAAAATCGATATCAAAGTGATCATATTAATCAATTCAATCAAGCAATCAAGTTTAGCATCATGGTTAGCTACTCCAATCAAACTAGACAACATGCAAACCTCTATTAATCAATTTATTTACAACACAAGAACTACTCAAATACCCAAATCAATCTCAATCCATCAATCATACATGTTTTACCCAACCCTAGCAAACAACTACTCAAGAATCATCATCTAATGAACAAGCAAATAAAAGGAAATCAAGAATCAACAAATATTAAAGACCAACTACACTAATTAAGAATCAATCACCAAACTAAATCAAACAAATATGAAATCAAACAAAGGAATAAAGAGGAGAAAGAGTGAGAAATGCTCATTGATTGATAATGGAGATCTTCAATATAATTAATACCTTGAATCTTCAAAATCCAAAACCTCTCTTTGATTTTCCTCACTTTATCTCTCTAAAACTACTCCTAAACTAACCCTAGATTAGAGAGAGAAGCTCTCAACTAAGCTAAGAATATGAGATCTAAAAATGGATTCTATAAATTATTCTCTTAAAATGGGAGGCTTAACCCCCTTTTATAGCTTCCCCAAAAGAAGAGAAAAAACATATAAAGAAAAGTCGAAAACCGTAAAGCCGCGTCCACGCACGAGAGGGTTACGCCTACGGAAAAATGGGTCTGCAGCAGGGTCGCGCCTGCGGTGTAAATGACGCACCCGCGGGGATTTCCAGCCTAATTTTTGCGTTTTTGGACTTAAATAGTGGTTGCGCCCACGCACGAAATCGCCGTGCCCGCTGCAAAAATTTGCCACGCCACGGCAAATTTCGCCACTCCAAGGCAGTCACACCGTGTAATGGAAGACTCACTTGTACAATGGTGCCCTTCTCCAGCCTTCCAAGTCACGACGCTGCACATCTGTTACACTTGGGAGGAACAGGGGATACTTTGGCAGGCTTGGGCCACTTTGGAGATCATCAAATGCGTGCCTAATCTTTCTTAGCTTGCGTTTAGCTTCCCAAACTTAGTTCCGTTGACTTCCTTGGTTATGTTTGAGCTTCCTCCTCGATATTTGAATTCCGGGTACCCCGACACACCAGTAAAAACAAGTCAAGCAAAACGGAAAGTGAGAGAATAGCCGAGAAATGCATAAAAGAATAAGAAACCCATTAAAAGCATGCAATTATGTAAACTCATACACAAGCACGCAAATCAAGCATTATTACCTAAAAACACGACATAAATGGCTAAAAACGTGCATAAAACTACGAAGAAATCTACCCTATGTGTGCCATAAATGGTACTCATCAGTGTATTGTTTTAATAGCAAGACAGTCGAGGCATCAAAGTAAGTAATTCAATTACTTAATTATTCTTTTGATTTTGGAGTAGAAATCATGTTTAGGATGTTACTTTAATTTCTAGTATCATCTTTAGGATGTTGGTTCTAATTGCTACTATCAACTTTAGGATAATATTTTGATTTTGTTATTAGTGACATCCTAGGATTTGATATAAATTCGTTTAATATCATGCCTAGGATCTTATTTCCAACAATATTTTGATGATTGTCTTATGATGATGATTTTATTAAATTAATCATATGTTACTTTTTTTTTGAAAAAAAAATCATATGTTGCTTGATTATTCATGATTTATTGCTATCATTTTATCACACCCCTTTATGCAGGTTTAAAGGGAAATTGTACTTGAAATAACACCTAATATGATAATTAATAATTTTATTTAGACTTGATATGATTTTAATTCAAATGATCACCAATGATAGATTTGATTGTGCACTAATAATCAACCAACGTAGATTAAACAGGTTTATGATTAACTTGATGTATGTATGTTGATCACAAAGCGCGCATGGATATCTAAAGAATTAAGTAGAGGCCTATTTTAGGGCGGGTTCAGTCTCTTTTAGGTTGGATTTATAACATCATCCCCGAACATCCAGTCATGGTTTCAGACCACTATGGAGTTAGTAATCGTTGTGATTGTGAATGGGGTGTAACCTTCACACCCATGAATGGTTTACAAGTTCCTAAAACTTGTTGGCGACACTTTTTATCTAGCTTCTTTTCCTTGGAGCGCTGCCATGCTTAAAAACATGGCCCCCGGTAGGGTGAAGTTTAAAATTCCATACAGTTTTTGGCAACTCCGCCCACAGTGGAGGAATTCTAAATTAATTCCTAATTTTTTTTTGCAATTGATTTAGAATGACTGGATGAGACTTTAAATATTATTGATATTCATGTGCATAATTTTGATTAACATTGTGGCATAAGAATAAAAAGGTACGCATTGGAAAGACTATCTGTAATCCGTAAAAAACATAGGAAATACACGAAGGAAAGACTGGAAATATTTTTCACAACTAAAACAAAAAAGATGCGGAAAATTTGAAAAAAAATATCAAAAATTGAAAATTCTGCAGGGCGTTAGAACTATCGCTGAACAACAACCCTATCGCACCGCGACAGAGTTATCAGTAAACGATAGTGGCTGCCTACCAATGACAAGTTTGGCCGATTTTGCGTCAGAATTCTACCTTTGTATTTTGCCTGATTCTAGTACTGTCTCAACGATTTTACTTCCTTATTAAGTTTTTCCGACCTTTCTGAACCCAGATGTGTTCTACATATGGTTTTAGCCCCTGGGAATTCAGGCTCCATCCACCCTAATAAACACTCCATGCAATAATGGGTGCATCCGAGTTTGTGAATTCACCAAACCCTAGAGCGAGTTGAGTTTGACTCGCGGGGTCCCATCCATCGTGCCAACCCTTCTAAGGTATGGCTTCCGCGTGATGCATCTGGACTCTTAACCATGGACCCTCTTGAACACCATGATCCTTGACCTTAGAGAACTAAAGCCATGGTTAGGTGGCAAACTCATTGCATCATATTGTGACTATTTGACTACTTATGCATATCTTACTTGTGCATACCTTGTTTGTGATTTTAAACTAACCCTTTGTCTTGACTTGTTTCATGTGCATATGTCTATACATACTAACCCAAAGCTAAAAGGACTTTGCTTAATTAATTTTGTTAATTAATATAAACCCATAAAATATGAATATGCTCAACCTAAAAGACTTTTAGGCTAGAACCCTCAAAAGAGTGATTGAAAACATATCACTGTGACGCTCTAGTATCGGCGCACCACTTTTGATTTGTGGAGCAGGACGATTGTGACCATAACGTCGTGACAGGCTTGTTATTCCGTGATAGATACATCGTCATGAGACAAACCCATCGTTATGCGATAGTTTAATCCTTCTTTCCGTGTTTTTGCATCGAGTCCCACTTTCACAATTAACTAGTTTAATAATATCCGTACTTGGTCTTTCCTTGGTCTTGTTTAAGTCAAACCATATGTCTAGTAACATGGTCATGACACAAGTCTTGTAAATATCACTTACACTCATGAGTCTTCACAGATGGTCAAACTGAAAGAACTATCCAAACCTTGGAAGACATGTTACGGGCTTGTGTAATAGAATTCCAAGGAGGATGGGAAGATAGCTTGGACTTAATTAAATTTTCCTATAATAATAGTTACCATGCAATTGGCATGGCTCCATTTGAGGCATTATATGGAAGAAAGTATCGCAGTCCAATCTGTTGGAACGACATAAGTGAAACAATGATCTTAGGGCCTCAAATGTTTGAAGATACAGTTAAACAAGTGAGGGAGATTCAAGCTAAGATTCAAGCAGCACAAGATCGTCAGAAGAGTTGCACAGATTTGAAGCGTAGAGAGGAAGAATTTGAGGTTGGTGACAAAGTGTTGTTGAAGGTGTCACCAATGAAAAGAGTAATGAGGTTTGGGACGAAAGTAAAGCTTAGCCTAAAGTATATTGGTCCATACAAAATACTACAAAGGATAGGCAAACTAGTTTATAAGTTGGCCTTACCTATGGAGCTAAGTAAAGTGCATGATGTATTTCATGTATCTTAGTTAAAAAAGTATATCCCTGATAAGTCACATGTGCTACAACCCGAAACCATTCCAAGAGTTTTGGTGCATAATCTCTTTCACTTTACGTTGTTTACATATTATTAAACTTAGTGATGACTCTCAAACCATGGCACAATCAAACTTTATAATCATTAAAACAATTGAACATACCAATTTACTTCTTGAATAATTAGTGACCACATAGTATTTAATTTTGAGCCCTTTTTAAAACTACCTCAGTGTCAAAGACACCTTAAACCCATAAAGCGCCCAAATTCCTATCCCTCGGTGTTAAAAACACCTTAAGTGCACTAAAGAACCAATACATAATTTTTTTCTCGTGTACATAGACACTTAAATAACTCTTTCCTCATGCTTATAGCATCAATAAAAAATATATGAACCATAATAAAATTCCTTTTTAATATTCCTAACCAAATTAAACATTTAGTTTAATTAAACATGCTCTCCATCATAACAAATAATAAAAGTGTGGTTCACATACGACATGCCAAAATAATTATTTTCAACCACTAATTCATCACAAATAATCCATGCTTCATAGTTCAATAACCAACATCAACCAAATAATAAATTCCAATCAAATTCTATCATGATACTATTTGGAACCAATCATTCAAAGCCTAACATGTTCCTACATCACAAAATAAATACCAAGTATTCGAACGTACCTTGAATACGATCTTAAAATCCCCATGACTATATGAAATCACTCACTTGGAAGTCTCTATTGGGTTTCAATGAGTCCGACTCACCGCGGAAAATAAAACCCGAGCCCGAGGAAAATCTCACAATTAATATAACCAGAATGCATAAATAACAAGATTAGGGAAAAGACTAAATTACACTTATAGGGTGCTTCGCTCGACCAAATGAAGCTCTTACTTTAGAAAGCTTAAACCTCGCAAGCACAACGGCCTCCGACGATATCCACCCACAACGAAATCGCGATGGGTCTCTTGATTGGAGGTTAGCCAAGCCGGACCAAAACACTACTCGAGTAACTAATGAGCTTATAGGTTTTCTCTCTAGTGGAGATGCCAAATTGGGCTCTTACTCAAGTGTGTTTTCCCAATTCCCAAGTGGGATATTTATAGGGAAACTCAAGTGAGAAATCTACTCTCCCATCGATGTGGGACAGTTGGTAAAATCAATTTTCTCCTTTTATTTTGAAATCAAAAACAAAAGAAAATAGCCAACAACTAATTAATTAAAAAGTGGCATTCTAAGAGGAGGGGTTAGGTAAAGACCACAAGACAAGGGGGGACCAATACTTGATCCCCAAGGCTCCCAAAATCGGCTCCCCTAATGCAAAATGCCCCAATGGGCTGCTGCCACGTGGCAGGCCGGGCCTTGGAACCCAAGCAACCTACCTGACACTTGCTGTGCGCGACTGGCCTACAGCTATGCGTGGCTGTGCGGCTGGCCGAAGCCCATGCGCGCAGCGCTACTAGCAGTGCTAGCCCGCTAGCGCGATTCTAGCTAGCTAGCACTGCTAGCTCATTGCTGCGGCTACCCCCGCACATGTTAGCTTCTCTTACTAAGAGGACCTAGCCGTCCGAGTGTTGCAGTTATAATCTCCATGTACGGTAGACGTTTGACTAACATCAAAACGGACTAATACTCAAACAAGAGAACTCACAATACTCATGGTCGAGGAAAGAGGTTCCGATAGCCATAATGAGAAGTATACTTATGACGATTTTTAAATCTCTTAAAGTTTCTCATAAGTCGATCCAGTATGGTTCTAAACTAATACTTGTGCAAATAATTTATGACAATCATGTCCTTGTAGCACAAGAAACGCTGCTATAAATAAAACTACACACTAATCTCATGCAGTCATTAATCGTCCATCATTTATATGACCTCGATTAGGGATAATTTTCGATTATAATATTAAATGTTCACTTAATAGGTGTTTCTTTATCCAAGACTAGTCTTGATACCCTATTTTGAATATTTTCAAAATCGAATGGACTCAATATTTAATTCTAAACCACAATTTAAATAGCAACGGAGTGATAAAATTGCATTAAATTAAATTACTCCAAAACAATCGAATGGTTCATCTTAGTGTCTTACATTAAAATGTTCAAAATTAATTAAAACATTAAATAGGGAAATCAAAGCCAATATCTAACATGCCTGATTCCCATTGCCTCAACGTGCTTGTTGTGCTTCACTTGAGGTAGAGGTTTAGTAAATGGATCGGCTACATTGTCATCTGTTCCAACTTTACAAATTTTGATTTCACCCTATGATTTCCATTCTCTTATCATGTGAAATCGCCGCTTGACATGTTTGACCTTCTGATGTTCCCTTAGCTCTCTGGCCTGAGCAATAACTCTATTGTTGTCACGATAGAGGGCTATTAGACCCTTGATGGAGGGTACAACATCAATTTCACCAACGAACTTACGAATCCAAACAACCTCCTTAGCCACTTCAGCAGCTACCAAGTATTCGGCTTCAGTTGTAGAATCTGCAGTTGTGCTTTGCTTGGCACTCTTCTAACTAAACGCTCCTCCATTTAGACATAGCACATATACCAGGAATTTATCCTTGTTCCTTTTTAGGTACTTTAAGATATTCTTGGCCGCAGTCCAATGCGCCTCTCCTGGGTCTGATTGGTATCGGCTCGTGGCACTCAAGACATACGATACATCTGGCCTAGTACATATCATGGCATAAATGATCGATCCAATAAGCGAAGCATATGGAATCTGATTCATCCTTTCTCGCTCATCAGGTGTCTTTGGACACTGCTTCTTGCTTAGGGTTATGCCATGTGACATGGGTAGGTGACCTCTTTTGGCCTCTTGTATACTGAATCATGCTAGTACCTTATCGATATAAGTACTATGGCTCAATCCAATCATCCTCTTAGATATATCCCTATAGATCTTGATGCCCAATATGTACAGAGCCTTTCCCAAGTCTTTCATTGAAAAACATTTTCAAACCAAGCCTTTACAGACTATAACATCGGAATGCTATTTCCAATGAGCAATATGTCATCGACATATAAGACTAGGAAGGCGATGTCACTCCCACTAACCTTCTTGTAAACACAAGATTCATCTGGATTCTTGATAAAACCAAACTTACTGATGGCTTCATCGAATCGCAGATTCCAACTTTTGCTAGCTTGCTTTAGCCCATGAATGGATTTTTTAAGCTTACACACTTTCCAAGCATTGTTTTGGTCGACAAAACCTTTAGGCTGTGTCATATACACACTTTCTTCCAAAATTCCATTAAGGAAGGCAGTTTTGACGTCCATCTACCATATTTCATAGTTTTAATATGCATCAATCCCTAGGAGGATCCGAACGGATTTAAGCATTGCGACCGGAGAAAAGGTTTCATCGTAATCAATACCATGAATTTTCCTGTATCCTTTTGCCACCAATCTAGCTTTGTAAATGAATACATTTCCATCTTTGTCGGTTTCAATTTGAAAATCCACTTACATCCGATAGGTGTGTAACCCTCGGGTAAGTCAACCAAGTCCCAGACTTTATTTTCAAACATGGAATCCATTTTAGATCTCATGGTCTCTTGCCATTTAGCAAAGTCGTTGCTCGCCATTGCTTGCTTTTAGGTTGCCGGTTCGTCTCCATCCATTACCAGGATGTACTGATTCTCGGTTAATACAACACCAAGATACCTATCAAGTTGAGACCTCGGCCCTGCGACCTATGTAGGGTAACGGATTAAGCATTTGCATTGACGGTTTCACTTTGCACATTTTGACCTGCGTCAATAGATGTTGTTTGAGCACTTTGACTGTCACTCTGATTTTGTTGCTCGTCCTCTAAAACTTCATCGAGTTTGATTTCCTCCCACTTATCATTTTAGAAAGATGTTCCTTCTCCAAAAAGACACCATCGCGAACAACAAATACTTTGTTTTCAGATTTATTGTAGAAGTAATACACTTTTGTTTCTTTTCGGTAGCCTAGAATGAAAACCTTGTCAGATTTGGGGTGAAGTTTGTCATAAACTAATTTCTTAACATATGCTTCGCATCCCCATATCTTTAGAAAAGACAACCTTGGAGGTTTCTTCGTCCATAGCTCATATGGAGTCTTTTCTACAGCTTTTGATGGAGCACGGTTCAGTGTTAGTGCCGCAGTTAGAAGTGCGTGTCCCCAGAAAGAGATAGGAAGATCACTAAGACCCATTGTTGATCGTACCATGTCCAGTAAGGTTCGATTTCTCCTTTCGGATACTCCTATCCATTGTGGAGTTCCTGGAGGTGTCAATCTGAAAGTACACCCTTATCTTTCAAATGGTCATCGAATTCTAGGCTCAAGTATTCACCACCTCGATCTAATCGAAGGGCTTTGATTTTCTTGTCAAGCTGATTTTCAACTTTACTTTGAAATTCTTTGAACTTTTCAAATGATTCAGATTTGTGCGACATAAGGTAGACATAGCCATATCTACTACAGTCGTCTATGAAGGTGATAAAATATCGATGGCCGTTTCTTGTGATGGAGCTCATTGGTCCACATACATCGGTGTATATTAGGCCCAACAAGTCACCTGCCCTTTCTCCTAATTTGGAGAATGGCTGCTTTATCCTCTTTCCTAATAAACATCCTTCACAATTCTTAAACGATTGTAAATCTAATGAGTCAAGAACACCTTCCTGTACAAGTTTCTTGATGCGTTTGATGTTAATGTGGCCAAGACGACAATGCCACAAGTACGTCTGATTTTACTCAATGGTCTTAGCTTTCTTGGTGGTATTATTAACATTATAAACTTTTTTGTCTAATGAAAGCACATAAAGATCATTTTCAGAATGTAGAATACCATATAAAACATTATCGAAATAAAACGAACATTCATTGTCCTGTACTCGGAATTAAAAACCTTGGGCGTCTAACGCCAAAATTGAATTAATGGTTTTGGTAATGGTCGGAGCATAATAACAGTTTTCAAATTCCAAAACTAGCCCCGAGGGCAAAGACAAACTGAGAGTTCCTATGGATACGGCCTCAATTCTGGCTCCATTGCCAACCCGGAGTTCAACCTCTCCCTTTGCTAGATTCCTAGTGTTCCTTAGTCTTTGAGAATTAGAACAAAGGTGTGAGCCACATCCGGTATCTAATAACCATGATGCTGAGCTAGTGAAGTTTAAGTCTATAATGAATAAACCAGATCTAGAAGCAACGGTTCCGTTCTTCTTATCTTCCATGAATTTGAGGCAATCTCTCTTCCAATGTCCCTTCTTCTTGCAATAGAAGCATTCGGAATCAGATTTAGAAGATGCTACCTTCCTCTCCTTGTTATCCTTGGTAGCTTTTGGCTTAAGCAGAAAAGTCTTCTTACCCTTCCTCTTGCAGCCTTTCTTCTTCTTGCTTGAGTGTTGAACGGCTTGCCCTTTTTTATCATGAGCATATCATGCTTCCCCTCATCCTTGAGCGTTTGCTCGGCTTGCTTCAACATGCCATGAAGCTAGGTGAGGGTTTTCTCCATGTTGTGCATGTTATAGTTCATCTTGAACTGATCATACCCTTTGTGCAACGAGTGGAGAATGATGTCAATTGTCATCTCGGTTGAATACCCTGCGTCAAGACTTTCCATGCTCTCAAATAATCCTATCATTTTGAGTACATGTGGGCTGACCGACTCTCCTTTCTTGAGCTTTCTCTCAAGGATCTGCCTGTGGGTTTCAAACCTTTCTGTTCGGGCCTGCTCTTGGAACATGTTCTGCAGCTCAGAAATGATCTCAAAAGCTGTCTCCTTCTCAAAGAAAGTCTTTTGATGGTCGGGAGACATTGTGGCCAACATGATGCATTAGACATCTCGATTGGTAGTTTGCCATCGGTTTAGGGCAGCCTGAGTCACCTGCTCATTGGGAGTCTCGGGCATTTCCTCATCAAGGACATATTCCTTTTGCTCTTGCATGAGAACTATACGCAAGTTCCTTTTCCAATCAAGAAAATTAGGCCCACTCAACTTCTCCTTGTCGAGAATTGAGCGCAACGAGAATTGGTTGTTTGAGTTATTTGCAGACATGGTTCTACAATTGAAAGAATTTAAAATGAAAAACCATTCATAATACTTAAATAAGATTGAAATCATGCATATTAATCAAACTTATTTAAACGTCTTATTCACACATTAAATTGTCCTCATTTGGTGAGAATAAGTCGATTCCAAGATCCAAAGAATCAATGAGTAGTTAAGCATGCTTTGGCTTGTCTTAACACTCAATATTCTAAGGTAAGTAACTCTTTGATGATGGCTCCAAGCCACTCTTGGTTAGATAAATCGTCGCATCTAATGCTCTCTCAACAACTTATCCACTTTGCCGCGACATGTTAGGACTCCATCACTCATATCGGGAGTATAACCAAAACTAACATGCACACTCGGTATGCCTTACGTATCCTAGGGAAAAATAGTGATGCCTTGCTTTGGCGTAGCCCATCACTACTCTCAATAGGTCGGTAAGTGTTGTTTTGGAATGGCAAATTTTACTCAATATTTTAGGGACCTAGGGTTTCTATGTTGGTTGATTTAAGTGAACTTAATTAATCATCGCAACATTCGAAATCCTAAAAATCTAACATATAATTCATATATATAATCATAAATATATATCGAAAACATAAATAAATGATGCATTTGGCAACTAGCATGACCCCTTGAGTCTTCAAGTCTTCAAGGGTCTTCATTTGTAATTTCATGGCTTCGTCTTTCAAGAACCTCTGTCTTCAAGACATGACCAAAATGATGCAAATACTAGTATCTATGATCAGACTAATCTAAATATTAAGATACAAAAATACTCAATGGTTCGCAGACCGTATTTAGATTTACAAAAATACATGACGGAACGCAGTCCATATTCTCTATCCTAACCGGGCCCCACTAGTTGCCATTTTTATAAAACCTGTGAGAGAATATACATTCCATTCATCCATTCACTATTTGTGAATGGCCCATGCATTTTACAACGATAAACAAGTAACAATGCACAAACACGCGTAAACTAGTAACTAATTTAGGTGGTTAATCAGATTACCACGCCTAATTAAAACTAGTCAAAGTTGTTTAACCGATTATGTAATTTAGCGCATTTAAAATTGAAACTCTCACTAAATTCCGCATCCATCTTAATTAATCAAATAAATTAAGCCGGTAAACCCAAAATTTTTGCCAAAATAAAATTTTATAAGTGCCGCTCAAAACCGAGGCCTAGCCTCCAAAATTTTAATTAAAATTAAAAATCATAATTAAAATAACTAAAATAAATAAAACGGCCAAAACGCAAAATAAACATAGCCTTAAAATCGTGGCATGAGTGCTAAGTATGGGGTTGTGCGCATCGTGCCGCAAGCTAGTAGCACACCCCACACGCACAGCCACTAGCCGCACCAAGCAATGTACGAAAGCAGCTAACACCAAGCAGCAGCATGCGTGCACAGGCGTACAACCGAAGCATGCTATTGCCTGGCTGCTGCTGCCTTGTGGTGCACTAGCCACGCAACTTAGTGTGGCGTGCACCAAGCGCACCCATCCCTTGGCAGCCACATGTGGGCTGCTTAGCAGCCCGGCTGGCCAAAGGTGGTGTAGCCTTGGTTTGCGTGCCACACTCTCGGGATTAATTCCGAATTTTTGCGTAACATAATTAATTAATTTCAAATTAGTTTTAGAATTAATTTAATGAGAAAAATGAAAATTAAAACAAGTCCAACATAAATAAATTAATGTAACCAAAATGCATAATTATCAAGATTAGAGAAAAGACTAAATTACCCTTGTAGTGTGCTTCGCTCGACCAAATGGAGCTCTTACTTGAGAAAGCTTAAGCCTCGCAAGCGCAAAGGCCTCCAACGATATCCACCCACAACCCAATCGCGACGGCTCTCTTGCTTGGAGGTTAGCCAAGCCGGACAAAAAAACACTAGTCGTGTAATTAATGAGCTTACAGGTTTTCTCTCAAGTGGAGATGCCAAATTGAGTTCTTACTCAAGTGAGTTTTCCTAATTCCCAAGTGGGATATTTATAGGGAAACTCAAGTGAGAAATCCACTCTCTCGTCAATGTGGGAGAGTTGTAAAATCAATTTTCTCCTTTTATATTTAAATAAAAAACAATTGAAAATGGCTAACGACTAATTAATCAACAAGTGGCATTCTAAGAGGAGGGGTTAGGTAAGGACCACAAGGCAAAGGGGGGGGGGGACCAATACTTGATCCCCAAGGCTCCCAAAATCGGCTCCCCAAATGCCAAATGCCCCAATGGGTTGCTGCCACGTGGCAGGCCGAGCCTTGGCAGTCAACCAGCCTAGCTGGCGCATGGTGTGCGCGGCTGGCCTGCTGCTATGCGTGGTTGTGCAGCTGGTTAAAGCCTATGCGCGTAACGCTGCTAGCAATTCTAGCACACTAGTGCGCTGCTAGTTAGCTAGCACTGCTAGCTCATTGCTTCGGCTACTCCCGCACATGCTAGCAGGGCTTGCTAGCCATGTACTGGCAGCCTTGCTAGAAATGGTGCGCTAGCATGCCACAACACCTAACCAGCCATCCTAGGCTCGTCTTGGTGCACATGCTAGCCACATTGCTATACCAAATGCCCCTAGCACTCGGTTTGCTCAGGGCCTTCCAATGTTAGGGGTATTTCGGTAAATTGTTGATTAATTAGTGATTTTACCGTCTCATCTTTTATTCTTTCGACTTGACTTGTGACGCTCGATTTCGACGCTCCTAGCTCGATTTCCGACGTCTAAATATTTTTTACTCGAGCGACTTATTATTTCCTTCCAAATTAATTCGTCGTGTCGGATCGTTAGTTGCTTGGGTGTGACCCGATGGGTTCAGTCAAGATTAAGCTGTAATATTAATTATGCTTTAATATTACTGATCGGAAGCGGCCTTCACCTAGGCATTCCGATCACTTGAACTTACTAAATAAATAGCTTTCCAATAGCTCCGAACCCTCTATCGGAATAATAAACTTGTTCGAAGGACACAATTCCTTTTAGTCTCCTACAATCCAAAATTATAACAAGGCATTAAAATCTACTCCACACAAATTTCCATCCATATATACTTTCATTAAACCACTCATAATTTATTTAAAGTAAGCTGAAATTTTATTTAAAATCACTTACTTTAATCCCAATTAATGGGTAGTCAAAATTTCTTTCAAGAAACATAATTATAGCTTACTATAAAAATTTTCAGCAATATTTAATCATTTAAACTTGTTGTAAATAACCTTTAAAACCCTCATATCAAATATTTAAACCACCCTAAATCATATTCCTTCAATATTCAATTATTTGCAAATCTAGGGTTTTAAATTTGGGGCTTTTTAATTAAAATCAAAATCTGAAAATCTATTTACATACTACCTTTAATCAAACATCATGAAAATCGTCACAAAACCCATAATTAATAGTTAGATTTAGGATTAAAGCAAAAAAATTTAAAAAAATTAATTTTTTTTTTTTCGAACAAGGTCGCCGGACAGCAGCCACGGCACCACAACTGGCTGCTGCCGTGCTGCTGGTGAAACCGCTGCTGCCACCGGTGCTTGTTGGTGGCGCGGTGGCCCGTCGGTGGGCGTGGTGGTGGCCGGCGCTGGTCCGAAAAAAGGGAAAAGGAGAAAAATAAAGAAAAAGAAAAGAAAATAAGAGAGAATGGAGAGAAAATTTACCTTGGGTATTCTCCACTCTAGGCAAAGTTTAATTCCCTTTTTTCTATACCCCTTTTTTCTCTAGAAACCCTCCTACCCTTGAATTCCCTTTCTATCCTTACTAATCCCTTTCCTAATAAAACTAGACTTTTATAAAATTTTCCTTTTATAAAACTTTCCTAAAATATTCCCAAACTTATCAAAATAAATAATTATATAAAACTTTCCTTTTATAAAATATTTCCAAACTTATTAAAATAAATAATTAAAATGCCATAAATAATTCATTTCAAATTATTTAAATACTTCACAAAATACTTACTTAAAATAAAATACATATAAAAATATGGGGTATTACAGTCTACCCCCCTTAAAAGAAGTTTCGTCCCGAAACTTGAGAATGAAATTCAAACTTTTTCCTTACTTTGTACAATATTGCTGTAATTTTTTGTCATACGTTTACCTTTTTGTGTCTCTTTAAGATCATAATTACTCAAAATACTCGTTTAAATTGTGCAAAAAACACAAAAGTAACTAAAATATAGAGAAAAAGCGCAAAATTCTACCGCATTCTACCCCCCTTAAAGAAAATGAGTTACGTCCCCGTAACTTAACATACTTGAAACAACTCAGGGTATTTCTTTTTCATTTCATCATCGGCTTCCCAAGTGGCTTCCTCATTTTATTGGTTAGACCATAGCACTTTCATAATCTTAACATTCTTATTGCGTGTACTACGCACTTTAATGTCAAGAATCTTGACATGTCTTTCATCATAGGTTAAGCTTTGATCTAACTCAATGGTTTCATGTTGTAGCACATGAGACCTATCAGGGATATAGCTCCTTAACTTAGATACATGAAATACATCATGTACTTTACTTAGCTCCATAGGTAAGGCCAACCTACAAGCTACTTTGCCTATCCTTTGTAATATTTCATATGGGCACATATACTTTGGACTAAGCTATCCTTTCTTTCTAAACCTCATCACTCTTTTCATTGGTGACACTTTCAGCAACACTTTGTCACCAACCTCAAATTCCTCTTCTCTACACTTCAAATCTGCGTAACTCATTTGACGATCTTGAGCTGCTTGAATTTTAGCCTGAATTTCCCTCACTTGCTTTACTGTATCCTCGATCATTTGAGGTCCTAAGAGCATTGTTTCACTTATGTCGTTCCAACAAATTGGACTGCGACACTTTCTTCCATACAAAGCCTCAAATGGAGACATGCCTATCCTCGCATGGTAACTATTATTATAGGAAAATTCAATCAAGTCCAAGCTATCTTCTCATCCCCCTTGGAAGTCTATAACACAAGCTCTCAACATGTCTTCCAAGGTTTGAATTGTTCTCTTAATTTGTCCATATGTGGCAGGGTGAAACGTTGTACTCATCTTAAGTGTTATACCAAAGTTTTCCTATACACTTTTCCAGAATTTCGAAAGAAACCAGGAATCTCTATTAGACACAATAGCCTTTGGAACTCCATGTAATCTCACAACATATTTGATGTAAGGTTTTGCAAGTTGCTCCATCTTCCAAGTCTCCTTCATTGGTATGAACAATGTAGATTTTGTAAGTCTATCCACCATTAACCAAATGGTGTCATTTTCACTCTTTGACTTTGGGAGGCAAGTCATAAAGTCCATTGAGATACTATCCTTCTTCCATCCAGGAATTTCCAATGATTGCATAGTTCCCTGGGGTCTTTTGTGTTCAATCTTCACCTTTTGAAAAGTCAAACACTTTGCTACAAATTCTGCAAATTCATTCTTCATTCTAGGCCACCAATACACCTTTTTCATGTCCTTGTGTAGCTTGTCCCCTCCTGGGTGCACTGAGTATAGTGTATTGTGACCTTCTTCCATTAACTTTCTTTTTTTAACTTCCTCACGTTTCTATGGTACACACCATCGACCTTTGTACCTTGAACTCCCATCTTCATGAATTTTGAAATCCGTAGGTTTGCCTTGTTTTATTTTCTCGCAAATTCTATCCAACTTCACATCTCTAAGTCATAATCCGTCGTATATTCCAACCATCTTATTTGGCGTGAGTTTAAATCCCTTTGAGTGAAAATACATTTTAAACCTTTATTATCTGTATAAATCCTACATTTCGCTCCATACAAGTAATGCCGCCAAATCTTTAGTGCAAAAATGGTTGCAGCTAATTCCAAGTCATGAGCTGGGTAATTCACTTCATGAGCCTTTAACTTCCTTGATGCATATGCAATCACCTTTCCATTTTGCATAAGCACACATCCCAAGCCATTCTTGGATGCATCACTATATACATCATAGATCCCACTATCGTCTGGCAGTGTAAGCTCTGGTGCTGTAATAAACTTCTGTTTCAAGAGTTGGAATGCTTCTTCACACTTGTCATCCCACTCGAACTTTTTATCTTTCTTCATTAGAGTGGTCATAGGTTTAGCAATCTTCGAAAAATCCTTCACAAAACGCCTATAATACCCTGCTAAACCTAAGAAACTCTGAACATCAGATACTGTCTTTGGCGTAGGCTAACCCTTCACTGCCTTGACTTTTGCTGGATCTACTTCCACTCCATCTTTGGACACAAAATGACCTAGAAATGCTACCTTATCCAACCAAAACTCACACTTAGAGAACCTTGCATAAAGATGGTTTTTCTCTCAGTGTTTGCAGAATTGCCCTTAGGTGTTCTACATGCTCTTCTTTGCTTTTTGAATACACCAATACGTCATCTATAAATACTACTACGAACTTGTCCATAAATTGATGAAACACCCTTTTAATCAAATCCATAAAGATTGCCGGTGCATTTGTCAATCCAAATAGCATCACTGTAAACTCATAATGTCCATATCTTGTCCTAAATGCAGTCTTAGGAATGTCTTCATCTGCAATCCTTAATTGTTGATATCTAGAGCTCAAATCAAACTTAGGAAACACTGTTGCACCTCTCAGCTGATCAAACAGGTCATTAATCCTTGGCGACGGATACCTTTATTCAGTTCCCTGTAATCGATACACAGTCTCATACTTCCATCTTTATTCTTAACAAATAAGATTGTTGCTCCCCAAGGTGATGCACTTGGTCTAATGTACCCCTTTTCCAATAAGTCATGCAATTGCTCCTTTAAATCACTCATTTCTACAGGTGCCATACGATATGGTGCTTTGGTACATTTCACTACCCCACCCGTGGGAATGGCTATAGGAAAGTCTACTACTTCTACCGCTTTCAAACATTCTTTAAGTAACAATAGTCTTTGAAATGAAAGAAAAAGTTGCACCAGAATCAAACAAAACTTTAATAGGAATAGAGTTAATAGAAAAAGTACTATTGATGACATCTTTCGTGGAATCGGCCTCATTCCTACTCAACACATTCAGTTTCCCTTCAGCTCCACCATTCTGTTGATTATTCCTATTGCTATTGTTGTTGCCCTTCACTCCATTCTGCTGCACTCCTTTATTCCCAAAAAAGTTGTTGTTCCCTTGAAAGTTCCTTTGGGACCCTCCTGAATTATTATTCTGTTTGTTTCCATTAGGATTTTTAAAGAAACACTCGTACTCCCTATGCCCCAGCTTATTGCAAGCATCACAAGTAACTAGATTGCCTTCACAATCCTTCCCAGGGTGGTTATTCTTGCACCTCTTGCAAAAATAACTCCTTTCAATCTTGTTATTCCCTTGGTTATAGTTCCTAGGTCCTCTATTGAAGTTTCGTCCCCCTTGATGATTGTTACATTGGGAATTATTGTTGTTGTGGAAGTTGTTGTTGTTATGGTGGTACTTCTTATTCTTAAAATTGTTTTGGTTATCCTGTTGGTTTCCAGAATTTCGTCCCACCTCTTTTCTCTTTTCTCTTCTCCTTCCCTTCTATCTCAGCTAGTTCGTTCTTCTTCTTCACTTCTAGTGCATAAAGGTGTGCGACTCTCCCATACACTTCATTCAAGGTTTCAAACACTTTCCCACACAACTTCAGCTGCAAATTCTAGCCTTTGCCTTCTATGTAGCAACAGACTCCTCAGCAAAACGAGACAACTCGATAAACTTTGTGTAATACTCAGTGACTGACATCTCCTCCATTTTATGGTTTGAAAATGCCTCAACCTTCTGCTTGTAAAAAGCTAGGGTAAAACTTATCTCTCACTTTCTCCTGGAACTTAGTCCAATTGAATCTAGGCAATGCCTTAATGGTAGCTTCATTTTGCTGCCACCAAAGGTCAGCTTCACCCCTCAGAGAATAAGTAGCACAACCCGCCTTAGAATTCACTAGGTACCCAACTGCCCCAAACAGTTTCTCAAACTCCCTTAACCAATTTTCCAGTATGGTAGGGTCAGGCTCTCCCTGATAAGTTGGTGGCTTGCTTTGAGCCACCTTCTTGAAAAGCTCTCCATGAGCATCCCCATTGTTAGTTAAATTCCTTGCCAACTATTGGGCAACAGCTGCCAATTGGCTCACAACTTCACTCAACTCTCCTCCATCATTGTTGTTACTACCTCCCCCAACCATCTTTTTTCGCCTGAATTAAAAAAAGGGACTATATTAAATATGGTCTTGGTTAGCTCTCAAGGTATACACTCATCTATTGATTAACACCCTTGTAACATTCACAATAAATTTGTAGCTAACAAATTGGGATAGCAAGAGCTAAAATTCCTTAAATTTACAGCTTTGTCATTCAATTATTGATTACTAACCAACCATACATTTAATAAATCATCACATAAATAAATAAAAATAAGGAAAAATACACTTTATTAATCCCAACTATTACCCATTTACCTATAACAATCCCAACTACGGTTAATTTTATAATAATCCTAACTATTGACCCAATTTGCCTAGAGCAGTCCCTGTTGACTAGCAACTAGCTTCAAAAGTTAACCTTCCCCCAAATTTTTATTTTTTTATAAATTTTTTTAACTTATGGAGTGTTGACCTGTTGGAAGACCAAAGTGGACCTCCTCATTTCATTTCCCTCCCAAAATAAAAGCCATGTCACCATCTCCCTCAACCACCCTCTACAAAAATTAAAGCCCGCCATTAAGACTTCTTCCCTTCAATTAACTCTTTCAACCGTAATTCAGTAACCATTATTGGCAAATTTTGACCAAAATAAAGTTTCCATTTATAAAAAAATAGGATGGACGCTGGCAGGAGACTGTTCGCGATGCCATTGAAGAAGTCAAGTGTAGCAGCTTCAAGGTAAACCCTAGATCTCTGTCTGTTGGATAAGAGGGGGAAGAGGTGCAAGAGGTGGTCAACAACCTCAGGCTGGGAGAGGTCAATCACAGACTGCTACTACAGCTGCATCACAACCTTAGTTTGTTGGATTGTCTCAGTCTAGAGAGGGAAGGGGTGGCAGAGGTGGTGGGAGAGGGTAGACAAGGGGTGGTAGAGGTTCTGGGAGAGGCCAGACAAGGGGTGGCAGAGGAAGGGGAAGAAGCCAAGTTCCTATGGGGGTTGGAGTTCCATTTGGTGCAGATGGGTCTATACTAAGCAATGTAAGTAACACAAACAAATCTGACTCTCTATTATTTCTTATTCATCACTGTCAGATTTCACTAACCACACTTATACACTTGTCCTCTAGGTTTGTGGAAAATCTGCTAAGGAGCTCTCTAGAACAGCTATCACCATGAGGACCAGAAATCATTCAGTCAGCAAGGCCATAATGTCATGACTAGAGATAGCTCAAGCCAAAAAACAACCAAGCATCATCAAACTCAGTAGCATATGTAGGATGTGTCTGTATGAAACAATGTCCTAGTCATTTTGTGTATAAAGTACTAAGGCACAAGGTGTATTTTGTTGACAGTTCACTCTTGCAGCAGCCTGTGCATTTTGGGTAGTTATTTTGGATTTGGTTACTTTTGAATGAAGTAATATGAATCTACTACTTTACTATAACATGATTCTACCTTTGTGTATGATATGTTATGAAGAATATGTTGTTCAAATGTCTACTTTTATTTCCTTGCATAAAAACTCAAGAAATACAAACCACAATGCTAATTTAACAAAACATGACACACTAAAATACACCCAATTGACATGAGTACATAATTCTTCCACAAAAACTAAGCTACTTAGTTCATTACTAATCAAGAACCCAACTTTAACATGAAAACCATAATGCCAAAGAACACCCATGAACAAAACAGAGCCATTGTCAAATTGGATTCATTCCTTGAACACCGCATGAGTTCAATCCTAAGTTGGGTAATTTCAGCTTTCATTTCTTGTAATTCTTCCGCAAAATTTCCCTTCTTTCCTTGCAATCTCTTGACTTTGTCTTCTAACATAGCCTTCTGCATCTCCAACTCAGCTATTGTTGTTTCCCTTTCAAAAATCTGAAATCTCAAGTCATCACCATTGTTACAATCAACCCACTTCATGAAATTGCAATCAATGTCCTGTACAATGTCAACATAACCCTAGTTTCAGCATAATTTAAAAATTAAAAACAACAAGATCAACAAAGCTTAATTACCCAAAAAAGCAATCACAATAGGATAAACTAACAACCAATTAACTTACCGGCCATTTTGGACAACCAAAGAACTTACAACTAACATTTGGTCCCTCTTCTTCACTGTTCGAACAACAACGTCTAGCCCACAATTGCATTTAATGTTAGCATACAAGCCTCCTCTAGAGCTTGAAGAAGAAGCAGGAGACCCACCAAGTGAAGTCTTTCCACCAACCATTGATTAATTTAATGAATTGCAAAAAAGAAATTAAAGAAATTTAATTTTTGAAATACTGAAACAGGGGAGAAGAAGAGAGGAGATAAGAGAAAAGAAAAAATGACGGGAAAAAATTTTTGGGTGACTCACTTTTATTTATAATAACAACTAAGGGAGGAAGTCAAACTTTGAATATAAAAAAAAGAAAACATATGCCACGTATGATTTTTACCTGCTAATGTAGGTTAGTGACTTGCTGGGACTGCTCTAGGCAAATTGGGTCAATAGTTAGGATTATTAAAAAATAAACCGTAGTTGGGATTGTTGTAGGTAAATGGGAAGTAGTTGGGATTAATAAAGTGTATTTTTCCTAAAAATAATTCTCATAAATTCCTAGAGCTTAGAAATAATTCATTGGATTGTTTTTGAGTGAGGATTAGCTCATTGGGATAGTGACATGAAATGAATACTCTTGGGAAATGAAATGAATTAAATGTCAATGTAATGAATTAATTGACAAGGAAATAAATGGAATTTTGTTAATAATTAAGAAAATGAATAGAATACTGAAATAAAATGAGTTCTAAAAACTTATGCATTACATAAGCTCACTGACTCACTGTGGACATGCCACTTATTACTTTACTACAACTGAAAGAAACATTAAGCGGAAATGAAACTAAGAATCCCTAAAAGAAATGAAACTACAAAGATCTTGTTCTTTCGAAAGTTGTCCCTCTTATCAGTGGACTATTTGTAATTTCAAGGATCGAATTCAGGATCATCTGCCTCCTCCATGGGTTCAGGTGACTCCGGTTAAGGCTCTACTTGAACGAATTCTTCCTCTTCCTCATCATCAGATGAAATATTGATTATAATTGGGGTTAGAGGTGGATTTGGATCAGAAAAATAATCTCCATAAGGGAACTGTCAACAATATTGTTACTCTCCTCCATCGCCTCTCCCTCTTCTTGCTCTCTATTTGCCCCTGTTTGGTTTCCCTTGGAAGAAGAACTACCTGATTGGTGGCTAGAAGAAGGGGGATGATTCCCTACTGTATTATCATAATAGTAGTCTGGATATGGGATATGCATGCGCTGACAATGGGCTTTCTCGACCCTAATAAGATAAGTAATTAGGTATCGGTAATCCGGATACCACTGACCATAGAAATCCTTGTGCTAAGAGTAGTTTGGGATATCCCCCGAAAGGTAAAAATCAGAGAACCTTGCTTTAATAGTGAGATATGGAGGCTCATCCGGAAGGCAATGAATGATCATAGCAGAGATACGATTAGGAAGGTCATAAATCTTGTTTCTGAGGACATTACTCATGTAAGAACAGTAGTAGCGAATTTTCTCTACATAATCATAGGGGTGTACATAATCTTGTTTCATTCAGCATCCTGTAATGGAAAAGACTTAGAAAAAGATTCCCTTCCCAAAGAAAGCAAAAATAATATAGTTCTTGCATGAATTAGGATCAATGTTCAATCAAACAATTTGCTTATTTCTAATCAAATTATTACATGCTCACAAGCAATCCATTCACATGATTAAACATCATAACCTAAATATTGATGCACACAAGAACATGATTATTTAAACTATATGCCCAAATTCTTTCCTACCTAAGCTCACCAACATGCTTATAAAAGCTTTTAACACATTTTCTTACCTCAATCCTTGCTTTCCTGCAAAATGAGCAAACTAAAAAAATATTTTTGACTCCTCTTTTGTTAAAAAAAAAAATTTAAAAATAAGCTCCGAAAAAGACCGAAAAAATTTCGACCATCATAAGAAAAAAAAAAAAAAATTCGGACAACCAAAATAAAAATAAAAAAAAATTCGGACTTTTAAAATAATTAAATAATATATTTGATCCTCTTAAAACAAAATTAAATAAAATAACTTACTTTAGAAATTACACAATTAAATAAGTACTTGGCCATTTTTCAAAATAAAACACTTTAAAACACGTTTTTGGCTTTAGTGGTAATAAAATCTCAACCAAAGCTCCCTGGTAAGTTGTGTGTGATGACTGGCATTTATGCCACGGTTTAGTGCTCCTTTTACGGGATTTTTCCTCCCACTTGTAGCTTGTTTGCCCCTTTTTTCCTTCTCTTTTTTTTCTCCTTTTCTTTGTTTGCCTTTCTCGTGTTTTCTCTCTTTCGTTCCCTTTTTCTTGTCTTTTCTAGCTTTTTCTTTTGTTTTGTAGGACTTTGGCCCTTCCGGATAAACCATTGAAAGCTTGGCTAGACTTGGATGGGGATAATGTTGATCAAAGATGGAAGATTGGCAAAGAAGGGGAGCCGCGGGCGCGGAGACCTGAGCAGGGCAGCATCCCAAACCTTCAGTAGATGTCGCGCCGCGCCTC
Organism: Chenopodium album; assembly: GCF_948465745.1. NCBI lineage: Eukaryota > Viridiplantae > Streptophyta > Magnoliopsida > Caryophyllales > Amaranthaceae > Chenopodium > Chenopodium album. Next base: position 30,867,766 of record NC_137847.1, read on the forward strand.
AGGAGCGGGCTCTCCTCCCTGACCCGCGGGCGCGGCTGTTCGAGCATGATTTTCCTCTGATGTTGTGCCGCGGCCTCTCCTCAGAAGAAGATGCCATCTCCTTGGAGCCGCGGGCGCAGGTCTTCATGCCGCGGGCGCGGGTGTCTGGGTTTAGCAGCTCCGTAACCCACGATGTAGAGGGCGCGGCTACAAGCTAGAAGGCTCTCAAAGGCTTATTATTTCCGTCTTTTATGCTTCATATATATAGCCTCCTATTCAAGTTTGTATTATCAACTATCTTTACTTAGAAACAATTTTAACCCTAATCTTAGAGAGAGAAAGTGTAGTGTTACTCAAGTTTTCTTCATGTATGCAACTTTGTTCAAGTTTCATTGGAATCAATCAAGCAACCTTGCAAGTTTTAATCTTTCTACCTTTGCTTACTTAGTAATCTCTAATCCTTTCTCTTAGCTTAGTTTATTTGCACTCTAGTTGTTTATTTCTATCTATTTTGTGGATTGATTTCTTTTGGTATTTTCATTGTTTTTGATCATGTTTGCTTCCATGTCTATTTTGTTTTCATTTAGTTCTATCATCATGTTTAATCTCCCTTCTCTAGGCTAATTTCTTAGCTAGGGGAAGGGGGTGGAAAATATGTGTTGAATGTTGGATGAATGATGATGGTTGGATTGAATACATGCCTAAATTGATGAAAGATATGATTTTTAATGTCTTGAGATTATTGCTGCACTTTATTTGATTGCCTTGTAGTTTAAATGCATGAAATTGATTTGAACTAGACTAAGATCACCTCTATTTTGATGATTGCATGAAAATGAGTTGTTAAAATAGAGTTTATTGATTTGTGCCTCTTTATTCTCTTGACTTTGCTAGTATCTAATAGGATGCATGAGAATGATTCTATTAGCATAGGGCCTTTTCATTGATTTGCCTAGACCATTGCATGAGAATGAATTGTTTAGGTAGGATCTTGTGTTCTTTGGCATGTTTTTCATGATAACTATCATTATTCACCTCTTTCTAATCATGTTTGACACCCTCGTACCCCTAGCGTCGTTCTCTCTTGATTTTTAATCTTCTTTTTATTTGCTTGTTTGTAGTCTTAGAGCTTTTTATCCAAAAACCAACAAAATTATCCTTTCCTTAACTCTTGCTTAGTGAATTTGATATTTAGCTTGCATGCTTCCCTTGGGTTCGACCCTATACTTACCCCTATACTCGTATTAGGGTAGTTTAGGTTTTATAAATTTCTAATTTGATTAGGGTTAGTAGACCAACGACACTACCTAAACCCGCGATCAAATTTTGGCGCCGTTGCCGGGGAAGCGGCTTGTTTGGTGTCTAATTTGCTTTTGTTAGAGTAATTTTAATTGCTTTCTTTTTGTTTTGTTTTGTTCTATCATACTTGTCATTGCTAATTGTTTGCTTAGCTTTGGTGAATGCTTAGAAGATCTCAAGGACCACCTACCCATCAAATTGACCAAGAAATCAACCGAACTTTGAGACAAATCCGTAGGCTTTTTGAAGAAGAAGGGAGAGGACTTGGTGCTATAATTGATAGTGGGAGTGATTCTTACTCTTCTAATTCGCAAAGTGAATCAATGGCGGGACAAGAAGATGATGTTTTGTTTCGTGAGTTAGGTAATCCGGAGGATTATGAGCTCACGGGAGGGATTTTGTTACCCGTCACGGAGACTAACTTCACAATTCATCCCCAATATACAAGAATGGTTCAATCGGAGCAATTTTCGGGTTCTACAAGTGAAGATCCCATAGAGCACCTTGATAGATTCCTTGAGCTATGTGCCGTGATTCAAACCAACCAAGTTTCTCAAGAGTACATCCGAATGCATTTATTTCGACAATCTCTTTCGGGGAGAGCAAAGAAGTGGTTGAAGCAAGTGAAGCCTAACTCACTCACATCTTGTAGGGAGGTAGTTAAGGCATTCTTGAAGAGGTTTATTTCCGAGGAGAAGACCGCCGAGATGAGAAGGAAGATTGCATCATTTGAACAAGAAATGGATGAGAGTCTTAATGAAGCTTGGGAGAGGTTCAAAGAGTTGGTACAAGCATGTCCTCACCATGAATACAATCAAAGTTTTCTCATGAGGTTTTTCTACGATGGTTTGGAGCCCATGTCTAGAGCCAACTTGGATGCGGGGGCAGGTGGACAACTAATCAAGATCCCTCAAAATCAAGTGGAAGCAACAATCGAGGAGGTAGCAAAGAACTACTCTTGGGGAGGTAGAAGAAGGAGTGCACCAAAGAAAAGTGGAATGTATGAATTGGAGAAGGTCGATCAATTGCAACATCAAATTGAGCAACTCACAAAAGGGCTTTCAAAGTTGAACACAAGTGTTAATGCAAGCTCAAGTGGGGGAGCAAGCTCTTCTCAAGTCAACTCTTTCTCATGTCAAAATTGTGGAGGAACGAACCATGATACATCTTATTGTGGAGGTTTGAGCCCCGAGCATGTGGCGGCATACAACACAAGACAAGACGGTTTTAGAGGAGGCGGTGGTGGAGTAGCTTGGAGACAACCACCACCCGGGTTTGCATCTCAACCTCAACAATGGGGCCAACAAGCTCAACCTTCTTACAATTCCAACCCCCAATACCAAAATCCACCTCCATCTCAAAACCAAAACCCAAGAGGAAGCTACCCTAGGAACAACCAATACAACAATCAAACCCAAGGGCCCCAAAGAAATCAAGAACAAGCACCTCAAGCGGAGCCAACACCCACACAACTCCTTCAAGCCATGCATGCACAAATGCAAACTTTTGGGCATCAAATGCAAGAAATAAGGGCACACAACAAAATGGTTGATTCACAACTAGCTCAATTGGCCGAGAGGGCTCCTTTCAATTCACCATCAACTTTACCCGGACAACCACAACCTAACCCTTCTCATAACCAAAAACCAGATACATGCAAGGCAATCACTTTGAGGTCGGGAACTTCTTATGATGGTCCAAATGAGGGGGATAGTGAGGGAAAGAAGGGAGGAGAAGAGAGTGTGAGTGAAGATAGGAGAGGTGAGGAAGAAGAAGGTGATGAGGTCGAAGGATGTTCAGAGAAGAAGAAGCTCAACAACGAGAAGACAACTTCAATTCCTAGTGAGACTAGGAACCTTGATGGACCGGTTCCTTTTCCAAGTAGGCTTGCGGAGAGGAAGTTGAATGACGAATTTGCAAAATTTCTAAGTGTGATGAAGAACTTGCACATCAATCTCCCTTTTCTTGAAGTAGTGACACAAATGCCATCTTACTCCAAATTTCTCAAGGACATCCTCACCAACAAAAGGAAGCTCAATGATGAGCTTATCACCCTTCCACACCAAGTGAGTGCTCTTGTTCAACATAAAATGCCCAAGAAGGAGAAAGATCCGGGGAGTTTCACTTTGCCGGTGAAAATTGGAAACATGGAAGCTAGGGGTGCATTGGCCGATCTTGGAGCAAGTGTTAGTCTAATCCCCTTATCCATTGCTCAAAAACTCAATATTGAGATGATCCCTACAAGGAAGACTATTCAACTAGCCAACCGCTCGGTGAAGTTACCTTGTGGAGAACTTGAGGATGTTCCAATTCAAGTGGGACACATCTATGTGCCTTGTGACTTTGTAGTGATGGACATGGAGGAAGATGTGGATACACCTTTGATCTTAGGTCGGGAAGCTCTTAAGACTTTGGGGGCGGTCATCAATTGCAAAAACAACACCATCACATGTGAAGTGGCCGATGAAAAGATAGTTTTTGAGTTCTCCAAGTTGCTAAAGACCCCTATGGTTGAAAAGTGCTACCGTGTTGATGTTGTGAATGAGGAGTTGGACCGTTTGGGAAGGGTTATGATGAAGCCTCAAGATCCAATCGTGGAAGCTCTAACATGCAATGAAGAGTTCCACTCTCAAGAAGCCAAAGAATTTGTCATGGCAATGGAGGAATTCTCAAAGGAGGAAGTTGATGAACAAGGCAAAATTGAGCTTGAATCAATGGAGGAGAAATCGGAGGAGAGTTCCAAGCCTCCTCCCAAGGTAGAACTCAAACCCCTCCCCCCTTCTTTGAAATATGCTTATCTTGATGAGGAGGAAAAATACCCTATTATTGTCAATGCTACCCTTGATGAACCTAATTTGAAAAAATTGCTTGATGTTTTGAGAAAATACGAGGATGTGATAGGGTATAACATTGATGATATCAAGGGAATTAGTCCTTCTTTTTGCATGCATCGTATTCATCTTGAGGATGGTCATTCCACCTCCATTGAACCTCAAAGGAGGTTAAACCCCAACCTCCAAGAGGATGTCAAGAAAGAAATTTTGAAACTACGTGAGGCGGGCATCATCTATGCTATCTCCGATAGCAAGTGGGTGAGCCCGGTTCATGTGGTCCCCAAAAAGGGTGGAATGACCATTGTCAAGAATGAAAAGGGAGAGGAAATCTCCACCCGGACGGTGACCGGGTGGAGAATGTGTATTGATTATAGGAGATTGAACAAAAACACCAAGAAAGATCATTTTCCTCTCCCTTTCATGGACCAAATGCTTGAAAGGCTTTCTCACCACGCTTTCTTTTGTTTCTTGGATGGATATTCCGGATTTTTCCAAATCCCTATCCATCCAAGCGATCAAGAGAAAACTACTTTCACATGTCCATATGGGACATTTGCATACCGAAGAATGCCATTCGGATTATGCAATGCTCCCTCTACTTTTCAACGATGCATGACTTCTATTTTCTCCGAAATGCTTGAGAAAGAAATTGAGGTTTTCATGGATGATTTTAGTGTTGGTGGCTCGTCTTTTGACACATGTCTTTTTAACCTTGAAAGAGTTTTGCAAAGGTGTCAAGAGACGAGTTTGGTGTTGAATTGGGAAAAATGCCATTTTATGGTCGAGGAGGGCATTGTCCTCGGTCATAAAGTTTCAAAAAATGGCATTGAGGTTGATCCGACCAAAGTTTCGGTGATTGAGAGATTGCCCCCTCCTACTTCCGTCACGGGAGTACGTGCTTTTCTTTGGCATGCCGGTTTCTACCGGAGGTTTATAAAAGATTTCTCCTCAATCGCCAAACCTTTGACCGAACTACTCAAGAAAGATGTTGTTTTTAGCTTTGATGAGGCTTGCCTTGAGGCATTTCGTAAGCTCAAGGAAGCTCTCATCTCTTCTCCTGTTGTGCAAGCTCCGGATTGGAGCTTGCCTTTTGAGCTAATGTGCGATGCGAGTGATTTTGCAGTAGGTGCCGTCCTTGGTCAAAAGAAGGAAGGAAGATCATGTGTCATCTACTATGCAAGTAGAACTCTTGATGAAGCTCAAAAGAACTACACAACAACGGAGAAGGAGATGCTAGCCGTGGTCTTTGCTTTTGATAACTTCCGGTCTTATCTCATATGTTCCAAAGTCATTGTGTACACGGACCATACCGCAAGGCGATACCTCATGACTAAAAAGGAAGGGAAGCCTCGCTTGATCCGGTGGGTTCTCTCTCTTCAAGATTTTCACATGGAAATGAGAGATAAAAAGGGAGCGGAGAATTATGTAGCGGATCATTTGTCAAGGCTTCCATTTGAAAACAAAGAGGTTGTTCCGATCAATGATGAGATAGGGATCGAAGCTCTAATGGCTATGGTAGCGTCTTCTACACCTTGGTATGCCGATATTGCCAACTACCTTGCTTGTGGAGTAGTGCCTCCGGAATTCTCTTCTCAACAAAGGAAAAAGTTCTTCAAAGAAGTGAGGAGATATTTTTGGAATGATCCCTACCTTTTTAAGCAATGTGGTGACGGTCTATTTAGAAAATGTGTCCCCGACCATGAAATTGAGGGGGTCCTTGAGCACTGTCACTCACTCCCATGTGGGGGACATGGTGGTGTTGACAAGACGATAGCAAAAATTTCCGAATCTCTACTTTGGTGGCCTTCTATGCACAAGGATACTCACAAATTCATCATGCAATGTGACCGATGCCAAAGAAGTGGTGGCATCACTAAGAGGGATGAGATGCCTCAACAAGGAATTCTAGAGGTGGAGCCTTTCGATGTGTGGGGAGTGGATTTTATGGGTCCGTTCGTTTCTTCATGTGGAAACCATTACATCTTGGTAGCGGTTGACTATGTGACGAAGTGGATAGAAGCTATACCCTCTCCTACCAATGACCACAAAGTTGTTCTTAAGCTTCTCAAGAAGATAATTTTTCCTAGGTTTGGGGTACCAAGGGTTCTAATCAGTAACGGAGGGTCTCATTTCGCCAAAAAGCAACTGGAAGCTCTCCTCAAGAAATATGGTGTTCATCACAAGGTTGGGTTACCCTACCATCCTCAAACGCAAGGGCAAGTGGAAGTGTCAAATCGAGAAATCAAGAATGTCCTCGAGAGGATGGTAAACAAATCAAGTAAAGATTGGTCCCTAAAGCTTGACGATACTCTTTGGGCTCTTCGAACGGCATACAAGACTCCCATTGGTACAACCCCCTATAGGTTGGTGTATGGGAAGGCTTGCCATTTGCCGGTCGAGCTAGAATACAAAGCTTGGTGGGCCATCAAAGAGCTAAACATGGATTTTTCGTTGGCGGGTGAAAAGAGGTTGTTGAAGCTCAACGAGCTCGAGGAGCTTAGAGATGATGCCTATGAAAACTCAAAAGTCTACAAGGAGAAGACAAAAAAATGGCACGACCAACATATCCGGAACAAGAGCTTCAAAGTTGGGGACAAAGTCTTACTCTTCAACTCAAGGCTTCGTTTATTCCCTGGCAAGCTCAAATCCAAGTGGTCGGGGCCTTTTGTTGTATCAAAGACCACTCCTTATGGTTCTTTTGAGTTGGATGCCGACGGGAACAAATTCATGGTGAACGGCTCTCGTTTGAAGCACTATTTTTGCAAGGAAGAAGTCGGTGTGATTGAGTGTCTAAGGCTTGACCCTTTGGGTCCTAAGCCTCTCATTTGAAGGATTTTGCATCATGGTCAAGCTAATGACCTTATAAAGAAGCTCTCCCGGGAGGCAACCCGGCTTTTTAACCCCTTTGTTTTCTATTTTCCTTATTTTTAGGTAGTTTCGTTGTTTCATGGTTTGTTTTATGACCTTCCTTTGTTATTTGTAGGTACTTGCCTCATGGTGCTTGAATGTTTGGGTTTTGGAGACTTTTTGATGTTGTTTATTGAACTAATCTCGGGGTTAAGGGAGAAAGAAGAGGAGCATTTCAAGTTCACATGTGTTTGTGAAGCCGCGCCAAAGGAGAGCCCTCTCCAGGATACCGCGGGCGCGGCATTTGAAGGAGAGGGCGCGGCCAGAGGAAGGGAGCAAGAAGCTAAACTTTCAGTAGATGCCCAGCCGCGCCCGTGGAGATGGCGCGGCTCGACAACCGCGGGCGCGGCACGAGGACCTGCGGGCGCGGCTGCCAAAGGACCCGCGGGCGCGGTCCTGCGAGTTCTACAGCACTCACGAAATACATCAGCAGCAACCCCGACTTCTATCACCATATTTTCGACACCCCTTTCTTCATTTCTCACCCTCTCTCTAAAAACCCCAAAACCCCAACCCTAACTACTTCAAATCCATCAAATTCTCTCCAAAAACTCACAAATTTCTTCCTTAAATCATCAAATTCATGTTCCATTTCCACTTTCCATCAACAAAAATCTAAAAAAAATTGCTTTTCCCACCATTGTTACTCCTTAAAGCATTTTGGGAGATCTTGTTCTTGAAAGCTAGTTGGAGGAGATCCTTGGCTTCATTGTTGGTATAATTCTCTCCTTTCTAGTTTTTAATTAACTATTATACAATTTTGGATGAATTTCATGATAAATTTTTGAGTTTTTGATTTGGAAATTATTATGTATGGTTTGATGATTTTTGTTGTTAGTTTTGTTCTAATTCTTGGTTGATTGGTTTTGTGAGTTGTTTGTTGAAATTATTTGTTGTGTTCTTGGTTAATTTGTGTTGTCTTGTGAAGTATTTTGTTTGTGCTGGTTGCTTGGTGATATTCGTGGTGGTTGTGTGGTGTTTCTTGTGGTTGTTGGTTCATTTGGAGTAAGATTTTGGTGTAGTGCTCCTTGAGAAGGAAGAGTAAAAAATGGAGGTTGGTAGTAGTTCAAAGAAGAGGAAGAGTGGTAAAGAACCTAGGGGGATCATCCTCTCAAGCACAACAAAATGTGGAACCCCCACCACCTTTGCCTCCTCTAAAATTCTCCAACCGACAACACCGAGCTAACTATGATGTCCTCCAATCCCGAAAACTCCTTCCCACCAAACACTACGACCAAACCATAACCACCAAGCTTAATGTTGACGAGCAATGTTGGTTCCTCTTTAACAACCTAGGGCTAACCGACTTTTTCACCAAAACATACAACACCTACCGAGAACCTACCCTTGAGTTTCTTGCCTGCTTTGAGAAACACACCTCGGGGAACAACAATATCTCCGTCTCTTTCCAACTCTTCAAAAAAAAAAGAGACAATGTCCCTCCACAAGTTCAATGAATACCTTGACCTCAACCCCAATGCCGACATCCTCCTACCCGAATATGCCCAACTCCCGGATTATAACCCCCGCCGATGGTGGAAGCATATCTCCCGGCACAACAACTTTGATGCCAAGTATTCTTTGGCTAGTGAAATCATGCATCCCGCCTTGAGATTGCTACACCGCATACTTGGGTACATGGTCTTCAACAAGAAAGACTTGGGGAAGATAACTTTGGAGGAGATTAGGATACTTTGGCTTGCAACAATGCCGGATTTGGGGCATAGAGTCAACTTGGGGTTCATCTTCACTCAATGTATTGAAGCCATTGTCTCGGGTGCCAAGAGTGGAGAGATCCATTGTGGAGCTATGGTGACTAGGTTGGCCATATGGTGTGGCCACGAGGATAAATTGAGGTCATGCACCATAGTGGGAAAAGGGGATGGAAGTGACATTTTGCTTGAAGAGAAGCAATTGAAGACAATGCAATTCATCCGGGGCATAAAGGGAGTTGAGGGAGTGTGGAGCCTCCTTGTTTCTCGCCAACATCATTGCTTCCTACCGAGACCAGAGTACACCTCTCACACAAGAGAGGGAGCACAACACCCTTGGTGGGTGAGGAAGGATTCGGGGGTGCTCCCTAACAATGTGCATGCCGATTTAGAGGAGGTGTTCGAGGAGGATGATTTAATTATGATGGAAGGAGAAGAAGAGGATGAAGTGGCGGAGCAACAACAACAACAACATGTCCAACAACAATAACAAGGAAGAAGAAGAAGGCAACAATAACAACAACAACCCGATTTTCAACAAGATATGGCGGCCATGAGGGCGCAAATGGAAAACATGCAACTTTGCATGCAAGGTATGTATGCCTCTTACCAAAACAATGCTTATCAAACTAACGCCTTATACGATTTGAGTGTGCGTAGGGGGGAGGTCGACCCTCCTTTCAACTATCCATACACACCGCCCCAACAAGGGCCCGTGGCGTCATGGAACGGTGACAACCTCCCTACGTACCCTTACTGGTAGGGTGTTGAGAACCCCGATGTGCCTAGGCGTAACTTCCCTGACGAGTCCGGTCACTATGACTACCGTGTCTCGGGTGGGAGTGATTATAGAGGTGACCCCGCTTACCACTACGTTCACCCCGAGCACCCCTCACCATTGGTGCAACCTGAGCCCTTCGATCAGTTGACCCAGCCCCAGCTTGACCTTTTCTGTGGTCACTATGGGTTCCCTCCCGGTTATACCGGTGGTTGGGACCCTCATGGGCCGCCACCCACCCCACCTAGGGATGATGGTGCCGGCCCTAGTGGCCACTAGTCCCCCCCTTGTATGCATGTTTCCCCTCCCCTTTTGGCCCCTCCCTTATTCTTTTCATTTGCATGTGAAGCATCGAGGACGATGTTCGTATTTAGTGTGGGGGGGTATTTGAATCAAAAGGGAGTATTTTTGAGTCAGTGTGGGGGAAGGCATTAAGGACTCGTGGGAAGGTTTGAAAAGCTTTTGTTAGGAAGTCTTATTTTAAAGCGTCGGGTTGTAGTTGGTTGTTGTGTGGTATTTCCTATGATGATGATGAGTTAATGATGATGATGCTTTTGATGATGATTTCGTTAGTTAGTTTGTCCATGGGCCAAGTTTTTAGTGTTCTTTTGTTTTCTCTTCCCCGTTCTACTAACTCTTTTTCTTTGTTTAGTGTTCGCTTTTGTTTTCTCTTCTCTCTCTTATGTAGCCTTGAAGACCGATGGAAGCAACTCTTGGAGCTTTGGAGCCTTGGTAAATGGTTTGGTTGCTCTATTTTTCTTTAAGAGACATTGGGGTGAGATCTTTCCTTTCCCCTTTTTCTTTGAGTGCTTAGTTTAGGTTTAGTCTAGGAAGAGTTGAATGGTTCGAGGTTGTTTGATTTGGTTCTAAGGAACCTGGGATCGTTGATGTTGTATTCAACGATCATTGTATGTCGATTGGGATTTATATGATTTACATGCCTCTTTTATGAACCTATTTGATCTCTTCCTTTTTCTTTTTGTGTTGTTTTCTTCTTTCTTTTGTGTGACATTCATGATCATGACAAGTGAAATTTTTTTGGTGAGAATTTGCTCGTTCATTTGGACATGTGGACCTATATGCTTTCGTGATGACATGTTTTTGAATGCTTACCTTCCTAGTTGAAGAGGGTCTTTACGGTTTGAGAGTGCTTAGGGTTGAACTAGACACATTTTAAGCTAAGGTAGCCCGGTTCAGAACTCTTGAGGACGTTTGAACCCCTAGTTCACGGGAAAGTGGTAAGATGGCGTTGCTCTCCGTAGTGAATAGGATTCCCTTGGTTGGTAATTGCTTATTTTCATATCCCATGTGAGCGTTTATTGTTCAAGCCTCCATCACTTTTGTTGAGCGGCATATTGGATCCTTAGCTGTGCGTGTCTTAATCCTTGTGTTGGTATCTAGCTCCCAAGATCGTGATCATATAACTGTGGAGGAGGAAGAGGGCATTTCTTCTCATTTTTCTTTGTTTTCCTTTTGTTTTGTCACAAATTTGGTTTTTAATTTACATATACCTTCTTGCTAGCCATGTTGAGCCTTATTTCCCCTTTCTTGGCTAAACCACATTACAAACCTAGCGGCCTATGTTTTACCAACCCTTGTAGTTAGTGAAGCATCGGCTTGTGACGTTCGAGTTTGAGAGTCTTGGTTTTAGGCAAGGAAGTTGTGCAATTTGGTTCGAATGAGGTCTTGAAAGTCTATACATGAAAAAGTGTGCAAAAGGGTTAGGCAAGGAAGTTGTAAGTTATGAAAACCAATCACCATTCAAAAAAAAAAAAAAAAAAAAATTGAGGATATTGAGTTGAATGAAAATCTTGCAAAAAGAGTAGTATTGTCATGTAATTTGTATTGAAGGTTGTGATTTGAAGTTTAGGATAGAATCCTATGTTGTTATTGAGAGATGGCCACTCTTATGCTTCACTTAGGAGTTTCCACCAAAATTTTCAAATTAATTCCTAACCTTAACCTTTAGCCATGACGTTACAACCTTAACTAAGACCCTTGGACTTTAGAGGGGCGTGGTCAAGGAAACGGTGGAGGGAGATGGATTTCAACCCTATGGAGAGAGTATGCATAGTTGAGATATCGGGATAGCCTCATTGTTCCACATTGAATTAATTTTTTCCGGTTCCCTCGTGGAATCATGAGGAGCCAACTAGGGGATGAATTGAAGCTAGCGGAGAGAACGTGGACCGTCTTGGATGGGGCTAGGGCGGAGGATGAAATCATTAGTTCCCTATGCTTAGCTAAGGTTTGTCTTTTTCAACCTTGAGCATCTTATAACGTGTTTCCCCTCTTGAATTTAGAAAGGTAAGTATTCTTTGATCAATGTCATTATATTTGAGTCCGAATTGAGCATTTTTCACCTTGGTACTTGATTGATTTTCTCAAACCTTGTCATGTCATGTTTGTTGTGTTGTATTTCCTTGTGCCTAGGTTTCCTTTGCTTGAGGACAAGCAAGAAGCAAGTGTGGGGGAATTTGATGAGTGACATTTATGCCACGGTTTAGTGCTCCTTTTACGGGATTTTTCCTCCCACTTGTAGCTTGTTTGCCCCTTTTCTCCTTCTCTTTTTGTTCTCCTTTTCTTTTTTTGCCTTTCTCGTGTTTTCTCTCTTTCGTTCCCCTTTTCTTGTCTTTTCTAGCTTTTTCTTTTGTTTTGTAGGACTTTGGCCCTTCCGGATAAACCATTGAAAGCTTGGCTAGACTTGGATGGGGATAATGTTGATCAAAGATGGAAGATTGGCAAAGAAGGGGAGCCGCGGGCGCGGAGACCTAAGCAGGGCAGCATCCCAAACCTTCAGTAGATGCCGCGCCGCGCCTTAGGAGAGGGCTCTCCTCCCTGACCCGCGGGCGTGGCAGCAGAAGCCGCGGGCGCGGCTGTTCGAGCATGATTTTCCTCTAATGCTGTGCCGCGGCCTCTCCTCAGAAGAAGATGCCATCTCCTTGGAGCCGCGGGCGCGGGTCTTCATGCCGCGGGCGCGGGTGTCTGGGTTTAGCAGCTCCGTAACCCACGATGTAGAGGGCGCGGATACAAGCTAGAAGGCTCTCCAAGGCTTATTATTTCAGTCTTTTATGCTTCATATATATAGCCTCCTATTCAAGTTTGCATTATCAACTATCTTTACTTAGAAACAATTTTAACCCTAATCTTAGAGAGAGAAAGTGTAGTGTTACTCAAGTTTTCTTCATGTATGCAACTTTGTTCAAGTTTCATTGGAATCAATCAAGCAACCTTGCAAGTTTTAATCTTTCTACCTTTGCTTACTTAGTAATCTCTAACCCTTTTCTTAGCTTAGTTTATTTGCACTCTAGTTGTTTATTTCTATCTATTTTGTGGATTGATTTCTTTTGGTATTTTTATTGTTTTTGATCATGTTTGCTTCCATGTCTATTTTGTTTTCATTTAGTTCTATCATCATGTTTAATCTCCCTTCTCTAGGCTAATTTCTTAGCTAGGGGAAGGGGGTGGAAAATGTTTGTTGAATGTTGGATGAATGATGATGGTTGGATTGAATACATGCCTAAATTGATGAAAGATATGATTTTTAATGTCTTGATATTATTGTTGCACTTTATTTGATTGCCTTCTAGTTTAAATGCATGAAAATGATTTGAACTAGACTAAGATCACCTCTATTTTGATGATTGCATGAAAATGAGTTGTTAAAATAGAGTTTATTGATTTGTGCCTCTTTATTCTCTTGACTTTGCTAGTATCTAATAGGATGCATGAGAATGATTCTATTAGCATAGGGCCTTTTCATTGATTTGCCTAGACCATTGCATGGGAATGAATTGTTTAGGTAGGATCTTGTGTTCTTTGGCATGTTTTTCATGATAACTATCATTATTCACCTCTTTCTAATCATGTTTGACACCCTCGTACCCCTAGCGTCGTTCTCTCTTGATTTTTAATCTTCTTTTTATTTGCTTGTTTGTAGTCTTAGAGCTTTTTATCCAAAAACCAACAAAATTATCCTTTCCTTAACTCTTGCTTAGTGAATTTGATATTTAGCTTGCATGCTTCCCTTGGGTTCGACCCTATACTTACCCCTATACTCGTATTAGGGTAGTTTAGGTTTTATAAATTTCTAATTTGATTAGGGTTAGTAGACCAACGACACTACCTAAACCCGCGATCAGTGTGTTTATAGGTGAAAGAATATTTATGTGTTTAATTACGCTTATGTACTCAACATTCCTGATTGTGTGTTTATATGTTTCTTTGGCCTTGTCTTTACTTTGGCGCTATGATGACTTATTTTTAATGGAGAGTATTGGGAACAAGTAGAGAAAAGCTTTTCAGGTGATGAAGCATATTCATGATGGACATGAGTGAAGAGCGAACCATGCTAGTTTCCATAAGTTTATGATGTGTTTATTGCTTTGATTATTTTATTATATAATAATTGTTTGACTAACGTAAAGGTTTTGAATTTGTTTGGTTTTGAGAAGGGCCTGCAATGGTTCCAAGTTGTAGGTTGACTTCGTTTTACTTTGGTTTGTCTTTACTTTCATTTGGTTGATTTTTAAAGTTGAATCGTTTTGAATGTTTTCAAAGATAGTCTTTCCGCAGTGTGTCTTTGACAATTGCCTTAGCCGTTTTCATGATGGCGGTAATGTTTTAGATTTCCCTATTTTAAATTTTAAAAGGAGAAAAATAGGTATTTTACAGGAAAAGGAATTTCTAGGGTGTTACATCCTAGCAGCCAGCAAAGTATGTTGTGCATGCTAGCCATGTGAGGCACATTGTTCGAGCATGCTTGCGGGGGTTGTGATGCTGCTAGTGCAACGTGCTAGCGTGCTCGCGCGCACCGGCCCTGCCCATCAGCTAGCAGCGAGCAAATACCCGCATGGGCTTGCTGCGGCTGGCAAGCCCAGCTGAGGCACAAGGTTGCCATCTTGGTAAGCCTTGTTGCCCAAGCATTGACCGGTTATGCTTATGATTGGTGGAGGTTTTACTTGGGGATCAAGGAGACAATATGGTCCTCCTTGTGGTCCTCACCTAACCTCTCCCATGTGTGTGCCAAGTGTTGTTTGATTATTTGTCTTGCTTTTTTAATTTAGAATTAAATTAATTTCTTACTTTTCTCATTCTATCATTTCTCCCACATGGAAAGATGATTGAAATTTTTGGGAGCCTTTGCCTATTAATACCAACTATAGGAGTTGGGATTACTTACTTGAGTTGAACTCAATAAGGTATCTCCCAATAGGTGAGAATACCTTTAATTTCGTAATACTCTAGTCTTGCTTGGGCTAGCCCTTACTAAGCTTCGGGGAAGGGGTCGTTCGGGTTGGGTCTCGAGGGTGAGAGCCGTTGGAGGCTTGCGCGTTTGCGGAGCTTTAACGCTTTCAAGTAAGAGCTCAGAAAGAGCGAAGCACGCGTCAAAGGTATAATCGTCTTTCCTCTTTCTCTTTCTTTATTAGATAATTAATTATGTGATTATTAATTGATATGCTTGTTTAGTTACAATAATTTGTGTGCGGATTTTGGGAGGGTTTTGTTCTGCATATATCGGACATCACAAAACCTAACAACAGTATCGGAGCCGCGCTCATTTAAATATTGTAACTAATAAGTAATTAAGGTGATATAAATGGATTTAAATTTCTTATTTTTCTTGCTAATTAGATTAGAAGTTTTTTTTAATTAATTAGTTTTAATCTCGTATTCAAGCTAATTTTGGCTCAAGTACCCAAATTTCGACTTAAAACTAGTGAATTTTGGGTAGAATCGGCGTTCTAAATCATTCTTTATCCACTAAGTGTTTAAAAATGACCTTCAAGAAGCCAAAATCCACCCAGAAAGTGGAATTTCGAGGGGTTTTTCGTTTTTGATGAAAAATTTTAAATCTTTAAACCTTGATTAATTGTGGCATGTCAGTATTGGATTATGTGTATGGTTACATCATTAATATACTGCAATTTTAAGCCCTTTAAAGCATGATTATAAAGTTATAATCGGTGCTTAATTTGGTTGGCTCATTTTTCAGATAAACTTGTTATTTCACATTCTAGCAAATTAATTGCTTCAAGTGTGAATATTTATGGTGAATTTGTAATTTTGAAGTCCCTAAAAAATGTTAAAGTTCCAATCTTTAATTGTTTATTTGGTTGGATCTTTACTTTCTAGATTCCATGTTGAATTAATTTTGGATTTAATCATTTTACAAGTTGATTAAAGTCATAAAAGTTCAAACTTCTGATTGAAAATTGATTATTCTTCATATTGGAAGATGTAATTTTTTTTCAAATATACACAAGTTGGTGTTGGAATTATTTTCATTGGATTATTGTCTTATTTTTCCAGCCCCTTTTAATTTTGTCAAAGCTCATTAATAATTTATGTTTGGTTAAATTAATTGTGAGATTAGCCCTTCAATTTTGTAGCATCAAGTTAAGCAAAAAATAATTTAAGAATAGTTCTTGAACTAATTTTGGTTTGTGCACATAAAATTGAATTTATTTAAGTTGGACTTATTTTATTTTCATATTGCTCAAATGTTGGTTCTAAAAATAATTTAGAATTAATTTTAAAATCACACAAAAATTTTGGGATAAAATCCCAAACTCGTGTGTGAGAGCGTAATGCATTGCTTGGTGCGGCATAGTAAGTTGCTTGTTGCAACATGTGCTGGGCGTGGGCTACGATGTATGGCTATGGCCAACACAAAGCTCGTGGAACTAAGGCCCTTGAGGCCGTGACTTGTGTGCTCGCAAGTGCGTTGATGTGGGCCGCGTAACGCGCAAGCAACATGGCTCCACTCCCACGTACTCGGGCACCAAGTGGTTGTGCTGGTAGTCACCACGCAAGGGACACTAAGCCTTGGTGCTAGGCACTTGGGCATCGTTAGGCAATGCGATTTTGCAAATTTTGTCGTTATTTATTTGTTTAATTATTTTAATTAAAATGAGGCTAGGCCTCGGTTTTTCCCGGCACTTGCAAAAATTGTTTGGCAAAATTTTAGGTTTCCCGGCTTAATTAATTGGATTAATTAAGTTGGATGCGGAGTGGGAGCTTCATTATTTACTTGATCTATTTTATTGCGTTTAATCACATAATCGGTTAACAACTTTGACTAGTTTTAATTAGGCGCGTTAATTGGATTAACCACCTAAGTTAGTTACTAGTTTGCGTATTTTGCTGTATTACTTGTGTTACGTTGTAAAATGCATGGGCCATTCACATGTAGTGAATGGATGAATGGAATCTATAATTCTATCACAGGTTTTATGAAAAGGCAACTAGTGGGGCCCGATTAGGATAGTAAATACGGACTGCGATTCGTTATGTATTTTTGTAAATCTAAATACGATTCTTGAACCATTGCGTATTTTTGTACCTAAATATTTAGATTAGTCCTAGTCATAATTACTAGTAGTTGAATAATTGATGGTGATGTCTTGAAGACGGTGTTTTTAAGAAAACGAAGCCATGAAGTTGCAATGGAGACCCTTGAAGACTCAAGCGGTCATGCTAGTTGTCAAATGCATCTTTTACTTATGTTTTCTATAAAAAATTGTGCTTATATATGAATGATATGTTAGATGCATGATTAGGATTTTGAATGTTGTGATGATTAATTAAGTTCACTTAAATCAACCAACATAGAAACCTTTGGTCCCTATAAAATTGAGTCAAATTTGTCATTCCAAGATAACACTTATTGAACTAATGTGCATAGGATGGACTATGCCAAAGAAAGTGATGAGTGTCATAAATGGCACTCATTTTATGAGTTTTTAGATTGTTTTTACCTTTTTTCATAGCTTTCTTTCTTAATAAATGATTAGTTTTATGGATTTTCTCTTTATTTTCCTTTTTCTCTCTTATTTTGTGTTTTAATGGTTTTTCTAGTGTTTTCTCCTTTATTTGCTCTATTTTTGTGGTTGTGGTCATTGTACGAGGTTTGGGTCTTGATATTGGTGGCCTACTAAGTTGGAAGATCCCTTTAGAGCAAGCTTGTAGCATTGGGAAAGCTCAAGATGCAAGAAAGTGGCATGCTCCAAGTTCTAACTCTTGCGCTCTCAAGTCGCGCTCTCATGAGATCACGGTATTGAACCCACCGTCAAGTCCATTTAAATCTTCCATTCTTAGTCACTATCATGAATACCTTGCAAGCGCACACGAAGACTCATTAGCGAGCGCACGAAGCTACGAGGACTCGAAGAAACCCAGACGAGCCCGGGTGCGCAGCCCACTTGCACAGACGCGTAGCCCACATGCGCGGGCGTGCAGGCCCTCTGCACGGGCGTGTAATCCTGCTCTGCGCAGGCGCGTAGCCTTGTGCGCGGTCGCGTTTCCCTGGTTTCTCGATTTCCTCGACTTCGATTTCCCGCCTCTTATAAATACCTATTTTAAAACCGATTTTTGTAGGAATTTTTAGACGTTATTTTCATCATATGAGTACCCCCAAGCCTAAAAGAAAAGAGAGAAAATAATGGTGATTAAGATAAAAAGATTAAACCAAATATGCATCTCGAGGATACGACCGTGCCACGAAATGGAGATCAAAGGCACCTCATTAGCTGCCGCGGAATCCATCACCCGGGTCGCTTTGCCCATAGCTGTAACCATACGGGCATACGAAACCTTCGCCCAACTCAGATTACCTACTTGCCCCAAATCACTAAGGCAAATAAGTAACCCGATAGAGAAACGCTATCCCCGATCACTCAAGATAGTGACGGAAAGAACGTGAGCAATGTATATCCGAGCCATCTGCTCATGTTTACACTGCCGATCAACCTCGTCAGCTGACAGCTCGTCGGCAAGAACCGAGTACGGACAAGACTAAACGTGTAGATGAAGGGCCGCCATAAGACGGTCCCCCACAAGGTCACGCAGTCTCTCGTCTGACCCCTTTACGGTCTCCATAACCACAGGCTCACCTCCGAAAGGAAAGCCCGTAATTATAAAGAAATCGAAAGAGGTCACCGTCATCTCTCCCCATGGAAAGTGGAAAGTGTTAGTGGAATCCCACCAAAACTCCAGCAAACCACAAAGGAAAGCTGACGATACAGGATAACTCGAAAGATCTCGAAGAGCCGTCGCTGGGGCTTGATCTTCGAAAGCTCCACTATGTCCTTTACCACATCGGGTAAACTCTCAAAACGGCCTCTCAAGTCGCCCGAGCCGTACAACCGCATGCTAGGCTCGCTCTAAAAAAATATATACAAAAAATACGGTTACGACTTTGAAAAGAGAAGAAATGATGATAAAAGAGATGGAGATGCGAAAAGAACTCACTATGTCGCGCCAAATCCGAATTGAAACGTAATGGTCTTGGTCCCACTTAAAGACCTGAGGGTCCCAGTTGGGAGGAGCCTCCTAGACCATATCCTCTTGGCGACGTCGATCAGCCCCGACGCGTCGCTCTCGAACCTCCTCACAAAGACGTGTCACCCTCTTTCGAGGGCGAACTGCCTCGTCAGGCACGGGTCCTCCTAGGTCCTCCTCAGTATCGACAAACGGAGGAGAATCCATGTTATAACGGATAAAATTCCTTATTAGTTTATTTTCTTTCTAAAAGACTAATACACGTGTTCTAGACCCATTTTGGCAGCATAATGACTGTCGAGAGAGAGGGCAATACACAAAAATCAAATGCCACCCACGCTTGGGGGCTTCGATACCTGCAGTTAAACTCAGTAAATGGGGGCTTTTAACACCCACAAAAGCCATCCTATACCAGTTTCAACTAAAAGTATTCTAGAGATTATCGAAGAATCAACTACTTTTAGACGAATAATCATAATATAAACATAATTATCGTCTACCAAACAATCTTGAGGTTCGAACATGGAAAAAACAAGCTAAATGAAAACTTCGCGCCATTTTTTCGAATTCAAAATTTTCAAAACATGATTGATGAAAGTAATAGTAGTTCTAATACTATATTTTACTTCATAATCAACAATTATAGCTAAAATAAGCAAGTAAAACAACAGATTCGAACTAAAATACGAAGAAAAAAAGTAAAGAACGTACTTAAACAAAGAAGTGCTCATACGAGGTTCAATACTCAACTATTTTTTCATGAAATTTGTTGCAAAACACTCCTTAAACATAGTATAACAACATGGAACAAACGATTTCAAGAATTATAGAGCAAAACGGAAACCCCCAAATTCGAATTTTGGGGTTTTACTGTTCGAAAATCGCCCAAATTCAGCCAAAAAATGAACAAAAATTAGTAAAAAATTACATTGGATTATAGAAAATATGAATAAGGGATGAGATCTACTTCCTTTAGCTTCAAAAACAAAAGAAATTCGAGATTCTTAGAGAGAGGAAGAACCGAAAATGACGAAGGAGGGAGAGAGAGAGTGAAATGAAAAATCGCGCCCAGCGATTTTATTTTTCCTGATTTGAATGTCGCGCGCAACTGATTGAGTTGCGCGTGAGAGCCCAGCGCAACTTAGAACGATGTGCACGCCTGGCAAGCGCGACCCACTGAGTTGCGCGCAGATACTGGTCACATAAAAAACCGGTATTGAGATTTCGATCCGTTTGATTTATTTTTAACGGTATTTTTCTCGTTGTTAGACGTAATGGCGCGCAAATTATCGAAATCTTTTTAAATGCTTTGCATTTTGTAGTCTGTTTTCTTCTTTAATAGTTTTTTGCATCATCCTGCATGAACACCATGCTTTGTGCCTGCCCTAAGCATATGTTTTGGACGTTTTTCATGAGCGTGTTTTAAGAAGTTCCGTAGTGGTACTTTACGTAAAAGCTCCCATAGACAGGTTTGTCATTTTACTGTACTAACTTTAGAAATGTCACGTTCTTTTCTTTCTTTTTGGCGGTCACAGTAAAAAGGATGGCATTAGCATACAGCATAAAATTGTATGACGTAGGTGTTGCGTAAAATTTCACCTCTTCCTAGCCAACGTGATCTACCTCTCATAGCTAAAAGGTAGAATTTCTTTAGGCATTAGCCAAACGAGTCAACTGGCGCGCCGAACCATCGAGGACAAGGCACATTCTCGATTGGAAGAAAATACGGTAGTTAGTGAGCTTACTAGCTTACCAGACAGTTAGGGTATCCGTCCACCCCCTGTATAAAGAGCGATGTGCGATGTCTCATCTATTTAGACACGTGCCCCCAGTCCCGAGACACGTGTTTTCATCTTGTGGACAAAACTGCTAAGAGAGTTGCCGATTTTCTTTTCTCTCACTAGGTTTGGATATATGCCTCCAGTCCTGAGACATGTATTTCTATCTTGTGGACATCGAATACTGCGTTTTGACAGCAAGTGTCAAGGACTTTATTCACGTGTTAGGCTACGAATGCCGAAACACTTCTTCTTTTATCATCTTTTTAAACTTGTTAAAATCAGGCTAAAGTTTCAATGACATATCAAGGGACTTTAGACCAATGATGCTATAATTGAGAAGATATCATCCCCTTTAATCCTTTTTAAACCGATCTCTTCCCATGACTTGACATCACCCAGGACAGCCTTTACTTGTAAAAGCGTTCTACATTTGCAAAGGATCAATTTAAATTCTTTAGCGTGTTAAGACTAGAAAATGCTTTTTCTAGCCTTAATAGCTACTTGTCTTAAACACTTAGCGAATCAAGGATCGTTTCAACATCCTTAACATTACTGAAAGATTCTCTATTCTTAGAGAACTTCGCAGAATGAGTCTCGGATTTATTTCCTTGACTACTTTGATCCTCATCTATTCTAGTCTTGATCAAAGTGGGGGCTAACTGTATACATCTACTTTTGGCCTTCTGTCCCGACAAGAAGTGCTATGACGATAAATAAAACCATCTTTGTGTTGGATCAACGTAAAGAATGCTTATGAACAACTAATTAAATCACAAGAATGCAAAATGACTAGCCTAACCCAAAACAAAATGAATTAAGCTCCAAAATAACTAAGACCGATTATAATTAGGCTTAAGCCCGAGGTTAAAACCTAATTATGACGGATTTAAAGGCGCCTAGGTTAAAAATCAATACTGTCGCAGAGAAATTCGCACGTATCTCAATGAGTCGCGCTGGTCTGTCACGCGCAACTTAATCAGCTGCGCGTGACACCCAGCGCAACTTCTAGTGATGCGCTTGCGGAAGATTCAGAATTTCATAAAATATAAAATCAATCTTACCATAATACCACGTGCAAGACGTTATGTTGCGCTGCCTATAGCAGCGCATTTAAACTACTTGCGCTAGGCTGTCGCGCGCAACTGATAAGTGGTTTATTTGAACATTTTTTATGTTGTTTTAAAGCCATTTTTCGCAATCTTTTCCCCTCTTTCTAACCCGTTTTTGAATAAAAATGTCGTATCTCGGTCTCGCCCCCTCTTTGTATGTGTTTGTCCATGTTTTGCAGGTTTTATGACTCAATTTGACAAGCATTCGAAGCGTGGAATGAGTTTAAGGTAAGGAAATAGAGAAAAGAGAGCCCGCTCCTGGTGGAGCGGGCGTGCACCTCTCCAGGAGCCGGCGCTCCATCGTTCTAAAGACATTCTGCCCAAGTCTCCCCCCTTGGAGCGGGCGGTCCTTGTTGCTCCAACTCATTCTGCCTCAACAAAGAAGCAGGGAGGAGCGGGCGTGCTCCCATCTTGGAGCGGGCGCTCCTCCCATTGAAGATAGGTTCTGCCATATGCTAAGAGCAGAGGAGCGGGCGTGCAGAGCTCTTGGAGCGGGCGCTCCTCCCTGATGTTTTGAATTCTGACTTCCTTCTGAAGCAGGTGGAGCGGGAGTGCAGGACCCAGGAGCGGGCACTCCTAGCTGAGGAGCGGACGCTCTTCATTATGGAGCGGGCTCTCCTCGCTGGAAATCCGTTTTATTTTGACGGATTTTCCTATGTGTTTCGGGTAGTATAAATACTTCCCCTTTAGCTCATTTGTAGTGAGACAATAATAGCCTAATTATTAGAAACTCCTCTTAGTTTGAAACATTCCTCTTGTTTAATTTAGCTTAGTTTTCATCTAATCAAATCATTCTATTAGTGAAATTCAAGAATTATTCTCAAGGTTTGGCACTTTATAATCAACATTTGAAGCTTCAATTAGTAATTAATTCAACCTTCTTCTACTTAATTTCATATTTGGTTTGGTGTTTGTATGTTACTTGAATCCTTTTAGTTCTTGATAATTGGTTGTTAGATGATAGTGAATTCAATTGTTAACCACTTTTCCCCAATTATTGAAGTAGTGAGAACCCAATACCTGTTTGTATGTTGATGAATATGAGTTGTGAGTAGTCTTCTTCCTAGGTGTTGGGTGAAGCTCAACCTTTTAGGTTAATTATGCAAATGTGTGAGTAGCATTGATGTTTATATTGCAATTAAATTAATTGTATGAGATTGCTTGTTAGTTCTTCATGATAGGATTAGCTACCCTTGATAGCATGATATGATTAGTTTGACATGGAAATGTGAATGAAGCATGGCATTACTTATTGCAATTTGATTATGTATCTTCTATTGTTAACTAATGAGGAATCTAAGTTTAGTAGTGTGAGTTGTTTCCTAATTGCATGAGGTTGATCTTACATATAGTCCTTGCTATATCTTGTCTTTTTTACTCCCCGTTTTCCTAATTGCCTTAGTTGAGTAAATCCCATTCCCTAGTGTCTTTAATACATCATTTTAGAACCATAATTTGTTTGTCTACTTGATGAACCCCCAATTCACTAAAGACTTCAAATTACTCCCCGTTGTGGACTGAACTCTTACTTGTTATTATGCTTGGTTTGTAGGATGTTTGTTTATAAGTGAGTTTGATTGAGTGTGGAATGTGCGACCATTCTAACGCCCATCAGCAACACATTCAGATCCGCGCGACACTTGGTGCGACAGAACGTTCAAAACCCTAAACGCATCCATTCCCTATAAATAAAGGCTTAATACGAGGTTCAAAGAGAGAAAAAATTAACTTAAAAATCTGGCAAAAACTTTGTGAACTTGTGTACTATCAAACCCTCTTGTCCTAAACACTCACCCCCTCAATACTTGTTACTATGGTGGAGGTTCCCAAACAAGAAGGAGTCCATAAGTGTTCTAAACGAAGATCTAGCAAAGAGAAGAGGTAAATTCTCGAGCACTTAGATCAATCACCTTTATTTTCTTGTTTAAATAACTTTTAATTAATTAATTAGTGTTGTTTGATCACTTTAAGCGAACTTCTAATTAATTAATTCCACATAGTATCTTGCGTTAAACAAAGAATAGAATTGAATAAATTTATTGTTGATTGATCACTGGAGCCAAGGCGAATCTTTTTTATTTATTGTTCTTTCACGAATATTGATTAAATAAGAATAACGACTTTTGCAATGTAATTCCTATGTGACTGACGCGTGTAAATAAAATTAACTAACTTAGTATTTAGGTATCACGTTGCATATATTGTTTGACGATGAAATTGTGAAAAAGGAAGAGCTAGTAGAGGCCGTACTAGGGCTAGGATAGCGATTCCCCCCAAAAGGGAGCGTTATCTTGGTACCCTCGCTCCCGAACTCATTTCAGGTTCATGTAGACCAATTTGGGCATGGGTAAACTTACGATTTGTGCTAAATATTCCTTGAACTCTTCTTGGGAGAAAGGCATGAACGAGGTTTATGAATTTTCCTAAAACTCATTGGCGACTCCTAGTTGTTTCTTATAAAAAGTGTGATGATAAGATCAATTCTAATTCAAGGTCCCCCAAACAGTCAGGGATTTAAATCCTAATACACCCTAACAAGTGAAAAGTCCTAGGCTTTTAAAGGGCCATGGGAATTTAAGGAGAAGGATCCCCTACGATGGGCACACCCTCCTTATAGTAACCAATCAACCGTGAACTAAACTTGCTTGAATATCGATATAAGGGACCCAATTTAGCCACCTGTCGGGGTCAATTGGCTTCTCCTAACATAGCCTCTATGTTGTCACATTAGAACCATGTATTGGGAGGTGCAATCAAGTAACAATAGATACAAATGAACTAAGCTAAGTCAACTATCGCTTCATTTAGCATAAATTCACCCTCAATAAACTAACAACGTGCACTTTGCAAGAAGATCAAAGAACATCAAGCATGTAAAGACTTTAATCACAATCAACTTAAATTCCAGACCAAAAGCATGAACAAATTTTAACTACATCATCCCCACATCCTTGGATAAAGAACTACTCACTATCCATAGCAATTAACAAGTCAATCATGAAATTAACAAGCAAAGGCAAGATTAATGAGTAATTAATAAGGCAAAAGCAATCTAAAACAAAATTAAATAGCAAAATAAAGAGAAAAGAGTAAGGAAATGCTCATTCATTGAAGTTGGAGTTCTACGAAGAGGTTGATTAAGCTTCTTCTTCAAAATCCAAGCTCAACAATGGAGGAATCCACACTTTCTTTCTCAAAAATCCCAAAATTAAGGATGTTTTTCTCTCTAGATTAAGCTAAACATCAGAAAATTAAGCTAAGCTAATCTTATTACATTAAAATAAGAGTACAGACTATATATAGGTGTTCGAAAAAGAAGAAATTGATGACTTAGGACCCAGCGATGCGCGCCCGCACACGTATTATGCGCGCCCGCACACGTATTATGCGCGCCCGTGCAGAGCTTATGCGCGCTCTCTCCAACTTACATGCGCCCGTAACTTTGTGGGTACAAAGAAGTGAAACCCAAATAGACGCGTCCGCATAGAAGACTGTGCGCTTGCTCAAGATTATTGTGCGCCCTCTCCAGTGTCGCGCAACAGGTGTGCAAACTCCCTGACTTGTTCTGTTTTTCTTCCTCCATCTGTGCGGGTTCTCACAGTGTTGCACGCCCGTGCAGCATGGGTGCGCGCCTTCTCAGATGTCGCGCAATGGTCGCACAAAACAGTCTGCCTTAGCCCCTTTGAGTTCTTGATTTGCGCATCTTCTCACAGTGTTGCGCGCTCGTGCAGAGCTCATATGCGCTCTCTCAAGGGGGCACGTAGTGCTCTCTTTTTAGCCCAAGGTCTTCTTCTCTTCAACACAACGGTTCCTAGAAAACACAAGCAAAGAAACCATGGTAGAAAATGTTTAAAGGAGGTAAAAACTAGAAAATAAGACAAACAAAAGAAAGGAGAACTAAAGAAAAGAAAGAGGGTACAAACAAGCTACAAGAATGGGAAAAATCGTTACAATGAGTCCTTAATTGTGGCGTAAATGCCACTCATCAACTTCCCCCAAGCTAAGCTTTTGCTCGTCCTCGAGCAAAACAAGAATGAAACATAAAGGAAAAAGTTTCACGTATTCAAGCAAAGAAAATTCGAAAGAAAGAATGTACACTAACTCATTATCATAGGAATCACGGATGCATTTAGTGTATGCATCAAGCCCTTTGAACCCCCCATGTCGCCAAAGAGGATGAGTAAGCTCTCGTGAGGGTTTCCTAAGAGGTTTAACCCACAACTCTTGGCAATACATAACATTCAAGGCAAAGGTGAAATCAAGAAAACTCAAGTTTTCATATTTCAAACCAAACACAAGCATCGGGCTAAGTGCACAAGAATAAAATCTTTTCTAGACATTAAAGGTAGCCAAACAAAAGAATAGCTAAGGTTGGTACACACATAAAGCATTCAAAGGGTAGAGAACTTAGAGGGACTTACATTTCTCCTTAACTCCAAACAAAATTACGCGTCCTCACTTGTTTTGCATCAACTTTTAAGGTGATATCTCGAGATTCCTCGAAGGAACCGAAAGAAATAAACAATGAAAAACAGTTAGGCTACCCGACATCATGGCATCGATAGCTCGCTCAATAGGCTTGGCTTGATTACCCCCCACCGGTAGTAAATAAACCTCACTAAGGTCAAAAGGTCTTAAAAAGGGTTGAAACGTTTAGGCTAGGGTAAAGGGTATGGAAATAAATTTGGAAATTGGTGGTGAACATAGAAGTGAAGCAAGGTTGATCCTTCCTCGATTCAAACTCAATAAACTACCAAATTTCAAATAAAAAATTCTAACAATAGATCACAAAGCAACTCCTCTCCCAAGCTTATTCTTTTTCAACCAAACAACAAATATTTTTGTATTTTCTCAATATTTTTCTTTCTTTCTTTTTCATATCTTTTTATTCTTTTCTCTCGCCTCTTTTAACTTTGAGCGGCTTTTTCTTTTTTTTTTTCCTTTCTTTTCTTCTCATTTGATCAAACCATTCAACATAACAAAGATAATCACAAGTACTAAAATTTCATTTTTTTTCACTTCTTTTTCATTCTTTTTCTCACTTTCATTAACCAAACATACAAATCAAGTCCCAAGAATGCTTTACAAAAAATAATAAAGGTGAAAATAAAGAAAAGGTCCATTGGTTTGTAATGTGGTTATGCGAAAGAAGGGAAAAGGGCTCAAATTGTGGTACTAATTGAGCAAATGCAAAAGAAAAAAAGGATAGAAAATAATAAAACAAAACAAAAAATCCTAATTGCCTTCGTCTTCCCCTAGGTTGGTTCGGTCTCGATCTCGGGTATAATCAAGTCAAATTCTCGATATGAGCTAGCAATGCCAAGGATCCAAACACCACACATGCAAGAAATGTAGAACGCTAGAACAATATAGATACATCCTCACAAGAATGACGATGGTGGAATAGCAAAAATCACCTTTAAAGCTTCAACTAGCTAAAGAGCGACAACCATCTTACCACAAACCAAGTGAGCTATGGTCTCATAGCCCTTAAGTTCTACTACCTTGGAAATGTTATATTGATGAGTGTCATTTATGGCACTCATTTAGCTTCTTTTAGGATGATTTTTCATTATTTTTACATCTCTTTTATCTCCTTTTCTCTAATTTTACTTGTATTTTCTCTATTTTGCATTTTCTTTAGTTGCTTTCTTACTTTCTTGCTTTTCTTAGTCTATTTTGCATTTTCTTCTTTACTTGTTTGCTCTTCTTTAATTATAGGAAGTTGGCGATGTTCGAGAGCCTCAAGTGCATTCTTCTCGAGTTTTCAAGCCAAAGAGATGTCCCGGTTTCTCCATTTGAAGCCAAAAAGCAAAGGAGTCCAAGAGCATGTTCTTCAAGGTTGCGCCCTCATACTGTGTGGGCATGAAAGAGTGGTTTCGAACCCACCAAAAGAGCTCTTAGTTACTGCCTATTTCATCGGGGCTCATCTGGAGCTCACGGAGTCATCTTCGAGCGCACAAGAGGACATGCCCTGCTCCCATGGCGCGGCCGCGCGCGAGCTAGGAGAGGCCGTGCACTCTCTCTTCCCTGTTTCCATACCCATTTTGTTGCCGCCGCGCAATGGAGTGAGAGGCCGCGCCTTTTGAGGTCTCTTTTGGACGTCTAACTA
Source organism: Chenopodium album (assembly GCF_948465745.1). Classification (NCBI taxonomy): domain Eukaryota; kingdom Viridiplantae; phylum Streptophyta; class Magnoliopsida; order Caryophyllales; family Amaranthaceae; genus Chenopodium; species Chenopodium album. The sequence continues at coordinate 30,895,559 of NC_137847.1, forward strand.
ACTTCTTTTTAGTTAGCTTTACTATATATAGATTTCCTTCATTTCTAGAGAGATGAGGACATAGAAGTTTTAAACATAATTTTGATCATAATTTTAGCTTAGTTGAAAGTTTATCTCTTTAGTTTTAGGGTTAGTTTAGGAGTTGATTTAGAAAGAAAAAGTGAGAGATTTCAATGGTGATTTGAGAGATTGATGATACAAGATACAAGGGTGATAATTGTGTTGAAGATCTTCTCTATTATAAATGAGCATTTTTAACTCTATATCATCTTATTGTTTTGTTTAGATTCTTGTTCGTTTGGTTTGATTTTGATGTTTGATCTTCATTAGTGTAATTGTTCTTCATATTTTATTGATTCTTGATTTCTTAATTTTTTGTTGATTAGATGAAGATTTTTGAGTAGTTGTTTAGCTAGGAATTGGGTGAAAATTGTATGATTGATTGATTGTGATTAATTTGGGAATTGTGTTGATTGATTGTTGAAATTAAAGTGATTAATGTAAGTTTGCATGTGTGTAATTCGATTAGGCCTTGAGAATTATGCTAGATTGCATTGTAATTGCTAATGACACGACCAATTGATTTAGGAATTGCAATTATCGATTGGTTTAGATTGTGATTCTCTTAGTTTGTTATTCGTAGAGACATCTAGCTTAACGATTAGGAGATAGCTCTTTGATTCCAATTGATTGCTCTTATCATTAGTATTCACAACCTTTGATTGGCATGTTTGTCCCAAGTTGTTGTAATTATCATGATTACTTGTTGATCCCCATTCCTATGTTTATTTATTTGGTTGTTTGTTTGTTAGTTGTTAGTGTTCTCTCTTAACTTTCGACTTCGACCTAGCTTAGGCGCATAATTGAGAGCACTTGAACATAACCGTTCCTTTGGGTTCGACCCTTGACTTTCCTCTATACTTGTATTTAGGTTTGTTAAGTGTTTATAAATTTAGTATTACTTAGGGAGGATTAGTCAACGACCTAGTCTTTTCCCCACGTCATATATTTGTGAACCAACCCCGACATCCAAGTTCATGAAAACCTCTAACAACTAGGAAAGAGGGTATTCTAGGTGTTAAAGCCCAATTATGCCCATGTTTGAAACAAAACATTTTGAGACTTTGCCTTGAATACCATGGAAAGATACTATACACACAAATATTCATAAAAACAACAATACTCATGAATGCATATACAATAGTGCAAGAAGAAAGCATGATCAATCAAATCTACATATACCAAAAGTCAACTCAATAAGGCACTCATGGCCATCCAAACATAGAAAACCAATCTCAATAATAGACTTTGGCAAGTAAGGGAGAAATAAATCAAGCAATCAAGACACTATGGATTTAGAAACCACAAAGAGATATAGATAACCCCCCCCCCCCCCCAAAGCTAGCGAATAGGTACTCCCCCAAGATAGAATGGACCATTGTCCTCAATGCTCAAAATAAAGGCACAAAGGGAGGGAGGGGAAGAAAGAAACCACATCACACAACATATCATAATTCATTCAATCCACATGCATTTAAGAAAGCAAATATAAGATGAGGGAAGAAGGAAAGAGTGAACCAAATGTGTGAGGTGGGTGTTGAAATCCGCAATTGAGCACATTGTCCACATTTTTATCTAATTCCTCGTCTTTGGTGCTTTTTCCAAATGCAAGAAATCATTGGTGTCGTGCTCAATCTAAAATCCTTGCACATGAGTATATGCATCAAGTACCTATACACATAGACAAGAGAATAAAAAAAAATGAGAAATGTAAAAGAAAGGAAAAAGAAAGCAATAAAACACGGGTTACTTCCCGAGAAAGGCTTGCTTAACGTCCAAGCATGACCAATCTAGTAAATAACCCGACAAAAACGCAAAAGCTTGTCATATGCACCGGCAAACATATCAAGAAATAGAGCATACGCGATGCTCATATGACAAGCGAGCATAAAGTATAAGGAGACTTTATGCTTGAGAGAAAGGGGGAAAAGAAAAGGTAAAGAATTCAAAGAAAAATCAAGAAAATAAGAAGAAAAGGTAGTAGAAGAAAAAGAAAGATAGGGAGGCAAACTCTCCTCACAAAAATCTTTATGGTTGACACTATAACTCTTTTCCTCGTCAACAACGAAAGAGTTGGGGGCTTCGGAAGAATGAATAGGAAGAGGATCCCTAAGAGGTTCTTTGAGAAAAGAAGGGAAGAACATAGGATAGTAGGGGATATGGTTAAACCTTTGGGAGAAAGGTGTATGAGAAAGGGGAAAAGGGGTAGCTACTTCCTCACCACAAGGTCTCACATCACTAATGAGGGCATGGAAATCAATCATGGAATCCTCATATGAAGAACCCTCACGATCTACATCTCCCTCAAGCTCAAAAACTCCAAAGGATTCAACCTCAACCTCATCTTCACCACCTTGAACAACATCTCCTATAAATTTCTCAAGGCCTACCATCTCAAAATCAAGAGTGAATAGGGGCAAATTTCTCTCAAACTCATCTCTTTCTAATGAAGCCTAATCAATGAACTCATTCAAAAGGTTATGGGCTTTCGTTTGAAACTCAAGAAATATTTGGGCCATAATCTCAAATGAGTCCAAATCATCATGGATAGACGAGTCAAAAGCTTGCTCATTGGAATCATCTAGGGGACTAAGAGGCACACCATAAAAATTCAAGTAAAAATCGGATGAAATATGAGAAAGAACATGCACTTCATCATCATTAGAATGTACCTCATTACAATGAACTATAGAAGGAGGGGAGTTGAAATCATGAATTACATGGTCACTATGGGGAGCATCAAGCATATCATAGGAATTCATATTAGACAAATCATGACAATTAGCATCAACATTAAAATCATGAGAATCCCGAACATAAGTTTCATGATTGGCCCTCTCCCAATCATAATTATCCCTAACTAACCATGAATAGAAATCCCAAGCTTCATCCGAAGACATAGCTTGAAATCAACCATTTAACATATTGTCAACCACTCCTCTAAAATACTCATTTAATCCCAAATTAATGATTTCACAATAATCACCCTTGGTAAAACCTTTAACACCGTCTAGGAAACCCTCAAGTATATTGAAATATACCCAAAACGGTTCATTATCAAATTAAGGCATAGAAATATAAGCCATTTATTTTTCAACAAAAAGAAAACAAACAAAATAAAAATAAAAAGAAAACTATAAACAAAGGACTAGTCTCAATAAGATAACACAACGGTAATGGAAGCCATTCCATGGCAACGGCGCCAATTTGACAAGGGAATAAACGCGTCGTCAAATGCCTATCCCTAGATCAAATACAATTTATATAACCTAAACAAACCTAATACAAGTATAAGGCAAGCATAGGGGTCGAACCACAAGGAACGAATAAACACCACCAAAATGTTATCAACAATTAAGCTAGTCCGGAATAATAGGGGATATATAAACTAAAGTCTAAAAATGCTAAAACAAGAAATAAAGCACTAAGGGAAATGGTTTAGGTATAGCATTCACTCAAAAATAAACAAAGGCTCAAACATAAACAAAGGCATAGAAGTTGAATTAATCATGAACTAAACATACTTGAATATCGATATAAGGGGTCCAATCTAGCCACCTTTCGGGGTCAATTGGCTTCTCCTAACATAGCCTCTATGTTCTCACATTAGAACCATATATTGGGAGGTGCAATCAAGTAACAATCGATAGACAAATGAATCTTGCTAGGTCCGCCATCGCATTATCAAACAATAATTCACCCCCAGTCAACCAACAACATGCATTTTGCAAGAAGATCAAAGAATAATCAAGCATATAAAGACTTTAATCACAACAAATCAACTCCAAACCCTAAATCATGCTCAAGATCCAACTACACTACAACCATCCCCTTAATGGGAAAATTACTCACTAATCATGCCAACAACAAGATTAATTAACAAATAACCAAGAATCAACTTGATTAACAAGCAATACTAACAACTAAAATAATAATAAAATGAAAGCAAATAAAATAGGGGAGAAAAAGTTAGAAATTCTCATTAATTGAAGGTGAATATCTACAAGCAAGATGATCAATCTTCCTCTTCAAGATCCAAGCTCAACAATGGTGAAACCCTCACTTTATCTCTGTAAACTACTCTAATCCTAAGCTAAACTCAGAGAGAGAAGCTCTCTTAAAACTAGAGAAAGAGATCTAATACTATCTAATTGATTCTCCGTACAAAACAAGCCTCGAGTATTTATAACGTCGCGAAATAAGCTGAACAGGGGCTCACCGCGCACAAAACTATGCGATCGCACAGTGGCCTGTGCGCCCGCGCTATTGTGGGTTGCGCGGCTTGCGCTTGGGTTGTGCGCCCGCGCATGGGTGTGTGCGCTCACGCACAGCCCGCGCAAAATTCTCTGCCTCAATTCTGTAATTCGCTTTCATCCGCGCGGGTTCTCACAAGGTTGCACGCCCGCACACTTTCGCGCGCCCACGCACATGGTGCGCGCCCTCCCACCTTACTTTATTAGATTCTTCTCTCATGCTTCCTTAGCTTCTTCTTTGCAATCCACGACTTCAAATACCTAAGCACAAACACCAAGGGAAGCAATAAGTTATAGGCAACGGTGCAAATACGCAATAAAGGCAAGCATTCAAGAACATATGCGACTTTATCCAAAACACATCGAGACATGTATGCACGCATTATTTGAACAAAACAACTATAAAACATCCTAAGACAAGCTAAAACAAAGCATAAACACCACCCTCATCAATGACTCTCATACTTTAGTTTGTGGTTGGGGTTTAATAAGTGATATTCCACTCATAATAAAACTTTGCAGATCATGACATCCAGCTTGTCATTGATTTCAAAAATGAGGTGATATCTCATATCTATTTGTTTGGATTTGTGATGTGACCCTGGCTCCTTTGTTTTTCCAAAGGTGGCCTTTTAGTCACAAGACAATTTGATCCAAACTTCCTCCTTAACTACTCTTACAATAGCTAAATATACAAATTTTGACATTAAGTATACGACAGCAATCTGCTTGAACTTTTCAAGCTTACTGTACTTCTCCATACAACCACAAAATGCATCTAGATCACCATATAAAGTCATCTTGCCTGTTTGGAAAACTTGCATCCGTATAACCTTTTGACAACTTGTTCACTATTGCCACCATATACTAGAAATATTCCTTTAGTGCTTCTCTAGTACTCAAGGATTTGTTCTTGGTAACTTTCAGTATGCTTATTCTGAACTTTCTTGAAAACTTGCTACACATGCACAAGTCATATGTAACATCTTGCTTTGTACATATCATGGCACGTATAATGGACCTTTTTGCAGAATCATAAGGCACCCTATCCATACAACTCAACTCTACTAGCTTTTGAAGGCACTTCTCTCTCTAAAAATCTAATTATATCCAATTTCTAATATAATTCTCTAATTATCTTCCTCTCTTAAAAGGAAGAAAATCTATATATAGTAAAACTAACAAAGGAGAAGTTAGTTAAACGTCTAAAAAGAACCCGTATAGGCGTGCCCTCTTCCCATATTGCGCGGCCGCGAAGAAATGGGTACGGAACAGGGGAGCAGGGGCTGCGCGCCCGCGCTAAGGTCGTGCACGGCCGTGCTTGGGGGCATGACAGCCCTCCCTCGTGCGTCCATTGATGCCTCTGTGCGCTCAACTTGATGAACATTGGGGGTGGCAGTTTCTAAATGCTCCCACGGTGGGTTCAACACCACTTTTGATTCCCACTCAGCATGAGAGCGCGGCCTTGAAGAGTTGAAGCTTGCACACCTCAACTCTTGAGCTTCAAAGGGAGAGATCGACTTGCATCTTGAACTTATAAATCCCGAGAAAGAGCCATAGAGATCCTTGGACATCACCGTTCTCCTATAAACAAGGAAAAGCAAACAAACAAAAGAGAAAAAGCGAAATAAACTAAGAAATGCATGAAAATGGGAAAACAACTAAGGAAAGCACAAAATAGAGAAATAGAAGATAAAACTACAGAAAAAGAGATAAAAAAGCTATAAAAGTAACTAAAAATCATCCTAAAAGAGGATAGCTGAGTTCCATATATGACACTCATCAAATTCCCCCAAGCTAGACTTTTTCTTGTCCTCGAGCAAAACAAAAGCAAATAGGAATAGGATGAAAAACATATTCAAACAAGTAAAAGGAACGAAGAGGATAAGAATGTACACTGTAACTCACATTCGTAGGAATCAAGGTTGTGTTTAGTAAAATAAGCCCTTTAAACCCCAAAGTCGCCAATGAGGACGAGTAAGGTCTCGTAAGGGTAACTAAAGAGTTTGACCCATAACTCTTAAAGGTAAAATTGAGGCAAATCATAAAAAGGAAAATGAAATCAAAAAGAAAAAAGTAAAACCAAAGGCTTGAATCATATCTCCCTCCACCGACTTGTAACTCAACCAAAAAGATCAAAAGGTCTTGGAAAGGGTTGTAATGCAAGGGCGAAAATGGTGAAGGTAGGCTAAAATTTAAAATTTGGTGGTATAATGCGTGCCATTTATGGCACTCTTAGACTAGGTTTTCTTCTTATTTTTATACTCTTTTTTAGTCTTTTATTTCGTGTTTTTAGGGAATAATGCTTGATTTGTGTGTTTGTGTGTTAGTTTAGAGAAATGCGTGCTTTTAATGGTTTTCTTATTATTTTATTCATTTCTCGGCTATTTCTCTCGCTTCTCCGTTTCTTTGACTTGTTTTGTAGGTGTGTTGATTTTCCCGGGATTTAATTATCAAGGAGGAAGCTTGAGCGCATTCAAGGAGGTTGATGGAGCTAAGTTCGAGAATCCAAGCATGCAACTCAAGCAAACCAAGCTAGCTCCGCAAGCACAAGCACCGTGGAAGCAATGTTTTGGTTCGGAGTGTGCAAGTGCTTGAAGAATAAAAGGCTGCCCTCCTCGCGGGCATCGCCTCGAGTGCACCAATGATAGGGATGCTAAGGAGCGCAGAGATTGATCGAGCAAGCGAAGGAAACAAGTCCACGAGCACCAAGCAGGGGTGCGTGCGCGCGCGGATTGGTGCATGCGCGCAGACCCTGCTGTGCGCGCGCGCGGGCTGGGTGGTGTGAGCGCATAGATCTTCTGTGGCCTGCTGTGCGTGCGCACGGTCTGCCCTGTTTCCCCTCGCTCGTTTTATTATAAATTAGCCTTGTCATTTCTATTTTAGAGGATAATTTTTAGATTAGTTTTGGAGACTTTCTCTCTCATATCTTAGCTTAGGTTGAGAGTTTTTCTCTGGTTTTAGGGATAGTTTAAGAGTAGTTTTAGAGAGAGAAAGTGAGGGATTTCAATGGTGGTTTAAGAGATTAAAGATCCAATTGTGACAATTGTATTGAAGATCTTCTTAATCAATCAATGAGCATTTCTCACTCTATCTCATCTTTATTGCTTTGTTCAATTTCATGTTTGTTTGGTTTAATCTTGATGTTTGATTCTTAATAGTGTAATTGTTCTTGATATTTTGTTGATTCTTGATTTCCTAGTTGTTTGTTGATAGATAATGATTCTTGAGTGGTTGTTTGGCTAGGAATTGGGTGAAACTTGTATGATTGATTGATTGTGATTAATTTGGGAATTGTGTTGATTGATTGTTGAGATTAAAGTGATTAATGAAGGTTTGCATGTGTGTAATTTGATTAGGCCTTGAGAATTATGCTAGATTGCATTGTAATTGCTAATGACACGACCAATTGATTTAGGAATTGCAATTATCGATTGGTTTGGATTGTGATTCTCTTAGTTTGTTATTCATAGTGAACCCTAGCTTAACGATTAGGAGATAGCTCTTTGATTCCAATTGATAGCTCTTATCATTAGTCTTCACAACCTTTGGTTCGCATGATCTTCCCAAGTTGTTGAGATTATCATGATTGCTTGTTGATCCCCATTCCTAGTGTTTTATTTGTTTAATTGTTAGTTTGTTAGTTGTTACTATTCCTTCTTCACCTTCGACTTCGACCTAGCTTAGGCGCATAATTGAGAGTGCTTGAACATTACCGTTCCTTTGGGTTCGACCCTTGACTTACCTCTATACTCGTATTTAGGTTTGTTAAGTGTTTATAAATTTAGTTTGATTTAGGGAGGATTAGTAAACGACCTAGTTTTCCCCTAGTCAAAATGGCGTCGTTGCCGGGGAACGGTGTCTATGTTTGAGTGTTTTTGATTGCTTGAGTCTAGGTCTTTTTATATACCTTTTTTTTTTTTTTTGTTTGTTTTGTAAAAACAAATGGCATGTTTTTCTTTTCCTCAATAAGATGGTGAGTCTTTTAATGTCTACTTCCATAGACTTATAGGGTTTTTGATCTATAATTGTTGTAGTCTTTGGGAGGCTTGTGAGATTTGTTATTTTGGTTTGAATGAGCAAACTATGGATGAAATTGAAAGCATGCATAATGGTGAATTTAGAGCATTGTCAATAAATGATGCTTGGGATTCCTATGTTTGGTTTGCTAGGGATATCTATAATAGGAATAATCATGATTCTAATGTTATTGTGCAATGTGTTGATTCTTCTAATATTAACATGAATTCCCATGATTTGTCACATGATCCCATTAGGGAACCTAGAACAAATGATTTCAATTCTATTCCTTCTTTGGCTCATGATGATGAGGTACATACTTAAGTTGATGCTAATGGTGTGTTTCAATATTCTTCATTATTTACTATGCCATCTTGTGATGTGCTTTGTTCCCTTAATAATGAATCTTATATCCTTGATTGTTCCCCCACTCCCCAATGTGATGTATATGCTCATGATTTTCATGTTGATTCTTCCAATCTTGGTTATACATCTTCTTCTTTTGTTGAACCTCAACCTTATACACCTTTTGAATCTCTTATTGATATATTTGAGTCTCAAATTAGGCACATTGAGCTTGATAATGATCTTGGGCCTAGTAAGGAGATGATTCTTACATCTATGAGAGGTCAATTAGAGATAATGAAAAAGAATGAGGAGGCGTATTGAGGAGGAAAGAAGGAGAGGTGATGAGTTAGAAAGCCAATTGTTATCCTTGATGCTTGTATGTGAAAACCTCTAATCTAATGTGTGTGTTGAGGATGATGATGATGATTTTGAGCAACCATGAGAGTGTGAGGATCCTATTAGTGAGCATTTGAGTGATGGTAAAGGTGTTGAGGGTGAAGATAGTGTTGATTTTGAAAACCCCAACCCTCCTTCCAATCTTGAGGAGTCTCTTGTGCATGACTGTGATTCTTCTATCCATGAGTATTTGGATTCATTTGAGGTTATGACCAAAGAGTTCTTTGAGTGTCAAATGAAAACTCATAGCCTTTTGAGTGAGTTCATTAAGAATGCTTCATGGGAGAGAGATGAGTTTCAAATGAATTTGCATCCATTTATGCATGGTTTTGAGACTTTAGGCTTTGAGGATATTGAGAGAGTTGTTGTTCATAGTTATGATGGAGGGGATTATGTAGTTCCTCTTGGAAGTTGGATGTTTGAAGGAGATGGTGATCATGAGTGTTCTTCATTTCAGGATTCTATGATAAATTTCCATGCTCTTATTGGTGATTTGAGGCATGGTGGTGAGAAAGAGCTCATTTGTGAGACCATTGCTCCTATCCCCTCCTCTCATGCCCCTTTTTCAAGAAATTTCAACCATATCCCCTACACTCCTATGTCTCTCCCTTCTTTTGTCAATAAGCCTATTGGGGACCCTCTAGTCTATGATGTTTTACATGTCCCTCATTCGTCCCCTATTGAGGAAAAGGGTGACTTTGCCACCCAAAAACATTTTGAGGAGAGTTTGCCTTCTTCTTCTTCTTCTTCTTCTTCTTCTTCTTTTTCTTCTTCTTATTTTGTCAAATTTGCTTTTGATTTTCATCTTTTTCTTTGCATCTCTCTCCTCACGGGTGTGCACTAAGCTTGTTGCACATCCTCTTTCCGTCATTTGCCTACCTTCTATCTTATGAAATGTGTAGTAGTGCATTTGACAAGCTCTTGCGTACGTTGCAATATTATTTTCTAGAGCGGTCAAGCTTGGACCTTAAACAAGCCTTTCTCGGGAAGTAACCCGTGGTTTATTGCTTTCATTTTCTTTTCTTTTTAGAATAGATTTTCTCTCATGGAAATATTTGTGTGCCTTTTGCTAGGTACACGACTTGATATACTTTGGTGCATTGGTTTGGATCAAGATTCAAGGAACTATGATTCAACATTTGCTAGCATAAGGAAGACAAGATTCAATTAAAGAGAAAATCGGGTTTGAAAGGTTCAATTGGGTCATTTGCGGGTATTTACACCCATCTAACATCCGGTAATATCTTTCCTTGCTATTTCTCTAATGGTTGATGCTTTGTTGGACATGTGTTGGAATTGTTGGATTAATCTCTTTGTTCTCCCCTCCCATGATATCTATGATTTATGTTTGAGCATGTTGTCTCATTCAAGCTTGGGGGAGGGTATTCTATCATGTTTGGTGGGATTTTGATTCATATATGCCATGCACAATTGTATATGCATTTCCATGTTCTTTTATTCTGAAAAACTCCAAAAAGATTTTTGTTTCTATCAAGGCAAATTTGCAATGTGTCTTTGTTTTGTTCTTGCTTTGGACATAATACGTTTGGACTTGTATATTTGAATGCTTCTCTTCTTAAATGGTAACGGTGTGCACGGTTTGAGAGTATCTTTGGTTGATTCTAGGATAGAGTATGCTAAGGCAGTCGTTTAAAGAACTATTGGGACCTTGACGCCGAATTCTTTTGTTTTTGAAAACTCGCAATTGTTCCCCTTTGGTGAATTTGAAGCTTTTAGTGAGTTTTTGCCACATCCTTGTGTGGTTTCATTGTTTTTCAAGCCTTCTCCAATTTCTTGCATGAGCGACATGGATCCTTGACTATTGCGGACCTAATCTTGAATCTTGACCCATAATTCTCAAACACGAGACCGAACCATCTAGGGAGGACAAAGGCATCTTTTCGGGGTGGTAATTTTTCTTTTCTAGGTTAATTTTCTTTATTTTTAGTTCTTGGGTACACATTTGCCTACTTGCTCACCATTTGAGCCTTTTTCCCTTCTTTTCAAGCCACATCTTTAGAACTTTGGGCCTTTTGTTTCTTTTTGTTCCATTTTTGGTTTTTGTGAAGCAAATGCTCTTGTTCTTGGAGATTGTAATATATGAGTTTGGATATTGGTTCTTATATGTAAGCAAGCTTGTGTTTTGTATATCTTGTGAATAATGGCACATGAATAAATGAAAGCAAAAGCCGTCCATAGTTAAAAGAGGCAAGGACATTAAATATGGTTAATAATAATATTTGAATCAATGAGAATAAGCAAAGCAAATTCAAAGAGCTTTGGAAAAATTTAAAAAAAAAAAAAAAGAAGTAAAAATGAAAAAGTTCAAAAACATTTTGATGTAAACGTTACTCCCTATTTTAAGCATTGAGGACAATGCTTCGTTCAAGCTTGGGGGAAAGCGTCTTACGCTTTTTGTATATATGATTGTGGTTATAGCTTTGAATAAGCTTGGGGGTGTTAGTTTGTTTTTGTTTGGTGATCTCTTTGTTTTGGTGTTAAGATTTGGCTTATCTTTGCTTCACAACTTAGGTGTACCACCAAATTCTAAATTTTTAGCCTACCCTCACCCTTTTGCCCTTACATTACAACCTTTGGGAAAGACCTTTTGACCTAGTGGTTGAGTCATATACCGAGGGAGGGCATTATGAGTTTAAGCCTAAGGAGAGGGGATGCAAATTCAAGATGTCGAGAAAACCTCAAATCTATTGTTTTTCCGGTTCCTTCGAGGAACTATAAAGATGCTTGCTAAAGGAAGATTTGAAGCCAATTGGAAAAATATGCTAAAATTGTTTTTAGATGAAAGTGAATTGCGTTTTGGTAGTTCTCTATACTCAGCATATCCTATGTATCAATCAACCTTGGATATCTTGAAACGTGCATTTCCTTACTTGTTTAAGAAGAATTGCATCCATTTATGCTTTTTCATTTGCAAAAGTCCTCTCATGAACATTTGTTTTCTTTCCTTTTCTTTTTGCTTCCTTTTCGTGCTTTGCCTTGTTTGTTTGGTTTGTGAGAGTTATGGGTTAATAACTTAGGAAACCCTTACGAGAGCATTACTCGTCCTCTAGGGCGATTTAGGGGTTTAAATGGCTTGTCTATAGTTGCTAAAATTGACCGTGATTCCTACGAAAGTGAGTTAGTGTATATTCCCATCCTCTCTCTTTCTTGTTTCTTTCTTTGCTTGAATAATTTCATCATTTTTCCTTGGGTTGGATTTTGTTTTGCTCGAGGACGAGCAAAAGTTTAGCTTGGGGGAATTTGATGCGTGCCATTTATGGCACTCTTAGGATAGGTTTTCTTCTTATTTTTATACTCGTTTTTAGTCTTTTATTTCGTGTTTTTAGGGAATAATGCTTGATTTGTGTGTTTGTGTGTTAGTTTAGAGAAATGCGTGCTTTTAATGGTTTTCTTATTATTTTATTCATTTCTCGGCTATTTCTCTCGCTTCTCCGTTTCTTTGACTTGTTTTGTAGGTGTGTCGAGTTTCCCGGGATTTAATTATCAAGGAGGAAGCATGAGCGCATTCAAGGAGGTTGATGGAGCTAAGTACGAGAATCAAAGCATGCAACTCAAGCAAACCAAGCTAGCTCCGTCACCACAAGCACCTTGGAAGCAATGTTTTGGTTCGGAGTGTGCAAGTGCTTGAAGAATAAAAGGCTGCCCTCCTCGCGGACATCGCCTCGAGTGCACCAATGATAAGGATGCTCGGGAGCGCAGAGATTGATCGGGCAAGCGAAGGAAGCAAGTCCACGAGCACCAAGCAGGGGTGCGCGCGCGGATGGTGGTGCGCGCGCGCGGAATTGTGCGTGCGCGCAGACCCTGCAATGCGCGCGTGCGGCCTGGGTTGTGTGAGCGCACAGATCTTCTGTGGCCTGCTGTGCGTGCGCACGGAAAGGTGGTGCGTGCGCATGGTCTGCCCTGTTTCCCCTCGCTCGTTTTATTATAAATTAGCCTTGTCATTTCTATTTTAGAGGACAATTTTTAGATTAGTTTTGGAGACTTTCTCTCTCATGTCTTAGCTTAGGTTGAAAGTTTCTCTCTCTAGTTTTAGGGATAGTTTAGGAGTAGTTTTACAGAGAGAAAGTGAGGGATTTCAATGGTGGTTTAAGAGATTGAAGATTCAATGGTGACAATTGTATTGAAGATCTTCTTAATCAATCAATGAGCATTTCTCACTCTATCTCATCTTTATTGCTTTGTTCAATTTCATTTTTGTTTGGTTTAATCTTGATGTTTGATTCTTAATAGTGTAATTGTTCTTGATATTTGATTAGGAGATAGGTCTTTGATTCCAATTGATAGCTCTTATCATTAGTCTTCACAACCTTTGATTCGCATGATCTTCCCAAGTTTTTGCAATTATCATGATTGCTTGTTGATCCCGATTCCTAGTGTTTTATTTGTTTGATTGTTAGTTTGTTAGTTGTTACTATTCCTTCTTCACCTTCGACTTCGACCTAGCTTAGGCGCATAATTGAGAGTGCTTGAACATTACCGTTCCTTTGGGTTCGACCCTTGACTTACCTCTATACTCGTATTGAGGTTTGTTAAGTGTTTATAAATTTAGTTTGACTTAGGGAGGATTAGTAAACGACCTAGTTTTCCCCTAGTCATGGAATACCTGAATTGTGGAGCAAAGATTGGCCAAATCTCAACACCAAAACCAAGTAATCACCAAACAAAAATAACAACACCCCCAAGCTTATTCAAAGCCATAATCACAAACATATGTATAAAAGTCTAATAACACTTCCCCCTAAGCTTAAACCTAGCATTGTCCTCAATGCTCATAATAGGGAGTAAAAGGCTTACATCAAAATATTTTTGTACTTTTTCAATTTTCACATTTTTTTCTTTTGCCAAAGCAATTGCATGTATAACTATGGACTGGCTTTTTCAACTTTAGATTTGCCTTTATTCACAAGATATACTCAATACAAACTTTCTTACATTATAAAAACCAAATAATCAATCTCATCCATCAAATACTCCAACAATAAGGACCAAATGCTTCACAAAAACCAAGGATGGAAACAAGAATGAAACAAAAGGCTCAAAAGCTAGAGAAATGGCTTGAAAAGAAAGGTACATGGCTCAAATGGTTAGCAAGAAGGCAAATGTAAACCCAAAATAATGAAATGAAGACTATCGTAGAAAAGTAAAAATCGCCACCCCGAAAAGATGTCTTTGTTCTTCCTAAATGGTTCGGTCGCGATCTCGGAAGATAAGAGTCAAATTCTAGATAAGGCAAGTAATAGTCAAGGATCCATGTGCCTCTCATTCAAGAAATGTTGAAAGCAAGAGGAATATAAACCTCACACGGTTGTAGCAAAAACTCACTATTAGTTTCACATCCACTATAGGGAGCAACTCCTTCTTACCATAAATAAGTAGAATCCGGCTACAAGGTCCCAAAAGGTCTAAATCATTACCTTAGCATACCCTATCCTAGAATCAACCAAGAATACTCTCAAAACATACACACCGATACTACATAGGAAATTATTCATTCAAAATCAAAAGCTCGGATGGTATTATGTCCAATTCAAAGGCAAAACATCAAAAGAAATTGAAAATAATGCCTCAAAATTTATTTTTTATTTTTTTTATTGAGAAATTTGAAAGCAAAAGCAAAAATAAGAGAAGGAAAAGAAAAGGAATAGAGAAAGAAAGGCGAAAAGATGCATGCTAGACTGTTAAAACCCGATCGACAAACAAGTGGTCATTCGACAACATCGTCAATTACCCCAAACACCCTATGGTGTTAAAAAGAAAACATCCTCAAACCATTCAACTCATCCTAGACTTATCCTAATCAAAGCAATCAAGAAAGAAAAAGGAAAGATAAGAAATAGAAAGATCTCACCGGGTAGTCCAAGCAATGCTAATATAAAGAAACAAGGAGAAGTCTAAACCATCACGATGCTTTAAGAAGAAAAAACAAGAATTAAACGCCATGTGAGAAATGAAAAGACTATATAAAAAGAAAATTGTCAGTAACTTCCACGCAAAATCAGAATAAAACTAAGCTAAATAAAAAATGATCATGGAACCAGAGATACAAAATGAAAGGCATTAACGATACTCATCAATCTAGAAAATCAATCAACATCAGTAAAACATCTATCAAAAACAAACCAACAACACAACATCATCGACAGAAAGAAACTCAAAATCATAGCCGCAGTGAACCACAAAAGCAAAGGAAAAACCAATGAAGCATACCCAATCATAAAAATAGTCCCCCAAGCTTATAATGAGCTACCCCCCAAGCTAAAATCCTAACATCAAGTAGGCATAAGAAACAATATCTATGCAAAGCAAGCAAATAAGGGGGTAGATAACATGGTATCACTCAGCGCTATGGCAAGGCGCAGAATGGATACTCCCCTCACCAATCTCATAAAACACTCGACTTAATACGTCATCCACCTCCATGGGTCCCTTACACCTCAACCTACTCTCTCTTCTTGCCTTATCCATAGAAAAATGATGGGACTAATCATCTAGAGTCGGCTCACCCGAAAGTCCCCATCTACCAAAAATCTTGGGATTAGGGAAAGGGTTAGAGTTAGCCGGGTCATAGGCAAAATTACATCCCCCGGGCCTCTTTTAGTCATAAGTGGTTGGGGTGGTCCCACGAATAGCATTAGGGGGCACGTGAGGCCCTTCCTAATATGGATAACACAAAGATGGCCCATGGTCCGGATCATAAGGAACCCATTGAAGTATGGGCTCAATGGGTTCCTTGTTGGACTAGGAGGTAGGGATAGTTCAAATATGGCTCAATTTCTCCTCTCCTAACATGCAAGTCATAAATTTACCTAGCATAGTAATCATAACCAAGTAAAAAATCATTTCCCAAAGGAGAAGCATTCAACACATTAGCAATGGAATCAATTTTAGCATGCAAACTAGGCAAATCAAATTGATAAGTAAAAGAAGAAGAAGAAGAAGAGATCATAGGAGTACCTTCCCAAGACATCGAAGGCAAATCAAGAGAGAGAGAATGAACAGGAGCATGGAGATTTAGGCGAAGGTTGGGCGGAGGAGTCCTCATTAGAGATGGGTCGATAGGCCACTTGTTAGGCCGCCAAGGGAGGGAGGTGTTCAAGCACCGGGCGGTAGCCTCCGGATGTGGAATCAGGCACTAATCGGTTATTCTTGATACATTCCAAATGTACATATCCTCCTTAGAAATCCGCTCCAAAAATTTTTATTGATCAAAGCATAGATGTTGAGGAGCTGGTATGGAGACTTCTCTGGGCAGTCTCGGATAGGCTCAAGGGACAAGATCATTTTCTCATACTTCTTGTTTAGCGAAAGAGTGATGATGGTGATCAATCCTCCCAATTGAATGCTCCTGGAGAGAAAGACACCGTCACGAATGTCTATAAAACGGTCGAGCAAGTGATTCCAAAGTCGATGACCTCGACATCCCCAAATGGTTTATCCGCCAACCATAGCCAACTTAACTCTTCTTTAGAGATGGCGCCAAGTCATTCCTTTGAGAAGAAAGCATAGGTAAGCAACCTATTGAAATACCTCAAAGCCGGATGAATAATTAAAGCCACTTTCGAATATTGAGGCCGATAAGTTCCTTCCACTGATATATGTCTCCACCACCGATCCTCCTTGCACCCATGATCCCGTGGTAAGTCCTCAAAGGCCGGGTAGATGTAGTCTGTTTCTTCCAATGGTGCGAGGAACTTGAATATTTCGTTGAGGAAAGAAAGCGGAACCTAATGGTCACTATTGAACATTTGGAACGTTAGGGTGCGGGCGGTTCCATCACCTTCTTCCTCCTCATATACCTCAAGAGAAGAAAGAAACTCAAAGGTAAGACGGGCATAAGTTGGTGCATTAAGACCTATGAAGTCTTCCAATCCCAAATTTTGAGCAAACCGCCTTACATCTTCATCAATCCATAACTTCGTTGTTGTTGAGGGATCATAAATATTGTTGAAAGGATCTTCCGAGAAGAAAGACGAATGAAGTTTTCCCAATGTTTATGCTTTGTGAACTCTATACCATATGTCTCGCTCACATTGGAAGGAGGTGGCATACAACTTCCCTAAAAGTAGAGCCACGTGCCCTCTTGGGTTGGCGAAGCACTGCCATCTACAACACAAGCAAACAAGAGCTAGGTTCTAAAGCATGAAAGGAATGGTGCTCAAATATGTTGCATTAGCAAGAGTTAATGAATCCAACAACCAACATTGAAAATAGAATGAGTAAGTTGACACACAACAAGTATAGAAGCACATTCAATCAACAACATTGGTAAAATCATGAACCATCAATTATTAACAAGGAGCAACAACATTCCAAACAAACATCCATGACTATATTCAAATGAGACGACCAACAATGGTGGTATCAAAATTGTAGTTCAATCAAGCAAAATTATGGCAACATAAATTCATATAAGCATCAATAATAATCATCAATACAAAACTTGGGGTCATGAAATAAGAAAAGTATAGAGACTATTAGAGCATGAACCAAGACATTCAAATTTAACATGAAAATTCAAGGTGAGAAATTTATCATGAAAATCAAGAGAAACAAAGAATTCATACCTTGAATGAGTGGAAAATTTAAATGAAATGGAGCAAAGTGCATAACTACAAGCTTTTAATCTAAACTCGCAAGTTTTAAAACCCTAATCAATAATACCCAAATTCCCAACTTTTGGAGAGAGAAAATCAATTAGAAAGCATAAAATTGGGGATTTTGAGTAATTATTAACTAATTAAAATGAATAATGATGATTCTGTGATGAAATATAATAGCAATAATAATGAGATTGCTTGAGCACAACAATAGAAGATGAAATAAAATAGATGAAGAATAAGAGAGAAATGAGAGGGGTGCGCTTAAGAATGCACGCAGCAGCACATGCGCGCCCGTGCAGGCAACCTGCGCACCCGTGCAGGGCTCGTGCGCGCCCGAGTAAATATGGGTTGCGCTAGCTCCGGCCTTCTTCGTGCGCGCGATGGTGGACGCAACAAATTATGCTCATGATGAACACGAACCATGGCAGTTTCTAAACCCCTTGACAGTGGATTCAACAACCAAATTTCATGAACTCACCATATTGAACCACCAAAACTCAAGTTTTACTCATGACTCCAAATAAGCACAAAAACACTCCATCCTCAAAATTGGTACCACGATTGTTGGCAATCAAACTTCCATCATATCAAAACTACCTAAAATCATAACAAAGAAAGAAATCAAATAGACCACAAACATCAAAGAAGAAAAATAAAATAAAAGGAAAATGAAAAGAAGGTTAGAAAGTCGTGTTGCCTCCCGAGAAGAGCTTGTTTAACGTCATTAGCTTGACGTTCTCCACCCCTTTTAAGGTGGATCATAGAGAGTCATCTGATGAATGAGGCCAACGAAAACAGCATCGAAATAGTGCTTGAGTCTATGGCCATTGACCTTGAAAGATCTTAAGGAATTCGAATGAGCGATTTCAACAACACCATTAGAGAAAAATTCTTGAACTATGAAAGGACCACTTCAATGAGACATAAGATTTCCGAGAAATAACCTCATCCTTGAATTCTAGAGAAGCACCTTATCACCAACATTGAACTCTTTCTTCTTAATAAGCTTGTCAAGCTCTTCCTTAGATCGGGATTTGTAAATACTAGCACCATCATAAGCATCCAAACAAAGTTCTTCCAACTCATGAAGATCAAGCCAACGTTGTTCTCCCGCACTAGCCAAATCGAAATTGATCCTCTTAATAGCCCAATGTGTGCGGTGCTCAAACTCAACCAGGGGATGACAAGACTTCCCATTAACCAAGCGGTAAGGGGTAGTGCCAATAGGAGTTTTTAAAAGCCGTTCTATATGCCCACAAGGCATCATCAAGATTATCCGACCAATCCTTCCTATTTCTTGCAACCGTCTTCTCAAGAATTACCTTGATTTGATGATTAGATACCTCAACTTGTGCATTAGTTTGAGGATGATATGGGAGGCCAAAACGTTGATTAAATCCATGCTTCCTCAACATTCTTTGAAAGGCATTGTGCACAAAATGAGAACCACTATCACTTATCACCGCCTTTAGGACACTAAATCTTGGGAAAATAATATTCTTGAACATCTTCATTACTACCTTGTGATCATTTGTTGGGAAGGCAATAGCCTCAACCCAATTTGACACATAGTCAACCGCAACAAGGATATATTGGTTCCCATAAGATGAAGGAAAAGGACCCATAAAGTTAATTCCCCAAACATCAAAGACCTCTAGTTCAAGAATGGGTTGTTGAGGTATCTCATTTCTCTTTCAGATGTTCCCGATTCTTTGACATCGATCACATGTCGTGACAATTTCCCATGTATCCTTGAAAAGATGTGGTCACCATAACCACATTGAAAAATTTTGGAGGCGGTTTTGGGGACACCCATATGACCACCACTAGGATCCAAGTGGCACATCTTCAATACACTTGGAACCTCTTCATTTGGCACACAACGACGAAGCAAACCATCAATTCCCCATTTGTACAATATGGGGTCATCCCACAAGTAATGTCTAGCCTCCCTCTTGAGCTTCTTCTTCCGATTCTTAGAGAATGAAGGTGAAAACTCCCCACATGCAATATAGTTGACCAAATCGGCAAATCATGTGACTTCCTTCACATCAATAGCATACAAGGAATCATCTAGCATTCTATCCTCAATGGAAGACCTATCATCTTGGACTTAGAAATCCTTAAGACGAGATAAATCATCTGCTACAACATTTTCCGCTCCCTTCTTATCTCTAATTTCAAGATCAAAAGTTTAAAAGTTTAAGCACCCAACGGATCAATCGAGGCTTTGATTCCTTTTTGCCCGATAGATACTTATGAGCCGCATGATCCGTGAAAAAAATGGTTTTGGAACCCAACAAGTAACAACGGAATTTCTCAAAGGCATGGACAATT
Organism: Chenopodium album; assembly: GCF_948465745.1. NCBI lineage: Eukaryota > Viridiplantae > Streptophyta > Magnoliopsida > Caryophyllales > Amaranthaceae > Chenopodium > Chenopodium album. Next base: position 30,915,594 of record NC_137847.1, read on the forward strand.
GCCAAAAATTCCATCTCGGTTGTCGTGTAATTCCGTTGAGCACCATTGAGGGTCTTCGACATGTAGTAGATGACATGAAGCTTCTTATCCACCCTTTGACCTAGAACTCCCCCAATGGTCGTGTCACTAGCATTGTACATCAACTCGAAAAGTAAATCCCATCTCGGGGCTTGGACAATGGGAGTAGAATTCAAGGCTTTTTTAAACTTGTTAAAAGCTTCCAAGCATTTATCAACGAATATAAACTCGATATCTTTTTGAAGATCATAGAGAGGTTTTGCAATAAGAGAAAAATCCTTGATAACTCTTTTATGGAACCCGGCATGCCCTAAGAAAGATCTCAAACCATTCACATTAACCGGAGGTGGAAGCTTTTCAATCACTTCAATCTTCGCTTTGTCCACCTCTATGCCTTTGTGAGAGATCTTGCGACCAAGGATAATGCCTTCCTCAACAATGAAATGACATTTCTCCCAATGCAAAACCAAATTCACTTTCTCACATCTAGCCAAACACTTCTCAATATTCTCAAGACAAGCTTCAAATGAAACACCTCCATTTCCTCTTCCAACATGTCTCCAACTATGCTTATTATACATCGTTGGAAAGTGGCAGGGGTGTTGCAAAGCCCAAATGGCATTCTCCTATAGGCAAAAGTTCCATAATGGACAAGTAAAAGTTTTTTTCTCTTGGTCATCCGGGTGAATAGAAATTTGGAAAAACCCGGAATATCCATAAAGAAAACAATAATACTTGTGCCTTGTTAGTCTTTCAAGCATTTGGTCAATGAAGGGAAAGGGAAAATGATCCTTTTTGGTGGATGTGTTTAGACGTCGATTGTGTATACACATCCGCCATCCCATGATCGTCCTTGTAGGAATGAGCTCACCTCTCTCATTCTCTACAATGGTCATGCCTCCTTTCTTTGGGACAACGTAGACCGGGGAAACCCATCTAGAGCTAGAGATGGGGAATATGATTCCTGCATCCAATAGCTTAGTGATTTCCTTCTTAACTACCTCCCCTATTTAAGGGTGTAGCTTCCGTTGCCTTTCAATTCTAGGCGAGGCGGCGTCCTCAAGAGTGATATGGTGTATACATAAAGCCGGGCTTATACCTTTAAGGTCATTAATTGTATAACCCAAAGCACCTTGGTGCTTTCTCAAAACACCAATCAACTCTTGAGCTTGACTCTCACTCAAGGAGGAGCTAATAATAACAGGAAAAGTAGAATCGGGGCCCAAGAATTCATACCTAAGATGTGATGGTAGAGGTTTGAGCTCTACCATGGGGATACCTTTACCTTCCTTAGTTGAGGTTGCTTGCAATGCATCTTGACTTGAGATTCCCATGCAAATATGATCATCACTCTCTTCCATGCTCTCTTCAATGATTCTCTCAAAGAATGTCATTTCTTTGCCATGCTCACCTATCTTTTCCTTATTCAACAAAACACACTCAAGTGGATCATTAGATGTGAGCAAGCGCTCATGCATGGAATTCACAATATTATCTAAGATTTCAACTCTCATGCAATTTTCAAGTGAAGAAGAAGAATATTTCATGCTTTCATTCAAATTAAATTCAATGACCACTTCTCCAACTTTGAGAGAAATCTTAGCACTTTTAACATCAATCATGGCACCCGAGGTAGCAAGAAAAGGTCTACCAAGTATGATAGGAATGTTGACATCCTCATCCATTTCAAGAACCACAAAATCAACCGGAATCAGAAACTTCCCTACCCTCAAAGGAACATCCTCTACCTTACCTTTTGGAAACTTAATCGATCTATCGGCTAATTGTAAGGTAATGTTGGTAGGCAAAAGTTCCCCTAACTCAAGTCTTTGATAAACTGAATATGGCATAAGGCTAACACTAGCTCCTATTTCACACAAGGCATTATCAATTTGCAACTTATAGATAGCACAGGGGATAGAAAAGTTTCCGGGGTCCTTCAACTTTGGTGGCATCGTATTCATAATGATTGCACTACAATTCTTGGTCAAACTAACTGTTTCCTCCACATCACAAGTTCTTTTTCTACTCAAGATGTCCTTAATGAATTTTGCATAATTCGGCATTTGATTAATGACATCAGTAAATGGAAGGGTAAGATGAAGTTGCTTAAGGACCTCTATTAATTTGCCAAATTGTTCATAATTTGTGCTTATTGAACTTTAGGGGACATGGAAGTCTGGGTTTGACAACTTATCTTACTTTCTCTTTTTCTTTTTCAATTGATTTCTCACATATATCCTCAATGAAATAGCTTTTTCCTTCCTCATCCTCAACCAAAACTTCCTTAGGGCCTCACCGCCTTATTATCGAAAGCCTTGAATTAAAGATCGAGCTTCGGCGATCTTTCTATGATTATAGAACCTCCTCAACAATGCCGAAGTGACTTGGTCACAAGTTGTGAGAGAGTTAGGGGGTACCTCCTTTTCTAGCCATTCTAAACTTTCCCAATTAGAGAAAATGGAAACATCTTAAGTCGAATGTATTCTTAAGTTACTCCATTGGCTTTTATTGTATCACAATATTTCTCGAACTCTTTTAGATGTTCATGAGGACTCTCATACTTTTCACTTGAGAATTGTTTCCGCTCTATCAAGGTGTTCAAATTGGGCTTGATTTCGAAATTATTGGCTTGAGTAGTAGGAGATAGGATTCCACTTTGCGCCCTAAAGGCTTCGGGAGCTCCAAGACGACCCAAAGGTGTATTCTCTCTGATTTTGGGGGGTTGCACACTCTCAAAGTCAAAGGTTGAAAAAGGGTTGATTTCCGAACATGATGAAGAATTAGGACTTCCTACTTCTTTACTTGAAGGTGAGGAAGGTGGAGTATCTTCTTCTTCTCTCACTCCTTCTCTTGTAGGAGTATGGGAGTTTCTACTCCTTGCTCTCGCTTCTCTTCTTAGCAAGGACAAAGACCTCTTGAGCTCGGGATCGATGAGGACCAAAGACCTTGAGCGGGTTCGTCCTCTGTTCATACAACAAAAATAATAAAAATGTGAGCACTGACAAGTAAAAAGAGTAATAAAAACTAGAAAATAAAAGATAAGATAGTCTCAATAAAGTGATGAAATAGCAATGGAAGACGTCTCCACGGCAACGGCGCCAATTTGACAAGGGAATAAACACGTTGTTAAATTGCTTATCCCTAAATCAAATAAAATTTACACAACCTAAACAAACCCAATACGAATATAAGGCAAGCAAGGGGTCGAACCACAGGGAGGAGCTAAACACCGCGATCACTACTAATCAATTATGCTATCTCAGAACGGAGAACAAAATTATCTAAGAGATTAAAGCTAAGAGTGAAATGAACTAGAGGCAATATAAAGAGAACACAAAGGGAAATGGGTAGATGTAGGCTTTATTTGAACATACAATAACATGGAAACAAATCAACCGTGAACTAAACCTTCTTCAATATCGATATAAGGGATCCAATCTAGCCACCTATCGGGGTCAATTGGCTTCTCCTATAGCCTCTATGTTGTCACATTAGAACCATATTGGGAGGTGCAATCAAGTAAAAATCGATACAAATGAACTTAGCTAAGTCAGTTATCGCTTCATTTAGCATAAATTCACCCCCAACCAACTGACAACGTGCACTTTGCAAGAAGATCGAAGAACATCAAGCAAATAAAGACTTTAATCACAATCAACTTGAATTCCAGACCAAAAGCATGAACAAATTTCAACTACATCATCCCCACACCCTTTGCTAAAGAACTACTCACTATCCATAGCAATTGACAAGTCAATCATGAAATTAACAAGCAAAGGCATGATTAATAAGTAATTAACAAGGCAAAAGCAATCTAAAACAAAATCAAATAGCAAAATAAAGAGAAAAGAGTAAGGAAATGCTCATTCATTGAAGTTGGAGTTCTACGAAGAGGTTGATGAAGCTTCTTTATCAAAATCCAAGCTCAACAATGGACGGATCCACACTTTCTCTCTTAAAAATCCCAAAACTAAGGATGTTTCTCCCTCTAGATTAAGCTAAAAATAAGAAAATTAAGCTAATCTAATCTTATTACATTAAAAGGAGAGTATGGACTATATATAGGTGTTCGGAAAAGAAGAAGTTGATGACTTAGGACCCAGCGATGCTCGCCCGCGCACGTATTATGCGCGCCCACGCAGAGCTTATGTGCGCTCTCTCCAACTTACGCGCGCCCGCAACTTTATGGGTACGGAGAAGTTAAACCCAAATAGATGCGCCGACCCGGGAATATTGTGCGCCCTCTCCAGCATCGCGCAACAGGCGTGCAAAACTCCCTAACTTGTTCTGTTTTTCTTCCTCCATCTGCGCGAGTTCTCACGGTGATGCGAGCCTGTGCAGCATGGGTGCGCGCCTTCTCAGATGTCACGTAGTGGTTGCGCAAAACAGACTACCTTAGCCCCTTTGAGTTCATGATTTGCGCGTCTTCTCAGAGTGTTGTGCTCCTGCACAGAGCTCATGTGCGCTCTCTCAAGGGGGCGCCCAGTGCTTTCTTTTTAGCCCAAGGACTTCTTCTCTTCAACACAACGGTTCCTAGAAAACACAAGCAAAGAAACCATGGTAGAAAATGTTTAAAGGACGTAAAAACTAGAAAATAAGACAAACAAAAGAAAGGAGAACTAAAGAAAAGAAAGAGGGTACAAACAAGCTACAAGTTTGGGAAAAACCATTACAATGAGTCCTTAATTGTGGCATAAATGCCACTCATCAACTTCCCCCAAGCTAAGTGTTTGCTCGTCCTCGAGCAAAACAAGAATGAAACATAAGGGAAAAAGACTCAAGTATTCAAGCAAAGAAAATAAGAAAGAAAGAATGTACACTAATTCATTATCATAGAAATTACGGATGCATTTAGTGTATGCATCAAGCCCTTTAAACCCCCCATGTCGCCAAAGAACACGAGTAAGCTCTCGTGAGGGTTTCCTAAGAGGTTTAACCCACAACTCTTGGCAATACATAACATTTAAGGCAAAGGTGAAATCAAGAAAACTCAAGTTTTGATATTTCAAACCAAACACAAACATCGGGCTAAGTGCACAAGAATAAAATCTTTTCTAGACATTAAAGGTAGCCAAGCAAAAGAATAGCTAAGGTTGGTACACACATAAAGCATGCAAAGGGTAGAGAACTTAGACGGACTTACATTCCTCCTTAACTCCAAACAAAATTCCGCGTCCTCACTTGTTTTGCATTCACTTTTAAGGTTATATCTCGAGATTCCTCGAAGGAACCGAAAGAAATAAACAATGAAAAACAGTTAGGTTACCCGACATCTTGGCATCGATAGCTCGCTCAATAGGCTTGGCTTGATTACCCTCTACAGGTAGTAACTAATCCTCACTAAGGTCAAAAGGCTTTTAAAAGGGTTGAAACGTTTAGGATAGGGTAAAGGGTATGGAAATAAATTTGGAAATTGGTGGTGCACTTAGAAGTGAAGCAAGGTTGATCATTCCTCAATTCAAACTCATTAAACTACCATTTTTAAAATAAAAAATTCTAGCAATAGATCATAAAGAAACTCCTCCCCCAAGCTTATTCTTTTTCAACCAAACAACAAATTTATTTATATTTTCTCAATATTTTTCCCCCTTTTTTTCATTTTTTTTATTTCTTTTTATTCTTTACTCTCGCCTCTTTTAACTTTGAGCTGCTTTTTCTTTTTTTTTCGTTTCTTTTCTTCTCATTTGCTCTAACTATTCAACATAACAAAGATAACCACAAGTACCTAAATTTTAGTTTTCACTTCTTTTTCATTCTTTTTCTCGCTTTCATTAACCAAACATACAAATCAAGTCCCAAGAATGCTTCATAAAAACTAATAAAGGTGAAAATAAAGAAAAGGTTCATTGGTTTGTAATGTGGTTATGCCAAAGAAGGGAAAAGGGATTAATTTGGGGTACTAATTAAACAAATGCAAGAGAATAGAAAAATAACAAAACAAAACAAAAATCCTAATTGCCTTCGTTTTCCCCTAGGTTGGTTCGGTCTCGATCTCAGGTAGAATCAAGCCAAATTCTTGATATGAGCTAGCAATGCCAAGGATCCAAACGCCGCACATGAAAGAAATGTAGAAGGCTAGAACAATATAGATACATCCTTACAAGAATGACGATAGTGGAATAGCAAAAATCACCTTTAAAGCTTCAACTAGCTAGAGAGCGACAACCATGTTACCACAAACCAAGTGAGCTAAGGTCTCATAGCCCTTAATTTCTACTACCTTGGCAATGTTAGATGTGTGAACCAAACCTGACATCTAAGTGCATGAAAACCTCTAACAACTAGGAAAGAGAGTATTCTAGGTGCTAAGGCCCAAATATGTCCAAGATTGAAAAAAAACATTTTGAAACCTTGCCTTGAATGCCATGGAAAGACATTATACACACAAATACTCATAAAAACAACAATACTCATGAATGTATATACAGCTGTGCAAGAAGAAAGCATGATCAATTAAAACAACATATACCAAAAGTCAACTCAATAAGGCGCTCATGACCATCCAAGCATAAATAACCAATCTCAATAATAGACTTTGGCAAGTATAGGAGAAAGAAATCAAGCAATCAAGCTCTTTTTTCTTATTTTTATAAAAAGGAAGGAGTATAAAAGTAGTAAGAGGCAAGAAAACACATAATTCCCAATCGACAAACAAAGATCGTTTGGCATCATACCAACGATCACCAGATTCCGTAGAATCAAATGCAAACAACCTCAAACAATCAACTTCATCCTAGTCTAACTAACTATGAACACAAAAAGAAATAAAAGAAGTTAAGGAAAGGTCTCACCGAATGTCGCTTGAATTAGAATACAAGACAATTATACAATCTCACTAAGGTCTCCGGAACTTGAGTCGCTCCTAGCCTTTCTCTTGTGTCTCCTTACTTCAAGCTACAATAGGAGTGAGCCAAAACGAAAGAAACTACAACTAAAACAGAAAATGTTTGTTAACAAATAAAAATATCAAAGTTATAAATAAAAAGAAAATGAAGAATCAAAAAGCTATATACAAAGTTTGGATCAAGAGCATTTGGATTATCGGGAGTTTGGATTTTTCTCCTTAGGAGCATCTTCGTCTACACAAACACTCAAAACACGGCAAATTATCATTAGAAACTCATCATCAAAATCTCAAAATCTCAAAATCATCATGCAAAATCATTATCAAAATCATCAAAGAAATCATCATAAAAATCAAGAAACATAACAACAACCAACATCGATAAAGGCTAGAACCAACCAATCATGCAAACTCTACCACCCAAAATAGAATTCCCCCACACTAGCATGCCACTATACCTTCCCCCAGACCACACAAGAACATCCCTTTGCCACTTACATCCGTCCACACTAAAATTAAGCACCGTCCTCGGTGTGACACACAAAAACCATGGGAAAGGGGGGCATGTAGGAGTTTATATGTACTATAATGCGGAAAACATGAATCACATTCATAAAGAACCTAATCCCAAGATCGCATGCATAACACACAAGACACATAATTATACCTATGAAGCGTGAATTCCACGTAGCAATTCCAATGGCAAATCAGGAAGAGAATAGAGCCCCAAGCGTTGCTCCTCTACTTAGTCCACGGGATTCGAACGAGCCGTCCACCAATACTAGATTGGTCGAGTGAAAGAGGAAAACCGCGATCACCACCTTTAATGGACTGAACCGACCACCACGAACCATGGACCTTTTTGCTGAAGGTTAAGGCACCCTATCCATACAACTCAACTCTACTAGGTTTTGAAGGCACTGAGTTTTACTGAGTGGAATACCATAAACCATGGGAAGACATCCTCTCTTAGAGTCTTGCTTCATGAACTTATCAAGAACCTTATCAACATAAGCCTCTCGATTTTGTCCAATCATTCTTCAAGATTCATTTTGTGGATCTTCATTTCTAATGTGCACTCAACATATCCTAAGTCTTTCATATAGAAACAACTGCTTAATCACTGCTCGACTTATTCAAGCATTGATATGTCATTTCATATGAACTGTATGTCTTCTACATACAAGACTGAGAAGACCAGTTGCTCCCACTAAACTTCTTGTCTCTAAAATATTTATTTTCGTTCTTTGAGGAAACCAAACTGTTTGATTGCCTAATCGAAACGAATGTTCAAACTCCCTGATGCTTACTTCAATCCATTAAATGAATTTCTGAAGTTTGCAAAACTTTCTATGATTTCTGGATTTCAGAACCCTTAGGTTGTATCATATACATATCCTCCATCAAGAGCATTTCAAGAAGGTGATTTTGATATCCAATGCCAAATTTCGTAATTGAAATCAGCAATCACTAGAAAAATCTGAATAGGCTTACGTATCTAATAGGTTTGACCCCATTTGTAAGACTATCATGGACTAACACATCTCTATAGATATCAAGTCCATTCTGGATTTCATGGCCTTAAGCCATTTCTTGAGTTGGCACTTACCCAAAGCTTGCTTGTAGGGTGTGGATTCCAACCATTCCATTCTGGAAAATTTTATAATCCACCTTTTACCAGAATTTCAACAAACTGTTTGTTTTGATCCCAAGTAACCTACAATAGGTATAAGAAACAATAGAATTATTCTCTTCTACTCTTTGAAGTCTTTCATTCAAGTGGGACGATAAAAGTCTCGCTAGTTGAATTAGCTTGCTTTGACACATGATTTATCAAATTAGCTGATTTCATGCGTCCTCGTCTCTGATCTAGTTCTATCCACATCCATTTGTTTCTCGTCTCAAATATCATCGAGATCTAACTTTACTCCCACATGGCATTGTAGGAGGAGATTTCATTCTATAAAGACACTATCACGAGCAAACAAACACTTTGTTATCTAGTGATTGTAAGAATAATACCTCTTAGTTTCCATGGAGATTTCATCTTTGTAGACATTTTATATCGATTCCATAACCTTTAATCTTTTTTAGAAAAGACAACTTTTGGAACATTTCCAATTCATAACTCTTATGACGTCTTTTCAATTGCTTTAGTTAAGTTTCTGTTTAGTATATTCGCAATTGTTGTTTTAATGTATATCCTCAAAACGATATTTGTAAATCATTAAAGTTAATCTAGGATTGAACCATGGCAAGCCAAGTTTGATTACTTCTTTCTAACACACATTTTAGTTGTAGTGTTTCTGGATTGTGAATTAATTCAACAATTCCCTTTAGATGATCATTATCTTTGACTTAAATATTTATCACAACAATCATATTGTGCTGTTAAATTATTTATCTCAAACTGATTTTACATTTCACTCCGGAATATTGAACATTTCAATGATTCCAACCTTTATTCATTAAGTAATTAACAACATATTTACTTAAATCTTTAGTAAAAGCAATGAAATAGTGTAATCTCTTGCTAATTATTGAACTTATTGGTCCACATACATCATATGTATAAGTTCCAAAAGTCATAAGCTCTTTCACCTTTTCAACTAAAAGGTGACTTGGTCATTTTACTTTATCAAGCATGACTTTTAATTCTCAAGTGATTCTTAATCAAATAAGAATAAGAGTCCATCCAATTGTAACTTTGGATGTGCAAATGGTTTATGTGACCTAACCTTACTTTGTTATAAGTAAGTTTATTTTAAATCATCTAATTTTTCTTTTGTGATCTACTTATATCAATGTCATAAAACAAAATTAACTCATATCTAGCAAAAATGAAAACAATTTATTACATTGGTCATGGATCAACACTTGTCCATGCCAAGTAAACCAAATAAGTATCTCAACAGGAAAACCGAAATATTGTCTCTTCAAAACTGGAAAATGTCTAAATCATCATAAAAATATTCAGAAATTAAAACTATGAAGCTATCTCTGGTCACTCGAACAGTTCTAGTGCACCTTCAAGCTTCATTTCCTTGCTAGCCTCACTTCTTTGCAGTTTCTTCACAACATTAATAATGTTAAGCAATGTAACTTGGAATCACATACCTAAGTGAAAGTTAAAAATTTTATAACAAGAATATTAGGTAACTTTTACCTGTCACTTCATCGTAGTAGGGACATCCTTGTTCAGGCAATGGCTTATTCTCCTTTTAGGTAATTCTCTGTATGATTCTTGAGTAAATCAACTAGCTTGACCGCAAAATCCTCATCATCTTGAGAAAGTTTCTCGTGTTCAAAACCATCATGTAGAGAATGCAGAATTATGTCACAAACCTCATTATTCTTGAATGGTCTCCCTAAAATACTCATGTGGTTGAATAGTTGCACCATCATGTCCACATGAATTTGTACTGACTGTCCTGGCAAGAGTTTTCTATTGATTATCTCACCAGTACTTGTAGGTTTCGAAGCTAATTTTTCCAGTCCAGGAGTTGTCATTCTTGGGAACCATGTTAATGATTTCCTCGACTTTTCCATCCAATTCCCCATCAACATGGGAATTCAGTAATCCATTGCAAACATCACGTAAGCATTTGAATAAGAGAAAAGGTTCATAATCCATGAACCTTCTTGCCTAATCCTCTAGAATAGAAGACAACATTACATACATGGCTTTCTTAGATTCTTAAACATTTCACAAGTCCTTCTCAAGAGTCATGCCTGGACTAAATCTGCCCTCGATTGGTAAGCCTAAACGAAATTCGAGCTTTTCGTTCCTTAGAACACTTCTAAGTTCACTTTCCCAATCATTGAAGTTAAGAAAATCAAGCCTTGTTTTCATTGTTGGTGGTAAAGCATTACTGTCATCATTGTTACAGCTACCCATCTATGTCAAAATAAGGCAAAGTTTAATAATTATGTTTAATTTAAATAAAAGTACCATAAACGAATAAAATTGGTAACTTTAACACACTTTATTCAATATTAATTTATCCCAATTGAATTTTAAGTGATTCCATGATCCTTTATTTGTGTAATAGTTGACCGGACTGAGGCCCTACCATCAAGCATTACATTTTCAAGGTGAGTAATCTCTTTACTGATTACAACTTGTAACTCTTGGTTGAATAATTAACCATCACATGTTTAATAATTACCCTTTGCTTCAAGGTTCAAAACTCTTTAGGTAACCTTGTTGAGCACAACCAATTAAATGTGTAGAACGTGATCTACCCCAAATTACCCAAGATAACAAGTGACACTCTGTTGAGGCCGACCCATCACTCACGATCGAAGGATTTATTATGTTGTGATTATTTAGCGAACTCTAGCGCATCATCAATGAACATAAATAAAATCTAACATGCATAATCTACTAAGGCAATAAAACATGACATAGTATGGCCCCTTAGTCCTAAGAAAACTAGAAATGAAAATACTCCCACTTGAACCGTCATGGATCTCCATCCACCTTGCTCCTTTGGGCCTTTATTTCATGGGCTTCTTTGGACTAAACTATTTAAATAACTAATCTATTTACTTTAAATGAAAGTTACAAAAATACTTAATAGTTCACAGACTGTATTTAGATTACAAAAATATATCATGATGCGCAGATCATACTTAGAATCTATAGGCCATACTAGTCTATATATAGCAACATAATATCATATATTATATAAAATGCCATATAATAAATCACTGAACATGCTTGTCTAAACTACAACATCGAATGTTCATAATTAAGGCAACGTATTTCCTAAAATATCTCATATTTTAAATCATAATTAGATAATATCATATATTATTCATGACCGTTTATAAAATATCATATATTTTAATTTAGTCATGAGATAGAATCAAATAAAATTTTGATCTAGAAAGACAAATCATATTTAATCTTTCATGATTATCCTAACTTATTTAGGAGATTCTATCCTAATTACTAGCCAATCAAATAATTTTAGAATCAATTATATCCTAATCTAATTATGGGATAATTATATTATTTAAATCAATTTTTATCTTTTTTGAATATGCTCAGAATATCCTAACAAATCTTATCCAATATTAAACGCTTTAATTATGGATAATCACAAAAATTAACAAATTAAATATGGATAATATCAGATAAATAAAATTTTGAAAGATTTGATTTTATCCTAAATAAAAGATTTTATTTCAAATCAACTAATTTTATCCCAAAATAAATCGTATTTATCTTGAAATATTTTTAAAACAAAAATAATTTAATTTAATTTAATTTATGTTTTTTATAATCGTGCCACACTCGCCGCCCACCGTGGTTGGCTAGCCGAAGCTAGCCACGGTGGCTTGCTGCTTTACGCAGCCACTCCCGTAAAGGGCAGTAGCGAGCAGCAGCTACTGCTGGGGCTGCAGGCCGCCGTGAGCGGCCAGCCTTGGCTAGCCACGGTGGCTAGCTGCTTTGTAGCATCCACTACCGCGCAAGGCGACAGCAGTAGCTGTGCAACTCTTGCACGCTGCTGTCACAGCCACCCCAGACCTCCGCCCTCCCCTTCCCCTCCTTCTTGGACCACCACCTGGTCGGCAGCCGCCAGGGTTGCGCCACCCTGCCATGGCTGCCGGCCTTCTTTTAAATTTATTTTTTTAAGTTTTTAATTTAATTAAAAATAACATTTGTTAAAGTTAAATTAAATCCTTCCAAATTTTAAAATTAAATCATCATTCAATATTAAATTTAGGGTTCATCATAAAATTAATCCCAATTTAATTCTAACTCTTAAAATTAAATCGATGATCATACACAAAACATTTTTAGGCATAAATCAATCCAATTAAAATTATGAGACATAAACAAATCGAATTAAATCAAAATTCAAGCACAAAAATCATATTTTAGGGCTTGGAATTTTCAAAAATCCGAAAATTAGGGTTTAGGGTTTGAAATTTTTGAATGAACTAGGGCTAAAATTCGGTCCTCCTCATGGCTATTTGAGCATAATTAAATCGCATTTAATCAATTCTAAAAGTTTAATCACATTAAAAATAATAATTGAACCATAATTAAATCAATTTCTCCCTCTTAATTTATTATAAAATTAAGAACATGGACTTTAAATAATCGTATCATTATCATCAAGCGTGTTCATGCAAGAGGCTAACTGATACCACTGTAGGAGTTTATAAGATACTATAATGTGGAAAACATGAATAACATTCATAAAGCACCTAATCCTAAGATCGCATGCATAACACACAAGACACATAATCATACCTTTGAAGCGTGAATTCCACGTAGCAATTCGACTGGCAAATCAGGGAGAAAATAGAGCCCCAAGCGTTGCTCCTCTACTTAGTCCACGGGATTCGAACGAGCCGTCCACCAATACTAGATTGGTCGAGTAAAAGAGAAAAATCGCGATCGCCACATCTAATGGACTGAACCGACCACCACGAACCACCACATCCGGTGCCGAGGAGGAGAGAGAGAGAGTTTGAGAGGGGTTGGGCTCGTGTTTTCTAATTAGGGTTTGATCTTACTAATCACTAAATTTCATTTTTTGAAAACCCTAGGCACTTAGTCTATTTATAATCCCATTATAATTAGACTAAGTTACAAAGCCCAAAACCCTCCTTATTCCTCCATATGGCTCGCCGCTATAGGGGATGAGGCCCATCGTGGGCCGCGTCCTCTCGTGCTTGATCTAGGCTCTTTGTGTGACCTTATAAGATCCATCCAATTGGGCTTTGGCCTATTTTACTAGCCCAAAGATCGTTAGTACCTCTAGCTATGATATAACGACGACCCAAATGTACGAACTTAATTATCTCCATAATTTGATCCATTTATATATCTAGTAATTACACACGACGAAGACATAAATCCTTCAGGGAAAGGGGGAAAATAAAGCAATCAAGAGGGGGAAGCTAGTGGCCATTAAGGCCAGCTCCATCATCATGCCCATCCCCCACTAAATCATATGAAAACCCGTCCGGGGGGACACTATGGGGGTCCCAACCATCGGTGAAACCGGGAGGCCAACCGTAGTGACCTAAATAGAGGTCTTGTTGAAGGATTTATGTCTTCATCATGTGCAATTACTAGATATATAAATCGATCAAATTATGGAGATATTTAAGTTCGTACATTTGGGTCGCCGTTATATCATTGCTAGAGGTACTAACGATCTTTGGGCTAGTAAAATAGGCCAAATCCCACTTGGACGGATCCTATAAGGTCACACAAAGGACCTACATCGAGCACGAGAGGACGAGGCCGATGATGGGTCTCATCCCCTATTATGGCCGGCCATGTAGAGGGTTTAAAGAGGTGTCAGGCTTCCTAACCTAGTCTAATAATAATATGATTATAAGTAGACTAGGTGCCTAGGTAATTCTACATAACAGTTTTACAATTAAGTTGAAACCCTAATTAGCAAACACGAAGCAACTTCTCTCAAACTCCTCTCTCTCTCTTTCTCTCTCTCTCACGGCACTCTCTCTCCTCCTCAGCGCTAATGTGGTGGTTCGTGGTGGTCGGTTCAGTCCTCTTTCACTCGACCAATCTAGTATTGGTGGACGGCTCATTAGAATCTCGTGGACTGAGTAGAAAAGCAACGCTTGGGGCTCTCTTCTCTCCCTGATTTGCCTGTCAAATTAGCTTCGTGGAACTCACGCTTCAAAGGTATGATTACGTGTCTTGTGTGATGTGCCTGTCGAATTAGGTGCTTTATGAATATGATTCATATTTTTCCGCATTATAGTACCTATAAACTCCAAAACTTGTTGCCATTGAGGAAACAGATCAAAGGGCGATAGCTGCCGAAAAGGGTCAGGGTGAGAAGGATCAATATATGGGTAGTTGGGTTCACCCTTAAAATCACTCCCACCCGGGGCAGTGAAATCGCACCCGACCTCCGTCGACTAGTCTATCCGGGGGGCATCAAGAGAGGAAGGCCCTTGCCAATAGAGCCAAGTAGGTTGCGATCCCTTCCATTAAGGGATCGGGCCTTGTTGGGGTGGCCAATAAGGATAATTGACCGGGGGGGTGACCTCACCTCTCTCCACGGCCGCACCATAAAGAGCTTGAGTTTGCATGAACATACCTTGTTGGTTCTCAAGCAAAGCTTTTCATGCCAAGTTGTATGCCCATCATTTGTTTCTCAAGGCTAATCATACCTTGTTGATGTTGACGTTAATGTTGTTGATGATGATGATGTTGTTATTGTCGTTGTTGTTGTTGTTGTTGTTCTCCTTCTTCTTCTTCTTCTTCTTCCTCGCCAACTATCATGTTCCTTGCTCCTCCCAAGGCGGTAGGCAACACACCATTATCTTTGGGAATCTTCCATACATTCCTAGCATCCCGCCACAAAGAAGTTCGGCAGGGATTTGGCAAGATGCAATGGCGGTCCAGCTCAACATGCCAATCATGAAAGTTGATGACATCGTCAGTTGGTTGAATTAAACCCAACCTCCTCATTTTAACGATGTCGAGGAAGAGACCTTTGTCGGTCCCAACTTAAGTGCAAGCGGGAAAGAAGCGCTCATACCCAAGATTCTTGGCAATCCTTTTTATCATTCTAGCAAGAGCTATCTCACCCGTTTTGTTGCCAGTTTTGATCGTTTCGCAACATAGCACAAACCAATAACCCATGTTGAGCCGCCCTCTCAACTCTTCCTTAGTTACAATCTAAAAGGTGAATAGATCTTCCTTTTGAGAGCTTGCTCAGATCTTGCTTACTGAATACCGAATACCCCAAAAGGCGGTGGAGAATACGGAGCACTTGATGAATAATCTGGCTTGCCACCGAATACCGAGTACTAAACTCCGGAATATCAGAAATTGTGTACCACCAATTGAATGAGCTGTACTCGGGGAAGAGACTTGTTGGTGGAGCAAGATGGTCTGCATCGGGGTGGAAGTCTAACAAGGCATTGAAGTCCCGAAGCCTCATGGTGTGGCGAGCATTAAAGAGTTGGAAGGAGATTTGGAAATCATTGTGCCCACAAGGTTCTTTTTCGAAGGAGGCGAGGAATTCATAGGTGGGCTCTTTATATGTTTGGTGGTGGTGATTGATGAATTCACTCATCCTTAGATTGCGTAAGAGCGACCTAAGGTCCTCATCTATCCCCCATCTTTCCATAGCTTGCGCTTTTTTAGGTCTTTGTGGAAGGGTGAATGGTTTTTGTTGATGAATTTTAAGGTGGGATGAAAAATGGGTGGTTGTGTTTGATTTTGAGTTTGAGCGTGAGCTTGAGGCTCTTCAACTACCAACCGAGGCTCCTTTTTACAATTTCTTTTACTCATTTTAACCGCACACAAATATTCCAAAGGACACCACAAACAACCAAGACCAAAGAAGGAATGCACAACCTTCCAAACCAACCGAAATTGAACCTCAACAACAACAAAACTAGGCTTCAACTTAACAATCTGCAAATGAGTTTAGTAGCAACAACAAACCTCACAATTATAGCACATAGAACAAGCAAGATCAACAACAATGACAAAAATCACAAAGTTTTATCACTATTATCAAGTCATACCAACAACAATATCAACTTACATGAGAATTGCATTGAACTCAAACAATTTCAATAACATTGCTCAATTCACATAAACATTGCATCAAGTTCAATCAATTCTAACAACAATGTTCCAAAACCACACAATTATACACCAAATCCAACAATTACTAGCAATAATGTTCAAAATCACACAAATTCCATGCTTAAGCTAAAACATGCTTAATAACTCAAGAACTTTGCATAATCTAGTAAAATTGAACAACAAAGTAACAAAGTTGAGAGTTATACCACAAGGAGGAAGCTTGAACTCAACCACGAACACCCACGAGCACCCACCTCCAACCAAGCTTCTTGACCACAAAATGGGGGAAATAGGTATTTTGGAGAGAGAAAGTGAAGAACTTTGTGAAAAGAGTGAATAAATGTGATGGATTTGGTGAAAAATCAAGACAAATTGTGAGTTATGGATAAGATTTGTGGAGTTTGTGAAGTTAGGGTTTGAGTTTGTAAGGAGAGAGTAGGAGAGTCGGAGTTGGGGTTTGAGAAATGAGGGGAAATCGAGGGAAAAAAGGGTATTAAGCCCCGTGAAACCCAGCGATGCGCGCCCGCCCACTATACTGCGCGCCCGCGCACAGGGCGCACACAGGTCGCACAAATGGATGTGCCTCAATTCTGATTTTGGACTCCAATTGTGCGCGGGTTCTCACAGTGCTGCGCCCGCGCACATGCTGGCCGCGCGCCCACGCACAAGGCGCACAAATCTTCCCGCCTTGATTTTTTCTCTTGAAGAATTCCTGTGCGGGGGTTCTCACAGTCCTACGCGCCCGTGCACAGGGTCTTCATCATTCATTGAATTTCAATCCTTCTTTATCTCATAAATGAACATGAAAAATCCTCGACCAAATAATTTAATCATCTATCAATCAAAATAACAAAAATAAGACCAAAACAATAGAAGAGGATAGAAAGAATTAGAAAAAGAGTTAGAAACAGGAGTTGCCTCCCGGAAGCGCTTTTGGTTTACGTCGTTAGCTCGACGCTCCTTGAGCTAAATTAAGGAGGCTCAAACAAATGATGCACATCAAGAAGTGTTGTACAAGTCGGCTTATCAATGGGATGTCCTTCATAATAGGGCTTGAGTCGGTGACTATTAACCTTAAACGGGGTGCTCGTCCTCAGAGATCTTTTAAGCGCCATAGGGGTACAACTTTGTAATGACGAATGGCCTATCCCATCTCGATCTAAGCTTACCCGGGAAAAGCCTCAAGCAGAAGTTGAATAAGAGAACTTTTTGGCCTATGGCAAATTTTTCTTGATAATTTGGGTATCATGTCAAGTCTTGGTTCTTGCCTTGTACATGCTTGCACTGTTGTAGGCGTTCATTCTCAACTCTTCCAACTCATGAAGCTCTAGGAGTCTTTGCTCACCCGCACTATGGAGATCGAAGTTGATTTTCTTGATATCCTAATGAGTTCGGTGCCCCATCTCTACGGGTAAATGACAATTTTTTCCGTAAACAAGCTTATAGGGAGTAGTCCTTCTTGGAGTCTTGAAAGCTGTCTTATATGCCCATAAAGGGTTAATGAGCTTAGAAGACCAATCTTTCCTTGTTCTAGCCACCGTCTTCTCCAAGATGACCTTGAGCTCCCTATTGGTTATCTCCACTTGACAACTTGTTTGAGGGTGGTAATCAAGCCCTGGCTTGTGAGATACACCATACTTATCGAGAAGTCTAGTAAAAGTGTGATGCTTGAAAAGCGACCCCCCATCAATGATAATGGCCCTAGGGACACCAAACCTTAGAAAGATCACCTTCTTGAATAGATTGACCACCACCTTTGACTCATTCGTAGGAGAAGCCACGACTTCCACCCATTTAGAGACATAATCAACGGCTACCAAGATGTACTTGTTTCCATGAGAAGAAATGAAAGGACCCATGAAATCTATAGCCCATACATCAAAGACCTCAAGCTTAAGGATAGGGTTTTGAGGCATTTCGTCCTTCCTAGAGATGTTCCCCGTCCTTTGACACCTATCACAAGTCTTGACAAATTGCCAAGCATATTTAAACAGAGAGGGCCAAAAGAACATAGATTGCAAGATTTGGAGGCGGTCTTTTGAACACTCATATGCCCACCACAAGGAGAAAAGTGGCACATATGGAGGACACTTTGAATCTCATCGTTGGGGACGCATCTTCTTAGCAAACCATCAACCCCCCTTTTCAACAAAATGGGGTCATCCCATATATATCGCTTGGTTTCATGCTTGAGTATTCGACGTTGTTCGGAGGTGAAGTCCGGAGGTATGGCACTACAAGCCAAATAATTCACTATATCCGCATACCATGGCTCCGTCTTCTCCTCAAGAGCATATAGAACATCATCCTTTAAAGCATCTTCTATTGGCAAACCGTCTTCATGATTCCTTGCACCACCCAACCTAGAAAGGTGATTCGCCACCACCATTCTTGGCCCCCTTTTTATCTCTCATTTCATAATCAAAATCTTGAAAGACCAAAACCCATCTTAACAATCTCGGTTTAGCCTCCTTCTTGCTTATCAAATATTTGAGAGCCGAGTGGTCGGTGTACACTATTGTCCTAGAACCAATGAGGTAGGTTCTAAATTTCTCAAATGAATGGATGACAGCCAAGAATTCCTTCTCGGTAGTCTTATAATTTGGTTGCGCATCGTTGAGAGTCTTGGAAAAGTAATGTATAACATGAAGTTTCCCTTCTTTTCGTTATCCAAGGACCGAGCCAATGGCCTCATCTTACATCACACACGAGTTCGAATGGTAGAGACCAATCCAGTCCTTGGACTAAGGGGCGGGTGAAAAGTGCTTCTTTTAATCTACAAAATGATTCTTGACAAGCATCATCAAACACAAATTCTTTATCTTGTTGCAAGAGAGATGTGAGAGTTTTGGAAATCAATAAAAAATCTTTTATAAAACGCCGATAAAACTCGGCATGGCCAAGAAAAGATCTCACTTCCCTCACATTGGTGGGTGGAGGAAGCTTCTCAATGACCTCTACCTTTGCCTTATCCACCTCGATGACTTTATGGGAGATTTTATGCCCAAGGGCAATCCCACTCTCTACGATAAAATGACATTTCTCCCAATTTAGCACGAGGTTGGCCTTCTCACACCTTTCTAAACAACGAGATAGATTAGATAGATAATCTTCATAGGATGTTCCTCCAACAGAGAAATCATCCATGAAAACTTCTATTTCATCTTCAATCATACTACTGAAAATCGACATCCTGACCTTTGAAAGGTTGCGGGGGCATTACAAAGCCCAAAAGGAATCCTACGGTACGCAAAGGTACATACTATAGGGACATGTGAAGGTCATCTTCTCTTGATCCTTGTAGTCAATCGAGATTTGGAAGAATCCCGAATAACCGTCAAGGAAACAATAGAAGGAGTGCTTTGTAAGCCTTTCCAACATTTGGTCAATGGACGGTAATGAAAAATGATCGTTGCATGTACTTGTATTGAGTTGGCGATAGTCAATGCACATGCGTCAACCGGTAACAAGCCTAGTAGGAACTAGTTGATAATGATCATTTTTCACTACCGTCATGCCACCCTTCTTTGGCACAACTTGTACAGGAAATACCCAATCGCTATGAGCAATTGGGTAGATGATTCCCACATCAAGAATCTTAGAAACTTCTTTCCGCACAACCTCTTGCATGGAAGGATTAAACTTCCTTTGCCTTTGTCTAATCGGTTTAGCATCTCCCTCTAGATCAATTTTGTGCATTCATAAGGATGGACTTATTATACCTTTGATGTCATCCATAGTATAACCCAAAGCCTGCTTGTGTATTCTCAAAACAGTGATCAAGAAGGAGGTTTGCTCCTCCGTTAGATTGGAATTGATGATTACGGGGAAAAACTCATTAGCATCAAGATATGAATACCTCAAGCCCAAAGGTAGAGGTTTTATGTCTACCTTTGGTTCTCCCTTACCATTATAACTCTCTTCTTTTTCCTTAATTTGAAAGAGGTCATGAGTGAAAGGAGCCTCTTCCTCCATGCTTACATCTTTGCACTCCCTTTTGCTTTCCTCAAGCAAATCCTCATATAATTGCATGTCTCCCTTGTGAGCACCTATCTTAGATTCATTCAATAACACAATTTCAAGAGGATCATTAGTAACATGCAAAGGGGAGTGAGAAAATTCATTGAACACATTATCAAGAACATCAACTCTAAAACATTCACCACTTAAGGAAGGTTGTTGCATGACACTTTTCAAATCAAATTCAATTGAGTCTTTGTCAATTTTTAGGGTCATCTTACCCTCCTTCACATCAATGATTGCTCTAGAAGTAGATAGGAATGGTCTACCCAAAATTATAGGAATCCTCTCATTCTCATCCATCTCTAGCACATAAAAGTCTACGGGAAATGTGAACTTTACAACCTTAAGGGGGATGTCCTCAACTTTACTCATGGAAAACTTAGTAGAATGGTCTATTAGTTGGAAAGTAATATTTTTGGGGGAGAGGGTTCCTACACTAAGCTTTTGGTAGACGGAATAGGGCATAAGACTGACACTTGCTCCTAAATCACACAATGCTTTGTCAAACTCAAAACCATTAATTGAATAAGGAATGGAGAAACTACCCTGATCTTCAACTTGGTATGAAGTTTGTTAGAAAGGATGGCACTACAATTGGCGGTTAGGTTCACGGTTTCACACTCCCTTCTCCCACTCAAAAGGTCTTTGAAGAATTTAGAGTAGTGGGGCATTTGTTTTATAGCATCAACAAAAGGAAGGGAAACATGCAAATTCTTAATGATATCCAAAAAATTTCCAAATTGAGCATCAAGCTTAGCTCTCACAAACCGTTGGGGAAAGGGTAGTTACTCCTCTCTAGGTTGGCGATTTAGGGGCAAGGGTGTAACTTCTTTCTTCTTTGGTTCCTCAACATCCCTTTCTTTCTCACCACCCAATGACTCATTGGGTTTCTCAATCTCATCTTCTAGCTCCACTTCTTCATGAGACTTCTCCTCAACCAAAGGGTCACTCCCAACTACTTTTCCACTCCTAGTTTTACGTCATACATGGGTTTAGGGTTGACTCCTTGACTTGGAAGAGTAGAAGAAGAAGAAGGGGATGTATTAGATGCAAGTTGAGAAATTTGAGTTTGAAGCATTTTCATGTAAGCATTGGTTTGCTTTTGGTCCTCTTCGTGTCTCTTTTCATCCTCTTCACACAATTTCAATAATGCATCTAGTTTAGCCATCACGGGATCATTTGGAGGAGCCTCAAGTTGAAGAGGTTGTTGAGATTGTTGAGGTGGGGGAAGTTGGGGTTGCTAGAAACCCGGAGGCTTATTAGTTTGGGCATAATTAGAGGCATATTAACCCCTATTGCCTCCGGTGCCTTGGCTAGGAACATTTCTTTGTCGATTGTTTCCCATGTTTCTATGATCACCAAAATTTTGATTTTGATGATCATAGTATCGGGAGTTAGGTTGTTGAGTTTGATTACCATACCCTCTTTGGTTAGATTAGCCTCTTCCATTGAAGTTGAAAGGGCCTCTCCCACCATGGTATTGGTTATCATAACCACCACCAATTTGGTTCCAACCATGGTTTCCACTTTGATTCCAATTCCCCATTTGATTTGAGTTTAGCCTCAGATTCCCTATATTCCCCATTATAGGAGCAAAGTTCATAGCATTAACATATTCCACATTTTCATCATGTTCTTGGGGAAGGGGTTGAATTTCACATGAATATACACATTGAGAGGTGTCATGATCATAGGCACCACAATTAACACAAAACAAACATCCTTGTGGCATTGTATTGTAAGAAGAAGGGGAGGAAGTGCTCATACCATTTCCTCCCTTGGTTGAAGGGGAGGTGTTACCTTGAGGATTGGATTTCTCCTTCATTAGCTCATCCATTTGCTTTGCCATTTTTGAGATTTGGGTAGAGAGATTGTTAATTGCGTTAGCTTGCTCTAATGCATAGACTGTGCCCTTGCTAAATGTAGCATCTCTATCAACTTCGTACCAATCTTCGTAAGGCTTTACAACCTCCTCTATGACATGTTCCAGTTTATCTTCTCCTTTGTTCATGATTGGACCACCGGCTCCAGTATCTAACCTTGTTCTTCCTTGAGGTGTGAGACCACCATAGAAAGTTTGAATGAGTTGAAACTTGGGTATTCCATGATGTGGACATTGGCGTTGGAGTTCTTTATATCGTTCTCAAGCCGCACTTAGGGACTCACCACCTTTTTGACGAGAGCCTTGAATCAAAGATCGAGCTTCAGCGGTCTTTCTATGATTATAGAACCTCCTCAACAATGCCGAAGTGACTTGGTCCCAAGTTGTGAGAGAGTTAGGGGGTACCTCCTTTTCTAGCCATTCTAAACTTTCCCAATTAGAGAAAATGGAAACATCTTGAGTCGAATGTATTCTTAAGTTACTCCATTGGCTTTTATTGTATCACAATATTTCACGAACTCTTTTAGATGTTCATGAGGACTCTCATACTTTTCACTTGAGAATTGTTTCCGCTCTATCAAGGTGTTCAAATTGGGCTTGATTTCAAAATTATTGGCTTGAGTAGTAGGAGTTAGGATTCCACTTTGCGCCCTAAAGGCTTCGGGAGATCCAAGACGACCCAAAGGTGTATTCTCTCCCATTTTGGGGGGTTGCACACTCTCAAAGTCAAAGGTTGAAAAAGGGTTGATTTTCGAACATGATGAAGAATTAGGACTACCTACTTCTTCAGTTGAAGGTGAGGAAGGTGGAGTATCTTCTTCTTCTCTCACTCCTTCTCTTGTAGGAGTATGGGAGTTTCTACTCCTTGCTCTCGCTTCTCTTCTTAGCAAGGACAAAGACCTCATGAGCTCGGGATCGATGAGGACCAAAGACCTTGAGCGGGTTCGTCCTCTGTTCATACAACAAAACTAATAAAAAAGTGAGCACTGACAAGTAACAAGAGTAATAAAAACTAGAAAATAAAAGATAAGATAGTCTCAATAAAGTGATGAAATAGCAATGGAAGACGTCTCCACGGCAACGGCGCCAATTTGACAAGGGAATAAACACGTTGTTAAATTGCTTATCCCTAAATCAAATAAAATTTACACAACCTAAACAAACCCAATACGAATATAAGGCAAGCAAGGGGTCGAACCACAGGGAGGAGCTAAACACCGCGATCACTACTAATCAATTATACTATCTCAGAACGGAGAACAAAATTATCTAAGAGATTAAAGCTAAGAGTGAAATGAACTAGAGACAATATAAAGAGAACACAAAGGGAAATGGGTAGATGTAGGCTTTACTTGAACATACAATAACATGGAAACAAATCAACCGTGAACTAAACCTGCTTGAATATCGATATAAGGGATCCAATCTAGCCACCTATCGGGGTCAATTGGCTTCTCCTAACATAGACTCTATGTTGTCACATTAGAACCATATATTGAGAGGTGCAATCAAGTAACAATCGATACAAATGAACTTAGCTAAGTCAACTATCGCTTCATTTAGCACAAATTCACCCTCAATTAACTAACAACGTGCACTTTGCAAGAAAATCGAAGAACATCAAGCAAGTAAAGACTTTAATCACAATCAACTTGGATTCCAAACCAAAAGTATGAACAAATTTCAACTACATCATCCCCACACCCTTGGCTAAAGAAGTACTCACTATCCATAGCAACTAACAAGTCAATCATGAAATTAACAAGCAAAGGCATGATTAATGAGTAATTAACAAGGCAAAAGCAATCTAAAACAAAATCAAATAGCAAAATAAAGAGAAAAGAGTATGGAAATGCTCATTCATTGAAGTTGGAGTTCTACAAAGAGGTTAATTAAGCTTCTTCTTCAAAATCCAAGCTCAACAATTGAGGAATCCACACTTTCTCTCTCTAAAATGCCAAAACTAAGGATGTTTCTCTCTCTAGATTAAGCTAGAAATCAGAAAATTAAGCTAAGTTAATCTTATTACATTAAAAGGAGAGTACGGACTATATATAGGTGTTCGGAAAAGAAGAAATTGATGACTTAGGACCTAGGAATGCGCGCCCGTGCAGAGCTTATGCGTGCTCTCTCCAACTTACACGCGCCCACAACATCGTGGGTACGGAGAAGTGAAACCCAGATAGACGCGCCAGTGCAGGAATATTGCGGCCCTCTCCAACGTCGTGCATTAGGCGCAAAACTCCCTAACTTGTTCTGTTTTTCTTCCTCCATCTGAGCGGGTTCTCACAGTGATGCGCGCCCGCGCAGCTTGGGTCTGCGCCTTATGAGATGTCGTGCAGCTGTCGCGCAAAACAATCTGCCTTAGCCCCTTTGAGTTCTTAATTTGCGTGTCTTCTCACAGTGTTGCGCACACGCGCAGAGCTCATGTGCGCTCTCTCAAGGGGGCGCGTAGTGCCCTCTCTTTAGCCCAAGGTCTTCTTCTCTTCAACACAACGATTCCTACAAAACACAAGCAAAGAAACCATGGTAGAAAATGGATAAATGAGGTAAAAACTAGAAAATAAGACAAACAAAAGAAAAGAGAACTAAAGAAAAGCAAGAGGGTGCAAACAAGCTACAAGTATGGGAAAACCGTTAAAATGAGCCCTTAATCGTGGCATAAATGCCACTCATCAACCGAATACATCGAAGTACCTCTTTTGCTTGTTGTCTCACGCTCACCATCTTGCAAATCCATATAATGCCTCACCACATCTTCAATGATATCCACCACTTCCTCTTCCGTCTTGTTCATTATTGGTCTTCCGGCTCCCGCATCAAGGCAAGATTTTCCTTGAGGGCTTAGACCGCCATAGAAGATTTGGATGACTTGATAGGTAGGAATCTCATGGTGTGGGCACTCTCTTTGGTATTCCTTATACCTCTCCCATACCTCAAAAAGACTTTCATTGGATTTTTGCTTGAAGCTTTGAATGAGAGCTCTTGCTTCAGTCGTTTTCTTTTGAGAATAGAACCGAGATAAAAACTCTTTCATCACCTCATCCCATGTCCTCAAGGAGTTTGGTTTTACCTCCTTGTCCAACCACTCCAATGCACGTCCAATGAGAGAAAAAGGGAAAAGCTTAAGGCGAATAAAGTCTTGAGAAACCCCACTCACTTTGATAGTGTTGCAATACTTCTCAAATTCCTTAAGATGGTTGAGGGAACTCTCATGCTTTGCACCACTAAATTGAAGCCTTTCTATCAAGGTAATCATTGTCGGTCTAATCTCAAAGTCGTTTTCCGGTGTCGTAGGTGGGGTAATCCCGTTCTTAATGCCACTCTTTTGTTATCTCCCATGATGACTTGCTCTTCTTCTTTCCTTGGAGAACGTCTAGCAACTCTCAACTTTGTGATTGTCCTTTCAATTTCCGGATTGAAAGGCAATAGAGAACAAACATAAGATCTACGCATATAATCTCAAAGAAAATATTAATAGCACGGCTACAAATGTAGCCTAAAAGGAAAAAAATATTTTTGTATTTTTCCAGTAAGATGGAATAGACTCAATCAACTATAACAAATAACCATGCCATTCTCTGGCAACGGCGCCATTTTGATGAGGGAATATTCTAGGTCGTTGGATTCTAAAACTCTTTCAATCAAAGAAAATTTATATTAAACCTACTCCTAGTATAGGGGTAAGTCTGAGTCGAACCCAAAGGAATAGAAGTAAGTGTTATGGTTTTAAGTCAAGTTATTCTGAAGTCTAGGCAAATCGGTTTGGTCTAACACAAGAACTAATAAACACTACAATTTGAATATGAAAAACAATATCAAAGACACTAGGGAATTAGGATCCACATGCATTCACGATAAATATGCTAATTGGATAGGAAATCGATCAATCAAATAATGCAGGGATAGTAATTGCAATCAAAAGCACTCGAAAAGCTATTTCGTAGGCGTAAAACTAGTGGTCTCTACGAATGACTATCTTAGGAAATCACCAGTCAAGTTCAATCGATAAGAGTAGCTTCCAAATCAATGTGTCGTATCAATGAAAACTACAATGGAATCTAGCATGATAATTAAGGTTGATCACTCCTCAAGAAATCAAACACATGCACAATTTCTAACAACCAATTTAATCACAATATCAAATCAATCAAAATCCCCAATTAGCTATGAATTATCATTCATACATGCTTCACCACATCCCTAGCAAGAAATCTACTCACTACAAATTGTGGAACTGAAGAGCAAAACTAAACAAATCATCAAATTCATCATCAACATTGTAATCAAAATATCAAAAATCAAATCAAACTTTCAACTAGAAATTCAACCAAATATCAAAAATCAAACACTAAATTAAATTAGAGACAAAAGAATTCTTACAAAAAGAGGATGAAGATTAGAAGTAGCAATCATCAAATCACCAAGTTTCTCTCTCAGAATCTAAGAACTAAAGTTTCCCCAATTTGAGCTTCTCTCTCTAACAATCTAATTCTATTCAATTCTAATACAATTGTCTAATTATCTCCTTCTCTTAAAAGGAATAAAATCTATATATAGTAAAACTAACAAAGGAGAAGTTAGTTAAACGTGAAGAAATGGGTACGGAACGAGGGAGCAGCGGTTGTGCGGCCGCGCCACGCTCGTGCACACCCGCGCCCGTGCCAAGGTCGTGCGCGCCCTCGCCTAGGAACAGCGCAACCCTCTCTCATGCGTCCATTGAAGCCTCTGTGCCCTTCACTTGATGAACATTGGGGGTGGCAGTTTCTAAATGATCCAGTAGTGGGTTCAACACCACTTTTGATGCCCACGCAGCATGAGAGCGCGGCCTTGAAGACTTGGAGCTTGCACACCTCGAGCTTCAAAGGGAGAGATCGGCTTGCATCTTGAGCTTTATAAATCCCGAGGAAGAGCCATGGAGATCCTTGGACATCACCGTTCTCCTATAAATAAAGAAAAGCAAACAAGTAAAAGAGAAAAAGCAAAATAAACTAAAAAATGCAAGAAAACGGGAAAACAACTAAGGAAAGCACAAAATAGAGAAATAGAAGATAAAATTAGAGAAAATGAGATAAAAGAGCTATAAAAGTAACTAAAAATCATCCTAAGAGAGGCTAAATGAGTGCCAAAAATGACACTTATTAGTTCCGAACATCTTTAACTGTGTCACATCGACAAGAACGTACTCAAGGCTCTATTAAATAAACTCTTGATAGTTCATCTATTCGGAATCGTTCCAAGACAAGCAAGTCTTACTTGTTTAAGGCCCGCTGCATTGCCTTGCCGTGCAAGGCTGGTTAGGTGTGCCTTAACGCATAATGCTGTGAGACCTTGCTTAACCACACAAGAAAGGTCGAGCCTTGCCTTAGCGCCCAAGGCATAGGCCGACCAGCCATTTATGTGGGCTTTCTAGTTTCCACGTGTGCACGTGGTGGGTCCATGTGATTACGTGGTGGGTCCACGTGTTGCTTAGCTTACTCATTGTTTTATTAATTTAATACCTAATTAATTAATTAAACTAATCCTATTCCCATTGAGTTTACACTTTAAGAGGTTTATTTATTTAATATGAATAGTTATAATTATTAGATTATCACACACAATATAATTATTATTCTAAGCCTACTCCAAAGTAAGGAACCTAAGCTAAGAACCAAACACACTTCCTTGAGAGATATTGTAACACCCTAGAAATTTCTTTCCTTTAAAATACCTGTTTTGCCCTTTTTAAAATACGAAATAGGAAAATCTAAGACATTGCCACCATGAAAACGGCTAAGGCAATTATCAAAGACACACAACGGAAGACTATTTTAAAAACCATTCAAAACAAGTCTACTTCAAAGTCAAAATCCAACAAAGGTAAAGTCAAACCAAAGTCAAACAAAGTCAACCTACAACTTGGAACCATTGTAGGCCCTTTTTAAAACCGAGAAATACCAAAACCTTTGCATTAGTTTGCAAGCACGGTAATAAATAATAATAATGCAATAAAACACATCATAATCCTATGAGAACTAAGCATGATTCGCTCTTCACTCATGCCCATCATGAATATGCTTCATCACCTAAAAAACTTCTCTATACTTGTCTCAACTACTCGTCATTAGAAATAGGTCGTCATAGGACCAAGGTAAAGACAAGGCCGAACAAACATGAAAACACACAATCAGCAAAGCTGAGTACATAAGCATAATGAAACACACTAACATGCTTCCATCCTATCATAAATCAACTTACCTTGTTGCACCTGTTTACAAGCATACAACATACAACATGAACACTCAATAAATAACTAAACTATTTATTTAGCTTGATTACGCATCGAACGGGTTTCCCTTTAACCTGCCCCAATAAAGGGGTACTAACACGGGAGCTAACCGTGCCAGTATAAAAGAACCACTCGTAAGTGGCGGAATTCTTGCGCATTAATAAAAAGGAATATACAGCGTCCTGTAATACCAATAGAAGTTATGGTCAAATATAAAGTCGCATAACTCCCTCCATATGTTCATACTCAAGGTATATACGTTCCTAGAGTTTTAGTGCCTAATCTCTTTCATTTACGTTATTTACATATTATTTAACTTGGTGATGACTCACAAACCATAGCAATAACAATAATCAATACCATTCAAGCAACCAAGTATACCAATTTAATTCTTGAATGATTAGTGGCAACATAATCTTTAATGTTGAACCCATTTTAATCTACCTTAGTGTCAAAGGCACCTTAAACGCATAATGCGCCAAAATCCTATCCCTCGGTGTTAGAAACACCTTAAATGCACTAAATCACCAAAAAAAATGAAATTTAATCCTCGTGTTCTTAGACAGTTAAATAGCTCTTTCCTCATGCTCATAACATCATAAAATTTATATGAACCATAATAAAATTTATGTGATTATTTATATGCTTATAGATCATTTAAAATAAGCTGAAATTTAATTTAAAAGGAAAAATTGTCAAGAATAATATGATCTTTCACCAGTCTTCCAAAAATAAAATGACCTTTTGATTATTTTGGAATAAAACAACCTTTGACATACATTTGCTCAAAAAAGAATAAAAAACCGTTAACTTGTTAAACGGGTTAAACTAGACACGTGTCTTGTTGTGATTGGTTTGGATTTTATATTTTTATTTTAACATTTTTCTTTTTTACAAAAACGATTTTAATTATTAGAAAACGTATTTTAAAAAAATGAAATAAACATTCTTCTCCAAAATCTTATCCCGTTCAACCTCCACCACCCCTAATCAGCCTCCTCCCGCAGCCTGTAGCCCACCGTGCTACCCAGCCCCCTCCCCTCCTTGCTTCCGCTTTCCCCTTGAAACCACCAAATTCTCACACCGCCACCACACTCTATCATCCACACCCTTTTCTACACAACGCCGACCCCAGACTTGGTTTTGATAGTGTTTTTTAGGGTGGTTGTCGAGGGGATTTTAGTTAGGTTTGTTGTTTTAAGGGTGTGTGGTAATGGGGATTATTTTGGTAGTAGTGGGAAGTGGAGATAAGGGGGTGGGTATTTGCCGTGCAGTGGGTGCACGGAGGGTTCGAGTTAGTGTATGGTGGGGTCATGCTTGGTGTGGGTGGGGTTAGTTTGGGGTGCAGGTTAGGTGGTGATAAGGTGGTGGTTATGGACTCCTTGGAAGGTTGGTGGCCATGAGTTGAATGACAACAAGAAGAGGAGCGAGGAGGAGAGAGAAAGAGAGATGGTTTTTAATAAAATTAAAAAAAAAAATTCTAAAATAGAAAAAAGTAAAACAATAATAAAAATTCATGACCAATTATAATTAGGGCTGACAAAAACTAACACGACACGATAACCCGACACGAAATAAGCGAGTTTGGGTCAACAATTCTTGACCTGTTTACATAATTGGGCCGACACAAACACGACACGAAATTAACGGGTTAGGTTTGGGTTGAAAATTTCAACTCGAAACCGACACGCATAACCCGATTATATAAATGGGTTGAACGACAACCCGTTAACCCGAACTCAACACGCTTAATCTATTAATTAGGTAGCAAAAAAAACTGAATTTTTTTATTCAAAACTTGTAATTTTGTAATTACCTTGACACCATTTATACGTTTTAGTAATTTTTTAACTGTTAATTTAGCTACAAAATTATAATTTTCATCTTTTGTAAATTAAAATTTGGCAGTTAATTTGAGACAATTCTTATGTATGGTTGTATTGTTAAACCTACTAGCTTTAAATCCTTGTGGTAACTTTTGCTAAAACTACTAATTTTAAATATTATAGTATCTTAAATGAGTTAATGATGTTTGTCTTTTTTATTTTTTAATTGAATATTAATTAGTTTACTACATACTATGTGGGTAAAAGGTAACCTGCGTAACTCGTTTAATAAGCGGGTTAGGTTTGGGTCAAGGGTTTTCAACCCGTTTAATAAACGGGTTTGGTTTGGGTCAAGGGTTTTTCAACCCGTTTAACATCGACACGAACACGAAATCAACACGACACGACACATTCGACGGCCCTAATTATAATGTGACGCGCGTCACATCTAACCTATTTAATAAGTTACCAACCGATTACGTTCTATTTTGAGTGAATGCATGTCAAAGGTCGTTTTATTCTGGAATAATCAAAAGGTCGTTTTATTTTTGGAAGACCGGTGAAAGGTCATATTATTCTTTGACTAATTTTCCAATTAAAAACCCCTATTTTAATCCCCAATTACTAGGTAGCCAAAAATCCTTTCAAGAAACTTAATTATGGTGACGTGGGGAAAACTAGGTCGTTGGGCTAATTCTCCCTAAGCCAAACAAAATTTATAAACACTCAACAAACCTAAATACAAGTATAGAGGTAAGTCAAGGGTCGAACCCAAAGGAACAGTAATGTCTAAATGCTTCCAATTATGTGCCTAAGCTAGGTCGAAGACGAAGGGTAAAAAAGGACACCTACAACTACTAAGACAAAGAAATCAAACAAATAAAATGCTAGGGATTAGGATTCACTTATATTAGCAATGAACAATGCAAATTGGTTTAGGAAGTTGACTAAGTCAAGCAATGTGAGGGAAGATCAATTATGCAACCAAAAGAGCATATCAAGCTATTCTCCTAGAGGTCTAACTAGCGTCAACTACGATAAACTCTAGCTAGGAAACATCACAAGACACCTCAATCGTGTAAATGCAAGCCACAAATCAATGGTCCGTATCAATGTGAACTTACAATGCAATCTAGTGTGAATAACAAGGGTGATCAAGCCTAAATCAAACACACACATGCACATAATCAATTAACCAATTTAATCACATCATCAACTCCATCAAAATCCCCAATCTACATCAATTCATTACATTATACAAGCTTCACCAAATCCCTAACCAAACAACTACTCTAGCAACATCATCAATTCAACAAACAACTAAAGTAATCAATAATCAACAATCAAAGAATCTACAATTAAAGAAGAACAATTACTCTAATCAAACATCAATCATCAAAATCTAATCAAAATCAAACAATCTAAACATGAATACTAAACAAAACAATAAATGAGATAGAGTTTAGAAATGCTCATTGATAATAGAGTAGATCTCCAATACAATTGTCACCATTGGATCTTCAATCTCTCAATCACCATTGAAATTCTTCACTTTCTCTCTCTAAAATCTACTCCTAAAACTAACCCCTAAATCTACAGAGAGAAGCTCTCAACTAAGCTAAGAATATGATCTAATTCTATTATAAAACTTCTTCCAAAAATTGGGTTCAAATAGGTATAAGAAGAGAGAGAAAATCGTCAAAATCCGAACGGAAAAGACCCACGTTGGTGCGGCCACACAACAGGGGATGTGCGCTCGCACAACCATGGTGTGCGGCCGCACATCCTTCGTGTGCGCCCGCACATTCTGCGCGTGCGGCCGCACGCATCTGGGTTTCTTCGAATCTTCAACTCTTCAAGCTCAAGGGGTGCACACATGATTTATGATGGTGATGGAGGACAAGGTAGGCAGTAGCTAAGGCTTAATATTAAGGGCACACACTTCCTTTGAAAGGAGCACAAGAGAAGAACCAAGACTTGGAACTTCCACTTCTTTGCATCTTGAGCTTCCCAAACTCCATGAACTTGATCCTAAAGCCTCTTCCACCATAATGGATCACCAAAATCACGACCCGAACCTCGTCCAATACCTACAACCACGAAAATAGAGCAAATAAAGAAGAAAAGACTAGAAAACCAACGAAAAGCACAAAAGCTACAAAATAAGAGAAGAAAGGTAAAACTAAGCAACAAAGCATAAAACTAAGCACTTATTAAGCATGAAAGCTATGAAAAGAGGATAAAAAGGACCTAAATGCTCGTCAAATGTGTGCCATTTATGACACACATCAAATACCCCCAAGCTTACCTTTTGCTCGTCCTCGAGCAAAACAAAACCAAGGGAGTGGAAATGACGAGCTTATTAAAACAAACTAAAGAAGAGACGAGATGAGAATATACACTAACTCACTTTCGTAGGAATCACGGTTGTTTTTAGCTACAACAAGCCCTTTAAACCCCAAAGTCGCCTATGAGGACGAGTGAGGTCTCGTAAGGGTATCCTAAGAGTTTGACCCATAACTCTCACAATAATACAAACAAGGCAAAGCATGAAGAAGAAAACAAAATACAAGAAAAGCAAACAAATGTTCATGAAAGGACTTTTTGCAAATGTACATGCACAAGTGGATGCAAATATTTCTAAACAAGTAAGGGAGTGCACGTTCCAAGATACCCAAGGTTGATTGAAACATAAATATGCTAAGCATAGGAACTAGCTTTCACAATCCACTTTCATCCCAAACGATCTTACCGCGTTCTTCCTAATAGCTTCAAATCGACCTCAAATGAGCATCCCAATGATTCCACGAAGGAACCGGAAAAAGAGAATTTTTAGGCTACTCGACATCTTGACTTTTGCATCCCCTCTCCCTATTCCTAAAACTCACATTCCTCTCCACCGATGAATGACTCAACCATTTAGGTCAAAAGGTCTTTCCCCAAGGTTGTAACGTAAGGCAAAAGGGTGAAGGTAGGCTAAAATTTAAAATTTGGTGGTTTTCCTAAAAGTGAAGCAAAGAACGACCAACTCTTAGAATCACAATCAAGTAGTCACCAAACAAAAACAAACTAACACCCCCAAGCTTATTCAAAGCTATAAATCACAAACATATACACAAAAAGCGTGAGAACGCTTCCCCCCAAGCTTAAATGGAGCATTGTCCTCAATGCTCAAAAAGGGAGAAAACTCACATCAAAATATTTTTGAATTTTTCATTTTTCACTTTTTTTTTTCTTCTTTTTTTTATTTAATAGTGCTTTGTCCTCGCCTCTTTTAACTTTGGACGGCTTTTTTAACGTTTGCACTTATTTGTCCATGCCTTTTATAATGTAGGACGGCTTTTACTCATACTCATTTGCCATTATTCACAAAGAATTCATAACACAATCTTGCTTTCATAAGAACCAAACATTTCAACTTCTCCACCACAAACTCCATCAAATATGATCAATTGCTTCACAAAAACCAAGAAAAGAAAGAAAATGAAACAAAAGGCCAAATATCTAAAGATGTGGCTTGAAAAGAAGGTATAAGGCTCAAATGGTTGCAAGAAGGCAAATGTAAACCCAAAAATAAAGAAAGAAACGAATTATCCTAAAAATGAAAAATACCACCCCGAAAAAGGTGCCTTTGTCCTCCCTAAATGGTTCGGTCTCGGATTCAAGATCTATGAGTCAAGTTTCAAGATTAGGTTTGCAAGAAGTCAAGGATCCATGCCGCTCATACAAGTAAGGTAGAAGGCTTGAAAAACATAGAACTCACATGGTTGTAGCAAAAACTCACTATTGGTGTCAAATCGACTATAGGAAGCAACTACCAAACACAAACAAGTAGAATCCGGCTTCATGTTCCCACTAGTTCTAACCAACTACCTTAGCATGCTTTATCCTAGAATCAACCAAGCGTACTCTCAAACCGTGCACACCGTTACCATTTAGGAAGAAAAGCATTCAATTATACAAGTCCAAATGTTATTATGTCCAAAACAAGAACAAAACAAAACACATTGCAAATTTGCCTTGATAGAAACAAAAATCTTTTTGGAGTTTTTCAAAATATAAGAAACATGGAAAAGCATATACAAAGGTGCATAGCATATAAGAATCAACATTCTACCAAACATGATAAAATACCCTCCCCCAATCTTGAATGAGACAATACACACAAACATAAATCATATAATCCATGGGAGGGGAAAACAAGGAGATTTATCCAACAAACCAACATATGTCCAACATGGCATCATCCACTAGAGAAAGGGCAAGGAAAGATATTACCGGATTTGAGGTGGGTGTAAATACCCGCAAATGACCCAATTTAAACCTTTCAAAGCTAATTTCTCAAGAATTAGACCTTGTCTCCATATGCTCGCAAAGATAGTAGTCAACCTTCCTTGATTCTTGATCCAAATCGAAGCACCAAAGTATATCAAGTCATGTACCTAGCAAAAGGCACACAAAAATTTCCATGAGAGAAAAATCTATTCTAAAAAGAAAAGGAAAATCTAATCTAAATCACGGGTTACTTCCCGAGAAAGGCTTGCTTAAGGTCCAAGCTTGACCGCTCTAGTAAAATAATATTGCAACGATCGCAAGAGCTTGTCAAATGCACTACTACACATTTCATATGAGAGCAAGTATGCACATGACAAAAATAAGGCATGCAACAAGCATAGTGCACACCTATGGGGTTGAGAAGAAATATGCCAAGAAGAAGAAGGAGAGAAGGGAAAAACAAGAATATAAGAAAAAGGAAGAGAAATTAAAGAAAAAGAAGAAGGCATACTCTTCCCAACAAAATATTTTTGGTTGGAAATCCCACCATCATCCTCAAAAGTCATCAAATGAGGCACTTGGGGGACTAAAGGCTTTTCAAGAGGAGGGGATATGAGAAAAGAAGGTAATGACATGGGATAAGAGGGAACAAGATCAAGCTTTCTTGAAAATGAGGTGTAAGGTGAAGTAATAGGAATTGGTTGCTCACTTACACCACTATCCATTGACACACAAGCTCTCTCATCCAATGAACTCACATCCAAAGGGTTCTCCTCCAACTCATCATCATTCAAATCAAGCTCATTCTCAATCACATCCTCCTCACAAACTTCACACCCTAAGAGAGCTCTCAAAAGCTTCAAATCACGATCAAGGTTCAAAGGAAGCTCATCAAAGGGTTGAGGGTCAAACTTGGGAGGTAACTCAAAATAATCATGAGAAGTACAATCTCCCTCTAAAAAGGCCTCATCCATCTCAATGGTGGAAATTGTAGAAGAGAAAGGGTCATCAAAGGCGAAAGAGGTGGGCAATGGTTGAAAATTTGAGATAGGAGTTGGAGATTCAACCTCACTAAACACTTCACTCTCATCTTCATAATCATCCAAAGTAGGTTCTACCTCCTCAACCTTATCACATGGAACCTCTTCTTCATCAAAATCATCTAAGCTCAAGGCCTCACCCTCAAAGAAACCATGGTCATCATGCAAAGGAGATGGGGTGGAAGAAGGTTGGTCTTCAAAATTGAGGAATGGGGGGATGAAATTGCAATCAAGGGAGGTGGGTGGGAAAATGGACTCTTCAATTGGTTTTTCAACAATCAAAACCTCTTGGTTCTCATCACCCTCAAACATCCAATCCCCCATGGAGACTACTTCATCCTTCTCATCCTCACTCTCTCTCCTCACAACTTCTTCACGCTTCAAAAATTGCAATGTCCCATCCTTCTTAACTTGAATTAATGTTTCCTCAAAATTAGGAGAAGTCAACCATTTTAGCTTCTCTTCAACTCCATGTAAAGGGTCAATGGAACAAAATTCAAGTTGGGAAGGAGGTTCAAAATGCAAACTCTCTTTTGGAACATCCATCTCTACACCCTTTTCCTCACTCATAGGCTCTCTAATGTCCTCCTCACACACCTTAGGCCTCTCAAAACAATCATCATCATTTTCTTCCACATCTACCAAAGTAGTAGAAACTTCATTTACATTCAATATTGATGACAATTGATTCTCCATCTCCTCATTCCTTCTAGAAACAACCTCATTGCTCTCTTCCAACTTTTTCAACAATTCCATTTGGCTTCTTAAAATCTCCAAATGTCTCATCTCTTTTGGTTCCAAATTAGAATTCATCTCCAATTTTCTCAAAGAACCACCAATTTGATTATAAGAAGACTCAATGTTAGGCTCCAAGGTTTTCAAAGGTGAAGAGAGTTGAGGAGCATAATGAGGAAACGAATTATGAGCAAGCATGTGATGAGGATCAACACTAGAGATATGAGTGGCATCATTAACATGGGGGATGGGGGCACAAGAAGGCATGCAAGATTCATTATTCATGGAACATGGACCATAACAATCATCAATAGAAGCATTTGAACAACCATGACCACGATTATAACTATCTCTAGCAAACCATACATAAAAATCCCAAGCATCATCAATTGACAATGCCCGAAATCTACCATTAAACATGCTTTCAACAATGTCTCTAGTTTGCTTAGTCAAATTATGATAACAAATCTCACAAGCCTCCCAAAGATCATAACCATGGTAACTAATGAAGTCCTCTAGTCTATTAAAGTACACCCAAAATGACTCATTCTCAAATTGAGGAAACGAGGTATTTTCCATTTTTATACAAAACAAGCAAAAATCAAATAAAAGAAAATTATATACAAAGACCTAGACTCAAGCAATCAAAAACACTCAAACATAGACACCGTTCCCCGGCAACGGCGCCATTTTGACGTGGGGAAAACTAGGTTGTTGGGCTAATTCTCCCTAAGCCAAACAAAATTTATAAACACTCAACAAACCTAAATACAAGTATAGAGGTAAGTCAAGTGTCGAACCCAAAGGAACAGTAATGTCTAAATGCTTCCAATTATGTGCCTAAGCTAGGTCGAAGACGAAGGGTAAAAAAGGACACCTACAACTACTAAGACAAAGAAATCAAACAAATAAAATGCTAGGGACTAGGATTCACTTATATTAGCAATGAACAATGCAAATTGGTTTAGGAAGTTGACTAAGTCAAGCAATGTGAGGGAAGCTCAATTATGCAACCAAAAGAGCATATCAAGCTATTCTCCTAGAGGTCTAACTAGCGTCAACTACGATAAACTCTAGCTAGGAAACATCATAAGACACCTCAATCGTGTAAATGCAAGCCACAAATCAATGGTCCGTATCAATGTGAACTTACAATGCAATCTAGTGTGAATAACAAGGGTGATCAAGCCTAAATCAAACACACACATGCACATAATCAATTAACCAATTTAATCACATCATCAACTCCATCAAAATCCCCAATCTACATCAATTCATTACATTATACAAGCTTCACCAAATCCCTAACCAAACAACTACTCTAGCAACATCATCAATTCAACAAACAACTAAAGTAATCAATAATCAACAATCAAAGAATCTACAATTAAAGAAGAACAATTACTCTAATCA
Source organism: Chenopodium album (assembly GCF_948465745.1). NCBI lineage: Eukaryota > Viridiplantae > Streptophyta > Magnoliopsida > Caryophyllales > Amaranthaceae > Chenopodium > Chenopodium album. The sequence continues at coordinate 30,953,528 of NC_137847.1, forward strand.
AACATCAATCATCAAAATCTAATCAAAATCAAACAATCTAAACATGAATACTAAACAAAACAATAAATGAGATAGAGTTTAGAAATGCTCATTGATAATAGAGTAGATCTCCAATACAATTGTCACCATTGGATCTTCAATCTCTCAATCACCATTGAAATTCTTCACTTTCTCTCTCTAAAATCTACTCCTAAAACTAACCCCTAAATCTAGAGAGAGAAGCTCTCAACTAAGCTAAGAATATGATCTAATTCTATTATAAAACTTCTTCCAAAAATTGGGTTCAAATAGGTATAAGAAGAGAGAGAAAATCGTCAAAATCCGAACGGAAAAGACCCACGTTGGTGCGTCCACACAACAGGGGATGTGCGCCCGCACAACCATGGTGTGCGGCCGCACATCCTTCGTGTGCGCCCGCACATTCTGCGCGTGCGGCCGCACGCAGCTGGGTTTCTTCGAATCTTCAACTCTTCAAGCTCAAGGGGTGCACACATGATTTATGATGGTGATGGAGGACAAGGTAGGCAGTAGCTAAGGCTTAATATTGAGGGCACACACTTCCTTTGAAAGGAGCACAAGAGAAGAACCAAGACTTGGAACTTCCACTTCTTTGCATCTTGAGCTTCCCAAACTCCATGAACTTGATCCTAAAGCCTCTTCCACCATAATGGATCACCAAAATCACGACCCGAACCTCGTCCAATACCTACAACCACGAAAATAGAGCAAATAAAGAAGAAAAGACTAGAAAACCAACGAAAAGCACAAAAGCTACAAAATAAGAGAAGAAAGGTAAAACTAAGCAACAAAGCATAAAACTAAGCACTTATTAAGCATGAAAGCTATGAAAAGAGGATAAAAAGGACCTAAATGCTCGTCAAATGTGTGCCATTTATGACACACATCATATGGCTTATATACAAAAATTCCAACTTTATTAAATCATCAAAACTTGCTGTAAATATGTTTCAAAAACCTAATTCAATAATTTAAATCACCCATAATCAATTTCCATCAATATTCATAAACTTAGAGATCTAGGGTTTGTAATTTGGGGCTGTTTAATTTAAAGCCAAATCTGAAAATTTATATGCATCATACTTATTATCAAACATCATAAAATCATCACAAAACCCAAAAACAACAATGAATTTAAGGCTAACTTAGGATTAAAAACAAAAAGAATTAAAATTTAAAAAATATATATATATATGTATATATATATATATATATGTATATATATATATATGTATATATATATATATATATGTATATATATATATATATATATATATATATATATATATATATATATATATATTCGAGAGCCGAGCAGCAGCCCCGACACCACAGCAGGCTGCTGTCACACCACTGGTGGTGCCACCGCCGACGCTTGCTGGTGGTGCGGCGGCCGTCCGGCGGTATGTGGTGGCCGACGGTGTGAATAAAAAAAAAAGGGGAAGGGGGAAAAATAAGAGAGAGAAAGAGAAAATAAGAGAAGAGTGATAGAGAATTACCTTTGGGTATTTTCCACCTTGGACAAAGTTTGATTTTGCTCATGTGATGGTTATTTATACCATTCTCTAAAAACCCTCCTAAGCTTAAATTCTCTTCCTACCCTTATGATCCCTTTCCTATTCAAACTACTATTTTGACTTTCCTTTAAATACCATTGACTTTTAAAATTACCTTTTATAAAATTATATGCCCCATTATTTTTAAATTATAAAATAAAGTATTTCAAAATTATTAAATAAATAAATTGGACTTTTAATAAAACTCTTTAAATTAATAAACCTCATAAATAATTAATTTCAACTAACTTAAATACTTCAAGAAATACTTATTTAAATTAAAATACATATAAAAATACGAAATATTACAGATATTGTCTAGCATTCTAAGTTAATAAACTCAAGGCAAGTTTGATCATACGAGTGGACTTTCGATAGAGGAATTGTGTTTGCGGTATAGGCTCCGCTCGATTAACAAGTACGCTAAAAAGGTATAATATTTAGAGTAGATTATGTGTTGTCTTTTGAATTATACATGAATCCAGACATAGTGTTAAGCATTCTCATAAAGGGAACTAGCTAAAGTCTCGTGCAATGCATGGATTTAATTCACCTAATTATGAAGTACATTGTTAACAATCATAATTTGCAAAAATAAATAAATTTAGGAAAAATTAGTTTTATTAATCACAACTTTAGGCCATTTACTATTAATAATCCCTACTTTCAATTATTTTTGAATAATCCCAACTTTGGGGGGGGGGGGGCATTTTCTTTTAATAGGCCTAAAAATCGGTAACCTGATTAAAAAGTTATTTTTTTTTCTCTTAAATGACACATGATTCAGGTTAATTAGTCAATCACTTAAAAAAAAAACAACAATTGGGAGGGAGGACCTGTGTTCGATTCCCCACAACAACAATTAGGAGGGGACTAGAACCTAACCACTCAGAGCTGATCCTCGAATTCGGATTAGCTCAAAGGGTAAACCGGGTAGAACACAAAAAAAAAATATTGAAAAAATAAACCTACTGGCTTGAGACAAGAGGACCATATCTCGCCTTATTTGTTCTTAATTGTGGCTGATACTTTTTCTACTCTTCTTTCGAAAGCAGCAAGAGAGAAAAGAATACATGAAGCACAAATTTGTAAATTGTAATGATGCTCCGAGGGTGTCACATCTCTTTATTGCCGACGATAGTATACTTTTTTCTAGAGCACCGGTTAGTGAATGCTCGGTGATAGCTGAAATTATTAGCAAGTATGAGAGAGCATCGGGACAAAATTTCAATCTAAACAAAACCGATGTTTTTAGCAAATTTGTGAGCATGGATCGACGGAAAAAAATTGTGGATGTTTTATAGGTAAAGGAGGTTGCAAAGCATGAGAAATACCTCAGTCTCTCAACAATAATCGGCAAATCGAAGAAGGCTATTTTTGCTTGTTTGAAAGAGAGAGTATGGATGAGAATCCAAGGTTGGGAAGGCAAATTACTATCAAGACCTGGAAAAGAGGTGCTTATAAAGGCAGTGGCACAAGCAATCCCAATGTACATGATAAGCACCTTTAAAATGTGGCAAATTCTAGAGGGTCTTATTGATGAAATCCATTCTATGTTGGCCCGGTTTTGGTGGGGTTAGGACGAAACACAAGGAAAATGCATTGGCATTCATGGGAAGCTCTTTGTTTGCCAAAATTGAGAGGTGGTGGAATGGGTTTCCGGGATCTCAATCTTCAACCAAACTCTCTTGGCAAAGCAAATTTGGCGATTACAGTCCACTCCCAACTCTTTACTGTATGCAATCCATAAAGCAAGGTATTTTAAAAATGGCTCCAATCTTGATCCTTTGTGTGGGCATGACCCAAGTTACTCGTGGAGAAGCTTGTGGGGTTCGAAATCTCTCCTTCTTGATGTTCTCAAATGGCGTGTGGGGAATGGGAATCAGGTTAAAGTATGGCTCGATTTGTAGCTTCCTGGTAATCCTAACTCAGTAGCTTCTATAGTCCTAATTATGATCCATCCCTGATGGTGGCTGACCTACTTTTGCCTACTTGTGGGGAATGGAACATCCCTTTATTAGAGGATGTATAGAATTCTGCAATTACCCATTTCCATTTCCCCTCAACCTGATTCTCTATTTTGGTGGCCCACGAAAATTTGTATATACACAGTAAAGTCAGGATATTAGTTGGGGAGACTTGGTGTTATCAATGCTGCAAAGAATGCAGTGCAAGAAGATGACCGAGAGCTATGGATGACTGTTTGGTGTAAGAGCAGACAATCGAAACTCAATCATTTTTTATGGAAAGCCTATAGAGGTAGCCTTGCTGTGAAAGTGTTGTTGTTTTATCGCCACGTTGCCCCTAATGATGTGTGTGATGGCTGTGGGGTTGAGGTGGAGTTTGTCAACCATGTTCTATTTGATTGCCATATTGCAAGAAAGGTATGGTCTTGTAGTGATTTTGTTCAGCTTCTACATGACGCACCATCTACCTCTTTCATGGTAAAACTCTTGTGGCTGGCTAGTAAACTTGACAAGGATGATTTGGGGCGTTTACTAGCAATGGTGTAGGCTATCTAGCTGTGCAGGAACAAAGCTGTCTTTCAGCACACTGTGCTTGACCCAATTCTGACTGCCAACACTTTTGTAAAATTTACGGTGGAGTACAAGTCATATGCTCGCAAGGTATTTGATAGAACTCCCAACAAAAATTTTCCCTCTTTGGCAGGATGGTCTAAGCCTCCCCAAGGTGTTATTAATATCAACGTTGACGCCCATCTTGGCAGTAATAATTATGTAAGGTCGGGGATGGGTTCTAGGGACAACAATGGGATGATTTTGGTGGCTGTGACGAAGAGGGCTATGGAAAGCTAGGCAGTGGAACAAGCAGAAGCAATAGTCAGATTTGGTTTGCAGATTGCTCATTGCTTTGGGTATCAAAATGTTTGGGTTGAGAGTGACACTATTAATGTTGCAAGAAGTGTTGCCAACAATGTGAAGGGAGCTGCTCCACTATGCTTAATCTATGAGGACATTAATAAGCTTGTGTTAAATTTCAATGTCTTTAAAATCTCTCAGATAAAGCGGGTAGAGAACACAATAGCACATTTAATTGCACGATGGAATACCCGGGCTAATGCTGAACTCGTTTGTATGGACGTTTTTCCCCAAAGCACAGACAATGACTTAATATAATAACCCCTAAAGAAAACTACGAGCAGCCCCCACCCCCTTTCCCCACTGAGAAACACCCTAGCCCATTTCCCGTCCTTCCCCGCTAATACAGTACTGGTCCTTTTTAAAACAGGTTTAATTCTAATTTAAAACCCTTATTATAAAGCCCTACGCCCGTAGAGCTTGGCTAAGCCCAGCAAGGTGCTGGACCAGCACACGGGCATTTTTGGTATTTCACGGTTAATGAATGTAGAAAATATAGTAAGCAAATATAATATACGTATAGGTATACTCATATAAAAGGCTTTCACTCTCCCGTTTCCTGTTATTCATTTTTAGAAGCCTTTGTTTTGGTTTTCGTTTTAGCGGCACTATTCTTCCTTCTCTAAAGCATCTAAGCTTCTCTTTGATGTTGTGTTTTCGGCTAAACTTCTCAAGATATCTATAATGGAGCGGTTACAAGGTTAGTTCTTCTCTTTGAATTCAGAAATTGCGCACTTTTGTTTGAGAAAATTTGTGAATTTTAGTGTGAATTTTTGTCTGGATTTCTAGGGTTAACTGTAGATTAACTGTTCTTTGTGTTTGGCTTGCGAATTTCTTGATTAAGGTTGTTAAATTTTTGCTTAATTTGGGAATTTAGGGGTTTAGGGTTTTTAGTTGGTTTCGATTAGATTGCATGCAAGCTAATAGATTTGAATTTTAGTTTGAATTAGTTGAATTATACTTTGAATTAGTTGAATTTGAGTTTATATAATTTGAATATACTCGAAATTTAGGTATCCGAGTATACTCGAACTCAAAAGTACTCGAATTATGGGGGCTGGTGTTTGGGAAGGTGATTGGTGGTGCGAAAATGGGGGTTTTATTTGTGGCCTGCTCTGTTTTTGAGGGTGCAAGGGCTGATTGGTGAGTGAGAAAGAAGAAGAGGGAGGTGCGGTGTAGGATAATGATTTGTGGGGTGAAGTTTAAGGGGCAAGCTTTAAACTTAAGATTTATTACTCTCTTAAATATGCTGATTAAAAGCTTTTGGGACAATAATCAACCTAAAAAAGACATAATAAAAATGTCATAGTATAGTAATGTTATAGAAAAATGACCAAAGAGCAAAAGTTTATGAATAATTTGAATTTGCCCTCTTCATTATCATCTACTTTCTTACTTTGACTAAGTCTGGGTCGATTCAGTGATAGTTCTGCTTCAGTCCTTAACTTGAATCTAAAGCTCGAACAGTTTATAATTGTGATATGCTTTATGAAATGTTATTAGAAATATGGGTATTGTAACTTTAACGGGTCATTTGTGATCTTAGAGACTGATTGGAGGCATTTTTGCGTTATTTAGAGTAACGAAAGAATACTATCCACGCATATAGTTGTATACTTTGATTTACTTCTCTAGAGATATGTATGATAATGAACATGTATTCACAAATAAGTCAGTCATAAGAAAAAGTTTCAAGTCCAATTATTTGAGCATCCATGTAAAATTCCTCTTAGCTGAGCACATAATCCAACTTCATGTATCTTTCACTGTAGATGTTTTCAGAGATATGAAAATAGCTTAATTATTCTATGGTTCATGCCCATTCAATCCATGTAATTATTTCCAAAATTCACTAATAAATATTAAGCCAAATTACAGCACCTAAACATGCAGAACAGAATTATTGGTGCTTTAACATGTAGTGCCCTCTCTCTATGTGTGTGTGTGTGTGTGTTGGGGTTGGGGGGGTGGTGCCACTAGGAAATGAAAGCTACTCAGTATTAAAGGATCTACAAATTGAATGGGAATTGGGGTTATAACTGAGTAGAATTATACTCTGTTGGTGAAAGTAGCTATTTTGATTGTTATAGTAGCTGTTGGATGTTAGGTGGGAATCAGTGGGTAATATGGATAATAATTGAATGTCTTGACAATCTGTGGTTTAGTTTCATGGGAAGCTTATTGGTGCTTTGTAAGTTAGGACCTTTTGAATCGAGTAGTAGTAGACCCTTTTTGGTGAAAGTGGATATTGTTATTGTTATTAGGTGTCATAGTAACTATTAGATGGACAATTGTCAAATTGAGTAGGGTTGGACCATCTTTGGCAATAGTAGCTACTGTAATTGGTATTAGTTGTCGTAGAAGCTTTTGGATGTTGAGTATGACAGCACCTTTTGGGATAAGTTTGTAATGATGTGCTAACAGGGACAATAATTGAATTTTTCATAAATCTGTTGTTAATACTTTTCTGGAGTAATATGCTTGCAAGTTGATTGAAGGATTTTTCAAAAAAAGGCATCCCTTATTGTAGCTATTCGGGATTGGAGGCAGTGGGTTCAAAAAGATTGTATTGGAGGCAGTGGGTTATGAAAGGTTGCAATGCTTTCATGAACGTTTACATTGATTATAGAGGCTAGATAGTGGAAGCAAGACAGGGAAATTTTAATTTATCTTCTTACATTTTCTTGGGGTGGTTAAAAAATTCGTGTATGGTATGTTACCGCATCTATGCCATGAATACAACTTTGTACATTCACCAGCCCTAGTTTGACAATGGCTAACACACAACTTTGACCATAAAATAATTTAATTTTCTATTAATATCTGATGTAAAAGTTTCTTCCATGAGGTTTATATTAATAGTGAAAGGCTTTAGATTTATATCTTAATTACGCTGACTCTTTATTTTGACACTTTTGTTTATTCTAATAGGATAATTCAAAAAGTGTGGGAGGACAAGTAAAGGAGGCGGGCAAAGTAATAGCAACCTATTACGAGCATAAGAAGGTGAATTGAAGTTACTTTTAACCATTTTGTTATATTTTTCAGTGGTAATTGTGGAAGTATAACTTATCTTTTTCTTTTTTTCCATTTTGAAGATAATGTCGAAAGTTAATTGTGCCATGGAGACTTTAGGGAGGGTTGTTGCTTCCTTTGACTCTACGAAGAGGCGCATTGTATCTGAGATGGGGTTCAAAAAACTGTTGTACGTTGCCGAGAAACGTCTCCCACGACACTTTACCAGAGTAGATGTGAAGAATAAAACTTTAGTGGCCGTCGATGGAAAACAAATTCGGTTGAACGCAGTCCAAGTGTGTTGGGTTATTGGCCTTCTAAAGGGGAAAAACCACTTCTAAAGAAATGTGTTGATAAGGCTTTAGAAGCCTATTTATATGACAAGTATAGCAAAGCTATGGGGCACGGAACTTCTGGAATTTATAGGACCACACTCATAAACGCAGTTGAGGCCCCGTTAGTTGAGGAGGAAGAATTTAAGCAAGTTTTTGTGCTGTTAGTGCTGAACATTCTATGTTCAACATCTTGTCATAGAGTGAGCAAGAGGCAAATGCACCAAGTTATTGTGGTTGTTGTCCAACCAAAGAAGTATGATTGGTGTTCTTTAGTGTTGGATGAGTTACTCCACGCTATATGTAATTTCAGTCAGAGGTTCTATGCGGAATGGTGGGCTCCTTGTCTCGAAGGATGTACATATTTCTTGTCGGTAAGTGTAAGATTTTTTTTTCAAAATAATTTATTATCTTGAATGAAAATATTTTGATGCATGTTGTACAGTTAGAACAAGTTTTTATTGTATATGCTAGTAAAGCTTCAAATGAAAATGCTGAACTTTAGAGTATAATCATGCTGTAACTGCTTTTGCATGGAGTTGATTAGCTGACCATATTTAGATTTTTATCGTTGCACCCAAGTGCATATAAGAATTTTCTTACTTGATTTAATTACCCTTAATCAATTTGATTTTTATGGATCTAGGGTTCTTTGATTGCTTGAGTTTGTCGTTTTACTTTTCAGTCGATTGTGTTCGTTGACTTTTTGATTCATTTTTGTTTTTGATGATTGATTTTGTTGTGATTGATTTTTTATTTAGCCAATTGGAACGAGAATTTCGAGCTAATTTTATGAAATTTGTTTTAGTTTTTGATTGGATTTGTATTTAATTGTTGATTTTATTTTCCAAGTTTCGTTGAATGAAATGAAATCGAAAATATAATAATTTTAAGTTTTCTGCATCACCTCTAGAGTGAAGAGTGAAGGTGAAATGTTGATTTGTTGAGTGAGTAGTAATAAGCTAGATCTATTATTGTTATTCAGTTTAATTAGTCACATTGTGTTGATGTCAAGGCATAATTCAGTTTATTGAGTCATTGGTTGTAAGCAAGAGGATAGCAGCTGAGCTTGTTATTTCTCCACGAAGCAACCATTAATAACCTTTATTGAATTTTGCAATTTCATCACCCATTCATCTGGTAGCTTGGGATGTTGTCACTTTGATTATTCCATGCCAAACCAAATTCTAACCAAAAAGGAAAATAGCCTAATGGGACTAATTCCCTTTCAGGTAGCAGGATGAGGATTCAATGGAAACTTTTACAAGTACTCTTAACTAGTAAATGACATTTTTACATAGATAGTAGACAGACCTGCAGAAATTGATAGATAGTAAACGACATTTTTACATAGATAGTAGACAGACCTGCAGATATTGATAGACGGAGGGGGAGTTGGTGTCAGTGGGGATGGATGGGGCACCGTGATGAAGAGATCCAGTCAGTGGTATACAGGGGCTTGGATTTCCATCATGGTTATAGAGTGGTTTAAATTTACACTTGAAGTCTTGAGTCATTATAATCACAAGTATAAAATCACAAGTAGATTAGTTTAAAATTACAAGTATAAACATGAAATACTTGATACATTATGTTCAACTGAATGCTATTTTACACATTGTTGCAACTTGCAAGCTTGCAACACAAATAAATGTGGCTTCTTTTTGCTATGACCACTATCCACTACTTTTTAAGTTCAGCAGCCCAACTTTCAAAGAACTTTGGTTTAGAGTCTTAGTGATAACATGATAAAACATGCATGCACAATAAAGCAAAAAGTGACAAAGGAGAAAAAGAAGGGGGTTGGTTTAAGCTTTTTACTTTTCTTTTAATATCCAAATTCTATTAAATTCCCGGTCTAATTTTAGAGAGTGGGTTATATGTTATTTCTGATATAATGCACATCACATTGGTAGTTATCAAGCCTAGTGGCAGTTCTCAAGCCCTGTATATGATTTAGGGATAACAGAATGAGAGAAAAACAAATAAAAAAGAAATACACAGTAAGGAAACAATTACTGTGAGTCACAGCTCTAGAGGATTGAAAATGAAGTTTGTATGTAATTGCATATTAATTGTTTTCTCCTATTTTTGAACAAAGTCACTGTCTTTTTAAGGATTCTTACTACAACTCTATGTACTAATAACATTTAATACCCCCCCCCCCCCCCCACCAACCTCAATCTTACAATCTTTTTAATTGTTTGGCTCCCACATTGTGGTCATCTCTTCCAAGATCATTATTTAAATGAAGATCATTGTTTTCAATAACATGACACGTGGCTCCCATGTTGTACAAATGCAGATCTTGTATTTGGATAGACTTAATAGGGTTCCGGTACAATGGGATGTTTTCCCCCGCATTAAAGTGCTGACCACGAAGGAGATGATGAAAGCGAAAAAGGAAGATCAATTACCGAGTCGTGATTTAGGGAAACTCGGGGTAAGTGTTGTTCAAATTTTCCTTATCTACTGCTCCTAAGTGCTAGCTTTCTTGTCTTATTGAACATGGAAATGCCACCAATCTTCATTATAGCATATATGGGTTTTTTATATTAGGCATATAGATAATAATGAAGTTTTGGATGTCCTTCAGATTCTCATTGGATTTCTATGTCTTTATGTCTTGGATAACTTTGGTTGAATGCTTTTATTTTTGTTTTACAATTATGACATTTTGAGCATTAACACCTGTAAAAACCACCCCCCCCCCCACTATTCCACTAATCCTTTCATGAGCAGCCAGTTTACAGTCTCCGATTCAAACCTGAAATTTGGTAAAACAAGTGGCTAAGTTTATGATGATAATCAGAAACCAATTTGGTAAAACAAGTGGCTAGGTGTATGATGATAATAATTCATGTTCTCTATTCTTAAGTTTCTTAAGTTGATATAGTTTTATACTTAGCTCAGCTTTTATTGTTCTATTTATACTAATAATAATTCATGTTATTTAGTGCTTTTGTGAGGAGGAGGTGGCATACGGTATACGTAACCATCCAAAACGAGATATGGACACTCTCCCGACTCGAAGGCATTTGAAAAGGAGAAGGAATGATGAGGAGTTTGACTCTGAGGACACCGAGAAGGAGTTGGAAAAGTTGTACGCGACTGTTAAACAAAGAAGGATACATGGGGGAGGAAAGCCAAAGAAGAAAAAAGGTAATTATTTCATTTTCGTAGAAATATGTCTTTTGAAGTGAATTGTTTATTTCTTATGCTAAAATCTTTAAAGTCTTAATAATATACCTTTTATTGTAGAGCATGCCGTCGAGCTAGATCATCATCATCAAGCTGTTGCTTTTGACGATCCTGATGATGTTGATCCCCTAGTCGTACACACTGAAGGTCAGCCTCAACCTACGATTGTTCCACCAGAAGAACCTCAAAATGTTCTACCAGAATCTGAAGTTGTTCCACCTGAACCTCAACAACCAGAGGTGCAACCAGAGGTCGAACCAAAGGCGTAGGTCCAACCAGAGGTGCAGGTCCAACCGGAGGTGCAACCACAGCATCATCACCACCAGCATCTTCATCTCAATGACCTCAATAAGCCTCATGGTCACACTAATAGTGATTTTGATTAATTTCATGATGCACGTGACGGGTATCACACAGGGTCAGAGTATTACACAGGGGATGAGCAAGAGCCTGACAATCATGTAGTGGAGGCAACTCTAAAGGAGATACCTCCAAAGGAAACATCTACAAAGGATAAACAGCCTCATGAGGAGTGTATACCTGACCAAGGGAACCCTATGCATGTGCATGGTGACCCTCAGCAGGTTATCTCTCTTATTTTCCTTCACTAAGCTACAAAATACATTTGTTAGGTGCCTAGTTGTAAGAAAAAAACTTGACAGAATGGTTTACAGAATTTTTTTACATTTTGACAATTTGACACAATTTTTTGACATAATATTTTTTTTAACATTTTTTGGTAGAATTTTTTTATAGAATTTTTTAACATTTTTTGATATTTTGACAATTTTTTGGGTATGTAGGTGACAAATGTATTTTTTCTTTTGATTATTTATATATTGACAATAAAGTTATTAGCAAAAGTTTGACACCTCAAGCTCCAATTTGTTATGTAGTAGTTCACATAATGATTTAGTTAATGTGTTTTGAGTATGTTATAAAATGGACCACAATCAATCTGACAATATGAGATAAAATGGACCACTCTGACTGTATAACTGTATTTACTTGATATGACTTTTCTGACAATATATGTGAGTAGTCTGACAATTACATGATGTGATTACCCTGTGCAATAGATGATGTGACTATTCTGATAGTATAACCTCATATTGTAACAATATAATGGAATTAATATAGGTATGCTATAGAATTTATATAGGTATGCTTGCCTTGTAATGACAAGTTGTTGTTGAAGATGTGGATATAAATGTTGATGATCCACAAGTAGATGTTGGAATATTGGCTGCAATAAACTACACACCTGATGATCAAGAAGGCGCTAGTGGTTTGACGAAGTATGTGCTTAACAATCCAGAGGGAGTGCCTTTGGAACACCAACGTTCATTCAATTATGAAGACTTTGAAAAATTCCTCAAACAGGAGGATCACGGAACTAAAACCGATATCCAATTTTCAAAGTTTGCCTTGGATGGTAAACATATTGTGTTGGAGCCTTTGCAAACTAGCCAGCAGCCTGAAGTTGGAAGTGTATCAGTGATGGTACTCTCGTTTTTCCATCTAATAATAGAAACTACTCTGTAGAATTGTTGGGTGATTTACTTTCATGTAGTTACTAATTTGCTATAAATCTATAATTATACAAGGACTTGAATGGGTAAAGAGTAGTATATCAGTGATGGTACTCTCTTAGTTGCTTGTTAATATTTGAACTCTTCATACTGTCATTAGAACTTATTGGCTATAAGGATGATGTTTTTGGCCAGTTCTATAATTCTCTTGGTGCATGTTTTCTGTGGTCATACTTTGATGTTAATATTCACCTTGTTTTGTGTTCTGGCTAATGATTGTGAATAATTGAATGTTAAAGTACTGATATTGTTGTCTATTTCTTGTAGAGGCCATGCTGCAAAGGAGGTGAAATGGCCATCAATGAAGTAGGGGTCGCCTCCACCCGGTGAGGTTGAGATTCAGCAACCGAGAGATCTCGGCAACTACATAGGCTACTCTTCTGAAGAGGAACTTGTAACACCACATGAGAAGTTAACCAAAGCTCAACAACAAATACTCAAAAGGAAGACAGAGAAGCAAAAAGTGAAGGCAGCTGGCTCCAACTTTGTTGGAAGCCTCTTACGTTAAAACTTGGAGGCCGAAGTGTATAAGGAGGTATTTTGAACCTCTTTATCACTTTGTGATGAACAAAATGGTAGCTTCACCAAGGTTCACACAAGATGAGTGAGTGTCAATACAAGTTACACGATAACATATATTACTATATTTATAAAGTTTTGGATAATATTTATAAAATTTTGGATAACTTGGACTTTGGTATAACTTGGGTACTTGTTTTGTTACAGGTCTGAACACACATTCATCAAATGCGGAGGAGACTATGTTAAGCTGGGTTTCTGTGGAAAAGTAGTCCATCATAATGGCATGGTTATTAATCAAGTTAGGTTCGATAAAAGTTCATCTTTATACGTATCAAACGTAATTGAATTTAATATTAATTTAATACGCACATAATACTTTTTGCAGTATGTCAGGGTATGTGCAGGACTATATGAAAAGGTCTGGGAGACACAATTTGCTGATCCAAGTCGGAGATTCATGCTTGACCCCACATTTGCGAAAAAGGAACAACCTTTTTTAAACTCACAACTTCTTGTTACATTGATTCACTATGAGTATCTGTATTTAACTTAGGCTACTATGGTATGTAGATACTGATCCAACACACAAGCGGTATGGAGATTCAGATGAAGAAGATAGCTTGGACATACACTGGGCATATTAAGGGCACTCCTTTGAACAGGATACATGTGGTAAAATTAGAATGCCTATTCAAACATGTTATATACAATACATGTTGGTTGGATTTGGTTCATTAAAAACTTAATTATTGATTTTTGGTTTGATATTTGGTTGAAAATAGGTTTTTGTTCCAGTCCTATTTTGGGACCACTAGTATTGTGTTGCATTTTCTCTAAATAGGGAAGAGATGGTGGTCATGGATTCATTGAATACAACAACATTAGATGTCAACAAACATGAGCTGACCAAGCTGGTAACCTAGTGAATGATTTATGTGTAGGACTCGTTATGAATAAAATCTCATGAATCTGACGTATATTTGATTTTAGGCCATGGAAATGGATTTGGCATTCATCCGATTGTACGACAATTGGAGAGAGTACACCTTTACAAATTGGCCTCGACGAGTTCTACCGATGCACTGTCAACAAGATATGTAAGTTCGGCATGGCTCAATTGTAAACTCAATTATGGTTCTACTTAATTGTGTACTCAATTGTTAGTTTATGTCGTTGCAGTCATAGCTATGGAATACAAGATTTTGGAATGCACCTTTACATTTTGGATGTAGTGTTGGATATCCATAAAAGATCTGAAATATGCAAGCTTATTAATAACAAAATTGTTAGTTAATAAAGAAGTTACTAGTTACATGAAATTAGGAAGGAATTAACATTGACTAACAAATGACAATATTGTTAAGTAAAAGACAATAAGTAACTAATCTATGATAAATATATAACAACCAAAGATAGAAAAGGGAATCACCCCTAAAAGTCAACAACCAAGGATAGTCAAATTTAATGAAATTCAAATTCAATGTCAAATCCTAGTCTAAATCCGTATACTAATAATTATGATATGATAATTAAATGCCAAGGATAGTCCATGTCATCAATACAAACGTCATAGAAAACCCCAATCAGAAGCAGCCAACACAAATCAAAAAGGAACCAATCGTCCATGTCATTAATTGAAATCTCTCAAACTAGACCAATTACAGTCAAGTACTAAATAACAATCTTCCACGTCATCAATCCAGACCTCACAAGATAGACCAATCACATAAACTCCGACGTACATGAACCAATTACCTTTCGATGGGACAACTCCTAAGTGGTGGGAAAACTCAGCACACCCATTATTGTACATGCAAATTTCTACAATGACAGTAAAGTAATCTTACAATGACAGTAATGTACATGCAAATAGACAACAATTTCTACAATGACAGTGAAGTAATCTTACAATGACAGTAATAGTAGGCTTCAGACAACAAAATTTATACAGTGACGGTAAAGTAATCTTACAATGACAGTAATGTACATGCAAATTGACAACAATTTATTCAATTATAAACATAACCTCTACAATTAGAGTATCTACTAGAATTGTTATAACTTGTAATAGAAATTGTTGAATGGTTTTGTTAATTAATTAGGTTTGGTAATTGGATTGGTAATTGTATTTGACCAAATCAAATTATATCGAAGTAATGTAAGCTGAAGAGAATAGACCCTTAATCCGCCATGAATCCTTTGAGGCCCATAATCCTTATACGACCCCTATATCGAAGTTGAATCAATGACAACCCTAATAGAATCTAATCCTATTAACAATCCGTATTGAAAGTCAAATCCTATTAACAATCCGAATTCAAAGTCAAATCCCAATTAACAATCCGAATTCAAAGTCTAATCCCAATTAACAATCTGAATTCAAAGTCTAATCCCAATTAACAATTCGAATTCAAAGTCAAATCTCGATTAACAATCTGAATTCAAAATCTAATCTCAATTAACATTCCGAATTGAAATTAAAAGCCTGTTAACAATCCTAATTGAAAGTCTAATCCCAATTACCAACCCGAAAAGAAAGTCAAATCCTATTAACATTCCGAATTGTTAAATGGTTTGTTAATCAATTAGGATTGGTAATTAGATTTGACTTTGTTTTCGGAATGCTTAGAATCAACTACATTTAACGAAGTCTAATAAGTTCAGATCAATTCAACTCCTGACAAGTTCAACTCAATTCAATTGAGTTCAATTGAGTTCAACTCAAATCAAATCCTAATGAA
This sequence comes from Chenopodium album, assembly GCF_948465745.1. Classification (NCBI taxonomy): domain Eukaryota; kingdom Viridiplantae; phylum Streptophyta; class Magnoliopsida; order Caryophyllales; family Amaranthaceae; genus Chenopodium; species Chenopodium album. The sequence goes on from NC_137847.1 coordinate 30,969,384, forward strand.
TTGTTTGTGGAATTGTTTATGACATAAGGAAATTAGGAATGAAGAAGTAAACTAAAAGATGATTGGATTTGAACTGAACTGAACTTAAGCTGGAGAGAAGAGACCCTTAATCCTAATTGAATCCTTTGAAGGCCCCTTAATTAATCTAAATTGAATCCTTTGAAATTCAAATGTCGATTAACAATCCTTAACAATCCTAATTATAGTTAAACACTATTAACAATGTAATTGAAACTCAAATTGAATCCTTTGAAATTCAATTTAAACACTATTAACATTCCTCATTATAGTCAAACAATGTGTAATTGAAAGTTAAATCCTTAGTACAATCCTCATTGGAATTGAACTCAATTACCAATCCTAATATGTTGTCAAATTCATTTTACAACCTTAAATGAGACTCAATGAAAATATGATAAATAAATGCCAACTATACTTTTATGTTCTTGATGTCAATATCAGACAATAAGAAATAAAGGCACAACATTAACACCAAATTCAATGATAATATAGTTCTACCCCGTTCAAATACCCCAAAACACAATACCCTAAACCCCAAATCCTCTATTAACCCTAAACCCTAAACCCTAAACCCTCTATTAACCCTAAGCCCTAAACCCTATACCTCAAAACCCATTGCATTATGACAGTGTATATGTCAAAATTACAATGTATATTTTAATATGAAAATACAAATAAATTAGATAACTATGTCGACAATAACATATTGCATTATGACAGAGTATATATAAACATGACAATACATGATAAATGTCATGTTACCGTAAATGTCATGTCATCATCAGACAAACCCTCTATTAACCCTAAACCCCAAACCCATTACAATATGACAGTGTATATGTTAATATGACAATATATATGTAAATTTAACAATATAAAATAAATTAGACAACTATGTCTAGCCTATCCCTATATCCTGAACCTTGTAACTTCTACTGGCTTATACTGTAAGTGTCTTTGTAGTAATTGTCATCATGTAAACTATAATGTAAAAATGGTTAAGGTTTTTACACTGATAATATTCCCAAAATACTAATATGTAATTTTAAACTATTACTTTGGGCCGAAAAATATAAATGTTGGGCCAAAATTATTGGTCCATATTCTCTCCTTCACTTTAACATTGTCATTGTTTATATATGATTGGCAAATATTTCCTTAGTATCCATCAACTTGTAATATTGTCATATTTTTAAAAAATGGCCTGCAATGACCTTCAAAAAATGGCCTGTAATGACCTTACTAAACAACAATGAATTAAAACAGTATTTAACAATCACAGGTACAAATTCTAACTGATTATAACCATCATTAACATTACAATGACTACAACCAAAGATAAACTTAGAGTTCCCAAGTTCAGCAAATACACATACACATTACTTGTTGGGTTTCGAAGAGTCCGACTCACCGCGGAAGAAACCCCGAGCCAAGACCACACTCACAATAAATATAATCATAAAGCATAATTAACTTAAACAACAAGATTAAAAAAGAGATTAATACCTTTAGTGCGTGCTTCGCTCACTAAAAGAGCTCTTACTTCGAAAGCTCTAAGTCTCGCTCGCACGAGAACCTCCAACGAAAGTCCACCCGCAACTCGACCCCGAAAATGGTCGAATGCTTAGGGGTTAGCTAAGCCCGACCTAACCCCGAGTAATTATATGTGTTCAAAGGTTTTCTCAATGGAGATGTCTTTTTCAACACCTTACTCAAGGTATGCCTTGGCTATTTATAAGGAGTGCTTCCTTGTGAATTCCACTCATCTTTCAATGTGGGACTTTTCCACAAAAAGATCCCACATAGAAAGAATGTTAAATTCAATTCTTAGTTAAATAAACCAAGGAATAACAAAGTAACAAGTGTCACATGGTTAAGTGAGGACCACTTCCTCTCCAAGGCAACTCACATGCATTGTGATCTAACCATGTGACACTCAACCTTGAGGTCCAAGTTGGGTTCGGTTAGGCCGCCACCTTTTGGCCCGCGTCCAAGACCCGCTACCCGGGTCCGCGGCCCACTGCCACATGGCATTTCCAACGTGGCACGCTGTCATGTGGCACGTTGCCACTTGGTGGCTGCCAACGTGGCACGCCGCCACCACGGTGGCTGCCACGTGGCGCGCTGCCACTTGGTGGCCGCCACGTGGCGCTCTTTTATTTGGCGCGCTTCCCTAGCCTTTCGCGCGGCTAGGGTTTTTACTTGTTATTTGAAGCATTTTCCCTTCTCGCCAATTCCTAAATTTTGACTCGACTTTTAAGATTCGGTTCCGACGCTCTAAGCTCGGAATCTGATGTCTTTGTTCACAACACTCGGGCGACTCATTAATTCCTTCCGAATTAATTCATCGCATCGGTTTGTTAGTTGCTTGGGTGTGACCCGAAGGGTTCAGTCAAGATTAAACTGTAATATTAATTTTACATTAATATTAATAATCGGAAGCGGCCTCCACCCAGGAATTCCGATCACTTGACCTCACTGAATAATTAGCTTTCTAATAATTCCGAACCCTCTATCGGAATAATACACTTGTTTGAAGGACACCATTCCTTTCAATCTCCCACTTGTCCTTCTGGACAAGTGCGCTTTTAGTGTATAGCCTTTTTCCTGTGTTACTTAATGTCTCTTCATGAACTATAAGGTAAGATTTATTCGTCATCCTTATTATGTCCAGAAGTGTTTCTCAATCCCGAGTCCGATTGTCAATAAACAGATGATTTCTAAAATCCATCTGAGCACGGCCATGCATTTTACAGTCTCGCTCTTCGAGAGGCCTTGTAAACAACAAAGACATCTTCCCTATTTAGTAGGGGGACATTCCCAGTCTTGTAATGTCAGCTTCTCTTACTAAGAGGATCTAGCCATCCTAGTGTTGCCGTTATAATCTTCATGTACGGCAGACATTTGACTAACATCAAAACAAACTAGTACTCAAACAAGAGAACTCACAATACTCATGGTCAAGGAAAGAGGTTCCGATAGCCATAATGAGAAGTATACTTATGACAATTTTTAATCTCTTAAAGTATTCTCATAGGTCGATCCATAAACCAATACCTATACAAATGATTTATGACGATCATGTCCTTGTAGCACAAGAAACGGTGCAATAAATCGAACTACACACTAATCTCAAGTGGTCATTAATCGTCAATTGTTTAAATGATCTCGATTAGAGATAATTTTTTATTATAATATTCAATGTTCACTTAATAGGTGTTTCCTTACCAAGACTGGTCTTAATACCCTATTTTGAATATTCTCATAATCGAATGGACTCATTATTTAATCCTAAACCACAATTAAATAGCAAACGGAGTTATAAAATTGCATGAAATTTTAAATTACTCAAAAACCTAAATGGGGTTCATCTTATGATAAATGGTTTTTCTAAATGTTTTAAGAGTAACACTCTTTATAAAACATTTATAGAAATCACACCCATATCTAATATGCTTGATTTCTTTCGTGCAATTGTGAATGTTGTCGTTCACTTATTGCATAGGTTTAGTTATAATTACTTTGCTAATCTTAGCATCTTCATTACTAATCATTTTCATAATAAGATGATAAAATTTGAGAGTGTCATGGATTATATGTGATTTAGGATTTATTGTCCAAGTGATGGCTCCCACTCATTTTCATGATTGAGATCTTCAACTTGACAACCTACAATCATTAACGTTCAACAACGAACTTTCCATAGAATATCTTCTTTATTATTGCCTTTAAGGCAGCAATATTCTCAACATATATTTTAGTAGACTTCCTGATGATGCTTTGCTTGGTTTCACTCCAAACGGCTCACAATGATTTAGGATACACTAATCACTTGTGATCATGGAAATTTACCTTAAATTCCCGCACATTACACATGGATGCACATCCATGTTACCATTCTCAAGCCACGACTTATTTTTAGCTCGTGCTTATAAACGGCTTCCTTGTTAAGGATCTCATCCTTGTTAAGGTTTGTGCTTGCAACATCAATTCTCAAATTGTATTTGTTTCCACAAGTCAAGAACTCATCCTGTTACTTATCCAAGTGCTTTGGATGTTCTTGGCCATAATCTAACAATCTATTACATAGATTCAGGTTGATTGGTACTATATACATACTTCACATGCTCTAAGAAAGTAAGTCGTGTGACGATTCCATATCGTAGTGTACATGATGGATTTAATTATAGAATGATTCTCAATCTTTTTCCACCCACGTTACATTTTAGCTCATCCAGTTTCACTGAGTCTTGCTAAACCGTTTGCTATGTGATATGGTTGAAAGTCTCTACTAGAGTCTTTCTTGTTTGACTTAGTATTTAGCCTAGCTCATACTTAGTTTAAACATTTACTTAGTTTTATAGATACGGGTTGAAAGTCTTTCAAAGTCCTTCAATTCATGTTTAACACGATAAATTCCTTTACACGTTCAAACATTTTATTAAGTCTATACAATATATCTTAATACCCAATATGTACTAAGTATCGTCTTTTGCTTGGTCCATTGTTGAAAATACTTTCAAATCTAAGCATTTAGCATTTGATAGTTAATTTATAGCATAGTTAATAAATTTCTTGTTGGACCCTATAAGATTGACTCTTGCTCCCACAAAACTTATTATTCATAAGAATTTCTATGTTTCTTCATAAGTCAATCCATTCATTAACTTTATGAGAAAACACGTTCCAATTCCTTTATGCAATGCTTCCTTCAATTTCCCATAATGGATTTCTTGAGCTTGCTTTCAAATCTAGCATTATTTAGATTTTCAGAACCCTTAGACTATTTTCATGGTCACTTCCAAAATCCTATTTTAGGAAGGCGGTTTTGGTATCTATTTTTCCATATTTCATATGTGCAATTTTGCTAGAATAACCACGAAAAGACTTCAGCATTCCGATTGGTGAATAGGGTTTTATTAAAATCAACTCCGTGAATTTAATTATATCCTTTTCAACCAATCTAGCTATGTATGCATATACATTTCCACATTTGTTAGTTTTCTCCTTGAAAACTTAATTGCGATCGATGGGTCTTTCACCCCTCATGCAAATTAATCAAGTTTTAAACTTGATTTTCAAACATGGAGTGTATTTTGGATCTTACGGCCTCTAACAATTATTTGGAATTTGGATTTGTCATAGCTATCTTACAAGGCATTATTCCCTTACTATCTAATAGTAAATAGTATGCTTGTAAGTCTTAGATTTATTTCTAACTTAATAGAAAATTTATAGGATTCAATCCAAAACTTTGGTGAATTCTATACCTATATGGGGTTATTGCATCAAACACTGAGTTTCAAGGCGCTTCCAAATCCCTTTGATTATGTTGATCTTACTCCAACTTATCAGTAGTTTTGTGAGTAATGAATTCTCTTTTAAGGCACTTGTAAAGTCCTTTTGAGTATTCTTGATCAATCATTCTCATGAAGCCCTTTTGAGTCTTCCGAGATTCTCAGTTCTAGTTTGTTGCTAAGCTCGATAGTCATCGAGTTCATTTTCCTCCCACTTGTCGTTTTGGAAATGTGTTACTTTCCAGAAAGACACCACTTAGAGCAACAAATATTATGTTCTCATTTAGGTTGTGGAGGTAATGCCCGTAGTCTCACTTGAATGCTTACAAAGAGACATGTATATTGTCTTTAGGTAAAAGTTCGTTGTGAAACAAACGGTTAGCTCCCACTTAAGCTATCTTAGCCTTTAATGAGCCATTAAACTCCCACTGAACCACCTAGCTCTTGCTAAGCCGGTGAGCTCCCACTGAGTCACTTAGCTCCCATTGAGCTAGTGAGCTCCCACTGAGGCTAAGAGTTTTAGACATATACTTGAAAAGACATTTAGAAGTTAATTCTATCCATAATTGAATATGGTGTCCTTTCTTAGCCCCGACATTTTGTTTAGGGTAACACTAGTCATTTGTGCAAATCTTTAAGAACTTTATAGGAAGGGATGTGATCCATCATTGTTCGAGTCATTTTTAAATGGCATCGAGGTCTCCGTAAAGACACACTATGTTCTTTGGGGAGATATTTATGAAAATTTCAATTTCATAACTTTGTGATGGTCACGCTTGGCTCAAGCAAACATTGCTCGGTCAAATCTAGACGTTTTGATATCTTGCCAAGTCAATTTTGTACTTCATAGAACTCTTGAACTATTCAAGGTCAAGTTTATTCACATTTGATGAATATAGCCATATTCTTTCAAATTCTTCGTGAAACGTTGAAGTAATTGAATCCTCTTTAGCTTTCGGAGTCAATTATCTATACCAAGAACAATAGCTCTTTACTTTGTCGGTTTTTAACAAGTAATACTTGCTTGTCTTAGAACGATTCCGAATCGATCAACTGTCAAGAGCATATATAGCCTTGAGTGCGTTCTTGTTATTGCTAAAGATGTCCGGAACACAAATCATGTCTGTGATTTGAACTTTGTGAGTTTTCATGTTAGGGAAATGTTTGTTTATAATCAAGCATTCTTGACTCATGGGTTAGACAGCCATGCCATTCAAATAAATTCGCAACTATTGCTCTTTACTTTGAATGTGAGTCTTTCCATGTGTTAACAGATTGTTTGCTGATTATGGAACACAATAACTATTTATTTATTCCAACCTTATCTTAATAGGTCTTTAAACAAAGCATACGACCTTACAACTGATGTAGCTCTTCATGCTTCATTCTAAGCTTGTAAGTAAATAACTTAGCTTATCTTTAATAGTTTGAGGTCACTTTCAAAGTGTAATACTCAAGCAGTATCTGATACTTGTGAAGATAATAACTTGCTATGTTAATTAGAATAACATGAACTCTTTAGCATAAATGAATCTTATTCCTTTTCTTTGTTCCTCGTGTCTTATAATTCTTATCATACTTTATCTCATATTCTTTCAGAATCATTTCTTTAAGAGTCTTTGACTTTTATACTTTGTTAGGCATAATTAAGCATCTCTTTCTTTAATTCTTACTTGAATTAATACATCAATGAGTTGTACTCACCAGCGTATAAAGCGAAAAGATATGTTCGTTGTCAAGTATTGACAATTTTGAGTTTCCAACTCAATACTTCATGTTTATCAAAAATATCTAGTATTTTGAATACATGATGTCCAATCGTCCTTTCGGACTTATAAAATTCATTTATGAGAATTGTATTTTAGAAATGCCTTTCCTTTCTGAGAACTATTCTCAAAAATTTCCTTTACCAGTCATGGAAAACAATATAGTTTGATTTGGAATTCTACAAATATAAGTGCAAAGCATAACCATTTATCAAGAAAATAACATAATAAGTTTGAAATTTAAAAGCATTCATGAAAATTTTCAATCTTATTAAGCGTCTTATCCACGCATTAAATTTGTCCCCATTTGGCGAGAATAAAGCGATTCCAAGATCCAAAGAAACAAAGAGTGGTTAAGCATGCTTTGGCTTGTCTTAACACTCAATCTTCTAAGGTAAGCAACTCTTTGCTAATGGCTCCAAGCCACTCTAGGTTGGATAAATTGTCGCATCTAATGCTCTCTCAACAACTTATCCACTTTGCCACAACATGTTAGGACTCCATCACTCATATCGTTGAGTATAACCAAAACCAACATGTATGCGATGTCTTGCTTTGGCAAACCCATCATCATACCTTACGTATCCTAGGGAATAATAGTGATGCCTCGCTTTGGCGTAGCCCATCAATACTCTCAATAGATCGATAAGTGTTGTTTTGGAATGGCAAGTTTTACTCAATATTTTGGGGACCTAGGGTTTCTATGTTGGTTGATTTAAGTGAACTTAAATCATCCCACCATTCGAAATCCTAAACATGCATCTAACATACAAATCACACATATATATAATCATAAATATATATATCGAAAACATAAATAAAGATGCATTTGGCAACTATCATGACCCCTTGAGTCTTCAAGTCTTCAAGGGACGACTTTTGCAACTTCATGGCTTCGTCTTCCAAGAAACTCCGTCTTCAAGACATGACCATAATTATGCAAATACTAGTATCTACGATTAGGACTAATCTAAATATTAAGGTACAAAAATACTCAACGGTTCGCAGACTGTATTTAGATTTACAAAAATCATCACGGATCGCAGTCCGTATTTTCTATCCTAATCGGGCCCCACTAGTTTCCATTTTATAAAACCTGTGAGAGAATATACATTCCATTCATCCATTCACTATTTGTGAATGGTCCATGCATTTTACAACGATAAACAAGTAACAATGCATAAAACACGCATAAACTAGTAACTAATTTAGGTCGTTAATCCAATTAACATGCCTAATTAAAACTAGTCAAAGTTTGTTAAATCGATTATGTAATTTAGCGCAATTAATATTGAAGCTCCCACTAAATTCCGCATCCATCTTAATTAATCCAATTAATTAAGTCGGTAAACCCAAATATCTGCCAAAATTAAATTTTTGCAAATGCCACTCAAGAACCGAGGCCTAGCCTCCAAAATTTAATTAAAATAATTAAAACGGCAAAGAACACAAAAAATGCGTAGTCCAAAATGTCTAAGTGCCTAGCACCAAGACTTGGAGTGCTCATTGCACCACATTGCTTCGCAATCAATGTCCACGCACACTAACCCCTATCAAGCACCAACATGCATACATACATATATAGCATGCCCAGCACCACAATAGCCGAGCCACACACAAGGCCGCACCTCCTCGAGGCAGCCCCTTGGCAGCCACATGCGGGCTGCTATGCAGCCCAGCTCGCCAAGGGATGCTTTGCCCTCGATTTTCGTGCAATATCCCCGGGTTTTTAACCCAAATTTTGCGTGACTAAAGAATTAATTTTAGAATTAATAAAATGAGCCCAAAATGAAAAATTATTACAAGTCCAACTTAAATAAAAATTCATCAAGGTGCACATAACCAAAATTATTTCCAAGAACCATTCTTTAATAAAATTGGTTTAACTTGGTGCAACAAAATGAACAAGGGTAATAACTCACTATTAATTTAATTAATTTAAATTAATCATGAGATTTTGACAAAATAGAAGGGGGTTGGAATTATGAACACAAATATTCAAATAAAGATTCCAACTTTAACTTGTGAATTCATGAAAAATTATATCTTCCGCCATGAAGATAAATCAAATTTCTATCACAAGATTCAAACTTTATGATTCCAATCAACTTAATACATGATTAAATCAAAAGTTCAACCAAAAATTCATGGAATTTAGTAACTCAAAGTTCCAACCACTTAAAACAATTAAAGATTGGATCTTTAGTACTTAGAAGCCTCAAAGAACAAATTTTTCACACTCAATGCAATGAATTTGCAATTATGTGAAAATATAAACCAATCTTTCAAGTAACCATGCTTAAAGAGGTTTAAAATGCAGAAACATTAAGGAAAGAACCAAATACATAACCACCATAAATATGCCATTAAGATTCAAGGTTAGAAAGACTTAAAATTTTTCATCAAAACGAAAAATACCTCGAAAAAGGCATTTTTGGTCATTGTTTGGCTAAAAACACAATTCTAAAAGGGTAAAACCATTTCCAGAACACCTTTTCCACCCAAAATTCACTATTTTTAGGCGAAAATCTGGGTTCTTGGCTGAAGACAGCTTTAATACGAGCTTAAAATTAATAAAACCGAGCTACTAATCTAATTAGCAACTTAAAACCAGAAAAATTAAGCCATAAAAACACCTTGAAAAATATGATTATCAAAATAAATGAACCTGGCTCTGATACCGCTGTTGGGTTTCGATGAGTCAGACTCACCACGAAAGAAAACACGAGCCAAGACCACACTCACAATAAATATAATCATAAAGCATAATTAAATTAAACAACAAGATTAAGAAAGAGATTAATACCTTTAGCGCGTGCTTCGCTCACTAAAAGAGCTCTTACTTCGAAAGCTCTAAGTCTCGCTCGCACGAGAACCTCCAACGAAAGTCCACCCGCAACTCGACCCCCAAAAATGGTCCAATGCTTAGGGGTTAGCTAAGCCCGACCTAACCCCGAGTAATCATATGTGTTCAAAGGTTTTCTCAATGGAGATGTCTTTTTCAACACCTTACTCAAGGTATGCCTTGGCTATTTATAAGGAGTGCTTCCTTGTGAATTCCACTCATCTTTCAATGTGGGACTTTTTCACAAAAAGATCCCACATAGAAAGAATGTTGAATTCAATCCTTAGTTAAATAAACCAAGGAATAATAAAGTAACAAATGTCACATGGTTAGGTGAGGACCACTTCCTCACTTGCTCCCCAAGGCAACTCACATGCAATTGTGATCTAACCATGTGGCACCCAACCTTGAGCCCAAAGTTGGGTTCAGTTGGGCCGCCACCTTTTGGCCCGCGTCCATGACCCGCTACCCGGGTCCACGGCCTGCTGCCACATGGCATTGCCAACGTGGCACACTGCCACATGGCGCGTTGCCACTTGGTGGCTGCCAACATGGCGCGCTACCACGTGGCGCACTTCTATTTGGCGCGTTTCCCTAGCCTTTCGCGCGGCTAGGGTTTTTACTTGTTACTTGAAGCATTTTCCCGTCTTGCCAATTCCTAAATTTTGGCTCGACTTTTTAGATTCGGTTCTGACGCTCTAAGCTCGGAATCCGATGTCTTTGTTCACAATACTCGAGCGACTCGTTAATTCCTTCCGAATTAATTCATCGCATCGGTTCGTTAGTTGCTTTGGTGTGACCCTAAGGGTTTAGTCAAGATTAAGCTATAATATTAATTTTACATTAATATTACTAATCGAAAACGGCCTCCACCTAGGCATTCCGATCACTTGACCTCACTGAATAATTAGCTTTCTAATAATTTCGAACCCTCTATCGGAATAATACACTTGTTCGAAGGACACCATTCCTTTCATTACTAATTGTGGTTTCCCATGTTCAGCCCCACTGCACACCATTTCTCTATATGAACTCGTCTTCTACAGACATGATGTCTTCGTTATTTGAATAATTTCTTTCGACGAACTCATTATGAACAACCAACTGGTCCTTTGCCACAGGTTGTTGCAGAGAAGCCTACAACAATTAAGGAAAGCCTTAGACAAATGTATCTGTAGCAATTTGGACAACATATAAAACGGTAGCTTACCAAATACATTTCACCCCTCCTTAAGTAGGATTCATTGCCAACAGTGTCTTCACTAACCTGGTTAAATAAAGTGTACATTTAAGTAATTGTAATTGACATATATAACAGCTATAGGTTTTAAATTATAGAATTATTAAGTACTCTATATACCTGTATACACCTATTTTCAGTTGAATTAGCAATGCACTTATCGCTCTTTTGTTTGTCAATTGCCTTTTGTTTTGTTCTTTCTTCACGAGCCTTTTTTTTCTTCATATTTTTTCTTACGCGACTCCTTATGTCTTGTCACCTCCTCAAATGTCGTCATAAACCTAGTATAACGAATTTTAACTGCACCCCTCTTGCTAGGAGGATCCTTAATTGACCCAACAACAATATCTTGACGTCCAAGTTGCTGAACCTGTTCCCCGCCGAGAACAACAACACCTTTAACCCCACTTTTACGAACTGATGACGGAGTTTCAAATGTTAAAGCCCTCCTATTCACACTAGGAGGAGTGGATTTAAACCCCGTCTCCCCAACACTACTCATAGGAAGGGCAGGAGTAGTTTTCTCCTTCACTTTCATCTCCAGTTTGAGACCCTCAATTACCATCATCATTGTTTCGTCATTGTTACTTGCTAGATTTGAAATAGGTTCAAAGACAACCATCATCTTGTCATAGCAAACTAAGTCAACAGTTTTTGTTGGATCATGAAACACAACTTTCACCCTAAGATGCTTTCAAAAAATATCTTTACGCCACATATCCAATATATACATACTAGGCACATCAAAAATTTGTTGCAACTCTAACACCTTGATGCAATGTCTACATAAAATCCCACTACATTCAAATAACTTGCATTCACATTCAACACTTTTGTTTTCACTAAAAAATAGAACACGATAAGTACGGAACTTGCCAGTCGGCTTTTCCTTCTTATAAACTCACTCCAAACATAAACTCTATCAACTATCAAGTGTTCAAAGTAACCTTCTAATATCTCTCTCCTGCTGCTGCCATTGCAGTACATCATCCGTTTACACTCCCTTTGGACCTCCATAAACTTTGCATCTGTGTATAAATTCCTGAAGATCTCCTCAATCCTAAAATCAGTGATTAATCCACGAAGGTAAATAGCTGAATTAGCATCTGCCAACCTTTCCGATTGGATACGTTGTTCCATTGCACCAACATACTACTCCGCAAAATCATAGAGGCCTATGATTTTATCAAAAAAATCATCAAAAAAATTGTGAATGCTTTCAAACCTCTAGGTCGTTCTCATTCTAGCCCAAAATAAATGTTTCATCGCAGCTGGTGTAATACCTCGTATTTTTATACGTATTTTATTTAAAATAAGTATTTTGAGAAGTATTTAATTGAATTGAAATGTCTTATTTAAAGTATTTTAGTTATTTATTTAAATGGGTTTGGAAATATTTTATAAAAGGAAAGTTTATTTAATTAATTATTTTAATTAAGTTGGGGTTTAATTTAGGAAAGTTTTATTTTAGTAAAGTTTTATTAGGGATGGGATTAGGAAAATTAAAAAGGAAAGTTTAGGGAGAAGGGTCTTAGAGAAGGGGTATAAATATCCCACATATGAGACAAATCAAACATTGCCCAGAGTGGAAAAAACCAAAGGTAAACTTCTCTCTCCTTTTTCCTTATTTTCTTTCTTTTTTTTCTTTCTCCTTTTTCCCCTTCCCCTTTTCTTTTTTTCGACTGCCCTTCACCACCACCGGCCGACCACCGGCAGCGGTGGCCGCCAGCCGCCGGCAGCAGCCAGGTGGCTGTCGGCTGCCATGTTTTTCGAAAAAAAAAATTTAAATTAAATCTTTGTTTTTAAAACAAATTTAATCCTAGATCTAAATATTAATTATGGGTTTTTTCATTCGATTTTGATGTTTGACTATGAGTATTATGTTAATTAATTTTCAGATTATGTTTTTAATTAAAAAGCCCCAATTTTTGAAACCCTAGATTCTTGATTTATAAATTATTGAAGAATTATGATATATAATGGTGTAAACCTTTGATTAAAGTGTTTTAAGACTAAATTACAGCAAGTTTTAATTAAAATATAGTGCTGGAATTTTTGGTAAAGCATTAATTACCCATTAATTGGGATTAAAGTATGATGTTTTAAATATAATTTCAACTTATTTTAAATAAATTATGAGGGTTTTATAATAGTATATATTGCTGGAAATTTTTGTAGAGTGGATTTTAATACTCTTCTATAATTTTAAATTGTATGAGACTTTGAATTGAGCGATTTTTATTAATTGTGGCGATATTAAGATCGTATACAAGGTACGTTTGCGTACCTAGCATAATTATGTTGATGTAGTACCATGCTAAATGTGTTTGATTGATTACGAGTAGTATCATGCTAGGTTTGGATTGGAAATTATGATTTGGATGTTATTGGTGATTAGATTATGAAGCATGATTTGTTTGTGATGGATTATTGGAGGGAAAATAATAGTTTGGAATATTATTTATGAACCACATATTTATTTATGGCATGTTAGAGAGCATTTTTAATTAAACTAAATGTTTAGTTTAGTTTAGAATATTGAAAAGAGATTTTATTATGGTTCATATAATTTTTATTGATGTTTTAAGCATGAGGAAGGAGCTATATAAGTATCTATGTACACGAGGAATAAATTTATGTTGGTGCCCTAGTGCACTTAAGGTGTTTTTAACACCAAGGGATAGGATTTGTGGCGCTTCATGCGTTTAAGGTGTCTTTGACACCGAGGTAAGGGTTCAACATTTAATTTTATATGGTCACTAATTATTCAAGAATTAAATTGGTATATTGAATTGTTTGATTAATTATTGTTGATTGAATGATTATGGTTTGAGAGTCATCACTGAGTTTAATAATTTGTAAATAACGTAAAGTGAAAGAGATTAAGCATCAAAACTCTTGGAACGTATATACCTTGAGTATGAACTTATGGGGGGAGTTATGGGGTTTTATATTTAACCATAACTTCTACTGGAGTACAGGACGCTGTACATTCCTTTTATTATTATTATGCGCAGGAATTTCGCCACTTACGAGTGATTTTTGATGCTGGCACGGTTAGCTCCAGTGTCAGTAACCTCAATTTATTTAGGGGAGGTTAGTGGGAAACCCGTTCGATACGTAATCAACGCTAAATAAATTATTTAGTGTCTAGTGAGAACTCTTATTGAATGTTGTATGCTTGAAAAACAGATGCAACAAGGTAAGTCATGTGTTGATAGGGAATAGTATGCTAGTGTGTTAATTACGCTTATGTACTCAGCTTTGCTGATTGTGTGTTTTGTGTGTTATTGGCCTTGTCTTTATCATGGCCCTATGGTGACCCATGTTTAATGGAGAGTATGGAAATAGGTAGAGATAAGCATTTCAAGTGATGAAGCAATTTCATGAATGGGCATGAGTGAAGAGCGAATCATGCTAGTTTCTATAAGTATATGATGTGTTTATTGCTTTAATTATATATGACTTGATTATTATGCGTGACTAATGAGAAGAGTTTTGAGTTCAGTTTTGGTTTTAATAAGGGCCTATAATGGTTCCAAGTTGTAGGTTGAATTTATTTTACTTCGTTTGACTTTGGTTTGACTTTACTTTCGTTGATGGACTTTTCAAGTTGACTTATTTTGACTGGTTTTGAAATTAGTCTTCCGCTGTGTGTCTTTGATAGCTGCCTTAGCCGTTTTCATGGTGGCGGTAATATCTTAGATAGTCCTATTTAAAGTTTTAAATAGGGCAAAACAGGTATTTTAAAAGAAAGAAATTTCTAAGGTGTTACAAAGTGGTATCAGAGCTTTGGTTGAGATTTTATTACCACTAAAGCCAAAAACGTATTTTAAAGTGTTTTAATTTTAAACTTGGCCAAGTACTTATTTATTGGTAAAACTTTTAGACAATTTATTTTTTTATTTTATTTTGGGAAGATTAAATATTTATTGATTTAATTTAAAACCAAATTTTTTTTTTAATTATTTGGTTCGAATTTTTTTTAAAAAGGGCCGAAATGTTTTTTATTTTATTTAAATGGTCCGAATTTTTTTGTAAGAGGGAAGGTCCGAAATTTTTGTAGGGAGGTCCGAAATTTTGCCTTCTTTCTTATTTAATTTCAAAAAAAAAATTTAATTTAAAAGGAGTCAAAAATATTTTTAGTTTGTTCATTTTGCAGGAAAGCAAGGATTAAGGTAAGTATTATGTGTTAATAGCTTTTAAAAAGCATGTTGGTGAGATTGGGTAGGAAAGAAATTGGGCATATAAGTTAGAAATAATCATGTTCTTGTATGCATTAATATTTAGGTTGTGATGTTTAATCATGTTTATGGATTACTTGTGAGCATGTATTTATGTGGTTAGAAATAAGAAAATTGTTTGATTGAACACTGAACCTATTTCATGCAAGAACTGTATTATTTTGTTTTCTTTGGGAAAGGGAATTCTTTTCTAAGTCTTTTCTTTACAGGATGCCGAATCTTCCTAGCAGATACACCGAACTAGGCACTCTCACTAAGAAACCTAATGAACATCCCTATGATTACGTTCAAAAGATTCGCTTTTACTGTTCCTACAGGAGTAATGTTTTAAGGGACAGAGTTTTTTATAGCCCTGATCGTATTTCAGCTATGATTGTTCGTTGCTTACCTGATGAGCCCCATTATTATGCAGTCAAATCCAAATTTTCTGATTTCTGTTTACCAGGGGACATCCCAAACTACTACAAATATAGGGACTATTATGGACAATGGTACCAGGATTACAGATTTTTAATTTCCTATCTTGTTAGGGTCGAGAAAGCCCATTGCCGATAACTTCACCTTCCATACCATGACTATTATTTCGAAAATCCAGTGGGGCAAAATCCACCTTCTCCTAGTCATCAGTTAGAAAGTTCTTCTTCTACTTCTTCTTCTTCTTCACAGGGTGGTCAAGCAAGGAATGGAGAGCAAGGGAAGGAAGATAATTCACTTTGGAAATTTCTAATCCAAATCCACCTCCAACTCCAGTCATTATAGAAATTTCTTCTGATGAGGAGGAAGAGGGAGAGTTCGTGCAGGTAGAACCTGAACCAGAGTCACCTGAGCCAATGGAGGAGGAAGATGATCCGGAGTTCGACCCTGATAGCTACAAGCAGTCGACCGACAAGAGAGACGACGTCCGAAAGGATTAGATTTTTATAGTTTTCTTCGTCATGAATTTTCAGTTTTAATTACAGTTATTATTTTAGTTTTAAATTAATAAGTGGCATGACCACATTAAGTTAGTGAGCTTATGTAGTACATAAGTTTCTAGAAATCAATATTATTTTGGTAATTCCAGTTTATTTTAATTAATAAAATCTTATTTATTTCTTTGTTAAAATTATTTATATTATTAATAAATACATTCATTTATTTTCCAAAATCTTCCATTTCACATCACTATTCCAATAGTCAAATTCCAAGCAAATTAATTCCAATAAATTATTTCTAAGCTATGGGGATCTATGGGAATTATTTTTATTTATCTATGTGATGCTTTATTAATGTATGGTTGGTTAGCAATCAATAATTGATTGACAAAGCTACAAATTTAGGGAATTCTTAGCTTTTGCTATCCCAATTTGTTAGCTTCAAATTTTACTGTGAATGTTTCAAGGGTGCTAAGTAATAGATGAGTGTATGTCTTGAGAGCTAACCATAGCCATCTCTAATATAGACCCTTGTTCTTAATTCAGGAGAAGCAAAATGGCAGGGGGGAGTAATTCTGGTAATGATGGAAACGATTTGAATGAGGTTGTGAGACAATTAGCAGTTGTAGCCCAGCATTTGGCAAGGAATTCAACCAACAATGGGGATGCTCAGGGAGAACTTTTTAAGAAGGTGGCCTAAAGTAAACCACCAACCTATCAAGGAGAGTCTGACCCTACCATACTGGAAAATTGGTTAAGGGAGTTTGAGAAACTGTTTGGGGCAGTTGGGTGCCCAGAAAATTCTAAGGTGGGTTATGCTACTTATTACTTGAGAAGTGAAACTGGTCTTTGGTGGCAGCAAAATGAAACAACTATTAGAGCGCTACCTGGATTCAATTGGACTAAGTTCCAAGAAAACGTGAGAGACAAGTTTTACCCTAGCTTCTTACAGAAGCAAAAGGCTAAAGAGTTCTCAAACCTCAAGATGGAGGGCATGTCAGTGACTGAATACTATACAAAGTTTATAGAGCTGTCTCGTTTTGCTGAAGAGTCTGTTTCTACGGAGAAGGCAAAGGCTAGGAAGTTTGAGAGTGGTTTGACTACTGATTTACAGGTGAAGTTGTGTGGACAAGTGTTTGAAACCTTGGATGAGGTGTATGGCAGAGCTGCGCACTTGTATGCTTTAGAGTTGAAGAAAAAGAAGGAACTGGCTGATGTGGAAGTGAAAGAGAAGAGGAAAGAGATAGGACAGAACTCTGGGAATCAACAGGGTAACCAGAATAACTTCAAAAAGCAGAAGTACCACCATAACCACAACAACTTCCACAACAACAACAACAATTCCCAAGGTAACAATCGTCAAGGAGGATGTAACTTCAATGAAGGGGTTAGAAACAATAACCAAGGGAATAACAGAAATGAGAGGCATTATTTTTGCAGGAGGTGCAAGAATAACCATCCTGGAAAAGATTGTGAGGGCAACTTGGTTACTTGTCGTGCTTGTAACAAGCTGGGGCATCGAGAGTATGAGTGTTTCTTCAAAGGTTCTAATGGGAATAAGCAAAATAATAATTCAGAAGGGACCCAAAGGAACTTTCAGGGAAACAGCAACAATTTCACTGGGAATAAGGGAGCGCAGCAGAATGGAGCAAAGAGTAACAACAACAGCAGCAATGGGAACAATCAGTAGAAAAGTGGAACTGCAGGAAAATTGAATGTGTTGAGTAGGCATGAGGCTGATTCCACGAAAGATGTCATCACTGGTACTTTTTCTATTCACTCTTTTCCTGTTAAAGTTTTATTTGATTCCGGTGCAACTTTTTCTTTCATTTCGAAAAGAATTGTTTCGAAACTTAAAGACTCTTTGAAAACAGTAGAAGTAGTAGATTTACCAATAACCATTCCAACAGGTGGCGTAGTGAATTGTACCAAAACCTTTAGGAATGTACCCTTAGAGATCGAAGGGAAAGTGTTTCAGTCTGATCTGATCAAGTTTTGGTTAAAGGATTTTGATGTCATCCTAGGAATGGATTGGTTGAGCAAGTACAATGCAGAAATAAGTTGTCGATTGCAAAAGGTGAAAATGAACACATGTGAGAATGAGTCAGTGACTTATTGGATGCACGGTGAAACCAAATACCCTAGGTTGATATCCGTGTTGAAGTTGGCAAAGTACATGAAAAAGGGACACCCAGTGTACTTCTGTAGTGTGAGGAACATGGATTATGAGGAGGAAATTAAGCTAGAAGATATTGAGGTGGTGAACGAATTTTTGGATGTATTTCCGGATGAAATCCCTGAATGCCACCCAAGAGAGCAATCGATTTCACCATAGACTTAGTCCCAGGGACATCACCAATATCCAAGGCACCATATCAGATGGCACCGGCAAAGATGAGTGAGTTAAAGGAGCAATTGCAGGATTTGTTAGACAAAGGGTACATCAGGCCGAGTGCATCCCCTTGGGGAGCACAAGTTCTGTTTGTTAAAAAGAAGGATGGAAGCATGAGGTTGATATCGATTACAGGGAACTAAATAAGGTGACAATAAAGAACAAGTATCCACTTCCAAGGATTGATGATTTATTTAATCAATTGAAAGGCGCAGCCGTGTTTTCTAAGATTGACTTGAGGTTTGGATATCACCAATTGAGGATTGCAGATGAAGACATTCCTAAAACTGCTTTTAGGACAAGATATGGACATTATGAGTTTACAGTGATGCCATTTGGATTGACTAATGCTCCGGCAATCTTTATGGATTTGATGAACAGGGTGTTTCATCAATTTATGGATAAGTTCGTCGTGGTGTTCATAGATGATATATTGGTGTATTCCAAGAACAAAGAGGAGCATGTGGAACACCTGAGAGCAATTCTGCAAACGCTGAGAGAAAACAATCTTTATGCAAAGTTCTCTAAGTGTGAATTTTGGTTGGAAAAGGTAGCATTCTTAGGTCATTTTGTGTCTAAGGATGGCGTGGAAGTAGACCCAGCCAAGGTCGAAGCTGTAAAGGGTTGGCCTACGTCCAAAACAGTGTCTGACGTTCGGAGTTTCTTAGGTCTAGCAGGATATTATAGGCGTTTTGTGAAAGATTTCTCGAAGATTGCTAAACCTATGACTACTTTGATGAAGACAGACAAGAAGTTTGAGTAGGATGATAAGTGTGAAGAAGCATTCCAACTCTTGAAACAGAAGCTGGTTACAGCACCAGTGCTTACATTGCCAGACGACAGTGGTATCTATGATGTGTATAGCGATGCGTCAAAGAATGGTTTGGGGTGTGTGCTTATGCAAAATGGGAAGGTAATTGCATACGCATCAAGGCAGTTAAAGACCCATGAAGTGAATTATCCAACCCATGATTTAGAACTTGCTGCGATTATCTTTGCACTAAAGATCTGGCGTCATTACTTGTATGGAGTGAAATGTAGAATTTATACAGACCATAAAAGCTTAAAGTACATTTTCACTCAAAAGGATTTGAACTCTCGACAAAGGAGATGGTTAGAATATACGACGGATTATGACCTGGACATACAGTATCATGAAGGGAAAGCAAATGTAGTTGCAGATGCTCTAAGTCATAAGACCAGTCACGGATTAAATACCTTGATAGTGGCTAATGAGTTATGTAGGGAAATGAGGAAAATGAACTTAGAAGTGGTAGAATGGGGAGTACTAGCTGGCATTCTTGATAGTTTGACTATACAACCAACCATATTCGACGAGATAAGGGAAAACCAAGTAGGAGATGTGAAATTGGATAGGATTCGAGAGAAAATAAAGCAAGGCAAAGCTACAGATTTCAAGATTCATGAAGATGGAAGTTTGAGGTATAAAGGTCGATGGTGTGTACCTCAAAAGTGTGAAGAAGTGAAGAAAAAGCTGATGGAAGAGGGGCACAATACGCCCTATTCAGTACACCCAGGAGGGGATAAGCTATATAAGGACTTGAAAAGGGTGTATTGGTGGCCTAGGATGAAGAATGAAGTTGCGGAATTTGTAGCAAAGTGTCTGACTTGCCAAAAAGTGAAAATAGAGCATAAGAGGCCACAGGGAACTGTGCAATCATTGGAAATTCCTGGATGGAAGTGGGATTGCATTTCAATGGATTTTGTAACTTGCCTTCCAAAATCAAAGAGTGAAAATGACACCATTTGGGTAGTGGTGGACAGACTGACAAAATCTGCGGTGTTTATACCAATGAAGGAAACTTGGAAGATGGAGCAACTTGCAAAAGCTTACATCAAGAATGTCGTGAGGTTACATGGAGTTCTAAAGGATATTGTGTCTGACAGAAATTCCAGGTTTCTTTCAAAATTCTGGAAAAGTGTACAGGAAAACTTCGGTACGACACTTAAGATGAGTACAGCGTTTCACCCTGCCATAGATGGGCAAACTAAGAGAACCATTCAAACCTTGGAGGACATGTTAAGAGCTTGTGTTATACTTCCAAGGAGGATGGGAGGATAGCTTGGATTTGATTGGATTTTCTTACAATAATAGTTGTCATGCGAGCATAGGAATGGCTCCATTTGAGGCATTATATGGGAGAAAGTGTTGTAGTCCAATCTGTTGGAACGATATAAGCGAAACAATGATTCTAGGGCCTCAAATGATCGAGGATACAGTGAAGCAAGTAAGGGAAATTCAAGCCAAGATTCAAGCAGCTCAAGATCGCCAAAAGAGCTACACAGAAGCGTAGAGAAGAGGAGTTTGATGTTGGTGATAAGGTGTTATTAAAGGTATCAACAATGAAAGGAGTAATGATATTTGGAAAGAAAGGGAAACTGAGCCCAAAGTACATTGGTCCATATGAAATACTGCAAAGGATAGGTAAAGTAGCTTATAGGTTAGCCTTACTTATGGAGCTAAGCAAAGTGCATGATGTATTTCATGTGTCTCAATTAAGAAGGTACATACCTGACAAATCCCATGTGCTACAACCTGAAACCATTGAACTAGACCAAAGTTTAACCTATGAAGAAAGACATGTCAAAATTCTTGACTATAAAGTGCGTAGTACACGCAATAAGAATGTTAAGATTGTGAAAGTGCTATGGTCTAACCAAGAGTATGAGGAAGCCAATTGGGAGGCAGAAGATGAAATGAAAAAGAAATACCCAGAGTTGTTTCAGGTATGTTGAGTTACGGGGACGTAACTCGTTTTCTTTAGGGGGTAGAATGCGGTAGAATTTCGCACTTTTTCCCTATACTTTCAGTTATTTTTGTGCTTCTTGCACAATTTTATCGAGTATTTTGAGTTATTGTGTTCTCAATGAGACACAAAAAGGTAAAGGTATGACAAAAAGTACAGCAATATCATACTAATTAAGGAAAAACTTTGAATTTTGTTTCCTAAGTTTCGGGACGAAATTTCTTTTAAGAAGGGTAGACTATAATACCTCGTATTTTTATACGTATTTTATTTAAAATAAGTATTTTGAGAAGTATTTAATTGAATTGAAATGTCTTATTTAAAGTATTTTAGTTATTTATTTTAATGGGTTTGGAAATATTTTATAAAAGGAAAGTTTATTTAATTAATTATTTTAATTAAGTTGGGGTTTAATTTAGGAAAGTTTTATTTTAGTAAAGTTTTATTAGGGATAGGATAAGGAAAATTAAAAAGGAAAGTTTAGGGAGAAGGGTCTTAGAGAAGGGGTATAAATATCCCACATATGAGGCAAATCAAACTTTGCCCAGAGTGGAGAAAACCCAAGGTAAACTTCTCTCTCCTTTTTCTTTTTTTTCCTTCTTTTTTTTCTTTCTCCTTTTTCTTTAAATTAAATCTTTGTTTTTAAAACAAATTTAATCCTAGATCTAAATATTAATTATGGGTTTTTTTATTCGATTTTGATGTTTGACTATGAGTATTATGTTAATTAATTTCAGATTATGTTTTTAATTAAAAAGCCCCAATTTTTGAAACCCTAGATTCTTGATTTATAAATTATTGAAGAATTGTGATATATAATGGTGTAAACCTTTGATTAAAGTGTTTTAAGACTAAATTACAGCAAGTTTTAATTAAAATATAGTGCTGGAATTTTTGGTAAAGCATTAAAAATATAGACTTTGAATTGAGCGATTTTTATTAATTGTGGCGACATTAAGATCGTATACATGGTACGTTTGCGTACCTAGCATAATTATGTTGATGTAGTAGCATGCTAAATGTGTTTGATTGATTACGAGTAGTATCATGCTAGGTTTGGATTGGAAATTATGATTTGGATGTTATTGGTGATTAGATTATGAAGCATGATTTGTTTGTGATGGATTATTGGAGGGAAAATAATAGTTTGGAATATTATTTATGAACCACATATTTATTTATGGCATGTTAGAGAGCATGTTTAATTAAACTAAATGTTTAATTTAGTTTAGAATATTGAAAAGGGATTTTATTATGGTTCATATAATTTTTATTGATGTTTTAAGCATGAGGAAGGAGCTATATAAGTGTCTATGTACACGAGGAATAAATTGTATGTTGGTGCCCTAGTGCACTTAAGGTGTTTTTAACACCAAGGGATAGGATTTGTGGCGCTTCATGCGTTTAAGGTGTCTTTGACACCGAGGTAAGGGTTCAACATTTAATTTTATATGGTCACTAATTATTCAAGAATTAAATTGGTATATTGAATTGTTTGATTAATTATTGTTGATTGAATGATTATGGTTTGAAAGTCATCACTGAGTTTAATAATCTGTAAATAACGTAAAGTGAAAGAGATTACGCATCAAAACTCTTGGAACGTATATACCTTGAGTATGAACATATGGGGGGAGTTATGGGGTTTTATATTTAACCATAACTTCTACTGGAGTACAGGACGCTGTACATTCCTTTTATTATTATTATGCGCAGGAATTTCGCCACTTACGAGTGGTTTTTGATGCTGGCACGGTTAGCTCCTGTGTCAGTAACCTCAATTTATTTGGGGGAGGTTAGTGGGAAACCCGTTCGATACGTAATCAACGCTAAATAAATTATTTAGTGTTTAGTGAGAACTCTTATTGAATGTTGTATGCTTGAAAAACAGGGCAACAAGGTAAGTCGTGTGTTGATAGGGAATAGTATGCTAGTGTGTTAATTACGATTATGTACTCAGCTTTGCTGATTGTGTGTTTTGTGTGTTATTGGCCTTGTCTTTATCATGGCCCTATGGTGACCCATTTTTAATGGAGAGTAGTGGAAATAGGTAGAGATAAGCATTTCAGGTGATGAAGCATTTTCATGAATGGGCATGAGTGAAGAGTGAATCATGCTAGTTTCTATAAGTATATGATGTGTTTATTGCTTTAATGATATATGACTTGATTATTATGCGTGACTAACGAGAAGAGTTTTGAGTTCAGTTTTGGTTTTAATAAGGGCCTATAATGGTTCCAAGTTATAGGTTGAATTTATTTTACTTCGTTTGACTTTGGTTTGACTTTACTTTCGTTGATGGACTTTTCAATTTGACTTGTTTCGACTGGTTTTGAAATTAGTCTTCCGCTGTGTGTCTTTGATAGTTGCCTTAGCCGTTTTCACGGTGACGGTAATATCTTAGATATTCCTATTTAAAGTTTTAAACAGGGCAAAACAGGTATTTTAAAAGAAAGGAATTTCTAGGGTGTTACAGCTGGAATCCACATTTCTCTCTCTATGATACTTCACAATAAACTCCTTCTACCTCAATTCAAACTCCTCCAAAAATAAACTATCATAGATAACATTTTTCAACTCATCCTTGAACTCATGATACCCTGGACACTTGCCTAGTTTGCTTCCAAATTTCTCTGTCATGTGCCATAAACACCACCTATGCCTTGTTTGTGGCATCACTGCTTTCAAAGCTTTGCACATAGCAGGATCTTGATCTGTCAAGATAGCTATGAGAGGTTTACCACCAACAGCATCTAGCTAAGTGTTGAACAACCACCTGTTGACATATATACTATAAATAAATAAAATGCAAAATCTTGTCATATATACATATATAACATATGAAAAAAAATATTATAGAATCATATAAAGAATTACAGAATCATATAAAGAATTTGCCAAATTTCATTATCAAA
The DNA here is from genome assembly GCF_948465745.1 of Chenopodium album. Taxonomy (NCBI): domain Eukaryota; kingdom Viridiplantae; phylum Streptophyta; class Magnoliopsida; order Caryophyllales; family Amaranthaceae; genus Chenopodium; species Chenopodium album. The sequence goes on from NC_137847.1 coordinate 30,993,786, forward strand.
CCAACAAACTTAGTGTCATTCTCTCTGTTTCGAATAATTTAATAATATACATTCATTTGGCTTAAGTGTAATTATTACTTATCCTAAACAAGCAACTAAATGGTTAGATAGGATAAAAATATTGACATGGTTACCTCATTTCTTAATTTAAAGAATGGTTCTATTAGTTCAGAGATAAACAGACCAAGAAACAAGTTAATCAAGATCAACATAATCTACACTTAATACAAACTCGACTCAATTTTAGTCAGGCTAAAACTTAGTTGAGCTAAATATTACAAGTACACTGAATGACCAAAATTAAAGCATAACAAAATAATACATATGTAAAAGTTTCAGTTTCCTCGTGGGATATGAGAGCGCATCCAAGTAATATTGTTTGTATAACGGCCCGACTTTTAAGCGGTGTCACCGGATCGTACTTAACTCATCATTTGCAGCGGAATGAATTAACCATAGATAAACCATTCTTTACTCATCATACGCAGCAGAATCAATCATATAAATAAATCTGTGGGTTATGGGTCCACAAATAAACATACTCCTTGATAAAAAAAAATATTCCTTTAAAATAATACAACTTTCAGGCTATAAACTTCCAGAAATAAAATTAATTTATCTCTCAATAAATCATAATTCCACAATACATAAACCTTGATTTCAGAAATCCTCAACACTGTAAATTCCTTTAATCACTTTGCCTCCTAACTAACTTGAACTCCATCATCATTATCCCTGTAATTATCCATAAAAATAGAAAACAGAGAAAACACAGGAAAAATCCAAAAATGAGTTGAAAACTCAGTAACATTACTCTAGCCCGTAAAAACAGTTTTTCTTTCAAAATCATTTGAGCATATATCATACATACATAGTTGTTCAGAAATAATCTAACATCATTATTTTTAAAAGTTGTGTCGGCAAGGATCATTCCCTTTACGTAAGATCGTAGGTAAGTACAGGTTTTGGACATAACATAACTTTCATTCGCGTGGGATTAATTCCCCATTTTCATTAACATTCTTTCCTCCACCTGTAACTCACCCATTTACCATGTTCAGTTCATTTTCCAATGCCGACAAAAGTAACATCGTATCATATTAAATCATTTCAGAACAACTTTATACTTCACATAAATTCATATCACATTGGCACATTTCATAATCATTCATTCATAACACTTGATTGAATAAAATAATCATTAGCGTTAAACATTTAACAGGGACATAGCATAACAGATCACGTACACATAATTTATAAATTAATAAAATAACTAGAAATACTTGTCATTCATAGCATTCTTATCACCTTTTATGATGGTAAGACATCTTTATGAACGATCGTACATATCAGTATATCGTAAAACTCATCAATAGAGTATCCTTGTGAGTTCTCATAAGTCCTTTAATAGAATCCAGGAATTCATAATTTTTTTGGTGGACATGCTAGTCACTGAACAGTATGACATGGAGAAACGTCTTCCGCGATGGGCCGGTGCCCATAACATAGAGCAGGTGCTCGACATAGTTGGGCTGGTGCACCATGGGTACATGCAATTGCATGACCGAAACATAACATATACTGTCAGGCGGACTAGGTCCTTCACTTTCATTTTATCATGTTGTGTATCTTTTAATAAGTTATTCATAGATTAATAACGTACTTTCGTGAGATCCAAAAATCAATAAACATCGTATATTCATAAAACCATTCATGTAAAATCATATGACAGAAATACATCAATAAACATATTCATCATCTCGCAAGCCATTAATATATATACAAGGATATAGAAGATCATATCATGTCATTTATACATAACATACTGTTAAATCACAAAATATCAAACATATCATACGAGCATACATGTAATACAATAACATGCCATTGCATTAAGATTACACACGTGCACTTATAATAATCAGACATAATTGTCACACATACGGGACCAAAAACAGTTGCTAAACATAATGATTACCTCATTCGATCATCCTTAATCATCTCCCTTATTCTCCAATAATCATCATCCGAGCTCTAAACCTCCGTCATTAATTCCTCATTGCCATGACTCTCAATCATACCTGATAATAATAAAATACTCGTTAGCAGCTTCTCTATTCAAAACCTTTGATAATAAACCAATATAAACTTATTTTCATAAAATAAAACAAGTATTATATAATTCAGAGTAAAACAAGCACTATTTATAAAATAGATACTACTACTATTCGTATTAGTAGAGTAAAAGGATTGAAAACTATAATCTCTTTAATAATTAAAATGAAAGCAACAATAAGACTCATTTTAGAAAATTTATCATACGAGATACAGTATCATCATTTCTTATATCAAGTGATTATTTTAGAAAATAAACAAGTATAAAAATAGAAAAACATAGGTACTACTCATGTTATCATTATCAAAGAAAGATAAGATTGAAATCCAAAGTATGAAATCATTCTCATAACCAAAATTAAAAGCAACAAAGTAAACTCACTTTGGTGATATTGAAAAGAAGTACGTTCAACTCAAGAGCTTGGTTTTATAAGACCACTTGTGTCTCAGCTCGGTAAGAACATATCACGAACATGGAGAAAAAAAGAAGAGTGGGCTGCAATCAGAGGCCACGTCGGGATGACTCGTCAATGGCAAGGGAGGTGTGGCACCGCCTTGAACAAGTAGGGGTGGCGGTGGTTGTGATAAAGGTGATGGCGTTGCCTTGAGCATTTGGAGGTTACGGAGTATAACTTATTGCAAGAACTTGAAAGAAAAGGAAGGATAAGATGAAACTAGTGAAAGTGATAAGCATGGATATTGAGCAAACCAATTTAAAGGAGCAAAAATTAGACTTTGTTTTTCATTTCTTAACCGTGAAGCCAAAAGATAAACATAGGAGGTGGGTTTTGTTTCCTAGTTGAATGAAGCAAAGTTTATCCTTTGCTCTTTTGTTTCTTATTAACCGTAAAGGATCAATAGCTTGTAAGAGAAAAAGAAGATAGAGTTTACCAAGTGATAAGATTATCACAAGAATTAGGCAACCAATGGTAAAGAAGCCATGAAAAATGAAATTGTCAATTCATTTCTTAGTCATGAAGAAAGGATGAACTTAGGAGTTTGGTTTTGTCTATTTTGGTGACTTGGCCATTCACTATCTCGAGTGAAAATACAGATTTTAATGAAAATCACTAAACCCAAAAAAAAAATATTACTTGACCCGAAATAAAGAAAGCGTTTTGTGTGAGACTGGACTCACATGAGACCGGGCTGTTAATCAAAAGGGCACGGGCCTGAGATATCCGACCAAAACCCGTGCGCCATTTTATAATAAGTGTGAATTTTTTATCATTTATCATTTTCCTCAAATTTCGAGCGCCGTCATTTTTTATCAAAATTGTGAACGCATTAATTTCGCGAAACTAAGAACTCCTTCATTTACTCAAATTTCAAAGCATTCAAATCTTCAAATTTCAGAAAATTCAAATCACAAAAATGGAGAAATGAAACAAAAGAATGATAATTGAAGAAGAATCTGATTCACCTATAAAATCAATTTCGAGCTCAATTACTGCTGAAAAAGGTAGAATTTATTTCAATTTAATTTCATAATTTCAGATCGTATTTAATTTCAGATTGTATTTAATTTTAGATTATACTTAATTTCAGATCATATTTAGTTCATAATCAATTTCGAGTTTATAAATTTTCGCAAAGAATTAATTCAATTTTGGATGCAATTTAAATTTGCATACAATCAATTTCGACTTATAATTTGCATGCAATGTTAATTTAATTTCAGATCATATTTAATTTCGACTTATAATTTGCAACTAAGGCTAATTTATTTTCAGATCGTTGTTAATTTCGACTTATAATTTGCAAGCAATACTAATAATGAATGCAGCAGATAATGTAATTATAGAAGAGAACACCAATCAAGAAAGAGATGAAGAAAGAAATGAAGATGTTGCAAATATAATAGGTATGTTTGTTTGAAAATTATAAATATTAGAAGATTTATGAAGTGTTAAAATAATCTAAGTCCTGAGTAAAGCATACCAATTGATGAGCAATATTATCTTAAACCTGATTAAAAATAATTAGATTCCTGAGTAAAATATTGTAATACCTAACATAAATTATCTAATTCCTCATTAAAACATGCAAATTCCTGAGTATTTGACTTTCAAAAAACAGTTTAATTCCTGAGAAAAATATTTTAATGCTTACAAAAATAGAGTAATACCTGACATATATAATGTAATTCCTGACTAAAAGATAAATGAAGAACAGTGCGTTTAGGGTAAGAATAAATGACTCTCAACCAACTATATTAAATATTTTACGTACTCAACCAACTGATAATTAAATGCTCTATAATTATAATGATGTTATTGCTGAAAATAAATTCCTAACAGTATAACTATAATTCCTGATATGTAAAATCTAATTTCTGACTGTATATCTTTAATTCCTTACAAACTATCTGAATTGATATATTTCTTGAGTTAAATATTCTCATTCCTGACTGAAATTTTATAATTTCTTACACCAAAAATATTTTACTTCCTGACTTTTGCATAATTTATATTTACTTTTGCTGCAGATTATTACAAATATGACAAGGATGAAAACATAAGTACATGTTTAGCAGGTTATACAGTATCAAACTAATGATGGATATTTTCTATACAAAGCTCATTCAAGATCTGTTGGTTTCAGCGACAGAAAATCAACAAAGAGAAGAGATAATAATGATTTACTGTATGAGTTTTATTTTAGATGTTCTAAGAAAGGACAGACGAAGGGTAAAATGAAGATTGCAGGTGAACAAAATTCAGTAGAAATACCCATATTGGGTTAAACTGATGAAAGAAAGAGAAAAGAAAGGGAAGTAAATGAGACAAGAACTGGATGCAAAGCTCATATTCGTTTCAAGAAAAATGCAGAAGGTAGATTTGTTGTTCTTACACATGAGTTGGAACATAATCATGAATTGGTAATAACAGTTCAACGACATCATCTAGGATCAGAAAGGCAAATATCAGCTCCAATGGGTGAGCTAATTAAGAGCATGATTGAGAGTGGTATTCAACCAATGGATGCTTATAATTATATAAGCAATGAAGCTGGAGGAGAAGAATATGTAGGTCATACTAAGAGAGATCACCTTGACTATGTATCAAGGGTGAAAATGAGTATGGTTGAAGGTGGAGACATGCAGAATGTATTAGATACCCTTCAAGAAAGAGCATATCAAGATCCTTCATTCTTTTATAGACTGAAATTTGGAGAAGAAAATATTGTTGTGAGCTATTTTTGGCATGACTCTCAAATGCTTGAAGATTTCAAAGCTTATGGTGATGTTTTAATCTTCGATACAACATACAAAACAAACAAATATGGGTTGATATGTGCTCCATTTGTTGGTATAAACAATCACTGGAGAACAACAATGTTTGGATGTGCATTCATAACTGATGAAAAGACTGAAACATTTGTTTGGCTGCTTTCAATTTTCAAAAAGTCAATGTGTGGAATTGAACCAAAATCAATCTTCACTGATCAAGTTCTTGCAATGAGCAACGCCATACCAGAGGTTAGCAGTTTTAGCTTCATAATATTTGTATTGTATAATTTAATATATGATTTGTATTCTATAATTTAATATAAGTTAATTCCTGACAAAAATAATATAATTCCTGTGAAAAATAATGCAATAACTGACTAAGATATTAATGACAGATTTAAATTTATTAATTCCTGACTTCAAACTTTTTAATCATGATGAAGGCAATCTTATTCCTGATAATAAAGTTTTATATCCTGACAAAAGTAATCTAATACCTAAATGAAACTATCTTATTCTCAATTTAAAATGTATTTACTTACAAAACTAAATATATTTCTAAAAAATATTCTTTAATTCTTGACAATTATAAATTAACTCCTGCCCTACATAATCTAATACCTGAATAAAATGTTATGCCTGAATAAAATCGACCAATGCCTAACATGAAAGAAATTTTATATGACTAATAATATCTAATTCCTGATTGAGATAATCTTATTTCTGAGTTAAAAATGTTAAATCCAAAACTCTAATTATTCACAACCAATCTAAATAAACTCTAAAACTATTTAATTCCTGACTAAAATATAGTTATAGCTGACAAAAATAGATCAATACCTGACAAGAATTATCTAATATCTGACTATAAAATACTAATATCTAACTTAAATATTATAATCTTTAACAAAAATACAACAAAAATAATTTCGGACAAATATAATTTAACTCCTGCCCTAAATAATCTAATACCTGACTAAAAGGATAATAATCCTGAAATAAACAATATTATTCCTGATTAAAAATATATATTTAGTTACAAAAATAAGTTAATTTCTGGTTAAATTAGTATAATTCCTGACTAAAATGTACTTATTCCTGATTATATTCATCTTATTTCTTACTGAAAGAATTTTATTCTTGGTTGAGATAATTTATTTCCTGAGAAAAATAATATAACATAGTCCAATTGAGGGGTGTTTTTCCATTCACCAACATTATGCACAAAAAGAATAAACAATAAAAAGATACAAAATATAACCAAAACCAAAACAAAAAATTAAGTCCAAATCAGTACTTCAATTTCTTCATTTCATTAATGATTGTCAAATAAGTACATTAACACTTTGTCATACTGGTGACATTGCCTTACAAAAGCAAAAGAACAATGTCACACTAAACTATGACAACAGCAAAAAATTCCATGCATTAATTACTTAAAGTCAGTTACTATACAAAAGACTGCCCTCTAGTTAAGCAAAAACCAACTCACAGGGCAATTAACCTAGCACTATCTACATCACTACTCTAGCCTAATCTTCTTCTGCTGCCCACCAGGTTGAATAGCTTCCTCCCTCTTCCTTTTCTTACTCCACATATCTTCCTCATCCCTAAATAGCCATCGCAAACCGTCTAGAAACTCAACCCAATCCTGAACCATTGAATTATGGAAGCCATACCCATTATGCATCATAATATCAGGTGCAATCCACCACCTTTCACTGGCCTGTCTAGCTCTAACAACATGAGAAATCCAGGATTTCCAAAACCACATATCATTCCAATGCTTACACACACAATTACACATCACTTGGGCTCGAGGGGTGCACTTAGGAAAGATATACATACATAAGATTTCAGGAATAGATAAAGCATGTGGGGCATCCTCTAGAGCAGCCATGTAGTGAGGGTCGTCTACTGGATCCATTTAAACTAACAAAACACCCAATAATCATGGTGTTAACACAACCACAATTTAAAATAATTCAAACCAAAAAATACTCTGTTTTCAAAAATACTAACAATGAACATCAACCAATTTTAAGCATCTTACTCAAGTATTTTCACACATTATAGCACTTTATGTACGACTTCACAAATAACAAAATACATAATTTCCAACATTATAACACTTTATGTACAACTTCACAAAAAAACTGATGATCAACATAGCATTCTAAATCCTACAATACCAATAATATTTTCAACTTAATTTCAGTATTAAAACAATAAAAATAACAGAGAAAACAATGTACCTTGCAATTTAGTTGAATCCGAATAAAAATTGAATAATAAACTACTAAATCTCCTTTGTTGAAGCTCTGGAAATGGATGGTTTTTTTAATGAACAGAAGAGAAATATGGAAGAGTGGATAGATTTTTTTGGGAAAATGATTTTTTTAATACTTTACTTAAATCAATTATTATTGCGCGCTTTCCCAAGTAATTTTATTCTAAATCAATCAATTCATCATTTTCTGGCTTTTAATTTGTCCACGTATTATACTTAGCCCTAATATAAAATATTGTAATATAAGAAATTTAGTGTAATCTAATTTCTGACAAAAATAAACCATTACATGAAAAATTAAATCTAATTCCTGACTAAAATATACTAATTTTTTACCAAAAAGTATTATAGTTTGACTATTATAATTTAATTCCCGAAAAAAAAAGACAATACATGACTAAGATAGTATAATTCATAAATCAAACATACCAATTTAAACTTAAAATAATATACACTAACAAAACAAAATAAAATTAAAGTACGATACTAAATAAATACTAAGTAACGTATAGGCTACAGATTTCATATATTTCATAATCAATTCGGCGAAATGAGGAAATATATCATAAAATATAATATCTTGGTGTTTAAGTTTTAATTGTACCCCTATAAATCATAACAATTGCTGATTTATATTATCTTATTCCTGACCTATATTATGTTAAACCTGATTAAAAAAAACTATTTAATTCCTGACCTATATAATGTTAAACTTAAAAATGTTAAATGCAAAACTCTAACTCTAAGACTCTTTAATTCCCGACTAAATTATTATTATGCCTGACAAAACAGATTAATAACTGACATGAGTTATCTAATATATGACTAAGACTCTTTAATTCCTGACTAAAATATTGTTATGGCTGACAAAAATAGATTAATACCTGACATGAGTTATCTAATATCTGACTATAAAATGCTAATATTTGACTTAGATTGTCTAATTCATGACTAAAAATAGCTAATTCCTGATCAATATAATTTAACTCCTGATCATAATAATCATAATTCTGATTTAAAAATGTTAAAAACTAAAGAAAATAATCAAATTGTTCTATCATTGTTGCATGTGTATCCAAATTCAAGATATAGACTATGTCTATGGCATTTGCAAAAGAATTTTGAATCACACTTTAGAACTCTAAAATACAATCCTGAATTCAAGAATATGTTTCACAAGTGCTTAAGTGGCTGTGATTCAAAATCTGAATTTGAAGATTGTTGGAACAAGATGGTTCAAAAGCATGGATTAGAAAAAAAGAATGGTTTGATAGGTTATTCGGGCTACGAGAAAAATGGTGCACATCATTGAGCAAGGATATTTTCTCTGCTGGAATTCTTTTATCTCAAAGAGTAGAAGTAACAAACAGAGCAATTTCATTTAAGGAAAATAGAACCACTAAACTTTTGGAGTTCTTTCACATATTTGAAGCTACTGTGAGAAGATGGAAAAGCACTGAAAAGAGTGACAACTTCAGATGTACTACTGAGAAACCAAAAACAACAACAAAAATATTAAAACATGCTGCTGAAGTTTATACTCTAAACTTATACAAGGATTTTAAGTTGGAATTTGACACAAGTCTAGGAGCATATGCAAGAGAAAAGCCAACTTCAATGCAATATGTCAAATTCTTTGATGTTGCTCTTGATGAAAATTATAAGCACACCTATCAAGTCATATATCACTGTCAAAACAATGAGTTTCTATGTTCTTGTATGTGCTTCACAGAGACCGGATTGTTGTGCTTTCACATCCTCAAGATAATGCAAATGTACAACATACATGCTATACTAGAGAGATACGTTCAGAAACGTTGGACAAAGCTTGCTAAATCAATGATATGGGATGAGAATGAATCAGGTACGTACATACTTTGTTATTTTAAAATTTATTATTTGTTAATTAAATATAAAATAAAAGTATTATTATTCCTAATTATAAGAACTTATTCCTGACAAATATAGTCTTTTTCCTGAAACAAATATTGTTACTTCTAATAAAACAATTTAATTATGACAAACATAATCTTATACCTGATACAAATATTATTATTATTACTGATAAATATAAACTTATTTATTACAAACATAATCTTATCAAATAAACTTATACATTAATACCATTTTCTGCTTCAATAGGAACCCTCTCATTACCATCAGCATTAAAAACTCTAATGTAAAAATTTGAATCATTATCATGATAAATATCCAGTCTTTCTCCTTCAACAATATTATTGGATGATACAAAGCTTGTCCATGCATCATCAATAAAACAACCACCACAGTTTCCTGTATTTTGTGGTACGCTTAACACTCTAACCTCCCAAAACCCGCCATTATTCCCACGATAGACTCTAACTGGACCTGTGTATTTTAAAAGAAAACCTTTCCAATCTACAGGAAGTGGCTGAAATAAAATAAAAAAAAAAAAAAAAACAAAACCCACATAAAAAAGAATGAAAACATTAAATATTTACTAAGACACAAAACAAATGTATAAGTATAAAGCTTAATGTATTTACCAAACTAAGTTGATAAATTGATCTGAACTTAACAGAACATTTTGCTAAATTTTTCATAGAAATCAGCCATTGTCTTCAAGATTGTATAAAAGAACAAAAATATAACTTAATGCAAAGTTAATGATATAAGAGTCAACCTTATATAGAAATAATAGAGGTTGTTAATTTAAGTCTTTTTACAGAAAAAACTTGATTTAAACAGCCTTTAAATAGAAAACAGTTATGTATGAATAGCAATAATTAACATGTAATTTAACAGAAGAAGTTTTGACTTTTGTCTGTTGTTTATGACTTTTTCATGATGCAATAAATTACTTTGAAATGATATGACTTTTTCAGTTTTTTCAGATTTGTATGACTTTTTGAAGTTGCAATTAAATTCTTTTTCAGTTTTATATGACTTTTCCATGACTTTAGTTAAATTTGTATGACTTTTTCATAATGAAATATATTAAATTTTCAGATTTTTATAACTTTTCATGATGCAAAAACACTCATAGCCCAAGGAGAAAACAATATTATTTTTACTAAAAAATTTAAACTTACTTCTGACCAAACTTACCTTATTCTTGACATTTACCAAACATATCTTATTCCTGACCAAACATATCTTATTCCTGACATCATAATTTTATTCCTGATATATATTGTTATTACTGATAAATATAATATTATTCCTAATATTTATTTATTTATTCATGACTAATATTATCTTATGACAAAAATGTAGTAATCTTTTTTTTTTTTTTGTTAGAAAATGCAACTACGGATCATTCATTAATAAACACTCTTTGGAGGCAATCAATAACAAAGAATTTCTACAACCTTGTAACAATATGTCAAGGGAACGAAGAAGCAACAAAATTATGTGACGATGCTTTGGAACAAATGTACAAATCTGTAAGAAAAGTGTTCCAAACAAATGAAGAAAAAATTCGTGAGCTTGATGAAGAACAAAAGAGAAGGAATGCTGTAAAAGATCCAAAACGACCAAAAACAAAAGGAAGGCCAAAGAAAAACAAAAGAATTAGAGGACATTTTGAAAGAAGAAGAACAGCAACTAGAGATCCAAATGAGTTTGGTACAAAAACTCCAAATCCACAACTCATTTAATATTGAGACATTCATCAAATAATTTTTATTCATTAAAAATATTTGTAAAAAATATTATATTTCTTCAGGTATATTTTGATTTTGATATTTTATATTTATAATCAAAATTAAGTTTTGATAAATTTTATTATTCCTGACAGAATTAATCTAATTTCTGAACAAAATAATGCTATTCCTGACTAATATGATTTATTCCCTGATAAAAATCACTTATTTCTTGAATACTATCTCCTAACTGTCTTTTGTTTTTCTTGATAAAATTAATCTAACTTATGCAAAAACAAGCATGTATACCTGACTGATAATATTAAAGAAAAGAAAATATATACATATATAAATAACTGTAAAAACAAAATTTATCAACCAAAATAAACCTAATATTTAACTACAAAAAGGAAATATATATACAAAATAAAATTATCTAACTATTGTCTATATTTTGTTGTTCTTCCATTTCCTTTAGTTTCTGCTGCTCTAACTTGTATCTCCTCTCTTTTTCTTTCTCTATAGCAGCCTTTTGCTTCTAATATTGAGCCTCAAGCTTCTTCCTTGCAGGCTGAGCTTTGAAAATTTTGTCTTTGGTAATAGAAAAGGCAATGCAATCATTCCACAATTTCTTGCGCAAAGAATTGTCTTCTCTATTACCAAATCATAAGCTATTCTGCATCTATACAACTTCCGATTTTGCTTCTGCAAATTTATACAAAAATAAGAACACTAACAAATAATTAGTATAAATCACAACAAATATCAAAAGAGAAAAACACTTACAAGTTTTAAATCAAGAAGTCCTCCATCTAGTCCAGTGTACTTTTGCATACACATTAATGCAAAAAGCCCACAATCATAATTTTCTGTACTCGTCTTCCAAGAAAAAGATGGAGTATGCCATGGCAAATTAGTAACCTTTTCCGCTAATGGATGTTCATTCTTTTGCAAATAAATAGAAAGAGCTCTAATCTGTAAATATAAATATAAATATATATATATATATATATATATATATATATATATATATATATATATATATATATATATATATATATATATATATATATATATATATATATATATATATATAAGCATCTAAAGTGTAATTTTAATTAAACAGAATGAGATAATTAGTTTACAAAACCTTACCAAATATTTATCTATTCCATTCAAATGACTTCGATCAATGTCGGTCTTGTTATTTATCCAATCTATACGTGGAGTTATACCAGGAATAAAATTGAAAACCATCAGAGTATAATGATTATTGTACCAAATGGGAAAGGTAATCTGCAAAATAAAAAAACAAAATAAGTTAAACTATTATATCTTATAGACCAATACCTGATATAATTCATCTAATATCTGACTTAAACTTCCTAATTTCTAACTTTTAGATTGTTATGTCTGACTAAATACAACAATACATGAGATGAATTATCCAATACCTGACTAAAGCATGATAATTCCTGACTAATAATATCTAATTCCTGATTATAATAATCTAATTCCTGACTAAATATTGTAATGTTTGATTCCTGACCTATATTATGTTAAACTTCAAAATCTTAAATCCAAAACTCTAACTCTAAGATTGTTTAATTCCTGAATAAAATATTGTTATGCTTGACAAAAATAGATTAATACCTGACATAAGCTATCTAATATCTGACTATAAAATGTTAATATCTGAGTTAGATGTTATAATTGAAAGGAATGGTGTCCTTCGAACAAGTGTATTATTCTGATAGCGGGTTCAAAATTATTAGAAAGCTAATATATTCAGTAAGGTCAAGTGATCGGAATGCCTGGGTGGAGGCCGCTTCCGATCAGTAATATTAATATAATTAATATTACAGCTTAATCTTGACTGAACCCTTCGGGTCACACCCAAGCAAATATATGCGAACCAACTCAACGAATTAATTCGGAAGAAAATAATTCGTCGCCTGAGTGTTAAATATTTAGACGTCGGTAATTCGAGCTTAGAGCGTCGAAACCGATCGTCGGAAGTCGAGTCTAAAATGATAAAAGACGAGACGCGCAAAATAATAATAAATCGACCATAATCCCGAAATACCCCTAGCATCGGTGTGCCCCGAGCATCCGAATGCTAGGGGCAAGACGAGCTAGCACACCGTGCTAGCAGCCCCAGCCAGCCGCGGCTAGGCACAGCAGCAGCCGCACCGTGCCACGGCAGCAGCCGCACCAAACCGTAGCAGCAGCCGCACAGCAGCAGTTGGTGCGGGCTGGGCTCGGGTCAGGTGCGGGCTGGGCTCGGGCCAGGTGCGGGCCGGGCTCGGGCAGGGCTCGGGCTTGGCTCGTGGCTTGGCTCGAGCCATACGGCCATGAATAAGGGGAAGCTTGGAATATGGGAGTAAGTGGGAGAGGACATGTGGCACAAGGAGAGTATTGAGTGGGGAGCAAGTATGGTCCCCTACTCTTCATGTGGTCCTCACCAACCCATCTCACATGGTAATGCCACTTGTAGATTTATTATTAGTTTACAATTTTAATTTAATTTAGCTTTAAATTAATTTGTGGAATTTCATGATCCCACATTGATGGGATAGAAATTCCCACTCATACTTTCCTCTATAAATACCAGCTTTGGGATTTAGAGTAAAGTGCTTGAGTGGGAGTTAAAAAGAGCATTCCATAATTTTGGAAAAACTCTTAAACTCACATAACACTCGGGTTTAGGTCGGACCTTGCTAACCCCAAGGTAGTAGACCTTAAAGTTGTGTTCGCCCATTTGTGGGTGGATACCGTCGAAGGCGCGGCGCTTGACGTGCTAGTAGTTTTCAAGTAAGAGCCCCGGGTTTTGGGCGAAGCTCGCTTCGAGGGTAAGATTCGTTATCTTTTCTTTGTGAATATTTATTTATGCTTTGTGATTTTAATTATTGCGAGTGGTTCCTTGGGAGGGGTTGTTTCCGCGGTGAGTCGGACTCACCAAACCCCAACAGCGGTATCGGAGCCCCGCTCGTTTATTTTTATAATCATGTTTTTCAAGGTTTATTTTTTGGCTTAATTTTCTGGTTTATGTTGCTAATTAGATTAGTAGCTCGGTTTTATTTATATAATCCCGTTTTAATGTCGAATTTGGCCCAGAACCCAGATTTTCGCCAAAGACTAGTGAATTTTGGGTGGAAAACGTGTTCTGGAAAGGTTTTTACTCCGGTGGGACTGTGATTTTAGCCAAATTCTGACCAGAAATGCCTTTTTCGAGGGGTTTTTCGTTTTTGACGAAAAATTTTAAGTCTTTTCTAACCTTGAAATCAATGGCATAAATTGTTGATTATATGGTTGATTATTTGCATAATTTTCTGCACTTTTATGTCCCCTTAAAGCACACTTACTTGGTAGTATTTGATGCTTAAAGGTTGATTTATTTTCACATAATTGCAAACTAATTGCTTTTTAGTGTGAAAATTTTATTTTTGAGGCTTCCTAAGTGTTAAAGATTCAATCTTTATTTGTGATAAGTGATTGAAACTTTGAAAACCACTAAATTCCATGTTATTTTGAGTTAAACTTTGTTGTTTTAATCATTTTGAGTTGATTAGAAACATAAAGTTTCGATTTTTGTGATAGAAATTTGGTTATCTTCATGTTGGAAGATATAATTTTCAAGGATTCACAAATTTTAGATGTTGGAATTTTCATTTGAACATTAAAGTTCATATTTTTTTCCAACTTCCCTTTACTTTGTCAAATTCTCAAGTTTAATTTAAAATGATTAAATTGAAAGTGAGAAATTGCCTCAATTTTATTTTGCACCAAGCTAAACCAATTTAATTAAAGATGGTTCTTGGAATTATTTTGGTTATTGCACTTTGAAAATTTTATTAAGTTAGACTTGTTTAAAATTTTACTTTGCTCACTAAATTAGTTCTAAAATTTATTTAGAATTAATTATTTTTGTCTCGCGGAAATGGGATCAAATCCCAAGGTAGTGGCACGCAAAACGAGGCAATGCACCACCATGGCGAGCCGGGCTGCACAGCAGCCCGCATGTGGCTGCCACGGTGGTTGCGCCGCCTCGATGGTGGGCCACACGCGCGGCAGCAGCCACGCACAGCAGCAGCTCACGCGCGGCAGCAGCAGCCACGCACGGCTGTGCTGTGGCAGCGGCTCGCGACCGTGTGCCGTGGGTCGTGTGTTCGTGGTCTTGGCATGTGCGTATGCTTGGTGCGGTGAGGTGACTAGCCGTAGTAGGCTTGATGTTAATTATTTTACCGTTTATTTATTTTAATTAATTTTGTTCATTTTAATTAAAATTTTGGGAGGCTAGGCCTCGGGTTTTGAGCGGCATTGGCAAAATTTCATTTTGACAAGTTTGGGTGCTACCGACTTAATTAATTGGATTAATTAAGGAAATGCGGAATTTAGTGGGAGCTTCAATTATTAATGACATTATTTTTATATAATCGGTTAAACAACTTTGACTAGTTTTAATTAGGCGTGTTAATCGGATTAACCACCTAGATTAGTTACTAGTGCGCACGTTGTTTGAATGCATTTTACTTGTTGTTAATTTTGTAAATTGCATGGGCCATTCACAAATAGTGAATGGATGAATGGAATATATATTTTCTCTCTCTCTCACACAAGTTTTATGAAATGGCAACTAGTGTTACCCAACTAGGATAGTAAATACGGACTACGTGCCGTTATGTATTTTTGTAAATCTAAATACGGTCTACGCACTGTTAAGTATTTTTGTACTTTAATATTTAGATTATTCCTAGTTATAGACACTAGTTTTTGCATAGTTTGGTTAAGTCTTGAAGACGGCGTATCTTGGAAGACAAAGCCTTGAAATGCAAATGAAGACCTTTTGAAGATATGAAGATTTCAAGGGGTCATGCTAGTTGCCAATATGCATCTATTATTTCGCTTTATATTTTATGGTTATATATATGTGTGTGAAATATTCGTTAGATGCATGTTTAGGTTTTCTTGATGTTGCGATGATTAGTTAAGTTCACTTAAATCAACCAACATAGAAATCCTAGGTCCCTAATAATATTGAGTAAAACTTGCCTTTCCAAAACAACACTTACTAACCGGACGATGGTGATGGTAGGCTACGCCAAAGCGAGGTGCCATCACTCCTCTAAGGGGCATAAGGCACACCGGGTGTGCACGTTGGTTTTGGTTTAACTCATCGGTATGAGTGAGGAGTCCTCACATACCGTGGCAAAAGAGACACATCGTCAAAGATGCATTAGATGCGACGATTGTCTAACCAAGAGTGACTTAGAGCCATTAGCAAGGCAATGCTTACCGAGAAAATTGAGTGTTTAAGACAAGCCAAAGCATGCTTAACCACTCTTTGTTTCTTCGGATCTTGGAATCGCCTTATTTTCACCAAATAGGGACAATTTTACGTGTAAATAAGACGTTAAATAAGTATTGAAAATTTGCATGAATTAAATTCAATCTTATTTAAGTAATTTTTGAATGGTTTTTCATTAAAATTCTTTCAATTGTAGAATCATGTCTTCAACCTCAAACAACCAGTTTTCATTACGCTCAATTCTCGACAAGGAGAAGTTGAGTGGTACCAATTTCCTTGATTGGCAAAGGTATTTGCGCATCGTTCTTATGCAAGAACAGAAAGAGTATGTCCTTGATGAGGAAATGCCTGAGGCTCCCAATGAGGAGGTAACTCAAGCGACCCTTAACCGATGGCAAGTGGCCGATCGGGATGTCAAGTGCGTAATGCTAGCCACTATGTCTTCTGAACTTCAGAAAACCTTCTTCGAGAAGGAATCGGCCTATGAGATCATTTCTGAGTTACAGAATATGTTTCAAGAACAGGCTCGAACTGAAAGGTTTGAAACCCACAGGCAGATCCTTGAGACTAAGCTCAAGAAAGGAGAGCCAGTCAGCCCACATGTGCTCAAAATGATCGGATTATTTGAGAACATGGGAAGGCTTGATGCGGGGTATTCAACCGAAATGGCTATTGACATCATTCTCCATTCCCTTCACAAAGGCTATGACCAGTTCAAGATGAACTACAACATGCATAGCATGGAGAAAACCCTCACCGAGCTTCATGGGATGTTGAAGCAAGCTGAGCAGACGCTCAAGGATGAGGGAAAGCATGATATGCTCATGATTAAGAAGGGTAAGCCGTTCAAAAGGGCAAGCAAAAGGAAGAAGGGCTTCAAGGGGAAAGGGAAGAAGAACTTTCCGCCTAAGCCGAAAGCTACCAAAGATAACAAGGAGAAAAAGGTAGCATCTTCTAAGTCTGATTCCGAATGCTTCTATTGCAAGAAGAAGGGACATTGAAAGAGAGACTGCCTCAAATTCAAGGAAGATAAGAAGAACGGAACCGTTGCTTCTACATCAGGTATTTACGTTATAGACTTTAACTTCACTAGCTCGGCTTCATGGGTATTAGATACCGGATGTGGCTCACACCTTTGTTCCAATTCACAGGCACTAAGGAACACTAGGAAGCTAGCGAAGGGAGAGATCGAGCTCCGGGTAGGAAATGGAGCAAGGATTGGTGCTATTTCTGTAGGATCTCTCAGTTTGTCTTTGCCCACGGGGCTAGTTTTGGAACTTGACAATGTTTATTGTGTTCCCAACAATACCAAAAACATTATTTCAATTTCGGCGTTGGATGCCAAAGGTTTTGAATTTCGAGTTAAAGACCAAACATGTTCATTTTATCTCGATAATGTTTTATATGGTACGGCACATTCAGAAAATGGTCTTTATGTGTTATCTCTAGACAAAGAAATTTATAACGTTAATAATCCAGCAAAGAAAGCTAAGACTACACAGTCTAGTCAAACTTACTTGTGGCATTGTCGCCTTGGCCACATTAACATCAAATGCATCAAGAAACTTCTACAAGAAGGTATTCTTGACTCATTTAATTTAGAATCCTTTGAGAATTGCGAAGGATGTTTAATAGGCAAGATGATAAAGCAACCATTCTCCAAGTTAGGAGAAAGGGCCGGTGACTTATTGGGACTTATGCACACCGATGTATGTGGACCAATGAGTACACTCGCAAGAAATGGTTATCGGTATTTCATAACCTTCACGGATGACTTTAGTAGATATGGTTATGTCTATTTAATGTCACACAAATCTGAATCGTTTGATAAATTCAAAGAATTTCAGAGAGAAGTTGAAAACCAACTCGGCAAGAAAATCAAGGCACTTCGATCGGATCGAGGTGGCGAATATTTGAGCCAAGAGTTTGATAACCATCTGAAAGAACATGGAATACTTTCAGAGTTGACACCTCCGGGAACTCCTCAGTGGAATGGAGTATCTGAAAGGAGGAATCGAACCCTGTTAGACATGGTCCGATCAACTATGGGTCTTAGTGAACTTTCAATCTCTTTCTGGGGACATGCACTTTTAACTGCGGCACTCACACTGAATCGTGCTCCGTCTAAAGCAGTGGAAAAGACTCCATATGAATTATGGACTAATAAACCGCCAAGGTTGTCTTTTCTCAAGATTTGGGGATGCGAAGCATATGTCAAGAAACTCATTTCTGACAAACTTCATCCAAAATCTGATAAGGTTTACTTTGTGGGTTATCCAAAAGAAACCAAAGGGTATTACTTCTACAACAAATCCGAGAACAAAGTGTTTGTTGCTCGTGATGGTGTCTTTTTGGAAAAGGAGCATCTCTCCAAAATGACAAGTGGGAGGAAAATCGAACTCGACGAAGTTCGAGAGGACGAGCAACAAGGACAAGTTGACAATCAAAGTGCTTACCAAGCAGCTGTTGACATTGGTCAAACTGACAATGCAAATGCTCAGTCCATTACCCTACGTAGGTCGACTCGGCCAAGATCTCAACCTGACAGATATCTCGGTGTTGTATTAACCGAAGATCAGGACATCCTAGTAGTGGATGGAGATGAGCCAGCAACCTACAAGCAAGCTATGACGAGCCCTGACTCTGCAAAATGGCAAGAGGCCATGAAATCCGAAATGGACTCCATGTTTGAAAATCAAGTATGGGACTTGGTTGATTTACCCGCAGGTTACACACCTATAGGATGTAAATGGATTTTCAAGATGAAAACCGACAAAGATGGAAATGTATTTATTTACAAAGCAAGGCTGGTAGCAAAAGGTTACAGGCAAATTCACGGCGTTGATTATGATGAAACCTTTTCTCCAGTTGCCATGCTTAAGTCCGTTCGAATTCTTCTAGCGATTGCTGCATATTACAATTATGAAATATGGCAGATGGACGTCAAAACCGCCTTCCTCAATGGGATTTTGGAAGAAACTGTGTATATGACACAGCCTGAAGGTTTTGTCGACCAGAATAATCCTAAGAAGGTTTGCAAGCTTAAGAAGTCCATTTATGGACTAAAACAAGCAAGCAGAAGTTGGAATCTGCGATTTGATGAAGCCATCAGTAAGTTTGGTTTTATCAAGAATCCAGATGAGTCTTGTGTCTACAAGAAGGTCAGTGGGAGTGACATCGCCTTCCTAGTCTTATATGTCGATGACATTTTGCTCATTGGAAATAGCATTCCATTGCTGGAGTCTGTAAAGACTTGGCTCGGGAAATGTTTTTCAATGAAAGACTTGGGAGAAGCTCAGTACATATTAGGCATCAAGATCTATAGGGATAGATCAAAAAGGATGATTGGAATGAGTCAGAGTACTTATATCGATAAGGTACTGGCTCGATTCCAAATGGAAGGAGCCAAGAGAGGGCACCTACCCATGTCACGTGGCGTAACCTTAAGCAAGAAGCAGTGTCCGAAGACACCTGATGAGCGAGAAAGGATGAGTCGAATTCCGTATGCTTCGCTTATCGGATCGATCATGTATGCCATGATATGTACTAGGCCGGATGTATCGTATGCCTTGAGTGCTACGAGCCGATACCAATCAGACCCAGGAGAGGCGCATTGGACTGCGGCCAAGAATATTCTGAAATACCTGAAAAGGAACAAGGATAAATTCCTGGTCTATGGTGGTAAAGATGAATTGGTTGTTGAGGGATATACCGACGCAAGCTTCCAAACAGACAAAGACGACTTCAAGTCGCAATCAAGATACATATTCTGTCTCAATGGAGGAGCGTTTAGTTGGAAGAGTGCAAAGCAAACCACAACCGCTAATTCTACAACTGAAGCCGAGTACTTGGCAACATATGAGGCAGCCAAGGAGGCAGTTTGGATTCGCAAGTTCATTAACGAACTTGGTGTTGTACCCTCGATCAAGGGTCCAATAGACTTCTATTGTGACAACAATGGAGCTATTGCTCAGGCTAGAGAGCCACGAGAACATCAGAAGGTCAAACATGTCCAGAGGCGATTTCATATGATTCGGGAATGGAAGTCAGAAGGTGAAATCAGAATTTGTAAAGTTGGAACAGATGATAATGTAGCCGATCCACTGACTAAACCTCTGTCTCAAGTGAAGCACAACAAACACATTGAGGCAATGGGAATCAAGCATGTTGCGAACTGGCTTTGAATTCCATTTATAGTGTTTTAATTAAATTTTGAACAATGTTGATGTAAAGCACCATGATGAACCATTCAGTTTTTGGAGTAATTAAAATTTTCATGCAATTTAAATCACTCCGTCTCTATTTAATTGTGGTTTAGAATTAAATAATGAGTCCATTCGATTTTAATAAATATTCAAAATAGGGTATCAAGTCAATGGCTTGGATAAAGAAACACCTATTAAGTGAACGTTGAATATTTTAATCGAAAATTATCCCTAATCAAGGTCGTATTTTGTGGACGAATAATGACCATCAGAGATTAGTGTGTAGTATGATTTGTAGCACCGTTTCTTGTGCTATGAGGATACAAGTCATTTGCACAGGTATTGGTTTAGAACCATACTGGACAGACCTATGAGGATGCTTTAAGAGATTAAAAATCGTCATAAGTATTTTCTCATTATTACTATCGGAACTCTTTTCCTTTGACCATGAGTAGTGGGAGATCTCTTGTTTGAGTACTGGTCCGCTTTGGTATCCGCCAAACGTCTGCCGTAATTGGGGATTATAAAGACGGATATCGGGCGGGTGAGTCCTCTTAGTAAGAGAAGCTACATTACAAGACTGGAAATGTCCCCCTACTAACAATAGGGAACATGTCTTGTTGTTTACAAGGCCTCTCGAAGAGCGAGACTGTGAAAAATGCATGGCCGTGCTCAGATGGATTTTAGAAATCATCTGCTTATTGACAGTCAAACTCGGATTTCGAGAAACACTTCTGGACGTAACAGAGATGACTAGTAATCTTACTCTGTAGTTCATGAAGAGACATGAAGAGACATAGGATAAGGGCTATACACTAAATGCACACTTGTCCGGAAGGACAAGTGGGAGATTGAAAGGAATGGTGTCCTTCGAACAAGTGTATTATTCTGATAGCGGGTTCAGAATTATTAGAAAGCTAATATATTCAGTAAGGTCAAGTGATCGAAATGCCTGGGTGGAGGCCGCTTCCGATCAGTAATATTAATATAATTAATATTACAGCTTAATCTTGACTGAACCCTTCGGGTCACACCTAAGCAAATATATGCGAACCAACTCAACGAATTAATTCGGAAGAAATTAATTCGTCGCCTGAGTGTTAAATATTTAGACGTCGGTAATTCGATCTTAGAGCGTCGAAACCGATCGTTGGAAGTCGAGTCTAAAATGATAAAAGACGAGACGCGCAAAATAATAATAAATCGACCATATTCCCGAAAATACCCCTAGCATCGGTGTGCCCCGAGCATCCGAATGCTAGGGGCAAGACGAGCTAACACACCGTGCTAGCAGCCCCGGCTAGGCACAGCAGCAGTCGCACCGTGCCACGGCAGCAGCCGCACCAAACCACAGCCGCACAGCAGCAGCTGGTGCGGGCTGGGCTCGGGCTAGGTGCGGGCTGGTGCGGGTCGGGCTCGGGCTGGGCTCGGGCTTGGCTCGTGGCTTAGCTCGGGCCATAGGGCCATGAATAAGGGGAAGCTTGGAATATGGGAGTAAGTGGGAGAGGACATGTGGCACAAGGAGAGTATTGAGTGGGGAGCAAGTATGGTCCCCTACTCTTCATGTGGTCCTCACCAACCCATCTCACATGGTAATGCCACTTGTAGATTTATTATTAGTTTGCAATTTTAATTTAATTTAGCTTTAAATTAATTTGTGGAATTTCATGATCCCACATTGATGGGATAGAAATTCCCACTCATACTTTCCTCTATAAATACCAGCTTTGGGATTTAGAGTAAAGTGCTTGAGTGGGAGTTAAAAAGAGCATTCCATAATTTTGGAAAAACTCTTAAACTCACATAACACTCGAGTTTAGGTCGGACCTTGCTAACCCCAAGGTAGTAGACCTTAAAGTTGTGTTCGCCCATTTGTGGGTGGATACCGTCGGAGGCGCGGCGCTTGACGTGCTAGTAGCTTTCAAGTAAGAGCCCCGGGTTTTGGGCGAAGCTCGCTTCGAGGGTAAGATTCGTTATCTTTTCTTTGTGAATATTTATTTATGCTTTGTGATTTTAATTATTGCGAGTGGTTCCTTGGGAGGGGTTGTTTCCGCGGTGAGTCGGACTCACCAAACCCCAACAATAATCCCTTACAAAAATACACCACCTGACTTAGATTGTCAAATTCATGATTAAAACTTGCTAATTTCTGATCAATATAATTTAATTCCTGATTATAATAATTATATTTCTGACTTAAATTGTTATGCTTGAAAAAATACAACAATACCTGAGATGAATTATCTAATATCTAACTAAAGCAAGTAATGCCTGACTAATAATATCTTATTCCTGATCATAATAATCAAATTCCTAACTAAATATTGTAATGTTTGATTCCTGACCTATATTATGTTAAACTTAAAAATGTTAAATCCAAAACTCTAACTCTAACACTGTTTAATTCCTGAAGAAAATATTGTTATACATGACAAAAATAGATTAATACCTGACTATAAAAGCTAGTACCTGAATATAAAAATATATTACCTGAGTAAAACAAGAAATAAAGTTAAAAACTTACCAACTCTACTTCAGCTATGTTGAGCGTTGGAAATCGTTTAACCCACTTATCAATGGAAACATAAACATCTTGAGCATCATGTTTTTTCATTTCTTAATCAAGCTCCTTTTTTGTGAACTGATCCCTAAATTTTGCATATTCTTCTGGATCATTTTCCAAAGAATTCAAAATTTTTTCCTGTTCTTTGATGTACTTGACTTGTTTTTTATATTTTTCTCTCTTTGTTATATATCTCTGTATAGTCTCCTACAATACAAAAAAATAAAAAATATATTATGTTATATACATAAAAATTCCAAAGATACTAAGTAAAGAAAAAGAAAAAACTTACAACAACTCCAGTATGAAAAACAAATCTTTTGTCAGTTATCTTGCTCTCTTCAATATTCAGCACAGAAGCCCAAGCATCATGAATAGCACTATTAACCCAGACAGGGGGACGCAATGAACAGAACTCCTCTTTTACCAAAATAATATCGCTTTGGGAAATATCTTCAGTGGCAAACTGACAGATAACAGTACCAGTATCTTCCACATACTGGTTGTTGGTACGCGCCTTAACTCCCTCATCTTCTCCTGTAGGATCTAACTCTTTCTCCTCGTCATATTGCCTAAAAAAGAGGAAGTCACATATATATCTTTCATGTTCACTTAAATTTTTCAGATACAGAGGCTTATTTTCCTGCAAACTCCTAGAGACAAGAATTTCTCGATTTTGAATCGGAATCTTATCAATAGGGGGATATACCCAATCTGAATCACCAGCTGCTTCCAAATTAGCCTGCAATTCCAACTGTTGTTTATCTCTTAAATATTGCCATCTCAGCATATGTATCAGCAGCAATAAAGGTAGTTTCAGGTGGATCATTTGCACCAGTAGAAATTTTGTCTACATCAATTAACTGAATGTGTGTTTTAGGAGGCTGAGTTCCTATTTCCATAAGCTCATCTTGAGACAAATCAGCAGCAGTAGGAGGAGTAGGAGTTTTATCTATTAGAATTAAGTCAGCATTAGAAGCAGTAGGAGATTCTAAAACTGCAGTTGGAACAGATTCCTTTGCAACATATTTACTTCTCAATAAATCTAAAATTGTAGTTGTATCTCTAGGCTGAGCTTCTGGCAAGAAAAATAAAATGTATTAAAATCAAAAAAAAGTAATCTAAATCCAAACAATAATAACCTATACTAATATAATATGAATCCTGAATTAAAAATTCTTATTACTGACAAAGGTAATCTAATAGCTGAATGAATACATCTTTTTCCTGATTAAGAATGTATTACTTTTAAAACAAAGTTAATTTCTGATCAAAAAGTTATAATTCCTGACTAAAGTATTCTTATTACAGATAAAAATAATCTAATATCTAACAAGAACAACTTTATTCCTAATTGAAATAATTTACTTCCTAACAAAAATAATTTAATTCCTACCCAAACTGATCTAATACCTGACTAAAATATTCTTATTCCTGATATATTTAATCTAATTTCTAACCTAACCAATTTTATTACTTTCAGACATATTTTAATTGCTGACAAAACTTATATAATAAATGACAAAAATAATTTAATTCCCTGACAATAACAAACAAACAAATTTATGATAAAATGAATTTTATTCATGACAAAATAAGTCTAAAATCTGACCAAAATACTTTAATTCATGAAAAAAATAACATAAAAAATTACCTGATGCACCTCATCAATAGGTAAATGATGTTCTTCTGTAACTTTACTATGAATTACATCATCAGATTTAGTAAAAACCTGAAAACATATGTATAACAGAAATAAAAAAATATATACATTTATTTATATAAAATATCAAATTTAAATACAATAATTATTTTAATAAATTATTCAAATAAAATACAGATATTAGACCTTAGATGTGCTATCATCATCCTTGTCATTTTTTCTTTCTTTTTCATTAGTTACTGGAACTTCTTCTTCAGTAACTTCTGCATTTTGTTCTTGGGATGGTAGTAAAGATGATTGAGGAGAAGGAGAAGGAGGAGTAGGAGTAATTAATTGAAACTTTGGCATAGAATCAGCTCCTGTAGAAAAACTCTTACCTTATTGCACAACCCTAGCCTGATTATCATTCAAACCAGCAGGATAAAATTCATTGAGTCCCCTGGCTTTCCTTGGTGTTCTAGGAGGTGATGTTGAAGTTTCTAATGATCCTGTAACCAGCTCATGACCAACCATGGTTGTAAAACCAAGAACACCCTCCCCACCAACTAAACTAACCACATTTTCTGATGGTGATGTGCTAGGTTCAGAATATACAGCAGCAGCTTCTACACCAACTGAAATAGCAACATCAGTTCCTTGGTGAACAGTTAAGATGTTGCCTTCATCTGTATTTTTCTCTGGTATATCTTCAGGCGTACCACTTTCAGGTATATCAGTTTTCTTCTTCTACATTGAGTTCTTTTTATTTATTAGCATCCTCTAAATTATCACTTTCGGGTATATCTTGACTTTGGTCTTTCTCCAAATCAAGATCAGCAATAACATTATTCATCTATATAAAATCAACATTAATATCAAACACAAATCTTAAATTAATTTCATATATAAAATGATGATAAAGGTAATTAAACTTACAATTTCATCAGGCTTAAGCTTAAGATCAAAATTATCCAAATTAGTGGCTAACTTTTTGCTCTGCATAGCAGCTAACACTATTTCATCAATTTTTGCTAAAAACTGAGGATTGGAATATTCATCATCTTCTCCTTGAGATTGAGATTCTTGTGAAGTTTTTATTGCTTCATCCTTCAAATCAATAGCAAAGTGAATTTGGTTCTCTGATACAATCTTCAAGTCACAACCAAATTTCATCATTTTCTTCTTCATAGCCTAATAAAAAATAGAATAAAGAGTGAATGAGTAAAATATAATAAAATATCCTACCTACAAGTGAATTACAACATTCTAATTCCTGATAAAAGTAATATAATTTCTGACTAAAACAATATTATCCCTAAATGAGATAACTTATTTCTTGACTAAAAAAATTCATTCCTGACTAAAATTATCATATTCCTGACTAACATTTTATTATTCCTGAAAAAAGTAATCTAATTTCTGACTGAAACAATGTTATTCCTAATTGAGATATAACTTATTTCCCGACTAATATAATTTCATTCCTGACCAAAATTCTCATATTTCTGACCAAAATTCTCATATTCCTAATAAAAGTAATCTAATTTCTGACTGACAATATTAATGCCGATTGAGATAATTTATTTCCTGATATTAAATTTCTTACTCCTGATAAAACTAAACTAATTTCTTACTGCAATTAATCCTCATTCATATTATATTCTATTATATT
Source organism: Chenopodium album (assembly GCF_948465745.1). Taxonomy (NCBI): domain Eukaryota; kingdom Viridiplantae; phylum Streptophyta; class Magnoliopsida; order Caryophyllales; family Amaranthaceae; genus Chenopodium; species Chenopodium album. The sequence goes on from NC_137847.1 coordinate 31,020,436, forward strand.
AATCACTTAATTCCTGACAAAAAGAGTTAGTACATAACAGCAGGTTATACAGTATGAATTCTTGAATCAAAATCTTTACAAAATTAATAAAAAGATGAGATTTTAAACTTACCTCAATATCCATTTTTATCAATCTCATCATCAGTGGGGTACTCTTTAGGAATTCCTGTACATTACATATCTAGCTTTGTCATCTTCAACTTTCAAATCAATGGTTGCAAATTGTACACCCTGACCTTCCTTATTTTCACCAGAATCTTCATCACCAGTATCTTCAAGTTTAAACTCAATTCTATCCAACTGAAAAGATTTTAGAAGCTCCTGTTCACTTTTCCCAGCATACTGTAATGGTAATGTCTGAGGATACAATTTCACAGTACCGTAATAGATATTTTCAGCAACGGCTTTAATCCTCTCATTCAGACTTTCACAAGACCAATTCATTACAAATTGCTTCCTATCTAAAGTGGTCCTAAACTCAAACTTTTGCAAAAAAGCAATTACAAAGGCAACCAGACAGCCATTTACTTGTTTTGATTTAGTTTTCAATACCTCTCCTGCCTTCTTCTTCAAAACAAAAGCCTGAAAGTCTGCTATTGAATCACATAACCAATCCACCACATAATCAGCCCAGTTGTAAGTCTTTATAAAATCTACATCTTCCAAAGACTTGATGATGTTAAAATTGGGGGACTTATCACCAATTGGAGCCAAAAAATTAGATACAGTAAACATAACAAAGAGTCTCCTGAATTCATAACCTCCCTCTTTATATTTCTCAAACAATGTTTGATAAGTAAGAAAATTGACATATGTCTTCTTCTTCTTACTTTGAACTGCTCTTTCAGATTCCTTCTTCTTACTTTGAAAACCTTTTTCAGATTCATCACCAGTTTTCCTCTTCTTTTTCTTGTTAGTTTCAGAGTCATTTCCTTTTTCCAATTTATCTTCTATATCCAAACACAAAAACTTCCTCCACTCTAACTTCAAACTGTCATCAGGATTAAATCCTTTGTTGTTTTTTGAAATCTCTTTCACAGCTAGATCAGTATAAGGAATACCATCAGCAATGTCAAAACTATCAATATGAATGGCATGTTCCTTTTTACCAACAATCACATTTCTTGCCTTGGGATTATAATGAGTTACTATATAACCGTACAACTGATGGCTAATATTATCCTTCAAATTCATATGAAGCAATCCACCAAAACCAATGTCTCTTACATCCTTCTTTTGCTAATCACTTAAATCTTCTAGAATTTGACAAAGATGATTAGGACCAGATTTATTACCAAGCTCTAAGTCTAATATCATCTTCAGTAAGAGAACTGAAAAATTGAAAAGTAAAAAATGACATTAAAATTGAGAGCTATATAAAACATTCTTATTCATGATAATAATTATGTTATTCCTGAAATTAGTAATCTTATTTCTGAGCATAATATCTTTTTCCTGACAAAAATAAACTCATTTATGACCAAAATAATCTTATTCCTGATGAAAAAATTATTATTCCTAACTAATGTAATGTGTCACATATATATCTTATTACTGATAAAAGTAATCTTATTTCGGATTGAAGAAATATTATTCCTTACTGATGTAATTTAAATACTGACAAAAAGAAATTAATTTCTAACCAAAAAAACCTAAATCCCAACAAACATAAACTATTATCAAAATAAAATAATCAAATTCAAGACAAGCTAATTTGCATATATATGATTTATCACAGAATAATAAGGTAATTTCTGACAGAAAAAATAAAATTCCTGACAAAGTAGTTGTAAATCCTGACAAAAATAATCTATTATCAAATTACAATATAATAACCAGATATGGTATGTTTTCCAAGAAAAAAGATTCTATATAAAACAACAAGTACATAATGCTATGTCTTTTTGCGAATTAAATAGAAACAAAATTTCACGCCTAACAGGTCGACTTCGTTTAGAACCAGGTTTAAGACCACGCTTCTTCAATGGAGGTTCTGAATCGACCCTATAGAACGAAATAATAACTTATAAAAATGGATTTTTAAAAAAACAGTATAACCTAAAAATAACTGAAATATAATAAACCTTTCAGCCATTGCAACTGTCTTCTCCTGTTTTCGTTCTAGTTTACTTCGTTTAACATAAAATTTTAAAGGAGAAGAATCTTTAATTGATGGAATGTCAGCCATTAATGGAGTCTAAAATGACAAAAGTTAGGGTTTATATAAAAGAAGTAAAAATTAAATACATGCAAATAAAATTATAGATGGAAAATGAAGTAGTGATGCGAATAATTCGAAAACGTGAAGTTAAGTCGATAGTAATGGAGTGTAACTGATGAACATGGAGTGAGAATGCAGAAAACGTGGGTGAGAAGAAGAAGGAGAAAGGCGGGATGTTGGGTTTGGTTTTTTTTTTTTTTGAAAAAAAAACCATGGTTATTTAAAGATCGGGCCGCGCGCGGGCTGAACTTTAAATAAACGGGCCGAGTAATAGAACGGACTCACATGAGTCCGTTCTACACAATATTTTTCGTGAAATAAATTTTAAAATATATAACTTTCCTTCGTAAAATTAGCTTCTGAAATGATCTAACCTTATAATAAAATTTAAGACTAAAACATTCGTATTGAATAAATAGATATTAAAAATCAATTAAGCTAATAATATAAAATTAGAGTATAATAAATTAAGTTTTAAAATCTCGAGTACTACAGTTTGCCCATGGTGGTTTACTCCAACAATATTTACGAAGGGCAAGTCGTACTTATTCATCAAAAAAGTCGTATCAAAACACACTACATCACTGAAATCCTCATATGCAGCTCTGCTACGCGCATCAACCCAAAACACATCTTGCAATACCCCATTGGCATGCAACCGATGTATGTGGTAGAAGTTCTTATTGTTCTTTTGCATCATTAGAAAATAATTCATCATAGCATTGCTGTCCCATCCTTCAATTTTAGCTTCTTCTCCCTTGACATCAAATTATTCATATCCTTCTTAGTAAAGGGCATATTCTCAACCCCATTCCTCTCACTAGCCAACCACTTGTCCATAGTAGTAGCGGGGAGCCCCACATCGTCTCCAAAATGCAGGTTACGCCTCACATACCGCATCTTTTCCAACTCCTTCAACCTATATTTTGTCACTAGCATTGATTTTGAAGGTGATACCTGATGGGGTTTATGCTTCAACTCCACTCTTACTATCTCCCACTTACCATGATCCTTTAAACCAGCATACATCCCGGCTTCGTAACCACATTTTTTCGACTTCTTTGTTGCAACCGGCTCCCCTTCCAACTCCTTGAGTAATCTTTTTCCACCAATCCTCCTTCGGGTGTCTGGCAAACCTGCACGCTCACATTTCCATGTAACAGCCCGTTTAACCTTGCGGCCATCTTTCAGAGTTTTGTATGCACTTTGGCCAAAAACCACACCAAACCCTTCCTGCTTGCCAAATGCATTATAGTACATATCAGCTTCTTCCCATGAATCAAATATCATTTCCACTTCAGGTGGGTCTATTTTAATTATGTTCAGATTCACCATATCACCTCCATCACCTCCATCACTATCCATCCCCACTCCACCTTCATATGGACATAATTCACCAATATCAACACCAGCCCCTTCCCCTTCCTTAAAGTTTATCAAATCCATTACACCACCTTCATCACTATGAGACAATGATACACAAATATCTTCTGCAACCTTTGAACTTAACATCACTGCCTCAACCTTCAATAAATTATTTTTCCAAAAGTTAACAACATGTATGTTAAACATTCAATCTTTAACAATTAATCTATCACATTTAATCTATAATAATTAATCTATCACATGTGATCATAACAAGCCATGTTTGTATGTTTTTAAAGTACTCCTACTGTTATTTCAAACTTTAATGGCATTTGAATGTATTATATTGTACAATTAATGGCAATTACCTAACCTATAATTTTAGCTAACCAATAATTTTAGCTAAACAATATTGTCTACTGTTATAAATAATATTGTTTTATTTCAAACTTTAATGGCATTTGTATGTACAATTAATTACCTAACATTACCTATAATTTTAGCTAACCAATAATTTTAGCTATAAACAATATTGTCCACTGTCATAAACAGTATTGTCATTTGTGATAAATAATATTGTCATTTGTGAAACATAGCTAGATTAACAAATAAATGTTACAGATCCAAAATAGCAATTGTAAATGTCATTATTACTTTTGACCAAACCCCAATTCCAAAAATGCACCAATCGAATAATCAAGTTAATCCCAAGAACAGAGTCAGTTAACATACCTAATTCCCGCCAACTAAGTTCTAGCCACAATCACTTTCAATCAGCTCCATTGATGTAGAAAGACCCAGTACGCATTGCTACACCACAATTTCTTAAATCCGCTCACAATTGACGTGCTTTTCCCCAATTATCCAATTTATCCCTTCATCTCTAACCCTAAAAACCCTTTATCATTCAGACAACAAATTAGGAGACAGTAATGGGGGTCTAAAGAAGATGAGGATTGAACGAGAATGAAGATGGGGAATGAAAATGAAAATGGGGAATGAAAATGGGGTAGCTCAGCTAAACAAGATGGAGAATGAAGAACCCTAGATTCTCATCTTTGTCTTTGGATGAATTAAATCAACCCCATTTGCAAAATAACAGACCAACTTGTTGTAACGGTCTTGGAAAACACGCCAACAATGTATAAATTTGGGGCATACAAGTTCATACGTATAAAATACACACCAATACAAGATAGGGGCCCACCAACAGCATTTAATATTCATAAAATTGGTGTGCTGGTCCAGCACGTTGCTGGGCTAAGCGTCCCCCTACGCCCTTACCTCCTCCTCCTGTTCCCCCACTCTCTCAGTTATATCCGTTGAAGCGCACTCAACGTTCCCTAGTGATGCACAGTTCAAGTGCTCCATTGAAGCGTACGGTGCCGTCTAATACTTGTAATCCCCATTGAAGCAGCTTCTCTGGTTAGTTGTTTCTTCTTTTTGTAAACAATTTCACAATGGGTTTATCTTTCATCTAATCTTATTTAGTTTAATTGTCAGTGTATTAAGTGTAGGGTTCGAAAATCTCAACTATTGCTTCTAAATTCTAAGATTATGAAACCATCATTATAAAAGAAGATATGAGCCTAAAATTATGTGATTTTTCGAGATAATTGAATCAAATTTGGTTGCTAATGTATTGCACAATCCTTCAATCTTAGGATTCAACTATGAATTCAGACCTCGTTTTGGACGGGCCTGATAATAATAATCCAGAAAACAATATTCAGGTAATCCCATTTGTTTTCTTTGTTGAATTATGTATTTTCAATAGTGAAACTGGTTAAAAATTAAAGCGATATACTAATTGGTATATTCCTTTCGATACGGATAGCCTTTCTTTGTTCTTCACAGGGGTTGTTCTTCTTCTTCTTTGTCGCGGCCGAAATCCAAGAGGAAATTAAATGAAGAAGCTGTGAATGAGTTTGATGATCGTTATCCATATAATTTGAGAATTAGTGCTTTTCATTATGTGTGGTCCAACATTGACACCACCATCAAGGTAGTTATCACACCCCTTTTAATGAATGTATATGTATAATTTATAGTTATTGTTTTAGAGAATTTGCTGGACATCTTACACTTTCCTAAGGTGTTTGTTTGGATTAGAACTAGGATAGGAGACAGACTATGAATGTACTTGAATCTTAATGGAAATAAAATGGGGGAATGATATGGTGTTAGTAAATAATGTGTCAAAGTTAATTATGTATAGTTTAAATATCCTAATGTTACGATTAGGAAAGAACAGAGGAGGTATGCCTTTCATTTAAATTGCACTATAGGAGTAAGCAGGCTGAAATTTTAAAATTTGGATTTCCTTGATTGTAATTTTATGTATAAATATTTTGAAATAATTTATGCAACCTTTCTTCATGCTAAATTGGTATTCTTCCTTAACCTTTCTTTTTTTTTTTTTTTTTTTTTTTTTTAATTTTTTTTACAGGGTGTCCTCAAGGAAATCAACTTAAGCATATTTAATGAAGTGAGTTCTTGGGTTCATCAATCATTTAAAGCAGTGAGATCATGTGGGGAACCAGGCTATGCTGAAACCACTCATCCATATCCTATAGCCCTTGATGCCTTGTCGAAACAAATCTACACTGGGCTCGTATATACCAGTAACTACTCTACCCAAGTCTTTATTTGTGCTAACACGGTGTTACATCTGTACAAGTTTCTGTAGTTCATACAGGATACTACTTTTCTTAAATTATTAAGTAGCAAGTGGCCTGGAGAGAGAACATGTAGAGAGAATAAATTGGATGCTTGAGTGTAGGGGATTAATTTAGTATAAATATTAGAGAGGAATAACCTGCTTAAAGTAGATTGTATACTTTAAAATGGGAGGTCTATTATTGTTAGATGTATACTTGAATATTGGATTGTTTTCTCAAAAAGATAGAGGTGTGGAGCTTTTGTGATTTCCAAACTCTCTCTATGAATTTTAATAAGATTATCATATATAGTGATGCCTTTGTAATTATATACTACTATGAGTATGACTATCAAGTAACTGACAAGTGACTACAACATAATAATTTAAATAATTCAAAGTTTACAACAAGGAAATTTTATATGTTGTGTGCAGAAAATATGGAGTTTGTTGATGATCAACTTACCTTTGAAGAACTTGGCAATCACTTGAAGTCTGGTGGCTGCCATGTAGCTAATATGTCATCACTGGACTTCTCAGCTAAGAATGGGATTGGTGGTTGTTTGACTTGCTTATTGAGAAAGTTCCTGAAGGTTGCACTGGATGTAAGTACATTGTATTATATGCATGCTGCAAAAGATTCTCTAGCCTTAATCTACCTTTAAGAGTTACTTTTGTATTTTCTGAGCAGGATGCTGATATGTCCATTCTGGCATCATGGTACTGTGGACAAAGGGAGTCTACACCAGTAGTCATAATCATTGAGGACATGGAGAGATGCTGTGCTTCCGTCTTGTCCAATTTTATTTTGATGTTAAGGTATTTAAGCTGTTGCCCATCCTTTGTTGGGAAGATAGAAGAAGATATAATTTCATTCACTTTTAACGAATCCGAGGAAATTTCATTTTTCACAGTTTCAAAAGCCAATCAATGCGTAACAGTTGCATTCTGAAGCAATGTCTGCAGTCTATTATCATAGCTAGCTTTATACCAAAACATGTTTACTGTTAATCCATGATGTCCTCCAAATTTGTTTCTTAATAGTTATTGGCCAGTGGCGAATACCGGTCAAGTCCAGATATTAATTTTTTGTTAATCAAACAAAGCAATCAAGCTGAAATATTTGTTGCTTCATGTTGGTGAGTTGCAAATGAACTGAGTCAGGCTCATTTTTAGTTTGTTGGAGCTAAGGTTCATAAGAATTATTCCTTTGTTTTTTCGTTATAGTTCCATTTCTAAATGGTACGACTTTTAAGAAATGTCTTGTAGGTGTTGTAACTGGTAAATTACAAAAGAGCCATGGAACTAAAACAAATAGTTAGAGAGTCCATGTGGGGTTTAATTGAGGAGTTGACAACATGCCACCAGTAGTTATTGCTGCCACCCTTGCTTAGACCGCCATGCACACCCAGCACCTTTATAAAATCACTACTAAAGTTCACTTGACCCAAAAAACAACTGCTGTTACTGCTTGAACTCACCTAAAACCACATCCACCATCCACCTAAACTTAATCATCACAAAACAAAAACCACCACCATCACAAATGAGCCTACCCAAATTGACCATCATCACAAACCAAAACTCATAACCCTAACAAATTGAGCTTAACCAAGCCTACAACAAGAATCTACTACTCCCTTCGTAATTTATTACTTGCTCCATTTCTCCATCCGTGGAGTTTTAGGAGCAATAGTGGAAAGTAATAAAGTGTGATGGAAGTGGGGTTGGCTGAATAATAAAAAAAAATCTTATAAAGAAAAAGTGAGTATAAGTGGGGAGGAGAAAGAATATGAAAAATATTAAAATATGATATGAGGGGACCACTCGTGGGGAGGAAAATAGTAAAATAATGTTTTATGTTTCCAAAAAAAGAAATAGAGCAAGTAATAAATACGACCACAAAATAGAAGTGGAGCATGTAATAAAATACAGAGAGAGTATATAGTTTGTGCAACACTTAAATGTCCAAACCCACCGTCTACACGAATCAATCTTGTTTATATTACTATTTTAACAAAAGGCAATGAGAGAGATGAGACTATTCAAGCCCACAAAGCCACTACTCATTGGAGTGGATGAGATTGAAACGTTGGATGAAAAAGGTGAATGGGTCAAATTTGGAGGAGGTAGAGTAAGTGACATCTCATTAAGTCGTTGGAGTTGGACACTAGGGGTAATTTTGTTGTTGGTGGTGGGTTGGTGCTCTCATGGTGGGCTTGTAAGGATGGGGATGGATGGAGTGGAGGAGATTGAAACGTTGGACGAGAAAGGTGAATGGGTCAGATTTGGAGGAGATAGAGTAAGTGACATCTCATTAAGTCGTTGGAGTTGGACACTAGTGGTAATTTTGTTGTTGGTGGTGGGTTGGTGCTTTCATGGTGGGCTTGTAAGGATGGGGATGGATGAAAGGGGACTATAAGGGAGAGAACATTAATGAGTCGAAAAGAAGTTTTTCAAGCTTGACTCATTTACTTAACAAGCATAAGAGTTTTATTCAAGTTTGTTTATTACCTTAACAATTGAGTTATAATCGAGTTTTGATTGAGATTGTTCGCGAGTAGTTCGTGAACGTATCAACTCATTTTCCCTCTATGCTGGTCTTTTTTCTTTCTAGAAATTAATTATTTTTGGTCTTATATAAATGATGATTAGATGCTTCTTTCACTTTGGTATTCAATTACTTAATTTTTTGCTTCCATTGGACCTAAGTTTCTAAGTCTTGCTCATTTTTTTTTCCAGCAAATGGGTGGTTAAAATACCAGTCATCGTAGTAATGGGGGTCGCAACGACGCTTTATTCGCCAGAAAATTTGCTATCTTCAAATGCATTATTGTGTCTACGCACTTGTAAATTTGTCTTGGGATCTCCAGCTCAAAGAATGGATGCTATTGCTGAAGCTGTTCTCTTAAGGCCTTGTTCAAGGTTTAATGTTGGCCACAAGGTGGCTGTTTTTATGAAAGATTATTTTTTGAAACATGATGGTACCTTGACTTCTTTTATCAGATCTTTAAAGGTACAACACCTAATTCCAATGCAGCTTATTAAGTTGAAGTTTTACATTGTGTGTTTTAATGATTGCCCTTTTTCTCTCCTTCCTAGATATCTTGTATGCTACTTTTCTCGTCCGAGCCTTTAAGCTTCTTGCTAAAAGACTTAGATGCTGAAGATGATTTTCAGGTTTGGTTTCTACCCACTCCAATATTCTAAATTTTTTTTCACCTCATATTACTGCATGTATGATAATCTGCTCATTTTTCTGATGATATTGATAACTGTCTTGTTTATTTTCTTCTGGACTGTTTTGGTCCACAAATGATCATATTATTGAAGAAATTCATGCAAAAGATCGTCTTGCAAAGCAAAAAAAAGTCATGTTTTTTGTTGCTGCTTTAATCACATAATATACAATTTTTTCTTTGCCACTATTATTCAACTGGCTTATCTTGTGAAATTATATTTCTTTCATTTCAGAATATTGTAATACATTCAATAACCACACTTAATTTAAAAGTGCGGCTTAGACACCCCCTAGGTGCAAGGTGTGAGAGCTGGAACCTTAGCTCTTCCAGGCGCAATGATCTACGAAAGGCGGTGCCTACGTGCTTTTACTAGGTTCTTCCCCCCCCCCCCCCCCCCCCCCCCTCCCTTTGTGCCTTATGTTGTCAGTGTCATTTGTTGATGTAGATAATAAAAGAAAAACACCACGCGACTTTGCAACATTCAGATTTACTAAGGAGAGAGAAAACCCATATCCCCCAATTCCATTTGTAAAATCCTAGGTATCGATCACATGGCCCTTTCACCTTCTCTCATAATTCTTTTTAATATTATTATATAAATAAAGTGGAGGCGTGCCTCTTTGCCTTGTGCCTAGGCTCCAAGGATTTTTGCGGGTGCATCTTGTGCACTTTAAAACTTAGTTCCCACATTATAAACTTAGTTCCCACATTATAAACTTGTAAACGTTGGTCAATGATTTGCCGAAGTTTATTTTGTAAGCCTACCTTGTTTATTATTTATTTATTTATTTTGCTGAGATGTTTTGAAAAGAAGGAACTAGAAAGTGTATTTGTAAGACCACCTTGGTTTTTATTAAATAAACTTTTGATCAAGAATAATAGGCATTGTATAGTATTAGCATGATCCTTGGTATTTATTTAATATGCATCATCATCTGATTGACTTGTTCATCTTGTAAAAAGCAAAAATTGCATGTATTGCATGATACTCTATTTGTCGATCATGGTTGATCAAGGCTACAAGCATCCTTGACATCTTGTCTTGTCTATTGTAGAGGCCTATTATGTGGATCAAATATTCTAGACTGTATTTAGCCTTAGTGTTGCTTGGAGTTGATTAATGCTATGTTAGGAATTTCGAAACCCTTAACGTTGCATTTTCTGTTGAGTTCTCTCACGTGTAGGAAATATGGGAAGAGAAACATGCGTTTATTCAGGATATCATGTTGAAACATTCTTCACAACTTTCTTGCAGAGGGTATGTACTATGTAGGGATGCCATTATTTAAAATTTTTTTTCTACATTTTCTATTTGCTCTTGATACTAAGAATTCATCCATCTTATTATAGTGATGATGTTGGTGAACTAACCAGTGAAAACTTGATCCATGCTATTGGCGAGCTTAAGAGACTCCACCAACGCTGGATCACAGTAGTCAAGGTGAGCTGTCAAGCTTCTCCTTCTGTTTTCTTTCATTAGTTTTGTATATATTGTTTAAATCGATAACATAGTCTTGTTTTCAATTGTGGCTGTTGACTAAAATTTTACGAGAGTATACATTTGCTCTAGATTTTGTGGGTCCTCAATTCGTTATAAATATTAATTAATTATACTTTCTGCATTAATAGTAGGATTTACTCATACTTACCATCTATTTAGCTTCACACATTTAGATTTTGATGTTACTGATCTGATTGGGGAATATGGAACCAAAGATTTTGATGTTACTGATCTAATTGCAGTGCTTACATGAAGCTGGAAAGCACCAAAATGTGCAGCTGTTAGATTTGTATTGTGATGCCCTTGATCCGGATGTTCATAAATCTGGGACTTTTTATAAGCATGGGAGATCTTTAAGGAATGGGTGTTTATCTAGTCAATATGATGGCTCTCCCAAAAGACCTTACATATTTAAAGCAGTGAATAAGGTAAGGTAGGTATCATATTTTTCTGAAAATTAATTTAAGTGGTAACCGATTTGCAAGATTTATGTGTCATCAGCTTGTGCATTATTTAGTCATCAGAAATGAACCTAGTGAATGTAGAACTCATAGGTGAGTTTATTTGAGTTCATGGGGGCTATCTTTCATCAATCCTGAATTGTACCTTAGCTTAACAGAAGTGTTGTACTAAGAACCCAACACAGTAGACTACACTGCAAAACTCACCTAATGAACTGGTGTTATTCATTTTTTTTTTTCTAACATCATCCTCTAACATGTATCTATACTTATACAATTTGTGTTGAGGGTGGAGTGAGAAGAGGGGAGGGGGGGGGGAATAAGAAGTAAATTAAATCCTACATATGATATAGGAAAGTAATGTTCAGTGTTACGTATGTGTTGTTGTGAATGTGGTTTCAATGAATTAAATCCTTTTCGACGCATTGAATGCTGATTGAGGGCAGGATGCTTATTGTTTTAATTTTTTGTGGCTTAGGTGTTTTGCTGACCTGTGTCCTCTCCATCTGATGTGTGGGCTTTTTGTATTGTCCCTTTGGTTTTATTTCTTTGTGATTTAATTATATAATGATTAGCCTTCCTTTTAATTCTTAGTTGGAAATGAGTAAGGCGGTAAACTGCAATAATCTATACCCAACTCTGCTATTAGTGAGATACATGCTGCTGTAGTAGCATTCGGTCTTGTCAGTATTGACTTTAGTACATCTTATCTTTCCAAACATTTCATCACTGCTTATGGCAAGATCTATATTGTGTAATCATTGGTGGTAATTAGCCAGCAACTATTGGAACTCAAATAAACTCCTTTGTCTTAATGATTCATGACTCTTGAGCTTGACAAATTGAATACTTGCCTGAACTTTAGGTGGACTTGGGTTGTATGACTTTATTTTAACATCAAGCTGTGGTAAACTGGTTATACTTATTTGCTTCAACATTGGCGTTCCCTTAGCTAGGGGTTCAAGCTATAGCGAAGTTACTGCACTAGTCTGTCTTTACAGTGATATATGTGAGCCAGAAAAGTTGTTATACCAAGCAGTTTAAAGCTGATCTTTTTTTGATACGACTGATTCACAGTTGATCTAGAAGATTTCTCTTTCTGCGGATCCTACAAGTTAAGGCACTTGTCAGGATATTATTAAATAACTTCAAATCATATATTTTCATTTATGGTTAATTTGCAAGGAGTCTGAAAAAATAGTACTTCCTCCGTCTCATATTACAAAGCGTGTATTCCTTTTTGGGTAAACCAAAATTAAAAGCCTATTTCTATTTATAGGTTGTACTTTTTGACAATAGTACCCTCTTTTTGATGAGTAGTCAGCTTTTTTTTTTTTTTTTTATTTTTTTATTTTTTTTTGGGTACTAATGATGTCTTTTGACATCAATCCCCAACACTTTCTCTCTCCATCTCTTCAATAATTTTCAAACTCTTTTTTCTTTTTCTCTATCTCTCTAACCCCACATGCACATATGTAATCCCAATCAATAGTTTTAAGGAATCAACATCCTCCTAAATTTCCGTGAAATAACCCAAATAGGCATTGTAATATGAGACGGAGGGACTATTGATTTGGTTAATGATCATACTCTCTCCGTTTATTTAAGTATTACACTTGGAATGACACATAGTTGTCGGCAAATTATTTGACTTGAATATAAAAGATGTAGTAGGGTAATTTGGAAATTAAAATAATTATAAGAAAAGATAGTGGGGTTATATTTTATTGAAAAAGTAAGTTATGTGAGAGGGAAATAAATAATAAAGAAGTAGAAGTAGTTTGAGCGGGGACCGTGAGAGGAGAGAAAACTAATATTTAAATTGAGTAGGTGCCAAAAAAAAAAGAAGTGTAACATTTAAAAAAACGGTCGTATATTGAAGTTGGAATAAATATTTTGGGCATTTGCCTTTTTAATTTTCTTATTATTTTTTTTTATGAAAATTTGACAAGAATAACACGACCTTTTAGCAGTCTTTCAAGAATAGAACAACCTTTGGATTATTTTAAAATGGAACGACCTTTGATACACATCTTTCAAAAATGGAACAAAAAACGTGTCACATGTGTGATTAGTTAAAATAATTTAATTTAATTTTAACATTTTTCTTTAATAATAATGATTTAAAAAAACTTAAATTTTTTTTAAACAAAAGAAAGAACTGAAATTAAAAAAAAACCCTTCCCCCGACAGTCACCCCATCGTCGAGTCCTCCCCATAATCGCCGGCGGCCACCGAGCCACCCGCACAAGAAATGTTTTGAGAGATTAACAATTCTCTCCCAACAAGCTCCTCCTTCCACCATAGCTCATATAAGCTAGAAATGTCGGATTACAACCGTAATTAGATTCGAAAAGGATCAAATTATCGTGCAATTTTGGAACAATAGGAAACAAATCGCAGAAGAGAAGGCATTTTGGGGATGTTTTGTACAAATTAGGGCATGTAAGCAAAGATTTGAAGATTGTGAAGATGGGTTTTTTTTGTTGGGGGGTCGTTTGACTTGGGTCATTGAATTTTGAGAGGATCTTCTAGGTTTTTTCAATGGCGGAGAAGGTAGAGTTCTCGGGTTTTGATGGGATTTTGAATCCTAAAACCACCACTTGATTTGGGAGTTTTAGAGTTTTCGGGTGGTGGTTTAAGGAGGGAAGGGGGTGGAGATGATCTTTTAAGGTGCGAAATGGGTTCAGTGGATGTGGTTTGGGCGTCGATTGGTGGGGAGAGGAGGGTTTTTGAGGGGAGGGAGGAGGGTTGTAGGGTGGGAGGAAGGTGGTTAAGAGGAAGGAGCTGTGTGGTTGGGGTGTGGGTTGTAGGGTGTGGTTAAGAGGGGTGCCGTCGGCGCTGGTTAGGGGGCTCTGGCCGCCGGCGGTTATAGGGAGTTCTTGGTCGTGGGGTGGATGCTAGCACGGGAGGGTTTTTTTTATTATATTTTATTTTTAAAAAAATTTTAAGCAATGCTACCTGGAACGCGGGACGGTATAGCGTTCCCTGTATCGGAACGTGCGTACCGAAATGCGAATTTGACGCGTTCCAGTTCGCGGTGGTTCACGATCTGGTTCGTCGATGACGGAGAACCTGATTTTAGTAAGATTTAAATTGCGGTTCTCGGTGGTTTGCGATCTGGTTCGTCGATGATGGAGAACCCGGTTGTAGGGAGGAGGGTTGTAGGGTGGGAGGAAGGTGGTTCAGAGGAAGGAGTTGTGTGGTTGGGGTGTGGGTCTGGTCAAGAGGGGTGCCTTCTTTGGCCGCCGGTGATTATAGGGAGTTCCCGGCGGTGGGGTGGATGCTAGCAGGGGAGGATTTAATTTAATTTAATTTTAAAATTTTTTTTAAGCACTGTTACCTGGAATGCGGGACGGTATAGCGTTCCCTGTACCGGAACGTCCGTACTGAAACGCGGATGTGACGCATTCCAGTTCGCGGTGGTTCGCGATCTGGTTCGTCGATGACGGAGAACCCGATTGTAGTAAGATCTAAGTCGCAGAGTTACAATTGGGTTATTATTTGTTTATAATTTCGGGTATAATTGAAAGCTTTTTAAAAGTTTCATCAATGGAGGAGGGAGATGAAGGAACGTGTAAATAAACAAGTCTAGTGCAATAAATAAAGATTGTGGACCCCCATATCCCCTTTTCTTTCTATTTTTTTTTAAAAAATTGCCTACACAGTAATCAGTAACTTATTTTATACTGTGTACAGCTGCATAGCATGGGAAATTGGCAATACATTAATTACAATTTCCAGAATTCCAGCTTTATCTTTTTTTTTTAAAAAAAAAAATCGAATATGTAATTAATTTACGGTAAATATCAATCTATAAAATTAAAAATTTAAAATAACACTATTAAAATAAAGACCATACGTTCCGGGAACTCTAAAAGCTACGTTCCACGCTCTTATACCAAGTTCCGAAACGTCCCGCGTTCCATGTAACGTTGATTTTATGTATTTTTTTAAAAAATTGTTAAAAAAAATTGACCAATGACATTGCGACACGTGTCACTAGTAACCTATTATATAGGTTACCAACCGGTTACATTTCACAAAGATCATTCCATTCTGAAATAATTTGAAGGTCATTTCATATAATGGAAGACTGGTGAAACCGTGAAAGGTGGTGTTATTCTTGGTAAATTTTCCCTTTTTTTTATTTTTATTTTTATTGCAAGCTTGTATAAGGTTGGTGGTAGCATGTAACATGACTACTATACAATAATTTCAACAAGGTTGGATAACTTCAATGTGCTAGAATTTTGTAGTTAATCTCTTCTTACGATTGGTGATACCATATCTTTAAGATAATTTGCTTTTTATTTGGACCTCATCACACGTAGAAGCTACTACTTATGCGTATCAAAATAATGTTCTCGAGGATTTTTGGGTAATTGCAAAAACCTTGTATACAAATGGTTGTTCTTGAATGTCCAATCACCCAATCTCATTAAAGTCACCCTTTCCCTTAAAGCTCTCTATATAAAGGTAATCCTAATGTTCAAGTACACAATACATTCTCATGCAGGAATTTCTATTCAAATAATTATTTATCCAGTTGTGCTCATAGCCCATACTATTGTGTTGTGTTTAATGTGGCCCAAATCCATAAGCCCAATTATCCATGTCTCAAGGTTTCTAGAGATTCTAGTATATATTGGCGGAAAATTGTGGAATATACTAGCATCGGTGAATTCTAATGAAACTTCTAGATTTATGTGGAAATATATAGCGGAGAGCAGAAAAAGTGGGTACCCTGTCCCGGACCCGGAACTGATTTGAACCTGCCGGGTCCAAACCCAGAACTGGATCCAATTCCAAATTCTTGGAACTGGTTCCAATCGGGTCCGGTTCCAGTTCTTGATTTTTTGGATTGGTACCGGGTGGGTTTCCGGTTCTAAAGTTTAAGGACATGCATAGTAAATCTGGTGGACTTTTAGTTTTGCGTTAATGCGTTTATTGTAATAGCCAGCCCACTTAAACTCTAAAAGCTATACCCACTTGAAAATTCAGCCACCTCACATGCTCAAACCCTAGATCTTAACTCTTCTTCATTCTCTATGCTCTCATCTTCATCCTTTTAAACACATCAGCCATTCTTTCTACGTCACTGGTTTTCTTTAATTTGCTCTTCATTTATTCTCCACATTATTATATGGCCTTGATTTAATTTAAGCTAGCAGCTTTATCATTATTTTTACCATTCTTTGAGCATATTTTGCAAAAATCGGTTGTTGATGATGAATTTAATGATGATGGAACAACAACAACAAAGATGGAGCAAATTGAAGAGTTTATACTCTGCAAATTGTTGATATGCTATGTAATTTATAGATAGCTAATTAATTTTATTTATTATTATTATTGGCAGTTTAAAGGGGATTTTAAACAATTTTTAAAGTACCAGGTACCCAGTATTGGAACCAGCTCCACTGGTTCCGGGACCGGTTCCAATAATGTTGGACCCGGTACTAACCAGTTCTGGGACTGGTTTCGATGTTTTCAACCGGGTACCCGGTTTTGTTCACCCCTAGAAATACAAGGAGCATGCATGTGTAGATGTTTCTTCCCCTACAGACCTTCCACCACCATACGTCAATTAAAAATATGGTATGCTAGGCATCATTTGGGAGCATGCAATCCACCTACATACTCTAATGTTCCTCCAGGGCTCCAATCCTCAAATACACTCTATGAGTGTTCCCCAATATTTTGGCTTGTAGAGATTATTTATAGTCAATTGGCTCTCTAAGAATTATAAAGACTGGAGATGCTCTTATACACACTATCTCCTTATCTACTATCCCCTTCAGTCTGTGAGTCATAGTGAGAGTTATTATTATTATTGTATTACTCACCATTTGGTTTTTTTGGCCTTTTTGGAGGATTTTTCACATGTTAAATATTGTTTCCCTCTTTATTATTCATCTTGCCTTTATTATCTTCCTATTATCGCATTACAATTTGTACATCTCTGCTTCCGCTACACACTCACAACCATGACATACTTTACTGGTTCTGAACTTTTTTTTTTCTTTTTGAGTAATTACTCTTATTAATATATAATAATCTTTTGTTCTAATTTTGCTATAGAGATACTTACTTCATTTTGGTTTCCTTACTGGATAAATAAACATGTGTTTGACCAGGGATCTTTCACCAGCAGCATTATTTGAATTGCTTAATAACTGGGAGAGACATGCTGATGGCGTATTCGAGGTATGATTATGACTTATTATTGGCTGTTGCTGATTGAATATATAATGGGAAACTATAACTGTGTGATGCACAAATGTGTTGGTTAACTTAGACTGTATATGCTGTTTGTCATCTTTTGACCTTGTTGTATGCCCAGTTTTCGGATGTTTCCCTCCACACTTCTCAGAAAAGAAAGGGTGGGGTTTTTCTGATGATTGTCATCACGCTCATTTAATAAATAAACCAATGAGAAATGTATAAAGGTAGAGAGTTTTGCTAAAAATTAGTGTTTGATATTTTTCCAGTGAGAAGACTTGGTGTAATATCATGTTTTATAGTCATAATTTTACAATATAATCAGCATCATTAGCAATTTAAAATTTTCCGTTATGTTGCTATTGGTCGTTCTTAAA
Organism: Chenopodium album; assembly: GCF_948465745.1. Classification (NCBI taxonomy): domain Eukaryota; kingdom Viridiplantae; phylum Streptophyta; class Magnoliopsida; order Caryophyllales; family Amaranthaceae; genus Chenopodium; species Chenopodium album. Next base: position 31,038,487 of record NC_137847.1, read on the forward strand.
ATTTGTCCAAAGCTTCTGTTACTACATACTATTCTTAAGTTGGAAGATCTGAAAAGATACTGAGGTCTTTTATCTCTAATTCTCTATCAGACTTGTCAGAGATCTGAATTTTTTGCTTGAGATATCTTGAATTATTATTTAAGCAGTTAAGCTTTAAGATATCAAATATGCGAAACTCTGATCTCTTGCTTGGAAGTTTGTTTAAGAGATTGGAGCTTAGGCAGCGAAAGTGTCATTTAGGTCTCCTAAATTTCCATTCTCGTCTTTTTAATTCTCCTTTTGGCTTTAGGTATCCATCTAATATATTGGAGTTACAATGTGATAAGATTATGTACTTGAGTAAAATCTTTCTCCCTTTTGTCTTGATGTGGTGTTGCTCCATTCTACATATATTCTTATTTTGGTTTTGTAAAGTTTAGAATGGATGATCTATGTGATCTTAAATAATTGTTTGCTGAAAATATCCCGAGTATAGTTTATCAAAGGAATAAAATTCTTTAACAAAAACTTGTTGAAAAACAGGAGAAAGACGGCCTCTGTATCCATGTTGATGGAAAGTGTGTAAGATAATGTAACGAACTGCTACTACTTTCACTCAATATTTCACAACTAAATGGAAGAACAAATAAAAAAAGAAAAAACAATAAGAAAAGTAAGGGAAAATGGGCTGCTTTTTGATTGATAAAGATGGAAACTTTCTTACAAACGGTGGCTTGTCACCACTCTCCAAGGTGACTTCAGGTCACAACTGTCCAGGATTCAATTACCACAAAAAAATAGCTGACTAAGCCAATCCCTACTCCCCCTTTTTATATATGTACACAGCTAATTACAATCAGCAAAAAGGCCAGCTAGGCGAGCACAAAAAGCCAAGGTCTGGCACAGGTACACCTAACCCCTGCAGCAGTCATTTGTTGCTAAGTGACTGCCCACTGAAATTGATGTGCTGCTGCTGCTCCACTCCTCTTGCCCCAACAGTCTGCCTTCCTTTTTTTGTGCCTCCTTTCATAAGTGATGATACCTTAAGGCTGCACCTCATAGTTCGTTGCATATAATGTCACCAAGTTGTGAACCAAAGTTGGATCCTGTCTTCTTTTCTAAAGCTATTCACACTCATCAAACACATCCAGTTTGCTAAAAAAATTGATTCTCTGGGCTTTAATTGACTGCAATGGGTGGTTCACTTATTTTACTTGTTAGGTTAACCAGCTGTCTTTGTGCAGATTTATCAATTGTCAGTTTGTGTATTTTCCTTCTCCTTACTTTTTTTTGAATAGCAAAAATATTTCATTAATTAAAAGTCATACGACATCTACAATAGAGATTCGACGTTAACAAATACATAAGATATTGAATCAAATAAAATTTTCCTTCATTAAAACCAAGATCATCGAGTAGATCTTGCACTGTGGAACATCTCTCGCTTATATCGCTTGAAAATACAGCCTTGTTGGAGAGACAATCTAACAATGCTCTGTAGCCGTGAGGATGTTTTATAACTTTTTCACCAACGAAATAATTTCATGACAATCCATTAGATCTAATATTATGGATTCAAAACTAAGAAATTTCTCCCTCGAAAAGAGGAGATGAACCTTGTCTTTCAAAGGAGGTCGAAAAACCCTTGTCATCAACCCTTGAAAGGGGCAGACAAGTTCCTCCTAAAAGGATTAAAGGAGGAAGCATTATTATAAACCTAAAAAAACTTTAAAGAAACAAGGATTGGGGCTTTCTACCGGTTAAAACCGATGGAAGCCGCTTCAAAGTTCAACAATGGAGGCTAGGGTTTTGGATAGAGGAAGGAGGAGAGAGGAGAGAGGAGAGAAATTTTATTTTTTTGACAAGCTTTTGATTCCTTCTCCTTACTAGATGTGTCTAATATTGACTTTGTAAATTACTCTTCACTTGGGACGGTCCAACTTTAGGTACTTTGCTGTGTGAAGATAGAATGAACTAACAAGGAAGAAAGGTTTCTCATTTTCCATAAAAGTATCAATCTTTTCTTGTAATGAAGTATACCTTCAAACATCCATTCTAATCAAGCTGCCTGACAAGCATGACGTTTTTTTCTTCCACTGCTTTAGTCAATTTTGTAAATATAATTTAGTAGGTGCGTCAAATAAAGTATAGGCGCTGTACGTAGCATTCCAAATTGTCATTTTTCCTAACCTTAAGGCTTGAGATATGCTCATATTCCAGTCATGGTATAAAAACTCGGCCGTTATGTCACGAATCACCCGAGACGTAACGGATTTTGAAGCTGCCGTTCCGATATTTACCGGTACAGCACGCTACTTTACAATACTCCGCGATTTCGGCCGGTACGGCCGTTTTAAAGTGAAATTCGGCCGCATCAAACGTTACCAGCGAATATTCGAAGAAAAAACACCCAGTTTTAAGCTCTCTTGACATTTTTTTCGGTGAGGGATCTGAATTCTCCATAAAAGTCGAGTTCTTTTTAAATAAAATGGGGTTCAACTAGTTATCAAACATCACTTTTTATCCTCTTTTCAAATTGACCTGGCCCCACTGTTCTCTTTCCTTCTGCTTTTTTCTTATTTCACATCCCACGTGACCCCCACCCCTTCTCTTCCCTTTTTTTCAATGCACCAGGGCCCCACACTAAAAAAAGGATTTTAATTTTAAAATATAAAGAGGGGTATAAGAATACATAATAGTAAAAAGGGAAATATAGTGGTATATTTGGTATAAAAAATATAAGATTTTCAAAATTTAAGAGAAAAACCATTGTAAAAATACAGAGTTTAAAACTTAAATATAATTTTTTACGCGACAACCGCGATACGATCCGCGATCAACGCATCAATTCCGTTACCGAATCACACGACCGTTTCCGCGATCGTGACCGAAACCACATTTTCGTACTATGATTCCAGTTATATATTGGATAGCCTCATTCTATCATGGAATTTTTGTTTATTTATTTGTAAGTTTGCAGTCTGCCCAACTGATATTTGATGAATCAGCCTCTGTTTTCTAATGTCTTTCTGTATAATGTTTTGACATGTGTGTGACAATTCTTTTATGGATGCTTTATATATGCTTTCTTACTTATAAAATATACTAAATGTTCACTTGCTATAATTTCGAGCTTTAATATTGTAGCTGATTCAGCCATCTCCATGAATCATTTTAATATCATAGATTGGCGATAAAGTCAAGGAGCTGCAAGTTATGATGAAGTCTGCAGATAGCAAGAGCTCAGGAAGCGATTTGATGTATGATTCCTCGTAAGATTCTGTCTTTAGTCTATGCTGTTGTTAACTGAGCTTCTCCGTTCCTCCTATTTTTCTGATAATGTTTAACAGCTTTATTAGGTGGCTCAAACCTCTGATAGGTAGACTTTGCCAGTTTCTCAGCTGTACTGTTGTCAACATGGCCTGACCAGTTGTGGAAACCGAATATAGGACCTATAAGGGAGAAAATAATTCATCCTAGAGATAATTATCAAACTGAATTGAAAAAAGTATTCAACACTACACGTGTACTAGATCTAGAGTTTATATTCCAAAACCTTAGATTTCATAAGCAAGGCAATGGACTGGATGAAACTTTAAAGGGTATTACTTGCCCGAAGGGGGCAACCTTCCTCGTAATTCCATTGTTGCTTGTGCGTGGTTGGTCATTGATTGCGAGAGAGAGAGAGAAAGAGGTCATTTGTGGATAAGTAGGAGGTTTGATGTGGTAGGAGAGTATGCTTTAAACTTGTTTGGTGGGACCTTCCTTTTATTTTTCCTTCTTTTATTAAGTACCTTTCAAATTACCAACTGTGTTAGAAAACAATATTTTTTATTTTATTTTTTATATTTACTGCCTCTTAATTTCTTAAATACCACGCTTTGGCTTTTACTACCATGTAAAGTGTTTTTTTGTTTTTTTAACCACCTTAAGTTTATCAAGTTATTTGATTTCACTTCCTTAACTCGAATTCCTTCCAAATGTGGGACCTACTAACTGATTGTTTTTTTTTTTTTAATCAATTTTACTAACACTTTTTGAGTTGTTACATTCTCCCTCTTTATTTATCATGTTCATCCTCTTTAGTTCTCATTATCCCATTTTTGGTTGTCCTTAGATGGTTTGATGAGGCAATTTAACATATTAAGGCGTCAATTTAGCCTACATTAGTTCAATATGAAGTAAGTGAACTTAATTTTGAAAATAACCTCTTTCAAAATATTCTAATTTGCATATGAACCTTAAGTTTACATATTGAATATGATGAAAAATTAGTCATTTTAACCTAACAATAATATACATTGTGATAATGAGTGCAATATGAAGTTATTTACTAAAATATGGACTTAATTTTTAAAATAATTAAATTGATAAATTCCCCAATTTTCCCTAACTAAATAAGTATAATTTAGAAGCTTGATTCTCTTCTGATGAACACCAGTATAATTGAAGCCACCTTTCAAAAAAGCTTTCCCGAAGACATCACCATAAATTGTTTAAAATCCGAGTTAAGATACTAAATTAAAGAGTTGATAAACTTAAGGTGTTACTTAAAAGATAAAACGAAGTAAAATATGTTAATAACTAAAATTTGTTTTAAAAAAAATCTCATTCCTTTTGTATTGTTTTTTTTTATTACTAATTCACTATAGATACGTAGATTAAGAAAGTTTTTTAAAAAGTTAGTGGTGTAAGATACTGGTGGATAAAGTAAGAGAGATGGAATACAAAGGTGGGTGAGTCGAATAAAAAAGATAGATAAAGTAAGAGAGGGTGGAAATGTGTAATTATTGTCGGGTAGGATCTATAAGCGGGGTTTGCCAAAATGGAATAAAGTGGAACTGATTTAAAAAAAGTTTTTGATTGAAAACTGAGTAAAACAAAAATATAAGCAGTAGGTAGTAAGTACTCCATCTGTCCCCATAAGTGTCCCCTTTTCTTTTTTGTTTGTTTGGCCCTTGACAAAATGAAAAGAAATGGATTCGATTTGGAAATAGGACCTAATTGGAAAGCGAGTTGAACAAAAATAAAAAGGAGGTAGTATATACTCCATTCATTGCATAAATAGTGTCCCCTTTTCTGTTTTTATTTGTTTGGCCCCTTCTATTTCTATAAAAGGCAATGACCCATGACTTGTTATTTGTTATCTCCCCTGCTACCCTGCTAGTCTCTACTAAAGGTTAGGGTTTCACTTTCTCTTTCATTTAATGTAAATACTACTCCCTCTATCCCAAAAAGTTGTGCTTGTTTTGAGTTTTTCAGGGAAATTAAGGAATAGGGAGATTCCAAGATTTTAGTGCATTCTCATGTCCTTTTTGGCCCTGCAAATTTTTTATTTATTTTTGTGATACGAAAAATAAAATCAGCATTGATGAACAAGGAAAAAATATGCGATTTTTTATTTTTCCCAGTGAAAAGAGCGAAAAGCCAAAAATAACTCATCTCCTCTAATAGTTATGACATGGATTTTTGTGAAGAAAGATGGGGCATGCATGATATTATAATGTGCTGATGAGGGTATAATTGTCCAAAATCATATGACAAAATATGAATGATTTACAAAATGAGCACAATTTTCTGGGACGCTCGAAAGTTGTCTGGGTACATCTATGTAGAGGGAGTATTCTGGGATATATATTCCTTTCTTTTTGAGAAACAAGTACTTCTTCATAAGACTTTTTTTTAGTACAACGCATTGTTTTAATTTATTAATTAAATTATTGATTGACATCCTCCATCATTCTTTTATTTCTTTCTCCTACTCACTCTTCTTCATCATATCTTCATTTCCTCTTCCTTCTGCTCTATATCTCCTCATCTTCCTCTTGCCTCACAATATGTACTTGCTTAATCTATAAAGTAATAGTGTCGCTCAGAACCCATGAATTGAAGCAATACGATAAGGTAAAGATGGGATTTTATTACAAAATAAATCATTTGTGTTGCTAAAAATTGTACAAGTAACATCAATTATATGCTCCTACTTTGCTTATTCACGCAAATTTGGAATCTAAGCAAAAAAAAAAAAAAAAAAAAAAAAAAATAAAAGGGCTACAGTTGGAATCTTTCGTCAAAAGGAATTACTGCGCTCTTAGCTGTGATGAATTGGAGTAGCAAACAGCACTTTCTAGGCATTCAATGGTATAATTACAGGATACTAAGGAGAGGTTGGGAGAGAACAATGCAGCCAGTACACTGAAGTAGTGATGCAGTACCTTGAGGAAAGCAGTGTCCTACTTCTATTTATGAAAATTCAAATGAAGTAGGAAACAACTTGGAACATGAAATTTTCATTATAAGGGGCAAAGTAGTGAGGAGGTCAGTAATCATCCTCACTAAATGCCCAACTTTTTCACTGAGATAGCACCTTTTATCTGACCTCTGTATTCGAGTCCCTGTGTACTTGAGTCTGAGTGTCATAGACTCGAGAATAGGACAATCATCCTTGATATATAATATTTTAGCATGACCTTGAATAAATCTGATGTAGTTATGAGTCTGAGCACCTTTTATTTGAGTCCCCTGTGTCCTGTGTCATAGCGTCATAGACACAAGATAAGGATAAGCATCTTTAATATATATCATATTGGCATAACCTAGGTGAATCTGAGGTGAGGTTTATGAACAATTTTCTGATGTCGCTAGTGTGTGTATGGAATTGGTTTTATTTATCCACTAAGCAGTTGTGGAGAGAAGAATGTAGCAGTTGTATCCATGTGGATTTGCATGTTAATTAAGGCCATAACCCCTTATGTTTCTTCAATTCTCCACTAAGCCACTACCCTTACATATGAGAAGGGAAATAGGCAAGAGAGAGAGTAGATCAACGACTCCAATATGACATTTGAATCATTGTTATTTATATAATTCATCCTGAATAACATGTCTTATTTATACATCATCCTATCTTTGAAGTATTGATAGGAGCTTGTTTTCCAGTTGGTGAAAACAAATATCTGCATCATAATAGTGTGAAAATCGGTCACTAAAAAGGAAAATGTGAGAGAGTAGATCACCGACTTCAATATTACATTTGAATCATTGTTATTTATATAATTTATCCTGAATAACATGTCTTATTTATACATCATCCTATCTATGAAGTATTGATAAGAGCTTGTTTTCCAGTTGGTGAAAACAAATTTCTGCATCATAATTGGTCACTTTAAAGGAAAATGTGTGAGAGAGAGTAGATCACCGACTCCAATATGACATTTAAATCATTGTTATTTATATAATTCATCCTGAATAACATGTCTTATTTATACATCATCCTATCTTTGAAGTATTTATAGGAGCTTGTTTTCCAGTTGGTGAAAACAAATTTCTGCATCATAATAGTGTGAAAATCGGTCACTAAAAAGGAAAATGTGAACATGCTTAGTGAGGCATGTTGTCAGGTGCTTGTTGTTTTAATCTTAATGTAATTATTTCATTATCATTGATGTGATAGAGTTTGTGGTAGTCACAAATCTACCACAATCCTCTATATGAGCTTGGAACCGGCAATGCTTATATTAAATTTGATTCCTGAGATGAGGGATAGATGTAAAATCGTATATATTCAGGGAAAGTTGGATTTACGAATATCGAGGATAAGATGAAGGAGAACCAATTACTTTGGTTTGGGCACGTGACACGTCGACATAATTGATGGAAGGATGGGATGATAAATATTTCAAAAGAAGCCAAAGGAGACCAAAGATTTGAAGAAAATGGATATGCAAGAGAATCAGTCTGGTTTGGGCTTCTGACATGCTGAAATGAGGATGCACTGGCAAATCTGTGGGTGGGAGGTTGGGATAATATAGATTTCAAAAGAAGCCAAGGGAGACCAAAGATGATTGATGAAGGAAGTTAAAAATGCTTTGAAGAAAATGGATATGCAAGAGTATGTAACATTAGATAGAAGTAATGAAGAGTATTTGTGGATGACTACATGAGATATATTCTTGGTTCATGCAGCCGATCCCATCTTTTTGGGAATAAGGCTTTGGTCGTTATATTTTAACTGTTCTTACTTTTTTGAGCAGTTGCTCATAGTTTATTACATTGTTTATTTAGGTGGCCGTTTGCATCTAATTATTTTCATATTAGGATATTGGAGGCATTAGGCACTAGCATATTAAAGTATATTAATCTGGAACAGTAAAGCTGTTCCATTATCCTTTCCATTGTCAAGAGCCATAATTTTCTGTATAATCTGTTTTTCAGGTCCCAAAAATCAGATGCACCTAAAGATCCAAAACTATGGAACAGTAAAGCTGTTGCATTGATTGAATGGATGCTTCGGTAATGATCATCATCTTTCTAGGGTTTATTTCCTTGTCTTATATGTTTGCTTCTGTATTAGTTGGTGAAGTTTAATCTGAAAAACTTAGCTTTTTATAAGTGCTATTTGTTTGATAATCTTTAATTTACTCCTCTTCTCGCTGTCTTAATTGGTAATTGATTGACAAATATATCTTTGGTAGGTTTTTGTGTAACTAAACTAACATTCCTAGAAAAAATGTTTGTTTGCACAGAGATCAGATGAAGCCCATTGAGAGTTTTCCGTTTCATGAAATCTTGTGCTTTAAGATAGTTGACAAGCTTCAAACAGTAAGTATTTTATTTTTATTATTTATGCTTGCCAAAAGGATTCTATGTTTGCAGGTTCCCTGTAGGGAAATGTTGACTTTGTAAATGTATGATGCAAATATAGAAGTTGGGGCTATTTCTGGTTAATGAAGTCTTGTCATCCTAAGGGCTTCTAAGTCTTATCTATTCCATCAAAGCTCATAACTTCACATCCTTAATACCCTTGGACATTTGCGCTTAACTATGCTTTTAATTTTTTAGCTCATATACATGATGGAGATTAATCTCATGGAGGAAGTCATCAGGCACATGTTATGTTTTATTGTCTTCTTTGAACCTTTGATATATGTCACTCCGTCTCTCTTTCCATAACTTTCTCATGCCCATCTCTTCCATGAATTCTCTTTCATTGTGCAGAAGGTGACCCCTTGGGTTCTTTTGTGGAGAAATATAATTGTTCAATTGAGGGTTTTTTGCTGTTAAGTAATGTTGTGATCGATGCCTGGTAGCTAATCTGTGGGCAGCTCTGGGGAATTAGCAATAGGAGAGCAACAGATATTCTAGAAAAGAGTATTGAAAAAAGACATAATTTCTAAAATAGACTTTTTTCTACTGTGATGTTATTGCTGCTGTGATTAAAGAAGCAATACCCAACACGCCCTTCAAGTCAAGGGATTGGATGATGGATCTAGCTTGGGCATCTTTTCGTTCATAGTGGGATATAGCCCGTCCCCTTGAGTGGATAGGACTTTAATTTTTGTTATGGGCAGCAATTTGATCTTTTTCTAGACTGATCAAGGAATAATGGCTGTTGACAATCGATAGGTAATTCTTTGTGTACAACTATTTGTTATTATCATAGTTGCCTAAGCATTATATTTTCATCTGTGCTAGGCCTTGCTGGGAGATCCTAGAAGAAGAATTCAAGCTGATCTGCTGGAGTTCCATAAATATTTGCACTGCAACTGTTGCAGCACTAGGGGAAGCAGATTGCTGCCATCACTTCATGACACTTCAATATTGTAAGTAGTTTTGACTTATATTCAATACTGACATTAAGTTACTGTTTCTGTCTCGTTTTTATACTGGCGTGCTAATGTAATATTTTCTCTTATTTCCTTCCTCTTTAATTTCTGCTAGTAATCCAATTATTAGTGCTGCTCTTGATCTACTGCTTTTATTGAGCGTGTTTCCTTGTGTATGCTATATTTTTTTTGCTTTTCTTTTTCTTTTTCATAATTATTATTAGAAACAATCTTTTGTATGTCTGAGGTAAGGCATTGATTGTACAACATGGAATCTGTTTAAGGCTTTGCTAAGCTGGTTAAATTAGGTGAAGTTACAGTCTTTTGTGTTACCTCTTGCTGTCTCAAATTTTCAATAGGTGAAGTACATCATTTTAGAGTGTGAATTTGGGCTTGATGACATAACGGTTGTTCATGTCATTTCTAAGAGTATGAAAGTTTCTTTATTTACTAATAAAAAATTAAATGAAATATATTTTTTTTCTCTTGTGAAGATATGTTCTGGCTCAAGAGCATGGTGATATCATTAATGTTCATGATTGGTTCCAATCTTTCAAGGCAATTCTTGTAACTCCACCTACAAAAGCTAGGAGTAAGTCAAAGCATTCTTCAACTCCTAAGAAAAAGAAGGATATTAATAACCTCAGTGAAGCAGCAATTCAGTATCCTTTGATTTCTTTATTTGTAATTTAATTATCAATATTATTACTTATGTTGATGGTGCTTTAAGATGGAATACTCAAGTCTTTTGTCCTTTGGGTGCTTTGGTGAACTATAATTGTGATATTGCTTATAATGTAGTTTCAATTCTTTCAAATTTCTTCTTCTAGCCTGGTATTGAATTCCATTTTATTTAAATTAATCTCAATGTCTTGTGCTTACTGCCTCTAAGAAGTCCCACTGAAAATTATCCCAGTAAATTGAAATGATTCTGACTTGAAATCCTTAACCTTGTTTTCAAAAGAGCACGTTTCTGCAAGGCAGTTTCAGAGCTCCAGGTCACTGGACTACTACGAATGCCTACAAAGAGGCGTCCAGATTTTGTGCAAAGAGTTGCCTTTGGACTGTAACAAGAATCATGAAGGCTTTACTATATGTGCATCATCTTGCATCTTTGGCATGAATTCCAATCTTGTAGGTATTTTACTCTGTCTCTATTTTCTCCATAGTGACAAATTGTGGTACCCTATATACTGGCCACTTTCTTTATATTGTGGTTCCTTATGACGATCCATGTTAGCCGATCCCAAATCATTTTGGGATTAAGGCTTTGTTGTTGTCTCTATTTTCTCCATGCTTTGTTTATCCTCCCCTTTTTGTAATTTTACATCAATCAAAATCTGCAGGCTCACTGATGCTTTTGTTTGTACTTCACTTATAATTAAGAGAAAGAGATGTGCTAAGAAGACCTTCCTGCCACAGCTAAATTATCAAGTGAAGCCGATCTTTGTTAGGGGGTTGAACCTTGCTGGTTCGTCTATTATTGCTTGTAAGAAAGTTAACTCTTCACAATGCTATGATATCATTGATATGTATGTATTTTTTTATTTACTAATGGACAAGTTAACATCTTTTCGAAGCCAATAGAGCTTTATGCATTGTTCTCTTCAATTTTTATTTTTTTATTATTTATTATTTTTTTTTATTACTTATTACTTAACAACAATGACTGTCAAAATGAAACACTTCTTTAAAAGAACAGTGAAGCTTTGGGGCTAGCCTGGATTCAGTGGGGCTAGCCTGGATTTAGGGTAGCTAGTAGGGGGTAGATTTTATCAGAGAAAATAGACAGGAGCCTAATTCATGAAGGGCAATGTTTCAGGACTAAATTTACATATGTTTGGCATGACAGTAACAGATTTCCCTGCTATTTCCGTTGCTCAAAAATATTGAAGAAATTGTTAGCCTTTTTGATTTGGAACTAGTTTTTGGGTCCGGACGATGTCTTGGATCGGATTATTACATAGAACTGCTTTAATATACGTTGTAATTTATGATTCAATTTTCTTGCAATTAAATTTGTTGTTCATATTATCATTTGGTACATATTAATATTTCGTATTCAAAAGATTACATAAAAAATCACGTAACTTGGTGGTGAGACACTTACTTCTAGAAGAAGAAGCTATGTGTTCTAATGTTGTGGAGAGTTTTATTTTTTTAAGTGCATGACATGCAATGAAAAACAAGTGGTAAGACACTTGGTTCTACTTTGTTCTAGAAGAAGAAGTTGTGTGTTCTAATCTTGTGGAGATTTTTTTTTTTTTTTTTTTTTTAGTATTTTTTATTTAATTTTAGTGCATGACATGCAATGAAAAACAAATGGAAGGGAGAGCCACATGGCGTATTGAGGGGGGTTTATGTGGAGGCATTTAAAGGGAGGAAAATTATGTACTTATTGGTACATAACAGGGGCATAATGGTAACTTAGTACAACAAAAAGGTGATGAGATCATATATTATCACTTTAATTTTTAGGTTTAATTGTGCCACTATAGTCATTTTAATACCATTACAACTACTATTGTACCATTACACTTCAATGTCATAATTTCACAACCTAGTGGTGTATATATTAGCTTTAAAAGTATACCATTGTAACAATCTTTAGTGTAATTTTAACTATTTACAGTACTATTGTAATAACAATGATACATTTCACATCTCAGCGGTACTAATGTTAATTTTTAAATATTTACGAATTGTCATGTTATGTACCATCAAATACATCATTTCTCCATTTCTACTTCCTCATTTATGTGACACGTAGATGTTCTTAGCAGGGGCGGGACAAAGAATTTCGGAGCCCTATGCAAGATCTTAAAATTGGGTCCTAGAAAAAATCTCAATTACGAAATACTAATATTATAAATAATAATAATCGACAATCACACAGCAAATAAATTTTTTTTATTAACAGTCACTTAAAAAATGCAACTCTTCTAGCATATGTTAAAACAATATTTACCAACAAACTCGTTGGTTAATTGTTGTTATTTGAGACTCAACTTTGTATAAAAAATTCTTTAAAACCTTGAATATGAGAATGAGAAAGAAAGTAGATCTTAGAAATAAAAGAGTAATTATGAAAAAAAAAATCCCAAAATACTGATCATTGAAAAGTAAAACATAAAAAAAAATAAAAATAAAAAATTACAACTTGGGAATATGGGATACAACTGGCAAAATATGACTTTTTATTAAAAATATTGGTAGAACCAATATTCGATTTCCTAACCTCCCTTTAAAAGTTTCTCTTTGCTAGTGTACCAAGGAGATTATTGCAACATATCCTAGTCAGTATACACTTATGTCTACTTTTAGGGCCCCAAAAATTATGGGGCCCTGTGCGGTCGCTCAATATGCACCGCTCTTCCGCCGCCCCTGGTTCTTAGGATTGTCTTTTAATATGTTAGTATTAATATTGATTGGATCAACGTCAAACAATTTTCACATTATATGCAAATCAGATTCAGATGTATTTATTTTAACTAGATAACAACAAACAAAAATTGAAAATACGATTTAAATCAATAAATATAATTCAAGGTAAATCTGATAAATATGTATCAAAGTCAATCCATCAAATTCATCTAATTACCAATATTCCCTAACAATTGTCAAATAGAGCAAACCACAAAAGCATATAAAATTTAAGACTAGTGCTCACACGCTCTTCTCTCATTTATGTGGCAAGTAAAAGATCGCTCACCAACCACCCCTTTATATGTGAACAATGCCCTCCCAATTCACAACACTCGTGTGTTTAAAAAGACATGCACTCAACCTAATAGTCGACTCGGAATATATCAAATCATTCTTTGCATTGATAAACAACTAATTTCACATTCACATTCATACAACTCTATGCAAAAAGGTCGGGAGGCCTTCAAAGCTTGTAATGTAAGGGTAGGGTAAAAGGTAGGAACTATTTGGGCAAATGTTAGAGTAAAACTATGCTTAAGGGAGCCAAATCCTAACAAATAAAGCCAGGGTCAAAAATAAATAATAACCAATCATCTCCAATTCTCCACACAACTTAACTCCATCAAAAATTCACCAAACAACCAATCCAATATTAACAATATTTTCAACACTTACAATAAATCACTCATACAAATATGATGTTATAGAACTTGAGTGATATCAACTTTGAACTCTTCTTTTCTTTTGAATTTGAATTTTTTCTTTGGAACTTATTTTTTTTCTTTCTTTTCTTTTGAGCAACCTTCATTAGAACACTTGAACATTGAAACAATTTTTCCTTTTGCTTTTTTGTTTTTTTTTTCCTTTTTCACATTGGAATTTTTTTTTTCAACTTTTGAACACATTTTCAATTTTTTTTCCAATCATAATATCAAAAGACCAAATTACTCCTCTTATTCACCCAAATTGTGCAAATTATGTGCACACTACAACTCCCTCACCTCACTCATTATTAGCTCCCCCAAGCCAAGCTTGGGACTAGTAACCAATGGGGCTTAAATAGGCTTGTAATGTGGCTAAATAAGCAATGAAAAGGAAGAAATAAAAACATGGGTAGCAAGAAGGGAACAAATGTATCTATAATTGTCTGAAGGCCACCTAAAAGAATAAATGCCTTCGTCCTCCTCAATGTGTATAATAGTGAATCATACAAACATTACTCAAAGTTAAAGACCAATACTCAACTTCATTTACATACCAAGAACCAACACACATTCCTCACCAAATCAACTAGTCAAGCATTATATTCACAAGTAGTTGGGCAAAACTGGCGCATGCTAAGGTTCCAAGGCAATCAAACATTAAATCATGACCAACTAATCCTTAATATTTATCATCATATACTAGGAATCGAAACAATTTCGAAAAATTTTCATCAAGGGGCATAGGGAAGTATGATTTATTATTCATTTGAACGTATTTTTGAATTTTTTTGAAAGTAATAAATCTAACCTAAGAAAGCAATAAATTTATATTATGAAAGTATAAAAAACTAAACTAATCACCCCAAAGAAAATAAAAAGAAAATGGAAAGAAAGAGTACCTATATATACAAGAAATCTCCCCAAGCTAAATCAGACAATGTCCTCATTGGCTTAAAGGGAAGGTAGTAACCCAAGTGACTACCCGTCATCATCAAACTCGTATCCACCACCATCCCAAGCATTGCCATGCATCACCTTAGTACATTTTTGACAAAAAAGAAACAAAGTGTTAGCCAGAAAAAGAGGAAAAAATGAGTCAGGTTCACTATTTTGCTCATAACGTTTTTTATACAAATGATAATGCAGTGATTCCAATTGCATTGGAAAGTAGACTTGAAGAGCTTTCCAAGGATAGGTCACACGCAGATTTCGTTAAGAAACGCAAAAGTTATGGCATTTTGAAGTTGGCCAGTTTTGCTGTTGCGCTCTTGCGCTCGACTGGGTCCGTCTCCAAGGTACGATCAGGTGGTTTTTCACGAATTAATGCACGATATTTCTCTTTGGCCTCATATACCTTTGTTTCCCACAAGATCAGGCATTTATCACCCGATTAGGTGGAACTTTCACCACGCACTCAATTTCTGTAATTTGCTTATCTCTCTCCACTTGTTCATCTTCAAACCCAAAACAAACACAATTTAGAGCTCTTTCTATACCATCCACTTCATTTTTCCATGTATTAGTTTTTCCTACGAAAGATGCAACACAAAATGCCACCTCTAAGGGATCTCTAACGAGAGCTTGAGGCTATTAGAAAAATTATTTACATCAACCACACTAACATTATAACACTTTTCTTCTAATATGGGGATTTTAGGGACATTATTTAGATTAAAAGTAATATTATTATCCCCTACACATAATGTGAGTTTACCACTTTTCACATCTATTATTGCCCCTACAGCATGAAGGAATGGTCTACCCAAAAAATTGGAATTTGCAAATCTTCCTCCATAATCAAGAACAACAAAATCAATAGGTATATAAAATTTATCTACTCTAACAGGAACATCCTCTAAAACACCTAAAGGGTATTTAACATAACGGTCGGTGTTTTGGGTGTTTTTCCTCGGGAGAGTTACGTCACCAAGATTGGTCCGGCGCGGTCTGTACCTGCAAAAAACACGGAGACTCCGATTTGTAGGAGCTCCGCCTCCGACGATCAAGTTAGTATTGGTCGTAGAAGATGAAAAGGTGCGGAAAAGGTAAATGTGAGATCTTCTCGGATTCCAAGATCAGGTATTTTCTTTGATGTGAGAGAATATAGGGTTGTTGTAATAATTGAAGGTGTCCCCAAAATGGGGGAAATCTCCCTATTTATAGGGTCGTTGGAAAATGTGCCCTTCATTAGGTCAAGATGACCTAATGGGCTGTTGTGCCGTTTTGAGGCGCTTTTGGGAATTGGGCCCTGAAGGCCGCCATTTTATTTGTTATTTGAGGCTGACACGTGTCAGCTGAGGAGTGGTCCATGTTGGACCCATCCAAGATTGACATGTGTCTCTCTCTGATTGTACCACGTGTCTAGGGTATTTTCCGCCTGTATACAGCTGGTCAACACTTGATATTTTCTACAAGCTTCGTTTGAGGTAACCGTCTCTCTTCTCAACTTTTTCAAACTTTTTTCCATTTGTGTACATAATTTTTCAATAAAATGGATTCCCCATCGACACACAAGGCACAGCCTAGGACTGTCTGCCGATCTCCTGGTACGGTTGAGTTTAGAACTGGGGGTCCAACCTATGGATTTTTGGACCTGCTTTGCTCAACTTCGAACCCCACTATCTCTGAATCTATGAAGGACACAATGGGAAGAGTAAAGAAAATGGTTAGAAATCCCAGGATAAGAAGGCACGATATGGAAGTGCCAACAGATGAGATTATCCCTGACGGTGAATATGGGGAGTCAGATGAGCAAGCAGATTCTCCGCCTGGGGGTACCCCTTTCACTCCCAGTGATGGGATATTGAGGGAGTCAGATGATGAAGGATCTGTCTCTGCCTCTACTTACAGTGAACTTGATCAAGGGGACGATGATGAGGCCTCCCAAAGATCAGGGGCGGAGGCTTCTGGGTCCGGTCAGGCGGAGGCCTGCTATGAAGTTGAGCGGCCGGCTAAGTCGCCGTCTATTACCAACCCTACTGAAACACACATGACCGTCAGGGACGTAGCTGCCCTGAAAACAAGCTTTAAAGGATTCTAAGATAAATACCCCGTTAGGTCAAATTGGGAAATAAGAGTCCCGCCTGTGGAGGCAACTGTGGTTTGGGAGGATGTCGTTGAGCATGCCGACAATTATTTCGGCTGCTATGAGTCGGCAATCAAAGCCGGACTTTGCTTCCCCCTTCATAGGGGAATAAGAAGAATCTTGAAGAGGTATGAGCTAGACGTCTGGCAGCTCACCCCCAACTCATGGATAAATATCTTGATTTACATTGCCGCCTGCGAGTTCCAGAACATTGAGCCAAGTTTCGAGGCTTTCGCTCACATGCATTATATGAGTCGGGCTCCAGGCGGCTAGGGAGCGTGGTACACTTTAACCACCCATCTGCAGTACATGATGACTCTGGATAAGCCGTCTAAGTGGACCAATTGGAAAGATAAGTTTTATCTCATCTCTTCCTCCACTTTGGCAATGAACCGAGTCTTACGTCGGTACAATAAGGATCCGGCTTTGCTCGGAAAGAAGTGCGCCCTCCCCCACATTCCTCCCAAGGCTTGGGAACAAATAATGGAGCCAGAGTTCTTCAAAACCACCACTGAGCCCTTAGATGATGGGACCTAAATAATAGTGCCAAGAACTGGGTACCCCATCCGGACTCCCAGAAAGATGAGGCGATTCTTTCTACCTGCGGTTTAAGCACTATGTTTTCAAAATGTATACAGCCGTTTTTTACAAGCGTCTCAATACTTGTGTGTGGTTTTTTTTTTTTTTTTTTTTTTTTTTTTTTTTTTTTTTTTTTTTCTAACCATTCGGTTTTCTTTTGCAAAGGACGCTTTGAAAATGGTGAATTCGGACAAAACACCAGCTAATTCGGTTGCTCATCTCAGAAAGGAGCAATTGGAGAAGTAATAGAAAGCCTTGGATGCCAAGGATGATGGGGTAAGTCCGCTTGCCAAAATGTTCAAATGGCCCCCGCTTGGGGGTGAGCTGGGAAAATACCTAGCCAAGGTAGGGAGGAAAAATCCCTCCTAGTCTATCTCGGCTGCTTCGCCCGACCAACCGAGGCCTACAACCGGAGGGAAGAGCCCAGCTGTTCTGAAGGCTCTAAGAGAAAGCTCATAGAGGGCAAGCAAAATGCCGGACGCCTCTACGGCGTCGAAGGTGGCTTGCCACCCAATATTGCAGACGGCACTGCAGCGGTTAAAGAAGGTGGGACCTCGCAACCTAGAGACCAAGGTAAGGAAGATTTCTTTGAACTATGTAGGGAATATTTCAGCATCCCCCACTTCAGCCCCGCTGTGATCATACACTTAAGCATGGTGGCGTCCAAAAGGAAGGAAGCTAGAGCAAACGAGTCGCCAACAAGTTTTAGGAACTTGTAAACCGTTCACAGGGTGAATGTTACACCCCTTCACGATCCATGAGATCGCTAACTCCATAGTGGTCCTGAACCATGACTGGATATTCGGGGATGAAGGTACAAATCTAACCTAAAAGAGATTGAACCTGCCCTAAATAGGCCTCTACTTTATTCTTCTCATATTCATGTGCGCTTTCTGACTAACATACAATCAATATATTAATCCTAAACCTGTTTAATCTATGTTAGTTGAATATTAATGCACAAACAAATCTATTACTAGCGATCACTTGAATTAAAATCACGTTAGCCTAAATAAAATTATTAATTATCTTATTAAGCGTGATTACAAGTACAAATTCCCTTTAATTCTGCAAAAGAGAGGGCATGATCAAGCAATAACAACAATATATCAAGCAACATAATATTAATTAACACAACAAATCATCATCATAATTATAATATTCTCGTCAAATCATAATAATATTATTAGCAAGATCCTAGGCATGATACTAACAAGATTAATAACAAATCCTAGCATGTCACTAAACATTAAAGATCAAAACTTAACGCTAACATGATAATAACATGATAAAGAAATAGAAAGCAACCTAAACACGATACTAGAAAGAAATAAATAACATCCTAACATGATATTAGGAATCATAATAATATAAGCATGCCTTTCTACAAAATATAGCAATAAAACTACTTACTTTGTTGCCTCGTATCTCTTTCTCTCAAAACAATACACACGTTAGTAAATTCAATATTAAATTAAACAATTAATTTAAATAATTAAAATAGGGATTTGGGACAAAACCCTCAGAAATTATCGACCTTTCATGTGTAGGGCAAAGGCAACTTCGAACTTGGCTAGGTGTGTCTAGAACTCGTGAATGCGGTATTGTGTTTGTAAAAGGGCTAGGCTAGAAAGAGAGAGAAAGAATAAGATATTGGTCAAGAGAGAGAAGAGAATAGAATTAGATGGTTGTTGATGATTGTTGGTGATTGAAAACGGGGAATAAAGACCCTATTTTATAAGGAAAAAAGTCAAGAAACGATAAGAAGAAGATCGAATTTGATTCGGAGTAAAACTGCTTCCATCGCGGCGAGACAGGGTCCATCGCGATGCGATAGGTCCTGTCGTTTTGTGATAGAGAACGCGTTATCTAAAATCCGTACGGAATCTTTTAAAATTAGATTTAATCTTTTAAAACACTTGTTTTATTCCAAATAAAATTCTTTATTTTCTAAAAAGATATAATTATTAATCCTAATTCCACTAGAATTTAACATAACCTTCTAGATTATTCTAGAAGATTAAAATCAATCCTAATGATTTTAGGAATATTAATTAATGGGCCCTCCACTTGATTATTGGGCCGTATAAAACCATTTCAGGCCCAATTGAGTATTTTGACCATTACTTCCTTCTTATTCATCGGAATTGGGCTTATAATATATCGTTGGAAAACTCTTTTCGAGCCCAGTCCAACTACACTATTATTGGACCCTTATTATGGACGAACTAACTAAACTAGACATTTTCCATAAATAAAGTAAGAGAAGAAATATTTTCGAAAATAGAAAGAAGTACTTTTATTTAAAATGACCGCATCACAAGACTTTTCACATTTTCACCTTGTTCGATAATTAAATGACGTAAAAAGATATTCAACACTGGGTTTGGTTTTTGGGGAGACACAATCAGGTGTCTACAGAAGCCCTAACTTTGACTGAGTTTGGAGAAACATAATTTTCGAAAACAAAATTCAAAGTAGCGATAGGGACGGAGAGTGATTCAGAACGTTCTGCGATCCCAAATCATTCTTGTAATGCCGATACCTGCAAACTAACATTAGTTAAACAGATAAAAGAGTTAGAAATACGTATCTTGCACCGTCAAGCACACGTCTCTAAAGTAACCGATTTTGTTGCATGCTATTGTGACGACCTCCGTAGTACCTCGTGAACTCTATCTGAAGGTAACAGTGCCTCTCTATCTTTATCTGTTTGTGAAAATCTTCCACAATACCTTTGGAATATCGTCGAAGGTGACTATACCTCGTCATCTCCAATGTTGTGGCAGTACCTCGCCTTGGCAGTACCTCCCCGCTATTGATGCTCACTCGTCTCGGAACAATGGAGCTTCGAATGATATGTCCACGCGTATCTGAATAAAAGAACCTGATGATATGTCCACACGTCTCTGAACAAAAGATCTTGATTGAAATGTCCACGCGTCTCTGAACAAAGAGCTTTGATAGGATGCCCACGTGTCTCTGAACAAAAGAGCTTGATTGAAATGTCACGCGTCTCTGAACAAAGAGCTTTGATATTTTGTCGAGATCGTTCGGATGGCTACGAACAGGAGCTTTGCTGAATGGTTGTATCCTGTAAAATCAAAGATTGCCAAAAGATTTTGCTGGTGTTTTTCTTAAGGTTGACCTAAGGCTTCGTGTTCTTGACATTGTGATTGCTTTGACTTGAGGTTGACTCAAGGTGTTTTGATATGTGTGTAGACTCAACTTGATGTGATATGACACGACATGACTTAACGTATATGACTCGTGTGTGCATTGTATTGTGATGTGTTTGTGCGACTCGAAAATGCAAAAAAGCAAAAATTTTCCGTCATTTTTGTGGAGGGTACCGAGTTTCTCCTGAAAAAGAAAGACGCAAAAAGAAAGGAGTGAAGTGTTTGAGTGTTTTCGGTGCATGTTGAATGAACTTAGTCAAATGTATGCATTGATCGTTCTATTTCATGGTGCAAAGATTGTAGCATTTTAGAGTCCTAGACTATCCTAGTTGATGACTCAATGATGAAAGTATTTGGGTAACTTAGGCACGGAGGCTAAGCACTTCATACTTTGCGATGCAATGATGATTACATATGATGAGTGGTTCCTCGGGAAGGGGTTGTTTCCGCGGTGAGTCGGACTCACCAAACCCCAACAGCCATTTCTTGGACAATAAATCCTGAATCACATGTAATCCATTAACACTCTCAAAATTTTATCATCTTATTATGGAAATGGTGGATAATGAAGATGCTAAGGTTTGCAAAGTAATTATAACTAAACCTATGCAATAAGTGAACGACAACATTCATAATTGCATGAAAGAAATCAAGCATATCAAATATGAGTGTGATTTCTCTGAATGTTTTATGAAGATTACTACTCTTAAAACATTTGGGAAAAACCATTTATCATAAGATGAAACATTGTGAAGTTTCATAGTGGAATAAAATATTTCTAAATATTCCACAAAACTATTTAGTTGTGATTTAGAATTAAATAATGAGTCCATTCGATTTTAATAAATATTCAAAATAGGGTATCAAGTCAATTTGTCCGACTGGGTGCACGACTATAGATACCTGATTGTGTCTCCCTAAAAACTAAACCCAGTGAAGAATATCTTTCACGTCGTTGATTATCGAACAAGGTGAGATGTGGAAGAGTCTTGTGATGCACTTGATTTTAATAAAAATACTTCTTTATGTTTTTAGAAATATTTCTCTTCGTACCTTATTTATGAAAATATCCAGTCCAGTTCAGTTTTGTCCATGCTATGGGTCCAATAATAGTGTAGTTGGATGGGGCTCGAAAAGATCTTTCCAACAATATATTATAAGCCCAATGTCGATGAATAATGAGGACGTTATGGCCAAAATACTAAACTGGGCCCAAAATGAATTTTATATACGGCCCAAAATGAATTTTATATACGGCCCAATGATCAAGTGGAGGGCCCATTAATTATTATTCCTAAAGTCATTAGAATTGACTTTAATCTTCTAGAATAATCTAGAAGGTTCTTTTAAGTTTTAGTGGAATTAGGATTAATAATTATACTTTTATTTTATTTAGAAAGGATAATGGATTTAATTTGGAATAAAATAAGTGTTTTAATGATAAAAATTGATTTTAATTGTGATAATTACGGAGGCTAATTACTTAATTATATTGGTAAAAGAACTCCGTACATCATTTTTATCATATCCGTGCCATTGCGCTGCAAGGAGTCTATCGCATCGCGGTAGCTCTGTCGCATCGCGATAGGAGCAGTTTTACTCCGAGTCGATTTCAAACTCTTTTCTATCGTTTCCGGATGTTTTTTCTCTATAAATAGGGGCGTTATTTCCCCTTTTTCAATTATCATCAATCAACAAGCTTATTCTTTCTCTCTCACGCTTTCTAGCCTAACCTTTTTCTAAACACAATGCCGCATTCACGAGTCTTAGACACATATAACCAAGCTCGAAGTTGCTTTCGCCTTAGACGTGAAAGGTTGATAATTTTTGAGGGTTTGGTCCCAAATCCATATTTCAATTATTTAAATTAATTATTTGATTTAATATTTTAATTGAAGTTACTAACGTGTGTGTTGTTTTGATAGAAAGAGATACGAGGCAACAAAGTGAGTAATTTCATTGTTATATATCTTTAGAAAGCATGTTTAGATTATTTTAATTCCTAGTATCATGTTAGGATGTTATTTTTTCTTTCTAGTAACATCCTTAGGTTACTTCCTATTTTCTTGTATCATGTTAGGCTAAAGCTTTGATCTTTATTGTTTAGCGACATGCTAGGATTTGTTATTAATCATGTTAGTATCATGTCTAGGATCTTGCTATTAATATTATGCTTTGATGAAATTGAGATTATTATTATTATGATGATTGTTGTTATTTATGATGTTGCTTGATATTATTGTTATTGCTTGATCACGCCCTCTCTTGCAGGTTTAAAGGGAATTTGTATTTGGAATCACGTTTAATATAAGATAATTAATAATTTGATTTTAAGCTAATATGATTTTAATTCAAGTGATTGTCAATAATAGATTTGTTTGTGTATTAATATTCAACTAACATAGATTAAACAGGTTTAGGATTAATACATTGATTGTATGTTAGTGAGAAAGCGCACATGAATATGAGAAGAATAAAGTAGAGGCCTATTTAGGGCAGGTTCAATCTCTTTTAGGTTGGATTTGTACCTTCATCCCCGAATATCTAGTCATGGTTCAGGACCACTATGGAGTTAGCGATCTCATGGATCGTGAAGGGGTGTAACCTTCACCCTGTGAACGGTTTACAGGTTCCTAAAACTTGTTGGCGACTCTTTTGCTCTAGATTCCTTACCTTTGGACGCCACCTTGCTTAAGTGTATGATCACAGTGGGGCTCAAGTGTGGGATGCTTGAAATATTCCCTACAACGATCCCTCCCCCAAAACCAACAACAGGGTGGGAGACGTCGCACAGGCTGTCCAGCTTGTACCTCAGCTTGGACAGATTCTTGTAGCTGATGAGGTCAGAAGAGCTACTCGTGTTTATAAGGATTCGACCAACCAGTTGGTTGGCGACCTTACATTCAATGACAACCGGGTCGTCATGCGGCCATCAGACTTTACCTCAATCCCGCTCACTAATGACGACCTCTGGGAAGGTGCTGCTGGTTGACGCCTGCCCCTCATCAACAGAATTGACCATTTTTTTCAGATGATCTTTAGTGCCCTGAATGGTGGGGCCACCTCCAGCGAACCCGCCTGCTATGGTGTAGACCGGCTCCTTGTCAGTGTCCGAGCTACTAGCAGGCTGGACAGTCTTCAACGAATGTCCAGGATTCTACTTGACAGTCACTTTGGACTTCAAGATGTAAGATTTCAGCACCCTGTTGTCGGCTAGACGGTCCAACGTCCGCTTGAGGCTATAGCAGTCGTTAGTGTCATGGCACACTTCCTCATGGAAGTGATAGTATTTATTTTTATTCCGCGACTGGACGGAACTCTTCATCGGATTTGGCTTCTCAATGGTCAGTCGGTCCTTTATCTCCATGAGGATGGAGTAACAGTTTTTATTAAACTCGTACCTTAGGACTTAATGTTTAAATTCTTTCTTTTTCTTCTGGGTTGGATGATCAGATTCATCAACCTCCTAGACTTCCTTTCTGTTTTTGCTCTCTTCTTCTTTCTGAGCCGGCTGAGCAGACCGGCTCTCTTTTTGCTTGTCAGTCTTTTTAGAGTCCGACTTATAGCTGGACGAGCAGAGGTCGGTGGCTTGAATAAAGCTCTCCGCCTCCATTAACGCCCCTTGGAGGTGAAGACCCTCTTCTTAACGAGGTCAAACTTAAAGGTTGACCCGTCCCTCAGACCCTTAAAGAAGTCTGTGTAGGCTACCTCGTCAGATAGCCCTTGAATCTGGATTCTCACCAGATTAAACCGCCTGACGTAGGAGCGGAGTCCTTCTCTCCCTCCCTGTCGTATGGTGTTCAAGTCGAGGCTTACGAAATGTGTAGTAGTGCATTTGACAAGCTCTTGCATTCGTTGCAATATTATTTTCTGGAGCGGTCAAGCTTGGACCTTAAGGAAACCTTTCTCGGGAAGTAACCCGTGTTTTATTGCTTTCATTTTCTTTTCTTTTTAGAATAGATTTTCTCTCATGGAAATGCTTGTGTGCCTTTTGCTAGGTACATGACTTGATATACTTTGGTGCATTGGTTTGGATCAAGAATCAAGGAAGTTTGACTCGTATTTTTGCTAGCACATGGAAAACAAGATTCAATGATAGAGGAAATTGGCTTTGAAAGGTTTAATTGGGTCATTCGCGGGTATTTGCACCCACCTAAATCCGGTAATATCTTTCCTTGCTCTTTCTCTAATGGTTGATGACTTGTTGGCCATGTGTTGGTTTGTTGGATTGATCTCTTTATTTTCCCCTCCCATGGATTCTATGATTTATGTTTGAGCATGTTGTCTCATTCAAGCTTGGGGGAGGGTATTCTATCATGTTTAGTGGGATGTTGATTCATGTATGCCATGCACATTTGTCTATGCATTTCCATGTTCCTTTATTTTGAAAAAAGAAAACTCCAAAAAGATTTGTGTTTCTTTCAAGGCAAATTTGCAATGTGTTTTGTTTGTTCTTGCTTTGGACATAATACTTTTGGACTTGTATAATTGAATGCTTTTCTTCTTAAATGGTATTGGTGTGCACGGTTTGATTGTAACTTTGGTTGATTCTAGGATAGAGTATGCTAAGGTAGTGTCTTTAGAACTTTTGGGACCTTGAAGCCGGATTCTATTTGTTTTTGAAAATTTGCAATTTCTCCTTTTTGGTGAATTTGAAACTAATAGTGAGTTATTGCTACAACCATGTGAGGTTTCATTCTTTTCAAGCCTTCTACATATCTTACATGAGCGGCACATGGATCCTTGACTATAGTATGCTTTATCTAGAATTTGACTTTCATCTCCCGAGATCGTGACCGAGCCATTTAGGAAGGACAAAGGCATCTTTTCGGGGTGGTAATTTTTACTTTTCTAGGATTGTTTTCTATTTCTTTATTTTGGGTTTTCATTTGCCTACTTGCTAACCATTTGAGCCATAAACCTTCTTTTCAAGCCATATCTTTAGATTTTGAGCCTTTTGTTTCATTCTCGTTTTCTATTATTGGTTTTTGTGAAGTAATTGATCATTTTGTTGGAGTATATGGTGGATAAGTTTTATATTGGTTCTTATAATGTAAGCAAGTTTGTTTTGTGTATATTTTGTGAATGAAAGGCAAATGCCATGTTGAAAAAGCCGTCCATAGTTAAAAGAGGCGAGGACAATGCAATAAAGTGAAAAGATAGAAAAATGAAAAATGAGAAAAAGCAAAGCAAATTCAAATGTTTTGGCAAAAGTGAAAAAAATGAGAAAAATGAAAAGCTCAAAAATGTTTGGATGTAAGTGTCTTTCTCCCTATTTTAAGCATTGAGGACAATGCTTCGTTTAAGCTTGGGGGGAAGTGTTCTTAAGCTTTTTGTATATATGTTTGTGATTTTGGCTTTGGATAAGCTTGGGGGTGTTGGTGTTTTTGTTTGGTGATTACTTGGTTTTAGTGCTATGATTTGGCCATTCTTTGCTTCACAATTTAGATATA
Source organism: Chenopodium album (assembly GCF_948465745.1). Lineage (NCBI taxonomy): Eukaryota > Viridiplantae > Streptophyta > Magnoliopsida > Caryophyllales > Amaranthaceae > Chenopodium > Chenopodium album. Next base: position 31,064,497 of record NC_137847.1, read on the forward strand.
CCACCAAATTTCAAATTTTAGCCTACCTTCACCCTTTTCGCCCTTACATTATAACCCTTTTCAATACCTTTTGACCTTTGTGGTTGAGTCACAAGTCGGTGGAGGGAGATGTAGAGCGGTGTGCAATAGTCGAGATGCTGAGTAGCCTCAAACTTCTTTCTTTTTCGGTTCCTTCGAGAAACCATTGAGGTGCTCACTAAAGGTAGATTTGAAGCTAATTGGGAGAATGTGTTAAAAATGTTTTGAGATGAAGGTGAATTGTGTTTCATTAGTTCTCTATGCTTAGCATATCCTATGTTTCAATCAACCTTAGATATCTTGAAACGTGCATTCCTTTACTTGTTTAGAAAGAATTGCATCCATTTGCGCTTGTTCATTTGCAAAAGTCCACTCACGAACATTTGTTTTCTTTTCTTTTCTTTTTGCTTATTTTTCATGCTTTGCCTTGTTTGTTTGGTTTGTGAGAGTTATGGGTTAATCTCTTAAGAAACCCTTATGAGAGCATCACGTACTCGTCCTCTAGGGCGATATAGGGGTTTAAATGGCTTGTCTTTAGTTGCTAAAATTGACCGTGATTCCTACGAAAGTGAGTCTTAGTGTATATTCTCATCTCTTTCTTCCTTTTTCTTTGTTTAAATAAGTCTTTCATCCTATTTCTACTTGCCTTGTTTTGCTCGAGGACGAGCAAAAGTTTAGCTTGGGGGAGTTTGATGAGTGTCATTTATGGCACTCATTTAGATTCTTTTAGGATGATTTTTCATGATTTTTGTATCTCTTTTATTTCCTTTTCTCTAGTTTTGCTCGTATTTTCTTTAATTTGCATTTTCCTTAGATGTTTTCCTATTTTCTTACTTTTCTAGTTTATTTTGCATTTTCTTCTTTACTTTTTTTATCTTCTTTGATTATAGGAAGTTGGCGATGTTCGAGAGCCTCAAGTGCATTCTTCTCGGAGTTTTCAAGCCAAAGAGATGTCCCGGTTTCTCCATTTGAAGCCCAAAAGCAAAGGAGTCTAAGAGCATGTTCTTTAAGGTTGCGCCCTCATATCGTGTGGGCATGAAAGAGTGGTTTCGAACCCACCAAAAGAGCTCTTAGTTACTGCCTATTTCATCGGGGCTCATCCGGAGCTCAAGGGCTCAATTCGGCCGCACAAGGAAGGCTCCTCTGCTCCCATGGTGCGGGCGCGCGCAAGAGAGGAGCGGCCACGCCAGGCACCTGCGCGACCGCGCGCGAGCCTGGAGCGGCCGTGCTCTCTCTCTTCCCTGTCTCCGTACCCTTTTTTTTGCGGCCGCGCATATGAGTGAGAGGCCGCACCTTTTGAGGTTTCTTTTGGACGTCTAACTAACTTCCCCTTAGTTAGTTTTACTATATATAGATTTCCTTAATTTCTAGAGAGAGATATAGAGAAGAAGTTTTTAGACATAATTTTAGCTTAGCTGAGAGTTTCTCTCTCTAGTTTTAGGGTTAGTTTAAGAGTAGATTTAGAGAGAGAAAGTGAGAGATTTCAATGGTGATGAGAGATTGATGATACAAGGGTGACAGTTGTGTTGAAGATCTTCTCTATTATCAATGAGCATTTCTAACTCTATCTCATTTTATTGTTTGGTTTAATTTCATGTTTGTTTGGTTTGATTTTGATGTTTGATTCTTGATTAGTGTAATTGTTCTTGATATTTTGTTGTTTCTTGATTTCTTTAGTTGTTTGTTGATAGATGATGATTCTTGAGTAGTTGTTTGGATAGGAATTGGGTGAAACTTGTATGATTGATTGAATTGTTATTAATTTGGGAATTGTGTTGGTTGACTGTTGAGATTAAAGTGATTAATGGAAGTTTGCATGTGCGTAATTCGATTAGGCCTTGAGAATTATGCTAGATTGCATTGTGTTTTGGGGAAAATTACCCCGCCACGTGGGCCACTTAAACAGGACACATGTCCACCTAGAATTGGTTCAAAAGAGGCCAATAGCAGCATGACACATGGAATCCACTATCAAGAGAAGGAATGGCGGCCTTTATAGGCCCAATTCCCAAAAAGCCGCCAAAAACGCGGGCAGCCCATCAAATCTAAGTCAAATGACCTATGTAAGGGCACACTTTTCCTAATGACCCTATAAATAGGGAGATTTCCCCTATTTGTGGGAGAAGTTGATTATTATTACAATATTCCTGACATTCTCTTACATCAGAGAAATCTCCTGATCTCGGAATACGAGAAGATCCCACTTTTTCCTTTTCTACACTTTTTACTTTCTCCAGCACGATCTAACTTGATCGTCGAAGGCGGAGCTCCAAGCACCCGGAGTCTCCATTGTTTTGTAGGTAAAGGCGCAGTCGGATCAGTCCTTGAGTTGTAACCCTCCCGAGGGACAAAAACATCCAAAACATTTGGCGCCGTCTATAGGGAGAGTACCTCAAAGATGGTTCAAGATTCTTTACCGCCTCCCGACCCTAGGGCTGATCAGCCAGAGGTCTTTACAGACCATGAAGATGATGATCCTCAGGTTGAGACATACATAGCCAAAGATGGCTCACTCATCACAAAGCACATCCGTCCTAGAGACACTCTAGAACGAGGTGAAAGCCAGACGAGTACAAGTAGGTCCCCTGGTCAGCCGGAAGGGGAAACCCAGTCGACAAGGGGTCAGGCTCCAGTCACCAGAGAAGAGCTCATGAAATTCATGACGAGTTTTAAGGGTGAGATTAAGGACCTGATCGAAAAGAAAACGGCTGGCTCTAGCAAGAGTCAGCCGGCTAAGAAGTCTCCTCGAATTGCGAGGAAGAAGCCAGTCAGAGACAGGAAGCCAACTCCATATCCAAAGGAAAAGGCAGTCGCAACCCTTAACTAATCTAAGATCCTTCTGCCCTAGAAGGGCCCAAGAAGTCCCCGCCGGGAGAATTAACCGGTGGGTAACAAAAATCTACCCCTGATGCTCGGCAAATCACTGAGGGCAGGAGAAATCAGCAGCTGTCTGAGTCAACCTCTATTTCGAGCTTTCTAGACATCTTCAAAAACACATCTGCAGGGAATATTCAATCCTTGCATGAGAGCCATACAGGCGGTACTACCGTCCATTCTGGCCCTCAGATGATTGGGAATGCACCGTACGTACCCCCCATGGTCTACGGTCCGTATTCTCCTCACTTCATGCAGCTGACCCTCTTTGGGGCTCAGGTGGCATACAATGTCCAACCTTTGGACTGACAGCTCCGTCTGCTCAAACTTGGTGACCAAACTTCTGCGTTCACCAAGGAGATAACCCAGGCCGCACAGCCGGCCAAGGTTAAGAATGTGTTGGTGGGTGCTTATGACGGTACCACCAACCTGGAGGACCACCTCATGGCCTACTCCAACCTCATGCACATGCAGGGGCTGAAGGATGCTATGTGGTGCCGGTGCTTCCCGGCTACACTGAAGGGCATTGCCCAACAATGGTTCGAAAACTTGCCAGCTAGATGCGTTGATAGCTTCAGGAAGCTTGCTTTCCTGTTTGCCTCCAACTTCTCAATGAACATCCCTGAAAAGAAAAAAAGTCTCGATTTGAGCACCATCCGGCAGGGAGATAGAGAGAAGCTTCGCTCCTATGTTAGGCAGTTCAACCTGGTGAGAATTCAAAGACAAGGGTTGTCTGACGAGGTAGCCTATACAGACTTCTTCAACGGTCTGAAGGACGGGTAGACCTTTATGTTCGACCTTGTCCGAAAGAGGGTTTTCACCCTTCAAGAGGTGCGGATAGAGGCGGAGAGCTTTATTCAAGCCACCGACCTTTGCTCGTCCAGTCATCAGTCAGACTCCAAGAAGTCCGACAAGCAAAAAGAGAGTCGATCTGCTCAGTCGGCTCAAAAGCGGAGTGAGTAAAAAGAGAAAAGAAGTTTGGGTGGTTGAGGAACCTGATCAGCCGTCTAAGAAGAAAAAGAAAGAATTTAAACCGTATATCTCATGGTATGAATTCAATAAAGATTGTTACACCATCTTTACCAGAGGTGAAGGATTGACTGACCATTGAGAAGCCGAATCCTATGAAGAGTTCCGTTCAGTCACGGAACAAGAATAAATTCTTCCACTTCCATCAGAAAGTGGGCCATGACACCAACGACTGCTATAGTCTCAAGCGGACGTTGTTCCGTCTGGCTGACAAGGGCTTGCTGAAGTCCTATGTCTTGAAGTCCAAAGCGACTTCTAAGACGAATCCGGGACGGTCGTCAAAAATTGTCCAGGTTACTAGTAACTCGGATACCGACAAGGATCTAGTTTACACTATAGCAGGCGGATTCCCATGCGGTGGCCCGACCGTTCGGGGCAACAAGGATCATCTGAAGAGGATGATCCATTCAGTTGATTATGGACAGACGTCCTTTGGTGGAACATTCCCAGACGTCCTCATCATTGAGAAGGATCGGGGAAAAGTTCGCTGATCGCATGACGACCCAATCGTCATTGAATGCAAGGTCGCCAACTAGCTGGTTGGTCGGATCCTAATAGACACGGGTAGCTCCTCTGATCTCATTAGCTACAAGTGTCTGTCAAGGCTTAATTACAAGCTGGACAATCTGCGCGACGTCTTCCATCCATTAGTTGGCTTTGGCGGAGGAGTCGTGCACCCAGTCGGATAGATTGACATACCCATCCGGCTGGGGGAGAAGGAAAAAAGGGCGACATATGATCGTCCGGTTCCTGGTGGTTAAAGAGCTTGGCCGACCCACTCTAAACGAGTGCAAGGCCATCATCATCCCAGCTCTCATGCTTCTCAAGTATGAAAAGGATGATGACTCTGTTGGCTCCCTCAACGGGGATAAGAAGACGGCAAGGGAGTGTTATTTCTCAAACTTCAAACCAACGACTGTTGCAGTCGGTCAGCCGAAGGAGCCAATAGACCTTGACGATGTCAAGGACCCTGATTCACCCCCTCCAGCAGCCCCAAAGAAAAGAAAAACTGAACAGCTGGTGGAGGTGAAGAAAGAGAAGAAATAGCAATCACTAACCGGGGAACGGTTAGATGATCTCCGTCCCCAGCCTGCTGGTTAGCATGTTGATATTCCTCTGGACGACAGCCGTCCAGAGCGAACTGTTAAGGTGGGGATGACTGCCTTTGAAAGGTTTGGTGTAGACTTGCACCTCATGCTGAAAGAATTCAAAGACATTTTTACTTTTGAAATGGAAGAGATGCCAGGCATCAGCTCGGATGTCGTTGTCCACAAACTCGCCGTGGATCCAAAAAAGAAGCCCATTCGGCAAAAGAAAAGAAATCGCGGTGAGGAAAGAATTCAGGCGGCAGCTGCCGAAGTTAAAAAGCTGCTAGACACTGGGTTCATACGGCCATGTAACTTCCCTGATTGGCTGGCGAATGTTGTGCTTGTAACGAAGCCGAATGGAACCTGGCGCATGTGTGTTGATTACACAAATCTCAACAAGGCATGTCCGAAAGACAGTTATCCGCTCCCAAAGATCGACAGTCTTGTCGACTCTACAGCCGGCCATGCCTTGATGAGTTTCATGGATGCTAATTCTGACTTTCATCAGATACCCTTGTTAAAAAAAGATCAAGAGAAGACGACCTTCGTCACTGATCAAGGGTTATTCTGCTATACTGTGATGCCGTATGGTTTGAAGAATACACCTGCTACTTTCCAACAAATGATTAATACAGTCTTCATTAATCAAATCGGAAGGAACGTAGAGGCGTACATTGATGATATGATAGTCAAATCCAAGCTCCAGATGGACCACCTTGCTGATCTCCAAGAAACCTTCGCCACTCTCAGGCGGCATAAGGTTATGTTAAATCCCAAGAAATGCGTCTTTGGTGTTGAGTCTGGGAAGTTTCTCGAATTCCTGATTGATCAAAGGGGGATAGAGGCTAACCTCGAGAAGATACAGGCGGTAATTGACATGAAGTCACCCCGCACTATTAAGGAAGTTCAGAAACTAACTGGTTGCCTGGCGGCATTGGGAAGATTCCTCAGCCGATCAGGTGACAAATGTCTTTACTTCTTCCAAGCAATCAAGAAGAAGACTAGATTTGAATGGGGGGATGATGCTGAGGCGGCCTTCCAAAAATTAAAAGAACATTTGCACTCTTTGCCAAGGCTAGTTAGCCCTCTGCCTAAAGAGACGTTATACATGTACTTAGCCGTCTCAGACCATGTGCCTCAGTGCCGTTCTCCTTGCTGAAAGAGACGACATCCTGCTCCCGGTCTATTTCATTAGCCATATTCTCAGAAATGCTGAGCTCCGGTACCCCATGGTTGAAAAATTTGGACTCGCCCTTTACATGGCAGTTAAGAAGTTGAAACCATATTTCTTGGCGCATCCGGTTGTGATATACACAGATCAACCTCTCAAGCGGCCTATGTCAACTTTGGATTCATCCGGTAGGATGCTTAAATGGGCTATTGAAATTCAAAGTCTAAAAATCACTTACGAACCAAGAAAGGCAGTGATGGGTCAGGCGTTTGCCGACTTTATTGTCGAAATGACAAGACCAATTCCATCGTACAATACTGAGAAGGTGTGGAAAGTGTACGTGGACGGGAGCTCTACTTTGAACGGCTGTGGTGCAGGAATTATTTATGAGTCCCCTGAGGGGGACAAATTTCAGTATGCACTGCGGTTCAAGTTCTAGGCTTCAAACAATGAGGCGGAATATAAAGCCTTGCTAGCCGGCATCCGCATGTGCAAGGTGGCAGGGGCAACCAAATTTGACGCCTACTCTGACTCGCAATTGGTCGTTAGCCAGTACCAAGGTGAGTATGAAGCCACCCATCCGGCTATGATCAAATATCTTCAGGCGGTCAAGGATGAGACTGGGACACTTGAAGAATTCCATCTAAATCAGGTGCCCAGATCTGAGAACAATGAGGCGGATGCGTTGTCCAAACTGGCATCCTTCGCCTGCTGTGATACGCCTCGGTCAGTCTTTTGGGAAGTTTTGGAAAAGAGAAGTATACATGAGGAGCCCATTGGAATTCTTGACCAAAGCTCCACCTGGATGAATGGCATCCGGGCATATCTGACAGACGGCACGCTTCTTGATTCACCACTGGAGGCAGCCGTCATGAAGAAGCGAACTGCAAACTATGAGATGAGAAACGAAGAACTCTTCAAAGCAGGTTTCTTTAAGCCTCTACTTAAGTGTGTTACCCTCGAGAAAGGGAGGGAAGTTCTTGAAGATTTGCATGCGGGATACTGCGCCTCTCACCCAGGCGACAGATCCTTAGCCGTTAGAGCCAGGCGGCATTACTTCTGGCCTACTCTGGAGTCAGACGCCATGGAGATGGTTAAAAAATGCGACAAGTGTCAAAAATTTGGCAAGGTAATCCATCGTCCGGCTATTGACCTGACGGCAATCCACAGTCCAGTCCCGTTTGCTAAATGGGGCATGGACATTCTGGGTCCTTATACGCCTGCTTTAGGCGGAAACACTATATCTTAGTGGCTGTGGATTACTTCACCAAGTGGGTGGAGGCGGAGGCGGTCAAAACATCAAGACCAAGGAAGTCATTTCTTTCATATGGAAGAACATTATTACTCGGTTTGGGGTACCTATGTTTATGGTGTTTGACAACGGCCCTCAGTTTGAGACGCCTCAACTCAAAACTTGGTTGGGAGATCAAGGGATCTCCAATTATTTTGCATCAGTCGGCCGACCCCAAGCAAACGGCCAAGTTGAAGCCTTCAACAAACTTATCTCAGACGGCATTAAAAAGAAAATTGAAAGAGCCAGAGGTTTATGGGCAGAAGAGTTAATGCATGTCCTATGGGCCATCCGGACAACTGTAAAGGGGGCAACCGGTGAAACCCCATTTCTCATGGTTTACGGTTCTGAAACCGTCTTTCCCATCGAGCATTACGAGTCATGCTATACGATGAAGAGGCAAACTGGGAGGCCATGCGGCTAGCATTGGACTCACTCCCGGAGCATAGGGGCAATGCCGCCTTGCGTCATGAGATTTACCGTATGAGAATGACTTGTGCCTACAACAAGAAAGTACACAAGCGCCCTTTGAAAGTTAGAGACTTTGTGTTACGCAAAATAAAGGCAACCGGTAGGGCAAATGAGCTTGGAAAGCTGACTCCTAATTGGGAAGGCCCCTACCGGATCTTTGAGGAAGTAAGAGTCAGCACCTACCGCCTGGAGACACCAAACAGTAGGCGGCTGCCCAGAACTTGGAATGTAGACAATCTCAAAAAGTACTACTTCTAAGTGTTGTAAATTTTTGTAAATAGAAAGCCTATCCATGAAAAAGCTGTTTTCTGTTTCCAAATCATGTTATCTATTCCTCTATATACATGCGTCCTATCATATCTGCCACCTGTTTGATATAAAGACGGTACACCTCCGCCCAAAAAATTAAGATTAGAATTGGAAGTTAAACACTAACGTCCAAATAGCGTAAGGCCAATGGCAAGATAATAAACTAAGCACAAAAAGGTTTAGTAGCTATATAACCGTCTTTTGAAAGAGACATGAGGCCAGTGGCCGGATGGTTACACATTTTATAAATTCGCCTACTCCAATGTAAAATATGGCGTCCGGCGACGCTCCTCCGGGTGTTATCGTCGCAGAGGGCATTCTATCGTTTGCTCTACCAGCACATACAGACGACAAAAATTGAACGACCTGATTGGTCAACTCATAGCCGTCTGACCAGGATAATCTATAGAACGACTAAGACAACGAAAGCCGGATGTTCAACACATCAGCCGGCAATCAACCGAAGTTCTAACTTAGATTACTTCTTGAAATTATACAAGTCTTCCCAGTAGGGGCAAACAGACATTGAGTATAATTAGAGAATTAAATTATGGCCATCAACCTACACAGACGGCCAATTTTAAAATTGGCCCAAGGAGGATAACTAAGCCTCAGAAACCCATTTGAAATGGGGTAGGCATATAAGGCCGCTTGGAAGATATAGGACCGCCTGTTATTATAATAAAAGAATAGCAGGCGGACCAATGCAAAATTTACATTCTAGTTTATGCAACTTGTAATATTTGTAGCATGAACAGTCATCCGACTATGACAAAGAGGTCAAATAATCGCTTGCATTCGGCACCGGTTGCTCAAGTGGTCGGATGCGCGCTTGGCTTGGGGCAATCACCTTAGTGATTGATTGACTTAGATTTCAGTCATACCCTTTTTAGGTATCACAAAATTTCCAAAGTCAATCAACCAACTTGTAAACCCAAGCGCACAGCCGCCCAGGGGCAAGAACATCCGGTATACCTTTCAAATTTAAAACACAAGTATTAAAAACCGACCTAATGGCCGGATGATGCATCATTAAAAAACTGACCACTTGGTCAGGTAAAATTGAAGTTAAACTGTTAACCGGCTATACAACCGGTGAGAGAAAGAGAAAATTGTTGAGTAACTCGACCCCACGGTCGGTAAAAAGACAATCATACTCGGCACGCAGGTCAAAAATGTATCTGAAAAGGCCATTTGGCCGTAGAAAACTCAATCTAATCGGCTTCGGGAGAGGACTCAGCTTCATTTTCATCCGCTACCTCATCGTTGGTCGGATGTTGCTCGTTGCCCTCCTTAGCCTTGTCCTCTTCTTGGATCTCCTCGCCGCCATCTGCCCCCTAGTCTCTCTTTGTATCCAGCTCATCCGTAGCTTGCTCATGACAATACTCCCAAACGGAGTAATCGTCATTGGGGAACAAGGACTTCCACGCCATCTTCATGCGAATGACGCAGTTGACTTCATTCTCCTGAATGAGCTGCTTCTTCTCTTCCTCAACCCTGGCGGACCATTTGGACGTGAGCTGCTTCTCTTGATTGGCAAGTTTGTGTTGCAACTTCTCATTCTGACGTTTGAGACTATCCGTCTCTTTGCCAGCATCTTGAAGCTTCTCCACCTTTTCCTTAGCCGCTTTCATCTTAGCTTTTAGCTCAGTCACCCTCTTTTAGGTCGCCTCCAAATCTTTCTTCACTTGCAAATTTGCAGTCACCTGTGAGTATAGGATATCTTGGGTCAACAACTCAGTCTTATTTACATCATACATGGCTTTGTCAAGATTAGAAGCGGCCCTTAGGTTGGCAGCTCTTACCTCTTTCTGCTTGTTGCTGAATGGTTTTTTAAGACCATTTACTCGCAGCATGGCCTACATCCAGCCAAAAGGAAAGGGCAGTTAGTATACAGTCGGTAAAGGCGAAAATTGGGAAATAACCTAAAGAAATTACCTCTGCCAAATTTGCAAGGATAACATCAAAGTTCAGGGAGCCGACTCCTTTGATAGAGTCGCGTTGTTCAGCAGATACGGCAGCGATCATATCCTTGGCGATCTGCTTTACATCCGGCACCTGGGGGGCATTTGCACAATCAACACTTGGTGAGAGGCTGACATAGATCTGGCCAATAGACCGTCTGGCTTCAGAGCTGGTTGGTGAATGACTATAAGTCTTAACCCTACAAGGGTAAGGCGGAGGTACCTTGGATAACGACCAGATCCTGGGCGTGTTTGTCCTTCCGTTTGTTGGAAAGACCGCCTGGAGAGCCGGTAGCCCCAGTCGGAGGTTTTTCCCTAGTTGACTTGGACTCCTCCGCCTACTTCAGAGCAGCCATGGCAGCCGGCGATTTTTCGCCTGTAGAAGGATGGGATCCGAATTGGCTTGCAGACGGCTTATGAGCAACCGTCTTTCTCCTTTTGGTCGGCATCGGATCCTCATTCGGAGCTGGCTGCTTTGGGGGCTTTTTCCCAAGGGTTGGTAGCACAGGCGGTTTCACCGACCCTTCCTGAAAAAATACAACTTAGAAACGGAAGCGTGGAATTTGAAAAGTCCAAAAGAAAGTTGGCGGATGTAGAAGAACTTACATGCTCAAGCTGCTCTTTTCTGAAAATCTAGCTCTTCTGCCGAACCATCCAGTGGTAAGCAAAGGCGGCGCTCCCTGACTTCTTGTTGGGGTCTAATTGAGACATGGCTTCCTCTGCAAAAGGCCGAATGAGATGTTAGCAACAAAAAAAAAAAAGCTACGCAAAAGACTCATGCGGCTGCCCACATCTTCCCTTTTCACTACTCAGGCCACAGGCGGCCAGGTAGAAGTGATCAGTTAACCAGTCGAACTCTGGGATATAACTTTTTAGGGTTATTTCTTTCTCAGTTCCCCCCTTAACAGTTTTTACTTCAAATTTAAATAGCCCAGGCATCAAAATTTGATCCCAGCCTTCATTAGATACAGGCGGGAGGATGGCTTTCTAACCCAGCAGATACGGATTTTGATTCCAGGAGTTGAATTTTCTGTTCCGGATGGTGTCAGGGGAGGAGATGATATAAAACTTGTTCCTCCAATCCTTCCACTTAATTTCTTTCCCTAAAGTCATCATGTAACCTTTGTTACATGACAAAGTGAACCATCCGGGACCGGCTGATTTGGGAGCCTTGCTAAGGTAATGCATATGGGCGAAGGCCTCAAAGCTAGGCTCAACACCCTGCATCTTGTATGCGGATACGAACCCTAATATATTAACCCAGGAATTGGGTGCTAGTTAACACACCCCCAAGCGGTACCCATCCAGAATCCTTTCAATAGCCGGATATAACGGGAACCTAAGGCCCTCCTAAATTGTAGCCGCATAGCACCCAAAGCACGAATCCCCATAGCTCTGGTCAAGCGGCTAGACGACTGCGTCGTTGAGGGCAGGGACGTTTATTTTGTAGCCGGCTCCCATAACATAGGTATCCCGGATCTCTTCTAAATTTTTCCGCATGGTCCTTTGGGTAGATGCGGATATATGGGTGAAGTATGGGGTGTATCTTTCTTGAAGAGAAGAGGAAGTCTCTTCCTGGCCACGCTCCACAGAGGCGGCCTCCTCTTTAGATACCTCTTCAACATTCTCAAGCGGCCCCTCTTCACTTCTGGGACCGCATGTGTAAGCATTTGACTGAGATGAGCCCTCTTCAAAGCCGGATGTCTCATCACTCGAGTCACTCCCCGATTCACTAAAGATGGAGTCATCCAACGTCATGGGGACGCCTGATGGATAGTAGGAGACTTCGCTCCTAGGCACCCTGATAGGACTCTCGTCCTCTTCATCACTAAGCGGCCAAGCTGTCCTCTTTGTCCTAGCCATAGTGTCCTGCACAGACACATACGGATTTGTTAGAGAGTGTAGTTCAGGACAGGCGGCACTCCTAGTTCTAGATTAAGCCTTCCAGGTGACCGGCTGACAGCTATCCTAGGCCGTGTCGTGTGTGTTTGTGATACAATTTCTAAGGAAGCAAACACAGGCGGAAAAAAGTGAAATGAAAAGAGAGAGAAAGAGCAAGTGGTTACCTTGAAAAGGTACTGCTGAAAGTCGTTCAAACCGTCTGAGTCAAGTTGCAAAAAGCAGGCGGCAGGCGAAATCCTTATCTAAAGAAAGTCAAAGATTCTCTCAGATTCTCTCAAAGATTTTTTGTAAATTAGCGAAAAGGAGAGGGGCAAATGTTTATTTATAGAGGGGTAATTCCAGGGACACCTTGGTAATTTTCCCAGAAGGTGAACAGTAAAATCTGTTCCACCAATTATTGAGGGACAAGTGATGCCACGTGGTCTGCCACATCACATTTGTGAGGGGCAAATGTTTTGGGGAAAATTACCCCGCCACGTGGGCCACTTAAAATAGGACACATTTCCACCTAGAATTGGTTCAAAAGAGGCCAATAGCTGCATGACACGTGGAATCCACTGTCAAGAGAAGGAATGGCGGCCTTCATAGGCCCAATTCCCAAAAAGCCGCCTAAAACGCGGGCAGCCCATCAACTCTAGGTCAAATGACCTATGTAAGGGCACATTTTCCCAATGACCCTATAAATAGGGAGACTTCCCCCAAGCAACCGGAGTCTCTGTTGTTTTGCAGGTACAGACGCAGTCGGATCAGTCCTTGAGCTGTAACTCTCCGGAGGGACAAAAACACCCAAAACACATTGTAATTGCTAATGACACGAACGATTGATTTAGGAATTGCAATTAACGATTGGTTTGTATTGTGATTCACTTAGTTTGTTATTCGTAGAGACATCTAGCTTAACGATTAGGAGATAGCTCTTTGATTCCAATTGATTGCTTTTATCATTAGTCTTCATAACCTTTGATTGGCATGTTTGTCCTAAGTTGTTGCAATTGTCATCATTACTTGTTGATCCCCATTCCTAGTGTTTTATTTCCTTGGTTGTTTGTTTTGTTAGTTGTTAGTATTACCTCTTATCTTTGGCTTTGACCTAGCTTAGACGCCCAAATTAAAAGCATTTGAACATTACCGTTCCTTTGGGTTCGACCCTTAACTTACCTCTATACTTGTATTTAGGTTTGTTAAGTGTTTATAAATTTAGTTTGACTTAGGGAGGATTAGTCAACGACCTAGTCTTTTCTCCTCGTCAGCTTAGCTTGGTTTTTTAAAGTCTTTAGTTGAATAGCTCATGCTCTCTTTTATCCTAACTTGAGTCTAGTTTTTGACTGAGTTAAACTTGAGCTCATAAAACAGCCCAAATAGACTGAGCATGCTGCTGCTCTTGGCTTACTCACTAAAGCAACTTTATAATAGAATCACATTTTGGAACTGATAAGATTCATGTCCTTATCTGAATGTCATAATTTGTTCTCACTCTTGATTATAAACTAATACTCACAGCGGATTTAATAAAGCTATTGGACTGCTAAAGATTAGTATCAGAAATAGTAAGGTAGCAAGCTAGATAAAAAATTCTCTCTGAATTTTATCTCTCTGAATTTTATCGCTCTGAATTTTATATCTTTAAAAGTTCAGCCAGTTTTCATGGTAGAAATTCAGTCTTTAGGTGCTGTAATTGGTGTCAGTATTGAAGGTTGAAGCCTTCAAGTAGGAGAAGATTGAAAGATAGGTTGTTTTAAAAACTTGGGTGAGGTTGACATATGTTTGAAAGGGTGGATTTGTGAGTTAGAGGGTGGATTGTTTAGTGTTGAAATTGGAATTTTATGGGCTAAAGAAATGGGTGGAAAATGTGCACTACTATTTAGCATGATTTTCTGATGCTGCAAGACCTGCCATTGGCATATATCCTATGTTTGTTGCTTAATTTAATTGAGAAGATAGAAAAGAATATGTTGTACGGAGTAGTAATATTCCTAATTCCCATTTTCATTTTAAGCAAAAATGGCCATTGAGTTCCTGTTGTTTGGAACATGGTAACGTGTAACAGTTTTTCATCTTTGAGTGCCTGGTTCTTAGTTCTTCTGTAGTTATATAATAACACCTGGTGTCTAGTGACATATATACCCTTGCCACTTCGTTGTCTATAATATTTTTATCAATTTACTGTAGCTTCGTTTGGTGAATATTTCGGCTTGTGTCGTGAAAATTCTCTCTGATTTCTATCATTACAGGCTTTGCAAGATAAAAAATTAAAGGGGCAGCTTGCTGTTAAAGAAGAGTAGTATAAACGCTCTGCAAAAATAGCAGCGAAATGTTGAAAAGGTCACCTTTTGAAACCTTTTTATGTACTGAAACTCTTCCCCACTTATTTTACTTTTGAATCTATTCTTGCCTTTAAATACAATTTTTCATGCGTTTTGTTGCCTTTACTTTCAGGCTGGTTTGATTAACAAGAAGCTCAGGGTTCATCAGTTTGATTTCTTGTTGTGAATCCAATCTTGCTGCTCACGATGGCCACCTGTATTCTTGGAGCTTCGAGGTATTTGATTTCTTGCCTTTTTTTCTTCTTCTTTTAATTGTTATGTTTTGATGTTTCGATTATAATTTGATCAAATCATGTGAGTAAGAATTATGATTTGATTGATTTTAAGATAAGCTAATTATGTTATGAATTGTGATTTTCTATATCTAAATTTGATAGATTTTCTATTATATTGATCAAGTATTACAATTATAAATTTGGCAATTGATAACCACTGAGTTAAGAATAAATTTAATGGTGCATGTTTTACCTGTACATGTTTTATAGTTCCTTATATATATATATATATATATATATATATATATATATATATATATATATATTCTTAATCTATCTACGTGCAATAAGATATGTGATCGAGAGGTGGATTCTAGGTCGTTGAAACTAAAATTCCTCCAATCAAACTAATTTATAACCAAACCTACACCTAGTAATAGGGCAAGTTCGGGTCGAACCACTAGGAATGGGGGGAAGTTAGCTAGTGCCAAAGTCAAGCTATTTCGAAGCGTAAAAGGTAGTGTAGGTTATCTAAGTTCAACTAAATAACAAAGTAAATCACAAAGTAAATCAATATATCAAGACACTAGGGATTTAGGATCCACATATTCTTGCAATGGACACACACTAATTGGGTTGGAGATTGATTAATTCAAGTATTGCGAGGGAAGAAAGACAATGCAATCAAAAGAGCTCAACAAGCTATCTCCTAGAGGTCTAACTAGCGCCAACTACGAAAGACTCTACTAGGAACGTCACAAACCAAGCTAGATCGATAAATGTGAGCTACAAATCAATGGTCCGTATCAATGTAGGCACACAATGCAATCTAGTGTGACAGTTAAAGTTAGCTACTCTTTAACTAATCACACACATGCACAAAATCAATCAACCAATTTAATCACAATGCTAAATCAATCAAAAATTCCCAAATAGCTATGATCCATCACTCAAACATGCTTCACCACATCCCTAGCAAGTAAACTACTCACAATCCATGGAAGAAATCAAAATCAAACCTAAGCTAATCAACAAATTCATCATCATCATTTCAATCAAACAAATTCAATCAACTAATCAACAAACTTGAACAATCAACAAACAATTGAAATCAAAAGCTAAAGATTGCATTAAAGTAAAAGAAATCCTTACAAACATTGGTGAAATCAAAGGAAAATGTGCTTAGAATCATCAATCATCAATCATCAACCATGAATTTCTCTCTCTAAAAATCTAAGAACAAGTGTTTCACTCTCTAAACTTCTACCAATTGATTCTTTAAAACTACTTCTAAAAATGAATTCTCTCTCTAAAAATAGAAGAAAAGTCTATATATAGTAAAACTAACAAAGAGAAGTTAGTTAGATCGTCCAAAATAGACCCGTACAGGCGCGACCTTCTTCAAGAGGATGCACGGCCGCGCAAAAATGGTTACGGAATAGGGGGAGCAACAGGTGCTGCCGCGCCTGGGCCACGCACGCCCGCGCCACCAGGTCGTGCGCCTGCACCATCATCACGCGCGCCCACGCCTAGGAACAGGGATGCTTCTTCCCCTTCATCTTAACGCTCCTTGAGCGCTCTACTTGGTGTGCTTGATGAATACGGAGCATGGCAGAACCTAAAACACCTCGACGGTGGGTTCAACACCAAAATTGGTGCCCCCACATCTTGAATTCACATCCTAAGGTCAATTGGAACTTGCACATCTCCACACTTGGGCTTCAAATGGAAGACACTAGGCATCCTAATGAATGCAAACTCAGGAAGAAGTCTTGGGAATCCTTAGACAACGATCTTAACCTGAAAATGAAAGAAAACAAACAAATAAAGGGAAAAAGACAAGATAAACAAAGAAATGCATGAAAATGGAAAATCAATTAAGGAAAGTGCAAACTAAAGAAATAAAGAGCAATACTAAGGAAAAAGGAAAGAAAAGAGCTATAAAAGCAATCTAAAATCACCCTAAAAGAGAACAAATGAGTGCCATAAATGACACTCATCAATATGATGGGAAAGCTGCTACCTATTAATCACTATATGTACATGTACATGTCAATTTGTAGTAGCTGCTGTTTATTTCCAACAGGTGTGTAGTTTCTGTCATTGTGTGTGCTTAAATGGCTTTTTTAGTATGCCTGCTGCTGCTGCTTGTGATGTGTGAGTAGAGGTCACATATGTGTATGTTTGTGTGTGCTTAAATGAGTAGATATAATGTTGAACTTGAACAAAATCAAGAGGGAGGTAAGCTATTTGAGGTGAGAATGGGCAAGTAAGCTATTTGAGGTGAGTGCGGGCGAGTAAGCTACCTGACAATGAACCTGGATGAAGGCGAGGGGAGAGGGGCACTCTCTCTTTTTTATTAAGTTTCTAAGTTTTATGGTTGCCAACTTTTTGTTTTCTTCGGCCGTGTAACTTAGCTCTACAACAATCTACGCTTTCTCCAGCAAGTCTAAAATCTAACCCACCTATTCTCATTTTCCCATTTTTTTTACAACCTTATGCGCTTTCGCCTGCAAGTTTGAAACCTTACCATCTTACATAAGAGATTTTAAGTTGAGAAATGCACCACCACAGCCCTCATACTTTGGTAGGGGACAGCTTATACTCCTATTTTCCTTAGCTTTGCATTCTATTTTTGCCTTATTTTGATTAAAATGTAACCCAATAGCATTGCTTCATGTGCTTCCTCCGATATAGCAGAAGTATCTACACCTCTAGCTGGTTCCTTTGGTTGGCCACGACCAGTTTTGCTTCTAGTTCTTCTTCCTGATTGGACAGAAACATCTTTATTTTCATAAGTCCCCTTCTAAACCTCTATCACTGTATTCTATTATCACCTCTTCACTAATTTGCAGTCCTCCTACAATAATTTGCTGGCAACAATTGACACACAGATCGTGACACTCTAGAAGCTTATGTGATAGTCAACAATATTTTGTTTTAATGATTCAAGTGCTTATGAAGGTTCTCTCAATCAATATCTGTACTATATTACTAAATATGGATTGTCATTGGATATATATGTAGTGTAATGTGAATAGTTAATTTAGTTAATCTGGTGTGTCTATACTATATTACTAGATATGGATCTTCGTTGGATATATGTTGATGACCGAAGAAAGAGTGAATACATCGATGGTGTCGAGGAGTTTTGTAGGATTGCTGTAGAGCATAAAAGAACTTCTGAAGCACCCTCAATCTTTTGTCCATGCCGTGATTGCAATAATGTGAAGTGGTGGGCCTATATTAAGAAGATTGAGAACCATCTAATTGTTCGTGGTTTTATGTCTGATTATAGCATATGGTATTGGCACGGTGAAAAGTTATATTCTTCTCTTAATTCATCTACCGCCAATGATTTTGAACTTCAACATAATGATTCCTTGGATTGTGACAATAATGATGAAATGGATGAAGGAGATCAAATTGGTGCGATGTTCGATGGACTAGGTGGTCATGTGACTGAAGTGTCACGTATGTTTGAAGGTGTTTCTAAAGTTGCTAAGACACCATTGTACCCAAGTTGTACAAAGTATTCCAAGCTTTCTGGGGTCTTAACGTTATTCAACTTTAAAACGAAAAGTGGTTGCACTGACACGAGCTTCACATCTTTATTGGAAACATTGTTTGATATGTTTCCCGAAGGGCGAAGGGAATGACATTCCTAAGTCTACTTATTTTGCCAGAAAGCTGATGAATCCCTTAGGCTTAGAGTACTATAAAATTCATGCTTATCCCAATGATTGCGTTCTTTACCGAAAAAAGCATGAACACCTTGACTCTTGTCCGAAATGCGGCGTGTCGCGCTATAAGTGTGAGGGTGCAAGTAAGAATTGCAAAAATTGGCCGCCAGCCAAAGTGTTATGGTATCTTCCAATAATACCAAGGATTAAGCGTCTCTTTTCGATTAAGAAAGATGCTAAAAACCTGGTGTAGAATGATAAAGAGAGGAAAAAGGATGGATACATTAGAAATCCTGTTGATTCTTTGCAGTGGAAGCATATTGATGGGACATATCCCGAGTTTGGTAAAGAACCACGGAACCTTCGGCTTGCACTAAGTACAAATGGTATAAACCCGTATGCACTCTTAGTAGTCAACGTAGCACTTGGCCTGTTCTTTTATCAATATATAATTTGCCTCCTTGGTTGTGTATGAAGCACAAGTACATCTTGTTGGCACTCTTAATATCTGGGCCTAAGCAACCTGGAAATGACATTGATGTCTATTTGGCACCTCTTGTTGATGATTTGAAGTTATTGAGGGATGAAGGTGTTCCAATGTTTGATGCATATACAGGTTCAAATTTTACCCTAGGTGCCATGCTTTTTTGTACTATTAATGATTTTCCAGCTTATGGGAATTTGTCGGGGTACAAAGTTAAGGGGAAAAAAGCATGCCCTATTTGTGAGGATGACATGATAATTACGTGGCTGCCTCATTCAAAAGAGAATGTTTACTTGCATTATAGAAGGCTCCTCCGTTGTGACCATCCTTATCGTAACAAGAAAAAAAAATTCAACGGGTGTGTCGAGAAAGGAATAGCTCGTGAGACTTTGACCGGAAAGGAGGTGTTTGAGCGAATTAAAAATTTTACTGCAGTTTTTGGGAAGGGTGTCAAACCTAAACCCAAAGAGAAAAAGAAACAGAAGAAGGGTATCCAAACTAAGCAAGATGAGGTTTTGTGGAAAAAGGTGTCTTTGCTCTGGGGACTACCGTACTGGAAGGAATTACTAGTTAGTCATTGTCTCGATGTTATGCATATCGAGAAAAATGTTTGTGATTCAATTATCGGGACATTGCTAAATATATCTGATAAGCAAAGGACACACTTGATGCGCGTAGAGATTTGAAAGATTTTAACATTCGTCCAAATTTATGGGCGGAGGATAAAAAAGTTGCGAAAACAGTCTTATATGCCTAAAGCTTGCTATACATTGTCTAGAGAAGAGAAAAGGATATTCGGCGAGTGTTTTTATGGGATCAAGGTACCTACAAGGTATTCATCGAACATTAAGCGTCTAGTTTCAATGAGTGATAAGAAATTGATCGGTACAAAGTCTCACGATTATCATGTCATGATGCAAGTAATGTTGCCCATTACACTTCGAGGTCTTTTGCCAAAATGGGTAATCATACTATTGTGAAGTTTTATTTATTCTTTAATGCCATATGCAGCAAGGTGATTGATCCTGAAAAGCTTGATGATATGTAAAAAGATGTTATTAAACTATGTGCAAATTCGAGATGTATTTTCCACCTTCCTTTTTTGACATAATGGTCCACTTAATTGTTCATTTAGTGCGAGAAATCAAGGAATGTGGGCCTGCTTTTATGCGATGGATGTACCCTTATGAGAGAGAGATGGGAACTTTAAAGGATAAGGCTACGAATAAAGCACAACAAGAAGGCAACATTATTTGAGGTGTTATGACAGAGGAGGCTGGTAACTTTTGTGCTTATTTCTTGGCTAAGGCTAAAGATATCGGAGTTCCTAAATCTCGTTATGAGGGTAGACTTCAAGGGCAGGGCACAATTGGTCGTAAAATGGTTAAGCCTCCAAGTGAAAGATTCCAGAAAGCTCACCTTTACGTTCTACAAAACCTGTCAGAAGTACATCCATATGTAGAGAAGCATATTAATGAAATTAAATGTCAAAATCCCAAGATTGGGAAGTATGTATTAATGCAAGAACATAATCATTCATTTATTCAATGGTTTCACAGTGAAGTGAAGTCTGAATTAAGACAGCCAAATAATAACGTTTCTGAAACGATTAAATGGTTGTCAAGAGGTCCACAAGTATTTGTCACCGTTTATGAAGGTTACGACATCAATGACTATGGTTTCTACACTTGTCGTCAAGATGACAAGAGTGTTCAATAGAATAGTGGTGTGATGGTTGTGGCTTCTTTTACAGAGTATTCAAGTGCCAAAGACATTGGCCAATTGATGTAACACAAGCTTATTATGGAGTTATTCAAGAAATATGGGAGTTAGACTACGTCGATTTCATAGTTCCTCTATTTCGGTGCAAGTTGGCTGACAAGCGATGTGGTAAGAGAATATATGACATTTTTGGCTTTACTTTGGTGGATTCTGGTCGTTTCAATCATGGTGAAGAGCCCTTTGTTTTAGCATCACAAGCTAAACAAATTTCCTACATCTTAGACAACATTGATCCTCAATGGCATGTAGTTGTATATTAATGAGTAATTAATATTATATCTTAATCTTGACTGAACCCTTCGGGTCACACCCAATCAACAAACGATCCGACACGACGAATTAATTCGGAAGGAATTAATGAGTCTGTTGAGTAATTATTATTTAGAGGTCGGAAATCGAGCTTGGAACGTCGAAACCGAGCGTTGTAATTCGAGTCAAATTAATTAAAGACGAGACGGTAAAATCACTAATTACTCAACAATTTACCTAAAATATCCCTAGCATAGAAATGCCCCGAGCAAACCGAGTGTTAGGGGCAGAATGTGCTTAGAGCACATACCTAGCACACACCAAGCTACACACATTACAGCAATAGCCCGCATGTGCGTGAGTGGCCTGCTGCGCTTGTGTGTGGGGCAGTGTGCTAGTGCGTTGGTGCTGGCGTGCCAAGCACAACACAACCATCTAGCAACGTAGCTTGCTGGGCTGTGTGTGTTGGCATTGGCACAACATCAGGCCTCGGCCAGCAGCTCGCACTTATGTGCGTAGCTTGCTGGGCCTAGGCAGCAGTTGCGCACCATGCTGCCACGCGAAGGCCAGCAGCAGCTAGCTGGGCCGAGGCAGCAGCCCACACCCGAGCTTCCTTGATGCCCAAGTGTGGGTTCCACGTGGCAGCGGGTGATTAGGGTAGTGTGAGTGTAGGAGGCCGGTTATGGGGAGTGCTTGGGGATCAAGTTTGGTTCCCCCCTTTCCTTGTGGCCCTTACCTAACCCTTCCTTTAAATGTGCCACTTGTTGATTAATTAGTTGTTGGATATTTAATTTTATTTTAGATTTAAAAATAAAGAAAGAATGTTGATTTTACCAACTCTCCCACATTGATGGGAAAGAGGATTTCACTAATGAGTTTCCCTATAAATACCCAACTTGGGTTATGGGAAAACTGACTTGAGTAAGAGTTAGAAAAGGCATCTCCATTGAGAAAACCTTTACACTCATAATTACTCGAGTAGTTTGGTCGGACTTGGCTAACCTCCAAGTAATAGACCTAGTCGGTGTCGTATTGTGGGTAGATACTGTAGGAGGTTTTCGCCCGTTGTAAGACTTATGCTTTCTCAAGTAAGAGCTCGGTGAACGAGCGAAGCACGCTTTACATGTATTTTCGTCTCTCCTTAATTCTTGTTAATTATGTCTTTTGATTATATTAATTGTGAGTTTAATCGTGGCTCGGGTTTTATTTTTCGTGATGAGTCGGACTCATCAAAACCCAACAGCGGTATCGGAGCCTTGCTCATTTAGTTTTATAATCATGATTTTCAAGGTGTTTTTATGGATTTATTTTTCTAGTTATAGATTACTAATTAGATTAGAAGCTCGGTTTTATTAATTTTAAACCCGTTTTAAAGCTAATTAAGGCCCCGAACCCATATTTTCGCCCAAAAATAATGAATTTTAGGTGGAAAAGGCGTTTTGGAAATATTCTCACCCTTTTAAGCCTGTGTTTTAGGCTAAAATCTTACCAGAAATGTCTTTTCCAAGGGATTTTTCATTTTGACGAAAATTTGAAGTCTTTCTAACCTTGAATCTTAATTACATATTTATGCTGATTAAGTATATGGTTCTTTCCTTAATGTTTCTGCATTTTTGAACCACTTTAAAGATGGTTACTTGGTATTTATTAGTGCTTGAAAGATTGGTTTATATTTTCACATAATTGCAAATCCATTGCATTAAGTGTGAAAAATTTATTCTTTGAGGCTTCTAAGTGTTAAAGATTCAATCTTTGACAATTTTAAGTGGTTAGAACTTTGAGTTACTAAATTCCATGAATTTTTAGTTGAATTTTAGATTTAGTCATGTACTAAGTTGATTGGAATCATAAAGTTTGAATCTTGTGATAGAAATTTCATCTACCTTCATATTCGAAGATATAATTTTTCAAGGATTGACAAGTTAAAGTTGGAATCTTTATTTCAATATTTGTGTTCATAATTCCAACTCCCCTTTGTTTTGTCAAAATCTCATGATTAACATAAATTAATTAAATTAATAATGAGTAATTGCCCTTGTTTATTTTATTACACCAAGTTGAACCAATTTTATTAAA
Source organism: Chenopodium album (assembly GCF_948465745.1). Lineage (NCBI taxonomy): Eukaryota > Viridiplantae > Streptophyta > Magnoliopsida > Caryophyllales > Amaranthaceae > Chenopodium > Chenopodium album. Next base: position 31,087,427 of record NC_137847.1, read on the forward strand.
GAATGGTTCTTGGAAATAATTTTGGTTATGTGCACCTTGATGATTTTTTATTTAAGTTGGACTTGTAATAATTTTTCATTTTTGCGTATTTTATTAATTCTAAAATGAATTTGGAATTAATTATTTAGTCACGAATAATTTGCGTAAAAATCCCGAGGCTATGGTACGAAAATCGAGGCAAAAGCCTCCCTTGGCTAGCCGAGCTGCATAGCAGCACGCCATGTGGCTGCTAAGGGGCTACCTCGTGTGTGTGTGCCACATTGCGTGGCTGTTGCTCGCTGCTAGCAGCATGGTGCGCCAGCCAGCAAGCAAGCAGCAGCATGGCGCAGAAGTAGCATCGTGTTGTGCGCGCATTGCTGGCCGTGGCATGGCTGGTGCGAGCTTGAGCCTTGTGGTGCGGGGGTATGCTATGAGTATATGCATCTTAGTGCGTTGCGAAGGGGCAAGCAGCCTTGCGTGTGTTGCCTTCCACCTTGCTACCCGTAGCAAATAGGCTCGGCCTAGCTAGTGTTACGTGGTGTGGTGCGGGAGCACGCACAAAGTCGCATTGCCCAAGGAGTGCTAGGCACCCTTGGCTAGCAAAGGTGCGCACTAGCTAGTCTAGGTGCGCAAAGCATTTGCGTGCGGTTGGCTACGTGTTTGCTTATTTTGCCGTTATAATTATTCTAATTAATTTAAATATTTTGGTTTTAATTATTTTAATTAAATTTTTAAGGCTAGGCCTCGGTTTTGAGCGGCATTGGCAAAATTTTATTTTGGCAAAATTTTGGGTTTACCGACTTAATTAAGTTGGATGCGGAATTTAGTGGGAGCTTCAATTTTAATTGCGCAAAATTACATAATCGGTTAAACAATTTTGACTAGTTTTAATTTGGCGTGTTAATTGGATTAATGACCTAAATTGGTTACTAGTTTACGCGTGTTTGTGCATTGTTACATGTTTATCGTTGTAAAATGCATGGGTCATTCACAAATAGTGAATGGATGAATTGAATGTATATTCTCTCGCAGGTTTTATAAAAATGGCAATTAGTGGGGTCCAATTAGGATAGAAAATACGGACTGCGTTCCGTGATGTATTTTTGTAAATCTAAATATGGTCTGCGAACCGTTGAGTATTTTTGTACCTTAATATTTAGAATAGTCCTAATAGTAGATACTAGTGTTTGCATAGTTTTGGTCATGTCTTGAAGACGGAGGTTCTTGGAAGACGAAGCCATGAAATTGCAAAAGACGTCCTTTAAAGACTTGGAAATTCAAGGAGTCATGCTAGTTGCCAAATGCATCATTATTTAGGTTTTTAATATATATTTATGACTATAAATATGTGAATTATATGTTAGATGCATGTTTAAGATTTCGAATGTTGCAATGATTAATTAAGTTCACTTAACTCAACAAACATAGAAACCCTAGGTCCCTAAAATATTGTGTAAAAATGCCATTCCAAAACAACACTTATCGACCTATTGAGAGTAGCGATGGGCTACTCCAAAGCGAGGCATCACTATTACTCCCTAGGATACGTAAGGCATACCGGGTATGCAAGTTGGTTTTGGTTATACTTAACGATATGAGTGATAGAGTCCTAACATGTCGTGGCAAAGTGGATAAGCTGTTGAGAGAGCATTGGATGCGACGATTTATCCAACCAAGAGTGGCTTGGAGCCATTAGAAAAGAGTTTCTTACCTTAGAAGATTGAGTGTTAAGACAAGCCAAAGCATGCTTAACCACTCATTGTTTCTTTGGATCTTAGAATCGACTTATTCTCACCAAATAGGGACAATTTTGATGTATGAATAAGACGTTTAAATAAGTTTAACTAAAATGCATGATTTCAATCTTATTTAAATATTATGAATGGTTTTTCATTTCAAATTCTTTCAATTGTAGAATCATGTCTTCAACTAACAACAACAACCTAATGTGCCCAGAACTTCCCGAAAAGTTACCATTTTGCTTGAATTTGGTGAACTTTAAGGAATGGGTAGAAGAACTCCGAAAGACCCTCCGAAATTGCTACCTAGAGCACATTCTTGACATACCCATCCCGAGTTTCTACTCAAAGGGGTTATGAGCGATGAGGCTCATGAGGAGTGGAGTTGTGATTGCAAAAGAGTCTTACAACTTATGGCAAACTCCATCCCGAAACAATGGAAGGGGAAGTTCTCCAACTATTTTCCGGACATGCTCCTCAAAGCTCTAGAGGATATAGTCAATTTGAGGGTCACCAAGAGCATCAATGGCAACTATGATGGTCTCGTGGAGGAAGTGACTAGGTCACTCTCCAACATGAAGATCAAGCCACCGCAAGTGGGGTGCCTAGCCAAGGAGAGGCAAGAGGTATGGGGACAAGTATACAATGCTAGAATAAGACCCAGAATGTCACTTCGAGCTCACGTGCTACGAATGACAAGGATATACACTCACTTGGCGCTCATTGGCAACCCAGTGGAGGATGAGCAAGCTGCTCTCATGCTAGTGAGTTTTCTCCACTCGGGCTATATCGCATTGAAGATGCGGCTAACTGCCAATCGTGACAAACTCACTTTGATGGAGGTTATCAATGAGCTTCAAATGGCCGACCTTTGTGGAAATGATAGACTCAAGCTTTCTCTAAAGGAAAAGAGGAAGGAGTTCAAGAACAAGGAAAAAATGCAATGCTTCTACTGTAGTAGGCGGGGCTATTACAAGAGATAACGCAGCATGTACCTGGAAGATGAGGCTAAGGGAAGAGAAATCTCCACCTCAAGTATCTTCTTTATAAACTACACTTGAATACAAGCAAGGTATTAGATACCGTTAATGACTCACTATATACTTCTATTTCAGGAACCAAATGAGAAGAGCTTGCTAAGTGGATGTGGATATACAAGCGGAAGAAGAAGTTAATCTTTCCGGAAGGCTTGTAATCACATAGTTTGTCTTGACATAGAACTTGTTTAAGTTTTTGTTATCAACCATACATTGATCTTTTGACGTTAGACGTCATGGTTTTGTTTTGATCACTAGACTATGATGAGCGTTGTTTATGGCGATCAAAAGAATAAGATTTAGATTCATTTTCTTTCATCATTTTCATATAACTCTCTTAGTTTTATTTGATTTTCCATTTTTATAATTCACTTTGGTTCTCGATTAGTTTTTACGAGTTTTTCATATTTTTAGTTGATAATACATAATTTTAGTTTTAGTTTTATTTAGTTATGCTTTCTATCTTTGTTTTATTTGTGTTTTGTAGGTGAATAATCAAGTCAATTTGCTCATTTTGGGACTGCCTTGCACACGGGCATCATCTCGAGTGCACTGATGATGGGGATGCTCGGGAGCGCGGAGTTTGATCAAGCAAGCGAAGGAGCCAAGGCCTCGTGCACCACGCAGGGTTGCGCGCACGCGGCATAGGGGTGCGTGCGCGCAAACCCAGCAATGCGCGCGCGCGGCTGGTCGGTGCGTGCGCACAACCCTGTGCAGCCCCCTTCGCTCTATTTTTCTATTTATAGCTTTTGACTTTCTTTTTTATGACGAGTTAACTTTTGTTCTTGAGGTATAATTTTCCAGAAATAGTAGAGAGAGAAAGTAGAGAGAGAAGCTTAAGATTTACTTGTTTGTACTTGAATTTGATCTTAGATTTCAATTTGATCTTGAAATTCCTTCTTCAATTCAATGAAAGTTTGTAAGATTTCTTTCCTTTGATTTACTTTTAATGAAATTCTTTCTAGTTTCTTGAATTTTGATTGAGATTACATTCCTTGCTCTAGAATTTGTTGATTGATTGATTTTCTTTTAATTAAGCTTTAAATGAATATGAATTTGATTGAATTTGTTTTGTTCCTTAATTTCACCATGATTAGTGAGTAGATTAGTTGCTAGGGAGAAGGGGAAGCATGCTTGATTGATGATTTTTGCTAGTTGATGATGCTAAGTTGATTTGAATGTTGCAATTAAATTGGTTGACATAGTTGTGCATGTGATTAATTAAACTAGGAGTGATCAACCTATAAGATTAATCTAGATTGCATTGCAAATTTCAATGACATGAACCCTTGATTTAAGAATTGCTTTAATTGATTAAATTTGATTGTGATTTTCCTTGTTAGCCATTCATAGTGAACCCTAGCTTGGCTTATTGGAGATAGCTTTTGGATTCCTTTGATTGCAACTATTGTTTGTCCCTTGTGATGTTGAATTGATTAAGTGATCTATAAATTAGCATAATCATTGAGCATGCATGTGGAACCAATATCCCTAGTGTTTAGCATATTGAATTCTTCGATTTTTCTAGCTTTTTGACATCTTAGTTACCGACCACAACCATTTATATTCTTCGAATTAGCTTGACATAGGCTATAGCATCATTCCTTCTCATTCCTTTGGGTTCGACCCCTGACTTACCATATACTTGTATTAGGTTGATCGAGTGTTTACAAATTAAGTTTGGCTCTAGGGAGAGGTAGATAACGACCTACATTTTCCATTTGTCAAAATTGGCGCCGTTGTTGATATTGGTGCTTTGTTATAGTTGTTGAGTCTATTTCACCTTTATTTGAAAATACAAAAAGATTTTCTTTTAGGCTACATTTGTAGCCGTGCTACTAACAATTTCTTTTGAGATTTTATGCATAAAGCACGTGGTCATTCACTAGTGCCATTTGATCCGGAAATTGAGAGAACTATTGCAAGGTTAAAGGGTGCTAGACGATCTTGGAGCCCTAGCATTTCAATTGAACCACAACAAGAAGAACAAGCAAGAATGGGAGAAAATCCGAGAGTGGCATTGAAAGAATTGGGGATTCCCGGTGCATATAGATTTGAGAGTGGGATTGCTCCACCTACAACACCGGCAAATGATTTTGAAATAAGACCGGCAATGATCACTTTGATAGAGAGGCGACAATTTAGTGGGGCCAAGCATGAAAGCCCACTAAATCAACTCAAGGAGTTCGAAAAATATTGCAATACTATCAAGTGAACGGAATTTCCCAAGAATTCATCCACCTCAAGCTCTTTCCCTTTTCTCTCATAGGGCGCGCTTTAGAATGGCTAGACAAGGAGGTTAAGCTGAATTCTCTAAGAACATGGGACGAGGTTACCAAGGAATTTCTATCCCGTTCCTATCCTCAAAAGAAAACGGCGCAGGCTAGAGCTTTGATTCAAGGTTTCAAGCAAAAGCCAAGTGAGAGCCTCTATGAAGCATGGGAGAGATACAAAGAGTATCAAAGAGAATGTCCTCATCACGGAATTCCAACTTATCAAATCATTCAAATATTCTATGGAGGCCTTAGCCCTCAAGGAAAATCATGTTTAGATGGAGGAGCCGGAGGTCCTATCATGAACAAAACGGAAGAGGAAGTGGTGGACATAATTGAAGACGTTGTGAGGTATTATAGAGATTGGCAAGATGGAGAAAGTGAGTCAACTAGCAAGAGTAGCTCTTCGGTGTACTCGGTTGATCATCTAAATGCAATCAACAATCTATCCCCACAAACGACAAACTTGGGGAAGGAGATGTCCGCTATCAAGGTAAAGTTGGAAAGTGCTACCTACCAAGTTTCAAGTTTTCCCTCCCAATCTAAGGGGAGAGGTATGTCTTCTAATTCTCAACCCCCTCCTTCTTCTAATAACATGCCCAGTGGATGCATGTTTTGTGATGATTGTGGGTCGTATGATCATGATGTTTCTAGTTGCCCTCATGCATGTATGGATGTTTGTGATGATCAAGATGGAAATGTGAATGAGCATGTGAACTATGTGTCAAATAATCATGATTCTAGGTTTGAGAATCAAAGAGGTCAATGGAATAGGAATTACAACAATCATGGCAATTTTGACAACTATAACCAAGGTGGTGGTTATAGGAACCAAGGGAACCAAAATTCCCGAGGTAACTATAACAACCAAGGTTATAGTAGCCAAAATTATAACCAAAATTATGGTAATCATAACCAAGGTTATGGTAACCATAATCAAGGTAGAGGTAATTAGAACAATCAAAATAGGGGAAGTTTTCAAAATAATTCTCAACGGGGTCCCCCACCCGGATTTGCTCTAAAGACCCAAAATGATAATTCCTATGTTCATTCTTCTTCTTCTTCTTCTTCTTCTTCTTCTTCCAGGACTAATTTAGAGGAAGTCATTGAGAATCAAATCAAGTTGTTGAACACCTACATGGAGGTTAGTGATAAGGAATTCCATGAAGTGATGACTCATAACAAGATGTTAGAGACCCAACTCACTCAACTAGCCAATACCTTGAAATAGAATTCTAGCCCTTATTCTCTACCATCTCAAGGTCTTGACCCCAAGAAACCGGTATATTCTATCAACACTAGAAGTGGCTAAGTGTTAGAGGAGAGAGTTTCTAATAGGAGTCAAAGAAGGAGAAGATGAGTGATTCAAGTGAGGAAAAAGAGAGTAATGTGTTAAAGAAGGTGAGTAAGGAAACCAAAGAGGAAAAGAAGAGTGATGAAAAAGTGCAAGAGGAGGTGATCAAGCCTAAACTTCCATATCCCCAAAAGTTTTTGAAAAACAAGCTTGATGAACAATTTGGGAGATTTCTTGATATGCTTAAGGAAGTTCATCTTTCAATCCCTTTTACCGAAGCCATGAACCTAATGCCTAGATACTCTAAGTTCCTTAAGGAACTCTTGAGTGGCAAGAGAGAGTGTAATGAGATAGATTCGGTGGAGGTTGGGGAATGTTGTAGTGCTTTGATTCATAATGACTTACCTAAGAAAATGAAAGATTCGGGTAATTTCTCCATTCCTTGCAAAATCAATGAAAAGTTGTTCCAAAATTCTCTTTGTGAACTTGGTGCTAATGTGAGTATCATGCCTTATTCGGTATTTAAGAAGCTTAATCTAGGTGAGCTTCTTCCAACTAACATGACTTTGAAATTATCCGATCGATCTATTAAGTTTCCAAAGGGAAGAGTTGAAGATGTTCCCCTCAAGATAGGAGAGTTCACCATTCCGGTTGATTTTATTGTGCTAGAGATAGCAGAAGATGATAACATACCTATCATTCTTGGGAGACCTTTCTTAGCTACTTCGGGAGCTTTGATAGATGTGAAAGGAGGTCTTATTACTTTGAGAGTTGATAACGATAAGGCTAGTTTTGAGCTTAAGCCGATGCATGAATCTTTGTCTCTTGTGAATGTGATTATGTGTGTAAATTCCCCTCAACCTAATGATAATGTTTGTATGATTGTTCCTTCTACTAAAAAATTTCTTGAGGTTTTTGATGATGTGCCTATGAGTGTTGAATGCCAGAAGGTTAGTGAAGAGAACAAGGTGCCTTTGAAGCTTAAGGATGAGGAAGTGATTGATATTCCTCTATGGTTTGAGCTCTACCCTCAAGAAGACAAGGTTGACTCCAAGTTTGTTCATGGTGAGAAGCCGTCCACTAGAAGGAGTAAGAAGACAAAGAAGAAAAAGAAAGCTTTTAGAAAGAAGAAAATGAAGTTGAAGCAACATAAGCTTGTTTCGGAAGTTTTATCAAGTGAAAGTTCATCAAGCAACGATGTGAAGTTGCTAAGAATTGAGGAAGAGTTTGTCCCCTCTACCACTTTGAATAAGGTGGTTTTCTTTGACCCTCCATGATTTGGAAGAAGGGTCGAGCTAATGACGTTAAACAAGCGCTACCCGGGAGGCAACCTGGTTTTCTAACCCTTTTCTTTTGATTTTTCATTTTTATATATCTCTTTTATTTTTGAGAATTTATTTTATTCTTCTTTATTTTCTTGATTTTAGGTACTATGAGATTGGATCAAAGAAAATTTCCAACAATTTTGGCGTTATTTCAAGATTTCACGAGGTTTGGTTAAGTTTAGGTGGAAAAGCTTGTTGGGGTTTTATGCTTTCGTGTTTGCATTTTTATTGATTTTCTACTCTTTTTCGAATGCGCTTTCAACTATCTCATTATGCAAACACGAGAGTATATACATGGCCGAGATATTCTTGCTTGGTGCACGCGCATCATAGGTTGCTCACGCGCACCAAAGAGGTCAGAAATTTACACTAACTTTGACAAAATTTGACGGTTTGTGAACCACCCCCGTACCCCTTGGTGCGCACGCACCCCATCCATACGCGCGCGCACCACAAGGGTCAGAACTTTGGCCAGCTTTTGGTGTGTCTCAAGAGAGAACCAGCCCCCCCAACCCCTACCTGGTGCACACACACCTCAGTGCTGCGCGCACGCACCAGGTAGGCAGCGTTTTTGGCCATTTTTCAGCCCAAGCCTCGCGCCAAACCCCCCTTGCTGTCGCCGATGCGCACGCACCAACCCCTACGCCCACGCACCGTCGCCAGCAGCTCCCCTTTTTTTTCTTTTTCTTTTTTCTTCGCCCCTTTTTCATTCCTCTATCCTCCTTTCTTCATCCTATTCTCTCTCATCGACCTCCCCTTCATTCCCCTACTATTACATTGCTTCCAAAACCCATAAATCTCTTTGAAAACTCAAGCTTATTCACCCTTTTTATTATCAATTCATCACAAATTACATTAACACATCACATTTTCGAATTTTAACCAAAATATTTCCAGATTTTTAACCCAATTTCGAAATTTTTGGGTTATTTTTCGAATTTTAAAGCTTTATGTTGAGGTTTGGAACTTGTCTTTGGGTGTTCTATTTGTTCTTAAATCTTCATTTTAGGCAATTTGCAAGTAATTCAAGGCTTCATTGAGGTATAATTTCTTATTTTCTAGTCATCTTCTTCCTCATTATTCAAGCTTGAAACCCTTGTTTTTGCTTTCATGGTAGAATTCCATTGTTGCTTCTTTTAACTTGTAATTTGTGTTGAATGACGTCATTGAGTGTTGAATTAAAGCTTTTTCATAATAACTTTGTATAATTTGATTGAATACTTGAATCACCATTGTTGGTCATTTTCTCTCTCATGGGTATTCTTTATGATCGTTTTATTGCTTTGATAATTCAATGTTTGAGATTATTTTGCTCAATTTGATTCATGATTTGGTCTTTTAAAAAAAAGAAAAAAAAGAAAAAAAAACAAAACTTGTTTTTGTGAATATGAATAAAATGTTTCTGAGGCATTGCTTTTCTTTCCTCATCTTTTTGCTTTTACTTTGGACTTACTACCACTTAAACTTGCACATTGGCTATTTCTCTTCCTAAATACAATGGTTTGCACGGTTTGAGAGTATCTTTGGTTGACTTTAGGATAGGGTATGCTAAGGTAGCGGTTTAGACCTTTTGGGGCCTTGAAGCCGGATTCTTTTGGTTTGTTGTAAGACGGAGTTGCTTCCTTTGGTGGATCTGACAACTTTAGTAAGTTTTTGCTACTTCCGTGTGAGGATTTTTCTTTTTCAGGCCTTCATCATTTTTGATTCTGCGGCGTGGATCCTTCACCTTTGCATACCTAATCTTGAATCTTGACTCATAATTCTCAGACACGAGACCGAACCAACTAGGAAGGACAAAGGCCATTTTTCGGGGTGGTAATTTTTCATTTCTAGGATTTTCTTCTTTCTTTTTAGTTCTTTGGGTTTACATTTACCATCTTGCTAACCATTTGAGCCTTTCCCCTTCTTTTCAAGCCACATCTTTAGAATTTTGAGCCTTTTGTTTCTTTTTGTTCCATTCTTGGTTTTTGTGAAGCAAATGGTCATGTTTTTGGAGTTTGTGGTCTAAAAGGTTGGATATTGGTTTTATTTGTAAGCTAGCTCGTCTTTTGTATATATTGTGAATAATGGCAAAAGAATAAATTGAAAAAAGCCGTCGAAAGTTAAAAAAGGGAAGGACATAATAAATGCAAAATAGAAAAGCCGTCCAAAGTTCAAAAAGGCGAGGACAATTGCTTTGATATAATGAAAATTAAAAAAAAAACACACACACAAAAAAGAGTTTTGGTTGACATACTTGTTTTATGTCAAACTTGTTTTATGACAAACTATGTATATAAACGTGCTTTTTTTAGACAAACAAGTTTATAATGTAAATAGTACCGCCAAGAAAACTAAGACTATGGAGTCAAATCAAACGTACTTGTGGCATTGTCGTCCTGGCCACATTAACATCAAACGCATCAAGAATCTTGTACAGAAAGGTGTTCTTGACTCATTCAATTTGCAATCGTTTGAGAATTGCGAAGGATGTTTATTAAGCAAGATGATTAAGCAGCCATTCTCCAAGTTGAGAGAAAGAGCGGGAGACTTGTTGGGTCTAATACACACGGATGTATGTGGACCAATGAGCTCCACCACAAAAAACGGACATCGATATTTTATCACCTTCAAAGATGACTATAGTAGATATGGCTTCTACCTTATGTCGCATAAATCTAAATCGTTTGAAAAGTTCAAAGAATTTCAGAGTGAATTTGAAAATCAGCTTGGCACGAAAATCAAAGCCCTTCGATCCGATCTAGGTGGTGAATACTTGAGCCAAGAATTCGATGACAATCTGAGAGAAAAAGGTATACTTTCAGAATTGAGACCTCCAGGAACTCCTTAATGGAACGGAGTATCCGAAAGGAGAAATTGGACCTTGTTGGACATGGTACGATCCACAATGGGCCTTAGTGATCTTCCTATCTCTTTCTGAGGACACGCTCTTCTAATTGCTGCACTAACACTGAACCGTGCTCTGTCAAAAGCTGTAGAAAGACTCCATACGATTTACGGACGAAGAAACCTCCTAGGTTGTCTTTTCTAAAGATATGGGGATGTGAAGCATATGTCAAGAAATTGATTTCTAACAAACTTCATGCCAAATCTGACAAGGTTTACTTTGTGGGCTACCCAAAAGAAACCAAAGGGTATTACTTCTTCAATAAATCCGAGAACAAAGTGTTTATTACTCGCGATGGTGTCTTTTTAAAGAAGGAGCACCTTTCCAAAATGACAAGTGTGAGGAAAATCGAACTCGATGAAGTTCGAGAGGACGAGCAACAAAACCAAATTGACAATCAAAGTGCTCAAACAGCATCTCTTGACCCTAGTCAAAATGTGCAAAGTCAAACCGACAATGCAAATGCTCAGTCTGTTACCCCGTGTAGGTCGTAGAGGTCGAGGTCTCAACCTGATAGGTATCTTGGTATTGTATTAGCTGAGAATCAGGACATCCCGGTGATGGATGGTGACGAACTGGAAACCTATAAGCAAGCGATGGCGAGCATCGACTCTGCTAAATCGCAAGAGGTTATGAGATCTGAAATGGATTCCATGTTTGAAAATCAAGTCTTGGACTTGGTTGACTTACCAGAAGGTAACACACCTATCGGATGTAAGTGGATTTTCAAATTGAAAACCGACAAAGATGGAAATGTATTCAATTACAAAGCTAGATTGGTAGAAAAAGGTTACAAGAAAATTCATGGTATTGATTACGATGAATCCTTTTCTCCGGTCGCAATGCTTAAATCTGTTCGGATTCTCCTAGCGATTGCTGCATATTACAACTATGAAATATGGCAGATGGATATCAAAACCGCCTTCCTCAATGGCATTTTGAAAGAAACTATGTAAATGACGCAGCCTGAAGGTTTTATCGACCAAAACAATGCTGGAAAAGTGTGGAAGCTTAAAAAGTCCATCTACGGACCGAAGCAAGCTAGCAGAATTTGGAATCTGCGATTCTATGAAGCCATCAGTAAGTTTGGCTTTATCAAGAATCTAGATAAATCTTGTGTTTACAAGAAGGTCAGTGGGAGTGACATCGCCTTCCTAGTCTTATATGTCGATGACATATTGCTCATTGGAAACAACATTGCGATGTTAGAGTTTGTAAAGGCGTGGCTTGGAAAATGTTTTCCAATGAAAGACTTGGGAGAGGTTCAGTACATATTGGGTATCAAGATCTATAGGGATGGATCGAAAAGGATGATTGGATTGAGCCAAAGTACCTACATCGATAAGGTACTAGCACGATTCAACATGAAGGAGGCCAAGAGAGGTCACCTACCCATGTCACATGGCATAACCCTGAGTAAGAAGCAGCGTCCAAAGACACCTGATGAGCGAGAAAGGATGAATTAGAATCCATATGCTTCTCTAATTGGATCGATCATGTATGCCATGATATGTACTAGGCCAGATGTATCGTATTCCTTGAGTGCTACGAGCCGATACTGTGGAAGCTTAAAAAGTCCATCTACGGGCCGAAGCAAGCTAGTAGAAGTTGGAATCTGCGATTCTATGAAGCCATCAGTAAGTTTGGCTTTATTAAGAATCCAGATAAATCTTGTGTTTACAAGAAGGTCAGTGGGAGTGACATCGCCTTCCTAGTCTTATATGTCGATGACATATTGCTCATTGGAAACAACATTGCGATGTTAGAGTTTGTAAAGGCGTGGCTTGGAAAATGTTTTCCAATGAAAGACTTGGGAGAGGTTCAGTACATATTGGGTATCAAGATCTATAGGGATGGATCGAAAAGGATGATTGGATTGAGCAAAAGTACCTACATCGATAAGGTACTAGCACGATTCAACATGAAGGAGGCCAAGAGAGGTCACCTACCCATGTCACATGACATAACCCTGAGTAAGAAGCAGCGTCCAAAGACACCTGATGAGCGAGAAAGGATGAATTAGAATCCATATGCTTCTCTAATTGGATCGATCATGTATGCCATGATATGTACTAGGCCAGATGTATCGTATTCCTTGAGTGCTACGAGCCGATACTAATCACACTCAGGAGAGGCACATTGGAATGCGGCCAAGAATATCCTAAAGTATCTAAAAAGGAACAAGGATAAATTCCTGGTATATGGTGGCTTAAAAGAATTAGTTATTGAAGATTATACCGACGCAAGCTTCCAAACAGATAGAGACGATTTCAAATCATAATCTGGATATATGTTTTGTCTAAATGGAGGAGCACTAATTGGAAGAGTGCCAAGTAGAGCACAATTGCAGATTTAACAACTGAAGCCAAATACTTGGCAGCAGTTGAAGCGGCGAAGGAGGCTGTTTGGATTTGTAAGTTCGTTGGTGAACTTGATTTTGTACCCTTTATCAAGGGTCCAATAGCCCTCTATTGTGACAACAATGGAGCTATTGCTAAGGCCAGAGAGCTAAGGGAACATCAGAAAGTCAAACATGTCAAGTGGCGATTTCACATGATAAGAGAATGGAAATAGAGGGTGAAATCAGAATTTGTAAAGTTGGAATTGATGACAATGTAGCCGATACACTTACTAAACCTATGCCTCAAGTGAAGCATAAAAAGCACGTTGAGGCAATGGGAATCAGGCACGTTGGAGATTGGCTTTAATTTCCCCGTTTAGTGTTTGAATTAATTTTGAACATTTTAATGTAAGACACTAAGAAGAACCATTCAGGTTTTGGAGTAATTTAAATTTCATGCAATTTTGTCACTCTGTTTTCTATTTAATTTTGGTTTAGGATTAAATGATGAGTCCATTCAATTATGAGAATATTCAAAATAGGGTATCAAGACAAGTCTTGATAAGGAAACACCTATTAAGTGAACATTGAATATTATAATCGAAAATTATCCCTAATCAAGGTCATTCAAACAATGGACGATTAATGATCGCTTGAGATTAGTGTGTAGTTTGATTTATAGCACCGTTTCTTGTGCTACAAGGACATGATTGTCATAAATCATTTACACAAGTATTGGTTTGGAACCATACTGGATCGACCTATGAGAATACTATAAGAGATTTAAAAATCGTCATAAGTATACTTCTCATTATGGCTATCGGAACCTATTTCCTCGACCATGAGTATTGTTAGTTCTCTTGTTTGAGTACTAGTCCATTTTGATGTTAGTCAAACGTCTACCGTAAAAGGAGATTATAATGGCAACACTCGGGCCGCTAGGTCCTCCCAATAAGAGAAGCTACATTACAAGACTAGAAATGTCCCCCTACTAATAATAGGGAAGATGTCTTTGTTGTTTACAAGGCCTCTCAAAGAGCGAGACTGTGAAAATGCATGGCTGTGCTTGGATGGAATTTAGAAATAATCTGTTTGTTGACAATCGAACTCGGATATTGAGAAACACTTCTGGATGTAATAAGGATGACGAATAAATCTTACCTTATAGTTCATGAAGAGACATTAAGTGACATAGGAAAAAGGCTATACACTAAAAGCGCACTTGTCTTGAAGGACAAGTGGGAGATTGATAGGAATGGTGTCCTTCAAACAAGTGTATTATTCCGATATAGGGTTCGAAATTATTAGAAAGCTAATTATTCAGTGAGGTCAAGTGATCGGAATGCCTAGGTGGTGGCCGCTTTCGATCAGTAATATTAATGAGTAATTAATATTACAGCTTAATCTTGACCGAACCCTTTGGGTCATACCCAAGCAACAAACGATCCGACACGACGATTTAATTCGGAAGGAAGTAATGAGTCTCTTAAGTAATTAATATTTAGACGTCGGAAATCGAGCTTGGAGCGTCGAAATCGAGCGTCGTAAGTCGTGTCGAATTAATTAAAGACGAGACGGTAAAATCACTAATCAATCAACAATTTACCTAAAATACCCTAGCATCGGAATGCCCCGAGAAAACCGAGTGCTAGGGGCAGAATGTGCTTAGAGCACATACCTACCACGCACCAAGCAACGCACATAGCAGCAGCAACCCGCATGTCCGTGCGTGTCCTGCTGTGCTTGTGTGCGGGGTAGTGCGCTAGTTTGTTGCTACTGGCGCACCATGCACAGCGCAGCCAGCTAGCAACGTAGCTTGCTGGGCTGCGTGTGCTGGCATTGGCACAGCAGCAGGCCTCAGCCAGCAGCCCGCACTTGTGTGCGTGGCTTGGTGGGCCGAGGCAGCAGCTGCGCACCATGCTGCCACGCCAAGGCCAGCAGTAGCTAGATGGGCCGAGGCAGCAGCCCATACCCGAGTTTCCTTGATGCCCAAGTGTGGGTGCCACGTGGTAGTGGGTGATTGGGGTGGTGTAGGTGTGGATGGCCGGTTATGGGGAGTGCTTGGGGATCAAGTTTGGTCCCCCCTTTCCTTGTGGTCCTTACCTAACCCCTTTTCTAAATGTGCCAATTGTTGATTAATTAGTTGTTGGATATTTAATTTTATTTTTGATTTAAAAATAATGAATGAATATTGATTTTACCAACTCTCCGACATTGATGGGAGAGAGGATTTCACTCATGAGTTTCCCTATAAATACCCAACTTGGGGTATTGGAATACTCACTTGAGTAAGATTTAGAAAAGGCATCTCCATTGAGAAAACCTTTAAACTCATAATTACTCGAGTAGTTTGGTTGGACTTGGCTAACGTCCAAGTAATAGACCTAGTCGGGGTCGTGTTGCGGGTGGATACCGTAGGAGGTTTTCGCCCGTTACGAGACTTAAGCTTTCTCAAGTAAGAGCTCGATTGACGAGTGAAGCACGCTTCAAAAATATTTTCATCTCTCCTTAATTCTTGTTAATTATGTCTTTTGATTATATTGATTGTGAGTTTGATCTTGGCTTGGGTTTTATTTTCCGCGATGAGTCGGACTCATCAAAACCCAACAGCTGTATCGGAGCCTTGCTCATTTATTTTTATAATCATAATTTTCAAGGTGTTTTTATGGCTTTATTTTTCTGTTTTTTTGTTGCTAATTAGATTAGTAGCTTGATTTTATTAATTTTAATCCCGTTTTAAAGCTGATTATGGCCCCGAACCCAGATTTTTGCCAAAACAAATAGTGAATTTTGGGTGGAAAAGGCGTTCTGGAAATGTTTCCCCCTCTTAGGATTGTGTTTTAGGCCAAAATCTGACTAGAAATCCCTTTTTCGAGGGATTTTTCGTTTTGACGAAAATTTTTAAGTCTTTCTAACCTTGAATCTTAATGGCATATTTCTGGTGATTATGTAATTGGTTCTTTCCTTAATGTTTCTACATGTTTGAACCTCTTTAAGCATGGTTACTTGGTAGTAATTAGTGCTTGAAAGATTGGTTAAAATTTTCACATAATTGCAAATCCATTGCATTAAGTGTGAAAAATTTATTCTCTGAGGCTTCTAAGTACTAAAGATCCAATCCTTAATTGTTTTAAGTGGTTGGAACTTTGAGTTACTAAATTTCATGAATTTTTGGTTGAATTTTTTATTTAATCATGTATTAAGTTGATTGAAATTATAAAGTTTTATTCTTTTGATAGAAATTTAATTTATCTTCATATTGGAAGATATAATTTTTCAAGGATACACAAGTTAAAGTTGGAATCTTTATTTGAATATTTATGTTCATAATTCCAACTCCCCTTTGTTTTGTCAAAATCTCATGATTAACTTAAATTAATTAAATTAATAGTGAGTAATTGCCCTTGTTTATTTTATTGCACCAAGTTGAACCAATTATATTAAAGAATGGTTCTTGGAAATAATTTTGGTTATGTGCACCTTGATGATTTTTTATTTAAGTTGCACCTGTAATAATTTATCATTTTTGTTGATTTTATTAATTCTAAAATTAATTTTGAATTAGGTATTTAGTCACGCAAAATTTGTGTTAAAGTCCCTAGGCTATGACACGAAAATCGAGGCAAAAGCCTCCTTTGGCTTGCCAAGGGGCTGCCTCGTGTGTGTGTGCCACATTGCGTGGCTGCTGCTCGCTGCCAGCAAGCAAGTAGTAGCATGGTTGCTGTGCACGCCATGCGTGCTGCTGTGCGCGCATGGCTGGCCATGGCATGGCTGGTGCGAGCTTGAACCTTGTGGCTTTGGGGTATGTTATGAGTACATGCATCTTGGTGCATTGCGAATGGGCAAGCAACCTTGCGTGTGTTGCCTTGCACCTTACAACCCGTAGCAAACTTTACTAGGCTCGACCTAGCTAGTGCTACGTGGTGTGGTGCGTGAACACGCACCAAGCCGCATTGCCCAAGGAGTGCTAGGCACCCTTGTCTAGCAAAGGTGCGCACTAGCTAGTCTAGCTGCGCAAACCATTTGCGTGCGGTTGGCTACATTTTTGCTTATTTTGTCGTTTCAATTATTCTAGTGAATTTAATTATTTTTGTTTTAATTATTTAATTAGATTTTTGAGGCTAGGCCTCGGTTTTGAGCGGCATTGGAAAAATTTTATTTTGGCAAAATTTTGGGTTTACCGACTTAATTAATTGGATTAATTAAGTTAGATGCGGAATTTAGAAGGAGCTTCAATTTTAATTGCGCTAAATTACATAATCGGTTAGAGAACTTTGACTAGTTTTAATTAGGCGTGTTAATTGGATTAATGACCTAAATTGATTACTAGTTTACGCGTGTTTGTGCATTGTTACTTGTTTATTGTTGTAAAATACATGGGCCATTCACATGGCACCAGCTTTGTGCCCCAAGCCTTGCCTCGGCTAAGCTAGCTGTGCGCGCTACGTGCGTGTGGGTTGGTTGAGTGCTCAGCCCAGCAAGCCACGCGCTTACACGGGCTGCTGGCCAAGACATGCTGCCAGCTATGATAGCTTGGCGAGCGAGCAGCAGCGTGCTGGCATTGCACCAGCGCGCACATGTGCGCTGCAAGCCACGCAAGCAATGCAGGCTGCTGCTACTGTTGGGTTTTGATGATTCCAACTCACCGTGGAAAAAAACCCGAGCCAAGACCACACTCAAAATTAATATAATCATAAGACATAATTAACTTAAACAACAAGAATTATGTAAAGATTAATACCTTTGACGCGTGCTTCGCTCTCAACAAGAGCTCTTATTTCATAAAGCTTTTAGTCTCGCTCTCACGAAGACCTCCAACGGAAGTCCACCCGCAACTCGACCCTGACAAAGGTCCAATGCTTAGAGGTTACCTAAGCTCGACCTAAAAACCCGAGTAATTATGTATTTAAAGGTTTTCTCAATGGGGATGCCTTTTCTAACACCTTACTCAAGTGATTTTCCCAATACCCCAACTTGGGTATTTATAGGGAAAAGCATGAGTGAGATTTGATCTTCCATCAATGTGGGAGAATTGATTATTCCTTTTATTTTTAAATCAAAAATAAAATTAATTATCAGGCAACTAATAAATCAACAAGTAGCACATTTAGGAGAAGAGTTAGGTGAGGACCACAAGGAGGGGAGAGGACCAAACTTGATCCCAAAGGAGCTCCATATGGCCGGCCACCTACACACTTGAAGGGCCAATACCCGGCTGCTACATGGCACCCCAAAAGGAGCACCAAGGCAGCTGGTTGGGCTGCTGCCCATGGCCAGCTGTTGTGGCTAGCACGATGCTGGTCGTGGTGCGCTAGCACGCACCAGCCAGCCTAGGCTCGGCTTGGTGCGTTTGCTAACCACCTCGGCTTTACCAAATGCCCCTAGGCATCAGTTTGCTCAGGGCATTCCGATCCTAGGGGTATTTCGGTAAATTGTTTAATTATTAGTAATTTTACCGTCTCGTCCTTTATTATTTTGACTCGACTTCCGACGCTCAGATTCAACGCTCCAAGCTTGAATTTTCGACGTCTAAATATTAATTACTCGAGTGACTCATTAATTACTTCCGAATTAATTCGTCGTGTCTGTCCGTTAGTTGCTTGGGTGTGACCCGAAGGGTTCAATCAAGATTAAGGTGTAATATTAATTATACATTAATATCACTGATCGGAAGCGGCTTTCACCTAGGCATTCCGATCACTTGACCTCACTGAATAATTAGCTTTCTAATAATTTCGAACCCTCTATAGGAATAATACACTTGTTCGAAGGACACCATTCGAATCAGCTACTGCTTGTGCGTGGCTGGTGCTGCTAGCACACTAGCCTTGGTAAGGTGCGCATGCTAGCACCATTGCCCTTAGCACTCGGTTTTCTCAGAGCATTCCGATGCTAGGGGTATTTTGGTAATTGATGATTAATTAATTTGATTTTATCGTCTCGTCTTTTATTAATTCGACTCGACTTGTGACGCTCGGTCTCGACGCTCCTAACTCGATTTCCGATGTCTAAATTCATAATACTCGAGCAACTCATTAATTCCTTCCGGATTAATTCGTAGGATCGGATCGTTAGTTGTTTGGGTGTGACCCGAAGGGGTCAGTCAAGATTAAGCTCTAATATTAATTATGGATAATTAATATTACTGATCCGAAGCGGCCTCCAACTAGGCATTCTGATCACTTGACCTCATTGAATAATTAGCTTTCTAATTCCAAACCCTATATTGGAATAATACACTTGTTCGAAGGACACCATTCCTATCAATCTCCCATTTGTCCTTCCGAACAAGTGCGGTTTTTGTGTATAAACTATTTCGTATGTCACTTAATGTCTCTTCATGAACTATAAGGTAAGATCATTCGTCATCCTTATTACGTCAAGAAGTGTTTCTCGAAATCCGAGTTCGACTGTCAATAAAAAGATGATTTCTTAAAATCCATCTGAGCACGGCCATGCATTTTACAGTCTCTCTTCGAGAGGCTATATAAATAACAAAGACATGTTTCCTATTGTTAGTAGGGGGACATTCCCAGTCTTGTACTTTCAGCTTCTCTTACTAAGAGGACCTAGTCGCCCCAGTGTTGCCATTATAATCTCCATGTACGGTAGACGTTTAACTAACATCAAAACGGACTAGTACTCAAACAAGAGAACTCACAATACTCATGGTCGAGGATAGAGGTTCCGATAGCCATAATGAGAAGTGTACTTATGACGATTTTTAAATCTATTAAAGTATTCTCATAGGTCGATCCAGTATGGTTCTGAACCAATACCTGTGCAAATAATTTATTACAATCATGTCCTTTTAGCACAAGAAACGATGCTATAAATAAAACTACACACTAATCTCAAGTGGTCATTAATCGTCCGTCATTTAAATGACCTCGATTAGGGATACTTTTTCGATTATAATATTAAATGTTCACTTAATAGGTGTTTCTTTATCCAAGACTGGTCTTGAAACCCTATTTTGAATATTTTAAGAATCGAATGGACTCAATATTTAATTCTCAACCACAATTAAATAGAAATGGAGTGATAAAATTGCATGAAATTAAATTACTCCAAACTTGAATGGTTCATCCTAGTGTCTTACAATAAAATGTTCAAAATTAATTAAAACACTAAACAAGGAAATCAAAGCCAGTCTCCAACTAGCCTGATTCCTATTGCCTCAACGTTCTTGTTATGTTTCACTTGAGGTAGAGGTTTAGTAAGTGGATCGGCTACATTGTCGTCCATTCAACCTTTACAAATCGCAAGAGGTCATGAGATCTGAAATGGATTCCATGTTTGAAAATCAAGTCTTGGACTTGGTTGACTTACCAGAAGGTAACACACCTATCGGATGTAAGTGGATTTTCAAATTGAAAACCGACAAAGATGGAAATGTATTCAATTACAAAGCTAGATTGGTAGAAAAAGGTTACAAGAAAATTCATGGTATTGATTACGATGAATCCTTTTCTCCGGTCGCAATGCTTAAATCTGTTCGGATTCTCCTAGCGATTGCTGCATATTACAACTATGAAATATGGCAGATGGATATCAAAACCGCCTTCCTCAATGGCATTTTGAAAGAAACTATGTAAATGACGCAGCCTGAAGGTTTTATCGACCAAAACAATGCTGGAAAAGTGTGGAAGCTTAAAAAGTCCATCTACGGACCGAAGCAAGCTAGCAGAATTTGGAATCTGCGATTCTATGAAGCCATCAGTAAGTTTGGCTTTATCAAGAATCTAGATAAATCTTGTGTTTACAAGAAGGTCAGTGGGAGTGACATCGCCTTCCTAGTCTTATATGTCGATGACATATTGCTCATTGGAAACAACATTGCGATGTTAGAGTTTTAAAAGGCGTGGCTTGGAAAATGTTTTCCAATGAAAGACTTGGGAGAGGTTCAGTACATATTGGGTATCAAGATCTATAGGGATGGATCGAAAAGGATGATTGGATTGAGCCAAAGTACCTACATCGATAAGGTACTAGCACGATTCAACATGAAGGAGGCCAAGAGAGGTCACCTACCCATGTCACATGGCATAACCCTGAGTAAGAAGCAGCGTCCAAAGACACCTGATGAGCGAGAAAGGATGAATTAGAATCCATATGCTTCTCTAATTGGATCGATCATGTATGCCATGATATGTACTAGGCCAGATGTATCGTATTCCTTGAGTGCTACGAGCCGATACTGTGGAAGCTTAAAAAGTCCATCTACGGGCCGAAGCAAGCTAGTAGAAGTTGGAATCTGCGATTCTATGAAGCCATCAGTAAGTTTGGCTTTATCAAGAATCCAGATAAATCTTGTGTTTACAAGAAGGTCAGTGGGAGTGACATCGCCTTCCTAGTCTTATATGTCGATGACATATTGCTCATTGGAAACAACATTGCGATGTTAGAGTTTGTAAAGGCGTGGCTTGGAAAATGTTTTCCAATGAAAGA
The DNA here is from genome assembly GCF_948465745.1 of Chenopodium album. Taxonomy (NCBI): domain Eukaryota; kingdom Viridiplantae; phylum Streptophyta; class Magnoliopsida; order Caryophyllales; family Amaranthaceae; genus Chenopodium; species Chenopodium album. The sequence goes on from NC_137847.1 coordinate 31,108,753, forward strand.
CTTGGGAGAGGTTCAGTATATATTGGGTATCAAGATCTATAGGGATGGATCGAAAAGGATGATTGGATTGAGCCAAAGTACCTACATCGACAAGGTACTAGCACGATTCAACATGAAGGAGGCCAAGAGAGGTCACCTACCCATGTCACATGGCATAACCCTGAGTAAGAAGCAGCGTCCAAAGACACCTGATGAGCGAGAAAGGATGAATTAGAATCCATATGCTTCTCTAATTGGATCGATCATGTATGCCATGATATGTACTAGGCCAGATGTATCGTATTCCTTGAGTGCTACGAGCCGATACTAATCACACTCAGGAGAGGCGCATTGGAATGCGGCCAAGAATATCCTAAAGTATCTAAAAAGGAACAAGGATAAATTCCTGGTATATGGTGGCTTAAAAGAATTAGTTATTGAAGATTATACCGACGCAAGCTTCCAAACAGATAGAGACGATTTCAAATCATAATCTGGATATATGTTTTGTCTAAATGGAGGAGCACTAATTGGAAGAGTGCCAAGTAGAGCACAATTGCAGATTCAACAACTGAAGCCAAATACTTGGCAGCAGTTGAAGCGGCGAAGGAGGCTGTTTGGATTTGTAAGTTCGTTGGTGAACTTGATTTTGTACCCTTTATCAAGGGTCCAATAGCCCTCTATTGTGACAACAATGGAGCTATTGCTCAGGCCAGAGAGCTAAGGGAACATCAGAAAGTCAAACATGTCAAGTGGCGATTTCACATGATAAGAGAATGGAAATAGAGGGTGAAATCAGAATTTGTAAAGTTGGAATTGATGACAATGTAGCCGATACACTTACTAAACCTATGCCTCAAGTGAAGCATAAAAAGCACGTTGAGGCAATGGGAATCAGGCACGTTGGAGATTGGCTTTAATTTCCCCGTTTAGTGTTTGAATTAATTTTGAACATTTTAATGTAAGACACTAAGAAGAACCATTCAGGTTTTGGAGTAATTTAAATTTCATGCAATTTTGTCACTCTGTTTTCTATTTAATTGTGGTTTAGGATTAAATGATGAGTCCATTCAATTATGAGAATATTCAAAATAGGGTATCAAGACAAGTCTTGATAAGGAAACACCTATTAAGTGAACATTGAATATTATAATCGAAAATTATCCCTAATCAAGGTCATTCAAACAATGGACGATTAATGATCGCTTGAGATTAGTGTGTAGTTTGATTTATAGCACCGTTTCTTGTGCTACAAGGACATGATTGTCATAAATCATTTACACAAGTATTGGTTTGGAACCATACTGGATCGACCTATGAGAATACTATAAGAGATTTAAAAATCGTCATAAGTATACTTCTCATTATGGCTATCGGAACCTATTTCCTCGACCATGAGTATTGTTAGTTCTCTTGTTTGAGTACTAGTCCATTTTGATGTTAGTCAAACGTCTACCGTAAAAGGAGATTATAATGGCAACACTCGGGCCGCTAGGTCCTCCCAATAAGAGAAGCTACATTACAAGACTAGAAATGTCCCCCTACTAATAATAGGGAAGATGTCTTTGTTGTTTACAAGGCCTCTCAAAGAGCGAGACTGTGAAAATGCATGGCTGTGCTTGGATGGAATTTAGAAATAATCTGTTTGTTGACAATCGAACTCGGATATCGAGAAACACTTCTGGATGTAATAAGGATGACGAATAAATCTTACCTTATAGTTCATGAAGAGAGATTAAGTGACATAGGAAAAAGGCTATACACTAAAAGCGCACTTGTCTTGAAGGACAAGTGGGAGATTGATAGGAATGGTGTCCTTCAAACAAGTGTATTATTCCGATATAGGGTTCGAAATTATTAGAAAGCTAATTATTCAGTGAGGTCAAGTGATCGGAATGCCTAGGTGGTGGCCGCTTTCGATCAGTAATATTAATGAGTAATTAATATTACAGCTTAATCTTGACCGAACCCTTTGGGTCATACCCAAGCAACAAACGATCCGACACGACGATTTAATTCGGAAGGAAGTAATGAGTCTCTTAAGTAATTAATATTTAGACGTCGGAAATCGAGCTTGGAGCGTCGAAATCGAGCGTCGTAAGTCGTGTCGAATTAATTAAAGACGAGACGGTAAAATCACTAATCAATCAACAATTTACCTAAAATACCCTAGCATCGGAATGCCCCGAGAAAACCGAGTGCTAGGGGCAGAATGTGCTTAGAGCACATACCTACCACGCACCAAGCAACGCACATAACAGCAGCAACCCGCATGTCCGTGCGTGTCCTGCTGTGCTTGTGTGCGGGGTAGTGCGCTAGTTTGTTGCTACTGGCGCACCATGCACAGCGCAGCCAGCTAGCAACGTAGCTTGCTGGGCTGCGTGTGCTGGCATTGGCACAGCAGCAGGCCTCAGCCAGCAGCCCGCACTTGTGTGCGTGGCTTGGTGGGCCGAGGCAGCAGCTGCGCACCATGCTGCCACGCCAAGGCCAGCAGTAGCTAGATGGGCCGAGGCAGCAGCCCATACCCGAGTTTCCTTGATGCCCAAGTGTGGGTGCCACGTGGTAGTGGGTGATTGGGGTGGTGTAGGTGTGGATGGCCGGTTATGGGGAGTGCTTGGGGATCAAGTTTGGTCCCCCCTTTCCTTGTGGTCCTTACCTAACCCCTTTTCTAAATGTGCCAATTGTTGATTAATTAGTTGTTGGATATTTAATTTTATTTTTGATTTAAAAATAATGAATGAATATTGATTTTACCAACTCTCCGACATTGATGGGAGAGAGGATTTCACTCATGAGTTTCCCTATAAATACCCAACTTGGGGTATTGGAATACTCACTTGAGTAAGATTTAGAAAAGGCATCTCCATTGAGAAAACCTTTAAACTCATAATTACTCGAGTAGTTTGGTTGGACTTGGCTAACGTCCAAGTAATAGACCTAGTCGGGGTCGTGTTGCGGGTGGATACCGTAGGAGGTTTTCGCCCGTTACGAGACTTAAGATTTCTCAAGTAAGAGCTCGATTGACGAGTGAAGCACGCTTCAAAAATATTTTCATCTCTCCTTAATTCTTGTTAATTATGTCTTTTGATTATATTGATTGTGAGTTTGATCTTGGCTTGGGTTTTATTTTCCGCGATGAGTCGGACTCATCAAAACCCAACAGCTGTATCGGAGCCTTGCTCATTTATTTTTATAATCATAATTTTCAAGGTGTTTTTATGGCTTTATTTTTCTGTTTTTTTGTTGCTAATTAGATTAGTAGCTTGATTTTATTAATTTTAATCCCGTTTTAAAGCTGATTATGGCCCCGAACCCAGATTTTTGCCAAAACAAATAGTGAATTTTGGGTGGAAAAGGCGTTCTGGAAATGTTTCCCCCTCTTAGGACTGTGTTTTAGGCCAAAATCTGACTAGAAATCCCTTTTTCGAGGGATTTTTCGTTTTGACGAAAATTTTTAAGTCTTTCTAACCTTGAATCTTAATGGCATATTTCTGGTGATTATGTAATTGGTTCTTTCCTTAATGTTTCTACATGTTTGAACCTCTTTAAGCATGGTTACTTGGTAGTAATTAGTGCTTGAAAGATTGGTTAAAATTTTCACATAATTGCAAATCCATTGCATTAAGTGTGAAAAATTTATTCTCTGAGGCTTCTAAGTACTAAAGATCCAATCCTTAATTGTTTTAAGTGGTTGGAACTTTGAGTTACTAAATTTCATGAATTTTTGGTTGAATTTTTTATTTAATCATGTATTAAGTTGATTGAAATTATAAAGTTTTATTCTTTTGATAGAAATTTAATTTATCTTCATATTGGAAGATATAATTTTTCAAGGATACACAAGTTAAAGTTGGAATCTTTATTTGAATATTTATGTTCATAATTCCAACTCCCCTTTGTTTTGTCAAAATCTCATGATTAACTTAAATTAATTAAATTAATAGTGAGTAATTGCCCTTGTTTATTTTATTGCACCAAGTTGAACCAATTATATTAAAGAATGGTTCTTGGAAATAATTTTGGTTATGTGCACCTTGATGATTTTTTATTTAAGTTGCACCTGTAATAATTTATCATTTTTGTTGATTTTATTAATTCTAAAATTAATTTTGAATTAGGTATTTAGTCACGCAAAATTTGTGTTAAAGTCCCTAGGCTATGACACGAAAATCGAGGCAAAAGCCTCCTTTGGCTTGCCAAGGGGCTGCCTCGTGTGTGTGTGCCACATTGCGTGGCTGCTGCTCGCTGCCAGCAAGCAAGTAGTAGCATGGTTGCTGTGCACGCCATGCGTGCTGCTGTGCGCGCATGGCTGGCCATGGCATGGCTGGTGCGAGCTTGAACCTTGTGGCTTTGGGGTATGTTATGAGTACATGCATCTTGGTGCATTGCGAATGGGCAAGCAACCTTGCGTGTGTTGCCTTGCACCTTACAACCCGTAGCAAACTTTACTAGGCTCGACCTAGCTAGTGCTACGTGGTGTGGTGCGTGAACACGCACCAAGCCGCATTGCCCAAGGAGTGCTAGGCACCCTTGTCTAGCAAAGGTGCGCACTAGCTAGTCTAGCTGCGCAAACCATTTGCGTGCGGTTGGCTACATTTTTGCTTATTTTGTCGTTTCAATTATTCTAGTGAATTTAATTATTTTTGTTTTAATTATTTAATTAGATTTTTGAGGCTAGGCCTCGGTTTTGAGCGGCATTGGAAAAATTTTATTTTGGCAAAATTTTGGGTTTACCGACTTAATTAATTGGATTAATTAAGTTAGATGCGGAATTTAGAAGGAGCTTCAATTTTAATTGCGCTAAATTACATAATCGGTTAGAGAACTTTGACTAGTTTTAATTAGGCGTGTTAATTGGATTAATGACCTAAATTGATTACTAGTTTACGCGTGTTTGTGCATTGTTACTTGTTTATTGTTGTAAAATACATGGGCCATTCACATGGCACCAGCTTTGTGCCCCAAGCCTTGCCTCGGCTAAGCTAGCTGTGCGCGCTACGTGCGTGTGGGTTGGTTGAGTGCTCAGCCCAGCAAGCCACGCGCTTACACGGGCTGCTGGCCAAGACATGCTGCCAGCTATGATAGCTTGGCGAGCGAGCAGCAGCGTGCTGACATTGCACCAGCGCGCACATGTGCGCTGCAAGCCACGCAAGCAATGCAGGCTGCTGCTACTGTTGGGTTTTGATGATTCCAACTCACCGTGGAAGAAAACCCGAGCCAAGACCACACTCAAAATTAATATAATCATAAGACATAATTAACTTAAACAACAAGAATTATGTAAAGATTAATACCTTTGACGCGTGCTTCGCTCTCAACAAGAGCTCTTATTTCATAAAGCTTTTAGTCTCGCTCTCACGAAGACCTCCAACGGAAGTCCACCCGCAACTCGACCCTGACAAAAGTCCAATGCTTAGAGGTTACCTAAGCTCGACCTAAAAACCCGAGTAATTATGTATTTAAAGGTTTTCTCAATGGGGATGCCTTTTCTAACACCTTACTCAAGTGATTTTCCCAATACCCCAACTTGGGTATTTATAGGGAAAAGCATGAGTGAGATTTGATCTTCCATCAATGTGGGAGAATTGATTATTCCTTTTATTTTTAAATCAAAAATAAAATTAATTATCAGGCAACTAATAAATCAACAAGTAGCACATTTAGGAGAAGAGTTAGGTGAGGACCACAAGGAGGGGAGAGGACCAAACTTGATCCCAAAGGAGCTCCATATGGCCGGCCACCTACACACTTGAAGGGCCAATACCCGGCTGCTACATGGCACCCCAAAAGGAGCACCAAGGCAGCTGGTTGGGCTGCTGCCCATGGCCAGCTGTTGTGGCTAGCACGATGCTGGTCGTGGTGCGCTAGCACGCACCAGCCAGCCTAGGCTCGGCTTGGTGCGTTTGCTAACCACCTCGGCTTTACCAAATGCCCCTAGGCATCAGTTTGCTCAGGGCATTCCGATCCTAGGGGTATTTCGGTAAATTGTTTAATTATTAGTAATTTTACCGTCTCGTCCTTTATTATTTTGACTCGACTTCCGACGCTCAGATTCAACGCTCCAAGCTTGAATTTTCGACGTCTAAATATTAATTACTCGAGTGACTCATTAATTACTTCCGAATTAATTCGTCGTGTCTGTCCGTTAGTTGCTTGGGTGTGACCCGAAGGGTTCAATCAAGATTAAGGTGTAATATTAATTATACATTAATATCACTGATCGGAAGCGGCTTTCACCTAGGCATTCCGATCACTTGACCTCACTGAATAATTAGCTTTCTAATAATTTCGAACCCTCTATAGGAATAATACACTTGTTCGAAGGACACCATTCGAATCAGCTACTGCTTGTGCGTGGCTGGTGCTGCTAGCACACTAGCCTTGGTAAGGTGCGCATGCTAGCACCATTGCCCTTAGCACTCGGTTTTCTCAGAGCATTCCGATGCTAGGGGTATTTTGGTAATTGATGATTAATTAATTTGATTTTATCGTCTCGTCTTTTATTAATTCGACTCGACTTGTGACGCTCGGTCTCGACGCTCCTAACTCGATTTCCGATGTCTAAATTCATAATACTCGAGCAACTCATTAATTCCTTCCGGATTAATTCGTAGGATCGGATCGTTAGTTGTTTGGGTGTGACCCGAAGGGGTCAGTCAAGATTAAGCTCTAATATTAATTATGGATAATTAATATTACTGATCCGAAGCGGCCTCCAACTAGGCATTCTGATCACTTGACCTCATTGAATAATTAGCTTTCTAATTCCAAACCCTATATTGGAATAATACACTTGTTCGAAGGACACCATTCCTATCAATCTCCCATTTGTCCTTCCGAACAAGTGCGGTTTTTGTGTATAAACTATTTCGTATGTCACTTAATGTCTCTTCATGAACTATAAGGTAAGATCATTCGTCATCCTTATTACGTCAAGAAGTGTTTCTCGAAATCCGAGTTCGACTGTCAATAAAAAGATGATTTCTTAAAATCCATCTGAGCACGGCCATGCATTTTACAGTCTCTCTTCGAGAGGCTATATAAATAACAAAGACATGTTTCCTATTGTTAGTAGGGGGACATTCCCAGTCTTGTACTTTCAGCTTCTCTTACTAAGAGGACCTAGTCGCCCCAGTGTTGCCATTATAATCTCCATGTACGGTAGACGTTTAACTAACATCAAAACGGACTAGTACTCAAACAAGAGAACTCACAATACTCATGGTCGAGGATAGAGGTTCCGATAGCCATAATGAGAAGTGTACTTATGACGATTTTTAAATCTATTAAAGTATTCTCATAGGTCGATCCAGTATGGTTCTGAACCAATACCTGTGCAAATAATTTATTACAATCATGTCCTTTTAGCACAAGAAACGATGCTATAAATAAAACTACACACTAATCTCAAGTGGTCATTAATCGTCCGTCATTTAAATGACCTCGATTAGGGATACTTTTTCGATTATAATATTAAATGTTCACTTAATAGGTGTTTCTTTATCCAAGACTGGTCTTGAAACCCTATTTTGAATATTTTAAGAATCGAATGGACTCAATATTTAATTCTCAACCACAATTAAATAGAAATGGAGTGATAAAATTGCATGAAATTAAATTACTCCAAACTTGAATGGTTCATCCTAGTGTCTTACAATAAAATGTTCAAAATTAATTAAAACACTAAACAAGGAAATCAAAGCCAGTCTCCAACTAGCCTGATTCCTATTGCCTCAACGTTCTTGTTATGTTTCACTTGAGGTAGAGGTTTAGTAAGTGGATCGGCTACATTGTCGTCCATTCAACCTTTACAAATTCTGATTTCACCTTCTAACTTCCATTCCCTTATCATTTGAGATCGTCGATTGACATGTTTGACCTTCTGATGTTTCCTTGGATCTCTAGCTTGAGCAATAGCTCCATTGTTGTCACAATAGAGGACTATTGGACCCTTGATGGAGGGTAAAACATCAAGTTCACCAACGAACTTACGAATCCAAACTGCCCCCTTAGCCGCTTCAGTAGTTGCCAAGTATTTAGCTTCAGTTGTAGAATCTGCAGTTGTTCTCTGCTTGGCACTCTTCCAACTAAACGCTCCTCCATTTAGACAGAACACGTATCCAGTTTGTGATTTGAAATCGTGTCCGTCTATTTTGAAGCTTGCATCGGTATAACCGTCAACAAGTAATTCATCTGAGCCACCATATACCAAGAATTTATCCTTATTCCTTTTTAGGTACTTTAGGATATTCTTGGCCGTAGTCCAATGCGTCTCTCCTGGGTCTGATTTATTTTGGGTAAAATTACCCAAGACACATGGCCTTATCAAAATCTGACACGTATCAACCCCTGAAAGGCCAAATGGATCTCTCATCTAATGACATGTGTCACTCCAAACAAATGGGAGAAAAGGCCGCCTTTCTGCCTTAAACCCCAAGAAAGCCGAATTATGGCGCAACCCACCAAATAAGGTTAAAATGACCTAATAAAGGGCACCTTCCCAATGACCTTATAAATAGGGAGATTTCCCCCTATTTATGGGGCAGATACATTTATTACAACAACCCTGTATTCTCATACATCAGAGAAAACACCTGATCTCGGAATCTGAGAAGATCTCACTCTACTTTTCTGCAACTTTTCGTATTCTCCATCACGTTCTAACTTGATCGTCGGAGGCAGAGCTCCAACCACCCGGGGTCTCCGTTAATTTGCAGGTACGCGCGTCACTAGATCAATATTCGAGCTGTAATTCTCCCGAGGGACAAAAACACCCAAAATATTTAGTGTCGTTTGTGGGGAGAGTACCTCAAATATGGTTCAAGAGTCTGTACCACCACCGGACCCCAGCCGTCCAACGGTTGATGGGGAGGTCTTTACAGACCATGAAGACGACCACGATGTGGACGTCGAAACGTATGTGGCCTCTGACGGGTCACTCATTGCTAAGCACATTCGCTCCAGGGATAAGCTGGAGCGAGTAAGCAATGAAGCTGGTACCGGAAAGTCTGCTGGACCATCACCTGGTAATACCCAGGCGGGAGGAGGTCAGGCTCTAGTAACCCGAGACGAGCTCATAAAATTCATAACAAGTTTCAAGGGTGAGATCAATTACCTGATCGAAAAGAGGACGGCTGGCTCTAGCAAGGGTCAGTAGGCCAAAAAATCTCCTCAAGCAAAGAGGAAATCAGTCAGAGACAGGCAACCTACTCCACATCCAAAGCAGAAGACTACGCCTGCCCTTGACTGGATTAAGATCCTTCTGCCCCACACGGGCACAAGGAAGGTCATTCGGACAGTCCAGTCGGATGGCAGCAAGAAAACCTTTACCGATGCCCGATATATCATCGAGCAAAATCGGAATCAGCAGCTAACCGAGTCAGCTTCTACGTCGAGCTTCCCAGACAACTTCAAGAATATATCCGCAAGGAATACCCAATCTTTTCATGAGAGCCATACAGGCGGCAAGTCCGTCCATTCTGGCCCTCAGATTATTCGGAATGTCCCGTATGTGCCTCAGATGGCATACGGGCCATGCACCCCTCATTTCATGCAGCCGGCCCTCTTTGGAGGACAGGCGACATATAATGTCCAACCCTTGGACTGGCAGCTCCGTCTGCTCAATCTTGGTGAACAAACTTTTGCGTTCGCCAAGGAGATAACCGAGGCGGCATAGCCGGCCAAGGTTAAAAATGTGTTGGTTGGTGCTTATGATGGCACCTCAAACCTTGAGGACCACCTCATGGCCTACTCCAACCTTATGCACATGCAGGGGTTGGAGGATGCTATGTGGTGCAGATGTTTTCCGGCTACCTTGAAAGGTAAACCCAACAATGGTTTGGCAACCTGCTAGCCGGATGTATAGATAGCTTTAAGAGGCTTGCCTTTTTGTTTGCTTCCCACTTCTCGATGAACACCTCTTCCAAGAAAACAATCCTTGACTTGAGCACTATTAGGGAGGGGGAGTGAGAAGGCTCCGCTCCTACGTAAGGCAGTTCAATCTGGTAAGAATCCATATTCAAGGACTGTCTGAAGAAGTTGCTTATACAGACTTCTTTAAGGGTTTGAAGGACGGGTTGACTTTCAAGTTTGACCTTTTCAGAAAGAGGGTTTTCACCCTTCAAGAGGCGTTGATAGAGGCGGAGAGCTTCATACAAGCAACCGACCTCTACAACTCCAGCCATCAGTCAGACTTCAAGAAGTCTGATAAACAAAAGGAGAGTCGGACTTCTCAGCCGGCTCCCAAAGCAGATTAGAGCAAAAAGAGAAAAGAAGTATGGGAGGTTAAAGATTCTGATCAACTGTCCCAAAAGAAAAATAAGGAATTCAAACCGTACTCCCCAAAATATGAGTTTAATAAAGACTGCTACTCCATCCTCATGCAGATACAAGACCGGGTGACAATTGAGCGGTTGTTGGACCTTCTAGCTGATCAAGGGGAGGTGAATACCTACATCCTCAGGTCTAAGACCACCTCGAAGACGAACAAGGGGCAGTCGTCCAAAAAGACCCCCTAGCCTACTAGTAGTTCGGACACTTACAAGGATTCGGTCTACACAATAGCAGGCGGTTTTGCTAGTGGTGGCCCGACCATTCGGGGTACCAAGGATAATCTAAAGAAGATGATCCACTCAGTTGATGATGGACAGGAGTCTACTAGTGGTACATTCCTAGACGTCCTCATCACTGAGAAGGATCGGGGCAAAGTCCGCCGACCGCATGACGACCCAGTCGTCATTGAATTTAAGGTCGCCAACCAGCTGGTTGGACAGATCCTTATAGACACTGGTAGCTCCTCTGACCTCATCAGCTACAAGTGTCTATCTAAGCTGAGCTACAAGCTGAACAACCTTCGCAATGTCTCCCATCCACTTGTTGGCTTTGGGGAGGGGTCGTGCACCCAATGGACAAATTGATCTACCCCTCAGGCTGGGGCAGAAGGGAAAAGGGAGACATATGGTCGTCCGGTTTTTGGTGGTTAAAGTGTTGACCGCCTATAACATCATTCTTGGCCGTCCCAATCTGAACGAGTGCAAGGCCGTCATCATCCCAGCTCTCATGCTGCTCAAATATGAAAAGGATGATAACTCTGTTGGCTCCCTTAACGGAGATCAGAAGACGGCAAGGGAGTGTTCTGACGGCAAGGGAGTGTTACCTCTTAGACGTCAAACCAACGGCTACCGCATCCGATCAGCAGAAGGAGCCAATAGACCTTGACGATGTCAAGGATTTTTACTCAGCCTAACCAGCAGCCGAAAAGAAAAGAAAAGTTGCTCAACTGGTGGAGGTGAAGAAAGTGAAGAAATAGCAATCACTGACCGGGAAACGGCCAGAGGAGCTCCGTCCCCAGCCAGCTGGCGATCACATTGATATTCCTCTAGACAACAGCAGGCCAGAGCAAACTATTAAGGTATGGACGACTGCTTTTGAAAGGTTGGGTGCAGACTTGCACCTCCTGCTAAAAGAATTTAAAGACATTTTTGCCTTTGAAGTGGAAGAGATGCCAGGCATCAGCCCGGATCTCGCTGTCCACAAACTCGCTGTGGACCCTAAAAAGAAGCCCATCCGGCAGAAGAAAAGAAATCACGGCAAGGAAAGAAGTCAGGCGGCAGCTGCCGAGGTCAAAAAGCTGTTAGACGCTGGGTTCATTCGTCCATGTAACTTCCCGGATTGGGTTGCGAATGTGGTGGTTGTAAAGAAGCCGAATGGTACCTGGCGCTTGTGTGTAGATTACACTAACTTGAACAAGGCATGTCCAAAGGATAGTTACCCGCTTCCAAAGATCGACATCCTGGTCGACTCCACAGCTGACATGCCTTGGTGATTTTTACGGATGCCTACTCAGGGGTTATTCTGATATACGGTGATGCCGTTTAGCTTGAAGAATGCGCCGGCTACTTTCCAATGGATGATTAATATAGTCTTCATTAATCATATTGGGAGGAATGTAGAGGCGTATGTTGATGACATGATAGTTAAATCTAAGCTATAAACGATCACCTTACTGATCTCTGAGAAACCTTTACCACACTCAGGCGGCATAAGGTCATGTTAAACCCCAAAAAGTGTGTTTTTGGTGTTGAGCTTGGGAAGTTTCTCGAATTCTTGATTAATCAAAGAGGGATAGAGGCTAACCCCGAAATGATACAAACGGTAATTGACATGAAGTCACCCCGCACTGTCAAGGAAGTTCAGAAGCTCACCGGTTGCTTGGCTGCGCTTGGGAGATTCCTCAGCCGGTCAGGTGACAAATGCCTTTACTTCTTCCAAGTACTCAGGAAGAAGACTAGGTTTGAATGGGGTGATGATGCTGAGGCGGCCTTTCAAAAATTGAAAGAACATTTACACTCCTTGCCAAGGCGTGTTAGCCCTTTGCCAAAGGAGATGCTCTATATGTACTTGGTCGTCTCAGATCATGCCCTCAGTGCCGTTCTCCTTGATGAGAGAGACGGTATTCAGCTCCCGATCTATTTCATTAGCCATGTTCTCAGAAATGCTGAACTGCGGTACCCTATGGTTGAAAAATAAGGCCTTGCTCTCTACATGGTTGTTAAGAAGTTGAAGCCATACTTCTTGGCACATCCGGTTGTGATCTACACATACCAACCTCTCAAGCGGCCAATGACAACCCTGGAGTCATCCGACAGAATGCTCAAGTGGGCTATTGAAATGAAAAGTCTTGAAATCACTTACGAACCAAGAAAGGCGGTGAAGGGCAAGGTGTTTGCTGACTTCATTGTCGAAATGACAAGGTCGGTTTCTCCGTACAATCTTGATCAGGTTTGGAAAGAGTGTGTAGACGGGAGCTCTACTATGAACGGCTGTGGTGCAGGCGTAATATGTCAGTCTCCTAAGGGGGATAAATATGAGTACGCACTACGGTTCAAGTTTCAGGCCTCAAACAATGAGGCAGAATATGAAGCCCTACTAGCCACCATCCGCATGTGCAAAGCGGCAGGGGCGACAAAAATTGACGCCTGCTCTGACTCTTAGTTGGTCGTTAGCTAATACCAGGGTGACTATGAAGCCACCCATCCGGCAATGATCAAATATCTTTAGGCGGTCAAAGCTGAGGCTGGGACACTTAAAGAATTCCATCTAAGTCAAGTGCCCAGTTCTGAATACAATCAGGCGGATGCTCTATCGAAATTGGCATCATTCGCCTCTTATGATACGCCTCGGTTAGTCTTCTGGGAAGTTATGGAAAAACAGAGTATATCTGATGAAGAACCCATTGGAGTACTTGATCGCAGCTCTACCTGGATGGATGGCATCCGAGCATATTTGACAGACGGTACGCTTCATGATTCACCCTAGGAGGCAGCTGTGCTAAAGAAATGTGCTGCAAACTTCGAGATGAGAAACGGAGAGCTCTTCCAGAGAGGTTTCTTAAAACCTTTATTGAAGTGTGTTACCCCAGAAAAGGGGAAAGAAGTACTCGAAGAATTGCACTCGGGATATTGCGCCTCTCACATAGGTGGCACATCCCTTGCTGTCAGGGCCAGGCGGTAAGGTTACTTCTGGCCTACTCTCGAGTCAGACGCCATGGAAATGGTAGAAAAATGTGACAAGTGCCAAAGATTTGGTAAGCTCATCCATCAGCCGGCAACTGACCTGACATCAATCCACAGCCCAGTCCCATTTGCTAAGTGGGGCATGGACATTTTAGGTCCTTATACGCCTGCACCAAGCGTAAAGCATTATATTCTGGTGGCTGAGGATTATTTCACCAAGTGGGTTGGGGCAGAGGCGGTCAAGGGCATTAAGACAAAGGAGGTAATCTCTTTCATTTGGTAGAACATCATCACCCGGTACGGGGTACCTATGTCTATGGTGTTCGATAATGGCCCTCAGTTTGAGACGCCTTAACTCAAGACTTAGTTGGGAGACCAAGGGATCTCACATTGTTTAGCATCAGTCGGCCGACCCCAAGAAAACGACCAAGTTCAAGCCTTCAACAAGCTCATCTCAGACGTCATCAAGAAAAAAATTGAAAGAGCCAGTGGTTTATGGACTAAAAAACTAATTCATGTCCTATGGACCATCCGGACAACTAGAAAAGGGGCGAAAAATAAAACCCCATTTCTCATGGTATACGGTGAGGAAGCCGTCTTGCCCATTGAGCATTATGAGCCGACTCTACGAGTCATTCTATACGATGAAGAGGCAAACTGAGAGGCCATGCGGCTAGCATTGGACTCTCTCCAGGAACGCAGGGGCAATGCCGCCTTACGCTATGAGATTTACCGTATGAGAATGATCCGTGCCTATAACAAACGAGTACATAAACGACCCTTGAAAATTGAGGACTTTATGCTATGAAAAATAGAGGCAACCTGTAGGGCCAATGAGTGGGGAAAGCTAACTCCTAATTGAGAAGGCCCTTACCGGATCTATGAAGAAGTAAGAGACAACACCTACCACCTAGAAACTCCAGACGGCAAGCGACTGCCCAGTACTTGGAATGTAGACAACTTGAAAAATTACTACTTCTAAGGGTTCATAAATTTTTGTAAATGAAAAAACTTATCAATGAAAAAAGTTTTTCGTTTTCACTATTATTGTTTATTTTTCAGTATACATGCGTAACTTTCAAAGTACCGCCTGTACATGGTACAGATGGACATAGCTAAAAACAAAACAAAATAAGGCCACAGGCCGAATGATAAACTGAGTAAAAACTTAGTGGCTAAACAAGCATCTAAAAGATAGGAGGCCTGTGGCCGGATGATATTAAAATCTTATAATTCGTCTTCTCCACTATGAGTAATGTGTTCGGCGATGCCCATTTGGGTGCAATTGCCACGGAGAGTGACTCCCATCTGGGTGACAAAGTGCTTTACGACCACATACAAACAACAAAGATTGAACGATCAAATTAGTCGACTCATAGCCATCTGACGAAAAGTAATCTAAAGGGAACACAAGCGGACTATTGAGTGAGACTGTGTCCAATAACACATCAGGAATCTGCACAATGCCCTTACCTAGATTACGGGTTGAAATTATTAACCTATACAAGTTATTCCCAATGGGATGGACGAATGGATGTATAATTGGATAATAACTGCTCCACTTGGAGTAAGCGGTCCGAATGTTAGAAAAACATTCGAGTGGTGTTAATATGTCAAGTATAACTTAAATAAATTCATTATTTCTTACATACACATACAGCCTAGACTGTGTAGCCAAATTGATTCACTCATAGCCGTTTGAGTGAGAAACTTGTGAGGGTTAAGTATGACTTTTATACATATTTAAGTGAGGCAGGCGACCTTTGTATGACCGCCTGCTTCACCTCGAATGCTGTATAAAAAATTTCCAAGTCAATCAACCCACTCTTGAACCCAAGCATATAGCCGTCTAGGGGCAATAACACCCGGTATGCCGCCCGTATCAAATAAGATGCAGACATTCATGCAAGCATATAAAAGAGCCTAACTATTAAATAAAGGTCGATTAGATGGCCGGCTGATTCATAAACAGAAGCTGACCCTTTGGCCAGCAAAATCAAATATTGTTACCAGGAATACATTCAGGAGAAAATAGAAATTGTTGAATTAACTAGACTCCTCAGTCGGTAAAAACAGAGATATTCGACACGCAGGCCGGAAATGTATTTAAATTGGCCATCTGGCCGCAGAAAAAACTTGATTAATCATTAATCAGCTTCAGGAGAGGACTCGACTTCATTTTCATCCGCCACTTCATTGGGGAACAGAGACCCCCACACCATCTTCATGCGAGTGACGCAGTCCGCCTCATTCTCCTCAATGGGCAGCTTCTTTTCTTCCTCAACCCGGGCGGTCCACTTGGATGTGAGCTGTTTCTCCTGGTTGGCAAGCTTGTTTTACAGCTTCTCATTTTGACTCTTGAGACTATCCGTCTCCCTGCCTGTATCTTGAAGCTTCTCTAACTCAGACTTGGTCGCCTTCAGCTCAGTCACCTTCTTCTAGGCAGCCTCCAAATCTTTTTTGACTTGTAAATTGGCAGCCACCTGTGAGTATAGGTTCTTGAGTCAGCAACTCAGTCTTATTTACATCATACATGGCTTTAAAGATTAGAAGCGACCCTTAGGTTGGCAGCCCTTACCTCTTTTTGCTTGTCGTTAAATGACTTTTTAAGACCATTCACTCTCAGCATGGCCTACATCCGGTCAATAGAAGAGACGGTTAATATGCAGTTGGCCAAATTAGAAATTGGAAAATAATCTAACTTAAAAAGAAAAGTTACCTCCGCCGGATTTGCCAGAATGACATCAAAGTTGAGGGAGCCGACTCCTTTAATGGAGTCACGCTCTTTAGCTGAGACGGCGCTAAGCACGTCCTTTGCAATTCGCCGCACATCCGGCGTTTGAGGAGCATCTTCACATTCTACATTTGGTGAAAGGCTGGCATAGATCTATTGCTGGCTTAAGAAATTTTTGGCGACTGGCTGTAAGTCTTAACCCTGCAAGGGTAAGGCAATGGTTTAAAAGCGGAGGTATCTGGAATAACGAACAGATCTTGGGCATGTTTATCCTTTCGCCTGCTGGATAGACCGCCTGAAGAGCCGGCAATACCAGCCGAAGGGTTGTCCTTTCAAGACTTAGACTCCTCCGCTTACTTGAGGACAGCCATAGCAGTCGACGACTTTCCACTTGTTGAGGGGTGGGATTCGGATTGGCTCGCAGAAGGTTTGTGAGTAATCGTCCTCCGCTGCTTTGTAGGAGTTGGCACCTCCCCAGAAGCGGGCCTTTTTGGGGGTCTTTGCTCTATAGTCGGCAGTACAGGCGGCTTCACATATCCTTCCTGAAAAAGCACAACACTTAGAAAAAAGAATAAAATCCAAGTCCAAAAGAAAATTGGCGGATGCAAGAAAGCTTACATGCTCCAGCTGATCTTACTTAAAAATTTGGCTCTTTTGCCGAACCATCTGGCGGTATGCAGTGGTAGAGTTATCTGGCTTCTTGCTGGGCTCTAGGTGAGACATTGACTCTTCTGTAAATAGGCCGACTGGGTGGTTAGTAAGACAGCAAAGTAAAAATTTATAAATGCTCTACAAAACACTCATTCGGCTCCCCACCTCTTCTTTTTTCTGTGCTAAGGCCACAAGCGGCCAGGAAGCAGGGATCCATCAGCCATTCAAACCAAGGGATGTAGCTGTTTGGGATGATCTCCTTCTCAGATCCTCCTTGCACCATTTTTATTTCAACTTTAAACAGCCCAAGCGTCCAAATCTGATCCTAGCCTTCATCAGACGCATGCAGGAGAATTGCTTTCTGTCCCAAAAGATAGGGGTTCTGGTTCCAAGAGTTGAACTTTTTATTTTGGATGGGGTCTAGGGAAGAGATGATGTAGAACTTGTTCCTCTAATCCTTCCACTTATTTTCTTTCCCTAGAGTCATAACGTAACCTTTGTTACAAGATAAAGTGAACCATCCGGGCCTAGATTACTTGGGAGCTTTACTAAGATAATGCATATGGGCGAAAGCCTCAAAGCTAGGCTCAACCCCTTGCATCCTACAGGCAGATACGAATCCTAAAATATTGACCCAAGAGTTGGGTGCTAATTGTCATACCCCCAGGCGGTACCCGTCAAGGATCTTTTCATTGGCCGGATCTAGTGGGAACCGGAGGCCCGCCTGTATTGTGGCCGCATATCATCTAAAGCAAGAATCCCCATAGCTTTGGTCAAGCGGCCAGACGACTATGTCGTCAAGGGCTGGGACATTTAATTTATATAGCCCCCATCACATAGGTGTCCCGGGTTTCTTCTAAGTTTTTCCACATTAGCCTTTGTGTAGTAGCAGATATGTGGGCGAAGTACGGGGTGTACTTCTCTTGAAGAGAAAACGAAGTCGCCTCCTGGCCTCTATCAACAGAGGCGGCCTCCACTTCGGGTTCCTCTTTAGCAGCCTCAAGCGGCCCCTCTTCGCTTTTTGAGCCACCTGAGTTAGCATCCGATTGGGACAATCCCTGTTCGGAGCCGGATGTCTCCTCGCTAGACTCATTTTCCGACTCATCCAAAATGGAGTCATCCGGTGTAGTTGGAATGCAAGACGGATGATAGGAGACTTCATTCCTAAGCACCCTAATAGGACTCTCGTCCTCTTCATCACTGGACGCCTGAGCTGTCCTCTTAATTTTGGCTATAGTGTCTTGCACAGACACAGATACGGTCGGATTCGAGGACGAGTGCAGATTGGGGCAGGCGGCACCCCTAGTCCTAAATTCAGCCGTCCTAGGTGACCGGTTGACAGCTATCCTAGGTCGTGCCGTGTGTGTTTGTGATACCATTTATAAAAAGGGAAGAACAAACACAAACAGAAAAGCAGAATATAAAGAGAGAGAAAAAGCAAGCGGTTACCTCGTTAAAGTATTGTTGAAAGTTACTTGAACCGGTTGTGTCAGACGGATGAAAGCAAGCGGCAGGCGGAAACATCCCTTAAAGAAAAGTCAAAGATTCTTTTAGATTCTCCAAGGTGTTTTTCGTGAATATACGAAAAATGAAGTGGAGCTCCAACCACTCGGAGTCTCCGTTATTTTGCTGGTACAGGCGTCACCAGACCAGTCTTCGAGCTGTAACTCTCATGAGGGATAAAAACACCCAAAACATGATTAGTATCGGCTCGTAGTACTCAAGGCATACGATACATCTGGCTCGTAGCACTCAAGGCATACGATACATCTGGCTCGTAGCATATGGAATCTAATTCATCCTTTCCTTCTCATCAGGTGTCTTTGGACTTTGCTTCTTGCTTAGGGTTATGCCATGTGACATGGGTAGGTGACCTCTCTTGGCCTCCTACATGTTGAATTGAGCCAGTACCTTATCAATGTAAGTGCTCTGGCTCAATCCAATCATCCTCTTATATCTATCCCTATAGATTTTGATCCCCACTATGTATTGAGCCTCTCCCAAGTCATTCATTGAGAAAACTTTTCCAAGCCAAGCCTTTACAAACTCTAGCATCGGAATATTGTTTCCAATGAGCAATATGTCATCGACATATAAGACTAGGAAGGCAATATCATTCCCACTAACCTTCTTGTAAACATAAGACTCATCTGGATTCTTGATAAATCCAAACTTACTGATGGCTTCATTGAATCGCAGATTCCAACTTCTGCTAGCTTGCTTTAGCCCATAAATGGACTTTTTAAGCTTGCACACTTTTACAGCATTGTTTTGGTCGACAAAACCTTTAAGCTGTGTCATATACACAGTTTCTTCCAAAATTCCATTGAGGAAGGCGGTTTTGACGTCCATCTGCCATATTTCATAATTGTAATATGCAACAATCGCTAGGATGATCCGAACGGATTTAAGCATTGCGACATGAGAAAAGGTTTCATCATAATCAATACCATGAATTTGCCTGTAACCTTTTGCTACCAGTATAGCTTTGTAAATGAATACATTTCCATCTTTATGGGTTTTCAAATTGAAAATCCACTTACATCTGATAGGTGTGTAACCTTCAGGTAAGTCAACCAAGTCCCATACTTGATTTTTAAACATGGAATCCATTTCAGATCTCATGGACTCTTGCCATTTAGCAGAGTCGAAGCTCACCATCACTTGCTTGTAGGTTGCCAGTTTGTCTCCATCCACTACTACGATGTCCTGATTCTCGGTTAATACGACACCAAGATACCTATCAGGTTGAGACCTCAACCTCTGCGACCTACGTAGGATAACGGACTGAGCATTTGCATAATTGGTTTGACTTAGCACATTTTGACCAACGTCAATAGATGTTGTTTGAGCGCTTTGACTGTCAATTTGATTTTGTTGCTCGTCCTCTTGAACTTCATCGAGTTTGATTTTCCTCCTACTTGTCATTTTAGATAGGTGTTCCTTCTCCAAAAAGATACCATCGCGAGCAACAAACACTTTGTTCTCGGATTTGTGATGTGGGGTAATCTAGGTCGTTGAAATCTAAAGCACCACCAATCAAACAATTAAGAAAATCAAACTTATTCCTAGTATAGGACAAGTCCGAGTCGAACCATGAGGAATAAGGGGGAGAATGCTATAGACAATGGTCAAGCTACTTCGAAGAATGAGAGGTAAATTGAGATGTAACTAAGGTTTCAATCAACTAAACAATGAAGAAAATCAATATGATAAACACTAGGGATTAAGGTTCCACATCCAAGCTCAATGATCATGCCAATCGATCAAGAACTCAATTGATTCAAAAGATGCAAGGGACAAACAATAGTTGCAATCTATAGAAATCAAGAGCTATCTCCTATAAGTCAAGCTAGGGTTCACTATGAATGACTAACAGGGAAAATCACAATCAAATTCAACCAATTAAAGAAATTCTCAAATCAAGGGTTCATGTAATTGAAAATTGCTATGCAATCTAGATTAATCATCTAGGTTGATCACTCCTAATCAAATTAATCACATGCACAACTATGTCAACCAATTTAATTGCAATAATTCAATCAACAAAAAATCATCAACTAGCAAAGATCATCAATCAAGCATGCTTTCCCTTCTCCCTAGCTACTAATCTACTTACTAGACATAATGAAATCGAATAACAAAACAATTTGTATAACAAATATCATCATTTCAAGCTTAATCAAAAAGAAAATCAAATCAAACAAGTTTTCAAACCAAAGATCAACAATCAAATCAATCATCCAAGAATTAAAGGTAGAATCAAGCAAAAGTAAATTCAAGGGAAGAATTCTCATTAATTTTCATTGATTAAAGATGATATCCAAGCTTAATGACACTAGTAGAAAAAAGTAAATGAGCAGCCCCAAATGGCAAGTGGGTATTGAATTTCTCTTCAAAAAATACCCCAAAAAAAATGAAACAAGGAAATCGCAAGAGGTTTTGGGTAAACCGCTTGCAAAATTGTAAATGGCAAGCGGTTTTGGGTGAACCGCTTGCAAAATTGTAAATGGCAAGCGGTTTGAACATTGAACAGCTTGACATTTGCTAAAAAAACCCTAAAAAATTAAAACCCCCATCTCACGCCCTATTCTTTCTCCTCTCTCCCCTTTCCCCTTCATTTCTCACGCTCTCTCTCCTCCCAAGCCTCACTTCTCTCTCCTCTCTCCCCACCATTCATGCCTCACTTTTCACTCCTCTTTCCCCTCCATTCTCACGCCCTCTCCTTTGCCCATCTTCTTCTCTTTCCTCTCTCCTCTTATCACCTACCCCAAAAATGACGAGCTTAATTTAGATCTAATCGGAGCACCACCGATCGACCACCGAGCACACCACCGAGTAACCCATAGCAACCCACCGACCACCAAGCATTAATCTTTCTCTTTGTTCTTTCTTTCTCACGAACTTCGGTTTTCATGGTTTTTCATGTCAATTTCGACCATGAAAACTCTAAACTCTAGATCTAGAGTTTTCATGGTCGAATTTGACCTTTAGAACCCAAATTCAAGCTAATTTCGGGGTTTTATTTCGGGGTTTTTGTTGAATTCAAGGTATGTTCCTTTTTTCATTTTTTTTTGAGAGTTCTTTTTGAATTTTTTTAGTGATGTATTGGTGTATCGTTTTGTTTTCAGCCAGATCTGATTCGGGTAGGGGTTTTCGTGGGGGTCGTGGTGGGTGAGGTGAGTTTTTTTTGTTGTTAAAGGTGGTTGGTGGTGGTGGTGATACGTGAAAGGGGAACGAGGGCTGGTGTTGCGCGTGGCTGAGGACTGAGGGTAGGTGTTGCGCGTGGCTGAGTGCTGGTACGTGGTGCGTGGTGCATGGTGCGTGGCAGGGATATGCTTTGGCTATGAACAAGAGCAACAACAACATTAAATTTTATTGAATTTATCATTAATTAATTAATTTATGTATTTTGATGGAAATGTAATTTTTTTTTTGACATGGAGATGTAATATTCAACAAATGATTAATGAAAAATTGAAAATAGTTATGTTTATACATATTTAACTTCTTGTGTATCAATTTAATTGATAAAAAGAAATTTTGTTATTATTATTATTATAGGTTTAATTGGAAGCGGTTAAGCCAAAACTGCTTGCCATTACCTTCAAATGGGAAGCGGTTTTGAACCACTTGCCATTTAAATGGACAATGGCAAGCCCCCCAATCGCAAGCGGTTCAAAAACCGCTTCCCATTAGGGTTTTGAACCGCTTGCCATTTATCATTTTCTACTAGTGTGAAACAATGTTGTAATACAAATCCAATCCAAGAACTTCTATCTCTACTTTCTCTCTAATTTCTTTCTAGTTTCTCTCTCTAAAAACTAAGCAAATGAAAATCATCTAAAAGTTGTTTTTTTAAAAGGAAATACAAGAGTATATATAAACAAAGGAGAAAATCAGGTCGTCCGCGCGCTCTCCTTTCATTCCCGCGGGCGCGGAAAAATGGGTACGGAGGCTGTAACAAACTCCGCGGGTTGTTTGGGCATCAGCCGCCCCGGCGGATATTGTAGCCCGCGCCCGCGACAGCTACTACTGCGCCCGCGGCTTGGGTGGGGCAAATGCCTTGCTACCAAGGTGCTTCAGGGGTCTGTAACCTCTCAATAAAGCAGCGACCTCTCCAGTTCTCCGGTGCCCGCGGCCAGCCCGAGGCAACAGCTCGGGGTGCTACTACCTCAAATCTCCTATTAGGTGCATTTTTTCGTGCCCGTGGCTAATGGATATGTTTCCTTAAATCTCCTACTACCTCAAATCGCCTTTTCCAAGCTCTCTCCCAAGGTCAAAACCTAATTCTGACGGATTTAGAGGCACCTAGGTTAAAAAACTAAAGCTGCCACAAAAAAAATCCGCGCGCATCTCAATGAGTCGCGCTGGTCTGGCGCGTGCAACTCATAAGTTTGCGCGTGACACCCAGCGCAACGTCTAATGATGCGCTTGCGGAAGATTTAGAATTTCATAAAAATATAAAATCGAATGTTACCATAACACCGCGCGTAAGACATCTAGTTGCGCTGCCTTGAGCAGCGCATCTAAATTAATTGCTCTGCGCTATCGCGTGCAACCCATTTAGATGCGCGCGACACCTACTGCGGCAGAACACTCGAATCCCTAAAGAATCCATTCCCTATAAATAGAGGCTTAATACGAGGCTTAAACAGACAGAAATTAACCCAAAACTCTGGCTTAAACTTTGTGAACTTGTGTACTCTTAACCCTCTTGACCTAAACACTCACCCCCTCAATACTTGTCACTATGGTGGAGGTTCCCGAACACGAAGGAGTCCATAAGAGTTCTAAACGAAGATCTAGTAAGGAGAAGTGGTAAATTCCCGAGCACTTAGATCAATCACCTTTACTTTTCTTGTTTAAATAACTTTTAATCAATTAATTAGTGTTGTTTGATCACTTTAAACGAACGTTTAATTAATTAATTCCACATAGTATCTTGTGTTAAATAAAGAATAGAATTGAATAATTAATTGTTGATTGATCACCTAAGTCAAGGCGAATCTTGTTTATTTATTGTTCTTTTCAAAAATATTAATTAAATAAGAATAACGATTTTTGCAATGTAATTCCTACATGATTGACGCGTATAAATAAAATCAACTAACTTAGTTTTTAGGTATCACGTTGCATATATTGTTTGGTGATGAAATTGTGAAAAAGGAAGAGCTAGTAAAGGCAGCACTAGGGCTAGGATAGCGATTCCCCCCTAAAGGGAACGTTATTTTAGTACTCTCGCTCCCGAAGTCATTTCTGGTACACATAGACCAATTTGGGCATGGATAAACTTACGATTCATACTAAATATCCCTTAATTCTACTTGGGAGAAAGGCATGAACGAGGTTTATGAGTTTTCCTAAAACTTATTGGCGACTCCTAATTGTTTCTTACAAAAAGCGTAATGATAGGATCAATTCTAATTCAAGGTTCCCCCAAACAGTCAGAAATTCAAATCCTAATACACCCTAACAAGTGTAAAGTCCTAGGCTTTTAAAGGGCCATGGGCATTTAAGGAGAAAGATCCCCTACGATGGGCACACCTTTCGTACAGTGGCCACAAGATTAATTTTTAGTTATTATCCAAGGTTTCCAACACTAGGTTGCCTATGGGTTGTGACGGGAATTAACTTGAATAATCTCTAGTTAGAGAGCGGGACTTGAACGCATAATATCTTCCGTTTTTACAAAAGTAAAAGCCAAACAAGCAACATTGCATCATGCATAATCATAGCATACTATAACCTTTAGGGATTGGCTCATTGACTAGGGGTTGCCAACACTAGGCTTCTATCCTGAAATCAATAACAATCATCCTACCCATATCGCCAACAAAATGTTGGGAGGGCTATGTCATGAGTCAACACCTTATGTGATTGATTTGTGCATCGTTCCTTAAGATATGGTACCTTTGGACACCCATGCTTTTGACCTTAGAATTAAAGCCATTATGTGAATCTTGGATTATGGTATGCTTATGTGATTATATGACTATATGCGACGTGTATAGGATAACGTTTTTAGTTTGGTTAGGTTCCCAATTGCGAAGTTGTCTGTTCTTTTTTTTAGTCGCATTCGAAGGGTATCATAAAGAAAATTCGTTAAAAAAAATAAAATAAGACATAAACATTAAAAAAAACTGCTCATAATAAACAAAAAAATCGCACGAGCAGGTGGCGGCGCAAGTCACGTAGTTGCGCGACCACGACCAACACAAGAGCCAGGGATGCGCGGGTCTTCCGCACGCAACCTGGTTACTTTCGCGCTCTTACTGTTACAAGATCCTTTTGATTCCTCAAGAATAATTGACTTGTACAAACAATATCATTATTAATGAATTGTATAAAGGCGATGTTATCCATTCGAATGCATCTTGTGTCTTTTTCCTTTTTTTTCTTCTTTTTGTCTTCCAAACAAGCGTATCGATTTCCTTAACCTTTTGTACTTCCTTTAGGGCTTGTTTCCAAGCTTGGGAATGAAGAGTCTTGGGTGCTCGCATTCTACGTTTACCATCAAACAATTCACCCCTTTCAAACCACCCTCCCTCGACAACTTACTCTAGTCCAACAACGATGTCAACCATAGAGCAACTCCAAGAAGAGATTGTTAGCTTGACACGAGAAAAATGTAGGTCGTTCTCTACCCTTTCCTAGAGCCAAAGAAAATTTATAAACACTAGACCAACCTAATACGAGTATATGGTAAGTCAAGGGTCGAACCCAAGGGAATGAGTAGGTGCAAGCTATAGCCTAGGTCAAGCTACTTCGAAGATTGTGGGAAGATGCAGTTGGTAACTAAGGTATCGAGGAAACTAGATAAATCGAGAAATTCAATATACTAAACACTAGGGATATAGGTTCCACATGCAAGCTCAATGATTATGCTAATTGAAGGATCACTCAATCAATTCAAACATTGCAAAGGAAAAACAATAGTTGCAATCAAAGGAATTCAAGGGCTATCTCCTATAAGCCAAGCTAGGGTTCACTATAAATGGCTAACTAGGAAAATCACAATCAAATTCAATCAATTAAAGCAATTCTCAAATCAAGGGTTCATGTCATAGAAATTTGCAATGCAATCTAGATTAATCTTATAGGTTGATCACTCCTAGTCTAATTAATCACATGCACAACTATGTCAACCAATTTAATTGCACCATTCAAATCAATTTAGCATCATCAACTAGCAAAAATAATCAATCAAGCATGCTTCCCCTTCTCCCTAGCAACTAATCTACTCACTAAACATGGTGAAATTAAGAAACAAAACAAATTCAATCAAATTCATATTCATTTAAAGCTTAATCAAAAGAAAATCAATCAATCAACAAATTCTAAAGCAAGGAATGTAATCTCAATCAAAATCCAAGAAACTAGAAGGAACTGCATTAAAAGTAAATCAAGGGAAAGAAATCATACAAACATTCATTGAATTGAAGAAGGAATTTCAAGATCAAATTGAAATCTAAGATCAAATTCAAGTACAAACAAGTAAATCTTAAGCTTCTCTCTCTGCTTTTTCTCTCTACTATTTCTTGAAAAATCAAGTACAAATTCAAGTAAATCTTAAGATCAAATTCAAGTACAAACAAGTAAAACTAAATGTAGGAAAAAAAAGAAAAAGCAAGTAATAGCAGCAGCAAGGGTCAGAATCATCAGACTAAAATAGTATCAGGAGATAAGAAATCAGACAGTCAGCATCAGAATCATCATAACAAAGACATAGAGAAACTCAGTGGACAGCGATCAGCGAAACAAACAACAAACCAATAATCGGGCAGAGAAATCAGCAGAAATACAGCAGCATCATCATAAAACCAAACAACACAGAGATCAATACCAGAAGCATAGGAGACCAGGAATGAACTACAAAAGGGGCAAGGATATGGTGAAGCATAGAAACAAATGCAAAAAGCACCCCCAAGCTTAGACTAGACTACCCCCCTAACTCTAAACCTAAAGACATATAGGCAACCGAGAAACATCATATAAAGCATATAAGAAGGGGGGTAGCCATGGTAGTATCACTCCGCACTATGGTAAGGGGTAGAATGAGAACTCCCGTCACCGGTCTCCATCACATGACTAGAGCTAGCCATCTCGCTCACATCC
This sequence comes from Chenopodium album, assembly GCF_948465745.1. Classification (NCBI taxonomy): domain Eukaryota; kingdom Viridiplantae; phylum Streptophyta; class Magnoliopsida; order Caryophyllales; family Amaranthaceae; genus Chenopodium; species Chenopodium album. Next base: position 31,135,249 of record NC_137847.1, read on the forward strand.
ATGGGAGCCATACCCCATAACCTACCTTCCCTCCTAGCTCTATCATCCTCAAAATAATGAGACCAATCATCTAAGACTGGCTCACCCGACCTACCCCATCGCCCAAAAGTCTCAAGGTCCGGAAAGGGCGAAGGATTAGCCGGATCAAATGCATAATCACAACCACCGGGCCGCCGATAGTCGTAAGTGGCCGGGGTGGTGCCTATGATAGAACTAAGGTGAACATGAGGGCCCTCCCAATAATGGTAGCAAGGCCGAGGACCAATGGTAGGATCAAAAGGTTCCCATTGAGGAATAGGTCCTTGTTGGACCGGGAGATACGGGTAGTTCACATAGGGCTCCATATCCCCCCCTCCGAACATGCAAATCGTACAATTGATTTGTATGATAGTCATAACCAAGATTAAGGGTTTGCATAGAAGGCATAGAATATAACACATTAGCAATAGAATCAAGCCTAGCATGAATGGTTGACAAATCAAAAGTAGAAGGAGTAGGAGAGGGAGAAGGAATAGGTGTACCTTCCGGTTCAATTGTGGGAATAGTCTGAACATTCGATGAGAAAACATTGGTCGAGCGGCCTCTAGTATGATTCGTCCTACGTCGAATTGAAGGGTCAATATCTCGCATCGGAGGCCTCCAAGATAAGGAATCTTTCTCTCTTGGTCGGGTAGTTTCCTCTTTGCATGGGATTAAGAACCATTCTTTAACCCGAGAAACTTTCCAAATGAAGACATCATCCTTTCTAGTACGATCGAGGAACTTTTGGTTCACAAGGGCGGAGATGTTGAGGAAATGAGAAGAAGATTTTTCTCGAGGATCAATAATTGGGGGAAGCTCATTTAACAAAGTCTTATAGTCGTCATTGATGCAAAGAGCTAGGATAGAAATCATCCCTCCCAATTGGATGCTCCCTGATAGGCTAACTCCATCACGGATATCCAAGAGTCGATTGATAAAGTGCTCTGTGAAATCGACTAACTCAATCTCAAAGTCATTTTGGTCGGCTATCCACAACCAACAAAGCTCCTCTCGAGGGATAGCTCCCAAAGAGTCCTTGGAGCAAAGAGCGTAAGTGAGGAGACGGTTGAAATACCGCATAGTCGAATGAATCATGGAGGCGGTCTTGGAATTTTGAGGCTCATACTTCCCTTCCTCCGAGATACTTCTCCACCAACGTTGCTCATTATGTCCATGATCATTTTCTATTCTACCATGAGCCGGATAGATACAATGATCCGCGTCCTCGGCCCATGAAAACTTGAAGTATGAACATAATTGAGAATTCGTCAATGAGTGATCATGATTGAAAAGTTGGAAAGTCAAAATCCTTGAGGAATCGTCACCCGGTTCTCGAACTACTTCAAGAGAGGAAAGAAATTCATAGGTCACCCTAGCATAAGTAGGGGCGCTCAAATCCAAGAACTCTAAAAGATCAAGGCCCTTTGCAAGAAGTCGATCGTCCTCATCTATGCCAAGAAACTTGGTTGTTGCTTGATCGTAAAATCTTGTTGGTCTTAGCTTTCTCTTGGATAGACGCTTGAAACTATCCCAATGTGATTCTTTAGAAAATTCAATACCATATGTCTCTTCTACCTCGGGTGGAGGTGGAACAACATGCCTTGGTTTGCGTGAACTTGATCTTGCCCGCTTCTTGTGACGGATTGGAGCCATCTACAGGAAGGAAAACAACTCATGAGCAAATCTTACATTTGTCATATTTAAATAATAAGCATAAGTAATTGCTCAAGAATCAAGTACAAAAGCAAATATCTCAAAATAGAAACAAGTAAGAGACCAAATCATGAGATGGCTACATATGAACAAAATGCCATTAATATAGAATCATGAATTTGAAGCAAGTAAGCATGGATTAAAGGCAAAAATGAACATAAGTGACCAAATCATGAATCAAATTGAGCAAAATAACTCAAGCATTGAATTATTAAAGCAATAAAACCATCATAAAGAATACCCATGAGAGAGAAAATGACCAAAAATGGTGAATCAAGAAATCAAGCAAGGTATACAAAATCATCATGAAAAAGCTTCAATTTATCATCCAAAAACATCATTCAACACAAATTACAAGCTAAAAGGACCAACAATGGAGTTCTACCATGAAAGCAAAAACAAGGTTTCAAGCTTGAACAATGAGGAAGAAGATGACTAGAAAATAAGAAATTATACATCAATGAAGCCTTAAATTACTTGCAAATTGCCAAAAATGAAGATTTAAGAACAAATAGAACACCCAAAGACAAGTCCCAAACCTCAAAACAAATCCTCAAAATTTTGAAAAAAAATCCAAAATTTTTAAAATTTGGGTTCGAAAATCTGGAATTTTTTTGTTAAAATTCGAAAATGAGATGAGATTTAATGTAATTTGATGTTAAAATGAAAATAAAAGAGGTGAAATTGTTATGATTTTGCAAGAGAAATAATAAGGTTTGATGAGAGAATGAAGGTGGGAAAAATGGGCAAAAGTCGGGGAGAGAGAAAGGAGAAATAAGATTGGTGCGTTTTGGGGTAATAAGGGGGGTGCTGAACGCACTGGCGGCTGGCGACGGTGCGTGCGCACATGGCGACAGTAGGGGGGTTCGAAAACAGGCCAAAATAGCTTCCTACCTACTGCGTGCGCGCAACCAGGAGGTGCGTGCGCACCAGGTAGGCGCTGGGGTTGTTCAAAAAACAGGCCAAAATGCTGACCCTTGTGGTGCGCGCGCACAGAGGTGGGGTGCGTGCGCACCAAGGGGTTACGGGGATGGTTCAAAAACCGTCAAATTTTGTCAAAGTTAGTGAAAATTTTCTGACCCCTTTGGTGCGCGCGTGCAACCTATGGTGCGCGTGCACCAAGCAAGAATATTTCGGCCATGAATAAACTCTCGTGTTTGTATAATGAGATATTTGAAAGTGCATTCGAAAAAGAGTAGAAAATCAATAAAAATGCAAACATGGGAGCATATGACCCCAACAAGCTTTCCACCTAAACTTAACCAAACCTCGAGAAAGCTTGAAATAACATCAAAATTGTTGGAAATTTTCTCCGAGCCAATCTCATGGTACCTAAAATCAAGAAAAGAAACAAAAATAAAGAGAAATAAGAAAAATCTCAAGGATAAAAGAAATATAGAAAAATGTAAAATCAAAAGAAAAAGGTTAGAAAACCGGGTTGCCTCCTAGGTAGCGCTTGTTTAACGTCATAGCTCGACGTCCTCCACCAATTAAGGTGGTTGTCGAAAGAGCAATGAGTGAACAAGGCCAACAAATGCACCGTTTAAATACTTCTTGAGACGATGGCCATTGACCTAAATGGAGAAGAAGAATCCATCATTGAGACCTCTACAACACCACTTGGAAAAACATTCTTGACCAAATAGGGACCGCTTCATCTTGACATGAGCTTTCCGGGAAACAATTTCATTTTTGAATTATAGAGAAGAACCTTATTGCCAACACAAAAATCTTTCTTCTCAATAAGCTTGTCATATGTTTCCTTGGAACGAGCTTTATACACACTAGCACAATCATACGCATCAAACCAAAGCTCCTCTAGCTCATGAAGATCTAACCACCTTTTCTCCCCCGCACTTGCCAAGTCAAAATTTATCTTCTTGATTGCCCACAAAGCATGATGTTCAATTTCAACCGGGTTATGGCATGACTTGTTGTAGACTAGGCGGTATAGAGTGGTACCTATGGGGGTCTTTAAAGCCGTTCGATAGGCCCAAAGAGCATCATCCAACTTATCCGACCAATCCTTTTGATTTCTCGCAACCTTTTTTTCAAGGATAAGTTTGATTTGACGATTAGAGACTTCCACTTGGCCGCTCGATTGGGGATGATATGGGAGGCCGAATCTTTGATGGACCCCATGCTTTCTCAACATCTTTTGAAAGGCATGGTGAATAAAATGAGAACCGTTGTCGCTTATCACCGCCTTTGGTACCCCAAATCTTGGAAAGATTATCTTCTTAAACAACTTCATAACCACCTTGTGGTCATTAGTTGGGGAGGCAATGGCCTCAACCCACTTAGACACGTAATCGACCGCCACAAGAATATATTGATTTCCGAAAGATGGGGGGAATGGTCCCATAAAATCAATACCCCACACATCAAACACTTCCAACTCAAGTATGGTTTGTTGAGGCATTTTATTTCTCTCGGAGATGTTCCCAACTCTTTGACATCGGTCACATGTCTTGACAAAGCCCCATGAGTCCTTAAAGAGATGTGGCCACCATAATCCGCATTGAAGGACCTTAGTGGCGATCTTAGAGACACCCATATGTCCCCCGCTTGTAATCCGAATGGCACATTTTCAAAACCCTAGGCACTTCTTCGTTTGGCACACAATGTCTAAGTAAGCCATCGAACCCTCGCTTGTATAAGATGGGATCATCCCACACATAATGCCTTGCCTCTCTCTTGAGCTTCTTTCTTTGATTCTTAGAAAAGGAAGGAGGAAACTCCCCACAAGCAAGAAAGTTCACTAAATTGGCAAACCATGGGAGCTCCTTTGCTTCAATAGCATACAAGAAATCATCAAGCATCCTATCCTCAATTGGAGAACCATCATCATGAGTTTGAGAATCTTCTAAACGAGAAAGATAATCCGCCACAACATTTTCCGCTCCTCTTTTATCCCTAATCTCAATGTCAAAGGTTTGGAGCTCAAGAACCCACCGAATCAACCTTGGCTTGGACTCTTTCTTGGCAAAAAGATACTTGAGAGCCGCGTGATCCGTGAAGACAATGGTTTTGGAACCCAATAGATAACAACGGAACTTCTCAAAAGCATGAACTATAGCAAAAATTCCTTCTCCGTTGTAGTGTAATTCCGTTGAGCTCCATTTAAAGTCTTGGACATATAATAGATCACATGAAGTTTCTTGTCCACTCTTTGACCCAAGACACCTCCTATTGCCAAATCACTTGTATCACACATCAACTCATATGGTAAATCCCATCTTGGAGCTTGAACAATAGGAGTAGAGATTAGAGCTTTCTTCAACTTATTGAATGCCTCCAAATACTTATCATCAAACACAAACTTGGCATCTTTTTGAAGAAGATCATTAAGGGGCTTTGCAATGAGCGAGAAATCCTTGATGAATCTTCTATAAAACCCAGTATGCCCTAAGAAAGATCTCACTCCCTTTACGTTCACCGGAGGTGGAAGCTTTTTAATGACTTCAATTTTAGCTTTATCCACCTCTATCCCCTTGTGAGAGATCTTGTGGCAAAGGAATATGCCTTCCTCCACCATGAAGTGAAATTTCTCCCAATTCAAGACGAAGTTCACCTTCTCACACCTTGCAAGACATTTTTCAAGGTTTTTAAGGCATGCCTCAAATGAAACACCTCCTACGGAGAAGTCGTTCATAAAAACCTCCATCTCCTCTTCCAACATATTTCCAAATATACTCATCATGCATGTTTGAAATGTCGCGGGAGCATTGCAAAGGCCGAATGGAATTCTCCTATAAGCAAATGTACCATATGGACAAGTGAAGGTTGTTTTCTCTTGGTCATCCGGGTGGATAGGGATTTGGAAAAATCCCGATTAACCATCAAGAAAACAATAGAACTTGTGCATTGTTAGTCTTTCAAGCATTTGATCAATAAAAGGAAGGGGGAAATGATCTTTCTTTGTTAATGTGTTTAGACGTCTATAGTCTATACACATCCTCCATCCCGTGACCGTCCTCGTCGGAATGAGCTCACCTTTCTCATTCTCAACGATGGTCATACCTCCCTTCTTTGGGACAACGTGAACGGGAGAAACCCACCTAGAACTAGAAATGGGGAATATGATTCCCGCATCCAAAAGTTAGGGGATCTCCTTTTTCACTACCTCTCCCATTTTGGGGTGTAGCTTTTGTTGCCTCTCAATAGAAGGTAAAGCACCCTCCTCAAGAGTTATGTGATGTGTACATAAAGCGGGGCATATACCTTTGAGGTCATCAATGGTATAACCCAAAGCACTTCGGTGCTTTTTCAAAACACCACACAACTTTTGAGCTTGATGCTCACTCAAAGAAGAGCTAACAATCACGGGAAAAGTGGAGTTGGGTCCCAAAAATTCATACCTAAGGTGTGATGGAAGAGGTTTGAGCTCAACCATTGGAGCACCTTTACCTTCCTTCGATGTTGCCACTTGCAACGCTTCTTGGCTAGAAATGCTCAAACACATTTGCTCTTCAACATCCTCAAAGCTACCATTGAGCAAATCTTCATACAAACCCATCTCCTTATTTGGAGTACCTATCTTTTCCTTATTCAACAAAACATTCTCAAGAGCATTGTTAGAAGTGAGCAATTGCTCATGCATAGAAGACACAACATGATCGAAAGAATCAATTAACATACAATTTTCTAAAGAAGAACTTGGATACTTCACGCTATCATTCAAATCAAATTCTATCACTTCATCACCTACTTTGAGCAAAATTTTAGCACTTTTCACATCTATCAAAGCACCCGAAGTAGCAAGGAATGGTCTCCCTAGAATGATGGGAATATTAGCATCTTCATCCATCTCAAGCACAACAAAATCCACCGGAATAACAAATTTCCCAACCCTGAAAGGAACATCCTCTACCTTTACCCTTAGGAAACTTAATTGACCTATCGGCCAATTGCAAAGTGATGTTATTTGGTAAGAGTTCCCATAGCTCAAGTCTTTGGTACACCGAGTATGGCATAAGGCTAACACTAGCTCCTAGGTCACACAAGGCATTCTCAATTTGCATTTTATAAATGGCACAAGGGATAGAAAAGTTTCCGGGGTCTTTTAGCTTAGGTGGCATCTTGTTCATTATGATAGCACTACAATTCTCGGTCAAGTTCACTGTCTCTACACCATCACATGTCCTCCTACCACTCAAAATGTCTTTGAGGAATTTTGCGTAGTTGGGCATTTGGGTGACAATTTCGGTAAATGGTAGAGAAAGGTGAAATTGTTTAAGAATGTCAATGAACCTTCCAAATTGTTCATCTAACTTGTGTCTCATGAATTTTTGTGGATAAGGAAGCTTGGCTTTCACAATCTCTTTCTCCACTCTTACCTCACTAGGCTTTTCAATCTTAACCTCACTCAAAGATGCACCATCTCTCTCATCTTCAACCAAAACCCCTTTTGTGCCCTCTTTGGTCTCACTCTTCCCAAACTCTCCTCAAGAATCTTACCACTCCTTGTGACAATAGCATTAACCGGTCTCTTAGGATCTAGGCCTTGGGAAGGTTAAGAAGAAGGACTAGCATGGTCTTTCAAAGCATTAGCAAGTTGAGAAATTTAATTTTCAAGCATCTTATTATGAGTCATCATTTCATTAAATTTCTTATCACTTACGGTCATGTAAGTGTTCAACTTTTTTTGATTTTCAATGATTTCTTCCAAATTTGTTCTATGTGAAGAAGAAGAGGATTAAACATAGGAATTATCATTTTGGGCCTTTGGAGCAAATCCGGGTGGAGGGCCTCTTTGAGCATTGTTTTGAAAATTGCCTCTACCTTGATTGTTCCAATTACCCCTACTTTGATTTTGACCATAACCTTGATTATGGTTACCACTACCTTGATTATGATTCCCATAACCTTGGTTTGGATTACCATAATTTTGGTTTAGATTTTGGCTACAATAACCTTGATTGTTATAGTTACCTCGAGAACCTTGGTTCCTATAACCACCACCTTGGTTATAGTTGTCAAAATTGCCATGATTGTTGTAATTCCTATTCCATTGACCTCTTTGATTCTTAAACCTAAAATCATGATTATTTGACACATAGTTCACATGCTCATTCACATTTCCATCTTGATCATCACAAACATCCTTACATGCATGAGGGCAACTAGAAACATCATGATAATACGACCCACAATCATCACAAAACAAGCATCCACTAGGCATGTTACTAGAAGAAGGAAGGGGTTGAGAATTAGAAGACGTACCTCTCCCCTTAGATTGGGAGGAAAGACTTGAAACTTGGTAGGTAGCACTTTCCAACTTTGCCTTGATAGCGGACATCTCCTTCCCCAAGTTTGTCATTTAAGAGGATAGATTGTTGATTGCATTTAAATGATCAACTGAGTACACCAAAGAGCTACTCTTGCTAGTTGACTCTCTTTCTCCATCTTGCCATTCTCTATAATACCTCACTACGTCTTCAATTATGTCCACCACTTCCTCTTCCGTTTTGTTCATGATAGGACCTCCGGCTCCTCCATCTAAACATGATTTTCCTTGAGGGCTAAGGCCTCCATAGATGATTTGAATGATTTGATATGTTGGAATTCTGTGATGAGGACATTCTCTTTGATACTCCTTGTATCTCTCCCGTGCTTCATAGAGGCTCTCACTTGGCTTTTGCTTGAAACCTTGAATCAAAGCTCTAGCCTCCGCCGTTTTCTTTTGAGGATAGAAACGGGATAGAAATTCCTTGGTGACCTCGTCCCATGTCCTTAGAGAATTCGGCTTAACCTCCTTTTTTATCCATTCCAAAGCACGCCCTATGAGAGAAAAGGGAAAGAGCTTGAGGCGGATGAATTCTTGGGAAATGCCGTTAACCTTTATAGTGGGCTTTCATGCTTGGCCCCACTAAATTGTCGCTTCTCTATCAAAGTGATCATTGGCGGTCTTATTTCAAAATCATTTGCCGGTGTTGTAGGCGGAGCAATCCCACTCTCAAATCTATATGCACCGGGAATCCCCAATTCTTTCAACGCCACTCTCGGATTTTCTCCCATTTTATCTTGTTCTTCTTGTTGTGGCTCTTCTTCACTTGAATGCTACGGCTCAAAGATCGTCTAGAACCCCTCAACCTTGCAATATTTCTCTCAATTTCCGGATCTAATGGCACTAGTGAATGATCACGTGCTCTATGTATAAAATCTCAAAAGAAATGGTTAGTAGCACGGCTACAAATGTAGCGTAAAAGAAAATCTTTTTGTATTTTCAATTAATGGTGAAATAGACTCAACAACTATAACAAAGCACCAATATCATCCCCGGTAACGGCGCCATTTTTGACACGAGGAAAATGTAGGTCGTTCTCTACCCTTTCCTAGAGCCAAAGAAAATTTATAAACACTCGACTAACCTAATACGAGTATATGGTAAGTCAAGGGTCGAACCCAAGGGAATGAGTAGGTCAAGCTACTTCGAAGATTGTGGGAAGATGCGGTTGGTAACTAAGGTATTGAGAAAACTAGATAAATCGAGAAATTCAATATACTAAACACTAGGGATATAGGTTCCACATGCAAGCTCAATGATTATGCTAATTGAAGGATCACTCAATCAATCTAAACATTGCAAAGGACAAACAATAGTTGCAATCAAAGGAATTCAAGGGCTATCTCCTATAAGCCAAGCTAGGGTTCACTATAAATGGCTAACTAGGAAAATCACAATAAAATTCAATCAATTAAAGTAACTCTCAAATCAAGGGTTCATGTCATTGAAATTTGTAATGCAATCTAGATTAATCTTATAGGTTGATCACTCCTAGTCTAATTAATCACATGCACAACTATGTCAACCAATTTAATTGCACCATTCAAATCAATTTAGCATCATCAACTAGCAAAAATAATCAATCAAGCATGCTTCCCCTTCTCCCTAGCAACTAATTTACTCACTAAACATGGTGAAATTAAGAAACAAAACAAATTCAATCAAATTCATATTCATTTAAAGCTTAATCAAAAGAAAATCAATCAATCAACAAATTCTAAAGCGAGGAATATAATCTCAATCAAAATCCAAGAAACTAGAAGGAATTGCATTAAAATTAAATCAAGGGAAAGAAATCTTACAAACATTCATTGAATTGAAGAAGGAATTTCAAGATCAAATTGAAATCTAAGATCAAATTCAAGTACAAACAAGTAAATCTTAAGCTTCTCTCTCTGCTTTTTCTCTTTACTATTTCTGGAAAAATTCTCTCTCTAGTACAAAGTTAAGTCGTCCTCAAAAAGAAAGTCATAAGCTATAAATAAGAAAAATCAAGCGAAGGGGGCCGCAAAGGCCATGCGCACGCACAAACAAGACGCGCGCGCGCACAGCAGGGTCTGCGCGCACACACCCCTGTGCCGCGCGCGCACCCCTATGCGGTGCACTAGGCTTTGGCTCTTTCGCTTGCTTGATCAAATTCCGCGCTCCTGAGCATCCCCATCATCAGTGCACTCGAGATGATGCCCGCGAACAAGACAGTCCCAAAATGAGCAAATTGACTTGATTATTCACCTACAAAACACAAAAAAAAACAAAGAGTGAAAGCATAACAAAGTAAAACTAAAACTAAAATTATGAATTATCAACTAAAAATATGAAAAACTCGTAAAAACCAATCGAGAACTAAAGTGAATTATAAAAAATGGAAGATCAAATAAAACTAAGAGAATTATATGAAAATGATGAAAGAAAATAAAGAAAATGAACCTAAATCTTATTCTTTTGAGCGTCATAAACGACGCTCATCATAGCTTTAGAGAGGAAAAGGCTCAAGAGGCCGAAGAGAGAAGAATTAAGAAACTTGAAAAAGCTGAAAAGAAAAATGCCGAAGCTTTGTCTTTGCAACAAAAGATAAATGAACTATCCATAAAAGAGAAGTCGTTGGAGAAGCTTGTTCTTCGTTCCATAATGGGGAACAAGTACTTTGACGCAGAAAAGTTTGCTCCTCCTATAGAACTGACTTTACCCGAAAAGTTCGTAGCTACGGAGTTGTCAATATTTAAGGTGACCAATAATCCAAAAAATCATTTAATGAGTTTTACTGGTACCATGGCTTTAAAGGGAGTTGATCCTAAGCTTTATGCTTTGACTTTCCCTTTATCTCTAGATCCAGCCGCGAGAGAGTGGTATTATGGGCTAGATGCTAAGTTCAAAACATCATGGGAAGATGTAGTTTCGGCTTTCATTACCTAATATGAGAGTAACGTAGAATTCAAATTAACTTTGCGTGAACTTGAAATGCTTAAGCAAGGCGATGATGAAGGTTTCCTTGCTTTCTATGGTAGACAGTGAGAAAAGGCAGCCCACCTTGCCCAAAGGCCACCTTACTTGACTTGGTACAAAAGTTCATGGACAATTGTCATGAAAAATACAACAAACATCTACATTACCTTAGTTTAGACACTTTTCAAAAGGTCTATTATGTGGCTACTAGGATTGAAGATGACCTTGCTAAAGAAAAGGCAAATAAGTCTCATCATCATCAACCTAAGAACAACTACAAAAAGGGAAATGATAACACTTCATCCTCTATTGATGTATTTGCGACTTCCACGCAATATAATAACACAATGCGATATAATAACCCTTGAAAAACATGGACAAAAGAAAAAAGATTCACACAATTTCTTGTGAGCTATAAAGAGTTGCTAGAAAAACTAAATGAAAAATGATAGCTAGCACCAACAGGGCCAACACCACCACTCATCCAGAAAAAAGAAACTCTTAATGGGATGGCAATGCTTAATCATGGAAGTGTTGGACATGATACTGAACGTTGCTTTGTCCTAAAGCACAAAATTCAAGATCTAGTAGACGATGGAAGAAATCCCACGCCTAAACCCAACAATAATGTATCCCCATTAGAGACATTTCACACTGATGAGGATCATATAGGAAGCGACACATTCAATCCTTTGAATTATATCACTCCCATAGGGAACACTCTAACCACAACACTCATAGGGGCAACTAATGAAGTGTGTTGGTTATGGGACGACGACTTCCAAGACTTATATGTCGCCTAGTATGCCGCTGTCCCACCTTCACCTTATCTCCAAAATGAAACAGGTGGAGCGCTTGATTGGGATCATTTCTTAGGGAAATCACAAGATTTATCAGATCTCTCCTTGGATGAACAATGGCATCAAGCACAACTCATGGAGCATCTTGAAATGGAGGCACATTCAAAGCCTCTAGAAGAAAGTTTGTTCACGAGTCCTACAACTAACCCAAACGAGATAGATCATCTAACTCATTCTGGACGAGTTTATCAAACGCAACAAAATAGATCTTTGACCACTCAAAATCAAGTACCACCTCCACCTCAAGTAGAAGATCCATTGGTTAAACAACTTTGCAAATCTAAGGCGAATGTTAGCATTTGGGAACTCCTAAGTACTTCTAAAGAATATAGGAATTCTCTTTTGAATGCTCTAACTGCTTTGTCTGTAAGTACGGACGCAACTCCACAGGATCTCGTTAGCTTACTTACTAGAGAAAAATCTGAAAAATCAATCACCTTTACTAGTGATTTTTTGTCCTCAAAAGACGTTACCCACAATAATGCACTATATCTAAATATGTGGTGGAAGGGATACAACATCCCTCTTACTTTAGTTTGCAATGGGTCTGCCGTAAATGTATGCCCATTACAAACTGCAAAATATTTAGGCCTTAATCTAGAAAAAGACTTTCAATCAACAACACAAAGTATTAGGGCCCATGACAATTCAAAGAGATCGATGTGTGGTACTGTTAAGCTACCAATTACCACAGGCCCTACACAAAATATGGTTAAATTCCATGTCATGGACATTAAACCTACATTCAACCTTCTTCTTGGACGTCCTTGGATACATGAGCTTGGAGCAATACCATCTTCGCTCCACCAAATGTTCAGGTTGAACTATCTAGGTCTTCCTATGACTATACATGCTCCTCCTCTTAAAATAGCGATAAATGATTAATCACTTTTGGAAATAAACCATAATAATGATGAAGAGGACATGTGGGGATTCGCCGCGGAGGCAATTTGCACACTAGAAATGGAGGAAAGCCTTGAAGAACCATTCAAGCTTGATCCATATTCCACCCCAATAGTAAACAACATCTTATTCAAGAGTAGTTACTTTCTTGGGATGCCTTTGGGAATAGGTTTAAAGAAATCTCTTTTACTTCCTATCCCAAAGAAAATCTTTTCTTTTAGATTGGGATATAAGCCAACCAAAGAAGAACTCAAGTCTCACGTGCTATGAACAAAGGACATAGAGACAACAACAAGAAAGGGATAATCTACTTACTCCCATCCTACAATCAAACGCTCAACGGACAATTCGTTAGGGAGGGAGAAGATTACCCATTTTATTACATTCCAGAACCAGTAGTTCTAGAAGGTATCAAGAAGCCCGGATTCGAAATATTCCACGGTTGCTATTTCTTGAATGACGATTTTGAAATCGTTCAATCAAAACACCCAACTCCAGGGTGCTATAATAGGAAAGCATTTAACTTGGTATTTGGACTAGAGAACAATCATGTTGCTAAAATGACTAATCGAAATGCCATCAAAGATGAAGCTTTTTACCCATTTTCGTTGATCACCCCTTTCAACAAAACCTTTGAGCATGGATGGAGAAAGACTTTCAAGTGGATTAACCATAAAGGTGATAAGCTGGAGATCACCTAGGCGAAGGGGATATGTTCGAAGAATCTAACGAGAGCCTAGTCTAGATTTTAAGGAAGCTTAAAATTTAGGTCTTGTGGCCATTACCGAGTCTTTATTTTCTAGTTTTAAGGATGAGGATCCCAAAAAGGATTCTCCTCTTGATGTACTTTCTTTTGATTTCAATAATATGAGCTCTATTTCCGAGTATATGCCTTCTCTTGAATCTTTGAATGATGTAATAATCAATCTAATGAAGATGATAACATTAACAAACTAGTTGAATTAATGAAAGAACGAGAACATGAGAATCTTGTATTTGAAGAAACTGAAACAATCAATATAGGAACTTATGAAAACAAAAAGGATGTCAAAATTGGCTTAACCTTAAATTCGGAAGAGTGATCGATCCTCATATCGACGCTCAAAGAATTCAAAGACGTGTTTGCTTGGTCATACAAGGACCTGCCTGGAATAGATAGGGAAATCGCGGAACATACCATTCCCTTGAACCTTACCTCTAAACCAGTGAAACAAAACCTTCGATGAATAAAACCTTACGCCGCTTTAAAAATGAAAGAGGAAGTATAAAAGCAGTTAGACGCAGGCTTCATTCGCATATGTAATAACCCAGAATGGGTAGAAAACATCGTCCCAGTCCCTAAAAAGGATGGACGAGTTTGCATGTGTGTTGATTTTAGGGACCTTAACAAGGCTAACCCTAATGACGATTGTCCTCTACCTCTCATTGACATATTGGTAGATAACACGACTGAACATGCGATGTTATCCTTTATGGATGGATACGCAGGTTACAACCAAATTCTAATGGGAAAAGAAGACGAAGTAAAGACATGCTTTATTACCCCTTGGGGTACATATTGCTATACCGTCATGCCATTTGGTCATAAAAATGCAGGAGCTACGTACCAAAGAACGGCTACGACTCTCTTGCATGATATGATGCATAAAGAAATAGAAGTATATATGGATAACATGATCGTGAAGTCCAAAGATAGAATGGGACACATAAAATCTTTACCCAAATTCTTCACTCGCATAAAAGAATATAAAATGCGATTCAATCCACAAAAATGCGCCTTCGGAGTAACTTCCGGCAAGTTATCGGATACGTACTAAGCACACGTGGTATTGAGATCGATCCCTCTAAAATAAAGGTGTTGATATGCCTCCCCCTCAAACAGAAAAAGAAATTAGGGGGTTCCTTGGCAAACTACAGTACATTAGTCAATTTATCAATAAGTTGACAATGACTTGTGAGCCAATATTTAAAAAATTGAAAAAAAAAAGAAACACATGAATGGGACGATCAATGCCAAGAGACCTTTGAGAAAATCAAAGATTATCTCAAAAGTCCACCAGTTTTAGCACCAGCAGTACCTAAACTACGTCTTAGGCTATACATCACCGTTACATATACGGCCATAGGAGCCATGTTAGCACAATAGATAGAAAAAGTAGAGCGTGCAATATATTATATAAGTAAAAAAATTCATCCAATATGAAACAAAATAATGCTAGGAATAAGAGATGATCACGGCATAACAAAGCCACGAGGGCTCTCCAATAAGTAGCTCGGAAAGCACGCATAGTCTTCACTATGCCGTTCACGGTCTCTCGCGGAACCTGTTCATAAAAAAATGATAAAGGACAGTTATAAAACAGATATACGGAAAAGAAAAAATATAAATGTACATAATAAACTTGCCAACTAAACCATCTCCGGTACAAAAGGTATGTCCTTATTCTCCGCCGCTGGAAGAATCTTACAGATTACCTACCTGAAAACGTCGGTATACGTAATCTCCGCTGTGGAAGGCACCCGACCACCCAGCTCGACTCACTGAAAATACAATAATAAAGGAGTCAAAGTTCTGAACTATAGATAAAGAAAAAGAAAAGAAAAGAAAAATACAATAATAAAGGAGTCAGCCTCGGTGTAGCGAAGCTCGAGTAAGATGCACCCGGCAGCACCAGCTGCTCTGTTGGATAACCTAGGATTGCTTGAGCTCGATCCTCGGTAAAAAGCAGGTCCGGACGCAGCATCCGAATTGAAGGGTCCGTAGGAACCAAAGGCTCCTCGGACGAAAACTGCCAGAAGACACACTCGCCTAAGAACCAAGCGTCTATCCTCTGGAGCATAGAGAGTCCCTGATAAAGGGCTCGGAAACGGTAGCGAACCATACCTGCCCGAACAACGTCAGGGACCCCGACTATACTCCAAGGACGGTGATCGATCTACAAAACACGACCACATGAGAAGATCATTCAAAAAATATATACATGGAAATGTGTGTTGTCAAAATCATACTCACCGACGCACGAGTCGCCGAAAGAATCCTCTGGCGAAAGTCACCGGAAGAAGTTGCTCGTCTTTTCCTAATCTTGACCAGACGATTAGGAAAAGACAGGTTCCAATACCCCCAAGCCTAAGAAAAGAATACAATTAATCAAAAGCCAAAATTGTGATGAAAAAAGCATATAAAAGATTAAGATACGCACCTCGAGGATACGACCATGCCACAAAATGGATATCCGAGGAACCTCGATAGTTGTCGCGGAATCCATCACCCGGGTCGCCTTGCCCATAGCTGTAAGCATACGGGCATACGACACCTCCGCCCAACTTAGGTTACTCACTTGCCCCAAATCACTGAGGCAAACGAGTAACTCGATAGCAAAATGCTCTCCCCAATCACTCAGAATAGTGACGGAAAGAACGTGGGCAATGTATATCCGAGCCAGCTACTCAGGTGTACACTACCGATCTACCTTGTCAGCCGACAACTCGTCGGCAAGAACCAAGTACAGACAAGATTGCGCTTACGTATGAAGCGCCGCCGCAAGACGGTCCCTCACGAGGTCACGTAACCTCACGTGTGACCCCTTCACGGTCTCCATAACAACAGGCTCACCTCCGAAAGGAAAACCCATGATCTTAGAGAAGTCGAAAGGGGTAACCGTCATCTCTCCCCATGGGAAGTGGAAAGTGTTGGTGGAATTCCACCAAAACTCCAGCAACCCACCAAGGAAAGTTGACGATCCAGCCAGACTCGACAAGTCCCGAAGAGCTACTAACTAGGGGCTGATCCCCGAAAGCTCCACTACCTCCTTTACCGTGTCGGGTTAACTCTTAAAACGGCCTCTCAAGTCATCTGAGCCATACAAACTCATGCTAGGCTCACTCTAAAAGAAAAAATACAAGAAAATAAGGTCATGACTTTTCAAAATAAGAAAGAAAGGATGAAAGGACTAAGGCGCGAAAGAACTCACTATGTTGCGCCAACTCCGAATCGAAACATGATGGTCCGGGTCCCATTTAAGGACCTGAGGGTCCCAGTTGGGATGAGCTTCCATACCACATCCTCATGACGACGTTGATCGTCCCCGACGCGTCGCTCTTGAACCTCCTCATGGGGACGTGTTACCCTCTTTCGAGGGAGAACTGCCTCGTCAGGCATAGACACTCCTAGGTCCTCCTCAGCATCGACGAATGGTGGGGAGTCCATACTATAACGGAAAAAATTCCTTATTAGGGGTTATTTCAGCAGCATAACGACTCTCGAAAAGACGAAACACAAAAATCGAATGCCACCCACTCTTAGGGGTTACGATACTTGCAGTTAAACATAGTAAATTGGGGCTTTAACACCCACAAAATCCATCTTATAATAATAACATACACATAATTATCGTTTATCAAACAATCTTGAGGTTCAAACATGGCTAAAATAAGCTAAAGAGTATACTTCGCACCATTTTTTCGGATTCAAAATTTTTTAAATATGATTCATGAAAGTAATTGTAGTTCTAATACTATAATTCACTTCATAATCAACAAGTATAACCAAATGAGAAAGCAAAAATAACAAATTTGAACTAAAATTCGAAGAAAAATGCCAATAACGTACTTAAACAAAGAAATGCTCATACAAGGTTCAATACTCAATCATTTTTCATAAAATTTTTTGCAAAAAACTCCTTAAACATAGCATGACCACATGAAAAAAACAATTTCAAGAATAATGGGTCAAATAAAAAACCCCCAAATTAGAATTTTGGGGTTTAAGGGTTTGTAGTTCCCCAAACTTAGCCAAAAAATGAAATAAAATTAGCAAAAACTTACATTGGATTGTGGAAAATATGAGATTTGCTTCCTTTAGCCTCGAAGAGCAAAGAATTCCGAGCTTTGTAGAGTGAGAAAGGGACGAAAATGGCGAAAGAAAGAGAAGAGAGAGAGCGAACTGAAGTCACGCTCTTCGATCTCTCTTTTACTAACTTAAATGTCACGCGCAACTGAATCTGTTGCGCGTGATAGCCCAGCGCAACTCAGATTGATGTGCGCGCCTGGCCAGCACGACCAACTGAGTTGCGTGCAGATACTAGTCACTTTAAAGACCACTTTGATTTCGATCTGTTTGATTTATTTCTAACGGTTTTTGCTCGTTATTAGACGTAATGGCGCACAAATTATCAATCTTTTAATTGTTTTGTGTAGACACATGATTGTGTCTCCCCAAAAACTAAACCCAGTGATGAATATCTTTTACGTCATTTGATTATCAAACAAGGTGAAATGTGAAAAAGTCTTATGATGGGGTCGTTTTAATAAAAATATTTCTTTTCATACTCTATTTATGGAAAATTTCAAATCCAGTTTAGTTTTGTCCATGATAAGGATCCAATAATAGGTTAGTTGGATTGGGCTCGAAAAGAGCTTTCCAACGATATATTATAAGCCCAATTCCGATGAATAATGAGGAAGTTATGGCCAAAATACTAAATTGGGCCTGAAATGGTATTATACGGCCCAAAGAACAAGTGGAGGGCCCATTAATGAATATTCCTAAAATCATTAGGATTAATAATTATATCTTTTAGAAAATATAAGAATTTTATTTGGAATAAAACAAGCGTTTTGAAAGATTAAATCTGATTTTAAAAGATAAGTACGGAAGTTAATTAGTCTAATTTAATTAGCTTAAGGACTCTGTACGGCTTTGAGTTAGCGCATGAACCATCGCGAAACGACAAAGCCATCGCGTTGCGATGGAGCTGTCGTGCCACGATGGAACCATCGCGTCACATTGGACACTATCACACTGCGATGGGAGCAGTTTTACTCCGAATCGAATTCGACCTTTTTCTGATTGTTTCGGGACTATTTTCCTTATAAATAGGGTCGTATTTCCCCGTTTTCAAGATCATCAACAATCATCTAATTCTTTTCTCTCTCTTGAGCAATAGCTTGTTCTTTCTCCCTCTTTCTAGCCTAGCCTTTTTACAAACACAATACCGCATTCACGAGTTCTAGACACACCTAGCCAAGTTGAAGTTGCCTTCGCCCTAGACTTGAAAGGTTGATAATTTCTGAGGGTTTGGTCCCAAATCCATATTTTGATTATTTAAATTAATTGTTTGATTTAATATTTTCCTTGAAGTTACTAACGTGTGTATTGTTTTGATAGAAAGAGATACGAGGTAACAAAGTAAGTAGTTTTATTGCTATATTTCTTTAGGAATCATGTTTAGATTATTTTAATTCATAGTATCATGTCTTTATGATTCCTAGTATCATGTTTAGGGTAATAACTAATATTAATAATATTATGTATGTTTCTAGTATCATGTTTAGGTTGCTTCCTATTTTCTTCTATCATGTTAGTATCATGTTAGGGATAAAGCTTTATTCTTTAATATTTAGTGACATGCTAGGATTTGTTATTAATCTTGTTGGTATCCTTCCTAGGATCTTGCTATTATTATTATGCTTTATTATGATGATGATGATTGTTGTGTCAATTAATATTATTACGTTTCTTTGTATTATTATGTTATTGCTTGATCACGCCCTCTCTTGCAAGATTAAATGGAATTTGGACTTGTAATCACGCTTAATAAGATAATTAATAATTTTGTTTACGCTAATGTGATTTTAATTCAAGTGATCGCCAATAATAGATTTGTTTGTGCATTAATATTCAACCAACATAGATTAAACAGGTTTAGGATTAATATATTGATTGTATGATAGTCAGAAAGTGCACATGAATATGAGAAAAATAAAGTAGAGTCCTATATTTAGGGCTGGTTCAATCTCTTTTAGGTTGGATTTGTACCTTCATCCCCGAATATCCAGTCATGGTTCCAGACCACTATAGAGTTAGAGATCTCATGGATTGTGAAGGGGTGTAACCTTCACCCTGTGAACAGTTTACATGTTACTAAAACTTGTTGGCGACTATTTTTCTCTAGCTTTCTTCCCATTGGACGCCACCATACATAAGTGTATAATCACAGTGGGGCTCAAGTGTGGGATGCTTAAATTTATTCCGTACAGTTTTGGCAATTGCACTAGGGAGGATTTCTATTTTAGTTCCTAAAATTTATTTTGGCAATAATTTAGAATGAGTGGACAAGACTTGAAACGTTTAAGTATTCATTTGCGTAATTTTAATTCACATTATTGGCATAAGAATAAAAAAGGTCCGCATTGGATAGACCACCCGTAATGCGTCAAAAACATAGGATAGACCATCCGTAATGCATAATACCTTTCACAACTAGAATCGAAAAAACGCTGCGAAAAACTAGAAAATTCTAAGAACGAGCTGTTGAGGCATGTAGGAACTGGCACTGAGAAAAAAGTGCCCATCGCAGTGCGATGGCTCTGTCGCGGTGCGATAGCAATATCGCGGCGCGACAGGGCTATCGTCTCGCGATGGTCCTTGTTGTCTCGCGCCAAGTTCTTCCAATACCGAGCCAGAAATCTACGTTCTTGCTTTGACTGGTTCTAGTACTGTTTGCTGGGTTTTACTTCCTGATTGAGTTTCTCACTTTTCTAAACCCATATGTGTTCTACTTATGGCCATAACCCTCTGGTAATTCACGCTCCATCTACCCAATCAAACGCTCATTGCAACGAAGGGTACATCCGAGTTTGTGAATCACTAAACCATGGAAGCAAGTTTAACTTGCGGGGTCCCATCCATACGCGCCAACCCTTCCAAAAGCAAGGCTTTCGCGCAATGCATCCGGACTCATAACCATGGACCCTCTTTTACTAATCCTTATCCTTTAACTTTAGAGAACTAGAGCCATGGTTAGGTTGCAAACTCATTGCATCATATTATGCTTACTTGACTACTTGCGCATCTTTGCTTGTGCATATTTACGCTAATTAATGACTATGTCGGACTTTGCTTAAATAATTAATTAATATGAATGATTAAAGTCTAATAAATTGATTAAATCGACTTAGTACGACTTTAGGCTTGTCCTTTCAAAGCAGAACACGGCTTGTCCTTTCAAAGCAGAACACTGGAAACAAGCCCAGACCAACGCATCAGTAATGACGCGAAGGTTCGACCTGTGGCGCCAAACGACTGTGTCTATCGCGACACGATACTACATGACAGTGTTGTTGGTTCGGCGACGGTCCATTTTTCTGCTCGAGTCTTCACGCTGAGTCTAATTAACCTTTTTATTAACGGAAGAAGCTGTATTTAGTCCTTAATTGAGTCTAGGCACATAGTCCCATGGTCTTACACAAGTGTCAAAGCATGTCACTTTCACTCACTTTTTTAAACACACACTTTGTAAATATGTTCACCATGACCATGTCTAGAGAGTCTTAGGTGCGCGTGTTTTCCGTCATTTTTTTTAGGGGGGTAAGTCGGATATTAATCCTCCAAATTAAAACCATGTTTCTTTAAACCTATACTTGATTCCAAAAAATATACACCCTATTTATGCTTTTTGCCTTTAAAACTAATAAAGTTAAAGTCATTATGAGTCAAGTCATTAAGTCAAACATGGTTTAATTTACAGCTCTTGGTCAAGAAATGAGGGGCGACTAATCAAGGATAACTCTTTCGTCCAAGTCTTACTCTTTGATAGACTGATTTGACAAATGAGAAAATCTAAGAAGAAAATGGGAACTCAAGAAGAAGTATGAACTTAGGCAGAATCTTGCTAGTTTAACTAAGATGATGAAAACCATTGCTCTTCAAGTCAATAACCCTGCGAAACAACAACAGATGGAACGAATAGAAGAAAGCTTGAGCAAGCTCTCTAATGACTATAAGTTTCAGGGGATTAGCTCACAAGGGGTCTCGGTGGACAAGGAACTTCTTTTACAGAAATTCAATGCCAATGACATCCCTAGATTTAAGCCAACTGACAATCTATACTTCCACTTAAGAGCTTTTAAAATAATAATGAATATTAAGGGGATTGATAAGATGGTTTTTCATTCATTGTTTTCACTATCTTTAGAAACCGTTTGTCAATAATGATTCTTTTCCCTTGATAAAGAGAAGATCTCTTCTTAGGATTCAATAACTAACGCTTTCATAGATAGATATAAATGCAACATTCAAGTTGAAACTAACCATAGAGAATTTGAGATGTTGAAGCAAAAGGAGAATGAAGGATTCACTTCCTTCTTTAATAATTGGAGGGAAACTTCTGCCAAAATGGTTGAAGTTCCTACTAAAAAAGAATCTGTGAGGATGTTCACCAAGAACCTCAAAGAAAAGTACTCTAAAAATCTCAAATACCAAAGAAATTTAAGTACATTCAAGGCGTCTATGACATAGGAATCAACATTGAGGACGACTTGCAAAACAAAAAGCTGCTAACAATTCCAACAGTGGCTGGAAAGGAAAGAAGAACGACAATCCTTCTTCTTTCAAAACCACCCACTGAAACAATGTTATCACCTTTAATCTGAATGAGGTCCTAGCTATGAATAATTAAGGACAAAAGAAGCCATTTAGGGAAAATTACACACCTATTGGCATGAGTTATGACACAGCATTTGATCGTCTTCATGCAAAAGGTCTCATAACTCCTATTGGACCATTTAGATATATCCACCAGTTGAAAGGAGGACAACTTATTGGAATCCCAATGCACATTGCAAATATCATCAAGGCAGGGGTTACCCTAATGAAAATTGCTGGAAGTTAAAGGAGACGATTCAAGATCTAATAAATATAAATAAACATCCATTACCTCCTATAAGCAAAAAGCCAAGCATCAATAATGCTCCACTTTCGGATTCTTTAACCATTTTTGATGAGGAAGGTCACGCTGACCCATCACTTCTCATTAAACCAATTAAAGAAATTCATGCCAGTGAAGAAGAGAAGGACATTTTCTTCGATGCCATGAGTGATTTTCCTCTAAATAAGGAACCAGCTTCTAAGGAAGATACATGGGTGCTCATAAACACAATTAGGGCAGCAATGGCCCAACAAAGGGCAGCGATGGCCCAACTTCACCATGCTCTCTATGAAGCAAAGGAGATGGAGAAAAGACGCATGGCAGAAAAGATGACACCCACTAAGACTACTAAAAGAAAACCCTTCTCTCTCAAAGTAGTCGAAACACCCAAAAGGAGTAACAAGTCATATACACCTATTGGGACCACTTATGTGAAAATGTTTCAAAAGCTGTTTGAGAATGGGAAGATCAAAGCTCTTGAGCCAAGACCTTTTGAATCACTTAAAAGAACAGATAGATTCTATTGTCCCTATCATCAATCAAGAGGACATACCATAGAGCACTGCTTTAAATTTAAGGACTTAGTCCAAGGATTAATCGACAGTAAGAAATTGGTTCAAATTCGACCAGACAATGAGGTATTTTCATAATTGGTTAATGGAGTGTGGGATAGTGATGATGAGGAGGTTTACCTCAAAGATATAGAAGACACTCCACTTTCCTCAATATATTCGGTTGATGACATTTGAAATGAAGAGGATTCTCCTATCGAGGTCCTCACAAGATCAGGGAGAATGCAACCTCCTGTCACAAGCAACCCATTCCTACTACTCAACAAGTTCCCATACCAATCATAGAAGACAATAATGTTGTCAAACAACTCAAGAAAACTAAGGTCGAGATGAACGTATGGAAACTACTAGCAAAATCCCGTGAGCATAGAGTCGCGGTAATGGATGCCTTGGCTAAAGTAGGAACAGATTTAGTAACCACTCCTAAGGGGTTTGCTAACTTCCTCATGAGTGATCTCCCTAGTCCCATTAATTTAATCACCTTTTCTAAAAAGGATTTACCTCCTAAAGGTGACAAACACAATATAGCCTTAAACCTCACAGTAATTTATAAGAGAATGAATGTCCTAATGACTCTTGTAGATAATGGGTCAACAATCAATGTCTGGTCAACTAAGAATGTAAGAGATCAATATTCATAAAGAAAAGAAAGTACAAAAAATTTGCGATAAATTGAGTATTTTTCACAGATTATAGTTTGTAGATCTTAAAATTTTGATTTGCCTCTTATTCATACCTTGTACAAACTATTCATAAAATCATGTCGACAATTGATAAATCGTAGATTCAAGAAAAACATTAATAAAAATAATAATAATAATTAAAAAAAAACAAACATTGGAATTAGAAGAAATACGAGACATCATAAATGGCAATAATTTCTTTCATTGCTTCCTAGCTACACCCATTTGCACCTGCCGACATTTTCACGACAAAATCAAAAAATTTAAACAGATTTGACGAATTGCGATGGTAGCCAACTTGGATTTGACAAATTTCGAAACTTATTAGGGATCTAGGGTTTTCGTTCATGCTTACCATCAAATCGGCGAAGTTTCCCATGGAGTGATAAACTGTTCGTTGACACCGTAGTTTCCCATGAGAGGATGATTTGAAGAAAAAGATAGCGACTAAATGGAGACAGAAGAGAGAAAGCTAGGAGAAGAGGAAGAAGATGGAGGCGGATTGAAGATAGGAGAAGTTCTAGGGTTTAATTAGAACTAGTGTATGAGAGACCAGTTTTGTGATGTAACAAGTCTCTCCAAATAATTTTATTTTATTTTATTTTTTTGGGAAAAATAAGGTGAGACCAGTTATCTTAAACATAGGTCTTTCTCTTTTAAAATATTTTTAAGAAAATATTGAGAGAGACCTGTTACCTTTAATAAAGGGTCTCCCTTTTTTTAAATGAAAGGTCTCTCTTAAATTTTCACTTTTCTAAGATAAGTCAAAGAGACCCGTGATTTGTAAAACTCAGTCTCTTGAAACAAAGAGACCGGTTATCATATTAAAGGGTCTCTTATTTACGATCTCTTTGACCAATTTTGTAGTAGTGTAGCAATTGATTACTTCACAAGATGAGTTGAAGCGGCATCATATGCAAAACTCACCGCAAAACATGTAGTACTCTTTATCGAAAGGAACATTATATGTCGATGTGGAGTCCCACATGAAATGATAAGTGACAATGGAACTCACTTTCAAGCAGAATATGAAGAATTGCTTCAAAATTACGGCATTCAACATCATCACTCTTCTCCATACAGGCCTCAAGCAAATGGCGCGGTAGAGGCAGACAATAAGAATTTAAAGACTATGATCGAAAAAATGACAGAAAACTACAAGGACTGGCCTGACAAACTCCATTTCGCTTTTTGGGGTTTATCGCACGTCAATTCGTTCATCCACGGGAAATACACCATTTTCCTTAGTCTATGGAATGGATGCCATACAACCTGTAGAATTGAAAATACCTTCCCTACGCATCGTATCGGAGAGTAAACTTGATGAAGTTGAATGGACTAGAGCAAGATATGAAGAGGTAATTCTACTCGATGAAAAACGACTAGAAGCTCTACACCATACTCAATGCTACCAAACTCGCATACGTAGACACTTTAATAAAAAGGTCAAGACAAGAAACATCAAAGTAGGAGTCTTGGTGTTAAAAGCATTAAGGAAAAATGTTCTAGACCCAAGAGGCAAATTTAGGCCTAACTGGTCAGGACCATATATCGTCAAGACAATCTTATCAGTAGGTGTCGTAAAACTAACTGTTATGGATGGTAATGAGTTCTTAAATATGACAAATCTTGACCAAATTAAGAAATTCTACCCATGATGACTTGAGTAACATACTCAAGAGAGCTAAGTTTTGCCTGATTCCTAAGGAAAGGATACATAGGCAACCCTTTTTAGGATGCGGCCACTTCGAATTTTGCAAACCTCGCACTCCTTCATCGACACGTCAACACAGAGCGAACGACACACAGAATTCCAGTCCCACGCACAGCGACAGGATCTATCGCACAGCGACAAAGCCATCGCGCCACGACAGTTTTGTCGCGCCGTGATGAATTCAAATTTCCAGCGCCAGTTCGTTTCGTCAATCTGGGAAAATTTCGGTGTATTTCGGGAAATTTTTGACTTCCGTACTCGAACAATTTGCGAAATTAACTCAAGTCGTTTTCATTGCTTTAATAAATAATTCAATATAATAAAAGTCAATTTAATTAAAAAAGCTGAAAATTGCATTAATAAAAGTAAAATTACATTATTGATGGAATTAAAACAAAGCTTAAAAATAAAATGGACTACTAAATTGAAAGTGAAAGCAATGCTCTAATCTATCTTCTCTTTTCTAGCCCTTTTCCAATTCTTGTCTGCCTATTCTTCATCGTCCATCTTTTTCACCAATAAGGATCCCCTAGAACATTTGCACACAATCTTAGTATCAATAGTTTCTCCAATAGCCATTACACCATGTTTCTTTTCAACCCATACTTTCTTTTCTGTGGAGTCAGCTTTTTTTTTTCTCCTTGCCCTTAGCAGTACTTTTCTTCTTAAGCATGATAAGAGTCTTGAATTCAACTCTTGCACCTAGACGATCTTTACGAGGAATTTTCTTATCTCTTAGACGATCTTTAACATTAGTCTTGTACATGTTTCAGAATTTGTTCTTGTCCTTTTGAGATCTATCAAGTTACTATTGCTTCACATCTCTAGATAAAGAAGGAGGAACCTTTTGGGTAAAAACTTCCCACAAAGGTCTAGCACATCAACAGTCAGAAAATCTTTCTATATCTTGTGAAACAGGAAATTCATATGGGCAACGAAGATCCTCGGAAGGAACAGTTTGAGCAAGTCCATATTGTCTTTTTACTCTAAAAGGGTAGTAAAAGGTTAATTTGGACAAACATAGAAGAAGACAAAAAGGTTGTTTATTGACACAAACCATCTTCTCAATTTTTCACCACGGAACAACCCATTTAATGGCAAAGTCGCAAGTTTCAAAGATTCTACTCCACTCCCGCCAGCCCATCTTTATGGAGAAGCGCTTCTTCTTTCTCACAAGACAATTTGGTGTATACTTTTCAATATTGTCAGGAGGGCTAATTAATTCAAGCCTTTCCATTAGCCAAATCTGCAAAAATGCAATGCAAAAATTTATATTACTATACAAAATTAAATATTTTTTATTTCTGTAATTAAAAGTATTGATTTTCTACCTGTAATAAAATTGGAGAACCTCTAAGAGGTGCTTTTGGGTCTCTTTTTTGTTAATCTAAACTAAGCATAGTTTCTCTAACAATTAATGGTATTGGATTTCTCCTAGATTCAATTTGCTCCATGACATATGCTAAAATTGCTTGACCCTTATGAATGTTTTCACTAGTAAGAAGATATTGGCTAAACATGAAAACAGAGGAAATCTCTCCTCCTATAAACGTGAAAAGACTCGGAGCATGGTCTATCAAAATATAATAATATTCCCCCATGCACTATGTCTTTTAAGTCCCTATCCCTAAGGTTAAGGAAACGCTCAAAATCTTTATAATAATATTCGCTCACTTGGGGAATTACCGCAAGATCTAAAGAGGGGAAGCCAAGCATGGCACCAAATTCCTCTGGTAAAGGGCACATTTCTTATAACCAAATTTAAAACAATGGGTATTTGAATCCCAATATTCTAAGGTGGTATGAATGAAATCTATTTCAAGATCTACCCCCTTAATACCATATAAAACCCCCAGCTGAAAATAGTCAAGCTCTTTCCTCTCTTTGGCAGTCAAAGACCGGCACCACTCATGAGTAAAATCACTAAAAGTCTTAGACATGGCTATTTTGAGTGAAAATTAATAAGCCAAATATTTTAATCTGCTCGAATTATGCTATAATTGATGGATTTGGGGGCTTTTTATGAACAAGAAATTGACGCAAATCGAATCCTAAAAGAATTCGGAGAAATAAGAACATTACGCTGCGACAGGACTGTTGCGCCGCAATGGCTCGACTTTTACCGTGTCAGAATAACACGCTAAGCTGATCGTGTGTTATCCAACATTAACTCGGATTCGTACTTTGACTTTACGGTTTTGATTCTTTTTCAAAGCTTTATCCAACCTTATTTTTGGCAATTATCTTTCAAACAATTATCCCATTTGATTATTTTAAGTTTAATTAATTTTAAGCTTATTTTTAGTCAAACTCAATTTTATTTTTCATTTTTTCTTTTAGGGGAGAAAGTCGGATACCCTCCATTAATAATAAAAATGACGGAATTTTTTACGCAAAAGTTAATCACAAATTTTCACACACCCATATGCACATAAAATGAAAAATAAAAATGTAAAAAGATAAATAACATAGTAATCATAGGATTTATGTACAATATATCTAACATAAGTATCAAATAATATAAAGCAAAGTCCTAACAAGTCAAATAAAAAATACAGGTACAACTACGGCGCTGGAGGACGCCACTACGGAGGAACCTTTAATGTATCTAAGAACTGTACAGTCCGAGGAGTCAATCCCTCGCCAGCATCAAAATCACTAATGGTCGGGAGCAAAAGAGTAGGGCCAGCCCATCCTGGCTCACCCTGCTGAGGCTGTTGCGACGACGAGCCAACCTCGTACGTCCCACCACCCGAGAAAGAAGCACCCTTTGAAGAAGACCCGGAACCCTGGTCAGTCGGCCTCCTCGATGCACCCTTTGAAGAAGACCCAGAACCCTCCACTATATAATCCCCCGTATTTTAAAATATTTAATTTCAAAATTTTTAAATTATTTTTGGGTTGACAAACGATTTTATTACAAAAAAATTTTTATGAACCATCATTCTATAATTTATGCCCATATAATCAAAGCTTAGTCTATTTTATTCCTTAATTGGCCCATTTTTTTTTATGAGTCTCAATATTCCTACTTACCCTACAACTCTCTCTCTTATAAATACCCATACATCCCAAAATTTTCCCCACACAAAAGGTTAGTCTTATTTTCTTTCTCCTTTATTTTAGTTTTCTTTTCTTTTTCCTTTATTTGCTTTTTCTTTCTTTTTTTTTCTTTTCTTTTCTTTCTTTCCCTTTCCTCCTTTCATACGTGAGCATGGCTCACTAATTCAAGCAGCTGCCGCCACTCACCCCACCGGAATTCGGTTGCCGTCGCCACCTCCGGCCGTCGGTGACCCACCACCGACCCAGCAGCTGGCCCACGTGGTCCTTACTTCTTCTTCCTCCATTTTATTTTTATTATTTTGTATAATTTTATGTGTAATTGTTTGAGTTTTGATTTTATAGTATAAATTTTATGTTTTTAGTATCAAAATTATATTTTGAAGGTATAAAAATTATAATTTAAGATTTATAATCATGTTTTAATTTTTAGATTTTATAAATTATAAACCTAGGGCTTTAATTTATTTAAATTGGGATTTTAGGGTTCTAATAATCAATTAATTTGGGGCTTTTGTTCTAATTCAATTTCTATTGATTAGTTAAGCATAAAAACATGTTTTAAAGGAAGTTTTAAGGATTTTTAATCAAATTTATGTTGCTGAAAATTTGTTTGGGTATTAATTTATGATTATTGGTTGTTTTCTAGGAGGTGATTATTCCCTAGGAGACTTTTAAGTGATTAAAAGTGGCACAAAAGATTATTTATACGAGGTACGTACATGTCTACTTCGTTGTAAGTAGTATCATGTTTAGGTACCAAAATGAAAGAACTTAGTTTCATGTTTAGAGAACACTTGGATGGAAATTGTTTGGTTATACATTTAATTAATTCATGTGGTTATATTTATGAGACATGTTTTGGTGAATTGATTATGTTTGTATGGAATTATGGATGCAAGCATGTTGAATTATATTGGATTAATTGTTTGTATGGAATGTTAATACAAGCATGTTTTTATTGGATTGGTTTGTTAACCATATTTTTATTATTGAAAGATTGGAATTAAATGGTTTAAGTGAAATGAATTTATTAATTAATCCACAAGGTTATTATTATTTTATTTATTACTCAAGCATTACTTGTTAGTATATTGAGTAAAAGTGGATTAAGCCGAAATGGCTAGGTGGGTTGACTATGTTCAACAATTTTGGATAATTTGGAAGTTTAAAGAAATTAAAGGTCAATTTGTGATGCGATCACCATTGTCCTAAGTAAGATTAAAAGTTAATTGATGAATGACTGTTATGTATGGTCTATTTGAATAAGTCGGCTATTAATTAAATTTGTAATCACATAAAATGAAACATGGATGAGCAATAAAACTCTAAAAAGCGTGCAACTCTGAAGTATTGACAATTTTGGGTTGGGGTACACGGTGGTAGCTCGTGGCTTTCCAAGGCTTGTTTGATCAACATGTTCTCTTTTCTTTTTGTATTTACATTTTATTTTATAATGAAAGTTAGATGGGATTCTAGACTAACTTTGTGAGAATGGAGTCGCACCCATTCTTGCATTGCGCTAAACTTTTATTTTAAATGGTCTTTTGGGACCAAAATGATTTGGTGGGTTGGACATCCTCGTCTATTTCTTACTCCAAATTAAATTAATCAAATTAAATATAAAGAGTCAAGTGTTTTGAATTGGTTAGTAAGTATGTTGAGTCAATTGAATTGTCTAAGTGTAGATTCTTGATTAATGAATTCGTGTTGTATGTTTATTTACTTTAATTAATTGAGCATGCTAGGTTTTGTACGTTGTAGCTTGTATGTACTCAGCTTTGTTGATTGTGCTCTTTTGTGTGTGTTACTTTTGGTCATGGCCTTCGCCTTTTAATGACCCTGTGATGATCCAATTATTACACTTATATTATTGGGGAGCGGTATTGCACAGGTTAGCTTGATGATGTGAAGTTCGGGGATTTGACATACGCATTGTCAAGGGAATGGTGTGATTGAGAGTTTTCATTCTTTGTGTTGTACTTATCAATGTTTTACTATTTCAATTATGTTTTGGGATTTTGAATATTGGTTTGGTTTTAATAAGGGCCTTTATGGTTCCAATTTGTAAGTTTTGATTTATTGGTTTTCTAAATTATGTTATTTTAAGATTTAAGTTGGATTTCCGCTGCGATACTTTGATAAAGCCTTAACGTTTTAACGCGAGACAATAACATGCCAATGGTTCTCCTCTATTTTATTTAAATTAAGTGGTTTTGAAAAGGAAGAACTATTGGGGTGTTACACACTACCACAGTCTGATCCGATTCCGCTCGACCGCCCTGGTTCCCGGTTGAAGTACGACGACGCGTCGAGCCAGACCCGAATCTCTCTCTCCGATCCTCGGGTCTCATACGAGTACGTGATGGAGGAACAGGCTGAAATAGAAAAATAAGCCGAGTCAAAAGTAAGAAAAATGAGTAAAACAAATAAAATAAAAGTCAAAGAGAGATACCTCAATACCGTCGCTCGCACGACGATAGCTAGCTCAGTGACACTACCTCACAAGCTCATAACGAAAGGCATCCATGCCTCTCGCCATCCTCGTCATCACCTCGCGAAAAACTGTCAAACAATAGAGTCAGGAATAATCAAAGAACATGCATGCAAACAAAATGATGATAGATGACTCACCCTGAGCTGGTCATCTTTCTACAAAGTGCCACACCTCAGGGGCCAGAGGAATCATCTCCTCGACCGGGCTGAAAGACTTATGATAAGTAATGGACACCGGTGGAGGTACAAACTCCGTAGCCATCGCCGCAGCTACAAGAATAAAATCTAAGTAATCAGGATTTCCTAGGGGCTACCAAAAAAAAAAATCACATGATGCAAAATATACCTCCGCCTCCTCTGACAGGCAAGGGAGGTGGAGCCAGCCATGGAAGAAGTCTCTCGCCATAACTCCGGTTCGGATGGCTATGACGCTGCCACTCCGTACCAGCTGGAGACCTACCTATATAAACTCTCAGGTCTGTCTGGTCCATCATATGCCATGGAGGACGGGTAGGAATAACAAAAGACTCTAAAGAGTGCTAAATCACAACTCTCTCGCCTACGTACACCAAAGCGTCATACATCCCCTAGAAGTAATGTCGCTGAGCTGTGTATTGAACAGCTAACGCAGGGACATCAAAATTAGCCCATGGACGAAAGTTAACCTCATGTCCCTGCAAGACAAACACTCATGAGTCGAAATTCAACTCAAAGGAGTAAATAAAAATGACGAGCAATGCATACCGAGAGAAGCAACTCTCGAACAAGGGCAGTAGCAGTCTGGTCGGTATAACAGCCACCCCAGCTAGCAGCAACATGGAGCCCTCAAGGCGAAGGCCTGGCTGGCACCAATGATGGCATATATTCGTAGAACCACACTTGTAACAACACGTAAATGTCGGCAAAAGCTAAGTTAAAAGAAACCTATTGCCAAGAGGAATAGAGGATACCTCTATGACCCTCCAGAAGCTAAAGAGTGTGACCTCCTCATCAAAGGTGCGCTGACGACAAGCGAGTCGTAAGCCCAGCAGGAAGTCAGCATAGGCCAAGTTGGCCCAATCAAAAGTCTCAACCGTTCGAAGGTCGCAAAGAGTAGTCAAATAGTAGAGTAGCACTCGGCTACCCTTGTCAGGAGAGAAGGACCCTTATAAAAGAATCAAAACAAAAATGCGCACCCGCTGCTCCAAGGTGGTCGCATCATCGCGAAAAGCCTCTACTAGCACAGATCGACAAATGGATCGGCTACTCATCTGTAGCGGTCGAGACTCACTACGGGCCGGAATAACAATGGGGCGCAGTAGCTCCTCGGCCTCAGGAGAGAAGACAGTAGTATCACTACCAAAAGGAACTACAGTTGACCAGAACTCCAATCCGATGATCATAGAGTGGTCAAGGGGAGTGATAGTCATCTCAGCCAAAGGAAAGTGGAACGTGTTGGTGGTATCCCAAAAGAACTCCACCAAAGCGCGAACCAAGAAACGACTCGACTTTAAAGAATAGAGTGCCCGGGTAGTCCGCAGCAAAGAAGTCAAACCACAAGACTCCCACAGCGCGCGCAAGTCCTCGTTGTTGTAAAAGTAAGATTCGTACAGCTAGCCTATGGTATCGGTGCCTGAACTGTGGCAACGAACTCGCTCGTCAGTCATCTAGAGTCGAACGCGTTCGGAAATATGAAACTGGGGCGCGAAGTATAAGGTGTGCCCATCCCACTCAGGGAACTTCCCAAGGGTAGTGGAAGTCCCCTCATCGGTTTCGACGGGCTCGTCCTCTCGGTGAGCCCCACGAGAGCGTGAGCCAGAATCACGTCGTCGAGACATGCTAATTATGTATGAAAAAAGTAAATAAAAGGCTCTAAAGTATCTGAGGTTCGCCTAGTGATAAGTGGTTTATTTGACCACTTATTGTGTTAATTTAAACCCGGTTTTGCGTTCATTTCCCCTCTTTCTAACCCGTTTTGAATGAAAATGTTTTATCTCGACCTTGCCTCTCCTTGGTTTGTGTTTTTCCATGTTTTGCAGGTTTATTGATTCATTTTGGGAAGCATTCGATGCATGGAGTTTGTCTAAGGCAAGAAAATTAGAGAAAGGAGAGCCCGCTCCTGCTAGAGCGGGTGTGCACCTCTTAGGAGCGGGCGCTCCAAACTTCCTGCAAACTTACTGCCAAGTGCACCCTGTGAGGAGCGGGCGTGCACCTGTCAGGAGCGGGCACTCTAAACTTCCTGCAAAGTTACTGCCAAGTGCACCCTGTGAGGAGGGGGCGTGCACCTGTGAGGTGTGGGCGCTCCTCCCCGAACTTTCAAAACTGCTTGTATTCTGAAGATAGCTAGAGAGGGCGTGAAGCAATCTGGAGCGGGCGCTTCTAGCCGTGGAGCGGGCGCTTCTCAGGTGGAGCGGGCGCTCCTTCGCTGGGAATTCGTTTTCTTTTGACGGATTTCCCTATGTGTTTCGGGGAGTATAAATACTTCCCCTTTAGTTCATTTGGAGAGACAGAAATAGCCTAGTTTTTAAAAAATCCTCTTAGTTTGAAACATTAATTTAGCTTAATTTTGACCAAATTAATCATTGTAATAGTTAGTTTCAAGATTCATCCTCAAGAATTGGCACTTTGTATTCAACATTTCCAAGCTTCAATTAGTAATTTCCTTCTACTTTCCTCCATTCAATTTCTGATTTTATTTTTGCTTGCATGATATTTAAAACTTCTTAGTTTTTGATAATTTGTTATTGGATGATAGTTATTTCAATTGTTAATCACTTTTCCCTAATTATTGAAGAAGTTAGAACCCTAATACTTGTTTGCATGTTGATAAACATGAGTTCTGAGTAGTCTTCTTGCTAGGGGTTGGGTGAAGCTTAACCTTTTGGGTTAACTATGAAAATGTAGGAGAAGCATTAATGTTTATATTGCAATTAAATTGATTATATGAGATTGATTGTTAGTTCTTCATGATAGGATTAGCTACCCTTGACTTAGGAGCTTGGTAGCATGATATGCTTAGTTTGATATGGGAATGTAAATTGGGTATGTCATTACTTATTGCAATTCGATTATGTATCATCTATTGCTAGACTAATGAGGAATCTAAGTTTAGTACTGTGAGTTATTTTCTAATTGCATGAGGTTGATTTTACATATTGTCCTTGCTATACCTTGTCTATTTTACTCCCCGTTTGCCTAATTGCCTTGGTTGAGTGGATCCCATTCTCTAGTGTCTTTAATCCACCGATTTAGAATCATAGTTCGTTTGTCTACTTGACGAACCCCCAATTGACCATAGACTTCGAATTAGCTTAAGTGTTAAGATCTTTAGAAACCATATCCCGTTCCTTGTGGACCGAACTCTTACTTATCATTATGCTTGGTAAGTAGGGTGTTTGCTAATAAATGTGTTTGATTGAGTGTGGAATGTGCGAAATGGGTTGAAGCAGCATCATATGCAAAACTCACCGCAAAACATGTAGCACTCTTTATCGAAAGAAACATTATATGTCGATATGGAGTCCCACATGAAATGACAAGTGACAATGGAACTCACTTTCAAGTAGAATGTGAAGAATTGCTTCAAAATACGGCATTCAACACCATCACTCTTCCCCATATAGACCTCAAGCAAATGGTGCAGTTGAAGCAGCTAATAAGAAATACTCCATTTTCGCTCTTTAGGGTTACCGCATGTCAAGTCGTTCATCCATAAGAAATATGCCACTTACCTTGGTCTATGGAATGAATGCCGTACAACCTGTAGAACTGGAAATACCTTCCTTACGCATCACTTTGAAAAGTAAACTCGATGAATTTGAATGGACTAGAGATAGATATGAAGAGCTTATTCTACTTGATGAAAAACAACTAGAAGCTCTACATCATACTTAATGCTACAAAACTCGCATGGCTAGACACTTTAACAATAAGGTTAAAACAAGAAACAACAAAGTAGGAGACTTGGTGTTAAAAGCATTAAGGAAAAATGTTCTAGATCAAAGAGGCAAATTTAAGCCTGATTAGTCTAGACCATACATTGTCAAAACTATCCTATCAGGAGGTGCAGCAAAACTAACTGATATGGATGGTAATGAGTTCTCAAACATGACGAACCTTGACCAACTTTAGAAGTTCTACCCATAAAAACTTGAGTAGTATACTAAAAAGTGCTATGTTTGGCTTGATTCCTTAGGAAAGGATACGTAGGCAACCCTTTACGGGGCGCGGCCACTTAAATTTTTACAATTCTCGTGCTCCAGCATCGATCCGCCAAAGCAGAAAGAGCATCACCACAAAATCCATACCAGCGCGCCACGACAAAGCTTGTCGCGCGGCGACAAGATCTTCGTACTGCGGCAGCTGTTGCGCTGCGATAGGCTCAAAATCCCAGTGCCAGTACATTTTTTTTTCGATCTGGGTAAATTTCGGTGTATTTCGGAAATTTTCGACTTCTGTACTCGAACTATTTTCGAAATTTATTTCAAGTCGTTTTCATTGCTTAATAAAATAAATTTTTTTATTTTCAATATAAAAGAGTTAATTTAATTTGAAAGCTGAAAAATTGCATTAATGATTAATAAAATAAAATTACATTATTAATGGAATTAAAAGAAAAAGCTTGAAAATAAAATTGACTTGAAAATAAAATAAATGTTTAATAAATTGGAAGTAAAGTAATGCTCTAATCGGTCTTCTCTTTTCTAGCCCTCTTCCAATTTTTGTCTGCTTCCTCTTCATCATCCATCTCTTGCACCAACAGGGATCCTTTAGATGATCTACATACAATTTTTGTAGAGATAGTTTCTCCTTTAGCCATTACACCATGCTTCTTTTCAACCCATACTTTCTTTTCAGTAGAGTTAGCTTTCCTTTTTTCTTTACCTTTTGTAACACTCTTTTTCTTAGGCATAATAGGAGTCTTGAATTCAACTCTTGCACCTAGGAGATCTTTAGGAGGAATTTTCTTATCTCCTAGGTGATCTTTAACTCTAGTTATGTACATGTTTCAGACTTTGTTCTTTTCCTTTTGAGATCTACCAAGTAACCACTCCTTCACATCTCTAGACAAAAGGAGGAGGAACTTTATGGGTAACAACTTCCCACAATGGCCTAGCACACAAATAGTTGTCAAATTATTCTGCATCTTGTGAAACAGGAAATTCATAAGGACGACGAAGGTTCCCGGAAGGAATGGTTTGAGCAAGGCCATATTGTCTCCTTACTTTACAAGAATAGTAGAAAGTTAACGTAGACAAGCTTGGAAGACGACAAGAGGGTTGAATATGGACACCGATCATCTTCTCAATTTTCCACCAAGGAACGACCCATTTAATTGAGAAGCTAAGTCGCGAGTTTCAAAAACTCTACTCCACTCCCGACAACCCATCTTTATGGAAAAACACTTCTTTCATCTTACAAAACAATTTGGTGTATACTTTTCAATATTGTCAGGAGGGCTAATTAATTCAAGCCTTTCCATTAGCCAAATCTGTAAAAATTCAATGCAAATAATTAGTATTACAATAAAAAATTAAATATTTTTGATTTATGTAATAAAAAATATTAATTTTCTACCTGTAATAAAATTAGAGAACCTCGAAGAGGTGCTTTTGGATCTTTCTTTAATTCATCCAAGCTAAGCATAGTTTCTCCAACAATTAATGGAATTGGATTTCTCCCTGACTGAACTTGCTCCATGACAGATACCAAAGTTGCTTAACCCTCATGAATGTTTCCACTAGTGAGGAGGTATTGGCTAAACATGCAAAAGAAGAAAGCCTTCCTCTTATAAACATGAAAAGACTCATATCCCTGTCCCTAAGGTTGAGGAAATGCTCTAAATCTTTATAATAATATTCACTCACTTTAGGAATTACTGAGATGTAAAGAAGGAAAGCCAAGAATGGTACCAAATTCTTCCGGTTAAAGGCAAATTTCATCATAACCTAGTCTAAAGCAATGGGTATTTGAATCCCAATAATATTCTAAGGCAGTATGAATAAAGTCTATATCAAGATCTACCCCCTTAATACCATATAAACCCCCCAAGTGGAAAAAGTCAAGCTCTTTCCACTCCTTAGCAGTCAAAGACGGAACCACTCACGAGTAAAATCACTAAAAGTCTTAGCGATGACTACGTAATTGAAAATTAGTAAGCTAAGTATTTTTAATCTGCTCGAATTATGATGAAATCGATAGATTTGGGGGCTATTTATAAACAGGGATTAATGCAAACCGAATCCTGAACGGATTTAGAAAATTATAATTATCGAGATAGCCTGCTCTTGCCTGCGACAACGTCACGCGTTATGCTGACCACGTGTTTTCAATTTTGACTCAATTTGTCTTTGACTTTATGGTTTTTGATCCTTTCAAAGCCTTATCCAATTCTATTTTTGGCAACTCTTCTTCAAATATATATCCCATATTGATTATTTTTATGTTTAATTAATTAAGCTTATTGATTAATCAAACATCATTTAATTTTTCATTTTTTCTTTTGGGGGAGAAAGTCGGAAACCCTCCATTAGTAATAAAAATGACATAAATTTTTTCGCAAAAATTTGTCACAATTTTCACACACTCTCATGCACATAAAATAAAAAATAAAATGCAAGAAATAGAATAGACATAATAAAAGTATGTATGTACAACATAAGTGTCAATAACACAAAAAGAAAAGTCCTATATAGTCAAAATAATCAATAAACAACGGATACATGTATGATCATGGAGGGCGAATAACAGAGGTATCGTAAATCGCAAATTCCGGGGAGTCACCTTCTTCCCAGCATCAGCCTCTCCAGTCGGAGGAAAAGAAAGAGTTGGGCAAGTCCATCCAGGCTCACTCTGTTGCGGATCCTGATAAGGCGGTTGCTGCGACGATGAGCTAACCTCGTACGTCCTACCAGTCGTAAAAGGAATCGGCACCGAAGCATCCTGACCAGGGGGCTGCCTAACCTCCTCCTCAGTAGAGGAACAAGAACCCTTTATGACGACAGTATGGTCCATCCCCTCTCGTCCACCTTGACTCACGACCGAGGTGCGACAACGTCTCGATCCAGAGCCAAACCTCTCTCTCCTACTCTCAGGTCTCGTGCGATTACGCGTCGGAAGGACATGCTGAAACAGAAAAGTAAGCCAAGTTAAGTATAGAGAACAAAAAAACTAAGGTAATCAAATGCAAGCAAAGAGACATACCTCTGCCACGTCGCCGTCACGACGACACGACACCTGGTGGCTCAGCCTCACGAGCTTGTAACGGAAGGCATCTGTAGCTTTCGCCATCCTCGTCATTACTTATCATCTCTTGAGCCTTTTCCTCTCTCAAGCGAACAATCTCTTCTTGGAGTTGCTCTATGGTTGACATTGTTGTTGGACTAGAGTGAGTTATTTAGCGAAGATGGTTTGAAAGGGGTGAATTGTTTGATGGTAAACGTAATATGCGAGCGCTCAGGAGTCTTCGTTCCCAAACATGGAAACCATCCCTAAAGGAAGTACGAAAGTTTAAGGAAATCGATACGCTTGTTTAAAAGACAAAAAGAAAAAAAAGGGAAAAAAGAAAAGACGCAAGATGCATTCGAATGGATAACACCACCTTTAAACAATTCATTAATAATGATATTGTTTGTATGAGTCAATTGTTCTTGAGGAATTATTAAGATCTCGTAATAACAGGCGCGCGCATGTAACTAGGTTGCGCGCAGAAGGCGTGTGCATCCCTAGCTCTTGCACTGGTCATTGTCGCGCAACTGAAGGAGTTGCGCGCGCTACCTGCTCATGCGATTTTTTTTTTTTCGAGCAGTTTTTTTTTTTCTTTTTTTTTTTGTGTCTCTCTTCTTTTGTGTCTCTTTTTTTTTCATGATACCCTTCGAATGCTACTCGAAATTACAAAGGGACAACTTCACAATTAGGAATCTAAACTAAAACTATAAAGGCTATTGTAAAGCACGTCGCACATAGTCATGTATTCACATAAGCATACTATAAGTCAAGATTCACATAATACCTTTCTATGGTCGAAAGCTTGGGTGTCTAAAGGTACCATATCTTAAGAAACGATGCACAAATCAATCACTTCACGAGTTGACTCGTGACATAGTCCTCCCAACATTTTGTTGGCGATATGGATGGGATGATTGTTATTGATTTCGGTATAGCAGACTAGTGTCGGCAACCCCTAGTCAATGAGCCGATCCCCAAGGGTTATAGTGTGCTATGATTATGCATGATGCAATGTTGCTTGTTTGGTTTTTACTTTTCTAAAGAAGGAAGATATTATGGGTTCAAGTCTCGCTCTCTAACTAGAGATTATCCAAGTTAATTTCCGTTACAACCCATAGGCAACCTAGTGTTGGAAACCTTGGACCATAACTAGAAATTAATCTTGTAACCTCTAAGTCCCCAGCAGAGTTGCCACTATAAGGAGGGTGTGCCCATCGTAGGGGATCCTTCTCCTTATATGCCCATGGCTCTTTAAAAGCCTAGGATTTTACACTTTTTAGGGTGTATTAGGATTTGAATTCCTGACAGTTTGGTGGACCTTGAATTAGAGTTGATCCTATCATTACGCTTTTTTGTAAGAAACTAGTGAGGATTCGCCAATGAGTTTTAGGAAAACTCATAAACCTCATTCATGCCTTTCTCTCAAGTAAAGTTCAAGGGATATTTAGCACGAATCGTAAGTTTACCCGTGCCCAAATCGGTCTACTTATACAAGAAATGAGTTCGGGAGCAAGGGTACTAAAATAACGTTCCCTTTAGGGGGGATCGTTATTCTAGCCCTAGTGCGGCCTCTACTAGCTCTTCCTTTTTCATAATTTCATTACCAAACAATATATGCAACGTGACACCTAAAAACTAAGTTAGTTCGTTTTATTTACAAGAATTTAATCACGTAGGAATTATATTTCAAAATCGTTATTCTTTATTTAATTAATATTCGTGAAAAGAACGATAAATAAACAATATTCGCCTTGTCTTGAGTGAACAAACAACAATTAATTATTCAATTCTATTCTTTATTTAACGCAAGATACTATGGGAAATTAAGTATTTAAAATTTTGTTTAAAGTGATCAAACAACACTAATTAATCAATTAAAGTTATTTAGAAAATAAAAGAAAAGTGATTTATCTAAATGCACGGGAATTTACCACTTTTCCTTGCTAGATCTTCGTTTAGAACCCTTATGGACTCCTTCTTGTTCGGGAACCTCCACCGTAGGAACAAGTAATAAAGGGGGTGAGTGTTTAGAACGAGAGGGTTGAGATTACACAAGTTCACAAAAGTTTATGCCAGCGTTTCGGGTTATTTTC
This sequence comes from Chenopodium album, assembly GCF_948465745.1. Taxonomy (NCBI): domain Eukaryota; kingdom Viridiplantae; phylum Streptophyta; class Magnoliopsida; order Caryophyllales; family Amaranthaceae; genus Chenopodium; species Chenopodium album. The sequence goes on from NC_137847.1 coordinate 31,175,509, forward strand.
TGTCTGTTTAAGCCTCGTATTAAGCCTCTATTTATAGGGAATGGGTGTGTTTCAGATTTCGTAGGTTCTGCTGTAGAAGGTGTCGTGCGTATCTGAATGGGTTGCCCGCAAGTGATTTGGATGCGCTGCTAAGGGCAACGCAACTGAATGTCTTGCGCGCGATATTATGGTAAGATTCAATTTTAAATTTTTATGAAATTCTGAATCTTCCGCGAGTGCATCACTAGAGGTTGCGCTGGGTGTCACGCGCAACCTTCTGAGTTGCGCGCGCCAGACTGACACATGCCATTTATCGCACTCTTAGGCTAGGTTTTCTTATTATTTTTATACTCGTTTGTAGTCTTTTATGTCGTGTTTTTAGGGAATACTGCTTGATTTGCGTGTTAGTTTAGAGAAATGCGTGCTTTTAATGGTTTTCTTATTATTTTATTCATTTCGCGGCTATTTCTCTCGCTTCTCCGTTTCTTTGACTTGTTTTGTAGGTGTGTCGAGTTTCTCGGGATTTAATTATCAAGGAGGAAGCTCGAGCGCATTCAAGGAGGTTGATGGAGCTAAGTTCGGGAATCCAAACATGCAATTCAAGCTAGCTCCGCAACCACAAGGACCTTGGAAGCAATGCTTTGGCTTGGAATGTTCAAGTGCTTGGAAGATAAAGGAACTGCCCTTCTCATGAGCATCGCCTCAAGTGCACCAATGATAGGGATGCTCGAGAGCGCAGAGATTGATCGAGAAAGCGAAGGAACCAAGGCCACGAGCACCAAGAAGGGGTGCGCGCGCGCGGCATAGTGGTGCGTGCGCACAGACCCGGCTGTGCGCGCGCGCGGCCTGGGTGGTGCGTGTGCAAAGATCTTCTGTGGCCTGTTGTGCGTGCGCACGGTTTTGCTTGTTTCCCCTCGCTCGTTTTATTATAATTTAGCCTTTTCATTTCTATTTTAAGACGATTTTTAGATTAGTTTTAGGTGACTTTCTCTCTCATATCTTAGGTTAGGTTGAGAGCTTCTCTCTCTAGTTTTTAGGGATAGTTTAGGAGTAGTTTTAGAGAGAGAAAGCGAGGGATTTCAATGGTGGTTTAAGAGATCGAAGATCCAATGGTGACAATTGTATTGAAGATCTTCTTAATCAATTAATGAGCATTTCTCACTCTATCTAATCCTTATTGCTTTGTTCAATTTCATGTTTGTTTGGTTTAATCTTGATGTTTGATTCTTGATAGTGTAATTGTTCTTGATATTTTGTTGATTCTTGATTTCCTTAGTTGTTTGTTGATAGATAATGATTCTTGAGTAGTTGTTTGGCTAAGAATTGGGTGAAACTTGTATGATTGATTGATTGTGATTAATTTGGGAATTGTGTTGATTGATTGTTGAGATTAAAGTGATTAATGAAGGTTTGCATGTGTGTAATTCGATTAGGCCTTGAGAATTATGCTAGATTGCATTGTAATTGCTAATGACACGACCAATTGATTTAGGAATTGCAATTATCGATTGGTTTGGATTGTGATTCTCTTAGATTGTTATTCATAGTGAACCCTAGCTTAATGATTAGTAGATAGCTCTTTGATTCCAATTGATAGCTCTTATCATTAGTCTTCACAACCTTTGATTGGCATGATCTTCCCAAGTTGTTGCAATTATCATGATTACTTGTTGATCCCCATTCCTAGTGTTTTATTTGTTTGATTGTTAGTTTGTTAGTTGTTACTATTCCTTCTTCACCTTCGACTTCGACCTAGCTTAGGTGCATAATTGAGAGTGCTTGAACATTACCGTTCCTTTGGGTTGGACCCTTGACTTACCATATACTTGTATTAGGTTGGTCGAGTGTTTACAAATTAGGTTTGGCTCTAGGGAGAGGTAGATAACGACCGACATTTTCCTCTAGTCACAGACCAGCGCGACTCATTGAGATGTGCGCGGATTTTTCTGCGACAACTTTAATTTTTAACCTAGGCGCCTCTAAATCTGCCAAAATTAGGTTTTAACCTCGGGCTTAAGCCTAATTATGATCGGGCTTAGTTAATTGATTAATTCATTTCGTTTTGGGTTAGGCTAGGTGTTCTGTATTTTTGTGGCTCAATCAGTTGTCCATAAGAATTCTTCACATTGATCCAACAAAAAGACGGTTTTATTTATCATCATAGCATTTCCAGTCGGGACAGGAGGCCAAAAGTAGATGTCTACAATTGGGCTTATAATATACTGTTGGAAATCTCTTTGAAAGGGCTATCCATATTTATAGGCCTTGTATAGAAATTTGATTGTTGGTTTATTTGATTGGCTCGGTTTTTAACAATGTATGATCCATTGGATCTAATCTTTGCATTTGACGCATTTGGGTCCGTTATTAATCAAGTTTAAACATGTATGAGCACGTTTTAGGCCTAATTAGTAATCGGACAAGGCGCTAAGATAACTTAGTCTCAAATATAGGTTTTAACTTACTTCATAATGCATTTTGTAGTCCATAAACACTTCAACTATGATATAGTATGAAGAACGGGTTTTTGTAACATCATCGCACGTCCAATCGGGATAGGAGGCCCAAAGTAATTGTCTACAGTTATCATAGTCAATCACTACTCAAATGTTCTTAATCAATTTTCAAATCTGCTTAATCAATGTTCAATCGATAATTTCATCATCATCAAGTCGATCATCAATCAAAACTGTAATCAGGCTGATTACCAATTAAATATCTATCAATTGCTCAAAAGAATCAAATGCTCAGTAAGAGGCTCAAATGGGTTAGTCACGGACCAACCAACCAAGTTATGAGACCATCAAAGGCTGACGTAGGCGAAATCAGAGCCATCGCACAGCGACAGGTCTAACGCGCTGCGTCACAGTGTATCGCGCCACGTCAGGGCGCATCGTGATGCGTTGTTTATGTTGCACTGCGCTTGAATCCAAGGTAGAGCTTTTAAAACTTTTTCTGCTCGTTTATCTTTGTTATTTTATGTCTTATCGTTCACTTGCGCTCAATTAAATTTCCTTAATTCTTCGTAAAAGTTGCTCGTCTGCTAAGGACTTACTATACCTGCATCTATATTCTCAAACTATAGGACTTTGCTCATGTTTGTAATTATCTTGAGGTTGACCCAAGGTTTGGTATTACTCAACTCAATGTGTTTTGACATGTGTGACTCGACATGACTCAAGGTGCAAGCTCCACTCGATGTGATATGACATGACTCAACGTAAATGACTCGTGTGTGCATTGTATTATGATTTTGCTCGTGCGACTCGAAAATGCAGAAAAAACAAAAAAAAAATTCATTTTTGTTGAAGTTACCCAATTTGTCCCAAAAAAAAGACGTGAAAATGAAGATGTAAAGTGTTGGTGAAAAGTGAAATCTGCCTAGCATGCTGGGTGGTGGTCGTAGCACAAGGCCTAGCTAGCAAGCTAAGCCAAGTAGGCTACCAAGCCGTCCAGTACTAGGCCCAACACGATGGCTGGCCTTTGTGTGGGCTGGGCGCACTGCCAAGCAAGGTCAGCTGCTAGCTTAGCCTTGTGGCTAGGCCTAGCAGGAGCCTGCTAGCTCGCGTGGGCTTGCGGCTTGCTAGCATGCCAAGCTGAACCCTATGGCCTAAAGGTATGTGGATTGGTCATCCCTTGTTTGACCAAGTGTGCCATGCACATGGGGTTGGTGGGTTTATGCTTGCCCTCCAAGGTGGGTTTTTGGTCCTTACCTACTCCCTTCCTCATGTTAACACTTGTCATTTGACTATTACATAGCTAATTTAATTTAATTTGGAATTAAATTAATAGCTTGTTTTTTCTCGCCATGTCATTTCTCCCACATGGGAAGATGGTTGGAATTTTTTGGAGCCTTTGTGTCACGGTTCGAGGGTTCTCACACTGGATCGTGGGGCGCGCTTTTGTCTATTGGCGATAAGGATGCAAGCCTAGAACGGAAGAGGTTCGTGAGCACACAACACATGGACTAAGGGTATCTCAAGGAAGCACTCGTCAACAACGGGTGCGGAGTTGGGGCTTGTGACAACCGATAATTCAATGCGGGCATAAGCGGAACTGACAAGATGAAAGCGTCTTTTGAGGTTTCTTGGTTTGGTGGGGAGGCTTTCAAACAAGGCAAGCACAATATCCATAAAGGCTTAAAATAACACACAAGTCTTTAAGCAATACCAATGGGGTAAGGAGCTTTTATTCATTAACCATTCACTCCTCAAAGAGCTTTAATTTAATTATGTGGAGAATTACTAGTGAACATTAGAACTACAGTAACACAATAATTCTACCAAGATCCTAGAAAACATAAAGAAGTACTTAAAATACTATGCATAAAGAGCATACAAGGGAAGTGGGAGGGGATACAAGGAGAAAGAGGAGGATTCTAACATCCTCCCCCACTTAAGTTGTCGACAACCTCGTCGACTTACAAAGCCAAACATACAAGATCAATCTTCTATTGCTGACTTGCTGGTGTTGTTCTTGTTCTGGTTCTAATAATGGCACGGTTGCTGGTGTTGCGATTGTTGTCCTCTTGATCTAGATGATACGGCTTGAGACGACTAATGTGGAAGATAGGGTTTATCTTATTCCACGCGGGGGTTCTACCTTGTATGCATTCTTCCCAATTTGTTTAGTGATATGGATGGAGCCTTCGTATTTTCTGATAAGCCTGCGATCCCTTCCTTTGAGGAACTTCAGCTGCTCCGGCATGACCTTGACTATTACCATGTCCCCTACATCAAACTCTAGTGGCTTTCTATTTTGATCGGCCCATTTCTTCATTCTCCTCGATACTCGCTCCAAGTAAGCGCGAGCAACATTCATGTTTTATTGCCACTCTCTCTTAAACTCTCAGGCATTGCCACTTCTCCCTTCTTCTGATGTTGTTATGGTGTGAGATAGGAGAGGTTGTTGGCCCATCACCAACTCAAACGGACTTCTGTTGGATGTCGTACTCTTCTAGGCGTTGAAACAAAGTTGGGCCACGTCAAGAATTTTCACCCAATCTTTCTGATTGGCGCTGAAAAAATATCTCAAGTATTCCTCTAAGAACCCGTTAAATCTCTCTATTTGCCCATCTGATTGGGGGTGGTGACTTAAGGACATGTTTAAGTCTTGCCCCATTAACTTGAATAACTCCGTTTAAAATATGCTCGTGAATCTTGTATCTCTATCACTGGCGATACTTTGAGGTAATCCCCAATACTTCACCATGTGTTTGAAGAACAGCGTCGCTGTCTCCTCATCACCGCAAGCCTTTTGCATGGGGACGAAGGTGGCATACATTGAAAACCTGTCGATCACCACCATTACAACCGAATATTGATCCATCTTAGGTAGACCACTAATAAAATCCATAGATACGCTCTCCCAAGGACGCGCCGGAACATGCAAAGGGTCTAAAAAGACCTCCAGGCTTTTGACAATCTACTTTGTCCTATTGACAAACCAAGGTAGTTCGGGTGTAGTTGATGACGTCTTCCTTTATTCCTGGCAAATAATACCCCATGGAGAGCAAGCTCAATGTCCTTTGCCAACTAGGATGTCCAACCCATAGGGTATCATGGCATTCTTTCATGAGCATCCTCTGCAGGCCTCTCGCCTATGGTATGAATAGTTTGTTTCCCTTGGTGTAGATGAGACCACCGTCCATCTAGAAGCGTCTTATCTTCGCTTCTTAGATCAACCCCTTAATGGTGCTCGTCATGGGGTCTTCGGGGAGGTGCTGTTTAACCTGATCTTTGATTGAGGACAAAACATTGCTGGCAGTAAGAGGGGACAATCTCTGTATCGAAGCCAAGTCAGCATGCCTACTTAATGCATTCTCTACTCGATTGTTAGCTCCTGTTCTATACGTGAACTCCAGATTAAAATCAGCGAGAACTTCCTGCCATCGTGCTTGCTTCCCTGTTAACTTCGATTGGGTAAGGAAGTGGCTTGTTGCAGTATTGTTTGTGCGAACAAGGAACTTAGCTCCCAACAGATAGTGCCTCCATGCTCTCAAGTAGTGGACAATAGCAAGAAGTTCCTTTTCTTGAGCAGCATATCTCTTCTCGACTCCACTCAGCTTTCGACTCTCGTATATACAACCGGGTGGCTTCCTGCAATAGAACCCCACCAAGCACAAAATCTGAGTCATCAGTCTCTACCACTAGTAGAAAAAGTGCATTTGTAACACCCTATTAGTAACTGACGTACGTTATGCTAGTTACGAAAGCATTAATAGTAACCGACTAAAATAATGTCAGTTACTAATTTTATGACATTTGTAACCGGCGTAGTAAATGTGAGTTACTAATATGTGGTTTATCATTGTTTGAAGTTTTATTAGTAACGGACAAAATAAATGCTAGTTACAAATATTAAGTCAAAAAAACTTTGACCAAAAAGTTTGTAACTAGCTTACAAACGTCAGTTACAAATATGAAGTCAAAGAAACTTTGACCAAAAAATTTGTAACTAACTTACAAATGCCAGTTTGTAACTAACTTACAAACATAGACTTTTCCTTTAAAAAAACACAGACCTTAAATTTTATTTTTCACTTTCGCTCCTCTTTCGCGCGACAGAGGTTCCTATCTCCTCCACAACTTCTTCCTCCTTTGCTCCAACTGCTCCAATCATAATTGCTTTGTTTTTTTCGAATTTTGGTTCAGCAAAATTGGTTTTATATCGTTGTTCAAAGGTATGTTATTTTTCAAATTAGGGTTATTATAATTTTCCCTTTCTTAATTCAATAATAGCGCCCTAATATTCAAATTGTATTTTGTTTTGCATTAAAGTCTAATACCCTAAGATTATGTATGAATATGATATACTCTAGAATTCTATTTGCTGCTAGGTGGAAGGATTTATGTCTTCTGGTGTGATTTTATTTTGATTAAGGTTTAATAGATAAAGGTACTAAATGGGGTACACTAGCCGAGTATGTCAAGCTGCTGTTTTTCTCCTTAAAGCGTGTGTAAATTTGTGTTGGCAAGTTAATTGAAATAACCATCACATTGAGAATGCTGCTGTTTTTGTTGTTGTTATTGCTTCAATGTTGAACGTTGTTGTGGTCGTTGTTGTGTTGAACACTATTATTGGCATGTTATTGTTGTTGTTATTACTTCAATGTTGAACTAGCCGAGTACGTCAGGCTGTTGTTGAATGCTACTGTGGTTGTTGTTGTGTTGTAATTGTAGTTGCTTGTTACTTTATCTCAGTCTAATAGTCATGCTAATGTGTTTATTAAGCTTGGACCATAATATTTATGTTGCAACTAGGAATTCTTAGTTGAATTACATTCTTTATCTTTGTTGTTTGTTCTTGACAGAATATAAAGGACAAGCCTGCAATTAAAATCTAAAACACTACTTTGTATAGTATAGTGAGACATAAAATATCCAATAAGATAATTAGCATATGGTAGAGTTTAGTGAGACATAACATAGATTTGAAAGCAGTTGAAATTTATAACGTGGACAGGGTAGGGGAAGGGGAAAGAAGGCTCAGCTCTTTTCAGTTCAAAACTTAAAACTTGATTTTATTGGATTTGAATTTGGCAATTCAAATTTGATCATGTACTCAGGTTCTAGCCACCAGATTGAGGTTGAGCAGTGTAGGTGGGGATGTGTAGTTTTAATATGAGCTCATTTGGGTTGCATTAAATTTTATCTTCTATGCAATATAAGCCTGTTTTTATTGTTATTTTGAATGTTATGGGAAGGTTTCACTAGAAAAAGCCTTATGGCCTATATTACCCCTCCAGTAATAGTTTTACTAAAGAACCATTCATGGTTCACAATTTTACTCACTCTAAAATTCCCTAAACAAACATGCATGATCCTCTAACTATTTTTTGAGAAACTATGTCCTAAGGTGTTACTTCATTGTCTGACTAGCTGTTTGTCTGCACATCAAGATAGATTATAGTTTTCATCCTAGTTCTAAGCCTTGTTACTGACCCTCCTAAACATATCATGCTGCTATTCAACCTACGAGAGTTGGGAGTATTGACATTTATCGGCAAAGTAGGATATATTGCTTTTGACGCCACTGTTTCAGACTATAACACTTTACCATCAATACCATAATATTTGATTAAGTAAAGCCCAAAAGGGTTAATAAAGGGGAGAGAGAATGAGAGTTGAAATTCAGAACTGAAAAATCAAAACTGGAATCAGAGCTGAAATTCAGAACTGATTTTAGAGTTAAATTTTATAACTGAATTCAGAGCTGAATTTCAGAACTGAATTCAAAGCTGAATTTCATATCTGAAGTTCAGAACTGAAAATCAAAACTGAAATCAGAGCTGAAATTCAGGACTTAAAATCAAAACAAAAATCAGAGTTGAAATTCAGAGCTGAAAATGAGAACATTATAACAAATTCTAAACTGCAACAACATTGTTATCTCCCGGCCTCATAGAGATCAATATCTAATTGTCTCTAGATCATTAAAACGAATAGGTTCAAAAGTTTGAGTAAACACACCAATTTTATTTAGTTATTCCCATTGATTGTATTGATTTTACCGAACTATAATTCAATAGAGAAAATGAACTAGTGGTAGTCTGGTAAGCATATCTGAAGTGTGCTTGCATTTTGATCATACTTGTGAGTTTGACTATTTTTTGAGCTGAATTTCAAAACTGAATTCAGAACTGAATTCAGAACTGAAAATTAGAAATGAATTCAAAACTGAAAATCAGAACTTGATTCAGAAATGAATTCATAATTGAAAATCAAAACTGAATTCAGAGCTGAAAATCAGAACTGAATTCGAAGCTGAATTTCAGAAATGAATTTAGAAATGAAGATCAGAACTGAATTCAGAGCTGAAATTCAGAAATGAATTCAGAACTGAAAATCAGAACTGAATGTAGAGCAGAAAATCAGACTTGAATTCAGAGCTGAAAATCAGAACTGAATTCAGAGCTGAATTTCAGAAATGAATTTAGAACAGAAAATCAAAACTGAATTCGGAGCTGAAAATCAAAACTGAATTCAGAACTCGAAATCAGAACTGAATTTCACTTTCCTTTGTGCTTTCTTAGCATAATGTGTAGTGAGGGACTAAGGGTGTTTGTCTTGACAAATTGTCATCTTTGTCTTTATATTTAGCATAATGTATCATCACCTTACTAATGCCTATTCATCATGCCAAATTTCAATGGTCTAATATTTGACCTCTTTGTTGTGCTGCATCTGAATCATATGGAAAACCTTCAATGTAATTTTTTTCTTAAAAAAAGTAAATGATCGCATTATTATTTCTTGTATCATTATGTGGAAGCCTTATTGGGCTGTATAATGTTGCAGTTCTCTCTGTATTCTGCATCTCTAGTTGTGTATGTTAATGTTGTTCACTTGTATATTATTAATTTTTTTTTTGTTCTTTGAATTTCCTCTTTTAAGGTATAGGTCAAGTATGATTTAGCTAAATAAATATTCTATCTTAGATTAAACCTAAATTTTAGGCTGAAAATATTGGCTTGTGATTGTTCAAATTGTTCTATCAGGTACTTGAATGTTGAGAAACTTCCTAAAAGCATGTTGAAAATGTTGACTGCATTTGAATAGTTTCAGCAATTTTACTAGAACTTGCTGAAATGGAGAAAGGAAGGACAGTTTGAGTTGTGGTGTTTCAGCTATTTCCTTAAATGTTGAAAGTCCTAAAACACATTAGTATCCATCAAAAGCCATACTCCATTTTGTCCTTTTTTTTCTCTCTCCTTCTACCTTGCTCAAGATTGCGAGGCTCGGCCAATTTTATCCGAACAGGTTGATCTTGATATCCATCACTTGCTCTCTTGCTTGTAGGTTGTCGGTTCGTCCCCAACCACTAACAGGATGTCCTGATTATCGGTTAATACAACACCAAGATACCTATTAGGTTGAAACCTCGGCCTTTGCGACCTACGTAGGGTAACAAACTGAGCATATGCATTGTCGGGTTGACTTTGCACATTTTGACCAGCGACAACAAATGTTGTTTGAGCACTTTGAATGTCAATCTGATTTTGTTGCTCGTCCTCTCGAACTTTATCGAGTTTGATTTTCCTCCTACTTGTTATTTTGGAAAGGTGTTCCTTCTAAAAAAAGACACCATCACAAGCAACAAAAACTTTGTTCTCGGATTTGTTGTAGAAGTAATACCCTTTTGTTTCTTTTGGGTAGCCCACAAAGAAAACCTTGTCAGATTTGGGTGTAAGTTTGTTAGAAATTAATTTCTTGGCATATGATTCGCATCCCCATATCTTGAGAAAAGACAACCTTAGAGGTTTCTTCGTCCATAGCTCATACAGAGTCTTTTCTATGGCTTTTAATGGAGCAAGGTTCAGTGTTAGTGCCGCGGTTAGAAGTGTGTATCCGAAGAAAAAGATAAGAAGATCACTAAGACCCATTGTTGATTGTACCATGTCCAGCCAGGTTCGATTTCTTTTTTCGGATACTCCGTTCCATTGTGGAGTTCTTGGAGGTGTCAATTCTGAAAGTATACCCTTTTCTTTCAGATGGTAATCGAATTATTGGCTCAAGTATTCACCACCTCGATCCGATCGAAGGGCGTTGATTTTCTTGCGAAGCTGATTTTCATCTTCACTCTGAAATTCTTTGAACTTTTCAAACGATTCATATTTGTGCGACATAAGGTAAACATATCCATATATACTATAGTCGTCTGTGAAGATGATAAAATATCGATGGCAGTTTCTTGTGGTTGTGCTCATTGGTCCACATACATCGGTGTGTATTAGGCCCAACAAGTCACCTGCCCTTTCTTCCAACTTGGAGAATGGCTGCTTTATCATCTTGCCTAATAAACATCCTTCGCAATTCTCAAACGATAGTAAATCAAACGAGTGAAGAACACCTTCCTATACAAGTTTCTTGATGCGTTTGATGTTAATGTGGCTAGGACGACAATGCCGCAAGTAAATTTTTTTTACTCAATGGTGTAAGCTTTCTTGGTGGTATTATTAACATTATAAACTTGTTTGTCTAACGAAAGCACACATTTTAGATAAATGTGTCAAGCCATAAACATTATAGCAAGACTTTTAAAATAATAGTCTTATGATCAAAACAAAATGACGTCCAACGTCTGAAGATCAATGTATGGTTGATAAAAAAAACTTAAACAAGTTCTATGTTAAGACAAACTATGTGATTACAAGCCTTGATAAGCCCTTCTCACTTGGTTCCTGAAATAGGAGCATATAGTGAGTCATTAATAGTATCTAATACCTTATAAATTGCTTGTATTTCTCTTCCCTTTGCCTCATCTTCCAGGTATATGCTGCATTCTCTGTTGTAGTGGCCCCGCCGACTACAGTAGAACCATCGCATCTTTACCTTGTTGTTGAAGTCCTTCTTCTTTGCCTTTAGAGAAAGCTTGAGTCTATCACTTCTGTAAGGATCGGCCCATTGAAGCTCATGGACAACCTCTATCAAAGAGAGTTTATTCTGATTGGCAGTTAGCCGCATCTTCAATGCAACATAGCCTGAGTGGAGAGAACTTAATGGCATGTGAGCCGCTTGCTCATCCTCTACCGACTTGCTAATGAGCGCCAAGTAAGTGAATAGCCTTGTCATTCGGAGCACGTGGGCTCGAAGTGGCGTTCCGGGTCTTAGTCTAGCGTTGCAGACTTGTGCCCATACCTATTGCCTCTCCTTGGCAAGGAACCCCTCTTGCGGCGGCTTGATCTTCATGTTGGAGAGTGACCTAGAAACTTCCTCCACGAGACCATCTTAGTTGCCTTTGATGCTCTTGGTGATAGGAATGGTGTCCTTTGAACAAGTGTATTATTCCGATAGAGGGTTCGGAGCTATTGAAAAGCTATTGATTCAATAAGTTCAAGTGATCGGAATGCCTAGGTAGAGGCCATTTCCGATCAGTAATATTAATGCAAAATTAATATTACAGCTTAATCTTGACTGAACCCTTCGGGTCACACCCAAGCAACTAACGATCCGACACGATGAGTTAATTCGGAAGGAAATAATGAGTCGCTCGAGTAATAAATATTTAGACGTCGGAAATCGAGCTAGGAGCGTCGAAACCGAGCGTCGCAAGTCGAGTCGAATTAATAAAAGACGAGACGGTAAATTCAAAATACCCCTAGCATCGAAATTCCCCAAGCAAACCGAGTGCTAAGGGCCAATGGTGCTAGCATGCACACCGCACCAAGGCAATGGTTCATGGTGCGCATGGCTAGCTAGCTCTGGCGCACAGATGGATTCGCTAGCAGCACCAGCTACACGCACGCTAGCAGCAGCTCGCATTGATGGGTGGCGTGCTACGTGCATATGCGTGCTGGGTGCGCAGCATGCCAGCAGCCAGGTGCGCACGTCTTGGCCAGTAGCCCGCAAGCGTACGTGGCTTGCTGGGCAAGGACAGTAGCAGCCTCGAAGCAAGCACGGGCCAGCAGCCCAGCCTAGCACAAAGCCGTCTATTGGGCACGCCTTGGTGCCCAAGGCTGGGGTGCCACGTGGCGCATTGGGAGAGAAGCCGAAAAAAGAGGGAAACTTGGGGAGGAAGGCTTGGTCCCCTCCCCCTTGTGGTCCTTACCTAACCTTTCCTTCTTTTAGTGCCACTTGTTGATTAATTAGTTGTTGGGTATTTTCTTTTGTTTTTGATTTAAATATAAAAGAAGAAAATTGATTTTACTAACTCTCCCACTTTGATGGGAGAGTGGATTTCTCACTTGATTTTCCTTATAAATACCCCACTTGGGAATTGGGAAACCTCACTTGAGTGAGAGCTCAATTAGACATCTCCACTTGAGAGAAAACTTATAAGCTCATAAATAACTCAGGTAGTCTTTTTGGTCAGACTTGGCTAACCTCCAAGTAGTAGACCAGTCAGGTCGAGTTGTGGGTGGACTTCGTTGGAGATCCTTGCCATTTGTGAGGCTCGGCTTTTCTCAAGTATGAGCTCCATCCGGTTGAGCGAAGCACGCTACAAGGGTAATTTAGTTTTTTCTATATTCTTGTTATTTAGGCAATTTGTTATATTAATTGTGAGTTTGTTCTCGGGCTCGAGTTTTATTTCCGTAGTGAGTCAGACTCATCGAAACCCAACAGTGGTATCGGAGCCTTGCTCATTTGTTTTTATATAAAATAATTTTTAAGGTGTTTTAATGATTCATTTTTCTGGTGTATGTTACTAATTAGATTAGTAGCTCGGTTTTATAAATTTTATACCCGTTTTAAAGTTGAATTACGGCCCCGAACCCAGATTTTTGCCCAAAAATAGTGAATATTGGGTGGAAACAACGTTCTGGAAATGTTTTAACTCTTTTAGGACTGTAAAAAAGCCAAAATTATGACCAGAAATGCCTTTTTCCGAGGGTTTTTCGTTTTGACGAAAATTTTTAAATCTTTTAACCTTGAATCTTAATGGCATATTTATGGTGATTATGTATATGGTTCTTTCCTTAATGTTTCCGCAATTTTTGAACTCTTTAAGCATGGTTACTTTGTAGTAATTAGTGATTGAAAGATTAATTAAATTTTCACATAATTGCAAATCCATTGCATTAAGTGTGAAAAATTTATTCTTTGAGGCTTCTAAGTACTAAAGATCCAATCATTAATTATTTTAAGTGGTTGAAACTTTGAGTTACTAAATTCCATGAATTTTTTGTTGAACTTTTAATTTAATTATGTATTAAGTTGATTGGAATCATAAAGTTTTAATCTTGTGATAGAAATTTCATTTATCTTCATATTGGAAGATATAATTTTTCAAGGATTCACAAGTTAAAGTTGGAATCTTTATTTGAATTTTTAAGTTTATAATTCCAACCCCCCTTTAATTTTGTCAAATATCATGATTAATTTAAATTAATTAAATTAATAGTGAGTATTGCCCTTATTTATTTTGTTGCACCAAGTTAAACCAATTTTATTAAAGAATAGTTCTTGGGAATAATTTTGGTTTTGTGCACTTTGATGAATTTTATTTAAGTTGGACTTGTTATAATTTTTCATTTTGCTCATTAAATTAATTTGGAATTAATTAATTAAACTCACGCAAAATTTGGATTTAATCCCGAAAGTGTGCCATGTAAACCAAGGCCCATCACCCTCGGCCAGCCGGGTTGCTAAGCAGCCCACATGTGGCTGCCAAGGGCTGGTGCGCTTTGTGCGCGCCACACACCAAGTGGCGTGGCTGCTGCTTGCTTACCAGCATTGTGGCGCACCATGGCCAGCCAGCAAGCTGCAGCTAGCAAAGCGCGCTGCTGTGTGCATATTGGTGTACGTGGCGTGGCTAGGGTGCGTGCTGCCACAGGCAGTGAGTGTGTGTATGGATTTTGGTGTAGTGCGAAAGGGGCAAGTAGCCTTGTGCGTGCTGCCTTGCACCTTGCAATCCGCAGCACACGCTGCTAGGCTTGGCGCCTAGCAGTGCTGCGTCGGGGTGGTGTAGGCGCACGCACCAAGCCGCATTGCCTGGGGCTGCTAGGCACCCTTGGCTAGCAATGGCGTGCGCCTAGCTAGTCTAGGTGCGCGAGCCACTTGCGTGCGGTTTTGTTACGTGTTTACAATTTTTGCCATTATAATTATTCTAAATAATTTAATTATATTTGTTTTAATTATTTTAATTAAATTTTGGAGGCTAGGCAACAGTTTTTTGAGCGGCATTTGCAAAATTAATTTTGGCAAAATTTTGGGTTTACCGGCTTACTTAATTGGATTAATTAAGATGGATGCGGAATTTAGTGGGAGCTTCAATTTTAATTGCACTAAATTACATAATCGGCTAAATAACTTTGACTAGTTTTAATTAGGCGCGTTAATCGGATTAACAACCTAAATTAGTTACTAGTTTACGCGTGTTTGTGCATTGTTACTTGTTTATCGGTGTAAAATACATGGGCCATTCACAAATAGTGAATGGATGAATGGAATGTATATTCTCCCGCAGGTTTTATAAAAATGGCAACTAGTGGGGCCCGGTTAGGATAGAAAATACAGACTATGTTCCGTCTCGTTTTTTGTAAATCTAAATACGGTTTGCGAACCGTTGAGTATTTTTATACCTTATTATTTAGATTAGTCCTAATCGTAGACACTAGTATTTGCATTATTTTGGTTATGTCTTGAAGACGGAGGTTCTTGGAAGACGAAGCCATGAAGTTGCAAAAGACGACCCTTGAAGACTTGAACACTCAAGGGGTCATGCTAGTTGCCAAATGCATCATTTATTTATGTTTTCGATATATATTTATGATTATATATGTGAATTATGTGTTAAATGCATGTTTAGGATTTCGAATGTTGCGATGAATAATTAAGTTCACGTAAATCAGCCAACATAGAAACCCTAGGTCCCTAAAATATTGAGTAAAATTTGCCATTCCAAAACAACACTTACCGACCTATTGAGAGTAGTGATGGGCTACGCCAAAGCGAGGCATCACTATTTCTCTCTAGGATACTTAAGGCATACCGGGTATGCAAGTTGGTTTTGGTTATACTCAACGATATGAGTGATGGAGTCCTAACATGTCGTGGCAAAGTGGATAAGTTGTTGAGAAAGCATTAGATGCGACGATTTATCTAACCAAGAGTGGCTTTGAGCCATTAGCAAAGAGTTGCTTACCATAGAATATTGAGTGTTCAGACAAGCCAAAGCATGCTTAACTACTCATTGTTTCTTTGGATCTTGGAATCGACTTATTCTCACCAAATGGGGACAATATAATGTGTGAATAAGACGTTTAAATAAGTTTGATTTATATGCACGATTTCAATGTTAGTTAAATATTATGAATGGTTCTTCATTTTAAATTATTTCAATTGTAGAATCATGTCAACAACGATAACAACCTAATGTGCCTGGAACTTCCAGAAAAGTTACCACTTTGCTTGAACTAACTTGGTGAACTTTAAGGAGTGGGAAGAAGAACTCCGAAAGACCCTCCTAAATTGCTACCTAGAGAACATTCTTGACATACCCATCCTGAGTTTCTACTCTAAAGGGGTTATGAGTGATGAGGCTCATGAGGAGTGGAGTTGTGATTGCAAAAGAGTCTCACGACTTATGGCAAACTCTATCCAGGAACAATGGAAGGAGAAGTTCTCCAACTATTTTCCGGACATGCTCCTCAAAGCTCTAGAGCATATAATCAATTGGAGGGTGACCAAGAGCATCAATGGCAACTATGATGGTCTCGTGGAGGAAATGACTAGGACACTCTCCAACATGAAGATCTAGCTACCGCAAGAGGGGTGCTTAGCCAAGGAGAGGTAAGAGGTATGGTACAATGCTAAACTAAGACCCGGAATGTCAATTTGAGCCCACGTGCTTCGAATGACAAGGCTATTCACTCACTTGGCGCTCATTGGCAAGCCGGTGGAGGATGAGCATGCTGCTCTCATGCTATTGAGTTCTGTCTAGTTGGGCTATGTCACATTGAAGATGCGGCTAACGACCAATCATGACAAACTCTCTTTGATGGAAGTTGTCAATGAGCTTCAAATGGCTGACCCTTTGCGGAAGTGATAGACTCAATCTTACAGTAAAGGCAAAGAGGTAGGAGTCCAAGAACAAGGAAAGGATGCGATGCTTCTATTGTAGTAGGCGAGGCCAATACAAGAGAGAATACAACATGTACCTGGAAGATGGGGCAAAGGGAAGAGAAATCTCCACCTTAGGTATCTTCTTTTATAAACTACCCTTGAATACAAGCAATTCATGAGGTATTAGATACCATTAATGACTCACTATATTCTCCTATTTGACGAACCACGTGAGAAGGGCTTATCAAGTGGATGTGAAAATACAAGCGGAAGAAGAAGTTAATCTTTCCAGAAGGCTCGTAATCACATAGTTTTCTTGACATAGAACTTTTTTTCAGTTTTTGTTATCAACCATACATTGGTCTTTCGGCGTTGGACGTCACGTTTTGTTTTGATCACGAGACTATTGTTTTAAAAGTCTTGTTTATATGTTTATGGTATGATATGTTTATCTTAAATATGTGCTTTCATTAGACAAACAAGTTTATAATTTGTATCATACCTCTAAGAAAGCTAAGACCATTGAGTCAAATCAAACGTACTTGTGGCATTGTCGTCTTGGCCACATTAACATCTATCAAACGCATCAAGAAACTTGTATAGTAAGGTGTTCTTAACTAATTCGATTTACAATCATTTGAGAATTGCGAACGATGTTTATTAGGCAAGATGATAAAGCAGCCATTCTCCTCATTGGGAGAAAGGGCAGGTGACTTGTTAGGCCTAATACACACCGATGTATGTGGACCAATGAGGTCCACCACAAGAAACGACCATCGATATTTTATCACCTTCACAGACGACTATAGTAGATATGGCTATGTCTACCTTATGTCGCATAAATCTGAGTCGTTTGAAAAGTTCAAAGAATTTCAGAGTGAAGTTGAAAATCAGCTTGGCAAGAAAATCAAAGCCCTTCGTTCGGATCAAGGTGGTGAATACTTGAGCCAAGAATTCGATGACCATCTCAAAGAAAAGGGTATACTTTCAGAATTGAACCCACTAAGAACTCCACAATGGAACGGAGTATCGGAAAGGAGAAATCGAACCTTATTGGACATGGTACTATCAACAATGGGTCTTAGTGATCATCCTATCTCTTTCTAGGGACACACACTTCTAACTGTGGCACTAATACTGAACCGTGCTCCATCAAAAGCTGTAGAAAAGACTCCATACGAGCTATGGACGAATAAACCTCCTAGGTTATCTTTTCTAAAGATATGGGGATGCGAAGCATATGTCAAGAAATTAATTTCTGACAAACTTCACCCCAAATCTGACAAGGTTTTCTTTGTGGGCTACCCAAAAGAAACAAAAGGATATTACTTCTACAATAAATCTGAGAACAAAGTGTTTGTTGCTCGCGATGGTGTCTTTTTGGAGAAGGAACACCTTTCCAAAATGACAAGTGGGAGGAAAATTGAACTCGATGAAGTTCTAGAGGACGAGCAAAAAAATCAGATTGACAGTCAAAGTGCTCAAACAGCATCTATTGACGCTGGTCAAAATGTGCAAAGTCAAACCGACAATGCAAATGCTCCGTCCATTACCCTGCGTAGGTCGTAGAGGCCGAGGTCTCAACCTGATAGGTATCTTGGTGTTGTATTAACCAAGAATCAGGACATCCTGGTAGTGGATGGAGACGAAGCGGCAACCTACAAGCAAGCGATGGCGAGCACCGACTCTGCTAAATGGCAAGAGGCCATGAGATCTGAAATGGATTCCATGTTTGAAAATCAAGTCTGGGACTTAGTTGACTTACCCAGGGGTTACACACCTATCGGATGTAAGTGGATTTTCAAATAGAAAACCGACAAATATGGAAATGTATTCATTTACAAAGCTAGATTGGTAGCAAAAGGTTACAGGAAAATTCATGGTATTGATTATGATGAAACCTTCTTAGTCTAATCTGTCAATGACATATTGCTCATTAGAAACAACATTCCGATGTTAGAGTTTTTGAAGGCCTGGCTTGGAAAATATTTATCAATGAAGACTTGGGTGAGGCTCAATACATATTGAGCATCAAGATCTATAGGGATAGATCGAAAAGGATGATTGGATTGAGCTAGAGTACTTATATTGATAAGGTACTGGCACAATTCAAGATGGAAGAGGCCAAGAGAGGTCACTTGCCCATATCACATGACATAAACTTAAGCAAGAAGAAATGTCCTAAGACACTTGATGAGCGAGAAAGGATGAATGAGATTCCATATGCTTCGCTAATTGGATCGATCATGTATGCCATGATATGTAATAGGCCAGATGTATCGTATGCCTTGAGTGCTACAAGACGATTCCAATCAGACCTAGGAGAGGCGTATTGGACTGCAGCCAAGAATATCCTAAAGTACCTGAAAAGGATTAAGGATAAATTCTTAGTATATGGTGGCTTGGAAGAATTAGTTGTTGAAGGTTATACCGACGCAAGCTTTTAAACAGACGGAGACGATTTCAAATCACAGTCTGGATATGTGTTCTGTCTCAATGGAGGAGCGTTTAGTTGGAAGAGTGCCAAGTAGAGCATAATTGCAGATTCTACAACTGAAGCCGAATACTTGGTAGCTGTTGAAACGGCTAAGGAGGCTGTTAGGATTCGTAAGTTCGTTGGTGAACTTGATGTTGTACCCTCTATCAAGGGTCCAATAGCCCTCTATTGTGACAACAATAGAGCTATTGATCAGATTAGAGAGCCAAGGGAACATCATAAGGTCAAACATGTCAAGCAGCAATTTCACATGATAAGAGAATGGAAATCAGAGGGTGTAATCAGAATTTGTAAAGTTAGAACGGATGACAATGTAGCTGATCCACTTACTAAACCTCTGCCTCAAGTGAAGCACAACAAGCACATTGAGGCAATGTGAATTAGGCACGTTGGAGATTGGCTTTGATTACCTTGTTTAGTGTTTTAATTAATTTTGAACATTTTAATGTAACACACTAAGATGAACCATTCAGGCTTTGGAGTAATTTAATTTCATGCAATTTTATTACTCCGTTTTCTATTTAATTGTGGTTTAGGATTAAATATTGAGTCCATTCGATTATGAGAATATTCAAGATAGAGTATCAAGACCAGTCTTGGATAATTAAACACCTATTAAGTGAACATTGAATATTATAATCGAAAATTATCCCTAATCGAGGTCATTTAAATGATGGACAATTAATGACTTCTTGAGATTAGTGTGTAGTTTGATTTATAGCACCGTTTCTTGTGCCACAAGGACATGATTGTCATAAATCATTTGCACGGGTATTGGTTTAGAACCATACTGGATCGACCTATGAGAATAGTTTAAGAGATTTAAAAAACATCATAAGTATACTTCTCATTATGACTATCGGAACCTCTTTCCTCGACCATGAGTATTGTGAGTTCTCTTGTTTGAGTAATAGTCCGTTTTGATGTTAGTTAATCGTCTGCCATACATGGAGATTAGAACGGCAACACTCGGGCGGCTAGGTCCTCTTAGTAAGAGAAGCTGACATTACAACACTAGGAATGTCCCCCCTACTAACAATAGGGAACATGTCTTTGTTGTTTACAAGGCCTCTCGAAGAGCGAGACTGTGAAAATACATGGCCATGCTCGGATGGATTTTAGAAATCATCTGTTTATTGAAAGTCAAACACGGATTTCGAGAAACACTTCTGGACGTAATAAGGATGACGAATAATCTTACCTTATAGTTCATGAAGAGACATTAAGTGACATAAGAAAAAGGCTATACACTAAAAGCGCACTTGTCCGGAAGGACAAGTGGGAGATTGACAAGAATGGTGTCCTTCAAACAAGTGTATTATTCCAATAGAGGGTTTAAAGCTATTGAAAAGCTATTTTTCAGTAAGTTCAAGTGATCAGACTGCCTAGGTGGAGGCCGCTTCCGATCAGTAATATTAATGCATAATTAATATTACAGCTTAATCTTGACTGAACCCTTCGGGTCACACCCAAGCAACTAACTGTAGGAGATAATAGGTACGATTGCGGAAAACATGAATCATATTCATGAAGCACCTAATCCCAAGATCTAATACATAACACATAAAGAACATATAATTGTACCTTTGAAGCGTGATTCCACGTACGATCGAGCAAGAACAATGGGAGATAAAGAACCCCAAGCGTGATTCCTCTACTTGGTCCACGGGCACAAATCAAACCTCCACTAATGCTAGTTAGTTGTGATTGAACCCTTCAATCAACCTTCAACGGAGAAGAGAGATACAAACTAACCACAAACCACCACGAACAAGCACACCACCAAGGTGGTCGGCTGTATAGACATGAAGGGGAGGAGAGAGAGCCGTGTACCTAAGGAGAGAGAGATGGATTAGGGTTTGAAATACTAG
Source organism: Chenopodium album (assembly GCF_948465745.1). Lineage (NCBI taxonomy): Eukaryota > Viridiplantae > Streptophyta > Magnoliopsida > Caryophyllales > Amaranthaceae > Chenopodium > Chenopodium album. Next base: position 31,196,361 of record NC_137847.1, read on the forward strand.
TTGCCATTTTCACAATTGACTGACTGTTAATTGTGTCACCCATCAACCCTAGGCATGAATCTTATTTATAGATCATATCTCTAAATAAGAGCCCATGTCAAGCCCAAACTCCTAAGCCTAGTCAAAAACCTCTAGCCCAACACTCCATGTGGTATGTCATAATCTCATGAGACCCATTAATGGGCCTCTTACTTGTTTAACCCAATACCCTTGTTGTGTGACCTTATAGGACCCATTCTATTAGGCTTTGGACTATTTAACTAGCCCAAAGATCAATTGTCATATCCAGCACCAAACAATGACGACCCAAAAGAACGAACTTATTATCTCCATAATAGTGATCCTTGATATATCTAGTAATTGCACTTATCGAATACAGAACTCCTTCAATCTCCCACTTGTCTGAGAAAAGTGCACAATATTCAAATTCCTTAAGTCAATGTGTGTCGATTTGATAATATGATTGCATCTCATGTCGTGATCATATCAATCTACAAATCTTTTCTTGAAAACTGAGTTAGAATTACAAAACAAATGATTACTATGTAATCAATTTGAGCACGGCCATGCATTTTCTAAATTCTCCCTCCTCAAGGGGCCAAGACACATTCCTAATTAAATAAGTAGACTCAATCCAATCTTGCGGCAACCAAAGCTCCCACTCAACTCATGAACCGGGAAACACACTTTGTAATCTCCAGTTATGGGCAGATGTTTGAGTGTACCACAGTTAAATCAATCATTGAACTGAATCAGTGTTCCACTCATGTCAAATGAATCCACTAATATATCCGGAAGCTCTTTTGAGCTTTAAAGTAGGTCTATAGTTCGATCATGCATCATTCATGCATATCCATGTGATTGACCGAGCTTCACTACGCTCCTATAGCCCATGAAACTGCGCTACCCAATCAATCTTACATGCTAATCCATTTAAAGAAATCATTTATGTCCACTTTAATGACTCCGAACTAGGAACTTGAATAATATATGGATTTTGTTCACCCGTGGGGTTTCATTCACCAGGTCATCAACCTGATGAGCCCATCAATCCATAATATTTTTGGACATTTTATTTAATATCATAAAACCATAATTAAATAAGATTGAAACTTTGTTTCAATCGATTAACATAATTCTGCAAGTTAATGTATTACTTATGTAATATGCTTTCTCAAAACATATACAACTTAAATTGCATAATTTGCTTTAATCCAAGAATCCATAGTATGACTCTCATACCTTGATCATGAAAGGGGTTTATTAAGTAGAGTTCATGAGACATTCTCATAAACACGAATTTTGCAACTTCTAAATTTTATAATAATATTCATCTCCATACACTAAGAATTCTCCTTCGTCTTTTCGCAAGGAACTTAGGAGTTTCTAATTTGTATTCCAACGTTACATTGGACTTCGATTTGAAATCTATCATCACTTGTCTTTAAAACACGTGAATCAAATAGACGAGTATAGTCCATGATATGCATGATGCATCCTTCGCAAACTTCATAAGGAGCATCACTCAAAACATTAATTTCATCAACCTTTCTCAAAGCATTGAATTTTTAATCAATGTGTCATGTTACATGGGATTGAAACTCCTTTCAATATAATGTTGAACCTCAAAAGAATCTTATCAATATAAGTTTCTTAACCAAGCTAAAACATACATCAAAACCTATCTCTATAGATCTTAAATCCCAACTGTACTCATCTTCCTCTTCAAGGTTTTCATACAAAATGCATTACCCACAACTTGACTCTTCAAGCAATGAATAATGGCTCTTTATACTAGACCAAGAAGACTGTATAGCTCCCACTAAATATCTTGTATATCATTGATGCTTACTTCAATCCATTAATGGATCTTTTATGCATCCTTAGGATTATTGGATTTTCAAAACTTTTGATTATATCATATACAAATCTTCTTTCATGAACCATTTCAAGAAAACGCTTTGAAATCCATCTACTAAATCTCATAAGGTAGAAATCACTAAAATATCATTAACAGATCTTTGCAACATGACTAATGTAAAGGTTTCATCGTAGTCATAGTCATATTATGAATTAGTTGAATCCTTTAAAAAGTCTTTGCTTTAGTTAGAAAACATTTTTCTTTCTTGTTTGTTTTGCTTATAATGGGTCTCACCCAATTAGGCTAATTAATCAAGTGTCATACACTTGCTTACAGACTAAGAATCTATTTTAGATTTCCTGGTTTTTAAACCACTTGGAGTTATCACTTGTCAAATCATCTTTATTATTTGCATAATCATCATATTTCTTTGGCTAAGTTTTACATATGCTAGTCATCATTGTGGGTTTTTATGCAAACAATTGAAACTTATACAACAACTTTGTTTAGTTTCAATGAGAAACGCCAACAGAGGATGTGCACTTGGAATGTACTACCTTCGACACATGGTTATTATTCCCATTACACTCAATGAGACCACGCGTTGTCATTTGTAACATGAGGTGAATCATGCTCATATTGTCGCTTTGATTCGATTACTTCTCAAATTTCTTCAAGATTTTTGAAATCACTTTCCTTGAACTCTTTCAAGGCTCTCAAACTTTTCGAGATTCTTATACTCCCACTTGCCTTTTGAGGAGGCATATTTAGCATAGGGTGAACCAATCATGGTTTGAACCACGATTATTTGTTGCTTTTCTCGAACTCTTTCGAGATTTATACTACTCCCACTTGACCTTTTGGTACAATTTCCATAAGGGCACCTGCTTGAGCAATAAACATTTTGTGCTAAGTATGATTTGTGTAATAGTACCCCGTGCTCTTGATAGGAATTGATCGTGCATTAAACGATTTAATACAACTTTTATTCCTTGCTTTGTAGAAAGACTTTATAAGAACTCTTCTTATCCATATCATATACAAAGTCTTTGCTACATTTGATTTGACATATATAGTTTGTTTAGTTTTGTAGCTTATCTTAAAAGTATATCCCTTGAACAATGGTTGGAAGATAGGTAATTTTCATCCATTATCAACATATATCTCATATAGATTGATAGTTCCCTTTATAAACACTTCACAAGGTTTTCTTTCGGAGTTTGTCGTAAAACGATTTCACAACTCTTGGATTTTCATCAAGGTCTTGGCTTAATTCTCATTATTACGATCATAGTGCAATATTTTGAATGTGTTGCCAAGTAAATGTCTTGACTCAAACTTTATTCATTACAATCATATTGTAGTGTATTTATTATCTTGTGAAGTTGATTATGAACTTCATACTGGATGTTTTGAAGTTTTCAAAACTTTCACAGTTATGCTTCAACTAAGCACAAGTGATCATATCACAAATGAAGTTTCATTGTTCGTCTCTAACCTTTGAACCTTTGGTTTTTCTTACATCGATATGTATTCAACCTCAAGTTTGCATCATCATTTCTCTAAATGGTGACTTTGTCAAAATGTCAAATTAGAATAATAATTACATATATCAATAGATTCACAATCTAATGATATTGAAAGTCCATCCCTTTGGATCTTCCGCATACAATGTTCATTTTTCATTCGAATTAATTGACATATTAGAGACAATTTATATATAGAAATGGTTTAATAATAATTTCTATCATATAGAACTTTAAACCTATTTATCAATTCAAAACACATTATGACTCAATGAAGCATAGAATAACATTTATTCCACGTTTTTGAATCTTCGATGCTTAGTCATTACTAACATTGAATGGTGTTTTGATAATGGCAAGAATGAATAATATTTATTTAATTCTAGCCAATAACAAGGTAAGGTGAAATATAGGTTCTACTTGTAAAGTTACAACTTTTGCTACCAGACTCGTAGATTCTACTTGTGAAGTAGCAACATTTGCTTATAAACTTGTAGATTTATTTCCCCTTTAGCCATAACTTCTTCCTTTAGTTCAACCACATTGTTCAATGAGTGAACTAAACAAGACATCGTATGTCCAAGAAGTAGCAATATTCTAAATCAATTTCTATTATAAACTTCTTAAATTGGAACATTTCCATTCTTTTACCTTCCAACTATATGAGGTAGTTTTAATCAATTGGAATTGGTCCATTTAATTTGAAACATTTGTTGTTCATAACAACTTTTAGCATGTAAGTAGTTCTAGGTTTGAGAAGTAACTTGTTTGCATTTCTTTGCCTATAACTTCTTAATGCAATCCTCATATATTCCTAAACCTTTCCCATTTGAGCCACTTAAAACACTTCTCTTAGGTTCAAAATGATGCTTTGCTTAACTACTTTAAGCACTTTTCATGATTTTGATAAGTCTTATTCAATCATTATTCATATTAGAGTTTAATCAACCATTTAACTCTATATGAAATGGATGAAGAATAATGTCATTTGATCAACTTTTGATCATAGAGATTTCCAATCACTTTCTTATATTCAATCATATTGAAGATAAGAGATTTTATTGGACTTCTATATTTGTCTTTTAGAGGGTCTGTACCTCCCATCTCATTATATCCCTTGAAACACTTTTCAAAATGAAGATGTGTTGGCATTTTACTCAAACATTTTGAATAAAACCAACCTTAGTCATTTGACATGGGTTTTTAAAACTTGCCTTTTAGAACCATCTTAACAAAATTGGAATACAGATTTATGGATTATCTTTTAACCTTTTGAGAACGTTTCTCAACTTTATTTTCAATCGAGGAGCTTATATATAATGATAAAACTAGAACGACATGTTACTTGTAAGTAAACGCAAAATTCAATTATGTTTAATAAAATTTAAAGTACCATAAGCGATATAAGATTGGTAACTTTAAAGCATTTATTCAATATTAAAATGATCCCTATTGAATTAAATGATTCCAAGATCCTTTATTTGTCTAATAGTTGACCGGACTGAGGCCCTACCATCAAGCATAACATTTTCAAGGTGATTAAACTCTTTACTGATTACAACTCTTTGTAATTCTTGGTTGAATAATTAATCATCACATGTTTAATTATTACACTTAGCTTCAAGGTTCTAAACGCTTTAGGTAACCTTGTTGAGTACAACCAATTAAATGTGTAGAACGTGATCTACCCCAAATTACCTACGATAACAAGTGACACTCTGCTGAGGCCGACCCATCACTCATGATCTAAGGATTATTGGGTATTCAATTGGAAAAGCAACCTCAATATTACTGGGACCTAGATTCATTTATGTTGTGATTATTTAGTGAACTCTAACGCATCATCAATCAACATAAAAAAAATCTAACATGCATAATCTACCAATGCATAAACATGACATAGTATGGCCCCTTAATTCTAAGAAAACTAATAAAGCAGAAAATGCTCCCACTAGAATCTTCATGGATCTCATCCATCTTATTCCTTTGGGCCCCCACTCCATTGTCTTCTTGGATCAACTGCAACCTGTAATATTATTCTATTCTATATACTACTTAAATAAAATTAAATATAATTACAAAAATACTTTATCGGTACGTAGAGCGTACTAAGATTACAAAAATACATCACGATGCGCAGATCGTATTTAGTAATCTAATGGGCCATACTAGTCATTATATAGCAAAAATAATATCATATATTATAAAATTGCCACATAATAAATCACTCATCATGCTTTCCTAAATTACAACATTGAATGTTTACAATAAAGGAAACATGGCATCTAAATATCTCATATTTTAATTATTTTAATTAGATAATATCATAAATTATTCATGACCATCAATAAAATATCTTATATTTTAAATTAATCATGAGATAGAATCAAATCTTATTTTAATCTTAAAAGATAAATCATAATTATCCTCAAAGATTATCCTAACAAACTTAGGAAATTCTATCCTGATTACTAACCAATCACAAAATTTTAAATCAATTATTATCCAAAATTAATTATGGGATAATCACATTATTTAAATCAATCTTTATCCTTTTGGAATCTTGCTCAACAATCCTTAAAATTTTCAAAGATTAAAACAAATTTTAAGATTTGAAATTATCTTAACAAATTTTATCCAAAATTAACAACTTCAATTAAGGATAATTATCAAAAATCAACTTTTGAAATTCGATTTTATCCCCAAAATAAAATCATATTTTATTATGAAAATATTTTAAATGAAATAATTTTAATAAATATATAACTTTTTAAAATATGCTGCCACGTCAGCTAGGGAAAACCCCAACCAACGTAGCAATAATTCCGGCATTTCACGTTAGTCAAGGAAACAAAAGACCCTAACCAACGCACAACCGCAGCTAGGAACAAAGCCCAGCCATGGCGCCACCTTCACCCTGACTGTCGAACGCCGGTGCTACTGTATGAGGGCTAACGCGCGTCGCAGCTAGGCCGGTGCCTAGCCACCTGCGTCGTTGGCTTCAGCAGGTCGCTGGCAGCAGCTTGCGGCAGTGCAATTGTTGCACTTCCTGCTGCCACCTGTTGCCGCGACTTGCCGCTGCCGCCTGTCCTTCAACCTGCGCCCTCCCTCACTACCCCTCTTTCGACCACCTAGGCAGCCGTCGTGGCCACCTCACGGTGGTTAGTCCACCCAGCCACGGCTGCCCACTCCCAAATACAAATCTTTTCCTTTTTTTTTTGATTTTTTTTTAGAGATTTAATTTAATGTAACAACTTTTGTTAAATTAAACTAAAATTAGGTCTTTTGAATTAAAATATAACATTTATGCCTAATTCAATTTTGAAATCAAATTCATAATTCAATTTCAAATCTAGGGTTCTTCAAAAAACTAATTCAAATTTAATTTAACTCTTAAATTATTGATTGTACAAAAATCATATTTTATGTATCAAATCAATCTAATTAAATTTATGAAGCATAAATATTCGAAAATCATCAAAAATTAGGGCTTTAGTTCAATCACAATTTTTGAAAATTTTGGGGCTCAATTCGGATTTTGTTTGAAAAATTGAGCAATTTTAAATCACATTTAAACAATTCCAAAAATTAAATCTCATTTAATATAAAGATTGAATCATAATTTAATTATTCTCCCTCCTAATTGAATTAAAATTGTGGTCTATCAAAGAATTAATATTCAATATATGTAAATGCAATAGGCTAACTGATACCACTGTAGGAGTTTATAGGTACGATTGTGGAAAACATGAATCATATTCAATGAGCACCTAATCCCAAGATCTAATACATAACACATAAAGAACATATAATTGTACCTTTAAAGCGTGATTTCACGTGCGATCGAGCAAGAACAATGGGAGATAAAGAACCCCAAGCGTGATTCCTCTACTTGGTCCACAGGCACAGATTAAACCTCCACTAATGCTAGTTAGTTGTGATTAAACCCTTCAATCAACCTTCAATGGAGAAGAGAGATACAAACTAACCACAAACCACCACGAACAAGCACCACACGCGCCACCAAGGTGGCCGGCCGTATAAACGTGAATGGGAGGAGAGAGAGTCGTCTTTCTAAGGAGAGAGAGATGGATTGGGGTTTGGAATACTGGTTGCCTTGTTTCACAATTGACTGACTGTTAATTGTGTCACCCGTCAACCCTAGGCATGGATCTTATTTATAGATCACATCTCTAAATAAGAGCCCATGTCAAGCCCAAACTCCTAAGCCTAGTCAAAAACCTCTAGCCCAACACTCCATGTGGTATGTCATAATCTCATGAGGCCCATTAATGGGCCTCTTCCTTGTTTAACCCAACACCCTTGTTGTGTGACCTTATAGGATCCATTCTATTAGGCTTTTGACTATTTAACTAGCCCAAAGATCATTTGTCATATCTAGCACCAAACAATGACAACCTAAAAGAACGAACTTATTATCTCCATAATAGTGATCCTTGATATATCTAGTAATTGCACTTATCGAAGACATAACTCCTTCACTAACGATCCAACACGACGAATTAATTCGGAAGGGATTAATGAGTCGCTCGAGTAATAAATATTTAGAGGTCGGAAATCGAGCTAGGAGCGTCGAAACCGAGCATCGCAAGTCGAGTCGAATTAATAAAAGATGAGACGGTAAAATCAATAATTTATCAACAAGATTACCAAAATACCCCTAGCATCGGAATGCCCCGAGCAAATCGAGTGCTAGAGGCCAATGATGCTAGCATGCGGATCGCACCGAGGCAATGGTGCTTGGTGCGCATGCCTAGCTAGTTGTGGCGCGCAACTGGCCTAGCTAGCAGCACTAGCCGCAAACACGCAAGCAGCAGCCCGCATTGATGCGTGGCATGCTGCGCGCATATGCGTGCTGGGTGCGTAGCATGCTAGTAGCACCTAGCAGCTAGCAGCCAGGTGCACGCGCCTTGGCCAGCAGCTCGAAAGCATGTGTAGCTTACTGGGCCAACGACAGTAGCAGCCTCGAAGCGCGCACGGGCCAACAACCCAGCCTAAAACAAGACCACCAGCTGGGCGCGCCTTGGTGCCCAAGGTTAGGGCGCTATGTGGCGCATTGAGAGAGTAGCCGAAAAAAGGGGGAAGCTAGGGAGGAAGGCTTGGTCCCTTCTCTCTTGTGGTTCTTACCTAACTTTCCCTCCTTTGAGTGCCACTTGTTGATTAATTATTTGTTGGCTATTTTCTTTTGTTTTTATTTAAAAATAAAAGGAGAAAAATTGATTTTAACAACTCTCCCACATTGATGGGAGAGTGGATTTCTCACTTGAGTTTCCCTATAAATACCCCACTTGGGAATTGAAAAAACACACATGAGTAAGAGCTCAATTAGGCATCTCCACTTGAGAGAAAACCTTTAAGCTCATTAATTACTCGGGTAGTCTTTCTGATCGGACTTGGCTAACCTCCAAGTAGTAGACCGGTCGGGTCGAGTTGTGGGTGGACTTCGTTAGAGGTCCTTGCCATTTGTGAGGCTCTGCTTTTCTCAAGTAAGAGCTCCATCCAGTTGAGCGAAACATGCTACAAGGGTAATTTATTCTTTTCTTTATTCTTGTTATTTATGCATTTTGTTATATTAATTGTGAGTTTGTTCTTGGGCTCGGGTTTTATTTCCGCGGTGAGTTGGACTCATCGAAACCCAACACTTGGTGACCCTCAAATTGACTATATCCTCTATAACATTGAGGAGCATGTCAAAAAAATAGTTGGAGAACTTCCCCTTCCATTGTTCTGGGATGGAGTTTGCCATAAGTCGTGAGACTCTTTTGCAATCCAAACTCCATTCCTCGTGAGCCTTTTCGCTCATAACCCCTTTTGAGTAAAAACTTGGGATGGGTATGTCAACAATATCCTCTAGGTTGCAATTTCGGAGGGTCTTTTGGAGTTCTTCGTCCCTTTTCGGGAAGTTCCGGGCACAGTAGGTTGTTGTCTTTGTTAGTTGAAGACATGATTATACAATTGAAAGAATTTGAAATGAAAAACCAGTTATAATACTTAAATAAGATTGAAATCATGCATATTTATCAAACTTATTTAAACGTCTTATTCGCACATTAAATTATCCCCATTTGGTGAGAATAAGTTGATTCCAAGATCTAAAGAATCAATGAGTAGTAAAGCATGCTTTGGCTTGTCTAACACTCAATATTCTAATGTAAGCAACTCATTTCTAATGGCTCTAAGAAACTCTTGGTTGGATAAATCGTCGCATCTAATGCTCTCTCAACAACTTATCCACTTTGCCACGACATGTTAGGACTCCATCACTCATATCATTGCGCATAACCAAAACCAACATGTCTACGCGGTATGCCTTACGTATCCTAGAAGTAATAGTGATGCCTCGCTTTGGCGTAGCCCATCATTATTCTCAATAGGTCGGTAAGTGTTGTTTGGAATGGCAAATTTTACTCAATATTTTAGGGACCTAAGGTTTCTATGTTGGTTGATTTAAGTGAACTTAATTAATCATCGCAACTTTCGAAATCCTAAACATGCGTCTAACATGTTATTCATATATATAATCATAAATATATATCGAAAATATAAGTAAAGATGCATTTGGCAACTAGCATGACCCTTTGAGTCTTCAAGTCTTCAAGGGTCTTCTTTTGCAACTAAATGGCTTCGTCTTCCAAGAACCTTCGTCTTCAAGACATGACCAAAATAATGCAAATACTAGAATCTACGATTAGGACTAATCTAAATATTAAGGTACAAAAATACTCAACGATTCGCAGACCGTATTTAGATTTACAAAAATACATGACAGAACGCAGTCCGTATTTTCTATATTAATCTAGCCCCACTATTTGCCATTTTATAAAACCTGTGAGAGAATATACATTCTATTCACCCATTCACTATTTGTGAATGGCCCATGCATTTCACAATGATAAACAAGTAACAATGCACAAACACGCGTAAACTAGTAACTACCTTAGGTGGTTAATCCGATTGACGCGCCTAATTAAAACTAGTCAATGTTGTTTAACCGATTATGTAATTAAGTGCAATTAAAATTAAAGCTCCCACTAAATTTCGCATCCATCTTAATTAATCCAATTAATTAAGCTAGTAAACCCAAAATTTTGCCAAAATAAAATTTTACAAGTGCCACTCAAATCGAGGCCTAGCCTCCGCAATTTTAATTAAAATAATTAAAATAAATAAAATGGCTAAAACGCAAAAACATAGCCCAACACTTTCGTGTACCTAGCACCAAGCAACAATGCTTGGTTTGCTAGGCACCAAGCCTCGGCTAGGGGGGTTGCGAGGCTGCTAGTGCTAGCACTAGCCTTGCTGCGGTGCTGGGCTTGTGCTGCCTAGCAGCCACGCCTACAAAGCCCTCGCGCACTAACCTCCCTTATGCACCAAGCAGCGCACACACGCACGCTCACGCTCGCCCAGCTGCACATGCATCGCACAGCCACACACACGCATAACAACACGCATGGCGCGCAAAGCATGCGAGCTGCTGTTGCTCCATGCAGCTGATGCCTTGCTGGCCGTGGAACACTATGCTTCTGGTCAGCAAGCACCAGCCACGCATGGCTGCACGCACCAAGCAACAACCACACCTTGGTAGCCACATGCGGGCTACTGTGCAACCCGGCTAGCGAAGGGTGGTTTTTCGTTTTATTGCGTGCTAAAACCTCGAGATTAATTCTGAATTTTTGCGTGACTTAGTTTAAGTAATTCCAAATTAATTTTATAATTAATTTAGTGAGCAAAATGAAAAATTATAATAAGTCTAACTTAATAAATTCATTCAAGTGCACAAAACCAAAATTATTTCCAAGAACTATTCTTTAATAAAATAGGTTCAACTTGATGCAATAAAATTAATAGGGCTATTCTGAATATTAATTTAACCAACATAAATTAATTATGAGATTTGACAAAATTAAAGAGAAAGTTGTAATTATGAATACAAAATTCAAATAAAGATTCCAACTTTAACTTGTGAATCCTTGAAAATTATGTCTTCCAATATGAAGATAAATTAAAATTCTATCACAAGATTGAAACTTTATGATTCCAATCAACTTAATAAATGATTAAATAAAAAAGTTCAACAAAAATTCATGGAATTTAGTAACTCAAAGTTCCAACCACTTAAAACAATTAAAGATTGGATCTTTAGTACTTAGAAGCCTCAAATAATAAATTTTTTACACTTAATGCAATGGATTTGCAATTATGTGAAAATGTAACTAATCTTTCAAGCACTAATTACTATAAAGTAACCATGCTTAAAGAGGTCCAAAAAAGCAGAAACATTAAGGAAAGAACCAAATACATAATCACCATAAATATGCCATTAAGATTCAAGGTTAAAAGATTTAAAAAATTTCGTCAAAAACGAAAACCCTCGATAAAAGGCATTTCTGGTCAAATTTTGGCTTTTTCACAGGTCTGAAAGGATTGAAAACTTTCCAGAACGTTGTTTTCACCCAAAATTCACTTTTTTGGGCGAAAATATGGGTTCGGGGCCAAAAAATCTCATAAAACGGGATTAACATTAATAAAACCGAGCTACTAATCTAATTAGTAACATAAAACCAGAAAAATAAAGCCATAAAAACACCTTGAAAATTTTTAGTTATAAAAAAAAATGAGCAAGGCTCTAATACCGCTATTGGGTTTCTATGAGTATAACTCACCGCGGAAATAAAACCTGAGTTCAATGAAAAACTCACAATTAATGTAACCAAAAGACATAAATATCAAGATTAGAGAAAAGACTAAATTACCCTGGTAGTGTGCTTCGCTCGACCAACAGAGATCTTACTTGAGAAAGCTAAGCCTCACAAGCGCAACGACCTCCGACGATATGCACCCACAACACGACCTCGACTGGTCTCTTACTTGGAGGTTAGCCAAGTCGGACCAAAACACTACTCGAGTAATTAATGAGCTTAAATGTTTTATCTCAAGTGGAGATGCCTTTTTGAGCTCTTACTCAACTGAGATATCCCAATTCCCAGGTGGGATATTTATAGGGAAACTCAAGTGAGAAATCAACTCTCCTATCAATGTTGGAGAGTTGGTAAAATCAATTTTCCCTTTTTATTTTTAAATCAAAAATAAAAGAAAATAGCCAACAACAAATTAATCAACAAGTGGCATTCATAGGAAGAAAGGTTAGGTAAGGTCCCTTTTTATTTTTAAATCAAAAATAAAAGAAAATAGCCAACAACAAATTAATCAACAAGTGGCATTCACAGGAAGAAAGGTTAGGTAAGGACTACAAGGGGAGGGGACCATACCTTCCTCCCCAAGCTTCCCCAAACCGGCTCTCACTTTGCCACACGCCCCATGTAATACCCCGTATTTTGATACGTATTTTTATTTAAAATAAGTACTTTGCGAAATTTAAATAATTTGAAATGTTTTATTTACGGTATTTTAATTAATCATTTTAAATAAGTTTGAAAATATTTTATAAATGAAAAGTTTGTTTAATTAATTATTTTTTTAAGTTGGGGTTTAAGTTAGGAAAGTTTAATTTTAGTAAAGTTTTATTAGGAAAGGGATTAGGAAATATTTAAAAGGGAAAGTTTAGGAAGAAGGGTTTCTAGAGAAAGGGTATAAATATTCAACACGTGGGAAAATCAAACTTTGCCCAGGGTGGAGAAAACCCAAGGTAAACTTTCTCTCTCTTCTCCTTTATTTTTCTTTTCTTTTTCTTTCTTTTTTCCCTTCCCCTTTTCGGCCTTCATCACGCCGGCCACCACCACACCACCGGTGGGTCGCCGCCCACCACCAGCATCGTCGGCAGCAGCAGCCGGCTGCGGTGTCGTGGATGCTGCCCGAATTTTCGAAAAAAAAAATAAAAAAAAAAAATAAATTAATCTTTGATTTAATTTTTTTTAAACCTTAGATCTAATTATTAAATATAGGTTTTGTGATTGATATTATGATGTTTGATTATAAGTAGTATGTAATTTAATTTTCAGATTTTAATTCTAATTAAAAAGCCCCAATTTTGAAACCCTAGATTCAAAAATTATTAATTATTGAAGAATTATGATATAGGGTGGTTTAAACCTTTGATTTAAGTGTTTTAAAGCCTAATTACAGCAAGTTTTCATTAATATATAATGCTGGAATTTTTGGTAGTACATTAAAAATCAAGTTTCTTTAAGGAATTTTACTTACCCGTTAATTGGGATTAAAGTATGATGTTTTAAATATAATTTCAGCTTTTTTCAATTAAATTATGAGGGGTTCAATAATAGTATATTTTGCTGGAAATTTGTGTAGAGAGGATTTTAATACGCTTTTATTATTTTAAATTGTAGGAGACTTCGAAGTGAATGATTTTTATTAGTCGTGGCGATATTAAGATCGTATTCAAGGTACGTTCGCGTTCCTTGGCATATTTTTTATTATGAAGTAGCATGCTAGATGTGATTAATTGAATACAAGTAGTATCATGATAGATTTGGAATGGAAATTGTGATTTGGTTGTTATTGGTGATTGAATTATAAAGCATGATTTATTTGTGATGGATTAATGGTTGGAAAATAATAGTTTGGAATGTTGAATATGAGCTACACTTTTATTTATGGCATGATAGAAAGTATGTTTAATTAAACATAATGTTTAATTTGGATTGGAATATATAAAAAGAATTTTATTATGGTTCATATAATTTTTATTGATGCTATAAGCATGAGAAAGGAGTTATGTAAGTGTCTATGTACACGAGGAAGAAGTTGTATGTTGGTGCCTTAGTGCACTTAAGGTGTTTTTAACACCGAGGGATAGGATTTTTGGCGCATTAAGCGTCTAAGGTGTCTTTGACACCGAGGTAGATTTAAAAAGGGTTCAACATTTAAATATTATGTGGTCACTAATTATTCAAGAATTATATTAAAGTGTTTAATTGTTTGAATATTATGGTGTTTGATGTTGTTAATTTTGGTAGTTGACATAAACATCATTTTTGTAAGTGGGATTTTAGGGATCTATGACGAATTCACTCATAAAAGTAAAATTAACCACCTTGGTTGAGGAAAATCACCCTAATTAGTGATTACCAAAAATGTCTTTTGAACAAGACAATTCAACAAATGCGTCCCAATTGACGACTTTTTTAGTGGGTCAAGGCATTTTTTGGAATGAAACTGTAAGGGTTCACTGTATAATCTCACTTTGGGTTTAAAAACGCTAAAGGGTAATTTTTTAAGGTTTTAAGGGTTATGTGTTTAGGCTTAATGGAATTAACCAAGTAAAACACGACACCTGTCAAGGCCTTACTTCCAAATAAAAGGGAACAATTAACTATTTAATCATATCTGATTGTCAATTAATCCATCGGGTAATTATAATGGGATATATGCTTATTTTTATGGAGATGGATAATTGTTACAACCTTATACAACTAAATAATTAATCTTAACCTCATGTTTGGAAACGAGGCCAAAACCTTATATTAACTATCATTAATTATTAAAACAAACAAGCAAAGTTATGATTCATTCTTGTGCCGCAAAAGGGTTTGAAATAAGAAGGTTCACAAAATTATGAAAGATTTTAAAGTTTGTTAAAACTTTTATTTCCGAAGTCATCTTAAAATAAAATTAAAGTCCTTAAGACATCACTTATTTCGAAAGTCATCTTTTAAATAATATTAAAGATTTTTTAAAACAACAACATTTTGAATTAAAGTTTGTTAAAAACTCTTATTTCTAAAGTCATCTGTAAAATAAGATGAAAGATTTTAAAACATCTTTTAGAATTAAAGATTGTTAAAAACTCCTATTTCTAAAGTCATCTCTAGATATAATTAACGTTACTTAAGACACTTAATAATTAAAGTTCTATAAATATAAATACCTAATATAGTGTAATATAGGTTCCATGACACCATTAGTTTCTTAAAATAAATTAATACAATTTTTAAAAAAACAATTAAGAGAAAAACATACCTATTTCATCTCTTTGATAGTTTGAACTAAAAAAATCATTAAAAATCATAGAAAGATCAAAAAAAATATTGCGAGATACGGTTGGAAAGCTCTTGAAAAATTCTATCACTTGAGCTAAAGAAATGGAACTGATTCTGGACGTAAGTGTTGTTTCATAAGCAATATTTGGGACGTAGTAAGTAACTCTTTACTCTTGAACATCCTTTGCACAAACTTTTAATTCCTTAGGTCTTTAAACTCACTTTAAGAAGGAAATTATTCTTAAAAATATATCTTATACAAACACATGAATGTATTAAACTTTCTTATTCAAAATGCATTAGAAAGAGATACCATGCAAAATGCAATTAACCCCCCTCTTTTATAACCTATCACCTCACTAATAGGCTTGGCTTTCTAATGTGGAGTAATGAAAGATTTAGGGCTAATTTAGCACCTAATATCCTCATTACCCCTATTGGTAACATCACATGGAAACAAATACATTAGTTAGCATAATAATAAAAATAATAATAATAATAATAATAATAATAATAATAATAATAATAATAATAATAATAATAATAATAATAATAATAATAATAATAATAATAATAATTAAGGAAATTAAGAAAGGAATAAAGATAATACCTTGAGCTAGATATAGCAATTTTTTGGATAACACTTCTTGCTTATCAAGGACTAAAAGATGATAACTCCTTAATTAAAGTGAAATAAAAGAGACTAAGTGATATTTTTTTTGAATTTTGAGATATTAAAAGAAATTAGTGCAAAATAAAGCTAATGAACTTTTTTTGATTTTTTATTATAGAAAATTAACTTGAAAAGTAAAACTAAATCTTGAGAAATAAACCTTTTTTTTTGGGTTTTAATATAGGCTAGGAATACTTAAGCAATTAAACTAATATTTTTAACAAAGATGAAAATAACAATAATACTTGAAGTTGAAATATTTTTGTGTGTTTTTTTTTTTTAGGAATTAAAGATAATAACAATACTTAAATAAAAATAACAACTTAATTATATGATGCTTTTTATAAGCTAATAACTTAAAAATAAAGCTAAATTAGAGAGTTTTTAACTAAAGCAAAACATTAGAGGAGAATATTTTAGAGAGAATTTTTAAAGAGAGAATTTGTAGGAAATTTTTTGGTGTCTTAAAATGAGAAAATTAGGGGGGTATTTATAATAAAATAAAGGGGTTACTTTGTAAATAAAAATAAATAAATAAAATATAATTCAAGGATTATTTTGGTAAATATCAAGATTTGGTAATAATGCGAATCTTGATATTAAATTCTCTCGTTTTATATGTAACAAACTACTTAATCTGTTTTGCAACACTTAAACTGATAAAATAAAGAAAACCGTAATAAAATCAACTCTAATATTCATATAATAAAAAGGTTCTAAAATGTCATGGTATTACAAAAAAGAAAATATATGACCAAGTCATGTCACAACTCAAAAATAATACACACATGGTATACGATAACAGAATGCCTAAATTTATTTAGTGACTATTATACTCACCAAGATACTAAGACAACACTTATAAAATAAATATCAGCTCTGAGATGTCAGATCTGAAAGTTACACAAAGACATTAGGTTACAATACTAGTAGGGTTGGATATAATATTTCAGAGTTTATATAAAAAGTAAATAAAAAAAAACCCCTGCCCTTATTAGACAGTACATATAAATTTACCCAAGAACATCTAACCATACGACAAAACCTTATAAATACGAGCATTACAAATAATAACTCTTACTAAAAGTATAAAGTAAGGTAAATTGTATAAAATCATAAGATTGACATGATCAAAGTGAAAATATACCATGTAAAATCACACAATATTAAGTTATACGACATAAATTTAAGGTAGTCTGGAGTAAAATATATTCTCTTAACCGAATGACCTTAAAAAAAAAGGATAAACTCTTATCTTACCTCACTCTACTAAAACACAAATTTATATTTATCATAGTTGTAAGGGGAAAAAAAAGATAAAAGGTACAAAACTAGATCAAAACAACAGGTAAACGAATAAAACAAAAGACCAAATTCACGTCGGCAATGTAACCGAAAATACTATTTGAATAGTATCAAATAGTGTTTGAATAGTATCAAATAGTGTTTTGAATAGTGATATGCAATATGTGACGCGTATGAAATCTAGTTGTCCCAATTAGCGTCAGATAAATATTGATACAATTTAACCAAATTGAAATTTATTAGATACAATATTAACCGCGGGGGATAAAAAAAGGTAACGTTAATTCACTATTGACGATTGTTTATCAAAATTGACGACAGGATACAAAAACTAGTCTGAAATAAACAAGTTATAAAAAGTAAATAAGAAAAAAAAAAGATAAAAAGTAAAACAAGAAGAAAAGAACGAAATACAAAAGAATGTCAGTATCCACATTCTTTTAGCAGCAAAAAAAAACGGCTTTCTTTCATCATAATACTCCATGGGACCCTTAGCCATGGTGCTACAGTATTGATACTTAATCGAAATGAGAAAATGGATCCTAGTTTGACGCCGGATACTCACCCTGCTAACATTATTCACCTACTATTCAACAAAATAATTACACGAAATAACCATACATTCTTGATAAAAAAAATACGTTTTTATCCTTACTTATCCCCCTTTTTACTCTCGTGCATACAACACCTAGATAAATATCAATGGGTTTGGTCCAAACTTGTACAATTGAAAGTATATGAAATGAAAAACCATTCATCATATTTAAATATGAACTCCGAAAGACCCTCCGAAATTGCTACCTAGAGCACATTCTTGACATACCCATCCAGAGTTTCTACTCAAAAAGGGTTATGAGCGATGAGGCTCGTGAGGAGTAGAGTTGTGATTGCAAAAGAGTCTCATGACTTATGGCAAACTCCATCCCAGAACAATGGAAGGGAAAGTTCTCCAACTATTTTCCGGACATGCTCCTCAAAGATCTAAAGGATATAGTCAATTTGAGGGTCACCAAGAGCATCAATGGCAACTATGATGGTCTCGTGGAGGAAGTGACTAGGTCACTCTCCAACATATAGATCAAGCCATCACAAGAGGGGTGCCTAGCCAAGGAGAGGCAAGAGGTATGGGCACAAGTCTACAATGCTAGACTAAAACCCGGAATGTCACTTCGTGCCCAAGTACTTCGAATGAGAGGCCTATTCACTCACTTGGCGCTCATTGGCCAGCTAGTGGAGGAAGAGCAAGCTTCTCTCATGCAATTGAGTTCTCTCCACTCGGGCTATGTTGCATCGAAGATGCGGCTAACTACCAATCGTGACAAACTCACTTTGATGGAAGTTGTTAATGAGCTTCATATGGCCGACCCTTGCGGAAGTGATAGACTCAAGCTTACTCTAAAGGCAAAGATGAAGGAGTTCAAGAACAAGGCAAGGATGCGATGCTTCTACTGTAGTAGGTAAGGCCACTACAAGAGAGAATACGGCATGTACCTAGAAGATGAGGAAAATGGAAGAGAAATCTCTACCTCATGTATCTTCTTTATAAACTACACTTGAATACAAGAAATTCATAAGGTATTAGATACCATTAATGACTCACTATATGCTCCTATTTCAGGAACCAAGTGAGAAGGGCTTACCAATTGGATGTGGGTATACAAGCGGGAGAAGAAGTTAATCTTTCCGGAAGGCTTGTAATCACATAGTTTGTCTTGACATCAAACTTGTTTAAATTTTTGTTATCAACCATACATTGATCTTTTGACGTTGGACGTCATGTTTTGTTTTGATCATAAGACTATTGTTTTAAAAGTCTTGTTTATATGTTTATGGTATGACATGTTTATCTAAAATGCATGCTTTCATTAGATAAACAAGTTTATAATGTTGATAATAGCGCCAAGAAATCTAACACCATTTAGTCAAATCAAACGTACTTGTGGCATTGTCGTCTTGGCCACATTAACATCAAACTCATCAAGAAACTCATTCAGGAAGGTGTTCTTGACTCATTCGATTTGCGATCGTTTAAGAATTGCGAAGGATGTTTATTAGGCTAGATAATTAAGAAACCATTCTCCAAATTGGGAGAAAAGGCAAGTGACTTGTTGGACTAATACACAGCGATGTTTGTGGACCAATGAGCTCCACCACAAGAAACGGGCATCGATATTTTATTACCTTCACAGACGACTATAGTAGATATGGCTATGTCTACCTTATGTCGTATAAATCTGACTCATTTGAAAAGTTCAAAGAATTTCAGGGTGAAGTTGAAAATCAGCTTGGCAAGAAAATCAAAGCCCTTCGATCGGATCGAGGTGGTGAATACTTAAGCCAAGAATTCGATGATCATCTGAAAGAAAAGGGTATACTTTCAGCATTGACACCTCCAGGAACTCCACGATGGAACGGAGTATCCGAAAGGAGAAATCAAACCTTGTTGGACATGGTACGATCAACAATGGGTCTTATTGATCTTCCTATCTCTTTCTAGGGACACGAACTTCTAACTGCGGCACTAACAATGAACCGTACAACATCAAAAGCTGTAAAAAGGACTCCATACGATGTAAGGACAAAGAAACCTCCTAGGTTGTCTTTACTAAAGATATGGGGATGCGAAGCATATGTCAAGAAATTAATTTATGACAAAATTCTCCCCAAATCTGACAAGGTTTTCTTTGTGGGCTACCTAAAAGAAATCGAAGGGTATTACTTCTACAATAAATCCGAGAAAAAAGTGTTTGTTGCTCGCGATGGTGTTTTATTGGATAAGGATCATCTTTCCAAAATGACAAGTGGGAGGAAAACCGAACTCGATGAAGTTCGAGAGGACAAGCAATAAAATTAGAATGACTGTCAAAGTGCTCAAACAACATCTGTTGATGTTGGTAAAAATGTGCAAAGTCAAACTGACAATGCAAATGCTGAGTCCGTTACCCTGCATAGGTCGTAGAGGCCGAGGTCTGAACCTGATAGGTATCTTGGTATTGTATTAACCAGGAATCGGGACATCCTGGTAATGGATGGAGATGAACCGGCAACCTACAAGCCAACGATGGCGAGCACCGAATCTGCTAATTGGCAAGAGGCCATGAGATCTGAAATGGATTCCATGTTTGAAAATCAAGTGTGGGACTTGGTTGACTTCCCGAGGGTTACACACCTATCGGATGTAAGTGGATTTTAAAATTAAAAACCGACAAAGATAGAAATGTATTCATTTACAAAGCTAGATTAGTAGCAAAAGGTTACAGGCAAATTCATGGTATTGATTATGATGAAACCTTTTCTCTGGTCGGAATGCTTAAATCTTCGGATCTTCCTAGCGATTGCTGCATATTACAACTATGAAATATGGCAGATGGACGTCAAAACCGCCTTCTTCTATGGAGTTTTGGAAGAAACTGTGTATATGACACAACCTGAAGGTTTTGTCGACCAAAACAATGCTGGGAAATTGTGTAAGCTTAAACAGTCCATCTATGGGCTAAAGAAAGCTAGCAGAAGTTGGAATCTGCGATTCGATGAAGCCACAAGTAAGTTTAGTTTTATCAAGAAACCAGATGAATCTTGTGTTTACAAGAAGGTCAGTGGGAGTGACATCACCTTTCAAGTCTTATATGTCAATGAAATATTGCTCATTGGGAATAGCATTCCGATGTTAGAGTCTATAAAGGCCTAGCTTGGAAAATGTTTTTAAATGAAAGACTTGGGAGAGGCTCAGTACATATTAGGCATCACGATCTATAGGGATTGATCTAAAAGGATGATTGGATTGAGCCAGAGTATTTATATTCATAAGGTACTGGCACGATTCAGGATAGAAGAGGCCAAGAGAGGTCACTTGCCCATGTCACATGGCATAACCTTGAGCAAGAAGCAGTGTCCAAATACACCTGATGAGTGAGAAAGGATGAATGAGATTCCATATGCTTCGCTAATTAGATCGAACATGTATGCCATGATATGTACTAGGCCAGATGTATCGTATGCCTTGAGTGCTACGACCCGATACCAATCAAATCCAGGAGAGGCGCATTGGACTAAGGCCAAGAATATCCTAAAGTACCTGAAAAGGAACAAGGATAATTCCTGGTATGTGGTGGCTCAGAAGAATTATTTGTTGAAGGTTATACCGACGCAAGCTTACAAACAGACAGAGACGATTTCAAATCACAGTCTGGATATGCGTTCTGTCTAAATGGAGGAGCGTTTAGTTGGAAGAGTGCCAAGTAGAGCACAACTACAGATTCTACAACTGAAGCCAAATACTTGGCAGCTACTAAAGCGGCTAAGGAGGTAGTTTGGATTCGCAAGTTCGTTGGTGAACTTGATGTTGTACCCTCTAGCCCTCTATTGTGAACATAATGTTGTACCCTCTAGCTATTGCTCTGGCCAAAGAGCCAAGGGAACATCAGAAGGTCAAACATGTCAAGCGGCGATTTCACATGATAATAGAATGGAAATCAGAGGGTGAAATCAGAATTTGTAAAGTTGGAACGGATGACAACGTAGCCGATCCACTTACTAAACCTCTGCCTCAAGTGAAGCCCAACAAGCACGTTGAGGCAATGGGAATCAGGCATGTTGGAGATTGGCTTTGATTTCCCTGTTTAATGTTTTAATTAATTTTGAACATTTTAATGTAAGACACTAGGATGAACCCTTCGGGTCACACCCAAGCAATTAACGTTGCTCGAGTAATAAATATTTAGACGTCGGAGTTTCAGCTAGGAGCGTCGCAAGTCGAGTCGAATTAATTAAAAACGAGACGGTAAAATCACTAATTAATCAACAGTTTACCGAAATACCCCTAGCATCGGAATGCCTCGAGGAAACCGAATGCTAGGGGCATTTGGTACAGCCAAGGTGGCTAGCATGCGCACCAAGCCGAGCCAAGGCTGGCTGGTGCATTCTAGCGCACCAAGGCTAGCATGGCACACTCATAGCCGCAGCTGCTATGGCGCGCCAAGAAGCTAGCAAGGCAAGCACATAGCAGTTGCAGCTATGGCGCGCAATTGTGCTAGATGTGCTTGCAGGCAGGTGCGAGAAAGGCCAGGCAATAGTGCACATCGTCCCTCAGTAATGCGTGGCGTGCTGGCGCATGCAACTTGGCAGTGCGCGCAGCTGGCGTGCCCAGCCAAGGGGCCAGGCAGCCAGCTGGGCAGCCATAGAGCCCAAGGGTGGCAGCGCCAGCTGGCACGCGTGGATTGGGCCAAGCAGGGTAGCTGGCCAGTTCTCTTGGGAGCCTTAGGGATCAAGTTTTGGTCCCGCCCTTCCTTTGTGGTCCTTACCTAACCACTCCTCCTAGTTTGCCACTTGTTAATTAATTAGTTGTTGGATATTTTCTTTTGTTTTTGATTTAAAAATAAAAGGAGAAAATTGATTTTACCAACTCTCCCACATTGATGGGAGAGTGGATTTCTCACTTGAGTTTCCCTATAAATATCTCACTTGGGAAATGGGAAAACTTACTTGAGTAAAAGCTCAATTAGACATCTCCACTTGAGAAAAAACCTATAAGCTCATTAATTACTCATGTAGTCTTTTGGGTCGGACTTGGCTAACCTCCAAGTAGTTGACCGGTCGGGTCGAGTTGTGGATGGACTTTGTTGGAGGTCCTCTTCATTTGTGAGGCTCGCCTTTTCTCATGTAAGAGCTCCATCCGGTTAAGTGAAGCACGCTATAAGGGTAATTTAGTCTTTTCTCTATTCTTGTTATTTATGCATTTTGTTATATTAATTGTGAGTTTGTCCTTAGGCTCAGGTTTTATTTCCGCGGTGAGTCGGACTCATCGAAACCCAACATCAGTAGAACTCAAAACATCATCAAAAGGAATCAAAGACCATAATCATCAAAAATAAAAAAAAATGATCAAGAAATCATCAAAAACAAATATCATCATAAAAAATCATCAAGAATCAAAGATATAACAACACCATAACAACAACCAACAACATCCTCGAGTGCGAAAGGAAGGCGCATGAACAACTAGACAAGAAGACAACAAGCATAGCCATAACAAGCACGCTCAAGACACCCACACCACCAAAAATAAAGAAGAAAGTCCCCCAAGCTAGAAAGAAATCATCTCAACACCCTATCAAACAAAGCAAATGATCACACAATAAAGGGATGGAGGAAAAGCACAACTAGGGGACTATTGGCCACTAGGCCCGACCCAACCATCATCCTCCTCCCTATTATAGGAACAACCTGACGTAGGTCCATAAGGATCCCATCCCCCGGTATTACTAGGTGGCCAACCATAATGAACTCGAAAGTTGCCTTCTTGCCAAGAGGTTAAGAGAGTATATTGCGGGGGTAACTCAAGGGAGGCGCAGTGAGTGGGATCAACATAGGGGTAGTTAGGATCACCCCTATAGTCACTCCCATCGGGCACACGGTAATTAGGGGTGAGCAAAACTGGGTACCCGATCATATTCTCATGACTCGGATCCGAAACCGGTTATGACCGAGTCCTAAGAATAGAAATTGGTTTTAGAACCGGTTAATACTGGATCCAAGTTTCTTGGAACTGGTCCTGAAATCGGTAGGAACCGTTTCCAAAACCGGGTACCAGGTCTTATTCAAAATAGTACAATAAAAAATTAAAAATGCCACTTAGTAACAGAGAAATGTTGACAGAATATTGAAGCCAATTCAATAATCAAGAACAAAAGCTAATGAACAATGGGATCACGATCTTTTTCAAAAAATAGATTCATTATAAAAATTCCACCAAAAACTTTGTCTCATATCAACTTCACTTTCTCTCACATCCCGATTTCATCCTCCACAAATTAAATACCAAAAGAACTTGAAGCAAAGTTAGCCAACAGTGGATAATTGTTAACAAGAGTTTGAGAAAAATGGTGTTGGTTGCCTACTTGAATGGTGAGGAAACAAGGGTAAGTGGGTGGTTAAGAAAATGTGAGGGTGAAAGGGGTTATTGTCCAGCTGTGTAAAGTAAGAAATAAGGGTTAAAGGATGTTTTTTTCTTTTCCTTTTTTAACTTTTTTTTTTGGGAAACAAACCGAAACATAGTAATTGTCACTTCGTCAGGAAGTTTTCTTACTTTTTATTAAATTAAATGGGCTGGGCTTAATTTTCTTATCAGATTGCTAGGTAACTTGGATTTAGACCAAAAACTAGGATCTAGAATTGTTTTACCGGGTACCTAGTAGGTACCGGGTCCTAAATCTCATGAACTGCAATTAGAACCGGTTAAGACCGGTCCTAAAATTAAGATTTGAAACTGGTCTTGGATGATCTAATTCCTAGTTCGGACCCACCGGTTCCTAACTGGTTTCAGGTCCAATACCGGGTACCCATATTTTTTGCTCACCTCCAACGGTAATCGTAGTTACCATGCTCATCGGGAAAAGAACGCAACTCGATATTAAGTCCTTGCAGACTTTGCCAATATTGATATGTAGGCATACTATCAACCCTCCGAGACGGTACAGGACCATGTTGTGCAGGAAAATACGGATAATTAACCGTGCAGTTATTTCACCACGTTGACACTCGCATCTGTAGACACCTAAAAATGTTTCCCGAAAAACAAAATTCGATGATGAACTACCTTTCACCGCCATTATTGGTTTGGTTAAGTAGATAATCTTTAGAGTGCTTAAATCCATGTTCAATCCAATACATTTCATAAACCAACCTAATTCGTAGCCAATTTGCCAAAACCATAACTTATTTTCCACTTTTCGTGTTCACATCACAAAACTGAGATAAAATGATTTTGTGGCTCTATAATTTTGATACAAATATTATTTGGATGGATAGGCCATTAAATAATCTTTCCAACGATATATCATAAGCCCAATTTTGATTTAAAATGAAGAAGATATGAGGAAAACACTAAACTCGGCCAAAACCCGAAACCCTTTCACTAAATTTTCCATATATCTTAAAATATATAAAAGACTTTGACCTGATTTCAATTGGGTTGGAAATTAGACTTGATAATATTTCCAACGATATATTATATGCCTTATTATAAGTTATGGATCAAAAGTTATCATAATTTTAAAAATGCGTATAAACTGGAATTTACCGTTCCACGATAAAATTGCCACGCCGTGGCATATTGTGACGTGTAACAGCTATTTGTACCGTGTCAAGGTATTTGGCACCATGACCCGACAATGTTTAGGGTTTTATTTTCACGGTGCTTTATTGCGTTTCGATGAGTCCGACTCACCGCGAAAAATAAAACCCGAGCCCAAGGAAAAACTCACAATTAATATAACAAAATGCATAAATAACAAGATTAGAGAAAAGACTAAATTACCCTTGTAGCGTGCTTCGCTCAACCAGATGGAGCTTTTAATTGAGAAAGGAAAGTCTCACAAAGGGCGATGACCTCCGACAAAGTCCACCCACAACGGCGACCCAACCGATCTACTACTTGGAGGTTAGCCAAGTCGGACCAAAAAGACTACCCGAGTAATTAATGAGCTTATAGGTTTTCTCTCAAGTGGAGATGCCAAATTGAGCTCTTACTCAAGTGAGTTTTACCAATTTCCAAGTGGGATATTTATAGGGAAACTTAAGTGGAAAATCCACTCTCCCATCAATGTGGGAGATTGGTAAAATCAATTTTCTCCTTTTATTTTTATGTCAAAAACAAAAGAAAATAGCTAACAACAAATTAATCAACAAGTGGCATTCTAATAAGAAGGGTTAGGTAAGGACCACAAGGGAAGGGGAGGGACCAATACTTGATATCCAAGCTTCCCAACAATCGGCTCCCTTAAGCTAAGTGCCCAACGGGCTGCTGCCATGTGGCAGGCCGAGCCAAGGCACCCAAGCAGCCCAGCTGGCACTTAGTGTGCACGGCTGGCCTACTGCTATGTGCGACTGGCCGTAATGTCATGCGCGCTAGACTGCTAGCCATGCTAGCACTGCTAGCTTATTGCTGAGGATGCCACGCACATGCTAGGATGGCTTGCTAGCCACATGCTGGTAGCCTTGCTAGCGATGGTGCGCTAGCATGCTGTAGCACCTAGCAAGCCATGCTAGGCTCGGCTTGGTGCACATGCTAGCCACCTTCCTATACCAAATGCCCCTAACACTCGGTTTTCTCAGGGCATTCCGATGCTATGGGTATTTCAGTAGATTGTTGATTAATTAGTGATTTTACTGTCTCGTCTTTAATTAATTCGACTCGACGTGCGACGCTCGATTTCGACGTTCCTAGCTCGATTTCTGACGTCTAAATATTTATTACTCGAGCGACTCATTAATTCCTTCTGAATTAATTCGTCGTGTCGGATCGTTAGTTGCTTGGGTGTGACCTGAAGGGTTCAGTCAAGATTAAGCTGTAATATTAATTATGCATTAATATTACTGATTGGAAGCGGACTCCACCTAGACATTGCGATCACTTGGACTTACGGAATAATTAGCTTTCTAATAGCTCCAAACCCTCTATCGGAATAATACACTTGTTCGAAGGACACTATTCCTTTCAATCTCCCACTTGTCCTTCCGGACAAGTGCACTTTTAGTGTATAGCCTTTTTCCTATGTCACTTAATGTCTCTTTATGAACTATAAGGTAAGATTATTCGTCATCCGTATTACGTCCAGAAGTGTTTCTCGAAATCCGAGTTTGACTGCCAATAAACAGATGATTTCTAAAATCCATCCAAACATGGCCATGCGTTTTCACAGTCTCGCTCTTCGAGAGGCCTTGCAAACAACAGACATGTTCCCTATTGTTAGTAAGGGACATTCCCAGTCTTGTAATGTCAACTTCTCTCACTAAGAGGAGCTAGCCGTTCGAGTGTTGCCGTTATAATCTCCAGGTACGGCAGACGTTTGACTAACATCAAAACAGACTAGTACTCAAACAAGAGAACTCACAATACTCATGGTCAAGGAAAAAGGTTCCGATAGCCATAATGAGAAGTGTACTTATGACGATTTTTAAATCTCTTAAAGTATTCTCATAGGTCGATCCAGTATTGTTCTAAACCAAAACCTGTGCAAATGATTTATGACAATCATGTCCTTGTAGCACAAGAAACGGTGCTATAAATCAAACTACACACTAATCTCAAGCGGTCACTAATCGTCCATCATTTAAATGACCTCGATTAGGGATAATTTTTTATTATAATATTCAATGTTCACTTAATAGGTGTTTTCTTTTATCCAAGAATGGTCTTGGTACTCTATTTTTTAATATTCTCATAATCGAATGGACTCAATATTTAATTCTTAACCACAATTAAATAGAAACGGAGTGATAAAATTGCATGAAATGAAATTACTCCAAAACTGAATGGTTCATCTTAGTGTCTTACATTAAAATGTTCAATATTTAATTAAAACACTAAACAGGGAAATCAAAGCCAATCTCCAACGTGCCTGATTCCCATTGCCTCAACGTGCTTGTTGTGCTTCACTTGAGACAGAGGTTTCGTAAGTGGATCTGCTACATTGTCATCCGTTCCAACTTTACAAATTTTGATTTCACCCTCTGATTTCCATTTTGTTATCATGTGAAATTGCCGCTTGACATGTTTGACCTTATGATGTTCCCTTGGCTCTCTAGCCTGAGCAATAGCTCCATTGTTGTCACAGTAGAGGTCTATTGGACCCTTGATGGAGGGTACAAACATCAAGTTCACCAACGAACTTACGAATCCAAACTGCCTCCTTAGCCGCTTCAGCAACTGCCAAGTATTCGGCTTCATCTGTAGAATCTGCAGTTATGCTCTTCTTGGCACTCTTCCAACTAAACGCTCCACCATTTAGACAGAACACATATCCAGACTGTGATTTGAAATCGTCTTTGTCTGTTTGGAAGCTTGCGTCAGTATAACCTTCAACAACTAACTCTTCTGAGCCACCATATACCAGGAATTTATCCTTGTTCCTTTTTAAGTACTTTAGGATATTCTTGGCCACAGTCTAATGCGCCTCTCCTGGGTCTGATTGGTATCGGCTCATAGAACTCAAGGCATACATACATCTAGCCTAGTACATATCCTGGCATAAATGATCAATCAAATTAGTGAAGCATATGGGATCTCATTCATCCTTTCTCGCTCATCGTCAGTTGTCTTTGGACACTGCTTCTTGCTTTAGGTTATGCCATGTGACATGGGTAAGTGACTTCTCTTGGCCCCTTCCATCCTGAATCGTACCAGTACCTTATCAATATAAGTACACTAGCTCAATCCAATCATCCTCTTAGATTTATCCCTATAAATCTTGATGCCCATTATATACTAAGCCTTTCCCAAGTCTTTCATTGAAAAACATTTTCGAAGCCAGGCCTTTACAAACTCTAACATCGGAATGCTATTTCCAATGAGCAATATGTCATCAACATATAGGACTAGGAAGGCGACATCACTCCCACTGACCTTCTTGTAAACACAAGATTCATCTAGATTCTTGATAAAACCAAACTTTTTTATGGCTTCATCTAATTGCAGATTCCAACTTCTGCTAGCTTGCTTCATCCCATAGATGGACTTTTTAATCTTACACACTTTCCCATCATTGTTTTGTTCAACAAAACCTTCAGGCTGTGTCATATACACAGCTTCTTCTCCATTAAGGAAGGCGGTTTTGACGTCCAGCTGCCATATTTCATAGTTGTAATATATAGCAATCTCTAGGAGGATCCAAACGAATTTAAGTTGTTGTTTCAATGAATACTACAAGAAGGGGGGTTGAATTTTAGTATGACTGAATAGTCAAACTTTTTGCGGAATTTAAACTAAGTAACCTAGAAGAACTGAAAGATAAGCTAAAGGAAATAAAAGTGCAAGAGAGATTTTTACGTGGAAAACTCCTTTGCCCTAAGAAGGAGAAAAACCACGACCACTTGGGATTTTAGGAAAAGAATCTTCACTAGAATAGGTCAAATGGTCCTATTACAAACTAAAGACTCTAACTTCAAGTTCCTCAACGAACTTGAAACCCCGAGGAACAAGTCACCCAACTTGGTACTCTTCTCTTCTCTTTTTCTTCTTTATCTCTCTTCTCTTTCTCACTTCTCTTTCTCTTTTCTTTTTCTCTTCTCTTCCTAACAAAACAGAAGTTCACTCAAAGTTACCCATTCCCCAAATACAACTCAAAAAGATTAACTCTAGTATAAGAACATGAGAACACTCTATTTCACTAATGTGGAATTGGACTCTTTACTCGAATAAAGAAAGCAAAAGATGAAAACTTTGTTTGAGCAAGGGTGAGTTTTTCCAACTGATTTCAAAGACTATTTATAGATCAAATTCGTTAGGAAAAACTCCTTTGTGCAGCAAACCCATTACACCATTACTCCAACCCACTAAGATGAACATGTTCCTAATTTCAAGGAAGCATGAACTCCTTAATGTGCTTTGACCATGATATGAAAGAGATCATGGGGAGTAGGCCGCAAGTTTTTTGGAAAACATGGAAGATTTTATTTCCAAAAGATATTTTCAAAAATCAGAAATAAGATAAAATCTTTTTAGTTAAGAAAAAGATAAACGTTTTAAACTTAACTACTTTCTTAAAAATATGCTAGCACAATATTATCTTTTTAGATCAATTCCACACAGATTTTTCGAGTGTAACTTAATATCTTATACTTACATAAATCCTAAGATATAAAAATATATTTAGCCTTCATGTCCTCTGATGAAGCTTCTACTCTGAGGCTTCTGTTCCTCAAGGGGAACTTCTCTTCTCTGGTGAAGCTTCTGCTCTGAAGCTTCTGTTCTCTGAGAGGAACCTTTTCTTCTTAAGTCTCCATTTCTGAAGCACCAGTTCCTCCAAAGGAACTCTTCTTTTTGGATAGCTCTGTTTCTG
The DNA here is from genome assembly GCF_948465745.1 of Chenopodium album. Taxonomy (NCBI): domain Eukaryota; kingdom Viridiplantae; phylum Streptophyta; class Magnoliopsida; order Caryophyllales; family Amaranthaceae; genus Chenopodium; species Chenopodium album. The sequence continues at coordinate 31,226,540 of NC_137847.1, forward strand.
GCTTTCTTGTTCCTCATGGTATCTTTGCACGACACTTAATTCTCCTAGTCATTGCATCTGATCACACACTTAAACAATCAAGCTCTTATTAGTCTGTAAGTAAGTGAGGTTGTGTCATCATCAAAATCATTAAGTCCAACATAAGCATTACGACCGGAGAAAAGGTTTCATCGTAATCAATACTATGAATTTTCCTGTACCCTTTTACTACCAATCTAGCTTTGGAATTGAATATATTTCCATCTTTGTCGATTTTCCATTTGAAAATCCACTTACATCCGATAGGTGTGTAACCCTCGGGTAAGTCAACCAAGTCCCAGACTTGATTTTCTAACATGGAGTCCATTTCAGATCTCATGGCGTCATGCCAATTAGCAGAGTCAATGCTCGTCATCGCTTCCTTGTAGAGTGTCGATTTGTCTCCACCAATTACCAGGATGTCCTGAATATCGGTTAATACAATACCAAGATACCAATCAGGTTGAGACCTCGACCTCTACGACGTACGCATGGTAACGGACTAAGCATTTGCATTGTTGGGTTGAATTTGCACATTTTGACCAGTGTCAGCAGATGTTGTTTGAGCACTTTGACTGTCAATCTAATTTTGTTGCTCGTGCTCTTAAACTTCATCGAGTTCAATTTTCCTCCCACTTGTCATTTTGGAAAGGTGTTCCTTCTCCAAAAAGACACCATCTCGAGCAACAAACACTTTGTTCTCGGATTTATTGTAGAAGTAATACCCTTTGGCTTCTTTTGGGTAGCTCATAAAGAAAACTTGTCAGATTTAGGGTGAAGTTTGTCAGAAATTAATTTCTTGACATATGCTTCGCATCCCCATATCTTTAAAAAAGACAACCTAGGAGGTTTCTTCGTCCATAGCTCATATGGAGTCTTTTCTACATCTTTTGAAGTGCGTGCCCTCAAAAAGAGATAGGAAGATCACTAAGACCCATTGTTGATCGTACCATGTCCAGCAAGGTTCGATTTCTCCTTTCGGATACTCCATTCCATTGTGGAGTTCTTGGAGGTGTCAATTCTGAACGTATACCCTTTTCTTTCAAATGATCATCGAATTGTTGGCTTAAGTATTCACCACCTCGATCCAATCGAAGGACTTTGATTTTCTTGCCAAGCTGATTCTCAACTTCACTCTGAAATTCTTTGAACTTTTCAAATGATTCAGATTTATGCAACATAAGGTAGACATAGCCATATCTACTATAGTCGTCTATGAAGGTGATAAAATATCGATGGTCGTTTCTTGTGGTGGAGCTCATTGGTCCACATACATCGGTGTATATTAGGTCCAAAAAGTCACCTGCCCTTTCTCCCAATTTAGAGAGTGGCTGCTTTATCATCTTGCCTAATAAACATCTTTCGCAATTCTCAAACGATTGTAAATCGAATGAGTCAAGAACACCTTCTTGTACAAGTTTCCTTATGCTTTTGATGTTAATGTGGTCAAGACAACAATGCCACAAGTACATCTGTTTTGACTCAATGGTCTCAACTTTCATGATGGTATTATTAACATTATAAACTTGTTTGTCTAATGAAAGCACACATTTTAGACAAACGTGTCATACCATAAACATATAAACAAGACTTTTAAAACAATAGTCTTGTGATTTAAACAAAATATGACGTCCAATGTCAAAACATCAATGTATGGTTGATAACAAAAACTTAAACAAGTTCCATGTCAAAACAAACTATGTGATTACAAGCCTTCCGGAAAGATTATCTTTTTCTTCCGCTTTTATATCTAAATCCACTTGGTAAGCCCTTCTCACTTGTTTCCTGAAACAGGAGCATATAGTGAGTCATTAATGGTATCTAATACCTTATGAATTGCTTGTATTCAAGTGTGGTTTATAAAAAAGATAACTGAGGTGGAGATTTCCCTTCCCTTTTGCCTCATCTTCCAGATACATGCTACACTCTCTCTTGTTGTGGCCCCGCTAACTACAGTAGAAGCATCGCATCCTTGCCTTGTTCTTGAACTCCTTATTTGCCTTTAGAGAAAGCTTAAGTCTATCACTTCCGCAAGGGTCGGCCCATTGAAGCTCATTGACAACCTCCATCAAAGAGTGTTTGTCACGATTCGCAGGTAGCTGCATCTTCAATGCAATATAGCCCGAGTGAAGAGAACTCAATATCATGTGAGCAGCTTGCTCATCCTCCACCGACTTGCTAATTAGCGCCCAGTGAGTGAATAGCCTTGTCATTCGAAGCACGTGGGCTCGAAGTGGCATTTTGGGTCTTAGTCTAGCATTGTAGACTTGTGCGCCTACCTCTTGCCTCTCCTTGGCTAGGCACCCCTCTTGTGGTGGCTTGATCTTCATGTTGGAGAGTGACCTAGTCACTTCCTCCACGAGACTATCATAGTTTCCTTTGATGCTCTTGGTGACCCTCAAATTGACTATATCCTCTAGAGGTTTGAGGAGCATGTCCGGAAAATAGTTGGAGAACTTCCCCTTCCATTATTCCGGGATGGAGTTTGCCATAAGTCGTAAGACTCTTTTGCAATCACAACTCCATTTCTCATGAGCCTTATCGCTCATAACCCCTTTTGAGTAGAAACTCGGGATGGGTATGTCATGAATGTGCTCTAGGTAGCAATTTCAGAGGGTCTTTCGGAGTTCTTCTTCCCACTCCTTAAAGTTCACAAGTTCAAGCAAAATGGTAACTTCTCAGGAAGTTCCGAGCACATTAGGTTGTTGTTGTTGTTAGTTGAAGACAAGATTCTACAATTGAAAGTATTTGAAATTATTAACCATTCATCATATTTAAATAACATTGAAATCATGCAAATCAATCAAACTCATTTAAATGTCTTATTAACACATTAAATTGCCCCCATTTGGTGAGAATAAGTCGACTCAAAGATCCAAAGAACCAATGAGTAGTTAAGCATGCTTTTGCTTAACTCAACACTCAATATTCTAAGGTAAGCAACTCTTTGCTAATGGCTCCAAGCCATTCTTGGTTAGATAAATCATCGCATCTAATGCTCTCTCAACAACTTATCCACTTTGCCGCGACATGTTAGGACTCCATCACTCATATCGTTGAGTATAACCAAAACCAACATGCATACCCGGTATGCCTTACGTATCCTTGGGAGAAATAGTGATGCCTCGCTTTGGCGTAGCCCATCACTACTCTCAATAGGTCGGTAAGTGTTGTTTTGGAATGACAAATTTTACTCAATATTTTAGGGACCTAAGGTTTCTATGTTGGTTTATTTAAGTGAACTTAATTAATCATCGCAACATTTGAAATCCTAAACATGCATCTAACATATAATTCATATATATAATCATAAATATATATATCGAAAACATAAATAAATGATGCATTTGGCAACTAGCATGACCCCTTGAGTCTTCAAGTCTTCAAGGGTCGTCATTTGCAACTTCATGGCTTCGTCTTCCAAGAACCTTCGTCTTCAAGACATAACCAAAATAATGCAAATACTAGTATCTACGATTAGGAATAATCTAAATATTAAGGTACAAAAATACTCAACGGTTCGCAGACCGTATTTAGATTTACAAAAATACATGACGGAACGCAGTCCGTATTTTTTATCCTAATCGGGCCCCACTAGTTGCCATTTTTATAAAACCAGTGGGAAAATATACATTCCATTCATCCATTCACTATTTATGAATGGCCCATGCATTTTACAACGTTAAACAAGTAACAATGCACAAACACGCGTAATCTAGTAACTAATTTAGGTGGTTAATCCGATTAACGCGCCTAACTATAACTAGTCAAAGTTGTTTAACCGATTATGTAATTTAGCGCAATTAAAATTGAAGCTCCCACTAAATTCCGCGTCCACCTTAATTAATCTAATTAATTAAGCCGGTAAACCCAAAATTTTTCCAAAATAAAATTTTGCAAATGCCACTCAAAACTGAGGCCTAGCCTCCAAAATTTTAATTAAAATTAATAATCATAATTAAAATAATTAAAATATATAAAACGGCCAAAACCGCAAAATTAACATAGCCTTAAAACCGGGGCTTAAGTTCCAAGTGTGGGGTTGTGCGCATCGTGCCGCAAGCACGCAGCACACCCCACACGCACAACCGAGGCTGCACTAAGCACAACATGCACACAGGCTGCACCAAGCAGCAGCATACGTGCACAGCCGCAGCATGCTTCTGCTTGGCTACTGCTGTGTAAGCACTAGCCACGCAGCTTGTGTGTGGCGCGCACCAAGCGCACCCAACCCTTGGCAGCCACATGTGGGCTACTTGGAAGCCTGGCTGGCCGAGGGTGGTGTCGCCCTTTGTTTGCGTGCCACACTCTCGGGATTACTTTCGAATATTTGCGTGACATAAGTAATTTATTCCAAATAAATTTTAGAATTAATTTATTTAGCAAAATGAAAATTATAACAAGTCCAACATTAATAAATTCATCCAAGTGCACAAAACAAAAATTATTCCCAAGAACTATTCTTTAATAAAATTGGTTCAACTTGATGCAATAAAATGAATAAGGCTATTCTCACAATTAATTTAATTAATTTAAATTAATCATGAGATTTGATAAAAATAAAGGGGAATTGGAATTATGAACACAAAATTCAAGTAAAGGTTCCAACTTTAACTTGTGAATCCTTGAAAAATTATATCTTCCAATATGAAGATAAATGAAATTTCTATCACAAGATTAAAACTTTATGATTCCAATCAACTTAATAAATGATTAAATCAAAAGTTCAACAAAATTCATGGAATTTAGTAACTCAAAGTTCCAACCACTTAAAACAATTAAAGATTGGATCTTTAGTACTTAGAAGCCTCAAATAATAAATTTTTCATACTTAATGCAATGGATTTGCAATTATGTCAAATTTAACCAATCTTTCAAGCACTAATTACTACAAAGTAACCATGCTTAAAGAGGTAAACATTAAGGAAAGAACCAAATACATAATCACCATAAATATGCCATTAAGATTCAAGATTAAAAGATTTAAAATTTTTTGTCAACAACGAAAAACCCTCGAAAAAGGCATTTTTTGTCGAATTTTGGCTTTTTTACAGTCCTAAAAGGGTACAAAAGTTTCTAGAACGTTGTTTCCAGCCAAAATTCACTATTTTTGGGCGAAAATATGGGTTCGGGGCCAAAAATTAGATTAAAACGGGTTAAAATTATTAAAACCGAGATGCTAATCTAATTATTAACATAAACCAGAAAAATAAAATCATAAAAAGACCTTGAAAATTTTTGTTATAAAAATAAATGAGCAAGTCTCCGATACCGCTGTCTTACTCACCAGCGGAAAATAAAACCCGAGCCCAAGGAAAAACTCACAATTAATATAACAAAATGTATAAATAACAAGATTAGAGAAATGACTAAATTATTTTTGTAGCGTGCTTCGCTCAACCGGATGGAGCTCTTACTTGGGAAAACCAAGTCTCATAAAGGGCGATGACCTCTGACGAAGTCCACCCACAACGCGACCCGCTCGGTCTACTACTTGGAGGTTAGCCAAGTTCGACCAAAAAGACTACCCGAGTATGAGCTTATAGGTTTTCTCTCAAGTGGAGATGCCACTACCACAAAATAGGGAATACGTAACGCATAATAGAGAGCTGTCAAGTTAGATACGTGATCTATAACATTTTATAGAACGCTTTTGTAAGATATGCTCTTTGTATATTGAAACCTATAGAGCGCCTCTTCTAGTTAACCGTTCTATATGTTTTATATAAAAAAATGAATATAAATGTAGATCGCCTTTCTATGATAAGCGATTCATATGATTTTAGGAAATTAAAAAAAAAAAGAAAAAAAAATAGAAATCTTACCTATCACATAAAATCCCCCGTACCCTAATCCCGCACGCCGACCCCTCCTTTATTTCTCTCTCCTCTTTCTCTATTCTCATCTCCATTCGTCTTTCTGTCTCATCTCATCTCCTCTCCTCTCAAACCCCAGGAGGCTAAATTTGTTTTTCCACTTTATAATCAAGACCAACGCATGCTTATTTTTTGTATCATTTCCCTCAAATTTTCAAAGTTAAATTTGATTGCATTCAATCTAGAGGCGAGATAAGCCGATGTCGTTAGATCTGGGTGCGTTCAAATGAGGTGTTGCTTCTATGAAACGGATTATGCAGTCCATAATGATATATGAAGGTAATCCCATTTGTGTTCGAATTTCAATGTTTAAATCCATTTTTTTTGGTTGTTTTAAAGTGATAAATATGATTTTTTCGGGTTTTTTTTTTCAATCTATAGTTCATGATGAAATTCTTATTCAAAAGTTTAATTTCCATTTTAAAATTTTATTTTACTTCTCAATTATTTTAGATTTGTGGGATATTGGTTTCATGTTATAACTTCTGATTTTCATCTTTTATCAATTGATTTTCATGTTTAATAATTTCTAATTTTCATGATTTTATCAATAGATTTTGTTTTACTTCTCATTTAATTAGATCTGTGGGATATTGACTTTCATGTCATAATTCTGATTTTCATCTCTTATCAATTGATTGTCATGTAACAATTTCTTTTTTTTTAAATCTTTTATCAATTGATTTATATGTTATAATTTTGATTAATTTCTGACTTTTCATCATTTGAATTGCAGGTGTTTGGTGCAGGTTCTCTATTTTTGTGCACTATTAATGGAAGGTGGTTAAGGTTGGTGTATCCAAAGTGTTGCTGGTTGGATGATTGCGGTGGTTTCGTCTTTGGAAGGCAATTCAGGTCGGTGCACTTGTAAAGTTGGTTTTTTTTTTTTTTTTTTTTTTTTTTTTGAGAAAAGGCAAAAAGTTTTCAAAGCAAATAAATCAAACTAAAAGAAAAGATTAGAGATTACTAAAGAGGAACTTGATTAAAGATGAAAACTTGAAACTCTAGCTTTGGATTGAAATAACCTTAGCCAAGTCTTGAATACAATGAAGAAACTTCAAGAATAAGCTACTTTCTCTCTCTAAAATACTAGGTCTAATGTTGATTGAAAATAAGATGATTCCAAAATTCAATAAGAAGGCTATTTATATGCATCTAGAAACCGAAAATAAAAACCCAAGGAGAGGCATCTCTTCGCATTGCCGCGCCCTCTAATGAAAGGGTACGGATTCGTCTAGCCTAGAAGGCCGTGCTCGCTGCATGTGGGGCCGCGCCCACAGGGGGGAGATGGAGAGGCCTCTCCAGCTGAAGAGAGGCCGCGGCCTGGGAACAGGGGAGAAGTTAGGCTCGAAGTACCGCGCTCGAGGTTCCAAGTGCCGCGCCCCCGGTCAGCGAGGAAAGACCTCTTTTAGGGCGCGGCTAGGCATCTATTGAGACTTTGAGCAACTGCAAACCAGCACCCCGTGCCCCCGGTCTATGGCTCCAGGCCCACGACTCCTGTATAGCTGCTACCTTCTCCTTGAGCATCTCTTTCCCCTCATAGCTCAATATGCAACTATAAGCTTCTCTAAAAGGGCCAACAATCTACAAAACAACGAAGAAAAACTAAGAGAACATAAGAAATGGGAGAAAAGGAAGGGAAACATGAGAAAGGAATAAACATCACAAAAACGAAGATAAAAAGTTTTGAAAAGGATCAAACAAGTGCAAATGAGGGGAAAATCCTTACAGAAAGAGGATAAAAGAGTGGGATAAATGCCACTCATCAAAATCCCCCACACGTGCCTCTTGCTTGTCCTCAAGAAAAGAAAACTAAAAGAGTAAAAGCTAATAAAGAAAAGCCGAATTTGCTTTTAGTATAAGCAACAAGCTTTATAATACCAGCAAAATTTAATCACGGATAGAGTAGGTTGTTGGGACTACTAACCCTAACCAAATTAGAAATTTATAATACCTAAACTTACACTAAACTAGTTAGTGGCAAGTAAAAGGGTCGAACCACGAAGACTAAGTGTATCAATCTATGCTAATTAAACTACTAGGATGATCGATATATAGAAAGAGATTCAACTAAACACTATTTAAAGCAAACAACTAAAACTAGGGAAAGTGGAATCCAATTACATTAATGCATTCAACAATAACATTATAATTAGATGAAAATGACCTCAATTAGGAATAATTAACACACTCAACTCACCCTCGCGCAATTAAGCATGTTAATTATCCTACTAAACTAATTCACTCTCGTGCAACTAGCCTAGCATAGGTATGGAAGAAATTAGACACTCAAACAACTCACTTTCGCACAATTGATTGAAAGCACAATTAAGAACATAGAATCAATTAGCTAGAAAGATTCTAATCCATATAATCATCATCCATACACAATAATCAAGAATCAATTGCATACAAATCACAATAAATCATTCAATTCATCAACATAATCTTCATCCAATCCCCTAGAATAAAATCTAAACTTACATGATAAAAAGAGCATGAAAAGCAAGGTAAGACTAGAATTAAAGCTAAAATCAAACTATTAAACTAATTAACAACTCTAATCAACAAGCAAATAAACAAAAACAAGAAATAAAGGAAAGCAATAAAGATGAGAGAAAGTTAGAAAGACTCATTGAATATATGAGAAGTAAATTCACAAATTGTTTCTTTAACCTCACAAAACTCCATGAAAAATCCAACCTTTCTCTCTCTAAAACTATTCCTAAACTAGATAGAGACTTCTACTCTAACCCTAAGAGAGAGAAAATAAAATAGGCTAAAACTAATCTAATTTAGGGTGAATAATTGGTAAGAGAGTATTAAACCCCAAAGGGTAATTATATACAAGCTAAAATAAAATAAAATAAAAAGAAATAAAACTAATCAAATTAATTAAATAAAAAAAATAAAAAAATAAAAAATGAAAGTAACAAAAAAATTACCCCCCCCGAATTTCCTTCTCTTTCATGGCTGCTCTGATTCTCTGATCTTCCATCACAACGCATCATCACCGTTCATCACAATCATCAGCCTTATCATTATCAAGCATAATTAAATCGCTCAAGTTGGATTAATCAGATGAATCGCAGCCGCACAAATTCATTAATCCGTACAATCTCACACTCGAAACTCGGAGCGGCCGCGACTAGGCATCTCCTTGGCATCTACCGAAATTTGGGCAAGGCTGGAAAACAGAGCCTCGCACCCGCACCCGTGGCAGCATCAGCCGCGCCTGCGGTGGTCTGGGATGCTGCAGATGCTGATTTGGTGGCGGTTTACAGGTGGAATTCGGGGCTGCTCTGTTCGGGCTTTGTGGGAGTTGGACTGGTGGTTCAGAGCGGTAGATTGGAGTGGCGATTGGTGTTAGCTATGAGAAGAGGTGGTGCGCGCAGGGGTCTGATGTGGCTCAAATTAGTGGCGATTGGAGCTTTGATTGTTGAAGTTGTTGGCGTGATGCGGGGTAGAAAGGAGGTGGCTGCGAGCAGAGGTGGTGCGGTGGGCGTAGTGGTTGTTGCGGTGGTGGTTGAAATGGGTGAGCTGAGAATACGTGGTTGGCGGTTGTGAGTCTGAGGTGGTGGAATTGAGGGAGCAGGGGAAGTGATGCGGGGGAACATGGGAGTGTTGGCGGTGATGTGGTGTAGGATTAGGAATTTGTGGGGTGTAGGATAAGAGGTGGCAGCAACTTGAGATGTTGACACATTTGACTCAAACTCGGAATTTCAAACTTGATTTGAACATGAAAACCGAGCATCAACCCGAACACACCTACAACCAAAAATAATCACGAGGGTAGTACATAATACAATAAAATAAAATGAAGTAAAATAAAAAGTTAAACTAAAATAAAATAAGAAAAAGAGATAAATGAGAAAATTATTAACTAAAAATACAATAATAAGCTAAAATCTATTAAAAACTACAAAAATACACAAAATAAAGACCAAATAAGGAAAATAAGAAAATGAGAGAAAATAAAGCCTAAAACTAGGCAAATTATTAGAAACTAAACCAAAAAATAAACATGAAAATACCATAAAAGTGACATACAAGTCACTTATCAAACTCTCCCAAGCTAATCTTTTGCTCGTCCTCGAGCAAATTAACATGAAACATAAGATAAGGAGAATGATTTATTCAAGCAAGAAAAACTAAAAAGAGAATGAATATGCACTAACTCACTTTTGTAGGAATCACGGTCAATTTAAGCAACTAAAGACAAGCCACTTGAACCTGAAGGTCGCCCTAGAGGACGAGTGTTCTCTCGTGAGGGTTTCCTAAGAGCTTAACCCACAACTCTTGACAAAAAACCAAGGCAAGGCAATAAAAAGAAAGGAAAAAGAAACGTAAAAAGAGAAAGAAAACACGAGTTCATATTTGGACAAGAGATAAGAACAAGCATTAATGAATGCAAATCTTTCTAAATAGACAAATGTATGCACGTTCCAAGATGTCAAAGGTTGATTGAAACATAACATATGCTAATCATAGAGAACTAATGAGCACTCAATTCACCCTCGTCCCAACTAATCGGGTCGCGTTCTCTCCACTAGCTTCAAATCAACCCTTAAGCTAGCTTCTCATAAAGAAATGAAAAACTTTGAGAAGGTAATCCCGACGTCTTAGCCATGCACACTCTCTCCAAAGGCTTGACAACTATCTCCCTTCACTGATATTGACTCAACCCTTAAGGGTCTAAGGGTCTTTTACTGGTTGTAACGTAAGGCTAGGGGTCAAGGCAGGGTAAAAATTTGAAAAATTTGGTGAAATTTCCTAAGTAAAGCAAAAGAGGGGCCCTCTCTCAAAAACAAACTCAAGAAGTCACAAAACTCAAACAAAAATACCAATAATGCCATCTCCCCCAAGCTTACTCAACACCAACACACAATATATACAAAAACGAAGGAACGTCCCCCCCAAGCTTAAGCAAAGCATTGTCCTCAATGCCTGAAAGGAAGAAAACGAAGCAAACAAAAATATTTTTGTGGTTTTTGTTTCTTCTCAAATTTTTATGGATTTTCTTTCCCATTTATTTATTTATTTTTTATTTTTTTATAAACTCTTATTTGATGTCCTTGCCTTTTTTAACTATTGACGGCTTTTTCTTGAATGCATTTGCTTTATTAAACATAATATATACAATTTACTTTCTTTCTTGGTCCAAAAGAGCATAATACTTTCTCATTACATTCAAACCAACACAACACAAAACAAACTCTCAAACCAAAATGCTTCACAAAACTAAATGGTTTGAAATGAAAAACCATTCATCATATTTAAATAACATTAAAATCATGCATATTAATCAAACTTATTTAGACGTCTTATTCACACATTAAATTGTCCCCATTTGGTGAGAATAAGTTGATTCTAAGATCCAAAAAATCAATGAGTAGTTAAAGCATGCTTTGGCTTGTCTTAACACTTATTATTCTAAAGTAAGCAACTCTTTGCTAATGGCTCCAAGCCACTCTTGGTTAGATGAATCGTCGCATCTAATACTCTCTCAACAACTTATCCACTTTTCCACGACATGTTAAGACTCCATCACTCATATCGTTGAGTATAACCAAAACCAACTTGCATACCCGGTATGTCTTATGTATCCTAGGGAGAAATAGTGATGCCTCGCTTTGGCGTAGCCCATCACTACTCTCAATAGGTTGGTAAGTGTTGTTTTGGAATGGCAAATTTTACTTAATATTTTAGGGACCTAGTGTTTCTAAGTTGGTTGATTTAAGTGAACTTAGTTAATCATCGCAACATTCGAAATCCTAAACATGCATCTAACATATAATTCATATATACATAATCATAAATATATATCACAAACATAAATAAATGATGCATTTGGCAACTAGCATGACCCCCTTGAGTCTTCAAGGGTCGTCTTTTGCAACTTCATGGCTTTATCTTCCAAGAACCTCCGTCTTCAAGACATAACCAAAATAATGCAAATACTAGTATGTAAGACTAGGACTATTCTAAATATTAATGTACAAAAGTACTCAACGGTTCGCAGACCGTATTTAGATTTACAAAAATAGGAGACGGAATGCAGTCCGTATTTTCTATCCTAATCGGGCCCCACTAATTGCCATTTTTATAAAACCTGCGGGAGAATATACATTCCATTCATCCATTCACTATTTGTGAATGGCCCATGCATTTTACAACGATAAACAAGTAACAATGCACAAACACGCGTAAACTAGTAACTAATTTAGGTTGTTAATCTGATTAACGCACCATATTAAAACTAGTCAAAGTTGTTTAACCGATTATGTAATTTAGTGTTAAAATTGAAACTCCCACTAAATTCCGCATCCATCTTAATTAATCCAATTAAATAAGCCGGTAAACCCAAAATTTTGCCAAAATTAATTTTGCAAATGCCACTAAAAAAACCGAGGCCTAGCCTCCAAAATTTAATTAAAATAATTAAAACAAATATAATTAAATTAATTAAAATAATTAAAATTGCAAATACGTGGCCAACCACACGTAAGTGGCTCGCGCACCTAGACTAGCTAGGCGCGCGCCACTACTAGCCAAAGCTGCCTAGCAGCCTCGGACATTGCGGCTTGGTGCGTGCGCTCGCACCACCCCAACGCAGCACTGCTAGGTGCCAAGTGTAACAGCGTTTGCTGCGGGTTGCAAGGTGCAAGGAAGCACGCACAAGACTGCTTGCCCCTTTCGCAGCGCACCAAAATGCACACACACTCACACTCACTGCCCGCACCAAGGCAGCAACACGCACCCCCAGCCACGCCACGCACACCCATACTCGCACAGCAGCGCGCATTGCTAGCTGCTGCTATTGTGCTGGGCTGCAGCTAGCTGACTGGCCATGGTGCTGGTCAGCAGGCTGCAGCCACGCATCTTGGTGTGTGGCGTGCACCAACCCTTGGCAGCCACATGTGGGCTGATTAGTAGCCTGGCTGGCCAAGGGTGATGGGCTTTGGTTTGTGTGCCACATACTCGGGATTAAATCTGAATTTTGCATGACTTTTAATTAATTAATTTTAGAATTAATTTAATGAGAAAAATGAAAAATTATAAGCAGTCCAACTTAAATAAAATTCATCAAAGTGCACAAAACCAAAATTATTCCCAAGAACTATTCTTTAATAAAATTGGTTCAACTTGGTGCAACGAAATAAATAAGGGCAATACTTACTATTAATTTAATTAATTTAAATTAATCATGAGATTTGAATATGAACATAAAATTCAAATAAAGATTCCAACTTTAACTTTTGAATCCTTGAAAAATTATGTCTTTCAATATGAAGATAAATGAAATTTCTATCATAAAATTAAAACTTTATGATTCCAATCAACTTAATACATGATTAAATCAAAAGTTCAACAAAAAATTCATGGAATTTAGTAACTCAAAGTTCCAACCACTTAAAACAATTAAAGATTTGATCCTTAGTACTTAGAAGCCTCAACGAATAAATTTTTCACACTTAATGCAATGGATTTGCAATTATGTGAAAATTTAACTAATCTTTCAAGCACTAATTACTACAAAGTAACCATGCTTAAAGAGGTCAAATAATGCAAAAACATTAAGGAAAGAACCATATACATAATCACCATAAATATGCCATTAAGATTCAAGGTTAAAAGATTTAAAAATTTTCCTCAAAAATGAAAAACCCCGGAAAAAAGGCATCTTTGGTCGGATTTTGGCCTTTTTCACCGCGGAAATAAAACCTGCGCCTAAGAAAAAACTCACTATTAATATAACAAAATGCATAAGTAACAAGAATAGAGAAAAGACTAAATTACCCTTGTAGCATGCTTCGCTCAACCGGATGGAGCTCTTCCTTGAGAAAAGCCAGCCTCACAAATGGCAAGGACCTCCAATGAAGTCCACCCATAACTCGACCCGACCGGTCTACTACTTGGAGGTTAGCCAAGTCCGACCAAAAAGACTACCCGAGTAATTAATGAGCTTATAGGTTTTCTCTTAAGTGGAGATGCCTAATTGAGCTCTTACTCAAGTGAGTTATCCTATTTCCCAAGAAAGATATTTATAGGGAAACTCAAGTGAGAAATCCACTCTCCCATTAATGTGGGAGAGTTGGTAAAATCAATTTTCTCCTTTTATTTTTACATAAAAAACAAAAGAAAATAACCAACAACTAATTAATCAACAAGTAGCAATCTAGGAGGAATGGTTAGGTAAGGACCACAAGGGAAGGGGGGGGGGCGAAACTTGATCTCCAAGGCTCCCAAGAGAACCGGTCAGCAACCCCACTTGGCCTAATCCATGCGCACCAGCTGGCGCTGCCAGCCTTGGGCGACAAGGCTGCCCAGCTGGCTTCCTAGCCCCATGGCTGGGCTCGCCAGCTGCGCGCACTGCCCAGCAGCATGCGCCTGCATGCCATGCATTGCTGCGGGTTGTTGTGCGTTGTTACCTGCCTTCCCCGCAAGCACAGCTAGCACAATGGCGCGCCATAGTAGCTACGGCTATGTGCGTGCCATGCTAGCCTTAGTGTGCTAGCACTCACCATCTAGCCTTAACTTGGCTTGGTGCGCATGTTAGCCACGTTGGCTATACCAAATGCCCCTAGCATTGGGTTTGCTCGGGGCATTCCGATGCTAGGGTTATTTTGGTAAATTGTTGATTAATTAGTGATTTTACCATCTTGTCTTTAATTAATTCGACTCGACTTACGACGCTCGGTTTTGACGCTCCTAACTCGATTTCCGATGTCTAAATATTTATTACTCGAGCGACTCATTAATTCCTTCTGAATTAATTCGTCGTGTCGGATCGTTAGTTGCTTGGGTGTGACCCAAAGGGTTCAGTCAAGATTAAGCTGTAATATTAATTATGCATTAATATTACTGATCGAAAGTGGCCTCCACCAAGGCATTCCGACCACTTGAACTAACTGAATAAATAGCTTTTTAATAGCTTTGAACCCTCTATCGGAATAATACACTTGTTCGAAGGACACCATTCTTATCAACTGATTGTGCTCCTTTAAATCCAAACCCATGTATCCAAATCCCTCAAATCCAAATTCTTTCTAGATTAGTATATAATTTTATTTTATTGTTTTTGTTTTGAAGTTACTAACATTTTTCTATTTGAATAGTCTATTTTCTCTCTCACGTTGCCATGTAGATCTTGTTATGCTTCTTGGAGCCACATGGAGGTGTAAGCTTCTCTACGCTTCTTTATAAGCTTAGATTGGATCACTTGGTGAGATCTTTATATTTTTACCCTCTTTATTTTTCTTTCTTGTTTTCTTAGATTAGAAATAGTTTAGGAAGATTTGAATGGTACGAGGATATTTGCTATCAACACCATACAGGTGTTTGGGGTCATTGGCGATTTAGTTGAATGACCACTTGTTTGTCGATTGGGATTTATATGATTTTTCAAGCATCTTTGTGCTTCTCTTTTACTTTTACTTTTCTTTTCATTTCCTTTTCTTTTCCCTTTCATTTATTTTCTCTTTTTATTTCCTCTGAATATAAAAAATTCCAAAAAGATTTTTGTTTGAGGCATTGTTTTGTTTTTCTTATTACATTCGCTTATGAATTAGACATAATACCATTTGAACTTGTATTTTTTTAATGAATGACTTCCTATATGATAACAGTATGCACAGTTGGAGAATATGCTTGGTTGATTCTAGGATATAGTATGTTAAGGTAGTGTGTTTAGAACTTTTTGGACCTTAAAGCCCTATTCTACTTGTTTGTAGTAAGAAGGTGTTGCTTCCTATAGTGGATTTGAAGCTAATAGTGAGTTTTTGCTACAACCATGTTATGTTTTATTTATTCTAGCCTTCTATCTATTTTACTTGAGCGGCACATGGATCCTTGACTATTGATTACTTTATTAATAACTTGATTTTTAGCTCCCGAGATTTGATTATTGATGGGGGTAGTGAGGCTAATACTGTGTCAAAAACTTTAGTGACTAGACTTGGTCTTACCACCACTAATCATCCACACCCTTACAAGTTGAGTTGGTTAGATTCTAATGCTAGTACCGGGGTTAGGAAGCAATGCTTGGTGAATTTTTCTATTGGTTCATATCATGATAGTCAATTGTGTGATGTTGTTTTAATGGATGCTTGTCACATTCTTCTTGGTAGACCATGGCAATCTGATAAAAAATCAATTCATGATGGGTACCATAACACTTACACTATCACTCACCAAGGGAAACAAAAAAAATTGCACCCATTACCACCCCCACGGTTTTCACAACCACAAAAACCACAAATTTCTTTGTTGTCTTGTAAAGAATTTGAGAGGGAGTTTGAAGGTGAGGGAGAGATATTCATGTTGTACTCTAAAGAAATCCATGAAAAATTTGTGAGTCAAAATCCTAAACTTGCAAAATTGATTAAGGAGTTTGAGGATGTTTTTCCTGATGAGTTACCTAAGGGATTACCACCCTTGAGAGGAATTGAGCATCAAATTGATCTCATTCCAGGCGCACCTCTACCAAATAAACCTGCCTATAGATGTAACCCTTTAGAAACTAAGGAGTTGCAAAGACAAATTGAAGAATTGATGGGTATGGGTTATGTGCGTGAGTCTATGAGTCCATGTGCGGTTCCTGCTTTGTTGGTCCCTAAAAAGGATGGTACTTGGCGCATGTGTATTGATAGTAGAGCTGTTAACAATATTACCATCAAGTACAGGTTTCCAATTCCAAGGCTTGATGATATGTTGGACGAATTGAGTGGTTCAAGACTATTCTCAAAGGTTGATTTGAGAAGTGGTTACCATCAAATTCGTATGAGGGAAGGTGATGAATGGAAGACTGCATTCAAGACAAAGCATGGGTTGTATGAATGGCTCGTGATGCCGTTTGGCCTTACAAATGCCCCTAGCACTTTCATGAGGTTGATGAACGAGGTGTTGAGGCCATTTCTTGGCAAGTTCGTGGTGGTGTACCTTGATGATATCCTTATTTACTCTAAAAATGAGGATGAACATTTAGATCATCTATTTCAAGTTTTTTCTGTTTTGAGAAAGCAAAAATTGTATGGAAAACTTGAAAAATGTGATTTTATGTTATATGAGGTCACTTTTCTTGGTTACATAGTTTCAGGTAATGGCGTGAAAGTTGATCCTAGCAAGATTGAGGCTATTCAGTCCTGGCCGAGTCCAAAAACACTCACGGAGGTCCGTTCCTTTCATGGATTAGCTTCCTTTTATAGGAGGTTCATTCGCAATTTTAGCACTCTCATGGCTCCTATCACCGAGTGCACAAAGAAGGGTTCATTTGAGTGGACTCCTCAAGCTCAAGAGGCGTTTGAAGCAGTCAAGGAGAAGATGTGCAACACTCCTATTCTTGCACTCCCGGATTTTTCCAAGCCATTTGAAGTTGAATGTGATGCAAGTGGGAAGGGGATTGGAGCAGTTCTAATTCAAGAAGGACGTCCAATTGCATATTTCAGTGAGAAGTTGAGTCAAGGCAAGTTGAATTATTCCACCTATGATAAAGAGTTCTATGCTATGGTAAGAGCTCTAGATCATTGGTCACATTACTTGAGGCCACAACCGTTCATATTGCATTCCGATCATGAGTCCTTGAGATTCATTCATGGTCAAAAGAAGCTGAATTCAAGACATGCTAAATGGGTTGAATTCTTGCAAACATTTAATTTTTCCTCTAAATACAAGAGTGGAAAAGCTAATGTTGTTGCGGATGCCTTATCTAGGAGGCATAATTTGCTTGGTGTTGTTGAAGCAAAGGTCCTTGGTTTTGATTTGATCAAGGAATACTACAAGGAAGATGGCGATTTTAATGGCATCTTAGAGAGGTGTGTTCATGGAGTATATGATTTATTTTCCTTACATGATGGCTTTCTTTTTAAGGGAAATAGATTATGCATTCCGAAGTGTCCAATTAGAAGCTTGTTGATTCATGAGGCTCATGGAGGAGGTCTAGCTGGTCACGTTGGGATTCAAAAAACAATGGAGCTTCTTCAAGCTCACTTTTATTGGCCCAAAATGTTAGCCACGGTTCATCATGTGGTTAGTCGTTGTTCTACTTGTCAAAGGGCCAAGATGGTGTTTCACAAAGGTCTTTACAAGCCATTGCCAATCCCGGAAAGACCGTGGGAAGATGTAAGCATGGATTTCATTGTGGCTTTACCTAGGACTCAAAGGGGTAAAGACTCAATCATGGTGGTTGTTGATCGATTTTCAAAGATGGCTCACTTCATTCCTTGCCATAAAACTGAAGATGCCATGAAAGTGGCTAAGTTATATTTTGAAGAAGTGGTTCGTTTTCATGGGGTGCCACGCACCATTGTGTCTGATCGTGATACAAAGTTCCTTAGTCATTTTTGGAAGTCCATATGGCGCCTAATGGGAACAAAGCTACTGTTTTCTACTTCACACCACCCACAAACCGATGGTCAAACTGAAGTGGTGAATAGGATACTTGGTTCTTTGCTTAGGACCTTGGTTAGTAAGAGTACTAAGGATTGGGATGTCAAGCTAGCTCATGCCGAGTTTGCTTACAATAGGACTCCTAGTGCTACTACAAAGTACTCTCCTTTTGAGGTGGTCTATGGTGTCAATCCTTATGTTCCTATTGATCTCATAGCTTTGCCACAAGACAAGTTCGTTCATGGTGGAGCTAAGGAGCAAGCCGAGTTCATATTGAAGGTCCACAAGGAAGTTAGGAAGAATATTGAGAAAGCAAATGAAGTCTACAAGAAACGAGCCAACAAGAAAGTGAAAAATGTGAAGCAATTCGAAGTTGGTGACTTAGTGTGGATTTACATGAGAAAAGAGAGATTTCCTAGCAAAAGAAAGAACAAGTTAATGCCAAGAGCCGAGGGTCCATTTGAGATCGTGGGGAAGGTCAATGACAATGCATACAAAGTTGATTTGGGAGGCCAATTTGGTGTCTCAAGCACATTCAACGTTGGTGATCTTGCTCCTTACTTTGATGATGACGAATTGAGGGCAATTCCTTTTGAAGAAGAGGAGGATGACCAATATGGTCAAGACTCTAATAATCATGTTCAAGATAGTCAAGGGGCAATTGTCCAAGTCCACGATGAAGGGGTTCAAAACGGTGTTCATGTTCAAGGTGATAAAGAATTATTTTTGTCCAAGTCTTTCTTTACTCCTTTACACGGTTTTGGTCCTATTATTCTTACAAGGGGTTGCACTTCACTTAGTGTAATTAACCTTGTAGAAAGTATCTAGAAGTGGCGGTTTTCCAAGCTTCAAATACACGTTTAATGAGCGACGGTTACAAGCTGAATTGGTGGCGGTTTGGGCGTGTTTCATGCTAGCCGTTTGGAGACTTTGTGAGCTGTTTAAAGAGGCGTGTTTCATGGCACTTGTTGGGCGTGAATTATGGAGTTTGTTGGCTGATTATTGCACCTCATTATTTAGGGGTTATGTGTGTTTAATTTTGGAGTTGTTGCTAGAATAAAGGGGCGTGAATTAAGGCATTCAAATGGGAGTTACAAAACTTGAAGAGTGGCTGTTTTGGGCGTGTGTTTATGGCCATTGGAGATGCTCTTTGGATGCTATTTTGGCTGGTCATTCTTCCTTGTTTCAAGCCTAGTCCTTAGCATAATTTTATTAGCTTAATTAAGTGTGTAATGGAGATGAATGTGGACGCATATCAGCCACCTAATTCTCCTTAGTTCTGTTGTCTTTTTATTTTATTTTGTTAATTAAGTTAGGCAAGTGAAAGGGTTGTAATGAATGATGTAAAAGGCTATATATAGCATACATAGAATGAATGAAAGACCATCCAAGAATATTTGCCTAAAACGTGAGTTTTGTTAATGAAAGTGACTTATGTTCAGTTCACTTTGCTATCCAAATTTGAGTGTCTAAATTTGAAGAGTGTTAATTTTGGTGAGAGTTCCCGAAGTTAAAACTTGTAGTTTGTGATTTGGTGAGAGTTCCCTTATCTAAACTACCCCAAGCAATTGAGTGAGAAATCCTCTTTGCTATATCCTTAGTTTAGGGTGAGTGTTCCCCTAACTAAACTGATCATCTTAAAGATAATACTTAAAATTCGTTTGACCCCCTTTAACTCATCTTTTGTAACAAGGTTTCTCCTCTTGTTTACACATCAAGTGAGTTATCCTATTTCCCAAGAAAGATATTTATAGGGAAACTCAAGTGAGAAATCCACTCTCCCATTAATGTGGGAGAGTTGGTAAAATCAATTTTCTCCTTTTATTTTTACATAAAAAACAAAAGAAAATAACCAACAACTAATTAATCAACAAGTAGCAATCTAGGAGGAATGGTTAGGTAAGGACCACAAGGGAAGGGGGGGGGGGGGCGAAACTTGATCTCCAAGGCTCCCAAGAGAACCGGTCAGCAACCCCACTTGGCCTAATCCATGCGCACCAGCTGGCGCTGCCAGCCTTGGGCGACAAGGCTGCCCAGCTGGCTTCCTAGCCCCATGGCTGGGCTCGCCAGCTGCGCGCACTGCCCAGCAGCATGCGCCTGCATGCCATGCATTGCTGCGGGTTGTTGTGCGTTGTTACCTGCCTTCCCCGCAAGCACAGCTAGCACAATGGCGCGCCATAGTAGCTACGGCTATGTGCGTGCCATGCTAGCCTTAGTGTGCTAGCACTCACCATCTAGCCTTAACTCGGCTTGGTGCGCATGTTAGCCACGTTGGCTATACCAAATGCCCCTAGCATTGGGTTTGCTCGGGGCATTCCGATGCTAGGGTTATTTTGGTAAATTGTTGATTAATTAGTGATTTTACCATCTTGTCTTTAATTAATTCGACTCGACTTACGACGCTCGGTTTTGACGCTCCTAACTCGATTTCCGATGTCTAAATATTTATTACTCGAGCGACTCATTAATTCCTTCTGAATTAATTCGTCGTGTCGGATCGTTAGTTGCTTGGGTGTGACCCAAAGGGTTCAGTCAAGATTAAGCTGTAATATTAATTATGCATTAATATTACTGATCGAAAGTGGCCTCCACCAAGGCATTCCGACCACTTGAACTAACTGAATAAATAGCTTTTTAATAGCTTTGAACCCTCTATCGGAATAATACACTTGTTCGAAGGACACCATTCTTATCAACTGATTGTGCTCCTTTAAATCCAAACCCATGTATCCAAATCCCTCAAATCCAAATTCTTTCTAGATTAGTATATAATTTTATTTTATTGTTTTTGTTTTGAAGTTACTAACATTTTTCTATTTGAATAGTCTATTTTCTCTCTCACGTTGCCATGTAGATCTTGTTATGCTTCTTGGAGCCACATGGAGGTGTAAGCTTCTCTACGCTTCTTTATAAGCTTAGATTGGATCACTTGGTGAGATCTTTATATTTTTACCCTCTTTATTTTTCTTTCTTGTTTTCTTAGATTAGAAATAGTTTAGGAAGATTTGAATGGTACGAGGATATTTGCTATCAACACCATACAGGTGTTTGGGGTCATTGGCGATTTAGTTGAATGACCACTTGTTTGTCGATTGGGATTTATATGATTTTTCAAGCATCTTTGTGCTTCTCTTTTACTTTTACTTTTCTTTTCATTTCCTTTTCTTTTCCCTTTCATTTATTTTCTCTTTTTATTTCCTCTGAATATAAAAAATTCCAAAAAGATTTTTGTTTGAGGCATTGTTTTGTTTTTCTTATTACATTCGCTTATGAATTAGACATAATACCATTTGAACTTGTATTTTTTTAATGAATGACTTCCTATATGATAACAGTATGCACAGTTGGAGAATATGCTTGGTTGATT
Source organism: Chenopodium album (assembly GCF_948465745.1). NCBI lineage: Eukaryota > Viridiplantae > Streptophyta > Magnoliopsida > Caryophyllales > Amaranthaceae > Chenopodium > Chenopodium album. Next base: position 31,248,188 of record NC_137847.1, read on the forward strand.
CTAGGATATAGTATGTTAAGGTAGTGTGTTTAGAACTTTTTGGACCTTAAAGCCCTATTCTACTTGTTTGTAGTAAGAAGGTGTTGCTTCCTATAGTGGATTTGAAGCTAATAGTGAGTTTTTGCTACAACCATGTTATGTTTTATTTATTCTAGCCTTCTATCTATTTTACTTGAGCGGCACATGGATCCTTGACTATTGATTACTTTATTAATAACTTGATTTTTAGCTCCCGAGATTGCGATCGGACCATTTGGGAAGGATAAAGACATCTTTTCGGGGTGGTAAATTTTTCTTTTCTAGGATTAGATTTCATATTTTTGGTTTTGGGTTTATATTTTCCTCCTTGCTAACCATTTGAGCCTTATACCTTCTTTTCTAGCCATATCTCTAGCTCTCTAGCCATTTGTATCATTTTTGTTTCCAGCTTTGGTTTTTGTGAAGCAATTGGTCCGTAGTTTTTTAGTGGGATTATGAGCATGGTTACTTGGTTCTATTGCTAAGCAAGCATGTGTTGTATGTATTGTATAAATAAAGGCAAATGCAAGTTCAAAAAGGCGTCCATAATTAAAAGAGGCGAGGATAAAGCAATAAAAAAAGAAGAAGAAAGCAAACCAAATGCTTTGAAAAAGAATACAAAAAAAAAAAAAAAAAGAAAAAGAAAAAAATGAAATCACAAAATTATTTTGTTGTAAGTGTGATCTCCCTAGTTTAAAGCATAGAGGACAATGCTCTATTTAAGCTTTTTTTTTGGGGGGGGGGGAAGCGTTCCTACGCTTTTTGTATAAATGTTTGTGATTTTTGCTTTGAATAAGCTTGGGGTGTTGGTGTTTTTATTTGGTGATTACTTGATTATGGTGTTGAGGATTGATCACCCTTTGCTTCACATTTCAGGTATATCACCAAATTTAAAATTTTAGCCTACCTTTACCCCTTTTTGCCCATACGTTACAACCCTTTGAGACCTTTTGACCTTTGTGGATGAGTCATAAGTCGGTGGAGGGAGATGGGAGTCAAGACTATAGAACGGTTTGCACAGTCAAGATGTCGAGTATCCCTAAAATCTCTTCTTTTCCGATTCTTAAGAGGAATTATTAAGATGCTCACTAGAGGTGGATTTGAAACTAGTAGTGAGAACGCGGTAAGATTGTTTGGGATGAATGTGAATTGTGTCTTATTATTTCTTTATGATTATCATATTTTATATGTTTCAATCAACCTCGGATATCTTGGAACGTGCATTCCCTTATTTGTTTAGAAAGTTGTGTATTCATTTGTATATTGTTATCTTTGAATATGCCTTTTCAAAAGCATTTATGCTCTTTTTCCTTTATATTTTTATTATGCTTTTCCTTGTTTTACTTTGAGAGTTATGGGTTAAGCTCTTTGGAAAGCCTTACGAGACCTCACTCATCCTCATAGGCGACTTTGGGGTTTTAAGGGCTTTTTGTAGCTAAAAACAACCGTGATTCCTACGTTAGTGAGTCTTAGTGTATATATTCTTATCCCCTTTCTCTCCTTTTTCTTATTTGAATGAGTCTTTCATCCTACTCCAACTTGCTTTTATTTTAGTTCGAGGACGAGCAAAAGTTTACCTTGGAGGAGTTTGATAAGTGCCATTTATAGAACTCAAATGACCTTATTTTGGGATGATTTTAGTTGCTTTATTAGCCTTCTTTATGCTTTTTCCCTTAGTTTTAGTCTTTTAATCTCTAGTTGGTCTCATTCTAGTCTAATCTACCTTTCTCTTGTATCTTCGGGGATTTTATCATCTTTTCCCTTTTACATGTTTTCCTTTCTTTATTTTAGGTCTAAGGCAAAGTCTAAGACCATTCATGGTGATTCCTCGGGTGAGAAGATGCTCAAGGTGCAAAGTGGAAGCTTACTTATGGCTCACGAAGCAAGAGATGGCTTACTCCAAGACTTAATGCTTGCGCCCTTATGCTGCAACAACATGAAAATATGTTGTTAAACCCACCATCAACTCATTTCGAGACTACCATACCCAATGTCGATAAAGAGGAGCGCATAACTTGCATTGAAGAATGCACGGAGGAAGTCCCCTGCTCCAGTGGCGCTGGTGCACAAGGTGCTGGCGTGGACGTGCAGACTTTCTAAACAAATAAGGCAATCCACAACTTTCTAAACAAATAAGGGAATGCACAACTTTCTAAACAAACCCGTGCATTCCCTGTTCCGTACCCTGTTCTTCGCGACTGCGGATTCCAGAGAGAGGGCGTGCCAATACGGGTTTTTTTAACGTCTACTTTATTTCTCCTTAGTTAGTTGTTCTATATATAGGTTTTCCTTCTATTTTTAGCGTATGAGAGAGAGAGAAGTTTTTAGTGTTAGTTTCTGGTACTTAGATTTTAGAGAGAGAAACTTGAGAGAATTTAGATGAGATCTACATTTGATTTCCTTCTACCTTGAATGCTAGAATAATTCCTTTGGTTTGATCAAATTATGTAAGACTCTTCTTTTTTCTTAATTCAATCTTTTGCATTTGATTTTGATTAATTGTTGCAATTTTAAGTTTATTGATTAGTTTGATTCTTAACAGTTTGTTTTACAATGATGATGTTGATTTTGATGAATAGTTTAGTTTTGTTCTTCAATGTCAACATGCTTAGTGAGTCGATTCGTTGCTAGGGTGATGGTGAAGTATGCATGAATGATGGATCATTGCTAATTGGTGGATTTTAATTGATCGAATGATGTGATTAAATTGGTTGATAGAATTGTGCATGTGGTTGAATTGTTAAGGAGTAGCTAACACTAGTGGGAAAAAGGCCATCTGTAACGGGCAAAAACTGTCCATCCGTAACGGGCAACGGTCATTACGTATGCGGCCATTACAGATGGCCTTTGTTATTTGTAACGGGCACAAATAATAGGTTATTCGTAACGGGCAGCTGAAAAGACCCCTTACGAATAACCCATTTTTGGCAGAACTTATATTTTGGCAGAATTTATAATTTGGCAGAACATAACAATTTTTTTTTTTGAAACCTGGCAGAACAAAACATTATTTTGGCAGAACATGATTTGGGCAGACAAATAATTCATCTATCAGAATTCAGAAGACCAAGTCGGCTATGAAAACATAACCCAGGCAAATTTCAGGCTAAAAATCAAGAGGGGACACATTATTTGGACCAGAATAGACTAGCTGGACTAGAAACTAAGGAACATTAGTCCAACCCACAAGTCAAAATCAAAAATTTCAGCCAAAATCTGAACTATATCCTGCCAAAACTGATCAACTCAAAAATTCAGCTAATGTGGATAAAATAAGTAGTAAATAAGTAGTAAAAATTCAGCTAATCTTGGAATCCCATTATATATAGATATTTATATGAAAATAACATATGCCTGGTTACTTTGAACAACACTTACAATAGCATTGGCTATTTGCTGGGTTTCGGCATTCTTCGGGTCTATAACCCACGATCCATCTGCACGACGAGTTTGACGGGCCAAAATCCACCAAAGAGACCGGCTTTTAACCTTTTCACTCATTACACTGCTTGTCGTGGACTCTGTGGTGCTTGAGGTTGAAGATTCATTTGGAATTCTATTGGTCTTACTCCAATCAACTCAAGCCCTCTCATAACTCTTGGAGCCTAGATGGTGGCGATGCTTATTATTGTTTGCGTTTTCCTTGCCTTTTTCACTCAAAGCCTGTTACAAATAGAAAAAAGGATTGTAAGTAGTGATTTAGTTGAAATAAAGTATGTGAAAAATACTTTCATAATAGCTTACACACCTTAAATTCATCTGTATTGCAATATGTCTCAAACTCTTTCCATTGCTTTTCTGTGATGTAACCTTCATAAAGCTCTCAAGGCTTAATGTTTGCACTAGGTGAGTCAGGCGGAGGTGCAGTTTCCTAAGTAATGAATCGTGAAACTAACCAAGACTTGTGCTTCCTAAATCTAGCACCCACAGCTTCGTGGAACTTCTTCTCTTTACCACTCTTGGGATCAACAATGTGGAACTTCCACCACAAAATTAGAGGATGTAAATATTCAGAATTAATTATAAGTATCATTAAATTTTGACCACTAACCATATTTATATCTTAATTACCTTACTCTCCTCCCACAAGTTTTTCTTTTGAACTTTATCATACTTCGGATATCCCTTCACATTAATGTTAATTCTTTGAGCATAATTACCAATTTTCTTCCCATAAGCAGATTCCCACTTTCCGATAGGCATGTCAAACTCATCAAATTCGAGGAACATGGGTGTAGTTGTTCGGACTGCTTTAGATGGGCCTCGTCCCTTTCTTGTAGATGTTTTTCCTTGGGAAGTGGAGGCATCCATGTCACCAGATTGTGCCTGTCCATCATGATCATCTATGTTTTCTTCCATTGTTGTATGCCTACACCTACACAAGGAATGAAATTAATAAGAATTAGAATCCAAATCATAACAATAAAATCATATTAATGTAAATACTATATAATAAAGCAACTAATGATTTAGATATATACCAATTTAATAAATTCAATATTTCTTGCCAAAAAATACAAATATATTGTTAAAGGAATACAATAACACAAACCTCGGCTGTAGTTATAGGAACCACTAACCCTTCCTGACAATCATACTCTTCATCATCAACAATATCTTCCCCTTCTTGTAGAGGTTGCACTCCCATTGTTAAAGGAGGGATGTCATCAAATTGATCATACTCTTCTTCGTCCACATGCAACATCTTCCACGCCCACAATTTTTCTCTTGCCTTCAACTAAAACACACCATTGCGGATCTATATCATCCTTGTTGTAGAATACTTGTTTCGCTTATGAGGCTAATACAAAAGGCTCTTCACCATCAATGTATCGACTAGAGTTAACCAAGGTAAATCCAAATAACTCATCGGTTTTCAGACCACAACGGTTATCATCCCATGTGCAACGAAATAAAGGAATTGTGAAATCAACATAATCCAACTCCCAAATTTCTTAAATGACACCGTAATTGTGTAGCTTTAACTGGCCTTGTATCCCTAGAACTTGAGTATTCATTAGAAGATGTAACCACGACAACACCACTATTTTGTTGCACACTTTTTCATCCTTACGACAAGTGGTAAAAGTAAATCCATTGATATCGTAACCCTCATAAGTATAAACAAGTGGTTGTGGACCTCGTGAAAGCCACTTGATCGTTTCTTAAACATGCTCATTTCTTCTCAATTCAAGCTTCACTTAGCCTTCAAACCACTCAAAAAAGTGGCGATTATGCTCCTGCATCAACGCAAAGGAGCTGATCCTGGGATTATGAATTTTCAACTCATGGAGATGTTTTTCAACGTATGGATGAACTGCAGATAGGTTTTGTAGCACAAATCGGTGGGCTTTCTTATATCGATCAAGTGGAGGTTTAACCAATTTTCGACCTACTGTACCTTTCCCTTGAAGTCTTCCCTCGTGACGAGAAGTCGAAATCCCAATTTCTTTAGCCTTAGCTAAAAGCATTGCACAAAAGTTGCCTCCTTCCTCTACTATGGTTCCTTTAATGATGCTCCCTTCAAGATTTGCTCTATTTTTTGCCTTATTTGCCAAAGTAGCCATTTGCCTCTCATAAGGGTACATCCAACGCATAAATACAGGACCACACTCCTTTATCTCACAAGGCAAATACATAACAAGGTGAACCATTATGTCAAAAAAAGGAAGAAAATACATCTCGAATTTGCATAATGATTCAACAATATCATATTCCATATCGTCGAGTGTTTTTGGATCAATCACCTTACTGCAAACTGCATTGAAAAACAAGAAAATCTTCAGAACAGCATGCCTAACATGTTATGGAAAAAGCCCTCGGAGTGCAATTGCCATGAACACTTGCATCATCACATAACAATCATGGGACTTCATACCAACAATTTTCTTATCAGTAGTAGAAACAAAATGCCCTATGTTCGATGAATACCCTGTCGGCACCTTGATTCCTTTCAAGAACTCACAAAAGATCTATTTTTCTTCTCTAGACAATGTATAACACGCATGGGGCAAAAATGCTTTTTCGTTGCTTGATTATCCTCAGGCCACAAATTAAGTCGAATTTTTGCTTCCTTCATGTCTCTACGAACATTATCACTATCCTTTGTTTTCCCTTTGATATTCAACAAAGTCCCAATTAGTGCCTCACAAACATTTTTTTCAATATTCATAACATCAAGACAATGTCGAACTGACAAGTGCTTCCAATAAGGAAGATCCCACAACTTAGACACTTTTTTCCACAACACACCCTTCTTCGATTTTTCTCTGTGCATCTTACCGAATATTGTCTTAACATTTTTAATTTTCTAATACACTTCAGTTCCTGTCAATGTGTCACGACTCACTCCCTTCTCAAATGCCCGTTGAATTGTTGTCTCATCTTCCGATATGGGTGATTTCGACGAAGTGATCGTCTGGTATGCATATACACATTCTTGCCACAATGCTTCAAGCATGTAATTTGCATGTCATCCTTACAAATAGGGCATGGTTTTTCTCCTTTGAATTTGTACCCTGATAAATTTCCGTATGCAGGAAAATCATTTATGGTACAAAACACCATGGCTCTTAATCTAAAATTTGTACCTGAAAGAGGATCAAATGTCACAACACCTTCATCCCACAACAGTTTCAAATCGTCAATAAGGGGCTCAAAATAAACATCTATCTCATGGCCAAGTTATTTAAGACCTAGGATTAGAAGTGATAACATGATGTACTTGCGCTTCATACATAACAAAGGAGGTAGGTTATATATTTATAGAAGAACATGCCATGTACTATGTTGACTACTAAGAGTGCTAATGGATTCATCCCATCCGTACGTAATGCCAGTCTTATGTTCCTCGGCTCCTTCCCGAATTCTGGAAATGTCTTGTCAATGTTTTTCCATTGCTACGAATCAGTCGGGTGTCTAATCAACCCATCTTTCTTCCTCTCATTTTCATGCCACACCAATTTTTTCGCTTCATCCTTAATTGAGAACAAGCGCTTCAACCTTGGTATTACGGGAAGATACCATACTACCTTAACTGGTGGCCACTTTAAGCGATCCTTATTTAAGCCTTCTCTCTTGTATCGTGACACACCACACTTTGGGCAAGCATCCAATTTTGCATTCTTCTTTCCATATGGCACACAATCATTAAGACATGCATGGATCTTGGTGTACTCTAAACCCAATGGACACATCAACTTCTTCGCATAGTAAGTCGACTTAGGAATGTCATTTCCTTCTGGAAACATATCAGAGAGGGTTTCCAACAACAAAGTGAAACTAGTGTCAGTCCACCCTCTCTTCGCTTTCAAGTTGTATAATGTTAAAATCCCAGAAAGCTTGGAATACTTAGAACAACCAGGATACAACGGTGTCTCAGCTGCTTTTGACACATTCTCATATATATGAGAATCTTCATTAACATGATCGCCTAACCCGTCTATCATCTCATTTATCCCGTCTTCCTCCATGTCATCATTAGAACCCACTTCATTATCATCAAAACCATTCAGCTCTCTCTTATCAGCTTCATTGCCGTTAATAGAAGAAGAATTATCCATGGGAGGAAATTTTTCACCGTGCCAATACCAAGTACTGCAGTCTGGCATAAATCCACAAATAATCAAATGGTCCTCTATTTTCTTAATGTCTTCCCACCTCTTCACATTGTTACAATCACGACAAGGGAAGAAAATAGTTCTTGCTTTGGTTAGCCTTTGTTCAACGAGAGTACTCCATTGGTGTTGCACTACGATTCTACAGAACTCGTTGACCTCGGCTAAGTATTCTAGTGTGGTTCGAGAGCCATTATACATCCAACGACGGTCCATTTCTAACAATGTATGATTAAAACCCAAGAAACAAATTATATTCAACATCACATATCAACACATTCCAAATGCATGATTCCAAAGGTCCTTATCGCTCTAACCTAACCCATCCTTGGAAGTGTATTCCCACTAGCAAATGGTTGACCACTTTTCGGGCCTAAGGAAATTTTAGCAGCATTTCCCTATGGTTCTTCAAGTACACGATGTAATTAATTTCTTAATTACATGTGTACCTAGAGAACACATTAGGGAATGCTAACACAAAATTACCTTTACTACCGAAAAACAAGCAACCATTTACATCCTAAGTGAGAATACAATTCCAAGAACAGTCCCAAATGGGGGACTATTCAAGATTTACTCCTAATGAGTAAATTTTGAACGGGTACCTAGGCATATGAAGATATAATGCATAATAAATATTAACACATTCAAGAACAATTAACAAATCAGAGATATGTTCATGCAAAATCAAAACAACAATTCAATTGAATTAAACTAATGGCATGTTTGGTATTAAGCATTTCAATTGAAATGCTGGAATTGGTCAAATAACATGTTTGCATAATGCACAACATTTGGATTTGGAATTGGCCCAATTCCAACCCATGTGAAACTTAGGTCTATTTTTCATAATTTGAAATCCAACATAAAGTCTATCATTTGAAATCCGAAAAACATCTGTTATGTCGACATTTTGTTTTCTCTCTCCATCCTTGTGCTTTCTCTATCTTCTCGGCGCTCTCTCTCCTAATCTGCTAGTATTTTTGTGCAAAATGAAATCTACCTACAAAGCTGGTCTCAAATTCTTGAATTATTATTTGAATTTGTTGAGTCGTTGATTGATTCTTTATTTAGGTTTTTCAATAATCATATTTTGAGTTTTGTTGGATCTTGTTTATGAACATTTGATTCTCATATAAACTTCAGTTTTTCATGCTTGAAAATTTTCTATTTTGTGTAAAATTATCAATTCAACAATTGAAATTCTTAATTTTCCCAAACAAATGACTTGGATTTGAATTCCGGCAATTGAAATTCTAAAATTGAAATTAAATACTTGAAATGAAATAAGGGTATCAAAACACAACCTAAATGGAAATGAAAAATACAACAAATTTCCATAAAATAAAAAACTAACAAAAATTGGCAGAAAAATAAACAAAAAAAAAAAATTTGAATTGGTAGAAAATTAAACAAAAATCAAAAGAAAGAACCTCCCAATGCAATGCACTAATTAAAAAAAAAGAAAAAACAAGCTACAAATCAATTACTCATACCAAATTAACTGATAATACAACAAATTTGAAACCCTTAATTAACTAAAAATCGAAATCGAAAAATTTGTGAAATGCATGAATTTGCATACCTGAGCATCGCTGGATTTACGAACCCTAGTAGTAATCGGACTGCCCTCGATTTTCGAACCCGGACTGCCCTTGATTTTTGAACCCTGGAAACCGACTTTGCTTCAACGGATCTTCACTTCAATGGAGACAGAAGGGAGCTGCACTTCAAGGGAGAAAGGAGCTGCGCTTCAATGGAGAAAGGAGCTACGCTTCAATGGAGAATTTGCGAGGGAGAGGGAGTCGTGAGGAGAGAGCTAATGACCACCAGAGTTTGGGAGTGAGAGAGGAAGTTGCGACGAGATAGTTGAGGACCACCGAAGTTTGGAGAGGACCGAGCTGAGGATCGGACAGAGCTAAGCTTCAATATTAGAGAGAGAAAGGGGAAATATTTTGAGAGAGTGTGTGAGAAAGGGGAAATTAAAAAATTAGGGCTTACTTTGAGAACTTATTCGTAACGGACACTCCCTGTTAGTTACAAATAATTGGGTCAACATTCAATTGACTTTTCTATTTGTATCGGGCAAAAGTTGTTGGTTACGACTAGTTGGTTATTTATAACGGGCAATATAATGCTCGTTACAAATAACAACTTATGCGTAATGGGCACTAATCCGCCCGTTACAAATATGTGTTTTCCCACTTAAGTCACAACTTTTTCGCAACGGACATTGATTTGGCCCGTTACAAATGATATAATTGTAATGGGAAATCATATGCCTTTCACAAATAGCCTGTTACAAATAAGATTTTTTCCACTAGTGTAACCTTGAATTTCAAGCTAAATTGCATTGTGATTCCTAATGACAAGAACCCTTGATTTAGTAATTGCATTTATTAGTTGAATTTGATTTTTGATTCTTCTTGCTAGTCATTCATAGTGGAAACCTAGTTTGACTTCTAGGAGATAGCCTTTGAATTCTCTTGATTGCAATTGATATTCTTCCTTTACAAAATTTGGTTGATTGATTTCTCCTCAATTAGCATAACTATCATGATTGTGTGTGGATCCTAATCCCTTGTGTTTTTGATAATTGAATTCCGTCTTTTGTTTAGTTGTTTGAGACCATAGTTATACCTCCAATACTTTCTTATTCTTCTTAGGCTATAGTAATCGTTCTCCCAATCCTTGTGGTTTGACCCTTGACTTACCCTATACTTGGTTTAGGATTAGTCGAGTGTTTATAAATTTTGTTGATAAGGTTTTAAGCATTTAACGACGTGTTTAGATCCTCTATCAATGCCACATCGAAATTTCTTTGAGTATTATATTTTCTTCCCTTGTTCATTTTGTTAACTATTTGTTTTAGACCCTCTTTATTTTACAACAAAGGTGAGGAGAGAGAAAGTAAAGGAACATAAAGAGAGAAAATATAAATCGAAGGGAGTTTGGGTGAATGAAATCAATTAATATACAAAGGTAAGGATAATCTCAATATTGGTTTGGTTAGACTTGCCTCACCCACTACTTTGTGACCAAACAATAGGTGGAAAAAAAAGCAATTCTTTCTAATTCTTGCATCATTTATTGAAAATTTCTCCATATATTTTTAATAAATGAAACGTTTTCTTTTTTAGTAACTTCTCTTTATTTCTTAATAAATATTCTACTAATTAATGATCCCTACAAATCCATTACTTTCTTCTCTCTCCTCAAACTTATACCCTATCATATATAACTAATATATAATGCTAAACTATTAGCTAGACCATGAAATAGTGACACTTGGCATTCCAACTTTTCACTAAGTGTCACACCACGTAGGCGATAATTTACTATAAATATGACACATAGGATTTATTTGAATATATGTTTTGTAGAGTAGAATAAAAAGTTATTTTAGTGTTATATTTTCATAAAATTAGAATAGATTTATTAGGATAAAAAAGTTGTATTAGAGTTTTATTTTCAATAAAACTTTGATTAAGAATTTTCAATATTTTCAATAAAATACCAATATTTTTATACAAATGGTGGATCCAAGAGGTACAAAAGGAAAAAATTAAAAACTCAAAGAGACTTGTCATTATTTAGAGAAAGAAAAGAGAGCGCAACTTTAAATAACCGTTCTTTATTTTAGTTGTATATTATTACTTTTAATTTTTTAAGATTGTCAAGTGATTATTAACTTATAAAATACCCATATACGGACAAGTATGATTGCCAAATGGTTATTAATCCATAAGTAGAAAATTCAAATTGTTGGGTTTCGGAAAGTCCAACTTTCCTCGGAACAAAACCCGACCCCAAGACCCACACACAATTAATATACCTAAATGACATAAATAACAAGAAAGAGACCATCTTACCCTTTTAGCGTGCTTCGCTCACACTACGGAGCTCTTACATGAAAGGTCGAGTCTTGCAAGTGCAAAGACCTCTTATGGTATCCACCCGCAACACGACTCAATCGGTCTCTTACTCGGAGTTTAGCCGAGTCGGACCAAAACACTACTCGAGTATTATATGAACTTAAAGGTTTTCTCTCAAGTGGAGATGCCTTTTTGAGTTCCTACTCAAGTGATTTTCTCCAATTCCCAAGGTGGGTATTTATAGAGAATGTCATATGAGGATTCCACTCTCCCATCAATGTGGGAGAGTTGGTAAAATCAATTTTCTCATTTTCTTTTTAAATCAAAAATAAAAAGAAATTCCAAACAAATAAATAATCAACAAGTGGCATTCATGGAAGGAGAGGGTTGGTGAAGACCACAAGGGGAGGGGACCATTGTCTTCCTCCCCAAGCTTCCCCAACCATCACTCACCCTCACTCGGCTACTCTCACAAAGCGCCACGTGCTTTAGAGTGGGAGGCCTGCTGCACCATGAGATTGGATCGATGAAAATTTCCAACTATTTCGGTGTTAATTCAAGGTTTCATGAGGTTTGGTTAAGCTTAGGTGAAGGAGTTTGTTGCGGTTTTATGCTCTCGTGTTTGCACTTTCATTGATTTTCTATTCTTTTTCGAGTGAGTTTTTAACTATCTCGTTAGTGCAAACATGAGAGTATGTTCATGGTCGGAATTTTCTTGTTTGGTGCGCACGCATCATAGGTTGCGTGCGCGCACCAATGGGGTCTGAAATTTAAGCTACTTTTGATGGAATTTGACGGTTTTTGAACCCCCCCCCCCCCCCCCCGTACCCCCTTGGTGCGCACGCACCACCATCCTTGCGCGCGCGCACCACGTGAGTCAGAATTTTTGACTTGGGAGAAAATCTGGGTTTTGGAGCAAAGAAAAATTAAGGTATTCTCACTCTCACTTCTTCCCTTAGCCGTCCACATACTCCATATAAGATCTGGTTCTCAACTTCTCAAGGTTAGTTTTATTAATTTGTTTTCCTTAACTTTTATTTTTTCTGAAACAATTTTTTCCTTTATTTCTTTATTTTAATTATGTTTTTTTGTTTATTTTATTATATTGGTCATGCGTTTTCTTTTTTTTTTTGTTAAAAAAGATTATCTATTTTAATCCAAACTTTATCAATCCTTATCTCTTCCCAAAAAATTATCTCATCTTAACAAAAATTCGAAATCCTTGTTAGTTGTTACCCATAATAATTCTATTTTTATTTTTAATTTTTTAATTATATTATATATGTGTTTTTTTAACTAATTTGGCTTTTTATTATGTGATTTTTTTTCCTGAATTTTATATACGTTTTTTTTTTTTAATCTGAATTATATATGCTACCCTGAAAAAAAAAAATTATACAGTATATGAGTTTTTTTGATTTGATTTTTTTTTTTGGTCAGATAAATCATGTATCGAAGACTACTCACAAAGTTTAGCTATTGGGCCAATTATGGTTCGTTCCTATACTCTAGCATAAATAATTTAGTGGGATTACTTATATTGTTGCTAAAATTTGTAAGTTATGTGCTTTGATTTGATTTACTTTCACTTTAGATTAAGATTGTATATCACCATTTATATTCTTTTTTTATTGATTGTGAAAGTAGGGAAATTTAAATTGGATCATTTTCATGTTAAGGTTCTAATGTAGTTTATGATGAGATTAGAACATGTTCTATAAACAAGTGGGAAATTGCATTCAATTTTTATGATTGCTTTACTTTGGTAGAATAATGGGTATATTTCATATTTTATAGTTTGTCTATGTTTTATAATCTTTGAAATTGATGTAGAAATCAATTGAATGAAATTTTTGTCGTCTTATAATACTTATATGGCACCCAATAACAAAAGAGTCAATGACGAAACAAGAGGTGGGGTGAATCGAGCTAATTGGTCTAAAGAAACTTTACAGGTGTTCTATGATTTGTGTATCAAATTTGCAGAGAGAAGTAAGGGTAAGCGTGGTTCCTCAACCTCACAACGAATGCCATGGAAGGTGTTAGAGGTAGAGTTTCAAAAAAATACTAACTTAGTGTATGAAAAGAACAAACTAAAAAAAAAGTGGGATCACATAAGGAGAATGGAGCCTTTGGAAAGCATTGAAACAAAAATTGAGGTTAGTAGCTTCCATCCTTTTACCTATTTGTGTATTTTCTATCAATGTTAGGAAAACAATTTGATTTTTTTTTTTTTTTTTAATTTTCATAGGAAAATTCCCACTATAAGGCCTTTCAAGATGAAGGGATTGATCCAGATTTGGAGTTAAAGATGGACCTATTATTTGGAGTTTCTGTTGCTCAAGGGGTGCATAGGTCACTCCGGTTCAAATTGAAAAAGAAGATGTTTACATTCCTTCCCCTCCGAGTGTTAATTTTGGTGATGTACCGTTTCAATATGATGATGAGATAAGTGAGAATGATGCATTTAACAACATCCAATCTAGGAGGGAATGACAAGAAGTTTGGGAAATGATAATGCTTCCATTCCATCTCCTTGTCCTACTTCTCATTCTCCTACTCCACCATGTAATGAGTGTACTAGGAGAAGAAGTAAAAGGGTCTTTGAATGTAATGATGTTTTAGAGAGCTCTAAAAGTTATAAGACTGAAACATCCAAAAAAAAGAGGCTCTAGAATGTTACTTGAGAAATTAGATGTCATGGTGAAGGTAGTTGCGGAGAGAAACATGAAGGACATGGAATTAATGAACCTTGAATCTTAAACACTTGACTCTTCTTCTTCTTCTTCTTCATTAGCCGATTCTTTAGCCAAGCTAATATCATTGCCCAATTTAATACCTGGTAGTCAAGAGTTTTGCTTTGCTAGCACCTTAATTGAGGATCCCCAAAAAAGGATAATTCTTGATGGTATGCCATATAATTACTTAAGATACCAATGGTTAAATTACTTATATGAGAAGAGTGAAAAGAAAGAGTGATCATCATGCTAACTTTAATGTAGGATATTATAAGTATTAGCTTTCTAGTTTTATTTACTAATTTTGTTATTGGAATGTAAGTTTAAGTAGAAGAAACTTCGTACATGGAAAATAACATATGTATGTATGTGCTTGTCTCATGATTCTTTTGATAGTAGTTCAAGAGCTTGGTTTTTTTGTATAAAGTATGCTAATTTTAGATAGTACATGGAAAATAGCATATGTATGTGTTAGATATTTATGTTTTCATATTTTGTATGTATTTACCCCAAATATATTTCTTGGTTGTTTATAGGTATGGACTTACAAGTTAAACGTAATGCAATACGTAAGAGGTGTAGAAATAATTTGTTTTAGGTATCGGTGGCTTGTGCATTGGGTAGTATTTCTCTTTATTATGTAAAATACATACATAAGGAGCCATGATTCACTTCTTATATGACCGGAGAAAGATGGATTCATAAAATATTAAATGGACATGAAAAGCGTTGTTTTGACATGTTTAGAATGACTAAGAACACTTTTCAGACATAATGTCAACACTTGTAATACCCCGTATTTTTATACGTATTTTTTTAATTTAAATAGTTTTTCTCAAAGTATTTAAATAAGTTGAAACTAATTATTTATGAGCTTTTATTAATTAAAAGAGCTTTATTAAAAGTCCAATTTATTTATTTTATAATTTAAAAATATTGGGGTATATGATTTTATAAAAAGTAATTTTTTAAGTCATTGGAATTTAAATGAAAGTCAAATTGTAGTTGGAATAGGAAAGGGGTCATTAAGGGTAGGAAAGGAATTTTAGGAAGGAGGGTTTTTGAGAGAGAGTATAAATACCCACCCTATGAGCAAAATCAAACTTTGCCCAAGGTGGATAATACCCAAAGGTAACTCTCTCTCTCTCTCTCTCCTCTTATTTTCTCTTTCTCTCTCTTATTTTTCCCCTTCCCCTTTATTTCTTTATTTTGATTTATTCCACCACCACACACACCATCACCGCCGGTCACCACTACCGGCCAGTAGCCACCACCACCGACACTCGCCGGTAGCAGCAGCCACCAAGCGGCGCGACAGAAGCCAGCTGGTGGTAGTTGTGCGCCGGTGGTGTAGTCCGAAAAAAAAAACGTTCTTTTTGTTTTAATCCTAAACTAGCCTATAATTAATAGGTGTTTTTGGATATTTGTGATGATTTTATGATGTTTGATTATAAGTATAATGTAAATAAATTTTCAGATTTGGTTTTGAATTAAAAATCCCCAAATTAAAAACCCTAGGTTTCTAAATTATTGTATATTGAAGGAAATTAATTATGAGTGGTTTACATTATTGAAGTAGGTGTTTTAAAACATATTTACAGCGAGTTTTGATGATTTAATAAAGTTGGAAATTTTGTTAGTAAACCATAATTAAGTTTCTTGAAGGGATTTTTGACTACCCATTAATTGGGATTAAATTAAGGGTTTTAAATTAAATTTCAGCTTGTTTAAAATAATTAATGAGTGAATTCAGGAGTGTACATATTACTAGAAATTTGTGTGGAGAAGATTTTAATGCCTCTTTGTAATTCTGAATTGTAGGAGATATCCAAGTGAATGATTTTGTGTAGTCGTGGCGATTTTGAGATCGTATTCAAGGTACGTTGATGAGTGTCATTTATGGAACTCATTTAGCTTCTTTTAGGATGATTTTTCATTAATTTTACATCTCTTTATCTCCTTTTCTCTAGTATTACTTTATTTTCTTTATTTTGCATTTTCCTTAGTTGCTTTCTTACTTTCTTGCTTTTCTTAGTTTATTTTGCATTTTCTTCTTTACTTGTTTGTTTTTCTTTGATTTTAGGAAGTTGGTGATGTTCGAGAAGCTAATTGGCATTCTCTCGGGGTATTCAAGGACAAAGATGCATCTCAATTTCCCCTCTTGAAGCTCAAAAGCAAAGGAGTGCAAGAGTCAAGTCTTCAAGGTCGCGCTCTCATATCGCGTGGACATTAAAAGACGGTGTTGAACCCACCATAAGGGCTTCAAGTGACTGCCTCCGCAACATGCATCATATGGAGTGCACGGGGGCATCTTCGAGCGCACCAAGCCTCATCCCCTGCTCCCAGGGCACGGCCACATGCGAAGGAGTAGCGGCCGCGCAGGTGGGTGGCACAGCGCGGCCGTGCAGGTGCTAGGAGCGGCTGCACGCTCTCTGTCCCCTTTTTCCGTACCCATTTTGTTGCGGCCGGGCTTAAGGATGAGAGGCCACGCCTTTTGAGGTTTCTTTTGGACGTCTAACTAACTTCTCCTGAGTTAGTTTTACTATATATAGAATTCCTTCATTTCTAGAGAGAGAAGATCTTAGAAGGAAGCTTTAGTTTTAGTTTTTGATTAGAATTTTAGAGAGAGAAGTCTATTGATTTTGAAGATTTGTTCTTAGATTTTAGAGAGAAGGACTTGGTGATGTATATGAATGCTACTTTCAATCTTCTTCCTCTTTGATTTTCACCAAAGTTTTGTAAGAATTCTTTACTCTTTAATGCAATTTAATGTTTGATTTTTGATTTTGATTGATACTTGTTGTTTGTTTGATTTGATTTTTGATAAGTTTGAGCATATTTTGATTACTATGTTGATGATGAAATTTGTGAATAGATTAGCTTTGTTGGTCAAATTTGCAATGTGTAGTGAGTAGATTACTTGTTGGGAATAGGGTGAAGCATGTATGAGTGATAATTCATGGTTAATTGGGGGAATTTGATTGATCATCATTATGATTAAATTGGTTAGTGAAATTTGTGCATGTGTTTGATATCTTGAGGAGTGCTCAACCTCAGTCGTGCTAGATTGCACAATAGGTTTCCATGACATGAACAATTGATTTGGAACATATTATTATCGATTGATCTTAATTTGCGATTTTCCTTTAAATTCATTTGTAGAGACATCTAGATTGACCCTATGAAATAGCTCTTTAAGTGATTTTGATTGCATTTTTTGCTTTCCCTCGCATTGTATACTTAATCGATTTCTTTCCCAATCAGCGTGCTTATCATGAGTGCATGTGGATCCCGACTCCCTAACATCCTTTATATCATTATTTTAATCGTTTAATTGCGTTGTTAGGTTTGCTATACCAACCCTCATTTAAGATTTCGGAATAGCTTAGCTTGAGACCGTAGTAAATACCACATTCCCTTGGGTTCGACCCGGACTTACCCCTATACCTAGGGTTGGGTTTGGTTTTACAAATTTTGTTTTGACCGGGGAATCTAGTTTCCAACGACCTAGGTTTTCCGCCGTAAGAAATGGCGTCGTTGCCGGGGAATGGAATGGTTATTTGCTATTGTTGATTGAGTTTATTCTTTTTATTTGAAAAATACAAAAAGATTTTCTTTCTTTTAGGCTACATTTATAGTCGTGCTACTAATTGTTTCTTTTGAGATTGTATACATAGAGCATGTGGTCGTTCTCTAGTGCCATTTGAAGCATGGGAGAAAATTCTAGAGTGGCATTGAAGGAGTTAGGAGTTTCGAGAGCCTTTAGGTATGAGAGTGGGATTGCTCTACCTACAACACCGGCAACCGACTTTGAGATTAGAACGACCATGATTACTTTGATAGAGAGGCGTCAATATAGTGGTGTAAAGCATGAGAGTCCCCTCAATCGTCTTAAGGAGTTTGAGAAGTATTGCAACAAAATCAAGGTGAGTGGGATTTCTCAAGAGTTTATTCGCCTTAAGCTTTTCCCTTTTTGTCTCATTGGACGTGCATTGGAGTGGTTGGACAAGGAGGTGAAACCAAACTTCTTGAGGATATGGGATAAAGTGACTAAGGAGTTTCTATCTCGGTTCTATCCTCAAAAGAAAACGGCCAAAGCGAGAGCTCTTATCCAAAGCTTCAAGCAAAAATCCAATGAAAGTCTTTTTGAGGCATGGGAGAGGTATAAGGAATACCAAAGAGAGTGCCCACACCATGGGATTCCTACCTATCAAATCATTCAAATATTCTATGGAGGTCTAAGCCCTCGAGGAAAATCTTGCCTTGATGCGAGAGCCGGAGGACTAATAATGAACAAGATAGAGGAGGAAGTGGTGGACGTCATTGAAGATGTAGTGAGGCATTATATGGATTGGCAAGATGATGAGAGTGAAACAACAAGCAAAAGTGGTGCTTTGGTGTACTCGGTTGATCACATCAATGCCATCAACAACTTGTCTTCAACAATCTCGGAATTAGGGAAGGAAATGACCTCTATCAAAGCCAAACTTGAGAGTGCTTCTTCTCATGCACCGATTCTTCCCTCCCAAATTAAGGGGAGAGGTACATTTCCTAACTCAAATCCCCTTCCCTCTTCTAGCAACAAGTCTAGTGGTTATATGTTTTGTGATTTGTGTGAATCATATGACCATGCTGCTTCAAATTGTCCTAATGCTTCTTTTAATGGATGTGATGATTATGTTGGCAATGAGAATGAACATGTGAACTATGTATCTTATAACAATATTGGACCTAGATTTGATAATTAAAGAAATAATGGGAATAAGAACTATCATTAAGGGAATTTTGATAATTATAACCACAATAGGGGTTATAGAAACAAAGGAAACCAAGGTTTCCGATGCAACTATAACCACCAAGGTAATGGTGGTTGTTGGACTTAATGATTTTGATGATGACACAACCTCACTTACTTACAAACTAATAAGTGCTTGATTGTTTAAGTGTGTACTCAGTTGCAAAGACCAGGAAAATTAAGTGTCTTGTAAAGATACCATAAGGAACAAGAAGGCCAGAAGCAGAGCTATCCATAAAGAAGAGTTCTTTTGCAGGAACTGGTGCTTCAGAAATGAAGACTTGAGAAGAGAAGGTTCCCCTCAGGGAACAGAAGCTTCAGAGCAGAAGCTTCATCAGAGAAGAGAAGTTCCTTCCAAGGAACAGGAAGCATCGGAGTAGAAGCTTCATCCAAAGACATGAAGACTAAATATATTTTATATATTTTAGGATTTATGTAAGTATGAGAAATTAGTTACACTCGAAAAAGCTGTGTGGAATTGGTCTAAGTTGATAAAATTGTGCATGCTAATTTTTAGGAAAACTGTTATCTTCTAACTATTATCTTTTTCCTAACAAAAAGATTTTATTTATTCTGATTTTTGAAAATATCTTTTGCAAATAAAATCTTCCACGTTTTCTAAAAACTTGCGGCCTACTCCTCCATGATCTTCTTCAAGTCATGGTCTTGCACATTGAGGAGTTCATGTTTCCTTAATTTTAGGAACATAATCTTCTTAGTGGGGTGGAGTAGTGGCGTAGTGGAATTGCTGCATAAAGAAGTTTTCCTAAACGAATTTTGGTCTATAAATAGCTGTTGATTTTAGATGGAAAAACTCACCCTTGCTCACATAAGTTTTCTAACTTTTAATTCGAGTCAAGTGTCAATTCCACACAAGCTAATTAGAGTGTTCTTAATGTTCTTATACTAGAGTTTGTTTTTCTTTCAAGTTGTAATTTGGGGAATGGGGAAGTTTGAGTGAATTTATGTATGTAAGAAAGAGAAGTGAGAAAGAGAAGAGAAAGAGAAGAGAGATAGAGAAGAGAAAGAGAAGAGAGATAGAGAAGAGAAAGAGAAGAGAAGAGTAACAAGTTGGGTGACTTGTTCCTCGGGGTTTCAAGTTCATTGAGGAACTTGAAGTCTGAGTCTTTAGTTTGTAATAGGACCATTTGCCCTATTTTAGTGAAGATTCTTTTCCCAAAATCCCAAGTGGTCGTGGTTTTTCTCCTTATTAGGGCCAAGGAGTTTTCCACGTAAAAATCTCTCCTTCTTGTAGTATTCAATGAAACAACAATGGTCAAAACTAAGGCCAATGATATGGGAACCATAATCAAAATTATTGTAATCATAACCAAGGTGGCAAAAATCAAGATTGGAGCAATTGGAGTAACCAAAACAGGGGCAATTTTCAAAACAATAATCAAAGGGGTCTCCCACCCGGTTTCACTCCAAAGGCTCATGGCCAAAATGATAGTTCTTATTCCCAATCATCTCCTTGAAGAGGTAGTTTGGAGGATGTCATTGAAAATCAGATCAAGGTGTTGAACACTTACATGTCATCTAGTGATAAGAAGTTTAATAACATGATGGTTCATAGTAAGATGTTGGAGAATCAAATTTATCAATTGGAAAATGTTTTGAAAAAGCATGCTAGCCCTTCTTCCCTACCATCTCAAGGTGTAGATCCTAAGAGACCAATTAATACCATAGTGACAAGGAGTGGTAGGATTCTTAAAAATGTAGAGCCTAAGAAGAGTGAGGCTAAGGAGAGTTCTAAGGAAGTTTTGGTTGAAGATGTGAAAGGAAAAAACACTTTGAATGAGGATGTGGTTGAAAAACTAATTAAAAAAGAAAAAAAGAAACTGAGAGAAGTTATCAAGCTTAAGCTCCCATACCCCCAAAAGTTTGATAGGCACAAGTTAGATGAACAATTTTGCAAATTCATAGAGATGTTTAGGTAACTTCATCTTACCTTTCAATTTACCGATGTCATTGACCAGATGCCGAATTATGCCAAATTCCTTAAGGACATCTTGAGTGGAAGAAGAACTTGTGATATAGCGAAAACGATTAGCTTGACCGAGAATTGTAGTGCAATCATTATAAACAAGATGCCGCCCAAGTTGAAGGACCCCGTAAACTTTTCTATCCCTTGTGCTATCTATAAGATGCAAATTGATAATGCCTTGTGTGACTTAGGAGCTAGTGTTAGCCTTATGGCATATTCGGTTTATCAAAGACTTGAGTTAGGAGAACTTTCTCCTATCAACATTACCTTGTAATTAGCCAATAGATCAATTAAGATTCCAAAAGGTAAGGTAGACAATGTTCCCTTAAGGGTAGGAAAGTTTGTAATTCCGGTTGATTTTGTTGTTCTTGAAATGGATGAGGATTCCAATATTCCTATCATACTCAATAGACCTTTTCTTGCTACATCGGGTGCCATGAATGATGTTAAAAGTGCTAAGATTTATCTCAAAGTTGGTGAAGAAGTTATTGAATTTGATTTGAATGAAAGCATGAAATATCCTTCTTCTTCACTTGAAAATTGCATGAGAGTTAAAATTTTAGATGATATTGTGAATTCTATGCATGAGCACTTGCTCACCTCTAATGATCCACTTGAGTGTGTTTCGTTGAACAAGGAAAAGATAGGTGAGGACGGCAAGGAAATGGCTTTCTTTGAAAGGATCATTGATGAGAGCATGGAGGATAGTGATGACCACATTTGAATGGGAATTCCAAGCCAATATGCATTGCAAGTGACCTCAACCAAGGAAGGTAAAGGTGTACCAATTGTAGAGCTCAAACCTCTACCATCACACCTTAGGTATGAATTCTTAGGCCTCAATTCTACTTATCCCATCATTGTTAGTTCCTCTTCAAGTGAGAGTCAAGCTCAAAAGTACTGTGGTTTTATGAGAAAGCACAAAGGTGCTTTGGGCCATACAAGTGATGACCTCAAAGGTATAAGCCTGGGTTTATGTTCACACCATATTACTCTTGAGGAGGGCCCCTCACCAAGCATTGAAATACAACGAAAGCTACACCATCAAATGGGGGAGGTAGTTAAGAAGGAAATCACTAAGCTATTGGATGTGGGAATCATATTCACCATTTCTAGCTCTAGATGGGTTTCCCCGGTTCATGTTGTCCCAAAGAAAGGAGGAATGACTGTTGTAGAGAATGAGAAAGGTGAGCTCATTTTTACAAGGACAGTCATGGGATGGCTAATGTGTATAGACTATCGACGTCTAAACACATCCACCAAAAAGGATCATTTTCCCATTCCCTTCATTGATCAAATGCTTGAAAGACTAACAAGGCACAAGTATTATTGCATTCTTGATGGATATTCCGGGTTTTTCCGAATTTCTATTCACCCGTATGACCAAGAGAAAAACAACTTTTACTTGTCCATATGGAACTTTTGCCTATAGGAGAATTCCATTTGGGCTTTGCAACGTCACCGCCACTTTCCAACGATGTATGATGAGCATATTTGGAGATATGTTGGAAGAAGAAATGGAGGTG
Source organism: Chenopodium album (assembly GCF_948465745.1). Taxonomy (NCBI): domain Eukaryota; kingdom Viridiplantae; phylum Streptophyta; class Magnoliopsida; order Caryophyllales; family Amaranthaceae; genus Chenopodium; species Chenopodium album. The sequence continues at coordinate 31,270,743 of NC_137847.1, forward strand.
CTCATGGAAGATTTTTCGGTAGGAGAAGTTTCATTTGAGGCGTGCCTTGAGAATCTTGAGAAATGTTTGGCTCGATGTGAGAAGGTGAATTTGGTTTTGAATTGGGAGAAATGTCATTTCATGGTTGAGGAAGGCATTGTCCTTGGTCATAAGATCTCTCACAAGGGCATAGAGGTGGACAAAGCTGTTTCAGGGTTTTTTGAGTCCCTTGGGAGAGTTACAACACTACGACTGGATGCTCGCTTGGATGCATGTACCTGCAAAACAACGGAGCACCGAATGGTCGGTGGTCCGCTTCCGAAGCTTAAGTTAGTCTAAGTCCGAAGAATAAGGTGCGTAATGTAAAGGGTTATCTGCTCGGATTCCGAGCTCGGGTGTACTGTTCTCTTGAGAGTGCCAGTTCTAACAATGATTAGTAATCACTGAGTATATCTCGTTGTGTGTGTATATAGGTATGTATGTCACGTATTGAAGGTCCAGGAGTTTCACGTAGCCGCAAATGAGGAGGTCATCTCCTATTTATAGGATTCTCGAAAAACGTGCACCCCCTAGGGTTTCGTGCCCTAGGGAATACTCACGCAGCTTTTGCAGACCTCGGGATTTGGGCCTGAAAGCCGCCAATCCCAGGTCCTTTTATCCGTCTGCCACGTGTCGTTCCCTGAGAGGTCCAAGGTGGCACCCCTTTCAGTAACACGTGGCGGACTCTGATTGGGCCAACTGGCCTACGGTATTTTTACCCAAATCATTTGCCCCTCACAGGTGACACGCGCTTGCCACGTGTTGCCTGTGACAGGTGTCAGCATCCGACTGGTCGGATTTTTAATAGTTACTGTGGAGGGAAAGTTTTAGGGTTTTTAACCCTTCTATAAATAGAAAGTTTTCACCCCCCGAATCTTTTACACCTTTGCGAATCTTTGGAGAATCTCTGACTTTTGACTTTAAGAATCTCAAAATTCCCTAAGTGTTTCTTAGTTCTCAAGCATCCGACACTCGGCCCGCTGTCCGACAGTTCTCAGCTAACCAAGCGTCTCTTCACCCTTCTTCTAAAGGTAACGCCTGTTTCTTCTTTTATTTCTCATTTTTTCTTTGTTTTCGAAAAAATGGTTTCCCAATCGCATGCGGCACAGTATAGGATAGTGATCAGCCGGTCACCGGGGACGGCTGAATCTAGAACTTGCAGTGCTGACTGCTTGACCAGCGACTGTGCTTTGCGAACTTCTCCGAATCCGACTGGTTTCGCGTCTGTGCAAGACACGATGGCCAGAACAAAAAGAACAGCAAGAAAACCCAACTCCGATGGATCTTTTTTCCCGTCGGATGGTTCAACTCTTTATTCTGACGGCTCAATGAGGGTGCCTCGAAGTGAGGTGTCGGAACACCCTGATATCCCTTCTTATCTTCCTCCTACCCCTACTTATTACCATTCGCCCTCTTTAAGCAGTACTCCTAGTGATAGGATACTGGAGGAGGCAGATGAAACCTATGCAGCCGGGCCTTCTGAACAGGCGCCGGAAGAGAGTCTAAGGGAGGACCCTGCTGGCACTAGTCGGCAGTCCCTTAGCTCTGATGACAGTTCTGATGACGAGTCGACCTCGTCATCTTCTTCAGATAATGCCTCTGCCTCTTCAAGGGAGGCAACGACCAGAATAGACGCTGCCAGGGAGTCCTTAGCAGTTGAGAAGGGGGAATCCTGGGCCGAGCCGAGCGCTTCCAGGCGCTTGGAGAAAGCCCTCTACTATCATCATGTTTCGCAGAGCAGGCGGAACACCATGGCAAACGACCTTACAAGTTTTAAGCGTAAGGTTGTTCTGGACCATGGCTTCACTTTGTCCGTCCCCAATAAGGACGACACCATTACTTGGCCGAGCATGGCCAGCTATGAAGACCGAGCATTCGGTTGTTATGAGGCGGCCTTTCAGGCTGGCTTGCGCTTCCCTCTCCACCCGGCCGTGGAGAGGATTTTGGATGGATACCAACTTGGTATCTAGCAACTTGTACCCAATTCATGGATCAATATTCTGGGATACGTTGCCGCCTGCGAGATGCTGGAAGTGGAGGCGAGCTTTGAAGCATTCGCCCACATGCATTATCTTAGCAGGACGCCTGCTAGGGGTGGCGAGGGCTGGTACACCTTGACTACTTGCAAGGGGTACATGATGGCTGTCGGCAAAGAGAACAAGTGGAAAGACTGGAGAACTAAGTTCTACATAGTCAAAACTGCCGACCGCCACCTGAACCAAAAGTATAACAGGTGGAACAAGGATCCACCTCTCGTAGCAGGCAGGAGTGCATTGCCAGCTCTTCCTAGACGAGCAAAGGAGGAGATCATGGACGCGGGTTTGTTCACCGTGTCTGTGAAGACGAATGATGAGGGGGACAAGGAAGTCACCCCTCAATGCTATCTCCCTTTGTACAAATGCTTTGAGGATGGGACGTTCTTGGCCGCTTGTGGGCTAAGTACTGAGATGCCGAGAGGTAGTCGGCCGTCTGTTTAATATGCCATATTTATTTTGCTTGTCTTCACTTGTTAAATGTGTCTTAACACTTGATTCTTTTTTGCAGACAAAGCAATGGAGAAACTCTCGGCCTCCAGGAAGCCGGCTGTATCTGCTGCCAGATACAGATCAAACGTCCTTAACAGGACGGAAGCCACCACTGCAAGGGTGGGAGAGCAGCTACCAGCCGGTACCCCAGGGGTGAGATTTTGTACTTAGCATTTTTCTGATTAATGCTTATCCTTTGCCGAATGTTTACCGACCTTTGTTTTGTCTTCAATGACACAGGGTACCTCCTCCAAATCCCCGTCCAAACCATCCGACCCTAAGCTCCAAAAGACTAGGGCGGGTGATGTGAGCGCATCCGGCAAAGGCGGCCGGAAGCACGTTGCTCATAAGCCCAAGAGACCCTTAGACGCCCCTGCTGGTGAGAAGAGGTTTCTGGGGGAAAAGCCCCCCTCTTCATCCGGTAAGGAGAGGCTTTTGGGGAAAAGGCCCGCCTCTTCTACCGGTCAGAAGAGGGTTCTGGGGGAAGAGGAGGTGGATGAGGAAGATGGTAAGAACCATTCGTCCCCTTTTCCTTTCTTCAAGTTATCCATACTTGAGTACTTTTTTAACTTTTTCTTCTTGCAGTTCCCATACAGAGGCCGACTGTAGTTCAAATGGCCAGATCCACGCTGAGGGCGATTGATCCGGATGATAGAGCATCCGTCAGAGGAGTCGGCACCCTAGACCTTGATGGTATTCTAGGGAACCTTTGTGAGGTAGACTTAGCCTTGAATCACTTTTACATTCGTCTCTTTCTTTTATCCGCCTGGTTCTTAACCATCCGGCTTCTTTTTGCAGGCCATGCTGCGCGTCCAAGGGCTCGGAAAACCCCTCAAGGAGAAGTCCAAAGAGGTAAAAGCTGCTAAGGCTCAGGCCGAGTCCGCCTTGGATAGGGCTCAATTTGATATTGCTCAGAATGAATTTCTGACGCTTGATGTGATGTATTCGCAGTCGGAGGCCAATCTGCAGGTGAAGAAGGATCTGGACTCGGCCCGCCTTCAGGTCTCCAACCTCAAGAAGGAGATCAAATCCCTTAAGGCGGAGCTCGAGCCCCTTCAGGATGCCAAGGATGAGGCCGAAAGGGCCCAGAATAGGGTGAGCCGCCTGGAGCATAAACTCACCAACCAGGAGCTCAAGCTGAGGACCAAGTTCGAGTCCCGTGCTGAGCAAGAGAGATCTGAACTGGTCAAACAAATGATCAGGGACAACGAGATCATCATGCGGGACAATTGGGCGGCTGTTCAGCCAGGCTCGGACTATCAGATTTGGAAGTCAAAGTTTGATGAGCTCAGCAAAGCTCTCGACGATCGCCTCCTTAAGGAGATGGAAGAAGCTTCCAAGGCTGACGCTGAGGCCGAGATTGCTAAAGGCTCTGGGTCCAACTCTTCTGAGGAGTTCTCTTCTGAGGAGGAGGAGGGAGATCAGGCGGAGGAGCGAGAGAAAGATGATGCAGAGCAGCCGAAGGACAACAGACCGGCTGCCAATGAAGAGGCTCTCCCCTGATCACTTAAGCTTTTTTATTTTTTCTATTTCTGCGGCCGAATGGCCATGTACTTGCTTTTCTGCCCTGTGTGCCGAGTATTTATGTATCCTTACCGACCGAGGGGTCGGGTAATTTGACAATTTCCCTGGCTTTGCCAGGTAACAATTTAACCAATCGTCTGGTGGCGATTGGTCATTTTTAATTTGAATCATTCGGCCATTTGGCTGAAGTTTTTTCATTCTGCCCTTTGAATTGTTTGAAATTTTTGCATGTTTTTTGGCTAAGTATTATAACATGTATACCATGCGAATGTTCTTGCCCCTTGACGGATGTCGATTGGTTTCGGTTTATGAGATTGATTGACTTGGAAATTATTGATACTTATAAGAGTATTCATGGTTTCTAAGTCAATCAATCACTATGGTGATTGCCCCAAACCACGCGGCAGACGTCCATCCAGAATTTGGCAAAAATAAGTGTTCATTCGGCCATTGGCTCGAACAGAACTCAAATTTCCAACTTAGCTGTTATGCTAAGGAAAAATCCCCGCCTGTTCTGCCCCGTAGGCAAAAACAGGTGCATCCGGCCATTGGCCTCATTGAGATTAAAGTGTAAAGTCTGTGACTTATTTTTGTTAAAATAATTCGTCCGCATGTCTTGCCCCATAGGTAAGGATCAGGCGGCATCTGGCTGATAGCATCTAGTAAGTGCTAAGTAGTTAACTTAACGCATTTTTATAAAAAATTTCCGCCTGTTTTGCCCCTGAGCTAAAACAGGCGCATCCGGCTTTATGCCTCGGTTAGCCTCTACTTATGAAACAGTGACCATTTCTGAACTGTGCTAGAACAGATAGAAAATTTTGGCCTTTTAGATTTCACTTTCGATTAAAATAAACGACTGCGAGTGCTGCCTTAGCATTCGGTTGGGCCGCTTGTATATTCGTAGAGCAATGTGCCACCCAAATGGGAGATGCTTCTCCTCCACGAATTCACCCAAATGGGCGTCGCCGGTTATCTGACTCATGTTGGAGCAGACGGTCATACTCTTTATATATATCTGGCCTTAGGCCTCGTAATTGATTAAGTAAATGTTGGTATAAACTTAATAAAATTTCGTAGGAACGACTGTTTAGAACAATCGGCTCCTTCAAAGGGTTTGGGACGTCTGCTATTGAGACAGACGCCTTTCAAACATATTGGCCGTCTGTAGCTGGTACAGACGGTGCTGAAAATAATAAAAGTTTGAAAAAGGGAAACATATTCTCATTAACAAACCTTTGAGATAACAAAATTGAAGCATTTACATTCGTACTTAGAAGTAGTACTTTTTCAAGTTGTCTACATTCCAAGTTCTGGGCAGCTGCCTGCCGTCTGGTTCTTCTAGGCGGTAGGTGCCGTCTCTTATTTCCTCATAGATTCGGTAGGGGCCTTCCCAATTTGGGGTTAGCTTTCCCTGCTCATTCGCCCTACCGACTGCTTCCATTTTTCGTAGCATAAAGTCCCCCACTTTGAGAGGACGCTTGTGTACTCTTTTGTTGTAAGCCCGAGTCATTCTCAGACGGTATATCTCATGGCGCAAGGCAGCATTGCCCCTGCGCTCTGGTAGTGAGTCCAATGCTAGACGCATGGCCTCCCAATTTGCCTCCTCATCATACAACATGATTCGAAGAGTCGGCTCATAGTGTTCAATGGGCAAGACAGCTTCTGCACCATACACCATAAGGAATGGGGTCTCTCCAGTTGCCCCTTTAGCACTCGTCCTGATGGACCAGAGGACGTGTGGTAATTCATCCACCCAAAGGCCACCAGCCCGTTCAATTTTCTTCTTAATTCCGTCTGAGATTAACTTGTTAAAGGCCTCGACCTGGCCGTTTGCTTGAGGCCGGCCGACTGATGCAAAAAAGCTAGAGACCCCTTGGTCTCCCAGCCAAGTCTTGAGTTGAGGCGTCTCAAATTGAGGACCATTGTCAAAAACCATAGACATGGGCACCCCGAAACGAGTGATTATGTTTCTCCAGATGAAGGAAATAACATCTTTTGTTTTAATGTTTTTGACCGCCTCCGCCTCTACCCCCTTAGTAAAGTAATCCACAGCCACCAATATGTAGCGCTTTCCGCCTGGTGCGGCTGTATATGGTCCCAGAATGTCCATGCCCCATTTGACAAAGGGTATTGGGATGTGGATGGCCGACAGGTCTGTAGCCAGACGATGAATGAGCTTGCCAAATTTTTGACATTTGTCACATTTTTTCACCAACTCCATTGCATCCGACTCCAGTGTAGGCCAGAAGTAAAGCCGCCTGGCTTTGGCAGCAAGGGATCTGCCCCCTATATGGGAGGCGCAGAATCCTGCATGCAACTCTTCAAGGACTTCCTTACCCTTCTCAGGGGTAACACACTTCAATAGAGGTTTCAGAAAACCAGCCCTGAAGAGTTCTCCTTGTCGCAACTCGAAGTTAGCCGCTTGTTTTTTCAAAACAGCCGCCTCCTGTGGTGAGTCAGGGAGCTTGCCGTCTGTAAGGTAAGTCCGGATGCTGTCCATCCAGGTTGAGCTTCGGTCAAGAACTCCAATGGGGTCTTCTTCAGAGATACTCCTTTTTTCCATGACCTCCCAAAAAACTGACCGAGGCATTTCACAAGAGGCGGATGATGCTAGCTTGGACAAGGCATCCGCCTGATTGTTAGAAGACCTGGGCACTTGACTTAGTGTAAATTCTTCAAGTGTACCGACTTCAGCCTTGACCGCCCGCAAATATTTTATCATGGCCGGATGAGTGGCCTCGTACGTTCCATTGACTTGGAGTACGACCAATTGAGAGTCTGAGCAGGCGTCAATTTTCTTTGCCCCTGCTGCCTTACAGTACCGATTGCCAGCAAGCAGGGCTTCATATTCGGCCTCATTATTAGAGACCTGGAACTTGAACCGTAGTGCATATTCAAATTTGTCCCCCTCAGGAGACTGACAGATAATCCCTGCACCACAGCCGTTCGCAGTGGAGCTCCCGTCCACATACACTTTCCAAACCTGACTAGTATAATCCGGAGCAGCCGGCCTTGTCATTTCCACAATAAAATCGGCGAATGCTTGCCCCTTTATTGGTTTCCTTGGTTCGTAAGTGATTTCCAATCCTTGCATTTCAATCGCCCATTTGAGCATTCGTCCAGAAGACTCCAAGGTTGTCAGAGGCCGCTTGATCGGCTGGTCAGTATAGACCACTACCGCATGTGCCAAGAAGTAAGGTTTCAATTTCTTGATGGCCATGTAAAGAGCGAGACCAAATTTTTCAACCATGGGGTACCGAAGCTCAGCGTTCCTGAGAACATGGCTTATGAAATAGACTGGGAGCTGAGTGCCGTCTCTTTCAGCTAAGAGAACAGCGCTGAGGGCATGATCGGAGACGGCCAGATACATGAAGAGCGTCTCTTTGGGCAAAGGGCTAACAAGCCTCGGCAAAGAGTGCAAATGAGTTTTTAACTTTTGAAAGGCCGCCTCTGCATCACCACCCCATTCAAAATTAGTCTTCTCCCTGATTGCTTGGAAAAAGTAGAGACACTTATCGCCTGACCGACTGAGGAATCTCCCCAGGGCCGCTAGACAACCTGTAAGCTTTTGAACCTCTTTCACAGTACGGGGCGACTGCATGTCGATGACCGCCTGTATTTTCTCAGGATTGGCCTCTATTCCCCTTTGATCAATCAGGAATCCGAGAAACTTCCCAGACTCAACACCAAAGACACACTTTTTTGGATTTAGCATGACCTTGTGGCGAATGTTTCTCGGAGATCAGTGAGGTGATCCACTTGTAGTTTGGATTTGACAATCATGTCATCAGTGTATGCTTCTACATTCCTCCCAATCTGATTAATGAAGACCGTATTAATCATTCGTTGGAAAGTAGCAGGCGCATTCTTCAAACCAAACGGCATCACAATATAACAGAACAACCCCTGATCAGTGACGAATGCCGTCTTTTCTTGATCTTTTTTCCACAGGGGAATCTGGTGGAAGCTTGAATAGGCGTCCATAAAACTCATCAGGGCATGTCCGGCTGTTGAATCGACCAGACTGTCGATCTTTGGCAATGGATAACTATCCTTCGGACATGCCTTGTTCAGGTCGGTGTTGTCAACACACATCCGTCAAGTACCATTCGGCTTTTTTACTAACACAACGTTAGCTACCCAATCAGGGAAGTTGCATGGCCGAATGAATTGGCGTCCAGTAGCTTTTTAACTTCAGCTGCTGCCGCCTGACTTCTCTCTTCCCCGTGATTTCTCTTCTTTTGCCGAATGGGCTTCTTTTTGGGATCCACGGCGAGTTTGTGAACATCGAGATCCGGGCTTATGCCATGCATCTCTTCCACTTCAAAGGCAAAGGTGTCTTTGAATTCTTTCAGAAGCTGGTGCAAACTGTCACCTAGCTTAGCAAATGCAACCGTCCCTACCTTAACAGTCCGCTCTGGCCGAGCGTCATCCAGAGGGATATCAATGTGTTCACCAGTCGGCTGGGGACGGAGATCATCCGACCGTTCCCCGGTCAGTGATTGCTATTTTTTCTCTTTTTTGACCGCCACCAGTTGATCAATTTTTCTCTTTTTCTCAGCTAGTGGGGCCACTTGGTCTTTGTCATCATCAAGGTCGACTGTTTGTTTGCTGCGGCCGCGGGCTTAACATCCGAGAGATAGCACTCCCGAGCTGTTTTCTAGTCCCCATTAAGGGAGCCGACTGTGCCATCATCCCTCTCATACTTAACGAGCATGAGGGCAGGAATGATGACAGCCTTGCACTCGTGAAGAGTGGGTCGACCAAAGATGAGGTTGTAAGCAGTAAGCTCTTCAACCACGAGGAAACGGATGGTCATATGCCGGCCGTTTCCCTTTTGCCCCAGCCGGATGGGCAAATCTATCCGCCCGACTGGGTGCACGAGTCCCCCCCCCCAAACCCTACAAGGGTGTGAGAAACCTCCATCATGCTGTCAGGCTTGTACTTGAGATTGGACAAGCATTTGAGGCTGATGAGGTCAGAGGAGCTGCCTGTGTCGATCAAGATTCGACCAACCAGTTGGTTGGCCACTTTACATTCAATGACCACAGGGTCATCATGCGGCCGACGGACTTTGCCTCTGTCCTGTTCGGTGATGATGACCTCGGGGAAGGCGGATGTGCCTGCCGCCTCTCCCTCTTCAACAGAATGGATCATCCTTTTCAGATGATCCTTGGTGCCCCGAATGGTCGGGCCACCCCCAACGAATCCGCCTGCTATGGTATATACCGGATCTTCATCGGTGTCGGTACTAACAGTCGGCTAGGGAGCCTTCTTTTAGGACTGCCCCTGATTCGCCTTTGAAGTCACTTTGGACTTCACATAGGACTTTAGCTGTCCTTTGTCGGCCAGACGGTCAAGCTCTCGCTTGAGGCTGAAACAGTCGTTGGTGTCATGACTGACATCTTCATGGAAGTGGCAATGTTTATTTTTGTTCCGATTTTCAATGGAACCTCTCATTGGAGTCGGCTTCTCAAGAGTCAGCCGGTCCTTGATTTCCATCAAGATGGAGCAGCAGTCCTTGTGGAATTCGTACCTTGGGGCGTACGGTTTCCAGTCTTTCTTCTTCTTCTGGGCCGGCTGATCAGAGTTATCAACGGCCCAGACTTGCTTTTTCTTTTTGCTCTCTTCTGGCTTGGGAGCCGACTGAGTAGGCCGACTCTCCTTCTGTCGGTCGGACCTCTTAGAGTCCGACTATTTGTTGGAGGAGTAGAGCTCGGTCGCCTGTATATAGGCTTCCGCCTCTCGCAGCGCTCCCTGCAGAGTGAAAATTTGCTTTCGGAACAGTTCATACTTAAAGGTAGAACAATCCTTCAGACCCTTGAAAAAGTATGTGAAGGCGACCTCGTCAGATAGCCCATGGATCTGGATTCGTACCATATTGAACCGCCTGACGTAAGAACGCAAGCCTTCTCTATCTCCCTGCTGTACATTGCCAAGATCGAGGCTTGTTTTCTTGGCAGGGATGTTCATACAGAAGTTGGAAGCAAACAAGAACGTAAGCGTCTTGAAGCTATTAATGCAACCAGCCGGCAAGTTGCCAAACCACTGTTGGGCTATGCCCTTCAGCGTGGCTGGAAAATAGCGAGACCATACGGCATCATCCAACCCTTGTAAATACATGAGGTTGGTGTATGCTAGCAGGTGGTCTTCGGGGTTGGTGGTCGCATCATAGGTTCCTACCAACACATTTTTAACCTTGGCCGGCTGTTCGGCGTCGGTTATTTCCTTAGAGAAAGCAGAGGGTTGGTCTCCAAGGTACTGCAGCCTAAGCTGCCAGTCCATGGGCTGATAACCGCATGCCGCCTGTCCTCCAAAGAAAGCAGGCTGGATGTAAGGTTGAGCAGGCGTTTGGTACAATGGCTGAGCCATGTACTGAGCCGGCTGGATGACATGAGGTCCAACTTGAACCAGGGGGCTGCTTATTGGAGTCTCATGCACAGAATGTGAATACCTCAACGAGGTATGCTAGGAGCTGTCGTGATAAGTCGATGTTGAGGCCGACTCTGAAAGCTCATTCCTCTTCTGCTCGATGTAATGTTGAGCATCAGAGAATGTTTTCTTGTTACCATTCGGCAGAACATACCGAATGGCTTTTCTTGCAACCGTTTCTGGGAAACGGAGTCTTGAAAGGTCAAACTGTGGCCGAGCCGTGTCCTTAGGATGAGGAGTCGGCTGTCGGTCCCTGATTGATTTGTTCTTTCCCATTTGGGCTGACTTCTTGGCCGACTGTTCCTTGGCAAGAGTAGCCGACTTCTTGTTGGTGAGTTGTTTTATCTCACCACGGAGAGTGCTCACAAGCTTCATGAGCTCGTCTCTAGTTACTGGGTCTGACCCTTCCACGTTGGTAGAATCAGACGGCTTCTTTGAATGCCCGGCTGGTTTGCTCGGAGCATTCTGAGAGTGAGGGCGCTCCCGCTTTTCCTTGCTGCGGATGCGCCTGGAGATGAGGGACCCATCTCTGGCAGTATAAGTTTCAATATCACCGTCGTCACCTGAATCATGGTCCGTCTGGACCAACACTTCGTCCAGGGACCGATTGGTCTCTGGTAGCTGAGTAGTCTCCAGTGGCCGATTGGTTTCTGGAGGCCGATTAGTTACAGAAATGGGTACAGTTTCCAAAGAGGCCATCTTAGAGGTACTCTCCCCACAGACGGCGCCAAATGTTTCGGGGTTTTTTGAGTCCCTTGGGAGAGTTACAACATTAAGACTGGATGCTCGCATGGATGCCTGTACTTGCAAAACAACGGAGCACCGAATGGTCGGTGGTCCGCCTCCGAAGCTTAAGTTAGTCTAAGTCCGAAGAATAAGGTGCGGAATGTAAAGGGTTATCTGCTCGGATTCCGAGCTCGGGTGTACTGTTCTCTTGAGAGTGATAGTTCTAACAATGATTAGTAATTACTGAGTATATCTCGTTGTGTGTGTATATAGGTGTGTATGTCACGTATTGAAGGTCCAGGAGTTTCACGTAGCCGCAAATGAGGAGGTTGTCTCCTATTTATAGGCTTCTCGAAAAACGTGCACCCCCATAGGGTTTCGTGCCCTAGGGAATACTCACGCAGCTTTTGCAGACCTCGGGATTTGGGCCTGAAAGCCGCCAATCCCAGGTCCTTTTATCCGTCTGCCACGTGTCGTTCCCTGAGAGGTCCAAGGTGGCGCCCCTTTCAGTGACACGTCGCGGACTCTGATTGGGCCAACTGGCCTAGGGTATTTTTACCCAAATCAAAAGCAATGATTGAAGTGATTGAGAAGCTTCCACCTCCGGTTAATGTGAAAGGAGTAAGATCTTTCTTGGGGCATGTCGGGTTCTATAGAAGATTCATCAAGGATTTCTCTCTTATTGGAAAACCTCTCAATGATCTTCTTTAAAAAGATGTCGTTTTTGTGTTTGATGATAGATGCTTGGAGGCTTTTAACAAGTTGAAAAAAGGTTTGATCACTTCTCCTATTGTCCAAGCCCCGAGGTGGGATTTGCCATTTGAATTGATGTGCGATGCTAGTGACACGACCATTGGATGAGTTTTAGGTCAAAGGATGGATAAAAAACTTCATGTCATCTACTATATGTCAAAGAACCTCAATGGAGCACAAAGGAACTATACAACAACAGAGAAGGAGTTCTTAGCAATTGTGCTTGCTTTTGAAAATTTCTGTTGTTACTTGTTAGCTTCAAAGACCATTGTCTTCACGGATCATGCAGCTCTCAAATATCTCTTTTCCAAAAAGGAAACCAAGCCAAGGTTGATCCGTTGGGTGCTCGAGCTTTAAACTTTTGACATTGAGATTAGAGATAAAAAAAGCAGCAGAAAATGTTGTGGCGGACCATCTTTCTCGCCTTGAAGATTCCCAAATCCAAGATGATGGTTCTCCAATTGAAGATAAGATGCTTGATGACTCCTTGTATTCCGTAAATGTGAAAGAGCTTCCATGGTTTGCCGACTTGGTAAACTCCACCTTCATTCTCCAAAAACCAAAAGAAGAAGCTCAAGAAAGAGGCTAGGCACTAATTGTGGGATGATCCCATCTTGTACAAAAGAGGAATTGATGGCTTGTTAAGGCATTGTGTCCCAAATGAGGAGGTGCCTAGTGTGTTGAAAATGTGTCATTCGGATCCTAGTGGTAGTCATATGGGCGTTTCTAAAACCTCCACTAAGATTCTTAAAAGTGGTTTATGGTGGCCTCATCTCTGCAAGGACACATGGGGTTTTGTGTCAAGACATGTGATCGATGTCAACGTACTAGGAACATCTCAAAGCGCAATGAAATGCCTCAACTACTAATCCTTGAGAAAATGGGTTTGGGGAATTGATTTCATGGGACCGTTTCCTTCTTCTTATGGGAACCAATACATTCTTGTGGCGGTGGATTATGTGTCAAAATGGGTTGAGGCCATTGCCTCCCCAACAATTTACCACAAGGTGGTGATGAAATTGTTTAAGAAAATCATTTTTCAAAGGTTCGGTGTTCCCAAGGCGGTGATTAGTGACAATAGCTCACATTTTGTGCATAATGCTTTTCGGAAGATGTTGAAGAAGCATGGGGTTCATCAATGTTTTGGCCTTCCTTATCACCCTCAAACAAGTGGTCAAGTTAAGGTGTCAAATCGTCAAATCAAGTTGATTCTTGAGAAGACGGTTGCTAGAAATAGAAAAGATTGGGCGAACAAACTTGATGATGCCTTGTGGCCATATCGAACGGCATTTAAGACCCTATTGGCACCACTCCATATCGTCTTGTCCATGGAAAGTCTTGCCATCTTTCGGTGGAACTTGAACACCGTGCTCTTTGGGCGATCAAGAAAATCAACTTTGATTTAGCAAGTGCGGGAGAGCAATGGTGGTTAGATCTTAATGAATTAGAGGAGCTTCGCCTTGATGCATATGATTGTGCTACCACCTACAAAGCGCGTTCTCAGGAAGCTCATGACAAGCTTATCGAGAAATAGGAATTTTGTGTTGGTGACAAGGTCATCCTCTACAATTCCAAGGTGAAATTGTTCCCCGGAATGCTCATGTCGAGATGGGGTTGTCCTTTCATGGTGCAAGAAGTCTTTCCTAATGTAGTTGTAGAAATTTCTTTAATGGATTCATCATCTCCTTTCAAAGTTAATGGCCACCGGCTCAAGAAGTATTACGATGGTGTCTTTGTTGGACTTTTTCATAGAATGACTCTTTATGACCCCTTGAGAAAAGGTGGAGAACGTCAACCTAATGACGTTAAACAAGCTCTTCTCGGGAGGCAACCCGATTTCCTAACTTTCTTTCTATTTTTCTTTTGATTTTATCTATCCTCTTGATGCTTATGAACTAACTAATTTTCTTTGTTTTTTGTGAATTTAGGTAGTTTTGAGATGATGGAGGTTAGTTTGCCAACAATCTTGGTAGCAAATTTTGATGATAAAGTGTCCTTGTGCTTATTGGGAGGTTTGAGTAAGAATTGAGCTTTGGTGAGTTCAAGATGGTGGGTACATGAATTATGGATGTTGAACCCATTGAAAAGGGGTTTAGAAACTGCCTATGTTAGTGTTTATCATCATCATGGGTGTTGCGTAAATTGGTGTGCGCACCAAAAATTGTTCGAGCGTAAGCAACACAGAAAGGAGCGGTCGCGCGCGCAGCTTGCGCGGGCACGTAGGGGGGTGGTGCGGGCACGCGCCTCTGCTGCATTCCCCCTTAAACACACCCCTTTTCTCTTCTCTCTCTCTCTCCTATTTCATTTTGCTTCATTTTTCATAGTAGTGTTCAAGCCTTCTCACTAGTTTGGTTGCTATATTTCATCATAAAATCATCAATTTTAAATTTTCTTAGTTGATAATCACTTTAAATACTCAATTTTATACTTTGAAATTGATTTTCTCTCTCCTATGATGAGAATTTGGGTATTGTTGATTGGGATTTTGGAAATTGCAAGTTTAGGGTTATTTGCTAGAAGTTGTTCTTTGTTCTCCATTTCATTTGAATTAAACCATCATTCAAGGTATGAATTCTCTATTTCAATTGAATTTCATGTTAAATTTCACACCTTGTTTTGTGTTGTTGGATTTGAATGTTATGATGTACTCTTTAATGGTGTTTCTACTTTCCCTATTTCATGTCCCCAAATTTTGCATTCATGATGATTATTGGTGAATTTATGAACTTGTGATGCTGTGATTTTGCTTGATTGTGCTATTATTTTGCTATCACCATTGTTGGTTTTCACCCTCTTTGAAATGCTCATAGAGCTTATGAATGTTATTCACCCTCTTTGAATGGATGTTGTTGCTCACTCTTGGTTCTCAATTGGTTTGTGAATCCTTTCTTAAATTGTTGTTTGAATGTGCTTACATACTTGCTATGTGACATATTATTCATTCTAGCTCAATGATTGTTGTAAATTCATTCATTTTGGTTATGCTACTTGTTGTGAGCACCATTTCTATTATACCTTTGAAATGTTATCTTGGTTTGTTTGTGTAGATGGCTCCCCTCCGACGTCCCAAACGAGCCCATTGCTCTAATTCCCATGAGGTGGTGCTACCCCCAACAAATATGAGTGAGATCTACGGTATTGATTTGGTAAAGAGCGAGCATTGGGATAACTTTGTCCGACTTTCTTCCCGTAAGCTTCTTTCAACAAGGTTCTATGATCGATCAATGACTACAAAGCTTGGTATTGATGAGGATGTGAGGCGTTTGGCCCGGAATCTTGGGTTGGAGGATTTCATCAACTTAAACGCTCCGAGTTACGCCCGCCTTACTTTCGAGTTCCTCTCCTCTCTTGAAATTCATGAAGAGAAAGTGGATGGTGAGCCTGTTTGCACATTGACGTTCCAGATGTTTAACAACGACCATTCCATCCCTCTCTCCTTCCTTAATGAGATTTTCAAGCTTCCCGCCCCTTTGGAAGATTTCGAGTATATCTACTCGGCTTTTGAGGTGTTGCAAAACAATCATGATTACATTGAGGGGCGATGGTGCTGGCACATCTCGGTTGAAGAATCTTACCAACCTCAATATTCCAAGGCGGCCTCGATAATTCACCCGGCTTTGAGATACTTTAATCGGTTGCTCACTTATGCCTTTTTCTCAAAGGAGTCTCTTGGTGCAATTTCGAGGGAAGAACTCAGTTGGTTGTGTCCAGAAGATCATCCTTCCGATGATATTGGGGTCATTGATTATGGGACTCAGTTGATAGATCGGTTCATCGACATTCGTGATGGTGTATTCCTCTCGGGGAGCATCCAATTGGGTGGTTTGATCACCATCATTGCCCTTTCTCTCAACAAGATGAATGAGAAGATGATTTTGTCTCTTTAGCCCATTCGGGACCGTCGAGAGAAGTCCCCCACCTACCTCCTCAACACATAATCTTTGATCAACCAAAGGTTTTTCGGACTTGTTCATTTGGAAGGTTTCTCGGACTGTCGATTGGTGCCCTATCCCTCACCTGGAGGCCACCGCTCGGTGCGTCGGCACCCCTCTCCCTTGGCGGCCCAACATATGGCCTATTGACCCTTCTTAAGCGAGCTCCTCCGCCTAATCTTCGAATCAGTCCTTATATTCCTATTTAGACTCTCCCTCCATATTTGCCCCTGGTATCCCGGGGAGGTACTCCTTTGATATCTTCCTCTTCATCCTTTTCTTATAATTGTGATTTGTCTATTTTGCATGCAAAGATTGATTCCATTACCAATGTGTTGAATTCTTCACCTTTAGGGAATGACTTTGTATTAGGTTATGATTATCATGCTAGGCAAGTCTATGATATGCATGTGATAAGAGGGGAGATTGAGCCTTACGTAAACTATCCCTACCTCCTGGTCCAACAAGGACCCATACCTCAATAGGTCACGTATGACCTGGCCTATGGACCTAATTTGTGCTATCCCTATTGGGAGGGGCCCCATGTGCCCCCCCATGCAATTAGGGGGACCTCTCCGGCCTATTACGACTATAAGAGGCCCGGAGGTTGTGACTTTGCAAACGACCCGGCTAACTACAACCCATTCCCTGATCCCGAGACCTTCGGTCGATGGGGGCTCTCGGGTGAGCCGGTTTTAGATAATTGGACCCACTATTTTGCTAGGGACAAGGCCCAGAGGGAGAGTAGGTTCAGGGGTAAGAGCCCGATGGTGGTGGATGATGTAGTTAGCCATGTCTCTTCTGAGGTTGGTGAGGGGAGTACCCATTCTACCCCTTACCATAGTGCCGAGTGATACCATATTGGCTGCCCTCCCTTCTATGCTTGTTTTGCATTGATATTTTTCTTTTCCCTGCTTGTTCCTAGGTTTTGGCTTGGGGGGGGGGGGGTAGCTCACTCTAGGCTTGGGGGAGTATTCTTATGTTTGTTGTGCTGCTTTGTTCTCTCCCTTACTTCTATGGTTCACTACGGTTCTGTCTTTGAGTTAGTGTCTCATTTCTGCTGCTGATTTATGATGATGATTTCTGTTTGATGAGGTTGTTTTCAGATGATGATGATATGATGTTGGTATGTTGATTAATCATTGTTTTCCTGCTGATTGATTGATTTCTAGTTGGAATGAGTTTTCTCTCTGCTATTTGATTATGCTTCTCTGATTCTGTGATCATTTTTGTCTCTGTTTAGCTGTTTCGAGTTTTTGTTTGGAAGTTACTAACAATTTCTCTTTGTATATAGATTTTTATTTCTCACTTGGAATGTTATCCTTGCTTTTGCTTTTGGATCATCGTGAAGGTTTATGCTTCTTTTCATTTCTATTCATTAGCATTGCTTGGAGTACTCGATGAGATCTTTCTATTTCTTCTTTCTCTTTTACTTTCTTGTTTTCTTAAAATAGGTTTAGTCTAGGATGAGTTGATTGTTCGAGGATGCTTGCCTTGTAACACCTTAAAGTGTTTGGGGTCATTGGCGATGTTGCCGAATGACCACTTGTATGTCAATTGGGTTTTACATGTCTTACATGCATTCTTGCGCATTTCTTTTTCTTTTTCTTTTCCTTTTTCTTTCTTTTCTTTTTCCCTCTTGTTTTCTATTTTTCATCCAAATATGAAAAAGACAAAAAGATTTTGAGGCTTTGTTTTCTTCTTTTTAGTTGTTTAGCTTTTGTATTTGAACATAATACCATCCGAGCATTTGCATTTGAATGAATAATTTCCTATGTCGTATCAGTGTGCATGTTTTGAGAGTATCTTTGGTTGATTCAAGGATAGGGTATGCTAAGATAGCGGTTTAGAACTTTTGGGGTCTTGAAGCCGGATTCCATTGGTTTGTGGTAAGAAGGAGCTGCTCCCTTTAGTGGATTTGAAGCTAATAGTGAGTTTTTGCTACAACCATGTGAGGGTTTTATTTCTTCTTGCTTTCAACATTTCTTGATTGATCCTTGGCTATTGTATACTTCATCTAGAATTTGACTTTCATCTCCCGAGATCGCGGCCGAGCCACTTAGGAAGGACAAAGCCATCTTTTTGGGGGTGGTAATTTTTACTTTTCTAAGATAGTTTTCTTTTCTTTGTTTTGGGT
The DNA here is from genome assembly GCF_948465745.1 of Chenopodium album. NCBI lineage: Eukaryota > Viridiplantae > Streptophyta > Magnoliopsida > Caryophyllales > Amaranthaceae > Chenopodium > Chenopodium album. The sequence goes on from NC_137847.1 coordinate 31,288,790, forward strand.
TTACATTTGCTTTCTTGCTAACCATTTGAGCCTTATACCCTTCTTTTCAAGCCACATCTTTAGCTTTTGAGCCTTTTGTTTCATTTCTTGTTCCCATCATTGGTTTTTGTGAAGCATTGGTCTCTATTGTTGGAGTTTTGGTGGATGAGAATGATTGTTTGGTTCTTTCAGTGTAAGCAAGTTTGTGTTGTAAATATTTTGTGAATAAAAAACAAATGCAAGTTGAAAAATCTGTCCATAGTTAAAAGAGGCTAGGACAATAAATTTCAAAAATGAAAAAATTGAAAAAATGAGAAAAGCAAAGCAAGTTCAATAAGCTTTGACAAAGGTGAAAAATGTGAAAAAATGAAAAAGTTCAAAAAAAATTTGATGTGAGTGGTTTTCTCCCTAAGCATTGAGGACAATGCTTTATTTTGGCTTGGGGGGAAGCGTTCTTACACTTTTTGTATATATGATTGTGATTTTGGCTTTGAATAAGCTTGGGGGTGTTGGTGTTTTTGTTTGGTGATTACTTGGTTTTGGTGTTGTGATTTGGCCAAACTTTGCTTCACAATTTAGGTATACCACGAAATTTCAAATTTTAGCCTACCTTAACCCTTCTCACCCGTGCATTACAACCCTTTTCAAGGCCTGTTGACCTTTGTGGTTGAGTCACAAGTCAGTAGAGGGAGATGTAGGTCAAACCTATAGAGCGGTATGCAATAGTCGAGATGTCGAGTAGCCTCAAACTTCTTTCTTTTCCGGTTCCTTCGATGAACCGTTGAGATGCTCACTAAAGGTAGATTTGAAGCTAGTTGGGAGAACGGGGTAAGATTGGTTAGGATGAAGGTGAATTGTGCCTCATTAGTTCTCTACACTTAGCATATCTTATGTTTCAATCACCTTGGATATCTTGGAACATGCATACCCCTATTGTATAGAAAGTTGTTTATTCTCTTGCATTTGATCATTTGCAAAAGTCTATGTCAAAATCTATTTGTTTGAAGTTTTGATTTTACTCTCTTTCAAAGATTTTGCCTCATTTTTACCAAGAGTTATGGGTCAAACTCTTAGGATACCCTTACGAGACCTCATCGTCCTCCTTGGCGAATTCGGGGTTTAAAGGGTTTGTAGTAGCTAAAAACAACTGTAATTCCTACGAAAGTGAGTCTTAGTGTATATTCTTATCTCTTTCTTCCCTTTCTTGGTTTGAATAAGTCTTTCATCCTAATTCTTCTTGCTTTTGTTTTGCTCTAGGAGTTTGATGAGTGTCATTTATGGCACTCATTTAGCTTCTTTTAGGATAATTTTTCATTGATTTTACATCTCTTTTATCTCTTTTTCTCTAGTTTTACTTGTATTTTCTCTATTTTGCATTTTCTTTAGTTGCTTCCTTACTTTCTTGCTTTTCTTAGTTTATTTTGCATTTTCTTATTTACTTGTTTGCTTTTCTTTGATTTTAGGAAGTTGGTGATGTTAGAGAAACTCATTGGCGTTCTCTCGGGGTATTCAAGGCCAAAGATAAATCTCGGTTCCCCCTCTTGAAGCTCAAAAGCAAAGGAGTGCAAGAGCCAAGTCTACAAGGCCACTCTCTCATGCCGCGTGGACATTAAAAGACGGTGTTGAACCCATTGTAAGGGCTTCAAGTAACTACCTCCGCAACATGCATCATATGGAGCGCACGGGGGAATCTTCGAGCGCACCAAGCTTCATCCCCTGCTCCCAGGGCGTGGCTGCGCGCGAAGGAGGAGCGACCGCGCAGGTGCCAGGAGCGGCCGCGCACTCTCTCTCCTCTGTTTCCGTACCCATTTTGTTGCGGCCGTGCTTAAGGATGAGAGGCCGCGCCTTTTGAGGTTTCTTTTGGACGTCTAACTAACTTCTCCTTAGTTGGTTTTACTATATATAGAATTCCTTCATTTCTAGAGAGAGAAGATCTTAGAAGGAAGCTTTAGATTTAGTTTTTTATTAGAATTTTAGAGAGAGAAGCTTTTGATTTTGAAGATTTGTTCTTAGATTTTAGAGAGAGAAACTTGGTGATCTTGATGAATGCTACTTTCAATCTTTTTCCTCTTTGATTTTGATCAAAGTTTTGTAAGAATTCTTTACTCTTTAATGCAATTTAATGTTTGATTTTTATTTTGATTGAATTACTTGTTTTTTTTATTTGATTTTTGATAAGTTTGAGCATATTTTGATTACTATGTTGATGATGAAATTTGTGATTAAATTATCTTTGTTTTTTAAATTTGAAATGTGTAATTAATTAAATTTTACATTTATTATTATTAAATTTTGATAATAATAATTAAAATTTGGCATCATAGCATATTGTCAGGTGACTAGCAGGTATCACCTGCTCCATTTTTTTTTAATTTGGCTTCAGGTGTATTTGTAACGGGAAAACCAAAAACCTATTACAAATAACCTTTTATTTGTAATGGGAGGTGTAGGGAATATTTCAAGCATTACCCCAAACTTGAACCCCACTGTGATCATACATTTAAGCATGGTGGCGTCCAAAAGGAAGGAATCTAGAGCAAAAGAGTCGCCAAAAAGCTTTAGGAACTTTTAAACCGTTCAAAAGGTGAAGATTACACCCCTTAACGATCCATGAGACCGTCAACTCCAAAAGGTCTTGAACCAAATAGGGTTCGGGGATGAAGGTACAAATCCGGCCTAAAAGAGATTGAACCTGCCCTAAATAGGCCTCTACTTCATTCTTCTCGTATTCATGTGCGCTTTCTGACTAACATGCAATCAATAGGTTAACCCTAAACCTGTTTATCTATGTTGTTTGAATTTAATGCACTGACAAAACTATTATTGGTGATCACTTGAATTATAATCATATTAGCCTAAATAATATTATTAATTATCTTATTAAGCGTGATTACAAGTACAAATTCCCTTTTGGCATGCATAAAAGGCGTGATAAGCAATAACAATAATAATCATCAAGCAACATAATAACAATCATCATAATTATAATCATAATCATAATAACAATCATAATAATCATAATCATGTTAAAGCATAATATTAATAGCAAGATCCTAGGCATGATACTAACAAGATTAATAACAAACCCTAGCATGTCACTAAACAATAAAAATCAAAGCTTTAGCCCTAACATGATACTAACATGACATTGATATGATATTAGAAAGCATAGGAAGCACCCTAAACATGACACTACAAAGCAATAAAGACATCCTAACATGATACTAGGAATTAAACAAATTTAAACATGCTTTCCACAAGAATAGAGCAATAAGATTACATACTTTGATGCCTCGTACCTCTTTCTAATAACAAAATACACGCGTTAGTAACTTCAAGGAAAATATAAATCAAAACAATCAAATTAAATAATTGAAATTGAGATTTGGGACCAAACCCTCAGAAATATCAAACCTTTCACGTCTAGGGCGAAGGCAACTTCGAACTTGGCTAGATGTGTCTAGTGCTAATGTATGAGGAATTGTATTTGTGAAAAGGGTTGGTTTAGAAAGAGAGAGAGAATCAAGAAATTCTTGATGAGTGTTTATTGTAGATGATTGAAAAAAAGGGAGATATGACCTCTATTTATAGGAAAAAAGAGAGTCGAAGAATAAGAAAAGAATCCGAATTCGAATCGAAATAAAACTCGTCGGTCAGCAGTTTTTGCGAATTTTGTATATATCATATCTTTTGATCCAGAAGTCCAAAAAAGTCATATAATATATAGTTGGAAAGCTCTTGAAGTCTAATTTCCAACCCAGTTAGAATCAGATTAAAATACCTTTTAGATAAAAAGATATGGACGAAATAGTGGAAGGGTGTCAGTTTTGGATAGAGTTTTGTATTCCTTTCATATCTTTTTCGTTATAACTCGGAATTAATATTATAATATATCATTTGAAAGATAATTTCAAGATCTATCCAAAAATATATGATTTGGATAAAAATATGAGGAACAAAAATAATATCTGACTGTCTTTGAACATCTTTAAATTCGGATAGAATTAAGACTTAAAAAAGGAAAGTTTTAAAAAAGGAAAGTTTTATTCAATTTCAAATTCTATGATCTTATCTTTTCAAAAAAGGATAATTAAGATCTTTTAGAAACTTATAGAAGCTTCTAATAAATCCTTGTTAGTTTAGGAATGGGATTAAACCTTTGGACCCTCCACATGATCATTGGGCCGTAGGTAAGATCCGGTTTGAGCCCAATTTAGTATTTTGGCCATAACTTCCTCATTATTCATCGAAATTGGGCTTATAATATAATCATTGGAAAGGTATTTTCATGCCCAATAAAAATACACCATTATTGAACCCATATCATGGACTAAACTAAACTGGAATGCACGTTTTCATAAAATAGGAAGAGAAAAGAAATATTTTCTAAAACAGAAAGAAGAGATATTTTAATAAAAATATCCTCATCACTAGAATTTTCACACTTTCACTTCGTTCGATAATCAAATGATGTGAAAGGTATTCATCACTGAGTTTGGTTTTTGGGGAGACATAATTGGGTGTCTACAGAAGCTCCCACTTTGACTGAGTTTGGAGAAACACAAGTTTCGAAAACGAAAGTCAAAGTAGCGATAGGGACGGAGAATGATTCAGAATGTTCTGCGATCCTAAATCATTCTTTTAACGCCGATACCTGCAAACTAGCATTAGTTAAAACAGATAAAAGAGTTAAGAAACGCGTATCTTGCACCGTCGAGCACACGTCTCTGGAGTAATCGATTTTTGTTGTTGCATTGTTGTTGTGACAACCTTCCACAAACTAGGGACGCCATCTTGCCGTTGTTGATGTTGTGGTCGTGCTTCGTCGCCGTTGATGTTTACTCGTCTCTAAACAAAAGAGCTTTGATAGGATACCCACGCGTCTCTGAGCAAAAGAACTTTTTAGAGGGATGTTCACTCGTCTCTGAACAAAAGAGCTTGAAAAGAAATGTCCATGCGTCCCTGAAAAAAAGAGCTTCAATAGGATGCCCACGCGTCTCTGAGCAAAAAAGCTTCTTTTTAGTATGTCCCAGAACACAGAGCTTTTGATGATATGTCCACGCGTCTCTGCACAAAAGAGCTTTGAATGATATGCCCACACGTCTCTGAGCAAAAGAGCTTTGATGGGATGCCCACGCGTCTCTGAACAAAAGAGCTTTGAATGATATGCCCACGCGTCTCTGAGCAAAAGAGCTTTGATGATATATCCACGCGTCTCTGAACAAAAGAGCTTTGATGATATGTCCACGCGTCTCTGAACAAAATAGCTTTGAATTATATGCCCACACGTCTCTGAGCAAAAGAGCTTTGATGATATGTCCACGCATCTCTAAACAAAGAGCTTTGAATGATATGCCCACGCGTCTCTGAGCAAAAGAGCTTTGATGATACTTGAATGTTTGTTGCGATAATATTCCGAAGAAAACTCCCGAAGGCCAACGCTTGTCGATATTTAAAGCTCGCTTGGACTTTGCTTCCGCTATGCCAGTACGTCGGCGCTTTTGCTGCTTGTGAACCATTATGTCGGTGCCTCTATTGTTTATGAACCAGTATGTCGGTGTCTTGCGATGAGCCAATGTTTAGGCGCTTTAAGCTAAGTGAGACGATCTTTCGTCAGGTCGATCACTTATTGCGATTGTAATCAAGCCGACTACTTAATCATGTCAAATTGCTTATAGGGGCTAATTGGCGTACCAAGGAACCCGAAATTGCTGAAAGAGGTTGAAATAATTGCTCTGAGTGGTTTAGCGTTCTTTCGCCACTGCAATGCCTCTGGCGCCATGATTTAGCTCTGTCGCCAGACGCTGGGATCTAACGTCAGGCGCTGAAATCTGTTGCCAGACGCTAGATGTTGTCGTCTGGCGCTGGAGTAGGGTCTTCCCTATTCTGCTCTTGCTGCCGCTGGGATGCACCTATATTTATCTTTGACTATAGGACTTTGCTAATTTCTTTAACTATTTTAGGGTTGACCTAAGGTTTGATGTCGCTTGACTCATTGACTTGACACGACTCAAGGTATAAACTTGACTCGCTGTGATTGACTCGAGGTTGACTAGACTCGAAGTGAAATGACACGTGTGACTCATGACCCGTGTTTGCATTGTATTATGAAAAGAAAAAATTTTCCGTCATTTTTGTGGAGGGTACCAACTTTCTCTCGAAAAAGAAAGACGCGAAAAAGAATCGAAGTGAAGTTTTTGAAGGTGCATGTTGAATGAGCTTAATCCGTTAATGTTGTCTCTCACAGTACAAGGATTGTAACATCTTAGACTATCCTAGTTGACTTGATAATGAAAGTATTTAGGTAGCTTAGGCACGGAGGCTAAGTACTTCATACTTTGTGATGCAATGATGATTGATCTTGATTTTGACATAACAAGGCATGCTTCAGCGTTAATATTTCATGACAAAGGGTTCATAAGGGAAGTATATTTGGTCATGTATCTGTAATGTGTGTGATAGTGACAATAAAGTTAGGCCACAAAGGCTAAATGTATGGAAAGATATTATTTCAAGAAGAGTCAAATGATGGTGACTCTTAGGCTATGTAATCTAATGACGTAGGGATCAAGCCTCCAAGTCTAGCTCTAAATGAATAGGGATGAGCATAGGAGATCCCTTAATATGATCAATTATGAACGTAAATATGAATGCATTTTTATTACGGCCGCACCCCTTTGTGAGGTTGCCTACGTATCCGTTAGGAATCAGGCCGAACGTAGCTCTAGCCGAACCTCGCACAAGTATGTGTATACCTCAAAGAGGTCTTTTAAGGATTGTAACGTGGTTAGGCTAAAGGTTTGAAGAAGAAGGGAATAAAAGGCTCAAGACCCTAGATAAGCCCCCAAGGTGTGCAACTTTGCTTTTGGAATATTTGTATTTTCATGCTTGAGCTTTCTGACTCTTTTTTAGCTCTCTCTTTTTTTTTTTTTTTTTTTTTTTTTTTGCTTTAGCATCTATTTTTTTTATAAGTGTGGGCAATCCCGATCATGCGGTCTATCACTCACTTGGCATTCATGTTTCTCAGGCACGGTACCGAGCACTCGATAAGAGACGCAATTTGAGACGTGTTCATATCAAAGACATTTTCATATCGAAGACATTGGAACATTTGCCCTTTTGTACACTTTTATTGTTTTTGCTATTTTATTTATTTTGATCTTTTGAAATCACTCAAACCTTTTTTAAAATTGCATAAATTGCACACTGTCCCATCCCAAGGTTAGGTAGATGTGGGTTGAAGAAAGAAAGGTCTATCGTTAGACAAGGCTCAAAGTGGTTCATCAAAAAAAGAATTATATATTTGAAGGGTGAAAGGTGATATGATGTGGCTACAAGGGGTGCCTCAAATCATTGGTATACCTTATGCTTAGTTCGACATGTTTTTTTTTTAATTTATTTATAAATGCAATGCAATGATCATATGCAAGGAAGTAAATGCTCATTTTATTAGAAGGGAAGAACAAAAAATCTACAAAATAAGATCTAAGGAAAATAAAAGGTGTCTATGCTAGACTTATTGGGGAAAGGAAAAAATGAAAAAGAAAAAGAGGTCATGAAATGTTGTGTTGAAGCTCGCCTCTTGTCTTGTACCTTATCATCACTCGGTCTTCTTGCCGACTGGAGGTATAGGAAGCTTGTTATTGTCGATCAAATATTGGATTGCTTCCTTTAGCTTCCAATAGCTCTCGGTAGTATGACCCCTACCTTGATGGTACTTGCAGCGTACATTTGGATTCCAACTAGGCAATCTTTTCTCAAGTGGGGGATCTTGAATGGGTCCAATAGGAGTAATGAGTTTCTTTGCATGGAGTCGATCAAAAGCATCATCGTAGCTAATTCCAATAGGGGTGAAATCCTTTCTAAGTTTCTTTCTAAATCCTCAATTATCCATGGCTAAGATTTCATTAAGGTCGAAAGTACCAACACTGTTGCTAGAGTAGGTGTTTTCGGAAGAAGAAGGATAATCGTTCTTCTTTCCTTTACAGCCACTGTTGTTATCGTTACTAATCCGGGCCTTCTTGTCGCGCGGAGGAACATGAAGAAGACTTGAATCAATGAGGTCTTGAACACAATCTTTGAGAGCGAGACATACTTCGGTGGTGTGACCACGACCTCTATGGTATCGGCAATAAGATTTTGGGTCCCAATTGGGATACCGTTTTTTAGGCGGAGGCTCTTGACTGGGACCAATGGGGTGAATGAGACCTTGATCGTGGAGACAGTCAAAAGCTTCATTGTAAGTCATTCCTATTGGTGTGTATTCTTCAATGGTCCGTTTTTCCCGTGGCTTAGGAGCATTGAGTTCTTCATTAGATCCTTGGTGAGAATTTTGTTCAACAACCATCATCCGATTTGCTAATTCTTCTACCACATTCAAGAGCATGGCAATGACATCTTGCAGTTTTTGAACGTCTTCTTTTAGACTTGACGAGTCTTCCTTGATATTATCTAAGAAAATACTTTCATCCTCCTCAATCACGGCCACTTCATCAAGAGAGGTTATATAAGCTGTCTCGATCATGGGCTTACCTACAGGTGTGATATGGAGTGAAGGATCGAAGGATGTTTGATCTTCTGCGATGGCTAGAATCTCGGAAGTTTTATTGTCATCGATCAGATCTTGAATAGCTTCTTTAAGTTTTCAACACTCCTCAGTGTCGTGACCCTTTCCTTGGTGATATTTGCAGTGCTTATTAGGATCCCACTTGGGTGGGCTGGCCTTGGGAACTGGATCTTTGATAGGCCCTATGTGCATGACTAGTCCTTTATGGTGTAGTTTTTCGAAAGCTGTTTCATAACTCATACCAAGTGGAGTGAACACTCTTTTCGACCTTTGGATTCGTGGTTTGGAGGTGATCGTAGCATGTACTTCATTAATGGGAGAGGAAGAAAAAGGATGGTCGTTCTTCTTTCCTCTTGCACTATTTTCTTTCAGAAGGTCATCTTCAATGTCAATGCCTATATTATACACAGCCTTGAAAGTATTCAAGTTGTGTTGATATTTTAAGTGCTTTGCATATTTTTCTTGAAGATTCTTGACGAACATCCTCACAGATTCTTTCTCGGTAGGAACCTTGACCATATTAGCAGAAGTTTCCCTCCATTTGTTGAAGAAAGGAGTGAACCCTTCGTTTTCTTTTTGTTTTAACATCTCAAGTTGTCTGTGGTCTGTTTCGTCTTGAATGTTGCACTTATATCTATCTATGAAAGCATTTACAATTGACTCCCAACTAGAGGTTTTCTCTTTATCAAGAGAAAAGTACCATTGCTGACAAACAATTTCTAAAGATAGAGAAAACACAGAATGAAAAGCTTTCTTATCTATTCCCTTAATATTCATTACAGTTTCAAAGGCTCTTAAATGAAAATAAGGGTTATCCATTGCCTTGAATTTCGGGATGTCGTTGGCATTGAACTTCTACGGAAGAAGATCCTTGTCCACCGAGACCCCTTGTGAGCTAATGCCCTGGAATCTATAGTCATAGGATAATCTGCTCAAACTTTCCTAGATGAGCTCCATTTGCTGTTGTCTCACAGGGTCATTGCTTTGGAGAGTCAGATTCTTCAACATTTCAGCCATGTTAGCCACTTGTCCCTTGAGTTCGTTGACTTCTTCCTAACTTGCCATTATCTTCTTAGCTTTCATTTTTCGACCGATTGGCTTATCAAAAAGTTGAACTAGAATAAAGGTGTTGTCTTTGATTAATCGTCCTTCTCTCCTTGACCAAGTACTGTGAAAAGGGAAATTAAGGGATATTCATTGTTAATTATTTGACTCAACTCTATTCAATATGCAATGGATAGAAGAAGGTAGGAAGAATGAATATTGTGACGTGGGAAAAGCATGTATAGAATGGAAAGATGATGTGGATGGAGAGATATGAAAAAATTAGGAATAAAATGTACCCCCAACTCAAATGACGGAAAAAACCGACTCATGTATGAATCTAAGACATGGTCACGGTGACTATATAAAGTGAGTGCTAACACTAGTGAGTGTACGTGACATGTTAAGGCTCTTGTGTAAGAACATGCGGCTAGACTATGTGACTAGACTGAATTAAGGACTTAACAAAGGTACTGTTTATTAATAAAATAATCGAGCTGATTAGCAAACTGTTTAATTAGACTCGTCGTGATGACTCGAGTAAGAATCTGGATTGTCGCCGGAACAACAGAACTGTCGCCACAGTTTGAAGCTTGTTGCCAAACGACAAATTTGTCGCCAGGCGACAAACAGTAAACTGCGGCGCCACAGCCCAAACTTCTGTGCCATTGCTGGAACATTAATCTGGGACTGTTTCCAGATTGATTGCTTTATTATTCTTTAATTAGTCAAATTAATTAATTAATTAGTTAGACAAAGTCCTTTTTAGTCATTAAATATTTTCTTAAACACAAGTCAAACAAACGGTTAGCACATATAGGGTATGCACAAGCAAAGAATGCACAAATAGTTCAAATAGTCACAATATGATGCAATGAGTTTGCAACCTAACCATGGCTCTAGTTCTCTAAAGTTCAAGGATATGGGTTAGTCAAAGAGGGTCCATGGTTATGAGGGTCCATAATCATAATAACAATCATAATAATCATGATTATCATAATCATGTTAAAGCATAATATTAATAGCAAGATCCTAGGCATGATACTAACAAGATTAATAACAAACCCTAGCATGTCACTAAACAATAAAAATCAAAGCTTTAGCCCTAACATGATACTAACATGATATTGATATGATATTAGAAAGCATAGGAAGCACCCTAAACATGATACTACAAAGCAATAAAGACATCCTAACATGATACTAGGAATTAAACAAATTTAAACATGCTTTCCACAAGAATAGAGCAATAAGATTACATATTTTGATGCCTCGTACCTCTTTCTAATAACAAAATACACGCGTTAGTAACTTCAAGGAAAATATAAATCAAAACAATCAAATTAAATAATTGAAATCGAGATTTGGGACCAAACCCTCAGAAATATCAAACCTTTCACGTCTAGGGCGAAGGCAACTTCGAACTTGGCTAGATGTGTCTAGTGCTAATGTATGAGGAATTGTATTTGTGAAAAGGGTTGGTTTAGAAAGAGAGAGAGAATCAAGAAATTCTTGATGAGTGTTTATTGTAGATGATTGAAAAAAGGGAGATATGACCTCTATTTATAGGAAAAAAGAGAGTCGAAGAATAAGAAAAGAATCCGAATTCGAATCGAAATAAAACTTGTCGGTCAGCAGTTTTTGCGAATTTTGTTTATATCATATCTTTTGATCCAGAAGTCCAAAAAAGTCATATAATATGTCGTTGGAAAGCTCTTGAAGTCTAATTTCCAACCCATTTAGAATCAGATTAAAATATTTTTTAGATAAAAATATATGGACGAAATAGTGGAAGGGTGTCAGTTTTGGATAGAGTTTCGTATTCCTTTCATATCTTTTTCGTTATAGCTCGGAATTAATATTATAATACATCATTGGAAAGATAATTTCAAGATCTATCCAAAAATATATGATTTGGATAAAAATATGAGGGACAAAAATAATATCTGACTGTCTTTGAACATCTTTAAATTCGGATAGAATTAGGACTTAAAAAAGGAAAGTTTTAAAAAAGGAAAGTTTTATTCAATTTCAAATTCTATGATCTTATCTTTTCAAAAAAGGATAATTAAGATCTTTTAGAAACTTATGTTGGGGTTTGGTGAGTCTGACTCACCGCGGAAACAATCCCTCCCAAGGAACCACTCGCAATAATTAAAATCACAAAGCATAAATAAATATTCACAAAGAAAAGATAACGAATCTTACCCTCGAAGCGAGCTTCGCCCAAAACCCGGGGCTCTTACTTGAAAGCTACTAGCACGTCATGCGCCGTGCCTCCGACGGTATCCACCCACAAATGGGCGAACACAACTTTAAGGTCTACTACCTTGGGGTTAGCAAGGTCCGACCCAAACCCGAGTGTTATGTGAGTTTAAGAGTTTTCCCAAAAATTATGGAATGCTCTTTTTAACTCCCACTCAAGCACTTTACTCCAAATCCCAAGCATGGTATTTACAGAGGAAAGTATGAGTGGGAATTTCTATCCCATCAATAAATTCCACAAATTAATTTAAAGCTAAATTAAATTAAAATTGCAAATTAATAATAAATCTACAAGTGGCATTACCATGTGAGAAAGGTTGGTGAGGACCACATGGAGAGTAGGGGACCATACTTGCTGCCCACTCAATACTCTCCTTGTGCCACATGTCCTCTCCCACTTACTCCCATATTCCAAGCTTCCCCTTATTCATGGGCCTATGACCCGAGCCAAGCCACGAGCCAAGCCCGAGCCCGGCCCGCACCAGCCCGCACGTGGCCTGCATCCAGCCCGCACCAGCTGCTGCTGTGCGGCTACTGCTGCGGTTTGGTGCGGCTGCGGCTACTGCCGTGGTGCGGATGCTGCCGTGGCATGGCGCGGCTGCTGCTGTGCCTAGCCGCGGCTGGCCGGGGCTGCTAGCACGGTGTGCTAGCTCGTCTTGCCCCTAGCATTCGGATGCTCGGGGCACACCGATGCTAGGGGTATTTTCGGGAATATGGTCGATTTATTATTATTTTGCGCGTCTCGTATTTTATCATTTTTGACTCGACTTCCGACGATCGATTTCGACGCTCTAAGCTCGAATTACCGACGTTTAAATATTTAACACTCAGGCGACGAATTAATTTCTTCCGAATTAATTCGTCGAGTTGGTTTGCATATATTTGCTTGGGTGTGACCCGAAGGGTTCAGTCAAGATTAAGCTGTAATACTAATTATATTAATATTACTGATCGGAAGCGGCCTCCACCCAGCATTCCGATCACTTGACCTTATTGAATATATTAGCTTTCTAATAATTCTGAACCCGCTATCAGAATAATACACTTGTTCGAAAGACACCATTCCTTTCAATCTCCCAAGCGGGCCACGTGCGGGCTGGTGCGGGTCGGGCTCGGGCTTGGCTCGGGCCATAGGGCCATGAACAAGGGGAAGCTTGGAATATGGGAGTAAGTGGGAGAGGACATGTGGCACAAGGAGAGTATTGAGTGAGGAGCAAGTATGGTCCCCTACTCTCCATGTGGTCCTCACCAACCCATCTCACATGGTAATGCCACTTGTAGATTTATTATTAGTTTGCAATTTTAATTTAATTTAGCTTTAAAATAATTTGTGGAATTTCATGATCCCACATTGATGGGATAGAAATTCCCACTCATACTTTCCTCTATAAATACCAAGCTTGGGATTTAGAGTAAAGTGCTTGAGTGGGAGTTAAAAAGAGCATTCCATAATTTTTGGGAAAACTCTTAAACTCACATAACACTCGGATTTGGGTCGGACCTTGCTAACCCCAAGGTAGTAGACCTTAAAGTTGTGTTCGCCCATTTGTGGGTGGATACCGTCGGAGGCGCGGCGCTTGACGTGCTAGTAGCTTTCAAGTAAGAGCCCCGGGTTTTGGGCGAAGCTCGCTTCGAGGGTAAGATTCGTTATCTTTTCTTTGTGAATATTTATTTATGCTTTGTGATTTTAATTATTGCGAATGGTTCCTCGGGAAGGGGTTGTTTCCGCGGTGAGTCGGACTCACCAAACCCCAACACCATTATCTTCAACCCCATTTTTTCCTGATAACTATGAGATTAATTAAAATAATGGCAGTTAGATTTGTATTATAAAATGCCCAAAAACTCTAGAATTTCAATTAATTAACACGAACAAGAACCCTAAATTAATTAAACAAAAGAATTCCATCAACAAATCAAAGAGAATTATACTCATTAAACGGTTTTGTACAGTAAAATATTAATAAAAAGATGAAATCTTTAAAGGGTTAATTGCATGCAGAAGCATTTACCTCTAGAAAAACCCATAAACTAATTGTAAAATTTTCTACAAAAACCCCAAAAATGAAAATTTATGTTTTCAAAATCTTTTGTTTCCCACCAGAGCCTTTTCCCCTGTTTTTGTTCATAACAAAGCATCGACGATGATGAAGACCATTCAATAATGCAAATTTACAATATAAAGCAGGGTGTATAATTAGATAAAGCCTTCAAGATCAGATCTAATAGTATAATTTACTCCTTAAATAATTTATCACCAACCAAAAAATCAAGAAATGAAAACATACATTAAAGGGACAAATTACCTTAAAAATTGAAGATATATTTTCACTAACACCGGCACATAAACATAGCAGCGATCCGTTCCTCCCAGGCTAGGCTCTCGCATGTCTGGAGTCCGATCAGATCAACACTAAAACCAACAAATCTCGCTCTAACTTAGCAATTTTCTCAAACTTGAGAAATTTGATAGGGGTAAGAGCAAGCATATTGAAGATAGAGAAATACCTGTCTAGGAGTGCCACATTTCCCTATACTTAGAGTATTTGATGATTTTCAATTCAATAGAGGAAGAGGAGGAAGTGACGGCGGCAGATTCAAAGAGAGGATGAGCTAGGGTTTTAATTTGGGGTTTGGGTTTTGAAGAGAGAGAATACCAAGTAAACATCAATAGCAAGTAAGTGAATGAATTTAGGACACAATGAAAAAAAAATAAAGTATGAATTAAATAAGGGGCACTCATTGATGCAGTAAGGAACAAAGCTAAAAGACCCGTTAATAATGAGAACGGGTCTCTTATCTATTTAATATGCCAAAGCTGTGGGACCTAATATGATAAAGAGACCCGTTGGGTTTGGCAACAAGTATTTTATCTCTCTCATTTTGTCTTTAATACATGTAAGAGACCCGTTACAATTAATATTAGGTCTCCCATATCAAACAGACCCGTTGGTTAAATAACGGGTCATTAATTAGGGGTCTCTTTTCCAAGTTTTGTAGTAGTGAATTCACTTTTAATCTTATTTAGGACGATGGTGATCACATGACAAATTGACCTTTAATTCCTTTAAATTCCAAATTATCCAAAATTGTTGAACATAGTCAACCCAGCTAGCCATTTGGGCTTAATCCACTTTTACTCAACATACTAACAAGTCATGCTTGAGTAATAAATAAAATAATAACCTTGTGTAATAATTAATAAATTCATTCCACTTAAACCATTTAATTCGAATCCTTTAATAATCAAAATATGGTTAACAAACCAATCCAATAAAAATGTGCTTGTATCAACATTCCATACAAACAATTAATCCAATATAATTCAACATGCTTGCATCCATAATTCCATACAAACATAATCAATTCACCAAAACATGTCTCATAAACATAAGCACATGAATTAATTAAATGTATCACCAAACAATTTCCATCCAAGTGTTCTCTAAACATGAAACTAAGTTCTTTCCTTTTGGTACCTAATTAACATGATACTACTTATAACGAAGTAGACATGTACGTACCTCGTATAAACAATCCCTTTGTGCCACTTTTAATCACTTAAAAGTCTCCTAGGGAATAATCACTTCCCAGAAAATAACCAACAATCATAAATTAATACTTAAACAAATTTCCAGCAATATAATTGGAATAAAAACTTCTTAAAACTTCCTTTAAAACATGTTTTTATGCTTAATTAATCAATAGAAATTCAATAGGAACAAAATCCCCAATTTAATTACTCATTAGAACCCTAAAATCCCAATTGAAATAAATTAAAACCCTAGGTTTATAGCTTATAACATCTGAAAAATTAAAACCATTAATAATCTGAAATTATAACTTTAAATCATCAAAAACATGATTTTGATACTAAATAAACTAATTTCAAACAATAAAATAAAACCCAAAACAATTAAATTAATTCTAAGCAAAAATAAAAAGAAAACAAAGGAGAAGGAAGGAGGGCAGCCACTGCTGGGCTGGAGGTCGCTGGCAACGGCGTTAGGTGGTTGGCGGCGCTGGAATCTGGCGAAGTTGGTGGTAGCAGCAGTGAGTACTAACTCACGTAGGAAGGGAGGAGAAAGAAAGTAAAAAAAAGAAAGAAAAGAAAAAGAAAAAAAATAAAGGTAAAAGGAAAATAAAAATAAAAATAAGGAGAAAGTAAATAAGACTAATGCCAATTTTGGGGATTTATGGGGTATTTATAGGAGAGAGAGTTGTAGGGTAAATAGGAAGATTGGGCATCATAAAATAATGGGCCAAATGATTTTAATGGACTAGGCTTTATTTGTATTGACATAAATTGTAAAATGAAGGTTTATAAATAGTTTGTACTAAAATAATTTTCAACCCAAATTAATAATTTGAAACTTTTGAAATTAAATTCTGGAAAAAAAATATATAAATAAAATTATAAATAAAAGTAAATTTTATTTACAAAAATATTTAAAAATATGGGGGATTACAATCTACCCCTCTTAAAAGAATTTTCGTCCCGAAACTTAACATAAAATCCCTTAAATTGCAAAAAAATTTCATAAAACCATTTCAAAATTTTCAATATTATGTTGCTGGAATTCCAATTGTGTCATAATATCAACACAAATACCTTTTCACCATCCCAATTTACATACTTTACTAGATACGTAAACAATAAAATAACTATGAAAAGCATAAAAACACCACAAAATAGCATAAAATAGGGCAAAAGCGCGAAATTATACGCATTCTACCCCCCCCCCCCTTAAAGAACAAGAATTACGCCCTCATAACTCACCACATTAAATAACTCAGGGTATCTCTTTCTCATATCGTCCTCGGCCTCCCAAGTAGCCTCCTCATACTCTTGGTTTGACCAAAGAACTTTAACAATTTTCACATCCTTATTTTGTGTACTACGCACCTTATGATCCAAAATTTTCACAGGCTTTCCTCATAAGTCAAAGTCTCATCTAATTTAATCGATTCAGGTTGTAGCACATGCTTAGAATCAGGAACATACTTTTTCAATTGAGAGATATGAAACACATGATGCATTTTCTCAAATTCCATAAGTAATGCCAATTTGAAAGCAACCTTGCCTACACGTTCCAAAATTTCATAGGGACCTACATACTTGGCACTCAATTTTCCACTCTTTCCAAATCTCATCGCTCCTTTTGTAGGTGAGGCCTTAAAAAAGACTTTATCACCCATATTGAACTCATCACCTTGCCTTTTCAAACCGGCATAACTTTTCTGTCTATCTTGTGCAGCCTAGATTCTTCAACGAATCAACTTCACTTTATTCACCATTTCCTCAATATACTCTGCACCTAGAACAAGATTCTAACTATAATCATTCCAACATACAGGACTTCTACACTTTGACCATATAATTCTTCGAAAGGTGTCATGCCAATGCTAGATGGTAGCTATTATTGCAAGAAAACTTAATCAAATCCAAATGATTCTCCCAAGTACCTTGAAAATCCAAGGCACATGCCCTTAGCATATCTTCCATGGTTTGATTGGTTCTTTCGGTCTGTCTATCCGTTGCTGGGTGGAATGTTGTACTCATTTTCAGTGTTGTTCCCAAGTTGGCTTAAACCTTCTACCAAAATTTGGACAGTAACCTTGAATCTTGATCAGAGATGATGTCCTTAGGCACTCCGTGTAGTCGAACTACATTCTTCACATAGACCTTTTCTAATTGTTTCTTCTTTCAAGTTTCCTTTATTGGAATAAATATTGCAGACTTTTTAAGTCGATCTACAATCACCCAAATAGTGTCATTGCCACTTTTGGTTCTGGGCAATCCTTTGACAAAGTCCATGGATATCGAATCCCATTTCCAACATGGAATCTCCAAGGGTTGAACCTTTCTCATAGGTCTCTTGTGATCAATCTTTACCTTTTGACAAGTCAAGCATTTACTCACAAACTCAGCTACTTCCCTCTTCATGTTTGGCAACCAATACAACTCTTTCAAGTCCTTGTACAACTTGTCTTCTCCCTGGTGTACAGAATATAGAGTATTGTGGCTCTCTTCCATGATTTTTCTCTTTAAATCATCACACTTTTCTGGTATGCACCATATTTCCTTATAACTCAAACTTCCATTATCACGGATCTTGAAATCTGCATTCTTCCCTTGCTTATCTTATCCTTAATCAGTTGGATTCCTTTATCACCTTTCTAACTCTCTTTTATTTCATCCAACAATGAATTCCCAAGTGAAAGAGCACTCAACCTTGCTTCTACTTAACCATAGTTCACAACCTCTAAGTTCAAACGCTTCATCTCTTCACATAACTCGTCAGGCACGATTAAATCATTCACACCATGATTTGATTTCCTACTCAAGGCATCCGCAACAACATTTGCTTTCCCTTCATGGTATCATATGTTTACGTTATAATCATTAAAGTACTCCAACCAACGCCTCTGTCTCATATTGAGATTTGTCTGAGTGAAAATATACTTGAGACTCTTGTAATCTATAAAGATCTTACACCTTACTCCATAAAAATAATGCCTGCAAATCTTCAAGTCAAACACTACAACCGCAAGCTCAAGATCATGTGTTGGGTAATTAACTTCATGAGATTTGAGTTGGTGAAAAGCATAAGCTATCACCTTTCCATTTTGTTGCAACACACACCCTAATCCATTCTTTGAAGCATCACTATATACTTCAAATCCATCACTTCCATCAGGTAAGGCTAAAACAGGTGCAGTGGTTAAACACTTTTTAAGAGTTTGAAAGATTTGTTCACACTTTTCATCCCATTCAAACTAACTTTCTTTCTTCATCAAGGTAGTTATGGGTCTAGCAATCTTCGAAAAATCCTTCACAAACCTTCTGTAGTAGCCAGCTAATCACAAGAAACTCCGTATGTCAGACACATTCTTAAGCGTAGGTTAATCACTCAATGCTTGAACTTTTGCTGGATCCACAGAAACACCTTCTTTGGACACATAATGTCCCAAAAATGCAACCTTCTCTAACCAAAATTCACACTTCAAAAACTTAGCTTACAACTTATTGTCTAAGAGTTCTCAGCACAATCATCAAACGCTCCTTATGTTCTTCCTCACTTTTCGAGTATACCAAAATATCATCAATAAAAACAATCACAAACTTATCCAAATAATCATGGAATACTTGATTCATCAAATCCATAAAAATTGCAGGTGCATTGGTCAACCCAAAAGACACAACTGTAAACTCATATTGCCCATATCTAGTCCTAAAAGCAGTCTTAGGAATATCCTTATCAGCAACTCTTAGTTGATGGTACCCCGAACGTAAATCAATCTTGGAAAACACACTAGCTCCCTTTAATTGATCAAACAAATCATCGATCCTAGGTAGTGGGTACTTATTCTTTATCGTCACATTATTCAACTCCCTATAATCAATGCACAACCCCATGCTCCCATCTTTCTTCTTCATAAATAAAACAGGTGCTCCCCAAGGAGATGAACTTCGCCTAATAAATCCTTTATCCTACAATTTTTGCAATTGCACTTTCAACTCCGCCATCTCAACAGGTGCCATTCTATAGGGTGCCTTAGATATTAGTGCCGTTCTAGGAACCAAATCTATTGTAAACTCCAATTCTCTCTTTGGTGGCATTCCAGAAATCTCTTCAGGAAATACATCTAAAAACTCATTCACGATTGGCACATCTTCCACATTCACCTTATTACTCTTTTCCATCTTGAACACAACAAAAGAACAAAGGATGCCCCTTACTCACAAGTTTCGACAACGTCATTGCAGAAATAATCCCAATACCTTTTAGTTTCCTAAAACGTCTATAAGATACAGCTATTCCCAAAGGACTCTTCAAATGAACCTTCTGTATTTCACAATTAATCTTAGCTTTATAAGTGGCCAACCAATCAAATCCCAAATTAACATCAAGGTCACCCAACTCAAATTCTATAAGATCTGATGGAAAATCAGTCTATTCAATCCTCAAAGGCAGACCCTTATGCATCTTAGTGCACCTCACAACTTCACCAGTAGGCAAACTAATAGGCAAGTCAATTAGGTTTGATTCAACTAGTCCTAATTATTTCACAAAGAACTAGAAATAAAAGAATTGGTGGGTCTAGAATCAAATAAAGCTTTAACAGAAATAAAATGAATAGAAAATTTACCAAAGGCAACATCAAAAGACCTTTCAGCTTCCTTCTTGCTCATCACAGACAAACGACCTGGAGTGACATTCTTTCCTTGATTCCCGGAGTTGTTGTTGCCAATATTTCCGTTCTTTGCATTCCCATTTTGACCATTCAAATTCCCTCCTTGATTGCTTGTCGGAGTAAACTTGTTCCCATTTCCTTGTTGCTTAAGTTTGGAGAAACACTCAAACTCCCTATGGCCCTTCTTGTTACAGAACCTATGCACAACCAAGTTCCCATCACAATCCTTTCCAGGATGATCCTTGCCACATCTCTTGCAGTTGTAATGCCTTTTAGCTTAGCCATTAGGTCTAGAAGATCCTCCATTATTCTGAACATTCCTATTTTGGAAATTCTCGTTCCTTAGCTTCTTGAAGTTACCTTGGTTACTTGAATTTCCAAAATCCTTATGCTTTTCTCCAACACTTCCACTTCCACTCTTAGGCGCACTCCTGACATCCAGACTGTACAGGTGCACTGCTCTCCCATTAACCTTATCAAGAGTCTCACATGTTTTCCCAGCCAAGTCCTTCTGTAACTACTTAGTCAAACCTTGCTCAAATCTTTGAGCCTTCAACTCCTCATTAGGCACTACTTCAGGAGCAAACCTTAACAAGTTCATAAACTTGTTATAGTACTTAGTAATTAACATATTGCTCATTTGCAGATTGATGAACTCTTGAGCCTTTTCCTTCCTTAAGAATGGTGGATAGAACTTCTCTCTATGTTTGGTTATGAAAGTCTCCCAACAAAAATTAGCCTCAGCACAAAGCACATTTTTATTATCCCTCCACCAAATATCTGCCTCTTCCTTCAAATACATGGCAGCTTGATCCACTCTCATATTCATAGGGCATTTCAAAGTAGCAAAGATCTTCTCAAACTCCCTAATCCAATTCGACAGAAAAGTTGGGTCTCCACCTCCCTTTAAAGTATGGTGGTTTGACCTGAGCAAGCTTCTTAAACATTTCACCTGCAGGATCGAGATTATCATTCCAGTTTTGGTTCAAGTTCTCAACTAGAAGCCTAATAGCATCAGCTAAAGCATCGTTGTTAGCCATCCTCCTTCTTCGCCTGGAAGTATAACGCACTCTTAGGCCAACGTCGACACCAAAGAACTCTACTTGCATAACACATCACATTTAGAAAATATATTAAGGTAGAAAGGTGGGCAAAGGCGCAAGATCGCCCCTAATAAGTCACTTTTAAAAGAAATGATTATTAAATTTTAATCATTCCTACGCATAAGAAAATAAATAAAATAATTCCCTTGATGTTACAATCCCCAACAAAATCCAAGCATTAAGTAAATAATATAATTAAATAAACATATATTATTAGTCACATAATTACATGCTTCACATAATGATCATTTATACATATCACATAGTACAATCACCATAATCATTCCATATTACATGCTTTAAGCCTTAAACATGATACTAAGTGATCACACTCAAGCTAGCACAATTACATAAAATATACACAATTAAATAACTTGCATAATCATTTCATATATATATTAATAAAAAAAACAAAATATTTAATTACAATGCATATAGAAAGAAATAATCTATCATGTACGCCCTTCCTAATGCTACCCAAATCACACCAATAAAATAAAATAAGCACGCAAGTTAAGAAAATAAAATAAATAATTAGATTCATTTATTTCAAAATAAATAAATAATTCGAAAATTAGATAAAATAAATAAATACTTTAAATAAATAATACCAAATCAAATTATTAAAATAAAATAATTTTCGAAAATTTAGATTCAACTTTAAATGAGTAGTTAAAAATAATCTCATTAGATTTAAAACGTTAGGCGCCTAAAAATTTAGAAATTGGCTTTAGTGGTAATAAAAATCTAACCGTTAATATCTCCCAGATACCACTTCGTAACACCCCAATAATTCTCCCTTTTTCAAACCACTTACTTTAAATAAAAATAGAGGAGAACCATTGGTATTTAACCACCACGTGTTAAAAGGTTAAGGCTTTATGAAAGTATCACAGCGGAAAGTCCAACTTAAATCTTGAAATAATATAATTTGGAAAACCAATAAGTCAAAGCTTACAAACTGGAACCATAAAGGCCCTTATTAAAACCAACCAATATCCAAAATCCCAAAATATAAATGAAATAGTAAAACATAAATAAGTTCAACACAAAGAACGAATACTCTTAATCACACCAATCCCTTGACAATGCGTATGTCAAATCCCCGAACATTACATCATCAAGTTACCTGTGCGATACTGCTCCCCAATAATACAAGTGTAATAATTGGATCATCACAGGGTCATTAAAAGGCGAAGGCCATGACCAAAAGAAACAAACACAAAAGCACACAATCAGCAAAGTTGAGTACATACAAGCTACAACGTACAAAACCTAGCATGCTCAATTAATTAAAGTAAATAAACACACAACACGAATTCATTAATCAAGACTCCACACTTAGACAATTCAATTGACTCAACATACCTACTAACCAATTCCAAACACTTGACTCTTTATATTTAATTTGATTAATTTAATTCGGAGTAAGCAATAGACGAGGTTGTCCAACCCACCAAATCATTTTGGTCCCAAAAGACCATTTAAAATAAAAGTTTAGCGCAATACAAGAATGGGCGCGACTTCAATCTCACAAACTTAGTGTAGGATCCCATCTAACTTCCATTATAAAATAAAAATGTAATTACAAAAAGAGAAGAGGAAATATTGATCAAACAAGCCTCGGAAAGCCACAGGCTACCACCATGTACCCCAACCCATAATTGTCAATACTTTAGAAGTGCACACTTTCCAGAGTTTTATTGCTCATCGATATTTCACTTTACATGATTACAAATTTAATTAATAGCCAACTCATTCAAGTGTTTGGAATTGGTTAGTAGGTATGTTGAGTCAATTGAATTGATAACAATCATACATCAATTCACTTTAAATCTTATTTATGACAATGGTGATCACATCACAAATTGACCTTTAATTCCTTTAAATTCCAAATTATCCAAAATTGTTGAACATAGTCAACCCAGCTAGCCATTTGGGCTTAATCCACTTTTACTCAACATACTAACAAGTCATGCTTGAGTAATAAATAAAATAATAACCTTGTGGAATAATTAATAAATTCATTCCACTTAAACCATTTCATTCCAATCCTTCAATAATAGAAATATGGTTAACAAACCAATCCAATATAAATATGCTTGTATCAACATTCCATACAAACAATTAATCTAATATAATTCAACATGCATGCATCCATAATTCCATACAAACATAATCAATTCACCAAAACATGTCTCATAAACATAAGCATATGAATTAATTAAATGTATAACCAAACAATTTCTATCTAAGTGTTCTCTAAACATGAAACTAAGTTCTTTCCTTTTGGTACCTAATTAACATGATACTACGTACAATGAAGTAGAAATGTACGTACCTCATATAAACAATCCTTTGTGCCACTTTCAATCACTTAAAAGTCTCCTAGGGAATAATCACTTCCTAGAAAACAACCAATAATCATAAATTAATACTTAAACCAATTTCCACCAATATAATTAGATTAGAAACTCCTTAAAACTTCCTTTAAAACATGTTTTTATGCTTAATTAATCAATAGAAATTCAATAGGAATAAAAGCCTCAATTTAATTACTCATTAGAACCCTAAAATCCCAATTTAAATAAATTAAAACCCTAGGATTATAATTTATAAAATTTGAAAAATTAAAACCATTTTATAATATGAAATTATAACTTTAAATCATAAAAAACATTTTGATAATAAATAAACTAATTTCAAACACTAAAATATAACCCAAAACAATTAAATTAATTCTAAGCAAAAATAAAAAGAAAACAAAGGAGGAGGAAGGAGGGCGGCCACGGCTGGGCCGGAGGTCGCCGGGGATGGCGTTAGGTGGCCGGCGGTGCCGGAATCCGCGAAGTTGGTGGCAGAAGAAGTGAGTACTAACTTACGTAGGAAGGGAGGAGAAAGAAAGGAAAAAAAAAGAAAAAAAATAAAGGAAAAAGGAATATAAAAATAAAATAAATCTACACTCTTTAAAAATAAAAAAATAGAGGAACTATTCCTTATGAACAGTAGAACAATGTGACGCTAAAAATACCCTTGCCTTAATAAGTTATTTACGATCTTGCCATTGTATGCTGACTTTCGTTGCTTGCCACCTCATCTTTGTCCTTTTTTCCTCTTTTTTTTTCCCTGAAATCACTTGCTATCACTCATTTTTCTTCTGTTTTTCTCTCTCTTCGTACTTGTTTTCTCTTTCCATTCTTTTTGTTTGTTCTCCATTGAAGCTTCCTCCAAGCTTCGTCAGGTAAGTTGGTTGTAGATGAGGTGATTTATAAAGAGTGTAGATTTGTCGAATTTTTTTGGTTGAGCTAATATTAAGTGTGAATCTTCTGGAATCTGGAATTCTCTTTATTTCTTTGGGTTCGACGAAGTTTTTTATGTTGGTTCTTGCGTTGGGTTGAGCTACTTCGATCATTGAGCTATTTCATTTGTGAATTTTTCACTAACGGAAATTCTGATTTAATAAATGGAAATTCTGATTTCACAATTCATAAACTCTATCAAATTTTGGCTTTCTTTTTACTTTTGGTGGAGCTAATTTGATTTCTGATTATTTAGTTGATTTTTTATCTTAATTTTAGTTGAGTCATTCCGATCATTTATTAATTACGAGTTTGTTGAGTTCTCCTTCGATCATTTACTTTTTAAGGTTTTATTTAGTAAAGAATTTTAGAAAAATTAAGAAATTGTGTTGATTGTTCTGTACTCGTCGTATCTCGTGCTGCAGTTCAGAAATTACGTTTGGATTCCGTTCTCAGTTCATCATAGTGTTTCTGGTGACGGTGTTGGTGAGTTCGTTGTATCTGCATTCAAGTTATTTAGTTCATTTAGTATTTTTTTTGGTGAATAGTTCATTCAGTATTGATAGTGGTTATCATTGATTAATGGAGTTCAAATTTAGTTTTGTATTGATTGAACTTTTGGTGATTGGTAGTGGTTATGTTTGATTTTAGTGGTGATGGGTTGCGAATAACAGGTGACCAGTATTTAGATGCAGTCTATATAGATTTTTGTTATTTGAGGTTGCTTTTCTGTTTATTAATTTACTAATTAGGACTTTTCATTTTTGTCGAATTTGCCTGTATGGTTCCATTGTAGTCTGTAGCTACACACTTAAATTAACAAAGCAAAACCCTTATTGCTATGCTGAATGTAATTTGCAATATCTGGTTGCATAGTTTGTGTTATTGCTTGAGTAACTGAGGTTTTAAAGAACAATTTCAGTAGGATTAGTTAAATGTTTTTATGTTTGGTCTATAGTTGTATACGGCGTTAATTTACTGGGTCTATAGTTCGTGTTTAGAATGCAAATTTAATATTTCTTTGAGAATCTTTTTTGTTTTGGGTTTAATTCATATCCTCATTAACTTTCTATCAATGTGATTTTGTAGGTATCTTATAAAAAATCAAGCAGAAGGTAGACTGAAACTGCAATTAAGCCGCCAGACAATTATAAATGGCATGAGATAAGGAATCTCATACTCTTTCGGGTTAGCACTAAATCTTTACAGCCCATTCTCAAACTCTTTAATTAATTTTTGAACCCTTTTACATTTAAACATACCTTTTGTTTTTTTTTTTTTTTTCACATGTTCATTTGTTATTGAACCCTTTTACATTTTTATATACCTTTGCTTAACCGTCCTATTTGGATCTGCAATTGGTCTTCTTCACACTAAGGGGTATCCTCCTCCTCAATTCTTTTCATTTAACTACTTGTTTTATTATTGCTTGTATTATAACAGGATATATAATCATTTTGATAAACTTTAACGATTAAATAAAAAAAATCCATGTACTAAAGAAATGTACAATAATCCCAAATGTCATGTGTGTTAGGGTGGTTAATAAGATGTAACCTTGTAATGATGTTGCATATCTTATCAATAATTGCTAAAGTGTGGACATATGTTTCTCAAATAACCTTTAAAAGAGAGAATAATGAGACAAAACTCAAGAGCTTTATTTTGAAGGTCTAGAGGCTCTTTGACAGCCTTAGTTAGAGGACCAAGGTAATGCAAATCTTTGCATGCTGGAGGATGATATCATTAGTTTTGGTCCACCTTAAGTAGTAGAGATAGTATTGGTTGTGTCACCCTATGAGTGAAAAATTTAAGGTGAACTAAAGAAGTGGATCATTTTGTCTACGATGTGGACTGTCTTTTTTTATTGTCTATTATTTGGGTTATATACTTTTTAAAGCAGAAACAACTACTCAATAT
This sequence comes from Chenopodium album, assembly GCF_948465745.1. Taxonomy (NCBI): domain Eukaryota; kingdom Viridiplantae; phylum Streptophyta; class Magnoliopsida; order Caryophyllales; family Amaranthaceae; genus Chenopodium; species Chenopodium album. The sequence continues at coordinate 31,315,165 of NC_137847.1, forward strand.
TGATCCCAATATTGAAAGGGTAATTTTTATTAATAATTTTGTGAGAAGTTAAGATATGGAGAGAAAGAGGATTGTTGAGGTGCATCTAGAAGGATACTTTTCTCCTAGACATGTTTAGGATTGTTTGCAGAGAGATAGATGAAGCGATAAATTTATTTATATATACATTATTTGATAAATAATTGTAAGTTAGAAATATGATAGAAAGTTTATGATATCCTATTTTACATGGACTCGGGAACGGGTGTCGGACACGGACAGGCAAGTTCCAAAATTTTAGGACATGGGGCCTCTGTTTGATATTTGGACATGGGTACGGGGACACGTTAATACGTCACCTAAATTTATATAAATAAATTACATATTACAAAAGCTTTAAAATTTTCATTATATCTACCCCTATTTTTTTTTATTTCAATTCTTTCCTCGGTAAATTTTCCTTATAAATGACAATCTTCTTCTCTCCATCTTCTCTATATTAATGGTGGTATTCGAACAAGACATGTTTTTCTTTCATGTTTCTTCTCTTTTTTCTTGTCCTCTCTTTATGGAAGTGTCCGAGTGCACAGTGAAGGATCAGACACGTGAAGTGTCGTGTCGACACGGACACTTGGAAATATTAGCCGTGTCCGATTAACATAGATGATATCTATAGAAAGAAAGAAACATTTACTCGGTTCTGATAAACATATTATTGTAATAATAACACTAAAAGGGACATAGATTAAAAATTATGTTTTAGTTTTTCTGTAGCCATTTGGAGTAGCGTAGGAATAAATGAGTGATATAAAATGTTTCTGTTGTGCTGTAATATTCATATCTTCGAGTGTAAGAGGCGAAGTGATGGTTGTGTTAACCTTATGTGTTTTTCCACATCACGAATTTCTTGTGTCACAATTTAATCTTAATATTGATAAACATTGTATAATGGTATTTAGAGATTGTATTTAAATGTATTTTTTGATGTTTAATAGTTCTTATGCAAGCTATTTATCCTGGTTACAAACTCCAAACTAAATGAAATTAATCATCGGCTAAGTTAGTCAAATTATATTCCTAATTTATGTTTAAAATTTCTTGGCCTAAAGGCATGTCATAGATGCATTCTATTATTTACATGAGCAAGACATCGTTTGAGATTCTCTTGTACTTAAATTCCTCTTTTTTTTTTTTTTTTTTTTTTTTTTGATATTTACAATTACCTTGCCCAAATTAAAGTCCAAATATATACAATTTCTTGGCTTTAAGACATGTCAACTGCAAAATGACTCAGTGATCAACAGCCTGTTAGGAGCCAAGCCATCAACAATAATCCAGGGATGGCCTGAAATAATATCGGGATCTAAAGTATCACAATAGCTACCAATCATCAGAAGGTTAAGTATTACAACTGTTAAAAAAAAAAAACCGGCAAAATTACACTCATTGACACAAACTTTAGAGTATGTTGCAAATATTGACACAAACTTGTAACACTCATTGAATTGACACTACTTGCTAAACACCTAACTCTACATCGATCATCTATGTAATCTTATTTTCCAACAAAATAAGAACTATTTGAAGAAAATGAATATTAGAAATGAATTTTATAATTTTATAAGTGTTTAAAGTTAAGTAAAATTGGTCGTTCGGTGTCATTTATGTCAATTTTGTTATTTTTAAGCAAGTTGGTGTCAATTCAACAAGTGATACAAGTTGGTGTCAATAATTACAAACTCCACAAAGTTGGTATCAATGAGGGTAATTTTGCCAAAACCTTAAATATTATTCAGGAGTTCAAAATTCTAGAATAAACTTCATGTAGCTGCATAAAAATATGAGGTTTTGCAAATTTAGGGCAGCTAAATTGCTATTGAATTCTGACTTCTGCTTGATTTTGTTCTCAAACTCAACTATTAGACTTCTTGAATTATATGAAACCTCAAATTTGTAAGTATTTATATAAAGTAATCAATTTTCAATGTGTAACAGATTAATTTTTTTGATGTTATTCTCTAATTTTTGCTCATTCCTGGAAAACTAGGCTTTTTATCTGATTTTTATTGCTCAAAATGATGAATTTGGTCGACAACAAGGTATGCTGAAATCAATCATCAGTTGCCTTAATTCATGGATTGATTTATTATAATTACTTAATAACACTTTAACATCATAGGAAAGTCCATTTTAAAACTTATTTTTCTCATAACCAACTCTAGGTCAAATAGCTTCAGTAAAATTAATGGCAGTTATTTAAAATAAGGTGTTCTGATTAATTCTTTGATTGCGAGTATTGTTAGGTCCTTTTCTTGAGGCTCATGTAAGACGAGTCATAGTTATTAAACTTACTGCTTAAACGTCTCTTAGGAGGACTGTACTATAATGTATTTGCAGTTTCAGATACATTCCTATTTAGTTTCCAAAAAAGTTTCAGTTTAAGAACACTGCAGGAAGAAGTTAATCAAACTAATATTTGTTATAGATTGCTTATGTATATGCAAAAGAAAAATGGGTTGCATTTCTTTGAAACTTTTGCTAAAACAGCACAGAAAGTCAATGAGCTCTTTTATGACATATGTCACTTCTTCCTTTCCCAATCATATCCTTTCGAATTATTATTAATGGAAATTCTGATTTTCTTTTTTTGTGAATTCGGAAAAGGGGGTTTTGATTTTTGTTGAATTCGGGAAATGGGTTTTTAAATGTTGTTGAAATTGGGTGTTATATTTTGTTGTTTTCTTTGATAATACGAGTTTTGTCGGTGCTAAATTGTAGTTTTAAATGTGATTTCAAGGTTGGATTTTGTTTTGAGTTTGGGATATGTGGTTTTCATTTTGTTGAATTTGGGAAATAGGGTTTTGATTTTTGTTCACAATGAGAATTGGGGATTTCTGGGTGTTAGTTTTAGGTGATTGTTTGAGCGTTGTCATTGCTAGATTATGATTATTGATGTGATTTCTGGGATGGGATTTTGGTTTATGTGTAGAATTTTAGATCTGGATATTCAATCTTACCACCTTTAATACAGCCCGTTGTGTCTTTGTGAGCTTTGTTGTTCTCTTTGTATTAAACCCAATGAAGAGCAGTTTTTTTCCCTTTTTTTAATAATAGTTATTTTCTGGGATTTATGCAAACAAGTAGTAAGCTTAAAGATTTTTACTTTGTTTTCTTTAATGAGGCTGCTTTAATTTTTGTTATGTTTTGTGTATTTGTCAATATCACTACTTTCATGTTTTTTCATGCTCAGGCAAGTAAAATTGACCATACTTGCCAAGAAATTCATTTAATTTTTCATAGGAATATATGTTAGGTTGTGGCTCTTTCATATCTAACTTCTTAATATTTCACTTGTGAATCCATGAGAGAAGCCATTCCTATTTGTGCTCAATTTATCTTTTTTTTTCTTTTATTAAAGGTGATTGTAGGGATCAGTTTGATTTTGATATGAAAGTAGGGAAGTCAAAAAAATAATTAACAAATTTGTTGATTTCTACTACCCTTGATTTGGCAATTTCAATGTTTCATCATAGCCCCCTAATCATGTTGGTTATTTTGCTTAGCTATCTAATTCTGTATGTAGGTGCAAACAAATTAATTTATGCACAGGAATCCTTAGATGCTGACAAAATTTTGCCAGCTAACGGTGCTTTCAATACTCAGACAAATTCAGTGACAACAGTTTCCCTCATTAACCCTTGTTCGTATTCTCTTCCTGTATTCCTTCCTCTCCATTTCTCCCTTTCTTTCTCTGTCTTTCTCTCACACGGAGGCACACTCATGAGTGCTCAGTCTCTCACCCATATGATATTTATCACTTTTGTTGCAGCTCCTGGATTGACAAGGCATGTACAATCACTTTAGTGGCGGTCAATGTTGAATTACATGTATGCCTTTTTTATCCCCTATTTGGATCATACTAAAATCTGAAAGGGAAGTTTTTATTTGCTACAATCCATTTGAATGTGAATGAGCTATTTTCTATAGGGCCTTATCTATAGGTGATAATTAATGACAATAATAGTACTGAGTTTATAGGTAAATTTGTCAGTAAAGTCTTGTGACAATGATCATGATAACAATTCTCGACTTCTATGTTTTTCTCTTCATAAACTTCCATTCATTAACACTCAAAACCACCTCTAATAAGGTAACAAATGCTAATTCTACCCTTAGTCTAGGATTATCTTCCTCTGTTTAATTTGTACTCCGAATTTTAGATGTGGTCATCTGTTTTTTTAACCACACAAAATTTTAGCTTCTTCAGGAAGTATATTGCTAGTTAGGTTAATGGTGCATTCTAAAAGCTGATGTTTTGCCTTGGAATAATAGCATATTGATGAGTGTCATTTGTGACACTCTTAGGCTAGGTTTTCTATATAGTTTTATTCTCATTTTTAGTCCTTTTTGCCGTGTTTTTACATAATAATTCTTGCTTTGTGTGTTTGTGTGTAAGTTTAGAGAAATGCATGCTATTATTGGTTTTCTTGTCATTTTGTTCATCTGTTTTTTTAACCACACAAAATTTTAGCTTCTTCAGGAAGTATATTGCTAGTTAGGTTAATGGTGCATTCTAAAAGCTGATGTTTTGCCTTGGAATAATAGCATATTGATGAGTGTCATTTGTGACACTCTTAGGCTAGGTTTTCTATATAGTTTTATTCTCATTTTTAGTCCTTTTTGCCGTGTTTTTACATAATAATTCTTGCTTTGTGTGTTTGTGTGTAAGTTTAGAGAAATGCATGCTATTATTGGTTTTCTTGTCATTTTGTTCATTTCTCGACTATTTCTCTCGATTCTTTGTTGATTTGTTTTGTAGGTATGTTGAGTTTCCCGAGGTATGATCACCAAGGAGACAGCTCAAGCGCATTCAAGAAAGTTAATGGAGCAAAGTTCAGGATTCCGAAAACGCAATTCAAGTTATCTCCACGAGCTCGAGGGCCTTGGAAGTTATGCTTTGGCTCGAGGCATTCTAATGCTTGGAAGATAAAGGAGCTGCCCTTCTCTTGAGCATCGCCTCGAGTGCACCAATGATAAGGATGCTCAGGAGCGCGGAGATTGATCGAGCAAGCGAAGGAGGCAAGGCCACGAGCACCGAGCAGGGGTGCGCGCACGCGGCACAGGGGGTGCGTGCGCGTAGACCTACCTGTACACGTGCGCGGCCTGGTGGTGCGCGCGCACCAGGCGCCCCGCCTCCTTCGCTCGTTTCTTCTATTTATACCCTTAATCTTTTCCTTTTTGGGGGACGACTCAATTTTGTACTTGACATATATTTTTCCAGAATTAGTAGAGAGAGAAACTTAAGATACTTTATTGTACTTGAATTTGATCCTTGATTTCAACTTGATATTTGATTTCTTCTTCTCATCAATGAAAGTTTGTGAGATTTCTTTCCCTTGAATTTACTTTTATTGCAATTTCCTTTCATCTTTGAATATTTGATTTGAATTTTATTCTTTGCTTTAGAATTTGTTGAGTGATTGAATTCCTTCTTCATTGAGCTTGAAATGAATATGTTTGTGATTCAATTTGTTTTGTTTTTCAATTTCACCATGATTAGTGAGTAGCTTAGTTGCTAGGGAGAAGGGGAAGCATGCTAGATTGATGATTTTTGCTAGTTGATGATCCTTGATTGATTGAATTGTTGCAATTAAATTGGTTGACATGGTTGTGCATGTGATTAATTAGACTAGGAGTGATCAACCTATAAGATTAATGTAGATTGCATTGCAAATTTCAATGACATGAACCCTTGATTTGAGAATTGCTTTAATTGATTGAATTTGATTGTGATTTTCCTAGTTAGCCATTCATAGTGAACCCTAGCTTGGCTTATAGGAGATAGCCCTTGAATTCCTTTGATTGCAACTATTGTTTGTCCTTTGCAATGTTTGAATTGATTGAGTGATCCTTCAATTAGCATAATCATTAAGCTTGCATGTGGAACCAATATCCCTAGTGTTTAGTATATTGAATTTCTCGATTAATCTAGTTTTCTCGATACCTTAGTTACCAACCGCATCTTCCCTCAATCTTCGAAGTAGGTTGACCTAAGCTATAGCTTGCACCTACTAATTCCCTTGGGTTCGACCCTTGACTTACCATATACTCGTATTAGGTTGGTCGAGTGTTTATAAATTTTCTTTGGCTCTAGGAAAGGGTAGAAAACGACCTACTTTTCCCTACGTCAAAAATGGTGCCGTTGCCGGGGAAGGATATTGGTGCTTTGTTATAGTTGTTGAGTCTATTTCACCTTTAATTGCAAATACAAAAATATTTTCTTTTAGTCTACATTTGTAGCCGTGCTACTAACCATTTCTTTTGAGATTTTATGCATAGAGCACGTGGTCGTTCACTAGTGCCATTTGATCCGGAAATTGAGAGAACTATTGCAAGGTTAAGGGGTGCTAGACGATCTTTGAGCCCTAGCATTTCAAGTGAAGAGGAACCACAACAAGAGGAACAAGCAAGAATGGGAAAAAATTCAAGGGTGGCGTTGAAAGAATTGGGGATTCCCAGTGCATATAGATTTGAGAGTGGGATTGCTCCACCTACAACACCGACAAATGACTTTGAAATAAGACCGGCAATGATCACTTTGATAGAGAGGCGACAATTTAGTGGGGCCAAGCACGAAAGCCCGCTAAATCATCTCAAGGAGTTTAAAAAGTATTGCAATACTATCAAGGTGAATGGAATTTCCCAAGAATTCATCCGCCTCAAGCTTTTTCCCTTTTCGCTCATAGGGCGTTCCTTGGAATGGCTAGACAAGGAAGTCAAGCCGAATTCTCTAAGGACATCGGATGAAGTGACCAAGGAGTTTCTATCCCGTTTTTATCCACAAAAGAAAACGACGGAGGCTAGATCTTTGATTCATGGTTTCATGCAAAAGCCTAGTGAGAGTCTCTATGAAGCATGGGAGAGATACAAAGAGTATCAAAGAGAGTGTCCTCACCACGGAATTCCTACATACCAAATTATTCAAATCTTCTATGGAGGCCTTAGTCCTCAAGGAAAATCATGTTTAGATGGAGGAGCCGGAGGTCCTATCATGAACAAAACGGAAGAAGAAGTGGTGGACATAATTGAAGACGTAGTGAGGTACTATAAAGATTGGCAAGATGGAGAAAGAGAGTCAACTAGCAAGAGTAGCTCTTCGGTGTACTCGGTTGATCATATAAATGCAATCAACAATCTATCCTCACAAATGACAAACTTGGGGAAGGAGATGTCCGCTATCAAGGCAAAGTTGGAAAGTGCTACCAACCAAGTTTCAAGTCTTCCCTCCCAATCTAAAGGGAGAGGTATGTCTTATAATTCTTAGCTCCCTCCCTCTTCTAATAACATGCCTAGTGGATGCTTGTTTTGTGATGATTGTGGGTTGTATGACCATGATGTTTCTAGTTTCCCTCATGCATGTATGGATGTCTGTGATGATCAAGATGGAAATATGAATGAGCATGTGAACTATGTGTCAAATAATCATGATTCTAGGTTTGAGAATAAAAAAGGTCAATGGAATAGGAATTACAACAATCATGACAATTTTGACAAATAAAACCAAGGTGGTGGTAATAGGAACCATGGGAACCAAAATTCCCGAGGTAACTATAACAACCAAGGTTATAGTAGCCAAAATCATAACCAAAATTATGGTAATAATAACCAAGGTTATGGTAACCATAATCAAGGTAGAGGTAATTGGAACAATCAAAATAGGGGAAGTTATCAAAATAATTCTCAAAGGGGTCCCCCACCCGATTTTGCTCCAAAGGCCCAAAATGATAATTCCTATGTTCAAACCTCTTCTTCTTCACATAGAACCAATTTGGAAGAAATCATTGAAAATCAAACAAAGTTGTTGAACACTTACATGGCCCCAAGTGACAAGAAATTTAATGAAATGATGACTCATAATAAGATGCTTGAAAACCAGATTTCTCAACTTGCTAATGCTTTGAAAGACCATGCTAGTCCTTCTTCTTTACCTTCCCAACGCCTAGATCCCAAGAGACCAGCCAATGCTATTGTCACAAGGAGTGGTAAGATTCTTGAGGAGAGTTTGCCTAGGAAGAGTGAGACCAAAGAGGGCACAAAAGAGGTTTTGGTTGAAGATGAGAGAGATGGTGCATCTTTGAGTGAGGTTGAGATTGAGAAGCCTAGTGAGGTGAGAGTGGAGAAAGAAATTGTGAAACCCAAGCTTCCTTATCCACAAAAATTCATGAGACACAAGTTAGATGAACAATTTGGAAGATTCATTGACATGCTCAAGCAACTTCACCTTTCTCTACCATTTACCGAAGTTGTCACCCAAATGCCTAACTACGCAAAATTCCTCAAAGACATTTTGAGTGGTAGGAGGACTTGTGATGGTGTAGAGACGGTGAACTTGACCGAGAATTGTAGTGCAATCATAATGAACAAGATGCCACCTAAGCTAAAAGACCCCGGAAACTTTTCCATCCTTTATGTCATTTATAAAATGCAAATTGAGAATACCTACTAACATCACTTTGCAATTGGCCGATAGGTCAATTAAGTTTCCTAAGGGTAAGGTAGAGGATGTTCCTTTGAGGGTTGGGAAATTTGTTATTCTGGTGGATTTTGTGGTGCTTGAGATGGACGAAGAAGCTAACATTCTTATCATTCTAAGGAGACCATTCCTTGCTACTTCGCGTGCTTTGATAGATGTGAAAAGTGCTAAAATTTCACTCAAAGTAGGGGATGAGGTGATAGAATTTTATTTGAATGATAGTATGAAGTATCCAAGTTCTTCTTTAGAAAATTGCATGTTGATTAATTCTCTTGACCATGTTGTGTCTTCTATGCATGAGCAATTGCTCACTTCTAACGATGCTCTTGAGAATGTTTTGTTGAATAAGGAAAAGATAGGTGTTCCTAGCAAGGAGATGGCTTTGTATGAAGATGTGCTCAATGGAAGCCTTGAGGATGTTGAAGATCAAATGTGTATGAGCATTTCTAGTCAAGAAGCGTTATAAGTGGCTAAATCAAAGGAAGGTAAAGGTGTTCTAATGGTTGAGCTCAAACCTCTTCCATCACACCTTAGGTATGAATTCTTGGGACCCAACTCCACCTATCCCGTGATTGTTAGCTCTTCTTTGAGTGAGCGCCAAGCTTAAGAGTTGTGTGATGTTTTGAGAAAGCACCAAGGTGCTTTGGGTTATACCATTGATGACCTCAAAGGTATAGGCCCCGCTTTATGTACACATCACATAACCCTTGAGGAAGGTGCTCTACCTTCTATTGAGAGACAACGAAAGCTACACCCCCAAATGGGAGAGGTAGTGAAGAAAGAGATCACCAAACTTTTGGATGCGGGAATTATATACCCCATCTCAAGTTCTAGGTGGGTCTCTCCCATTCATGTTGTCCCAAAGAAAGGAGGCATGACCGTCATCGAGAATGAGAAAGGTGAGCTCATTCCGACGAGGACGGTCACGGGATGGAGGATGTGTAAAGACTATAGACGTCTAAACACATCCACCAAGAAAGATCACTTCCCCCTTCCTTTCATTGATCAAATGCTTGAGAGACTAACGTGCCACAAGTTCTATTGTTTTCTTGATGGTTATTCGGGATTTTTCCAATTCCCTATCCACCCGGACGACCAAGAAAAAAAGACCTTCACTTGTCCATATGGAACATTTGCTTATAGGAGAATGCCGTTTGGCCTTTGTAATGCTCCCGCAACATTTCAAAGATTCATGAGGAGTATATTTGGAGATATGTTGGAGGAGGAAATGGAAGTGTTTGTGGATGAATTCTCCGTAGGCAGTGTTTCATTTGAGGCATGTCTTGAAAACCTTGAGAAATGTTTGGCAAGGTGTGAGAAGGTGAACTTGGTTTTGAATTGGGAGAAGTGTCACTTCATGGTGGCAGAAGGCATAGTCCTTGGCCATAAGATTTCTCACAAGGGGATAGAGGTGGACAAAGCAAAAATTGAGGTTATTAAGAAGCTTCCACCTCCGGTTAATGTGAAAGGAGTGATATCTTTCTGAGGACAGGCCAGGTATTATAGAAGATTCATCAAGGATTTCTCACTCATTACAAAGCCCCTTAATGATCTTCTTCAAAAGGATGCCGAGTTTATATTTGATGATAACTATTTGGAGGCATTTAATAAGTTGAAGAAGGCTGTAATATCTACTCCTATTGTTCAAGCCCCAAGATGGGATTTACCTTTTGAGTTGATGTGCAATGCGACTGATTCGGAAATTGGAGGTGTCTTGGGTCAAAGAGTGGAAAAGAAGCTACATGTGATCTATTATATGTCCAAGACTCTAAATGGTGCTTAAAGGAACTACACCACAACGGAAAAGGAGTTTTTGGCTATTGTTCATGCTTTTGAAAAGTTCTGTTGTTATTTGTTGGGTTCCAAGACCATTGTCTTCACGGATCATGCGGATCTCAAGTACCTTTTTGCCAAGAAAGAATCAAAGCCAAGGTTAATCCGGTGGGTGCTCGAACTTCAAACTTTTGATATTGAGATTAGGGATAAGAGAGGAGCGGAAAATGTTGTGGCGGATCATCTATCTCGTCTTAAAGATTCTTAAATTCATGATGATGTTTCTCCAATTGAGGATAGGATGCTTGATGACTTCTTATATGCTATTGAGGCAAAGGAGCTCCCATAGTTCGCCGACTTAGTGAACTTTCTTGCATGTGGGGAGTTTCCACCTTCCTTTTCTAAGAATCAACGAAAGAAGCTCAAGAGAGAGGCGAGACACTATGTATGGGATGATCCCATCTTGTATAAGCGAGGAGTTGATGGCTTACTTAAGCGCTGTGTTCCAAACGAAGAGGTGCCTAGTGTTTTGAATATGTGCCACTCGGATCCGAGTGGTGGTCATATGGGTGTTTCTAAAACCGCCACCAAGATTCTTCAAAGCAGTTTATGGTGGCCGCATCTCTTCAAGGATTCATGGGTTTTTGTTAAGACATGCGACCGTTGTTAACGAGTTGGGAATATCTCCAAGTGAAATGAGATGCTTCAACAACCGATTCTTGAATTGGAGGTATTTGATGTTTGGGGGATTGCTTTCATGGGACCGTTTCCCTCATCTTTTGGAAATCAATATATTCTTGTTGCGGTGGATTACGTGTCTAAATGGGTTGAGGCCATTGCTTCCCTAACTAATGACCACAAGGTGGTAATGAAGTTGTTCAAGAGAGGTCATTTTTCCAAGGTTTGGTGTTCCAAAGGCGATGATAAGCGATAACGGTTCTCATTTTATTCACAATGCCTTTCAAAAGATGTTGCGAAAGCATGGAGTTTATCAACGATTTGGCCTTCCATATCATCCTCAAACAAGCGGCCAAGTCGAGGTTTCCAATCGTCAAATCAAGTTAATCCTTGAAAAGACGGTTGCAAGAAATAGGAAGGATTGGTCGGACAAGTTGGATGATGCTCTTTGGGCTTATAGAACGGCTTTCAAGACGCCAATAGGTACTACTCCATACCGCCTAGTCTATGGCAAATCATGTCATCTCCCGGTTGAGCTCGAACACCGTGCTTTGTGGGAAATCAAGAAGATAAACTTTGATTTGGCAAGTGCGGGGGAGAAATGGTGGTTAGATCTTCATGAGCTAGAGGAGCTTCGATTTGATGCTTATGATTGTGCTAGTGTTTACAAAGCTCGTTCCAAGGAAATTCATGATAAGCTTATAGAGAAGAAAGAGTTTTGTGTTGGTGATAAGGTTCTTCTCTACAATTCGAAAATGAAGTTGTTTCCAGGAAATCTCATGTCAAGATGGAGCGGTCCTTACTTGGTTAAAAATGTTTTTCCTAGTGGTGTTGTAGAGGTTTCAATGATGGATTCTTCGTCTCCATTTAATGTCAATGGCCATCGACTCAAGAAGTATTTCGACGGTGCTTTTGTTGGCCTTATTCACATGCTGCTTCTCCGACAACCACCTTAATAGGTGGAGAACGTCGAGCTATGACGTTAAACAAGCGCTTCCCAGGAGGCAACCTAGTTTTCTAACCCTTTTCTTTTGATTTTTCATTTTTCTATATCTTTTATTTTTGAGAACTCATCTTATTCTTCTTTGTTTTCTTGATTTTAGGTGCCATGAGATTGAATCGATGAAAATTTCCAACAATTTCGGTGTTAATTCAAGGATTCACGAGGTTTGGTTAAGCTTCGGTGAAGAAGCTTGTTGGGGTTTTATGCTCTCATGTTTGCATTTTCATTGATTTTCTACTCTTTTTCGAGTGCGTTATCAACTATCTCGTTAGTGCAAATACGAGAGTATTTTCATGGCCAATATTTTCTTGCTTGGTGCGCTCGCATCATAGGTTGCACACGCGCACCAAAGGGGTTAGAAATTTAAGCTAATTTTGATGAAATTTAACGGTTTTTGAACCCCCCGTACCCCCTTGGTGCGCACGCACCACCATCCCTCTGCGAGCACCAAGAGGGTCAGATTTTTGGCCTTGTTTTGGTGAGTCACAAGCAAACTCAGCCCCCCTTAGTTCCTACATGGTGCGCACGCACCAGGTAGGCCAGATTTTTGGCCTTGTTTTGGTGCATCACAAGCAAACACAGCCCCCCTAGCCCCTACCTGGTGCACACGCACCACCTGGCTGCTCGCACGCACTAGATAAGTCAGATTTTTTGGCCTTGTGTTGCGAAATTCCAAGCAGAGCAGCCCCCCTTGCCGTCGCTGGTGAGCACGCAACAACCCCTCTGTGCGCATGCACCATCGACAGTAGCATCCAACCCTTGTTTCGTGCCCTTTCTCCCTAGTTCACCCCCTTATTTCCTACTCTCTCCTACCCAGAACACCCTTTCATTCCACTACTCTTTCTTCTCTCTTCAAACCCCTTCAATCTCTTTGAAAATTCAAGCAACTTAATCCTTTTTAACTACAATTCATCACATAATTACATTAACCTCTTTCAAATCTTTTACAAATTAAAAAAAAACTAAAATTTTTGATTTTATTTTCGACAATTTGGGGCTAAAATTCGAATATTTTAGGGTTTGGTTTGGTGTTTGAATCTTAACTTTAGGTGTTCTAATTGTTGTATATCTATCAATTGTGCAATTTGCAAGTAATTCATAGCTTCATTGAGGTATAATTTCTCATTTTCTAGTCATCTATTTCCTCATTTTTGAAGCTTGACATCCTTGTTTTTGCTTTCATGGTAGAACTCCATTGTTGGTTCTTTTAACTTGTAATTTGTGTTTAATGATGTTATTGGATGTTAAATTGAAGCTTTTTCATGATGAATTTGTATACCTTGCTTGAATCCTTGATTCACCATTGTTGGTCATTTTCTCTCTCATGGGTATTCTATATGATAGTTTCATTTCTTTGATAATTCAATGTTTTGGGATTAATTTGCTCAAAATGATTCATGATTTGGTCTCTTGTGTCCAATTTTGCCTTTACTTCATGACTAGTTGCTTCAAGCTTATATCTCAATATTCATGGCATTGTTCCTCCCCTCGAGGTGGTAGAGACATACGGCATTGAATTCTCTAAGGAATTACATTGGGATAGGTTCAAGAAACTATCCAAGCAGAAGCTCAAGTCAACAAGATTCTACGATCAAACAACAACCAAGCTACTTGGAATAGATGATGTCGTTCGCTACCTAGCCAAGAACCTCGGTCTCTTAGAGTTCTTGGATTTGAGTACCCCTACCTATGCTAAGGTGACATATGAGTTTCTATCATCCCTTGAAGTGGTCCGAGAGTTAAGTGGTGATTCTTCGAGAACTTTGACTTTTCAACTTTTCAATAATGATCATCGGTTGTCGTAGTCACAACTTTGTTCCTACTTACGGTTTCCTTGGGCTGTTGATGAAGACCATCTTGTCTATCCGGCCAATGGAAAATGACTAGCAACCATGAATATGATGAACTAAGGTGGTGGCGGCGTATCTCTGATGAGCGGAAATATGAGCCTCAAACTTCTAAATCCGCATCAATCGTTCATCCGGCCATGAGATACTTTAATCGTATTCTCACTTATGCCCTTTGTTCTAAGGACTCTTTGGGAGCTATCTCCCGCGAGGAGCTTTGTTGGCTATGGATTGCCGACCAAGAGTCGCATGAGATCGAGCTTGTTGATTTCACTCAACATTTAATCAATCTATTTTTGGATATCCGAGATGGTATTTTGCTTTCGGGGAGCATCCAAATTGGAGGAATGATCTCTATCCTCGCTCTTTGCCTCAATGATTCATATAAGGATTTGCTATGCGAGCTCCCTCCGATAGTTGACCCTAGAGAGAAGACGCCTTCTCATTTCCTCAATGTCTATGCCCATGTGAACCAAAAGTTCCTTGATCGTACCAAGAAGCATAATGTTTTCATATGGAAGGTGTCCCGAGTAAAGGATTGGTTCTTGATTCCGAGTAAGGAGGCTAAAAACCGTAAGTCAAAGACGGATTCTTTGACTTGGAGACCTCCAAGATGCAACATCGACCCCTCTCTTTGGAAGAAGTCAAATCATACAAGAACCGCCTCCAATGATGCTCTTTCGACGGATTTCCAAGCTTTACCCCCGGTTGAACGGGGAGGTACTCCTATCCCTCCTCCTACTTCTTCTTTTACATTTGATTTATCTACTAATCATGCCAAGATAGATTCCATCACTAATGTCTTGTTTTCCACGCCTTTGGGGCGTGATTCTTCTCTTGGCTATGATTTTCATGTTAATCAATTGTATGACTACCATGTGAGCAGGGGGGGATTGAACCTTACTTGAACTACCCATACCTTCCGGTCCAACAAGGACCTAGTCCCCAATGGGAACCCTTTGACCCTATTGTGGGTCCTAGACCTTGTTACCCCTATTGGGAGGGTCCTCATATCCCTCCTAGTGCTATCATGGGCACCACCCCGGCCACTTACGACTATAAGCGGCCCGGTGGATGCGATTATACATATGATCCCGCGAACCCTATGCCTTTCCCGAACCCCGAGACCTTTGGTAGACGGGGATTATCGGGAGAGCCGGTCTTGGATGATTGGTCTCATTCTTTGAGATAGACCGTGCTAGGCGGGAGGGGAGGTTAAAGGGGAAAGCCCCTATTGAGGTGAGTGAGATGGTTAGCTCGGTTCATGTCTTAGAGACCGGTGAGGGGAGTTCTCTTTCTATCCCTTACCATAGTGTAGAGTGAGTCTATTGTGGCTACCCCCCTTTCTTATGTGCTTTATATGACGTTCTCTTTTGCCTATGTGTTCTTAGGTTTGGAGTTTGGGGGGTAGTTCATTCTGAGCTTGGGGGTGATTTCTGTTGTTTGTGTGTGTCACTATTTCCCTCCTCGCTATTGTAGTTCACTCCTAGTCTCTTTTGCTTCTGGTATTGATCTCTGTGTATCCCTTGCTTCTCTGATGATAATGATGATGTATTTCTGCTGATTTCTCTGTCCAGTTCTTGGTATTGTTGTTTGTTCTGCTGATCGCTGTCTGTTGTGTATCTCTACTTCTTTATGATTATGATTCCCGATGATGGTTGTTCGATATCTTGTTTCCTGACTCTGTTCTGTCTGATGATTCTGCTTCATTATTTCATTGCTGACCCTATTCCTGATTCTATCATATATTACTTTTTCTTTATTTACATACATTTTATCTTTTATATTTTTCTTTTCTTTTGTATTGAAGTTACTAACAATCTTCTTTGTATATAGTCTATATTCTCTCTCACCTTGCTTCATCGCTTATGCTTTGGATATTGATGCTTCATTAAGGTGCTCCCTCACTTTTTTTAATGTAGCATAGCTTCGACGCCTGGTGAGATCCTTTTGATCTTCTTTTTATTCTTTTCTCTTGGATGCTTAGTTTAGGTTTAGATTAGGAGAAGTTGAACGGTTCGAGGATGTGTGCTTTCTAACACCTTAGTGTGTTTGGGAACATTGGCGTTGTAGCCGAATGTTCACTTGTTTGTCGATTGGGACTTATGTGTGTTAGCATGACTACCTTGTTGCATTTCTACTTCTACTTTGCTTTTCTATTTCTTATTTTATTTCTTTTTCCTCCTTTTCTATTCTCTTATGTTTTTATTTTTCTTTTTCTTTTTGTTTCCCTTTTCTATTTTCTTCTACTTTCCTTTTTACACTTTGCTTTCTTACATTTTGATTTTATACTAAAAAAAAAGAAATAAAAGAAGAGTAAAAATCAAAAATTAAAAATCAAAATGGATTTTGTAAATATGAATAAAATGTTTTTGAGGCATTGCTTTTCTTTCTTACAATTTTGCTTTTGCTTTGGACTGAGTACCACTTGAGCTTGCACATTGGCTATTATTCTTCCTAAAAACAATGGTTTGCACGGTTTGAGGGTATCTTTGGTTGATTCTAGGATAGAGTATGCTAAGGTAGTCCTTTAAGAACTATTGGAACCTTGACGCCGGATTCTTTTGTTTTTGAAAACTCGCAATCGTTCCCCTTTGGTGAATTTGAAGCTTTTAGTGAGTTTTTGCCACATCCTTGCGAGGTTTATAGTTTTCAAGCCTTCTACATTTACTTGAATGAGCGGCATGGATCCTTGACTATTGCGGACCTAATCTTCAATCTTGACTCATAATTCTCAAACACGAGACCGAACCATCTAGGGAGGACAAAGGCATCTTTTCGGGGTGGTACATTTTCTTTTGTAGGTTAATTTTCTTTATTTTTAGTTCTTGGGTTTAAATTTGCCTACTTGCTAACCATTTGAGCCTTTTTCCCTTCTTTTCAAGCCATATCTCTAGAACTTTGAGCCTTTTGTTTCTTTTTGTTCCATTTTTGGTTTTTGTGAAGCAAATAATCATGTTCTTGGAGATTGTGGTATATGAGTTTGGATATTGGTTCTTATTTGTAAGCAAGTTTGTGTTTTGTATATATTGTGAATAATGGTAAGAGAATAAATGAAAACAAAAGCCGTCCGTAGTTAAAAGAGGCAAGGACAATGAATAAATTGAATAATTGGCAAAGGAATAATCGGTCGTTGGACAATCACCCTAAACCAAACAATGTTTTTACCAAAACTAACCTAAAACAAATCTAGGGCAAGTAGAGGATCGTGTCCACATGGAATGGGTGAAGAACACCAAGAGTATGAAACGGTTGTAAGCTAATTCGGTCACAAATTGGGTTTTGAATGGTTAGCTACTATATAGAAGAATGCTAGGGGAAACGGGATTCAACACCAACCAAAGCCAAGGAATCAATAACAAGGACGAATCATGAGTACACATAGAAGATAGAAAAGGAACTTATCATTGCCTTCTTTCAAAGTCACAACATAAGTACTCCCTAGATTAAGCACTAACACGATAAGGATTAAGTCTCAAGGATAGGAAGTGGGTTTCTAGCTCGAGTTTGTCTCTCGATCGCTCCGAACTAGCATGAAGCTCGAATAATTGGGATTTCTCACCTAATTACCATACTAAAGCAACCTAGTCAATGAAACCAAACATCCAAAATCATGAAAGTAGCATAATCTAATTACACAAGAAAAGACTCACTCCAAAACCCCATCTTTCGATGTGAGAAGAGGGATGAACACATGGGCATAATGTGGCCAACAAATTACACATGCAATTATCAATTCAAGCACAAACAACTATCAATCCAAGGTAGCACATGAATAATTCCAAGTCAATTAACCATAGCTTGGTTGGGTCTTCACCCAACCCCTAACTAAGAGACTACTCACTAAACATGGTGGAAATTAATCAAACAATTAAAGTAAGGGTTTTCATGAATTCAAATAAGCTAGGAAAGAGATGAAACAAGGATGGATTAAACATGCAAGAATAAATAAACAAGATTAAGGGAGAAATTATCAACTCAAAGCAATTAAAATTGAAAATTAAGAGCAAGAGATAGAGAAAAGAGATTACTTAATAAACTTCAAAGTTGGGAAAATTGTTGAAATTCATGGAACAAACTTCCAATAATGCTTACAAATGATTGAGTTTTTGAGAAACTAAACTAATTAATGAGGGTTGAGAAGAACTAAGGGCCTAAGAAAACTAAAAAGGGGAAGAAGATCCGAAAAACTGAAGCCAAGCGTCCTATTTATATGCCCAAAAATTACATCGTAAAATCCGTCAAAATCGGGCTTCAGAACAGGAGGAGCGCCCGCTCCTCTGTATGGAGCGCCCGCTCCTGGGCTCTCTGCACGCCCTCTCCTCTTGCACCAGTTTGAGGCAGTTTATAGGAAAACAGGGAGGAGCGCCCGCTCCTAAAAGTGCAGGGGAGGCAGAATGTGGCAGTTCAGGCAGGAGCGCCCGCTCCTAAAAGGCTGCACGCCCGCTCCTGCTTTCCTTTGCTTCCAAAGAGTATTTCTTCAGGCTCATACTATTAGCCCATTTTTCATCGTACCTACAAGCACGAGCACACACATAAAAAGAAACGGGGAAGCCAAAAGATGCAAATTAGCACAAGAGGAGTTAGAAAAAGGGATTAGAGTAGGGGAAAGAGTACAAAATTGTGTTTAAAAAGCCATGATAAGTGGACAAATAAAATACTTATCAAATTCCCCCAAGCTAGCCAATTGCTTGTCCCTAAGCAATTCACTTGGCGCAAAAGAAACCAATAGATTAGTTCGCTCAAAGAAAAGCACATGTAAAGATAAAAGAATCCTTAAGCAATAAAACTCGATCATGAGGTATATGCCTAAGATCAACCACGGTCATGACTAGCCAAGACCTAGCTAACCTTCCCGAATGTACTCAACTTTGGTCCATTCAACCAATCTTACCGCGTCCCCAACACAAAGTTCAAATTCCCCCTAATGGTAGTGTCTCATGACTCCTCGAAGGAGCCGGAAGAAAAATAGACAAAAGAAGGCTTAGAACACTCGACATCTCAATGATAAGTACCCTCTCCATATGCTTGTGAACCAACTCCCTCCACCGACTATGGCTTCAACTACTCTACTAACATTACAAGACTCAAGGATTACGGCACAAAGTTAAGGCATAGAGAAAACTAGAAGTGCTTTGCAATTAAAGTCAAGCTAAGATATATAGCACTAAGAGCAAACCTAAAGAGGTTTCTAACTTTGACCCAAATTACAAATTATGAATAAACTTGAAACAAAAATGCACCCCCAAGCTTGTTTAATTGCTAGGGTGGTGGCTATTCATTACTTCTTTTTCTTTCTTTCTTTCTCTATTTTTTTTTTTTTTCAAACTTGGCATTTACAACACAAACTATTATTTATAATAACTTAAAGATTGAACTAATGAAACAAGAATGACATGCCTTAACTTTGTGCGAATGAAAAATACATAACAACCTTCATAATCACTAAGAGTAGTTTAGGCCGCGATCTTGGGAGTTAAGACTCAAGCTCTCGATCTAGGTACTAAATCAAAGAGGATCCTTGCCACTCATTCAAAATGTAGTAGGCTTGAAAAAATATTACAACCTCACTTTTGGGAACAATGTGGGATCAATTACTACCTTTCGGGGTTCAAATTCCTTTGATATGGGCGACACCTTCTTACCATAATCCTAGACTTTTGGTTTCGTACATTCGGTAAAGTTATTCTCACACTAGCCTAAACTAGCCAATTCTATGTTCAACCAAGGGCATCTAAACCATGCTCGAAATTTTATTACCAAAAGAAAGCAAATATCCATCACATGCAATTCAATATCATCATTGAAGACTATTCTAAAAGCAAAAATGTTTTTTTTTTAATTTTTTTTTTAGGGTTAAAGGGACTAAAAGGAAAATATAAACAAGAATAGAAGGGAAGGAGTTACCATTGATCTTGATGTAGTAGTGTCTCTTATATACAAGGTGATAAAAGAGTAGTGATTAGTAGCAAAGCAAACAAGGACTATTATGAGTGGATCGTACACATACGAGTTAAACAATCATTCTACAATTCATAAATAAATCGTCATTTGCAAAACTAAGACAATTATATCACAAGCTCACTTGAATTCATTTTACCATCAAAGACACTAGTCGAATCATCAAGCCAAATGACTACAAGCAAAGATAATATATACAAAGTCTAAACTAATTAAAGGAAACACCTTTTTTTTTTTTTTTTAATAGAGGAAAGGAAAGAGGTACTAGCTAGAGAATTTGGATTAAGGGAAGAGGAACTAGCTAAAGAAGATTAGGAGAGGGAAGGAGAAGAGGAAGGGAGGAGAAACTAACTAAAGAATTTGGATTAAGGGCTTTGGATTTTTGGGTTTTGGATTTTAGGGAAGGAGAGGAGGCTCATCAACAAATATCATCATCAACAGAGAAGCACATAAACCAAACCAAGCTCATCAAAATGCAAACATTCAACCATTAACTAACCAATCAAGACAAACGGAGCATAATCAAATTAAGCACAAAACTAGCAACATCAAATCCCAACTCTATGCAAGGCCTAAATACTCCCCCAAGCTAGACATTTAGTCACCGTTTCAATGAAACAAAATAGGCAATGAAGTAACCTCCCCCAAGCATGGGATTGGCACCGTCCTCGGTGTCCCAAGAAGTGAAAGGGGCAATGAAATGACAACTAGAGTGTCTAAGCCATCTAATTATGTCGTCGTCCCGGCGAATAGTGATAATTGTAGTTAATATCTACATCACTAGAAGTGGCCGGGGCGTCTACATAAGGAGGTAGATCATAGTTGGGGCAAGTGCGGTAATGGCCAAAGTCCGGCACACCTTGCTCACCCCAACCACCATCATAGTCGGGTGGAAACTCGTAATGCCCCCTTAGGGGGGATCGAGCACCTCCGAAGATGAACTATCTCCACTAACCTCGGGGACATAGTAATAGCTAGGGTCACCCCTATAATCACTTCCCCCGGGTTGTGTGTAGTCATAAGGGGGAAAGGAGCAAAGCTCCTCAATTGAACTACACGGGCCTTGCTAAAAGGGGTAGGTGGGTTGGCCATTGTTCCAACCCGCTACCGGCCCTTCTTGAACGGGACGATTAGGATAGTTGAGGTAAGGGAGAAAGTCTCCCCTCTCAACTTGATGTTGGTAGCTTCTCTCCGCTACAAAACTTTGGTACTCATTTTGTTCAAGAAGTCTTTGATTAGTTAGATTTAATTGGTTGAAAGCATTTTCCACATCAAAGAGAGAAGAGGAGGAAGAGGAACCATCTACCCTAGATTAGGGAATGGAGGATGTACTCATACGACGGGGTATGGGTACATTCTCGCCACCACCGGCCATACCTCGTGGGAGTTGATCACTTGGCACTTGCCATGTGTCCCCCACCGAGTTATTAACCGCCGGATTTGGGAGAGTGCAATAATGCACCCCATTGACCTTCCAACTATAGCGAAGATTTCGGCCCGGAATTTCACTAAGGAACTTCATATCACTAAGTGCCTTAAGATCAAGCATGTTGGAACCTTGGACCGGGGTCAGTTGGTCTAGAAAAGACCCAAACCCTAACTTCCTTGCAATAATTGAAATCATTCCCCCGCATCTAATCTCTCCGCTCATCTCTCCACTTTCTCTTATTTCAATACATCTTTTGATGAACAAGTATCCCATGTTCACATACCCTTCCACATTTCCTTCGAATCTTGAAGCTAGAAAGAGGCATTTGATCTCCTCTTTAGTTATATTCCCTAAGTCTTGTTTAGAAAAACAAGCATAGCTCATGATTCGCATAAAAATTCGAAGGACGGGGTGGATAATGTGGCTAGCATGGCTAGACCGGGTTGTGAAATTGGGATACCCCGCAATGGTATTCCACCACACTTGTTCCTCATAACTTGAGAAGTAAGTACCATTGGGGTCATAGACTTGGTTGAGGGTGGGCCATTCAAAAATTTCGTTCAATCTCGTCAAAGTTAAGGTTTTTTCGACATTGAACATTCTAAATTTTATTTCACATTCCAATGGCTCATCCTCAAGGCTTATGCGTTTCATAGAAACCGATGAAAGGAATTCAAGAGTTAGGGAAGAAAAGGTTTCTTCCCCAAGGTCCAAGAAGTTTAGCCAACCGAAGTTTTCGGCTACTCTTCTAATTCCCTCATCGACCCCTAGAAGTCGCATTGATTGTTGATGATAGAATCGGGTTGGAATAATCTTTCGTTTGGAGAGGTCATCGAAAGGCTTTTTAAATCGTTTATCGATTTTTAAAGTTGGTGGTGGGTTAGGGTTTTCTTGTTGTGAAGGGGATGAGGATGTTTGAGGTTCACTTGTTTTTCTTTTCTTAATCCCTCCAATGAATTTCTTCATTTTTTTTTTAGTTTGGAAAAGGGTAAATAGGAAAAACACTCAACAACAAACAACTCCACACACACCCTTAACTTCAAACCCCCTTTAAATATCCAAATGTACCTGTTCCACAACATAGGAATCTAACCTAATCTCAAATTAGGGTTGTAATGTCATGGCTAAAGGTTAAGGTTGGGAGTCAATTTGAAAAATTTGGTGGAAACTCCTAAGTGAAGCATAAGAGTGGCCATCTCTCAATAACAACATAGGAATCTAACCTAATCTCAAATTACAACCTTCAATACAAAATACATGACAATACTACTCCTCTTTGCATGTTTTTAATTGATCTCAATTTTTCCTTCTCTTTTTCCTTTTTTTCTTTCCTCATGTTTTTTTTTTTCATGAATAAACTTTCAAGACCTTATTTGAACCAAATTGCACAACTTCCTTGCTTAAAATCAAAACTCTCAAACTCGAACCTTACAAGCCGATGCTTCACTAACTATATGGGTTGGTAGAACATAGGCCGCTAGGTTTGTAATATGGTTTAACCAAGAAAGGGGAAATAAGGCTCAACATGGCTAGCAAGAAGGTGAATGTAAAATAAAAACCAAATTTGTAACAAAACACAAGGAAAACAAAGAAAAATGAGAAGAAATGCCCTCTTCCTCCTCTAGAGTTATATGATCACGATCTTGGGAGCTAGATACCAACACAAGGATTAAGACACGCATAGTTAAGGATCGAATATGCCGCTCAACAAAAGTGATGGAGGCTTGAACAATTGACGCTCACATGGGACATGAAAATAAGCAAATACCAACCAAGGGAATCCTATTCACTACGAAGAGCAACACCATCTTACCACTTTTCCGTGAACTAGGGGTTCAAACGTCCTCAAGAGTTCTAAACCGGGCTACCTTAGCATAAAATGTGTCTAGTTCAACCCTAAGCACTCTCAAACCGTGAAGACCCTCTTCAACTAGGAAGGTAAGCATTCAAAAATATGTCATCACAATAGCATATAAGCCCACATGTCCAAATGAACGAGCAAATTCTCAACTTTCAAAATTTTTCACTTGTCATGGTCATGAATGTCACACAAAAGAAAGAAGAAAAGCAACACACAAAGAAAAAGGAAGAAATCGAAAAGGTTCATAAAAGAGGCATGTAAATCACATAAATCCCAATCGTCATACAATGATCGTTGAATACAACATCAACGATCCCAGGTTCCTTAGAACCAAATCAAAAAACCTCGAACCATTCGACTCCTTCCTAATCTAACCTAAACTATGCAACCAATCAAATATTTAAAAAGTTGAGAAGGAGAATTTGTCACCCAAATACGCTTAGAAAACGCAAGTCCACTATCAATGAAGCTCCATTGCAAGGAAAATTTTGGGGAATGTGCCAATAAGCCCTACAAAATGTCAAAATCCAAAACAACTCGGCAAATATTTGGTTAGTAGCAAGAGAAATATATACAATGAAATAAAAAGAAAGCAAAATAGAGAAAAGAAACTACTAAAGAAAAAGAACAAAGAAAAGAGGAAAAGGTTTGGATTAAAAGGGAATTTGGATTTTCGAAAACGGGAGCCAAAACAACACAAGGTTTCATTAAAAACATCATCATCATCATTTTGAGAAGAGGGGAAGGAAGCTTCCAAAGACACCTATTGGCCCAAAAATGCGCCCCATAAGAACAAGGCTCTTGAATAAAACAATGAATAAGCACCCACCCCCCCCACACTTGAACGGAAAACCGTCCTCGGTTTGAACAAAGTGGAAAATGGGGTGGGAGGAAGGGCTAAACTCTGCCCGAGGGCCCTAGTCCTCCATATGAGAACTAAAGCCCTCTCCATATGGACGCCACTCGTAGTCGACGTCGATAGGAGGGCCATGGGGGTCCAAACCACCGGTGTAACCCGGTGAAAAACCACGGTTCCGGTACAACTCTTGTTGATAGTCCGGAAGAGGGTCAAAGGGAGGGGGGATCTCAAGAGGCTCGGATGTATACATGGGGTAGTTGGGATCCCCTCGGTAATCACATCCCCCCGGTGCCTTGTAATCGTACCCCTCAGAGGTGGGGTAGTTCACACGGGGGGCCCCTTGAGATGAAGGCCCGGGCCAATAGGGCCAAACCAGTTGACGGGGTGTGCCGTCAGCATGCGGTTCCTCGTGACAAGGAACTGGCCCATGTTGGGGCGGAAAATACGGATAGTTAACCGGTGGGTCAAAATGCCCTTGGTTTACATGCCAATCATAAATGTTGGCATTGTAAACCGAGTACCCATCGGCGGCCTCCGTCAACCGGTTTACTTGCATAGACAAGTTTTGGAATGCACGCTCAAAATTGAAATAAGAAGAGGAAGAGGCCATACCTCCCTCGCTAAAGGAGGGGACATGCAAACCTTGTTGGGATCCCTCCCCATATTAGAATCCTTGTTGTTGATGATGAAATTGTTGTTGATGAAATTGTTGCTGTTGTTGAAACTGTTGTTGTTGTTCTTCTTGTTGTTGTTCTTGTTGTTTTTGTTGTTGTTGTTGTTGGTGACGCTCGCGGACAATCATATTACGCTCACCTCCAAGAGCGTTAGGCAGGACACCATTGTCCATAGGGATCTTCCACACATTCCTAGAGTTCCGCTCCAAGGATGTGCGGCTAGGGAACGGTAAGATGCAATGGTGCACCCGCTCAACGCACCAATCGTGGAAGTTGTTCACGTCGTTGGTCGGTTGGATGAAGACCGACTTCCTCATATAAGAAATGTCCATGAACATATCCTTGTCCTTTCCAACCCTCGTGCAAAAAGGGAAGAGACACTCACCCCCTAGCTTCGAAGCAATCCTTGTAATCATCCCACCAAGAGCAATCTTTCCCGTCTTGTTCCCATTCTTGATTGCCTCACAACACAACACAAACCAGTACCCCATGTTGAGCCGCCCACTCGCTTCCTCCTTTGTGGCGACCCAAAGTGTGAAAAGCTCTTCATGAGAGAACTTGCTCAAATCTTGTTTGCTAAACACCGCAAACCCCAAGATGCGGTGTAGGATGCGGAGTACTGGGTGGATAATTTGGCTTGCCACCGATTACCGAGTATTAAACTCTTCCATGTCGGTAATTGTCCGCCACCAACGGAAGGCATCGTACTCGGGGAAGAGCTCGGTGGATGGGGCAAGGAGATCAGCGTCAGGGTTAAAATCCAAAAGTTCATTTAGACGCCTTAAGGAGATCACATGGCGGGCATTGAAGAGTTGGAAGGAGATTTAGAACTCGTTGTTTCCAACGGGTTCCTTCTCAAAGGAGGCTAGGAACTCGTAGGTGGGCTCCTTGAAAGTTGGGTATTGGTGCTGGATGAACTCACTCATCCCAAGGTTATCAAGAAGCGACCGAAGGTCCTCATCTATACCCAGATCACGCATTGAGCGTTGGTAGTAGTGTCGAGTGGGGTTTAGTTTGCGTTTGATGAGGGTTTGATGGATGGGAGCATGGTATCGGTTTACAAATTTCAAGGTGGGTAGAGTTGTTTGTTCTTGGTTTAGATTTTGAGAGGAGGGTTGGGGTTCATTAATTGTTATCCTGGGCTCCTTCCTGCTCCTTCTCCTACTACTCATCTTCACCAAGTTTAACTCAACAATCTCAAAAATACCGAGAACACCAAAAGAGTGATACAACACTCAAGAATACCCAATTCTTCCCACAACAACAACAACACTTGAAGCTTTGACGTTGTTATCTGAAAAGAGGTTAGGAGCAACAACTTTCCAAGATACAAATAGCACAAGAAGAACACAAGAATCGCCAACAATATTCAATGCCAAAATTTGCAAAACTCAGTCATGAAAGAGACAATTACTAAGCAAATTTCAATATCAAGTATCAAAAACTCTCACAATCACAAATTTTCAATTTCACATGCATCAACAATTCTTAATACTCAATATCAAGCTAGTAATTACTTTCAACAATTCTCAATAACCACTATCAAGTAATTGCTAGGAAAATTACATAAAAACAACAATTTTCATAAACAATACTCAACAAATCACCAAGAAATTCATATCAAATTCCACAATTACAAGCAAAACTACCCTAAATCACACAAAATTCTTACAAGCTCAATCTTGCTTAACAATCCTAAAACATGGTATTATCTAATGAATTAAAGCCACAAAGTAGTTGAGGTTTAGGATTATACCACAATTGAAGAGCATGAAGACCACCACGACCACTCACGCACCATCACTTCGACCACCAAGGAGCAATCCCGAATTTGGTGAAAAATGGGTGATTTTGAGAGGGGAAAGTGATGAATTTGTGAGAAAAGTGAGGGAATGTAGGGGATTTGATGAAATTTCAAGGTAATAGGTGAGATTAGAGGGGATTTGAGAGGTTAGGGTTTGTGTTCTTAAGGAGAGAGAGTGAGAATCGGTATGAGAGGCGGGAAAATGATGATGAAATCGGGGAAAAAGGGAAGCTATCCCCCGATAAACCCAGATCTGCGTGCCCGCGCAAGTGTATTTCGCGCCCGCGTAGATGTCGCACACACGTCGCGCAAAACATTCTGCCAGAATCTAAAATTTGCCCTTAATTCTGTGCGGGTTCTCACAGGGATGTGCGCCCGCACAGCCTTCTCTTGCGCGCCCGCGCAGATATCGCACACACGTCGCGCAAAACTTTCTGTCAGAATTTGAAATTTGCCCTTAATTCTGTGCGGGTTCTCACAGGGATGCGCGCCCACACAGCCTTCTCTTGCGCGCCCGCGCAGATATCGCGAACAGGGCGCGCATAAGCTTCTGCCAGATTCTACCTTGCTGAGCTTCCCTGTGCGCGGGTTCTCCCAGGCCCGCGCACAGGGTCTTCATCAATATTTTTGCTTTAAATCCCCCTCACTCACTTCCTAGTCTCCAAACCCCAACTTAGCTCCATATATAACACCAAACGGCCTCCAAATTCCCTCCAAACACGCACCAAAGAGACAAGTGCCTAAAAAGCAAGAGGAAAAACGAAATCCATAAGACAAAAATCAAACAAACAACCTACCAAAAATATGGAAAATAGAGAAGAAAAGAGTTTAAAAGCTGGGTTGCCTCCCGGGAGCGCTTCTTTATAAGGTCATTAGCTTGACCATGATGAAAATCCTTTCAAAAGGGTGGCTTAGGACCCAAAGGGTCAAGCCTCTGATACTCAATCACACCAACTTATTCCTTGCAGAAATAGTGCTTCAAACGAGAGCCGTTCACCATGAATTTGTTTCCGTCAGCATCCAACTCAAAAGAACCATAGGGAGTGGTCTTTGATACAACAAAAGGCCCCGACCACTTAGATTTGAGCTTGCTCGGAAACAAGCGAAGCCTTGAGTTGAAGAGCAAGACTTTATCCCCAACCTTGAAACTCTTGTTCTGGATATGTTGGTCGTGCCACTTTTTTGTCTTCTCCTTATAGACTCTTGAGTTTTCATAGGCATCATCTCTAAGCTCCTCGAGCTCGTTGAGCTTCAACAACCTCTTTTCACCCGCTAACGACAAATCCATGTTTAGCTCTTTGATGGCCCACCAAGCTTTGTATTCTAGCTCGACCGGCAAGTGGCAAGCCTTCCCATAGACCAACCTATAGGGGGTTGTACCTATGGGAGTCTTGTATGCCGTTCGAAGAGCCCAAAGTGTATCATCAAGCTTGAGAGACCAATCTTTCCTTGATTTGTTCACCATCCTCTCAAGTATATTCTTGATCTCACGATTCGAGACCTCCACTTGATCTTGAGTTTGAGGATGGTAAGGTAGACCAACCTTGTGATGAACGCCATATTTCTTGAGAAGGGCTTCCAATTGCTTCTTGGCAAAATGAGACCCTCCATCACTAATTAGAACTCTTGGCACCCCAGATCTAGGAAAAATGATTTTCTTGAGAAGCTTGAGCACCACCTTGTGATCATTGGTAGGAGAGGGTATAGTTTCGATCCATTTCGTCACATAGTCAACCGCCACCAAGATGTATAGGTTCCCACATGAAGAAACGAATGGTCCCATGAAATCCACCCCCCAAACATCGAAGGGCTCCACCTCTAGAATACTTTGTTGGGGCATCTCGTCCCTTTTGGTAATGCCACCACTCCTTTGGCATCGATCACATTGTATAACGAATTTGTGAGTATCCTTGTGCATTGAAGGCCATCAAAGCAAAGATTGAGAGATTTTTGCTACCGTCTTGTCAACACCACCATGTCCCCCACATGGTAGTGAGTGACAATGCTCAAGGACACCCACAATCTCATGATCGGGGACACACTTCCTAAAGAGACCATCACCACATTGCTTGAATAGATACGGATCATTCCAAAAATACCTTCTCACTTCTTTGCAGAACTTTTTCTTTTGTTGAGAGGAGAATTCCGGAGGGACTACCCCACAAGCAAGATAGTTGACAATATCTGCATACCAAGGTGTAGAAGTCGCCACCATAGCCATGAGAGCCTCGATCCCTATCTCATCATTAATTGAAACATCCTCCTTGTTCTCAAATGGAAGCCTAGATAAGTGATCCGCCACATAATTCTCCGCTCCCTTTTTGTCCCTCATTTCCATGTGAAAGTCTTGAAGAGAGAGAACCCAACGGATCAAGCGAGGCTTCGCTTCTTTCTTGGTCATGAGGTATCGCACCGCGATGTGATCCGTGTATACAATGACTTTTGAACATATGAGATATGACCGAAACTTATCAAATGCAAACACCACCGCTAGCATCTCCTTCTCCGTTGTTGTATAGTGCTTTTGAGCTTCATCGAGAGTCCTACTTGCATAGTAGATGACACATGATTTCCCTTCTTTCTTTTGACCAAGGACGGCACCTACTGCAAAATCACTCGCATCGCACATTAGCTCAAAAGGCAAGCTCCAATCCGGAGCTTGCACAACAGGAGAAGAGATGAGAGCTTCCTTGAGCTTACGAAATGCCTCAATGAAAGCCTCATCAAAGCTAAAAACAACATCTTTTTTAAGTAATTCGGTCAAAGGTTTGGCAATTGAGGAGAAATCTTTTATAAACCTCCGGTAGAAACCGGCATGCCCAAGAAAAGCTCGTACTCCCGTGACGGAAGTAGGAGGGGGTAACCTCTCAATCACCGAAACTTTGGCCGGATCAACCTCAATGCCATTTTTTGAACTTTATGACCGAGGACAATTCCCTCCTCGACCATAAAATGGCATTTTTCCCAATTCACAACCAAACTCGTCTCTTGACACCTTTGCAAAACTCTTTCAAGGTTAAAAAGACAAGTGTCAAAAGACGAGCCACCAACACTAAAATCATCCATGAAAACCTCAATTTCTTTTTCAAGCATTTCGGAGAAAATGGAGGTCATGCATCTTTGAAAAGTTCATCACATCTTTGTATTTTCTCAAAACATCAAGAAATTTTTTCAAATTAAGTTCATCAAGGGTAGAATTGACAATAATAGGGTATTTTTCCTCCTCATCAAGATAAGCATATTTCAAAGAAGGGGGGAGGGGCTTGAGTTCTACCTTGGGAGGAGGCTTGGAACTCTCCTCCGATTTTTTCTCCATTGATTCAAGCTCAATCTTGCTTTGTTGATCAACTTCCTCCTTTGAGGATTCCTTCATTGCCATGAAAAATTCTTTGGTTTCTTGAGAGTGGAACTCCTCTTTGCATGTGAGAGCTTCCACAATTGGATCTTGAGGCTTCATCATGACCCTTCCCAAACGGTCCAACTCCTCATTCACAACATCAACTTGATAACACTTTTCAACCATAGGGGTCTTTAGCAACTTTGAAAACTCAAAGACTATCTTCTCATCGGCCACTTCACATGTGATGGTGTTATTTTTGCAATTGATGACCGCCCCCAAAGTCTTAAGAGCTTCCCGACCCAAAATAAAGGGTGTTTCCACATCTTCTTCCATGTCCATCACTACATACTCACAAGGCACATAGATGTGTCCCACTTGAATTGGAACATCCTCAAGTTCTCCATAAGGGAACTTCACCGAGCGGTCGGCTAGTTGAATTGTCTTCCTTGTAGGGATCATCTCAATATTAAGTTTTTGAGCAATGGATAAGGGGATTAGACTAACACTTGCTCCAAGATCGGCCAATGCACCGCTAGCTTCCATATTTCCAATTTTCACTGGCAAAGTGAAACTCCCCGGGTCTTTCTCCTTCTTGGGCATTTTATGTTGAACAAGAGCACTCACTTGGTGTGGAAGGGTAATAAGCTCATCATTGAGCTTACTTTTGTTGGTGAGGATGTCCTTGAGAAATTTGGAGTAAGATGGAATTTGTGTCACTACTTGAAGAAAAGGGAGATTGATGTGCAAGTTCTTCATCACACTTAGAAACTTTGCAAACTTGTCATTCAACTTCCTCTTCGCAAGCCTACTTGGAAAAGGAACCGGTCCATCAAGGTTCCTAGTCTCACTAGGAATTGAAGTTGTCTTCTCGTTGTTGACCTTCTTCTTCTTCGAACTTCCTTCTACCTCATCAATTTTTTCCTCCTCACCTCTCTTATCTTCATTCACACTCTCTTCTCCTCCCTTCTTTCCCTCACTATCCCCCTCATTTGGACCATCATATGAAGTCCCCGACCTCAAAGTGATTGCCTTGCATGTATCGGGTTTTTGGTTATGAGAAGGGTTAGGTTGTGGTTGTCCGGGTAGAGTTGATGGTGAATTGAAAGGAGTCCTCTCGACCAATTGAGCTAGTTGTGAATCAACCATCTTGTTGTGAGCCCTTATTTCTTGCATTTGTTGCCCAAAAGTTTGCATTTGTGAATGCATAGCTTGAAGGAGTTGTGTGGGTGTTGGCTCCGCTTGAGGTGCTTGTTCTTGATTTCTTTGGGGTGCTTGGGTTTGGTTATTGTATAGGTGTTGGTTGTTGTATTGGTTGTTCCTTGGGTAGGTTCCTCTTGGGTTTTGGTTTTGAGATGGAGCTGGATTTTGGTATTGGGGGTTCGAATTGTAAGAGGGTTGAGCTTGTTGGCCCCATTGTTGAGGTTGAGATGCAAACCCGGGTGGTGGTTGTCTCCAAGCTACTCCACCACTGCCTCCTCTAAAACCATCTTGCCTTGTGTTGTATGCCGCTACATGCTCGGGGCTCAAACCTCCACAATAAGATGTATCAAGGTTCGTTCCTCAACAATTTTGACAAGAGAAAGAGTTGACTTGAGAAGAGCTTGCTCCACCTCTTGAGCTTGCATTTACACTTGTGTTCAACTTTGAGAGCCCTTTCGTGAGTTGCTCAATTTGATGTTGCAATTGATCGACCTTCTCCAATTCATACATCCCACCTTTCTTCGGTGCACTCCTTCATCTACCTCCCCAAGAGTAGTTCTTTGCTACCTCCTCGATCGTTGCCTCCACTTGATTTTGGGGAATCTTGATTAATTGTCCACCCGCCCCCGCATCCAAGTTAGCTCTAGACATGGGCTCCAATCCATCGTAGAAAAACCTCATGAGCAAACTTTGATTGTATTCATGGTGAGGACAAGCTTGTACCAACTCTTTGAACCTCTCCCAAGCTTCATTAAGGCTCTCATCCGTTTCTTGTTCAAATGATGCAATCTTCCTTCTCATCTCGGCGGTCTTTTCCTCGGAAATGAACCTCTTCAAGAATGCCTTAACTACCTCCCTCCAAGATGTGAGTGAGTTAGGCTTCACTTGCTTCAACCACTTCTTTGCTCTACCCGAAAGAGATTGTCGAAATAGGTGCATCCGGATGTTTTCTTGAGAAACTTGGTTGGTTTGAATCACAGCACATAGCTCAAGGAATCTATCAAGGTGCTCTATGGGGTCTTCACTTGTAGAACCCGAAAATTGCTCCGATTGAATCATTCTTGTATATTGGGGATGAATTGTGAAGTTAGTTTCCGTGACGGGTAACAAAATCCCTCCCGTGAGCTCATAATTCTCCGGATTTCCGAACTCACGAAATAAAATATCATCCTCTTGTCCCGCCATTGATTCACTTTGCGAACTAGAAGAGTAAGAATCACTCCCACTATCAATGATAGCACCAAGTCCTCTTCCTTCTTCTTGAAAAAGTCTACGGATTTGTCTTAAAGTTCGGTTGATTTCTTGGTCGAATGATGAGTAGGTGGTCCTTAAGATCTTCTAAGCATTCACCAAGGCTAAGCAAACAATTAGCAATGACAGGTATGATAAAACAAGTCAAAACAAAAAGGAAAGCAATTAAAATTACCCTAACAAAAGCAAAATTAGACACTAAACAAGCCGCTTCCCCGGCAACGGCGCCAAAATTTGGTCGGGCTAGGATAAGTCGTTAAACTATTAACCCTAATCAAATTAACTATTTATAAAACCTAGACTTCACAATAAACTAGTTAGTGGCAAGCAAGGGTCGATCCGCTAAGGAAGCTTTCTCATTTAATATCAAAATCACCATGCAAGAGTAAGAAAGGAGTATATTTTGTTGGAATTTGGAATGTAGACACTAGAACTATAAATAAACAAGTAAAAGGGTGATTAAATCAAGGAATAACAACGCTAGGGATTAGGGGGGTTTCAAACATGATTAGAATGAAGGAAAACAATGATAAGCATCATGATTAACATGCCAAAGAATATAAAATTCTACCTAAACAACTCATTTTCATGCAATAGTTTAGGCAAACCAATGAAAGTGGTCTA
The DNA here is from genome assembly GCF_948465745.1 of Chenopodium album. Lineage (NCBI taxonomy): Eukaryota > Viridiplantae > Streptophyta > Magnoliopsida > Caryophyllales > Amaranthaceae > Chenopodium > Chenopodium album. The sequence goes on from NC_137847.1 coordinate 31,347,981, forward strand.
AGCTAATTAGGATCATTTTCATGCATCCCATTAGGCACAAGCTAACCCAAGAATAAAGAGGCACAATACATGGAACTCTATTTTAACAACTCATTCTCATGCAATCATTAAGATAGAGGTGATCTAAATTTAGCTCAAATCATTTTCATGCATTTAAACTAGAAGGCAACCAAATAAAGTACTACAATAATCTCAAGCCAATAAAAATCATATCTTTCATCAATTTAAGGCATGTAATCAATCCATTATCATCATTCATACATCATTCAATACATATTTTACACCCCCTTCCCCTAGCTAAGAGATTAGCCTAGAAAAAGGGGACAAAACATGATAACAAAACTAGATGAAAACACAATAAACATGAAAGCAAACATGATAAAAAACAATGAAAATACCAAAATATATTAATCCACAAAATAGATAGAAATAAACAACTAGAGTGCAAATAAACAAGACTAAGAGAAAGGATTAGAGACTACTAAGTAGGCAATAATAGAAAGATTAAAACTTGCAAAGTTGCTTGATGGATTGAAATGAAACTTGAGCCAAAGTTGCATACATGGAAATAACTTGAGTAATACTACACTTTCTCTCTCTAAGATTAGGGTTTAATTGTTTCTAAGATAATGCTAGATGCCCCACTAATTCACCCTACGGCCTATCTATATAGGTCCACTAAAAAGATACAAGAATTCGAAAAAAAAATTGAAACCCAACGGTGCGCGCCCGCACAGCTGCCACGCGTGCGCCCTCTCCGATCTTGTGCGCCCGCAGATCTGTGGGTACGGAGGAATTTGACCCATGGATGCACGCCTTCTCCCAGCTACTGCGCGCTCGCGCATGATGAGTGCGCGCCCGCACACATGTCGCACATGTGGCGCGCACAACTCTCTGTTTTGGCTCTGCTTCTGCTGCTATCTCGTGCGAATTCTCACAGGGCTGCGCGCCCGCACAGTTCAAAGGCGCGCGCCCGCACATAAGCCGCGCACAAGGCGCTCAAAACCTTCTGTTTTTGTTCTGCTCTTGAGGCAATCCTGCGCGGGTTCTCACAGTGCTGCGCGCCCGTACACAGGCGATATGAGGATGGATTGCTCTTCTTCCAATGCCTTGATTCATGCAAAACAAAAACAAAGAAAACAAGGAGAAAGGCAAACAAAGAAAAGAAGAACAAAAAGGGGGCAAACAAGCTACAAGTGGGAGGAAAAACCCGTAAAATGAGCACTAAATCGTGGCATAAATGCCACTCATCACAAGATTAAGATAATAATTATACCTTTAACGCGTGCTTCGCCCGACCTCGAGGGGCTCTTATTTCGAAAGCTAGCTCGAAAATACGACGACCTCCAACGGAATTTCACCCACAACTCGATTACCAACTAGGTCCAATGCCTTGGAGTTAGCAAGGCCCGACCAAAACCCGAGTAAATGAGTTCAAAGGTTTTCACAAAGGTGATGCCTTTTTCAACTCTTGAGTTCAAAGGTTTTCACTACTAGTGATGCCTTTTCCAACTCTTACTCAAGTGCTTTTCCCAATACCCCAAGTTGGGTATTTATAGGGAAATGCAAGAGTAAGAAAAGCTCTCCCATCATTGTGGGAGAATTTGATTTTCCCATTTTATTTTAAAGCTAAAATAAAATCAATAATCAAACTAGTAATAAATCAACAAGTGGTAAGCATACAAGGAGGAGTAGGTGAGGACCATTTGGAGGAGGGGGGACCAAACTTGCTCCCCACTCTCACTCCCATCACCGGCCACCTCAACCTCATAGCCTCCAATTAAATTGCGCCACGTGGCACACACACTTGGGCACCAAGGCACCCAAGGTGGGATGCCATGTGCTACGACCCAGCAGGCCACGCACGAAGTGTGGGCTGCTTGGCCAAGGCTAGCTGCCAACACACCGCGCACAATGTGCGGGCTGCTACCTACTACCTGCTAGCATTCCTCGCATATTGGTGCGGGCTACTAGCTGTGGCCTGCTAGCATGCCTCGCACATTGGTGCGGGCTACTAGTTGCCACGGCCTAGCAAGCCATGCACCAATTGTGCGGGCTGCTAGCTGTCGTATGCTAGCACAGCCGTGCACACTAGTGCTGGCTGCTAGCTGCGGTATGCTAGCCTAGCCCCGCACTTGGTGCGTGCTGGTACCATTTGCGTGCTCCAAGCACTCGATTTTCCGATCCTAAGGATATTTTGGTCATTGTTGATTTATTATTATTTTCACGTCTTGTCTTTTTACTACTTTCAACTCGACTTCCGACTCACGGTTTCGACGCTCCAAGCTCCAATTTCTGACGTCCAAATATTAATTACTCGGTTGACTTATTAATTAATTCCTAATTAATTTGTCGCTTCGGCTCGTTAGTTGCTTGGGTGTGACCCGAAGGGTTCATTCAAGATTAAGCTGTAATATTAATTATGCATTAATATTACTGATCGGAAGCGACCTCCACACAGGCATTCCGATCACTTGACCTTACTGAAAAATTAGCTTTCTAATTATTCCGAACCCCCTATCGGAATAATACACTTTTTCGAAGGACACTCTTACTTTCAATCTCCCACTTGTCCTTCCGGACAAGTGTGCTTTTAGTGTATAGCCCTTTTCTTATGTTGGTTAATGCCTCTTCATGAACTATAAGGTAAGATTAATGTGTCATCCTTATTACGTCCAAAAGTGTTTCTCGATTCCGAGTCCGACTGTCAATAAACAGATGATTTCTAAAATCCATTCGAGCACGGCCATGCATTTTTTCAGTCTCGCTCTACGAGAGGCCTTGTAAACAACAAAGACATCTTCCCTATTCTTAATAGGAGGACATTTCCAGTCTTATAATGTAGCTTCTCTTACTGAGAGGACCTAGCCGCCCGAGTGATGCCGTTATAATCCCCTATTACGGCAGACGTTTGATAATCATCAAAGCGGACTAGTACTCAAACAAGAAAGCTCACAATACTCATGGTCGAGGAAAAAGGTTCCGATAGCAATAATGAGAAGTATACTTATGACGATTTTTAATCTCTTAAAGTATTCTCATAGGTCGATCCAGTATGGTTCTAAACCAATACCTGTGCAAATGATTCATGACAATCATGTCCTTGTAGCACAAGAAACGGTGCTATAAATCAAACAACACACTAATCTCAAATGGTCGTTAATCGTCCATCGTTTAAATAACTTCGATTAGGATAATTTTTTATTATAACATTCAATGTTCACTTAATAGGTGTTTCCTTACTAAGACTTGTCTTGATACCCTATTTTGAATATTCCAAGAATCGAATGGACTCATTATTTAATTCTAAACCACAATTAAATAGCCAACGGAGTGATTTAAATCGCATGAAAAATTTAATTACTCCAAAACTGAATGGTTCATCATAGTGCTTTACATTAAAATTGTCCAAAATTAATTAAAACACAAAAATAAGGAAATCAAAGCCAATTTCCGATGTGCCTGATTCCCATTGCCTCAACGTGCTTGTTGTGCTTCACTTGAGGCAAAAGGTTTGGTCAGTGGATCCGCTACATTGTCATCCATTCTAACTTTACAAATTCTGATTTCACCTTCTGATTTCCATTCTCGAATCATGTGAAACCGCCGCTTGACATGTTTGACCTTCTGATGTTCTCTTGGCTCTCTGATCTGAGCAATAGCTCCATTGTTGTCACAATAGAGGTCTATTGGTCCCTCGATGGAGGGTACAACACCAAGTTCACCAATGAACTTGCGAATCCAAACTGCCTCCTTAGCTGCCTCAGATGTTGCCAAGTATTCGGCTTCAGTTGTAGAATTTGCAGTTGTGCTTTACTTAGCACTTTTCCAACTAAACTCTCCTCCATTGAGACAAAATATGTACCCAGATTGTGACTTGAAGTCGTCTCTGTCTGTCTGGAAGCTTGCGTCGGTATAACCCTCAACAACTAATTCATCTCTGCAACCATAGAACAAGAATTTATCCTTGTTCCTTTTCAGGTACTTTAGGATATTCTTGGGCGCAGTCCAATGCGCCTCTCCTGGGTCTGATTGGTATCGGCTCGTAGCGCTCAAGGCATACGATACACCTGGCCTAGTACATATCATGGCATATATGATCGATCCAATTAGCGAAGCATATGGAATCTGATTCATCCTTTCTCGCTCATCAGGTGTCTTAGGACACTGTTTCTTGCTTAAGGTTATGCCATGTGACGTGGTTAGGTGACCTCTTTTGGCCCCTTCCATTTGGAAACGATCTAGTACCTTATCAATAGAAGTACTTTATCTCAATCCTATCATCCTTTTCGATCTATCCCTATAGATCTTGATGCCTAGTATGTACTGAGCCTCTCCCAAGTCTTTCATTGAAAAACAATTTCCGAGCCAAGCCTTTACATACTCTAATAACGGAATGCTGTTTCCAATGAGTAATATGTCATCGACATATAAGACTAGGAAGGCGATGTCACTCCCACTGACCTTCTTGTAAACACAAGATTAACCTGGATTCTTGATAAAACCAAACTTACTGATGGCTTCATCGAATCGCAGATTCCAACTTCTTCTTGCTTGCTTTAATCCATAAATGGACTTCTTAAGCTTGCATACCTTTCCAGCGTTGTTTTGGTCGACAAAACCTTCAGGCTGTGTCATATACACAAATTCTTCCAAAATACCATTTAGGAAGGCAGTTTTGACGTCCATCTACCATATTTCATAGTTGTAATATGCAGCAATCGCTAGGAGGATTTGAATGGATTTAAGCATTGCGATTGGAGAAAAGGTTTCATCGTAATCAATACCATGAACTTCTTTATAACCTTTTGCTACCAATCTAGCTTTGTAAATGAATACATTTCCATCTTTGTCGGTTTTCAACTTGAAAATCCACTTACATTCGATAGGTGTGTAACCTTTGGGTAAGTCAACCAAGTCCCGGACTTGATTTTCAAACATGGAATCCATTTCAGATCTCATGGCCTCTTACCATTTAGCAGAGTCGGTGCTTGCCATCGCTTGCTTGTAGGTAGCCGGTTCATCTCCATCCATGATCAGGATGTCCTGATTCTCGGTTAATACTAAACCAAGATATCTATCAGGTTGAGATCTTGGCCTTTAAGACCTACGTAGGGTAATGGACTGAGCATTTGCATTGTCGGTTCGACTTTGCATATTTTGATCACTTTGACCTTCGTCAACAGATGCTGTTTGAGCACTTTAGCTGTCATTCTGATTTTGTTGCTCATCCTCACGAACTTCGTTGAGTTCGATTTTCCTCCCACTTGTCATTTTGGAAAGGTGCTCCTTCTCCAAAAAGACACCATCGCGAGCAACAAACACTTTGTTCTCCGATTTGTTGTAGAAGTAATACCCTTTGATTTCTTTTGGGTAGCCCACAAAGTAAACCTTATAAGATTTGGGATGATGTTTTTCAGAAATCAATTTCTTGACATATGCTTCGCATCCCCATATCTTTAGAAAAGAAAACCTAGCAGGTTTCTTCGTCCATAACTCATATGGAGTCTTTTCTACAGCTTTCGATGGAGCACGATTTAGTGTTAGTGCCATAGTTAAAAGTGCGTGTCCGCAGAAAGAGATAGGAAGATCACTAAGACCCATGGTTGATCGTACCATGTCTAACAAGGTTTGATTTCTCCATTCCATTATGGAGTTCCCGGAGGTGTCACTTCTGAAAGTATACCATGATCTTTTAGATGGACATCGAATTCTTGGCTCAAGTATTCACCACCTCGATCCGATCGAAGGGCTTTGATTTTCTTGCCAAGCTGATTTTCCACTTCACTCTGAAATTCTTTGAACTTGTCAAACGATTCAGATTTATGCGACATGAGGTAGATATAGCCATATCTAATATAATCGTCTGTGAAGGTGATGAAATATCGATGTCCATTTCTTGTGGCAGAGCTCATTGGTCCACATACATCGGTATGTATTAGACCCAATAAATCACCTGCTCTTTCTCCCATCTTGGAGAATGGCTTCTTTATCATCTTACCTAATAAACATCCTTCGCAATTCTCAAAAGATTCTAAATCAAAAGAGTCAAGAACACCTTCTTGTAGAAGTTTCTTGATGCGTTTGATGTTAATGTGGCCAAGACTACAATGCCACAAGTGAGTTTGATTTGACTCCATGGTCGGTATCATAATAAAAAATTTTGTCTAAACACACGAAAGTGTCATTTCCATAAATATAAACAAGACATGAAACAAAAGTCTTGTGATCAAAGTTAAAATGACGTCCAACATCATGAGATCAAAGTATGGTAGATAAAACTCAACAAGTTTTAGAATTTAGACAAAACACATGAGATTACAAGCTTTCTTCGGATAGATTATCTTCATCTTCCACTTGTGTAATCATGTCCACTTGAAAAGCGCCACTCACTTTGTTCCTGAAATAGGAGAACAAAGTGAGTCAATTTTCCGGTATCTAATACCTTAAAAATTGCTTGTATTCAAGTGTTAAGATGATACCTGAGATTGAGGCTGCTTTTCCTCTTGCCTCATCTTCCAAATACTCACTACATTCTCTTTTGTAGTGACCTTGCTTACTACAATAGAAGCAGCGCATCTTAGCCTTGTTCTTGAACTCCTTCTTGGGCCTTAGAGCAAACTTAGCCGCCTTGCAAGAATAGGTTTTCTGGAGCTCTTGGATAACTTCCTTGTAGGACAGATTGTTCCGATTGTTGGTAAGTTGCATCTTAATTGCAATGTACCCCGAGTGGAGTGAGCTTAAAATCATATGAGCCTCTTGCTCTTCCTCCACCGACCAACCAATCAGTTCCATATGGTTAAATAACGTTGTCATCTTTTGCACATGGGCTTGAAGTGGCATCCCGGGTCTAAGTCTTACACTATAGACCCTAGCCCATACTTCTTGCCTCTCTTTACTGAGACACCCATCTTGCGGTGGCTTGATCCTCATGTTAGACAGTGACCTAGTCACTTCCTCCACAAGTCCATCATAGTTGCCCCTGTCGTTCTTTGTGACCCTCAGATTGACAGCATCTTCTAAAGCTTTGAGGAGTACATCCGGAAGGTAGTTGGAGAATTTCTTCTTCCACTGTTCCGGAATGGAGTTTTCCATGAGTCGCGAGACTCTCTTGCAATCATAACTCCACTCCTCATGAGCCTCATCGCTCATAACCCCTTTTAAGTAGAAACTCAGGATGGTTGTATCCAAGATACGCTCTAGGTAGCAATTGCGGAGGGTCATACGGAGTTCTTCTTCCCATTCCTTGAAGTTCACCAAATTTAAGCTAAATGGTAACTTCTCGGGAAGATCTGGGAATATTAGATTGTTGTTGATAGTTGAAGACATGATTCTACAATTGAAAGAATTTTAATGAAAAACCATTCATGATGTTTAAATAAGATTGAATTTAATTCATTCATATTTCAAACTTATTTAACGTCTTATTTACACATAAAATTGTCCATATTTCGTGAAAATAAGTCGATTCCAAGATCCAAGGAAACAAAGAGTGACTAAGCATGCTTTGGCTTGTCTTAGCACTCAATCTCCCAAGGTAAACAACGCTTTGCTAATGGCTCCAAGCCACTCTTGGTTGAATAAATCGTCGCATCTAATGCTCTCTCAAAAATTTATTCACTTTGCCACGACATGTTAGGAATCCATCACTCATATCGTTGAGTACAACCAAAACCAACTTGCATACCCGGTATGCCTTATGAGTCGAGGGAGTAGTAGTGATGCCTCGCTTTGGCATAGCCCATCACTACTCTCAATAGGTCGATAAGTGTTGTTTTGGAATGGCAATTTTACACAATATTTAGGGACCTAGGGTTTCTATGTTGGTTGATTTAAGTGAACTTAATTAATCATCACAACATTCTAAATCCTAAACATGCATCTAACATATAATTCATATATAAATTATCATAAATATGTAAAGCATAAGCATTTTGATGCATATTTGGCAACTAGCATGACCCCTTGAATTCTTCAAGTCTTCAAAAGGTTTTCTTTTGCAACTTTATGGCTTCGTCTTCCAAGAACCTCCGTCTTCAAAACTTGACCAAAATTATGCAACTACTAGTATCTACGATTAGGACTAATCTAAATATTAAGGTACAAAAATACTCAACGGTGCGCAGACCGTATTTAGATTTACAAAAATACATCACGGATCGCAGTCCGTATTTTCTATCCTAATCGGGCCCCACTAGTTGCCATTTTATTAAACCTGTGAGAAAATATACATTCCATTCATCCATTCATTATTTGTGAATGGCCCATGCATTTTACAACGATAAAACAAGTAACAATGCATAAACACGCGATAACAAGTAACTAATCTAGGTGGTTAATCCGATTAACACGCCTAATTAAAACTAGTCAAAGTTGTTTTAACCGATTATGTAAATAAGCGCAATTAATATTTAAAGCTCCCACTAAATTCAGCATCCAACTTAATTAATCCAATTAATTAAGCCGGTAAAACCCAATTGTTTGCCAAAATAGAATTTTGCAAATGCCGCTCAAAAACCGAGGCCTAGCCTCCAAAATTTTAATTAAAATAACTAAAACCAAATTAAATTAAAAAATAATAAAAACGGCAAAATTCGAAAAATATCATTGCCTTAAAAACCCGGGGCTAATGTGCCAAGTGTGGGGTTGTGCGCATCGTGTCGCAAGCACGCAACACACCCACACATACTCCCCGCAACAGCACCAAGCTCACACACGCACTCATGCTCACACCAGCCACGGCCAGCCTAGCATAGCAGCACGCACAGCACCATGCTGATGTTGCACCGTGCTGCTGCTTGTTGCTGGCTGGCGCGCCATGTTGCTGGCGGCGAGCAGCGGCCACTTACCTCCCTTGCACACACGCACGCAGCGGCCACTCGAGAGCTTGCTTGGGGCTCTTAGGCCTCGATTTGTATGCTCATGCCTCGGGAAAAATTCCCGATTTTGTGTGACATTCTTAATCAATTCTAAATTAATTTTAGAATCAATTAATTTTGAGGAAAAATGAAAATATAAAAAGTCCAACTTAAATAAATTCATCCAAGTGCATAAAACCAAAATTTATTCTAAGAACCATTCTTTAATTGGTTTAACTTGGTGCAACAAAATTAGGCAATTTCTCACTATTAATTTAATCAACTTAAATTAATCTTGAGATTTTGACAAAGTAAAAGGGAGTTTTGAAAAAAAAAATGAACATAAGTTCAATAAAGATTCCAACTTTAATATTTGTGAATCCTTGAAAAATTATATCTTCCAATATGAAGATAAACAATTTTCTATCACAAGTTTCAAACTGTATGATTCCAATCAACTTAGAAATGATTAAATCAACAAAGTTCAACAAAAATTCATGGAATTTAGTAACTTTAAAGTTTCAATAATTCAACTTATTTAAAGATTGAATCTTTAGTACTTAGAAGCCTCAAAGAACAACAATTTCACACTTAATGCAATTAATTTGCAATTATGTGAAAAAAAAAAAAAAAAACCAAACTTTCAAACACAAATTACTACCAAGTAATCATGTCTAAAGAGGTTGAAAATTGCATATAAAATAAGGATTGAACAAATTACATAACCACCATAAATATGCAATTAATTTTCAAGGTTAGAAAGACTTAGAATTTTTTCGTCAAAACGAAAAATCCCTCGAAAAGTGCATTTTTGTTCGTTTTTTGGCTAAAAACCAAGCCCTAATAGGGCAAAACCATTTCCAGAACGCCTTTTCCACCAAAAATTCACTATTTTTTGGTCGAAATCTGGGTTCAGGAGCTGAAGTCAGCTCTAATACGGGATTAAAATTAATAAAAACGAGCTACTAATCTAATTAGCAACTTAAAACCAGAAAAATTAAGCCATAAAAACACCTTAAAAACTAATATGATTTTAAAAATAAACGAGCGAGGCTCCGATACCGCTGTTGGGGTTTGGTGAGTCCGACTCACTACGGAAACAAACCCAAAACCAAGACCGCACTCGCAATAAATAAAACCATAAACATAATTAACTTAATGACAAGATTAAGATAATAATTATACCTTCGACGGGTGCTTCGCCCGACCTCGAGGGGCTCTTACTTCGAAAGTTAGACTCGAAAATACGACAACCTCCAACGGAAGTCCACCCACAACTCGAACACCGACTAGGTCCAATGCCTTGGAGTTAGCAAGGCCCGACCGAAACCCGAGTAATTGAGTTCAAAGGTTTTCACAAAGGTAATGCCTTTTTCAACTCTTGAGTTCAAAGGTTTTCACTACTAGTGATGCCTTTTCCAACTCTTACTCAAGTGATTTTCCCAATACCCCAAGTTGGGATATTTATAGGGAAATGCAAGAATGTGAAAAGCTCTCCCATCAATGTGGGAGAATTTGATTTTTCCATTTTATTTTAAAGCTAAAATAAAATTAATAATCAAACTAGTAATAAATCAACAAGTGGCAAGCATACAAGGAGGAGTAGGTGAGGACCATTTGGAGGAGGGGGGATCAAACTTGCTCCCCACTCTCACTCCCATAACCGGCCACCTCAACCCCATAGCCCCCAATTAAATTGCACCACGTGGCACCCACACTTGGGCACCAAGGCACCCGAGGTGGGCTGCCATGTGCTACGGCCTAGCCGGCCACGCACCAAGTGCGGGCTGCTTGGCCGAGGCTAGCTGCCAGCACGCCGCGCACAATGTGCGGGCTGCTAGCTACTGCCTGCTAGCATGCCTCGCACATTGGTGCGGGCTACTAACTACGGCTTGCTAGCATGCCTCGCACATTGGTACGGGCTTGATATGTCTATTTTATATAGAATTTTACCGTTGTCCCCTGGTCATAACTGTTAGTGTTTTTGGCTCTTTAGAGCCACTTTTATTACTAATTTGTGTTTTATAGTGTTTTCGTAGTTTTGGTTGAGTTTTGTAGGGAATTGCACATTTGAAGCATCTTCCCGGGATTTCATGGAGTGACTACGAGCATTGGAGGAGCACGACCAGTTTTCGTGGCCTAGGGCCGGTTAGAATCATCAAACCGGTGATTAACGGCTCGACATATGAGATACCGAGCATTGGACACCGAGTATTCAAGCCCCAAAGTGGACATCCGTAATGGGCTAAGAAGTGAAGCCCAATCGAAGTCCAAGAAAAGCGGGCCCGATCGGGCAACCTTTGGCTCGATCGGGTGAGGCCAGGCCCGTTCGGGCGGACACCTTCAGTACTTTTGGGCCTACACAATTGGGTCGCTCACGTTGGCTTTGCTGATGATTGATGATTGTGTCGGTTTAGGAGGTAGTTTTAGTGGGTTTAGGAGTAGTAGTTTGACTTTCTATCAAACTCACTTTCCTATTACTCCATTAGATATAATTCATATAAAAGGAGTAGCAGTACGTAGGTTAGGGGGATTAGCCTAATATTAGATAGTTTTAGTTTTCTTTTAGTTTAGTTTAGTTTTCTTTTCTTTCTCTCTCTAACTTCTTCTTACTCTCCTTCTCTCTCTAACTTTTTCTCTCTCTTTTAATTAAACTCTTAGATTTTTCTCTCTCTTGTTTTTCTCTTTAAACTCTTGGTTTATGCAATTTTGTATTTCCTTCTTTTGGTACTATCTCTTCTCTCCTTTATTACTTATTTTCTTTGCTTTGATCCTTATCATGTCTCCTTTAATTGCTTTGTTTAGTTTAGATTTAATTATGTGTGAGTAGTTTTGTTTCTAGGGTTTGTGGGGATCCATAAATAATATGAAGGGGTAATTTATTGTTGTTGATTATCAATGCTTAATTAATTTCCTATTGATTGATTTAATTCTATGCAACCAGATTTGCGCAGATCTTTTATGTATAAGTTTAGCAATATTAATTCGAGATTCGAGAGATGAGAATTGATATTTAGGCTTAGTTTCAATAGGCAGGTTAATTTATAAATGGTTAATTCGAGATTCGAGAGATGAGATTTAATACCGGTAGATCAATTATGTGATTGTAATACGTAGTGAAAGCCCTTTATGATCTGATTTATTGATGCATTGATGATTGATTATTATGTTTTACCCTGGAATGTTATTTATCGGTGAACCTATGCCTAGGCTTTTAATCCTTGGTTTTCTCTTTACCCTTAATCTTCATAGTTTAGTTTCCTTTTAATTAGTATTATTTTGTTACTTAATAATTTAAATTGCTTAGATTAATTAGGAATAGAAAGAAAAGATTCCCCGTGGATTCAACCCTACTTCCCTATCTACTTTAATTAGAGGTAATACTTTTGATTAGGTGATACGACTTTAGCCTGTCAAGGCTACTAGCTGCCACGACCTAGAAAGCCACGCACCAATTGTGCGGGCTGCTAGCTGCCGTATGCTAGCACAGCCACAGACACTAGTGCTGGCTGCTAGCTGCGGTATGCTAGCCTAGCCCCGCACTAGGTGCGTGCTGCTACCATTTGCCACGCCCCTAGCACTCGGTTTTCCGATGCTAGGGGTATTTTGGTCATTGTTGATTTATTATTATTTTCACGTCTCGTCTTTGTACTATTTTCGACTTGACTTCCGACGCTCGGTTTCGACGCTCCAAGCTCGAATTTCCGACATCTAAATATTAATTACTCGGTCGACTTATTAATTAATTCCTAATTAATTCGTCGCCTCAGCTCGTTAGTTTCTTGGGTGTGACCCGAAGGGTTCAGTCAAAATTAAGTTGTAATATTAATTATGCATTAATATTACTGATCGGAAGCGGCCTCCACCCAGGTATTCCGATCACTTGACCTTACTGAAAAATTAGCTTTCTAATAATTCCGAACCCCCTATCGGAATAATACACTTGTTCGAAGGACACTATTCCTTTCAAAATTGAGGCCAATGGCCGGATGCAAATTTATTTTATAAATTCGTCTGCTCCAATATGAGTATGGCGTCCGGCGACGCCCATCCGGGTGTTATCGTCGTAGAGGGCATTCTATCGTTTGCTCTACCAGCATATAAAACGACAAAGATTGAACGACCTAATTGGTTAGCTCATAGTTGTCAAGTGACATCAGCCGGTTAATTACTGTAGTTCTCTGTTAGACTATTCAACGAAGTTGTACCAGTCACCCCAATGGGGCAGATGAACCAGGTGTAATGGATTGCAAGCACCCCAAACGGCCTTTAAGCCGTCTGAGGACCATCAAGCAGGCGAACAATATGTCCTCTATTCCATTAACTGCCAGGCGGCAAGTTCCCGTTTGGCTCACAAAGAAATGAAATGCGAATGTAACAAAAAGGGGAAATAAGGCTTTGATCCAGCCTACTCCCCGGTTGGGTAAAACAGCTAATTATTGATTCTGTGGATAACTGTGTATTTGGTTTGGGGCAATCACTACTGTGATTGATTGACTTAAGAACATTCCATACTCTTTAAAGTGTCAAACATTCCAAAGCCAATCAATCAAAGAAGTACTGAAACCAACCACACAGCCGCCAGTGGCAAGAATAGCTGGTACACTATTTGAATTGCTGAATTGCCGCATGCTCTAAAAAGTTAGGGAAAAATTCAAAAATCAACATCAAATTTGCAGAATTTAAGTGCAGAAATTGAAACAAAATCAGCAAATTCAACAAGTCGACTTAGTCGGCAAACTTCATTCAAGCCGGTAAAAACCAGATAGTAGTGTAAACCGGATAACATCCGGGACAAAGAAAATAAAAATTTTCACACGACTCCTTAGTCGGTAAAAATATACAAATACTCGGCACGCAGGCCGGAAAAGATAAAAATTTGGCATAATGCCGCAGAAAATTCAAGGCTGGACCGCCTGGTCCTCATTATGCTGGGCCGCCTGGTTCTCTTCTTTGGGATTCTCCCTATCAGGTTGGAGTTTAATGGCTTCTCCTTCTTCGGGGAGCTCCTTGGCAAGCTCCTCAAGCTCTCTGTTTGCCCAAGCCTCGAAGGACTCGGGCTCCAGCTCTCTTTTCTCTCTTAAATACACAACATTTTCAGCACATTGAAAAGCCAGAGCCCACATACCATAGTCCTTGTTGGGGTAGAGAGCATTCCAGGCGATCTTCATCTGGGCATCGGAGTCCTCTTCATTTTCAGCAATCAGGCGATCTTGCTCTGCCTCGATTGTTGCCTTGATATTCATTTGGACTCGCTCTGCATCCTTCTTCAGCATCTCAACCTCCGCCTTGAGATTTACATTCGCCCAGGAGGCACCCTGCAAGGCCTTGAGGTCTTCCTCCGCCTTCTTGAGGTTGGGTTCAGCCGTGTTGGCCTTCTCCTTGGCCTTAACCAGGGCTTTTTGAAGACCCCTGATCTGATCCGCCTGTTGCATCAATTCGGCTTTAGTTTCAAGTTCATTGATTGTAAATTGATATTCAGCAACATCTTGAGAATCCCTAGCTGATCTAATGGCTCCCTTTACCTCCTCCCTCTTCCAAGCATATGGCTGTTTGAGTCCATCAACCCTGAGCATGGCCTGCAGACACAAACGGTGTCAATCATGCGGGATATATTATACTTATTTCCAGAAAAGAGGAATTAGGTATACCTTAGACAAGAGTGCAGTGATCCGTTCAACATTGAACGTCTCAATGCCCGGGATGGCCTCCTTCTCCTTCTTGGGGACGGCCGCCAGCATGGACCAGGCATGCGCCTAGACGTCCGGCCATCGGGGGGATTAATCTTCACCATATGTGAAAGGGGGTGAGTGAGCTATATAGGCGGCACCAGCTTGATGCCGGCTGTCGAACGAAGAAGTCTATTGAGAATGAGATTTCACTCGCAACGGCGGAGATTCGAAGGGATTGTATTTATCGTTAGGAGCTTGTGGGATTGCACCACCCACAGGCGTAGAGAGGCCGGATAGGACCATATCAAAGCCCACTCCAAAGTCTCCGATGGTAACATTTCTCCCCTTGATCCGGAGGCGGTTCCTCTCAGAAGAGCCTTCGGGGCCTGTCTTACCTAAAGCCGCTTTGGCAGATTTTATAGGCTTGGTTGGGGTGGAGGCAGTCTCATCCCATCCCCGTTTGAATAGGTTCTTAGTAAAGGACCTAGGTGCCTCTCTACCCTGCAATAAAGAAGTATTAAATATACAACCGGCAATGCCTATTGGAAAAACAGTGCAAGGAGCTAGACGATTCTTTACCTCAGCCTTCAGCTTGGCGGCCTTAGCCTCCGCCAGGTCTCTCCGGATTTGTGCAGAGGACCGCTTGGGAGTCTTCTCGTCAGCTACCATGTTCAAAGCTTCTTCTGCAAAAATAATGAACACATGATTAGTGCAAAATCATAATTGGCTAACAATAGTACAAGCGGAATTAAACCGGATGTATATCAAACTTACGCTTTAGAAACATCGTGCTAAGCCCACAGGCGGATAAGAACGCCTCATCTCTAAACCATGCACACATGGGAATCCAATTATTAGGGACCTTTATTACGTCCCTGGTTGAGAGTGTCTCCGGATAGAGCTCCAAAAATTTGGTTTCCATGATAGCGCCATAGTCATCCCTTGGGATCCGGGGAAGGGCACATTTGCAACCTAGTAGGTCGGGCTTTTTATTATACTGGCGCAGCTCCCAGTTCTCTGGATAGGTTGGGGAAGACATCAGGTAGAAACGGGTCTTCCAACCGTCATATTTGGACCCCTTGTCCAATGTCATTTGATATTGAGGGAGGGTGGTTAAGGTGTACCACGCCCTCTAACTGCCTGGGTTGCGGCTGGGATAGTGCATGTGTGCAAAAGCCTCCCAGCTGGGATTCAAGATTTGCATCTCATAAGCGGCAACATATCCCAGAATGTTAACCCATGAATTTGGGGAGAGCTGCCAGACGCCCAGGCCATAACCCCTGAGTATGGCTCTCACAACATTATGAAGCGGGAACCGGAGGCCTGCCAGGAATGTCGTCTCATAGCATCCAAAGTAGGCATCGACATTCTCCTGGTCATCTTTCCAAGAGATGGTGCTTAGCTCAGGCGGCACCTGGATAGTATATCCATTTCCCAAGGGCCGCTTCTTTACAAAGCATTGTCCGCCTATCTTTGGCGGAGATATGGATCTAAAAGGGATCATCCTTTGCTTCCCATTTTTTCCTCTCTTCGGCCTCACTATCCGCAAGCGGGGAAAGAGGGGCATCACTACCATCCTCAAGGCTAGACCCTGTGGCGGAGCTTTCACCATATTCATCGTCGCCGGCTAATCCCGATGCAGACTCTTCCCCGTCTCTATCTTCGGGGCCAGTTTCATAAAGGTCCATATGAAAGACGGCTCCCTTAAAGTCTCTACCCTCATCGTATAAGATTGTGTCACTTGGGGTTCAAGGAATCCCATACGGGGAATATTCCCCTGAGCCTTCATTGCTCTCTGACCCCTCCACCGGGGTTACCTCATCAAACAGCACATCCAAAGTACCGTCTCTTCGACGTCGTCTAATGGCTGTCTGTTTAGTTCTAGCCATCGTGTCCTGCACAGACATATAGATGGTCGGTTGAGGAGTACAAAATTGCTCCATGCACCCAGAGCCGACACTCCCAGTCCCAGACTCAGCCGTACCAGGAGACCGGCTGACTACTGACCTAGGCCGTGCCGTGTGTGTTGGTGATGAGTCCATTAATTGAATGAATTGAAGCAAATGTAAATGAGCTGAAGGGGGGTAGAGGCGGTACCTTATGTTTATCTCTGAAAGGGGGGCAAACGGTGATGACTGACAGATGCTGCTGGAGTTGAATTTGCTTTTTGGGCATAGGCGGTTGTAAACCGGCTGAGGCAGGCGGAAAATGAGCAGAGCTTGTGTTCACACACGGACGGCAAGCTCTCTCTCTCTCTCACTCTAGAATTGGTGATTTTCTCTCTCTGGAATGTTTTGGAAACGTCTAAAATGAGAGGGTTAAATCGTGTATTTATAGAGGGGTAAAAAACAGGAGGTAAAATGAGGGTTAAACTTTCACAGTAAAGAAAAAAATAAAATAAAAACTTTATTACTATTTCCTATGTCTAAGTGACATGTTTCACAGATGCCACGTGGTGCGCCACGTCACATTTGTGATGGGAAAATGTTTTGGGTAATTTTACCCATGCCACGTGGGCCAATCATGTCCTAACACGTGTCAAACTCTGGTTGGTCCGAAATTGGACCAATCTCCATTTGACACGTGTCCTTCCTAAAACTTTGGAGAAAAAAGGCGGCCTTCAAGGGCCCAAATCCCGAGAAAGACATAATACAACGCACCCTAGCAGAATTAGGTCAGAGTGACCTAATCAGGGGTACGTTCCCCAATGACCCTATGAATAGGGAGATTCCCCCTATTTTCGGGGCATCTACAATTCATTACACCATACCCTACATACTCTTACATCAGAGAAACACCTTATCTCGGAATCCGAGAAGATTTCACTTCATTTTCCGCACCTTCTCCTACTCATATTCAAGTACTAATTTGACCGTCAGAGGCAGAGCTCCCATCACCCGGAGTCTCCGTTGTTTTGCAGGTACAGGGCTCGTGCAACCTGTCTTCGAGCTGTAACTCTCCCGAGGGATAAAAACACCAAAAACAAGCACACTTGTCCGGAAAGGACAAGTGGGAGATTGAAAGAAATGGCGTCCTTCGAACAATTGTATTATTCTGATAGAGGGTTCGAAGCTATTAGAAAGCTAATTATTCAGTAAGGTCAAGTGATCAGAATGCCTAGTTGGAGGCCACTTCCGATCAGTAATATTAATGCATAATTAATATTACATCATAATCTTGAATGAACCCTTAGGGACACACCCAAGCAACTAACGATCCGACACGACGAATTAATCCGGAAGTAATTAATCAGTCGCTCGAGTAATATGAATTTAGACGTCGGAAATCGAGCTAGGAGCGTCGAGACCGAGCGTCGCAAGTCGATTCGAATTAATAAAAGATGAGACAGTAAAATCAATAACTAATCAAGAAGTTACCAAAAAACCTCAAGCATCGGAATGCCCTAAGCAAACCGAGTGCTAGGGGCACTTGGGATAAAATGGTGGCTAGCATGCGCACCGCATCAAGCCTAGGCTGGCTGGTGCATGGTGCGGCATGCTAGCGCACCTTCACTAGCAATGCTGCTAGCACAAGGCTAGAAAGCATCGCTTGCATGCGCAAGCAAGCAGCAGCATCGAGCAGCCGCAGCATCAAGCTAGCAGCGCACTAGCGTACTAGCACTGCTAGCAATGCGCACTAGCTAGTGCGGGAGGGGCTGGTGACGGCCCCCAACAATGCGAGGCTTGCTAGCGCTCGCTGTTGGCCCGTGCGACCAGATGGTAGGTTCAGCCAAGGGGCCAGGCAGCTAGCTGGGCAGCCTTGGCACCCAAGGCTGGCAGCGCCAGCTGGCGCGAACTGGTTGGGGCGTGTGGCAATGTGAGAGCTGGTTTGGGGAAGCTTGGGGAGGAAGGCATGGTCCCCTCCCCTTGTATTCCTTACCTAACCTTTCTTCATATGAATGCCACTTGTTGATCAATTAGTTGTAGGCTATTTTCTTTTATTTTTTTTATTTAAAAATAAAAAGGGAAAATTGATTTTACCAACTCTCCCACATTGATGGGAGAGTGGATTTCTCACTTGAGTTTCCCTATAAATATCCCACTTAGGAATTGGGAAAACTCACTCGAGTAAGAGCTCAATAAGGCATCTCCACTTGAAAGAAAACCTTTAGGCTCATTAATTACTCGAGTAGTGTTTTGGTCCGACTTGGCTAACCTCCAAGTAAGAGACCGGTCGGGGTCGCGTAGTGGGTGGATATCATCGAAAGCCGTTGCGCTTGTGAGACTTAGATTTCTCAAGTAAGAGCTCCGTTGGTCGAGCGAAGCACGCTACAAGGGTAATTTAGTCTTTTCTGTAATCTTGTTATATATGTATTTTGGTTATATTAATTGTGAGTTTTTTCTTGGGCTCGTGTTTTACTTCCGCGGTGAGTTACTCATCGAAACCCAACAGTGTGTGCGGTGTGCTACTGGTAGGCAGCATGGGGCGCGCACAGTATCAAGCCCGAGTGGCCTTCATGGCCATGATGTTACGATCACGCCCCGTAGGCAGCATAACGCGCTTTGCGATACTATAGGCTACGGGTGTGACGCTTGGCACGGGCCATGGCTGTGCGCGCAATTCCTCACTAGGCACCCATGCCCCAGTGCCTAGCAAATCAAGCCAAAAGGCTTGATGTTAGGCACTTTGGAGTTTTAGGGCTATGTAATTTTTTGTGTTTTTGCCGATTTTAATTACTTTAATTATGTTTATTTTAATTAAAATTTTGGAGGCTAGGCCTCGGTTTTGAGCGGCACTTGCAAAATTTTATTTTGGCAAAATTTTGGGTTTACCGACTTAATTAATTGGATTATTAAGTTGGATGCGGAATTTAGTGGGAGCTTCAATTTTAATTGCGCTCAATCACATAATTGGTTAACAACTTTGACTGGTTTTAATTAAGCGTGTTAATCGGATTAACCACTTAAATTAGTTACTAGTTTACTCGTGTTTATGTATTGTTACTTGTTTATTATTATAAAGCCATATCACATATAGTAAATGGATGAATGGAATGTATATTCTCTCACAGGTTTAATAAAATGGCAACTAGTGGGACCCGATTTTTGTAAATACGGACTGCGTTCCGTCATGTATTTTTGTAAATCTAAATATAGTCTGCGAACCGTTTATTTTTGTACCTTAATATTTAGATTAGTCCTAATCGTAGTTACTAGTAGTTGCATAGTTTTGGTTATGTCTTGAAGACGAAGTTTCTTGGAAGATAAAGCCATGAAATTGCAAATCAAGACCCTTGAAGACTTGAAGACTCAAGGGGTGCTAGTTCCCAAATGCATAATTTACATATGTTTTCAATATATATTTATGCTTATATATATGAATAATATGTTAGATGCTTGTCTAGGATTTCGAATGTTGTGATGATTAATTATGTTTACTTAAATCAACCAACATAGAAACCCTAGGTCCCTAAAATATTAAGTAAAACTTGTCATTCTAAAACAACATTTCCCGAACTATTGAGAATAGTGATGGGCTACGCCAAAGCGATGTTGGGTTTCGGTAAGTCTAATTCACTGCAGAACAAAACCCGACCCCCAAGACCCGCTCATAATTAATATAACAAAATGCATAAATAACAAGAAAGAGAAAAAAGATGATCTTACACTTGTCGTGTGCTTCGCACACACACGGAGCTCTTACTTCAAAGACAAGTCTTGTAAGCGCAGAGACCTCCTACAATATCCACCCGCAACTCAACCCGGCCGGTCTCTTACTTGGAGTTTAGCTGAGTCGGATCAAAACACTACTCGAGTATTATATGAACTTAAAGGTTTTGATTTCGTACTCAAGTGAACAATCTTAAGGTATGCCTTGGCTATTTATAAGGAGTGCTTCCTTGTGAATTCCTCTCATCTTTCAATGTGGGACTTTTTCTCAAAAAGATCCCACATGGAAAGAATGTTGAATTCAATTCCTAGTTAAATAACCAAGGAATCACTAAGTAACAAGTGTCACATGGTTAGGTGACGACCACTTCCTCACTTGCTCTCCAAGGCAACTCACATCCATTGTGAGCTAACCATATGGCACCCAACCTTGAGCCCCAAGATTGGTTCAGTTGAGCCGCCACCCTTCGGCCCGCGTCAATGACCCGTCACCCGACGTGCTGCCACGTGGCGCGCTTCCTTTGCCTTTCACGTGGCTAGGGTTTTTACTTGTTACATGAAGCATTTTCCCATCTCGCCAATTCCTAAATTTTGGCTAAACTTTTGAGATTCGGTTCCGACGCTCTAAGCTCAGATTCCGACGTCTTTGTTCATAATACTCAAGTGACTCATTAATTCATTTTGAATTAATTCATCGTATCGGATAGTTAGTTGCTTGGGTGTGACCCGAAGGGTTCAGTCAATATTAAGCTGTGATATTAATTATACATTAATGTGATTGATCAGAAGCAGCCTCCAACTAGGCATTTCGATCATTTAACCTCACTGAATAATTAGCTTTCTAATTATTTCGAACCTTCTATCGGAATAATACACAAGTGCGGTTTTTATGTATAGCCTATTTCCTATGTCACTTAATGTCTCTTCATGAACTATAAGGTAAGATTATTCGTTATCCTTATTACGTCCAGAAGTGTTTCTCAAAATCTGAGTGCGACTTTCAATAAATAGATGATTTCTTAAAATCTAACTGAGCACGGCCATTCATGTTATAGTCTTGCTCTCGAGAGGCCTTGTAAACAACAAATACATGTTCCCTATTGTTAGTAAGGGGACATTCCAAGTCTTGCACTGTCAGCTTCTCTTCTAAGAAGACCTAGCCGCCCGAGTATTGCCGTTATAATCACCATGTACGGCAGACGTTTGACTAACATCAAAATGGACTAGTACTTAAACAAGAGAACTCACAAAACTCATGGTCGAGGAAAGAGGTTCCGATAGCCATAATGAGAAGTATACTTATGACGATTGATAAATATCTTAAAGTATTCTCATTGGTCGATCCAGTATGGTTCTAAATAAAGATGGGCAACGTGTCATGCCGTGCCGTCGAGGGTCGTGCCGCGGTGGTGGGCGTGCCGTGCCATGGGAAATTTGGCACACCCCAGCCCACGGCACGGCACGACCCACTGCCTGGCAGGCGTGCTGTGCCGGGCCGCCGGCCAACCCGTGTTTTTTTTTTAAATTAATAAATGTAAATAAAAAGCGATATATATATATTTTTAAGTACAACTTAATTTTATATAAATAATGTTATTAATTTATGTTTATGTTAATGTTAATATATTTTTTTTTGAACAACTTTATTTTAATTAAGGTTATATAAATTATTTATCTAGTTATGTTTAAGTTTCTATAAATAATTTTATTAATTTAGCAAAAAAACAATGCATATAGTAAAAAAAAATTACGAGTGCGATAAGTCGAAAACACAAAAAATTGACGAATAACTTATTTTATTATATGCCGGTAGCCGGTACGATAAATCGATAATACAAATAATTAATGATAATTAAATATCATACAATAATTGGTGAATAACTTCATTTATTATACGGAATACGAAGTTCGATAATACAAAAATTGTACAATAGTGTATAATGTAAATATGTAATAATGTAATTATTATTGTTCGTCTTCGTTTTCATGTTCGTCTTCGTCTTCTTGTGGTTCAAGTTCATCGGCCAATTGAGTTGATTGAGAAGTATGAGAACTAAAAGAAGTCAACTTTCTTTCATCGTCGTCGTTTTGTGCATAAGTACGATATTGGGAACGAGTTTCGGCATCCAACCAATCCTTGAAGCAAACACACATTTCAAGTGCTTCGGGTTTTAGTCTTGTTCTTCTATCGTCAAAACCCGTCCCGACGCACTAAAAGCTATTTCGAAGACAACGGAGGAGACTTGGATAGCAAAAATATCACGAGCCATTGCCAACAAAATTGGATGTTTCATGGTTTGTGATTTCCACCAATCAAGGATGTCGAGGCCGAACTTCTCTTCATCGTCCATGCCATTCATGAAGTCGTAATTTAGGTACATTTGCAACTCCGAAACATCGTTTTGTGTTCTCCTAGTTGATGATGATTCCGTACTTGAAAACTTGGACATCATGTTAGCAGCTTGTGCAAATAAACCTTTGGCCCGTTTACTTACGTTTTTGGATGTTTGAGAAGGGGCAAATCGAGACACGGTTCCATATTTACTTTCATAAAATCTATATAAAGAGAAAAACTCATTAGTCACCTTAGTTTTAAAAGTTTCAACATCATCTTCAAAATCCATGTTACTATATTAAATATCAATTAATAAAAAAGTGTCATCATACTTCTGCCTAGGATCTAAATTAGAAGCAAAAATATAAATCATAGGAATATTAGTCTAATATTTACGCCATTTTTCCTCCATAGATGAAAGATATCCATGATAATCTTGTTGTGATCGGTGTTCAGCAAAAAGTTGTGCAAGTAAACATGCATTGCTAAGAAAAGAATGAGAACAAGGATTATATACAGAAGAAAAATAATGTGTCATACTATATAGTAATCGTAAAAACTTCATATATTTTTCATAATTACCCCAATCATCTTCTAGTAAAGCATTTTGTGGAAATTTTTTATTATAAAAATGTGTTAAAAGAACCTTGTAATCGATTGCCCTACTCAATATTTCATAGGTGGAGTTCCACCTAGTTGGACAATCCGGTGCTATTTTTATAGCCTTTACCCTTTGTTGCCTGCAATAACCTTTCCATTCTTGATATCTCAAGTTAGAGCTATTAATAGCCATAACAGCATTCCTAATTTTGTGATAAAATGGACCAATTGCTTGTGTTCCATCCTTCACACACAAGTTAAGAACATGACAAATACATCTAATATGTAGTGCATCTCCATCTAATACTAAATCGGTCAATTGGGGTTTAACCAAATTAGCACTAAATGTCATAGAAGTTGCATTAACAAAAGTCATAGACATGATTTTATCCCTAAGACTATATGCATCAATAGCTTGCATTAAATGATGAGAAATGTTAAGACCGGTATGAGGGTACTCAAGCATTTTAAAATGAATGATGCGTTTTTGTAACAACCAATCATTATCCAACCAATGACAAGTAACACATAAATATTGAAGTCCGCAACCACTATCCCATGCATCGGTAGTTAAATAAACTCTACTAAGAAGATTACCCAATTCATTTTCTAATTTCAATTTATACTCTTGATAATTCTTCATGGCAGCAGATCGAACGGTTTTTCGGGATATTTTTTGTGTTTGGGTTGTAGTGCTCGGTTAATGTAGTTGTTAAAGGCATCATTATCGGCGAAAAGAAAAGGTTGTTTGGCATGTACTATCATTCTCCCAAGTGCATCCCTATCTCTCTCATAACTGTAAGTGAAGTGTGGATGGAATTGAGAAATTTTGGGTTAGGTTGGATCATTAAATGGTTCACCACATTTTTTTGCATGTCTACTAAGGTGTCCCGTCCCTCCCTTGGTTTCGACCGAGAAAACTTTCATACAAGTCCGACACCGGGCTTTCCGTCCATCTTTACTTAATTGATAATGTGCCAAAACATCACTCTTTCGGTTGGTTTGAGCAAATTCCTCTTCGGTACACCACTCTAATATGTTTGGAATTTGGGTGTTTGGCATGTGGGTGGATTGTTCACTCGACTCGGAGGCTTGTGTTTGGCTACCTTGGTTACTAGGAATAGAAAATTCATGTTGTGATCCGTATAAATGAGGTGAGAATTGGTTTTGTTAAAATCCCGAACTAGGCATAGTCCAAGGAGCCATATCATCCATTTGTTCGTTAGGGCAGGGAAAGGGCATGTTTGGAAAGGGCAAGTTAGGGGGGGGGGGGCATTAAAGTGTTTGGTTTTGGTGATTCCCTACGTTTTTAATTGGTTTTTTTAGAGGAGGAGGAAGCGTTCGGGTTTGATGCCATGATTAATATTTAATAATAATAACAATAATTCAATAACAATAAGTCAATAACAATAATAATAACAATAACAATATAATAACAATAACAATAATAATACAAATAACAATAACAAATTAGCAATAAAAATAATAATAACAATAAGAATAAGAATTACAAAATAGTTTTTACATAAATTAAGTTTTTAAAAATAATTATGATAATAGTAGATTACTTGGGTCAATGAGATCCCAGGTAGGAGAGGTTAGGAACGACATTGTCTTGAGCCAAAGTCCCGCCTTAGACAGATGTCACTAACAATCCAAATTATCCACAATAAAAATAGAAAGTAGTTTTTATATAATTAAGTTGTTCCAAGAAAACAATAATAAAAATAACAACAATAATAATAATAATAATGATAATAATAATAATAATACTGCTACTACTACTACTACTAATAATAATAATAACAATAAGTCAATAATAATAATAATAATAACAAATTAAAATAAAGTTGAGTTAGATCTTACAATGACGCTTCAATTGCTTTTCCAAACTTATAATTTCACGAATTTAAATATAGGACTTTTTTTTTAGGTAGTAAACTAGTAGAATTTATATAAGAAAGTAGGAATTTATTTTTTCTTTGCACAAAAGAGAGTAAGATTGTAGGAATTAGAGAAATAAAGAATAAGAGAGGAGAGATGAGTTGATGAATAGTGAAAATTTTGGAGGAAGAAATGGGGTATTTATAGGGATTTTTGGGTGGGAAAATTGGCCAAAAACTAGCCGTTAATAGCCGTTTAGAGCTGTTGGAAAACGACTAGTTTATAATGGCTAGGCGCGGGCCGTGCCGTTCCTGGCAGGCCTCGTGCCGTGCCGGGCCGTGCCCAGCCGTGCCACCTACCGTGCTGGCGTACCGACCCACGGGCCGACCACCGTGCCGCTCGCCGTGCCACTTGCCGTGCCCGTGCTGAATCCCCAATTTCAGTTCATGGCATCGCCCACGGCCCACAGGTGGGCCGCCATGCCGTGCCGGAGTCGTGCCGGGCCCGTGCCGCCCGTATGTCAGCACGGCCCGTGCCCATCTTTAGTTCTAAACCAATACCTGTGCAAATGATTTATGACAATCATGTCCTTGTAGCACAATAAACGGTGCTATAAATCAAATTACACACTAATCTCAACTGATCATTAATCGTCTATCATTTAAATGACCTTGATTAGGGATAAGTTTCGATTATAATATTCAATGTTCACTTAATAGGTGTTTCTTTATCCAAGACTGGTCTTGATACCCTATTTTGAATATTCTCATAATCGAATGGACTCAATATTTAATCCTAAACCACAATTAAATAGAAACGGAGTGATAAAATTGCTTGAAATTAAATTACTCCAAAACTTGAATGGTTCATCATAGTGTTTTACATTAAAATGTTCAAAATTAATTTAAACACTAAATAGGGAAATCAAAGCCAATCACCAACGTGCCTGATTCCCATTGCCTCAACGTGCTTGTTGTGCTTCACTTGAGGTAGAGGTTTATTAAGTGGATCGGCTATATAGTCATCCGTTCCAACTTTAAAAATTCTTATTTCACCATCTGACTTCCATTCCCTTATCATGTGAAATCGCCGCTTGACATGTTTGACCTTCTGATGTTCCCTTGGCTCTTTAGCCTGAGTCATAGGTCCATTGTTGTCACAATAGAAGGCTATTGGACCCCTGATGGAGGGTACAACATCGAGTTCACCAACAAACTTACGAATCCAAATTGCCTCCTTAGCCGCTTCAGCAGCTACCAAGTATTCAGCTTCAGTTGTAGAATCTACAATTGTTTAGGGTTATGCCATGTGACACGGGTAGGTGACCTCTCTTGGCCTCCTTTATGTTGAATCGAGCCAATACCTTATCAATGTAAGTATTATAGCTCAATCCAATCATTCTTTTAAATCTATCCCTATAGATCTTGATCCCCAATATGTACTGAGCATCTCCTTAGTCTTCACTGAAAAACATTTTCCAAGCCAGGCCTTTACAGACTCTAGCATCAGGATACTGTTTCCAATGAGCAATATGTCATCGACATATAAGACTAGGAAGGCGATGTCACTCCCACTGACCTTCTTGTAAACACAAAACTCATCTGGATTCTTGATGAAACCAAATTTACTAATGGCTTCATCGAATCGCATATTCCAACTTCTGCTAGCTTTCTTTAGCCCATAAATGGACTATTTAAGCTTACACACTTTCCTAGCATCGTTTTGGTCAACAAAACCTTCAGACTGTGTCATATACATAGTTTCTTCCAAAATTCCATTGAGGAAGGGAGGTTTTGACGTCCATATGCCATATTTTATAATTTTAATATGCAGCAATCGCTAGGATGATCCTAACGGATTTAAGTATTGCGACCGGAGAAAAGGTTTCATCATAATCAATACCTTAAATTTTCTTGTAACCTTTTGCTACCAGTCTAGCTTTATAAATGAATACATTTCCATCTTGTCGATTTTCAATTTGAAAATCCACTTACATCCGATAGGTGTGTAACCTTTTGGTAAGTCAACCAAGTCCCATACTTGATTTTCAAACATGGAATTTATTTCAGATCTCATGGCCTCTTGCCATTTATCAGAGCCGGCGCTCGCCGTCGATTGCATGTAGGTTGTCAGTTCGTCTCCATCTACTACTAGGATGTCTTGATTCTCGGTTAATACGACACCAGGATACCTATCAGGTTGAGACCTTGGCCACTGCGACCTACGTAGGGTAACGGACTGAGCATTTACATTATCGGTTTGACTTTTCACATTTTGACTAACGTCAATAGATTCTGTTTGAGCACTTTGACTTTGTTGCTCGTCCTCTCGAACTTCATCGAGTTCGATTTCCCTCCCACTTGTCATTTTGGAAAGGTGTTCCTTCTCCAAAAAGACACCATCGCAAGCAACAAATACTTTGTTCTTGGATTTGTTGTAGAGATAATACCCTTTGGTTTCTTTTGGGTAGCCCACAAAGAAAACCTTATCAAATTTGGGTGAAGTTTGTTAGAAATTAGTTTCTTGACATATGCTTCGCATCGCCATATCTTGAGAAAATACAACTTTGGAGGTTTCTTCGTCCATAATTCATATGAAGTCTTTTCCACAGCTTTTGATGGAGCACGGTTCAGTGTTAGTGACGCGGTTAGAAGTGTGTGTCCCCAGAAAGAGATAGGAAGATCACTAAGGCCCATTGTTGATCATACCATGTCTAGCAAGGTTCGATTTCTCCATTCGGATACTCCGTTCCATTGTGGAGTTCCTGGAGGTGTCTTATCTGAAAAGTATACCCTTTTCTTTTAGATGGTCATCGAATTCTTGGCTCAAGTATTCACCACCTCGATCAGATCGAAAGGCTTTGATTTTCTTGCCAAGCTGATTTTCAACTTCACTATGAAATTCTTCTACTTTCTCAAATGATTCAGATTTGTGCGACATAAGGTAAACATATCCATATCTATTATAGTTGTCTGTGAAGGTGATAAAATATCGATGGTCGTTTCTTGTGGTTGTGCTCATTGGTCCACATACATCGGTGTGTATGAGGCCCAATAAGTCACTTGCCCTTTCTCCCAACTTGAAGAATGGTTGCCTTATCATCTTGCCTAATAAACATCCTTCGCAATTTTCAAATGATTGTAAATCGAATGAGTCAATAACACCTTCTTGTAGAAGTTTCTTGATGCGTTTGATGTTAATGTGGCGAAGACGACAATGCCACAAGTACGTCTCATTTATTCTATGGTCTTAGCTTTCTTAGCGGTGTTATTAACATTATAAACTTGTTTGTCTAATGAAAGCATACATTTTAGATAAACGTGTCATGCTATAAACATATAAGAAAGACTTTTGAAATAATCGTCTTGTGATCAAAACAAAATGACGTCCGACGTCGGAAGATAAATGTATGGTTGATAACGAAACTTAAACAAGTTCTATGTTAAGAAAAATTATGTGAATACAAGCCTTTACGGAAAGATTATCTTCTTCTACCGCTTGTATATCCACATCCACTTGGTAAGCTCTTCTCACTTTGTTCCTAAAATAGGAGCATATAGTGAGTCATTAATGGTATCTAATACCTTATGAATTGCTTGTATTCAAGTGTAAGTTTATAAAGAAGATACCTGAGGTAGAGATTTCTCTTCCCTTTGCCTCATCTTATAGATACATGCTGCATTCTCTCTTGTAGTGGCCTTGCCTACTACAGTAGAAGCATCACATCTTTGCCTTGTTCTTGAACTCCTTCTTCTTTGCCCTTAGAGCAAGTTTGAGCTTAGTACGTTCACAAGAATCGGCCCTTTGAAGCTCATGGACAACCTCCATCAAGGAGAGTTTGTTCCGATTGGCGGTTAGCCGCATCTTCAATGCAACATAGCCCGGGTGGAGAGAACTTAATAGCATGTGAGCCGCTTGCTCATCCTCCACCGGCTTGCCACTGAGCTCCAAGTGAGTGAATAGCCTTGTCATTCGGAGCACCTGGGCTCAAAGTGGTATTACGGGCCTTAGTCTAACATTATAGAATTGTACCCACAAATCTTGCCTCTCCTTGGCAAGGTACCCTTCTTGCGGTGGCTTGATCTTCATGTTGGAGAGTGACCTAGTCACTTCCTCAATAAGACCATCATAGTTTTCTTTGATGCTCTTGGTGACCCTCAAATTGACTATATCCCTCTAGAGCTTTGAGGAGCATGTCCGTAAAATAGTTAGAGAACTACCCCTTCCGTTGTTCCAGGATGGAGTTTGCCATAAGTCATCACAACATTCGAAATACTAAACATGCATCTAACAAATCATTCATATATATATATATATATATATATATATATATATATATATATATATATATATATATATATATATAAGCATAAATATATATATATATCGAAAACATAAATAAATGATGCATTTGGCAACTAGCATGACCCCTTGAGTCTTCAAATCCTCAAGGGTCTTCTCTTGCAATTTCATGGCTTAGTCTTCCAAGAGCCTCCGTCTTCAAGACATAACCAAAAAAAAAATGCAAATACTATTATCTACAATTAGGACTAATCTAAATACTAAAATACAAAAATACTCAACGGTTCGCAGACCGTATTTAGATTTACAAAAATATATGACGAAACGCAGTCCGTATTTTCTATCCTAATCAGGCCCCACTAGTTGCCATTTTATAAAACCTGTGAGAGAATATACATTACATTCATCCATTCACTATATGTGAATGGTCCATGCATTTTACAACAATAAACAAATAACAATGCATAAACACGCGTAAACTAGTAACTAACTTAGGTGGTTAATCCAAACGCGCCTAATTAAAACTAGTCAAAGTTGTTTAACCGATTATGTGATTAAGCGCAATTAAAAATTGAAGCTCCCACTAAATTCCGCATCCAACTTAATTAAGCCGGTAAACCCAAAATTTTGCCAAAATAAAATTTTGCAAGTGCCGCTCAAAACCGAGGCTTAGCCTCCAAAATTTAATTAAAATAATTTAAACATAATTAAAATAATTAATATTAGCAAAACGCAAAATAATATAGCCCTAAAACCCCAAAGTGCCTAACATCAAGCCTCTCGGCTTGGTGTGCTAGGCACCAGGTTAATAAAATCATTCAAGTGCATTAAACCAAATTAATTCCAAGAACTATTCTTTAATGAAATTTGGTTCAACTTGATTCAACATAAAATGAAAAAGGACTATTCCAATATGAAGATTAATGAAAATTCTATCACAAGTTTGAAACTTTATGATTCCAATCAACTGAAACTTCATGATTTCAATCAACTTAATAATGATTAAATAAAAAAAAGTTCGATTAACATACATGGAATTTAGTAACACAAAGTTCCAATCACTTAAAATAATTAAACATTGAATCTTTAGTACTTAAGAGTCTCAAGATACAAACTTTTCACACTTAAAGCAATTTATTTGCAATTATGTGAAAATTTGAGCCAACTATTATTCACTAATTACTACCAAGTAATTATGCTCAAAAGTGGTCTAAAATTGCAGAAGTATAAAGGAAAAAACAAAATGCATAATCGCAAAAAATATGCCATTAAGATTCAAGGTTTAGAAGATTTAAAATTTTTCGTCAAAACGAAAATCTCTCAAAACAAGAATTCCTGGGCAGAATTTGGCTTTTTGCAATCTTAAAAG
Source organism: Chenopodium album (assembly GCF_948465745.1). Classification (NCBI taxonomy): domain Eukaryota; kingdom Viridiplantae; phylum Streptophyta; class Magnoliopsida; order Caryophyllales; family Amaranthaceae; genus Chenopodium; species Chenopodium album. The sequence goes on from NC_137847.1 coordinate 31,378,610, forward strand.
GATCATAATGTTTCCAGAATATTGATTCCACCCAAAATTCATTAGTCTTTGGCGAAAATCTGGGTTCTGGAGCAAAAGTTCTTAATAAAACGAGATTAAAAATTAATAAAATTGAGCTACTAATCTAATTTGCAACACAACCAGAAATTAAAACCATTTTAAAACCTTGAAAATTTTAGTTACAAAAATAAATGAACATGGCTCTGATACCACTGTTGGGTTTCGGTAAGTCTAACTCTCCGCGGAAAAAAACCCGACCCCTAAGACCCGCTCACAATTAATATAACAAAATGACATAAATAACAAGAAAGAGAGAAAAGACGATCTTACCCTTGTCGCATGCTTCGCTTACACCCGGAACTCTTACTTCAAAGTCAAGTCTTGCAAGTGGAGAGACCTCCTACGATATCCATCCGCAACTCGACCCAATTGATCTCTTACTCGGAGTTTAGCTGAGTCAGACCAAAACACTACTCGAGTGTTATATGAACTTAAAGGTTTTTCTCAAGTGGAGATGCCTTTTTGAGTTCCTACTCAAGTGAACAATCCCAAGGTATGCCTTGGCTATTTATAAGGAATGCTTCCTTGTGAATTCCTCTCATCTTTCAATGTGGGACTTTTTCTCAAAAAGATCCCACAAGGAAAGAATGTTGAATTCAATTTGTAGTTAAATAAACCAAGGAATCACTAAGTAACAAGTGTCACATGGTTAGGTGAGGACCACTTCCTCACTTGCTCCCCAAGGCAACTCACATCCATTGTGAGCTAACCATGTGGCTCCCAACCTTGAGCCCTAAGATGGGTTCGGTTGGGCCGCCACCCTTCGGCCCGCGTCCATGACCCGTCACCCGGGTCCGCGGCCCGCTGCCACATGGCGCTGCCAACGAGGCGTGCTGCTAACGTGGCGTGCTGTCACATGGCGCGCTTCTATTTGGCGCATTTCCTTAGCCTTTCGCATGGCTAGGGTTTTTACTTGTTACTTGAAGCATTTTTCCTTCTCCCCCAACCATCAAGGGTCCAATAGCCATCTATTGTGACAAAAATGGAGCTATTACTCAGTCTAGTGAGCTAAGGTCAAACATGTCAAGCGGCAATTTCACATGATAAGGGAATGGAAGTCAGAGGGTGAAATCAGAATTTGTAAAGTTGAAACGGACGAAAATATAGCCGATCCACTTTCTAAACCTCTGTCTCAAGTGAAGCACAACAAGCACGTTGAGGCAATAGGAATCAGGCACGTTGGTGATTGGCTTTGATTTCCCTGTTTAGTGTTTTAATTAATTTTTAACATTTTAACGTAAGACACTACGATGAACCATTCAAGTTTGGAGTAATTTAATTTCATGCAATTTTGTCACTCCATTTTTATTTAATTATGGTTTAGAATTAAATATTGAGTCCATTCGATTCTGAGAAATATTCAAAATAGGGTATCAAAACCAGTCTGGATAAAGAAACACCTATTAAGTGAACATTGAATATTATAATCGAAAATTATCCCTAATCGAGGTCATTTAAATGATGGACGATTAATGACCACTTGATATTAGTGTGTAATTTGATTTATAGCATCGTTTCTTATGCTACAAGGACATGATTGTCATAAATCATTTGCACATGTATTGGTTTAGAACCATACTAGATCAACCTTTGAGAATACTTTAAGAGATTTAAAAATCGTCATTAGTATACTTCTCATTTTGGCTATCGAAACCTCTTTCCTCGACCATGAGTATTGTGAGTTCTCTTGTTTGAGTACTAGTCCGTTTTGATGTTAGTCAAATGTCTGCCGTACATGACTGGAAATGTCCCCCTACTAACAATAGGGAACATGTCTTTGTTGTTTACAAGGCCTCTCAAAGAGAGAGACTGTAAAATGCATGGCCGTTGTAACACCCTAGAAATTCCTTTCCTTTAAAATGCCTGTTTTGCTCTTTTTAAAAACTCAAAGTAGGAAAATCTAAGATATTACCGCCACCGATGAAAACGGATAAGGCAACTATTGAAAAAACACAGTGGAAGACTATCTTTAAAAACATTCAAAACCCTTTCAACTTAAAAAGTCAACCAAATGAAAGTAAAGTCAAACCAAAGCAAAACGTAGTCAACCTACAACTTGGAACAATTGTAGGCCCTTGACAAACCAAACCAACTTAAAAACCTTTGCGTTAGTCTCACAGGCATAATATAATAAAATAATTAAAGCAATAAACACATCACAAACTTATTGAAACTAGCATGATTCGCTCTCCACTCATGCCCATCATAAATATGCTTCATCACCTGAAAAGCTTCTCTTTACTTGTTTCCACTACTCTCAATTTAAATGGGTCATCATAGGGTAAAGAAAAGGCCAAACAAACATACAAACCCACAATCATCAGTGCTGAGTACATAAGTGTAATTAAAACACACTAACATGATATCTCCTATCAACACACAACTTACCTTGTTGCACCTGTTTACAAGCATACAACATGACTCTCAATTAAAAAAATTAATTGATTCATTTAGAATTGATTATGCATCGAATAGGTTTCCCCCTAACCTGCCCCAGGGTACTAACACGGAAGCAAACCGTGCCAGTATAAAATATTCACTCGTAAGTGGCGGAATTCCTGCGCATAATAATAAAAGGAAAATACAGTGTCCTGTACTCCCATAGAAGTTATGGTCAAATATAAAGTCGCATAACTCCCCCTTGATGAGTGTCATTTGTGGCACTCATTTAGCCTCTTTTAGGATGAATTTTGATTGCTTTTACATCTCTTTTATCTCTTTTAATTTTCTTTAGCTTTACTTGTTATTTCTCTATTTTGTGTTTTCCTTAGTTGTTTTATCATTTTTTTGCATTTCTTAGTTTTTTTTACCTTTTCTCCTTTACTTGTTTTCTTCTCTTTGATTTTAGGAAGTTGGTGATGTTCGAGAAGCTCATTGGCGTTTTCTCGGGGTATACAAAGCTTAAGATGCAACGCGGTTCCTCCTCTTGAAACTCAAAAGTGAAGATGTGCAAAAGCCAAGTCTTCAAGGCCGCGCTCTCATGTTGCGTGGACATCAAAATCGGTGTTGAACCCACCGTGAAGGCTTCTAGTGACTACCTCCCCCAACATGTATCAAGTGGAGCGCACTGGAGCATCAACGACCGCACGAAAGAGAACTCCCCTTCTCCTAGGCGCGGGCGCGTATGGGGGAGGAGCGGCCGCGCAAGGCTGTGGCGTGGCTGCACAGGTGGCAGGAGCGGCCGCGCAGCCTCCTTCCCCCTATTTCATACCCATTTTTTTGCGGCCGCGCATGGAGAGGAGAGCCACGCCATTTGGAATTCTTTTTGGACGTCTAACTAACTTCTCCTTTGTTAGTTTTACTATGTATAGAATTTCTTCATTTTCTAGAGAGGGAGTTATTAGAGAATCAAGAGAGAATAGCTTAGAATTAGAATATTAGAGAGATAAGCTCTTGATTATGGAAACTTTGTTCTTAGATTATAGAGAGAGAAACTTAGTATTTGATGATAGCTACATTTTGATCTTCATTCCTCTTTGATATTGATCAAAGTTTTGTAAGAATGCTTTCCTTTTCAATGTAAATTTATGTTTGGTTTTTGATATATTGTTGAATTTCTATTGTTTGTTTGATTTGATTGTTAATATTTGAATTGAAATGTTGATTGTGAAATTTATGACTGGTTTTGCTATGCTTTTCAAATTTACAATGTGTAGTGACTAGTTCCTTTACTAGGGATGTGGTGAAGCATGTATGTGTGATAAACTATAGCTAGTTTGGGATTTTTGATTGATTTGATGATGTGATTAAATTGGTTGATGAAATTTTTGCATATGTTTTATTTGAAGAGGAGTAGCTAACCTTGATTATCAAGCTAGATTGCATAGTAGTTTTCAATCAATCAATCAATCAATCAATCAAAGCCTTAATCCCAAAAGTGGGGTCGGCTAACATGAACCAAATTTGATTATTCCGTGTAGTCATCAACATAAATCTTTCTCCTCCATCCCTTACGATCCAAAACTTCATCCTCACGTAAATCCATGCACTTCATATCCTTCCTCACTCCTTCCAACCAAGTCATCTTTGGTCTCCCTCTTCCTCGTTTAATCCCTCCATGGTCCCACTCTTCCACTCTTCGCACCGGTGCACCCTCGGGTCTCCGTCTTACATGTCCAAACCAACGCAGACGATTTTCCCTTAATTTATCTACAATGCCCGCCACACCTACTTTCTTGCGAATAACCTCATTTCTGATTCTATCTCTTAAAGTGTTTCCACACATCCACCTTAACATGCGCATTTCCGTAACCTCCATCTTTTTAATATGCTCTTTCTTAGAAGCCCAACATTCTGTACCATAGAGCAACACTGGTCTTATGGCAGTCCTGTAGAATTTTCCCTTCAACTTTAAGGGAATGCTGCGGTCGCATAGCACTCCCGTGGCCGCTCTCCATTTAAGCCACCCTGACTTAATCCTGTGGGTCACGTCTTGATCAATGTCACCATTCTTCTGGATGATCGACCCTAGGTACTTAAAACATTCACTCATGGTCAAATCCTTTCCATCCAAACTCACCACTTCATTGCTTGTCCCCCTCTGAGTGCCAAAACGACATACCAAATATTCAGTCTTACTCCGACTTAGCTTAAACCCTCTAGATTCCAACCTTTGCCTCCATTGCTCCAACTTGACATTAACCCCATCCTTAGTCTCATCCACCAAAACGATATCATCTGCGAACAGCATACACCATGGAACCTCATCTTGAATTGGTCTAGTTAATTCGTCTAGAACCGTTGCAAAAAGAAAAGGGCTTAATGCAGACCCTTGATGCAATCCGATTGTAATAGGGAAATCTTTTGTCACGAAAAATTAAATTGGAAGCTATTATTATCAATTGATCTTATTTTGAAATTTTCCTTTGAAGTCATTTGTAGAGACATCTAGCTTGACCCTAAGAAATAGCTCTTTGAGTGGTTTTGATTGCAAATATCGTTTTCCCTCGCATTGCTTGATTGATCAAATTACCTACAAATTAGCAAGTTTATCGTGAGTGCATGTGGATCCTAAATTCCCTAGTGCTTTGATATTTGAATTCTATTTATTAGCTTTGATTGAGTTGATTTGATAGCATAGCTTAGACCAACCCTATTGTTTTAAGACTTTGGAATAGCTTAGCTTGAGACCTTAGCAAATACTGCATTCCCTTAGGTTCGACCCGGACTTTTCCCTATACTTAGTGTTGGGTTTGGTTTTATAAATTTAGTTTTGATCGGGGAATCTTAGTTATCATCGACCTAGGTTACACCCGCGTCAGCCCCATATGTTCATACTCAAGGTATATACGTTCCAAGAGTTTTGGTGCGTAATTCTTTCATTTTACGTTATTTACATATTATTAAACTTGGTGATGACTCTCAAACCATAACACAATCAAACATTATAATTATCCAAACAATTAAACATTCCAATTTAATTCTTGAATAATTAGTGACCACATAATATTTAATGTTGAACCCTTTTTAAATCTACCTCGATGTCAAAGACACCTTAAAAGCATAATGCGCCAAAATTCCTATCCCTCGGTGTTGGAAACACCTTATGTGCACTAAGGCACCAAAATATAATTTATTTCTCGTGTACATAGACACTTAACTAGCTCTTTCCTCATGCTTATAGCATCAATAAAATATATATGAACTATTTAGGGTAATTTTACCCCGCCATGTGGCCCAATCAGAGGGCGACACGTGTCAGCCCAAGGATGGTCCAAAGTGGACCTATCCCTGCTTGACACGTGTCATCCCCGATATTTGGGGAAATGACGGCCTTCCGGCCCAAATCCCGAGAAAGCCGCAATGCGGCGCAGCCCACCATTGATTAGGGTTCTGTGACCTAATCAGGGGCACAATTCCCAAGTACCCTATAAATAGGGAGATTCCCCTCTTTTGGAGGGCACGTTTTCCACTTATTACAAACTGTCCCTTTGATAGAGACAAATGAGCTAGAAATGCTAGCAGATCCCCACCTAAATTTCCGCACCTTTTTCTCTCCTTTCAAGTTACTAACTTGATCGTCGGAGGCGGAGCACCTACCAACCGGTGTCTCCGTTTTCCTTGCAGGTACAGGCCGCTCCGGACCAGTCTTCGAGCTGTAACTCTCCCGAGGGACAAAAACACCTAAAATATTTGGCGCCGTCTGTGGGGAGAGTACCTCAAGATGGTTCAAAGTTCTGTACCAATTCTTAACTCTACTTCTCTACGTCCGGTTACTCAGGCGGGTAACCAAGAGGACTTGCAGCCGGTTATTCAACCGGAAGGCTTTGAAATCCCTCAGCCTCCGCCTCAGCCTCAGCCAAAGGTATTCACTGAGGAGGAGGAAGAAGAAGACAATGATGTGGAGACCTACATAACCAAAGATGGCTCCCTCATCTCTAAATCCATTCGTTCCAGAGATCAAGTGGAGCAAAATGTAGACCAGGCGGGCCCAAGCAGGCGCCCACCTGGAAGGCCAGAAGGGGAAACCCTGAAGGCTAAAGGTCAAGCCCCAGTCACCCGGGATGAGCTCATGAAATTCATGACCTCTTTCAATGGTGAAATCAAGGCCATGATCAACAAAAACAAGGCAGGCTCTAGCAAGAGCCAGCCGGCTAAAAAGACTCCCAATGATGGGAAGAAGAAGAAGCCGGTCAAGGACAGGCAGCCAACTCCTCATCCAAAGGAGAAGGCAGCCGCAAAACTTGATTGATCTAAGATTTTGATGCCCCGGCGACCCCAGCCGGAGGCCCAAAAGGCGTCTACCTTCGATGCAAGACATGTCATTAATCGGAGGAGACAGCAACAGTCTGAGTCAGCTTCTACCTCAAGCTTTCCAGACAGCTTCAAGGAAGCTTCTGCAAGGAATTCTATGTCCTTGCATGAGAGTCGGACAGGCGGTAAATCCGTCAACACCGAACCTCAGCTGATGATAGGGTCTATGCCATACGCACCCCAGGCGCAGTATGGGCAGTATGGCCTCCAGTTCATGCAGCCACCCCCATTCGGAGGTCAGGCGGCATATACCAATATCCAGCCACTAGACTGGCAGCTGCGGATGATGAGGCTAGGCGACCAGCCGTCTACCTTCGCAGCCAGTATAACCGAGGCGGCTCAGCCGACCAAGGTTAAGAATGTGTTGGTGGGCACCTATGATGGTACCACCAACCCAGAAGACCACCTGATGGCATACACCAACCTCATGTGCTTACAGGGTTGGGACGATGCCACCTGGTGTCGATGTTTCCCGACTACACTGAAAGGCATTGCCCAACAGTGGTTTGGCAACTTGCCAGCCGGCTCAATTGATTGCTTCAAGAAGCTAGCCTTCTTGTTTGCCACCAACTTCTCAATGAACATCCTTGCTAAGAAAACGAGCCTTGATTTGAGCACCGTTAAGCAGGGTGAGAAGGAAGGGCTACGCTCATATGTCAGGCGGTTCAACCTGGTCAAGATACAGATCCAGGGACTGTCTGACGTAGCTTTTACAGACTTTTTCAAGGGTCTGAAGGACGGGTCGGCTTTTAAGTTCGACCTTGTTCGAAAAGGGGCATTTACGCTACAGGCGGCTCTGAGGGAGGCGGAGAGCTACATACAAGCTACCGACCTCTGCACGCCTGGTAGCCAGTCAGACTCCAAGAAGTCTGACAAACAAAAAGAAAGCCGGTCAGCTCAGCCGGGTAATAAAAAAGAAGAGAGCAAAAAGAGAAAAGAAGTCTGGGCGATTAATGATTCTGACCAGCCGTCCCAAAAGAAAAAGAGAGAGTTTAAACCGTACGTCCCCAAGTACGAGTTTAACAAAGACTGCAACTCCATCCTCATGGAGGTAAAGGACCGGTTGTCTATTGAGAAGCCGAATCCAATGAAGAGTTCCGTCCAGACGCGGAACAAAAATAAATTTTGCCAGTTCCATGAGGAGGTTGGCCATGACACCAACGACTGCTTCAGTCTACAGCGGACGTTGGACCGTCTGGCTGACAAAGGGCTTCTAAAGTCCTACATTTCTAAGTCCCCATCTGGGGCAAAGAAGAAGAGCAAGGGTTAGTCCTCCAAGGCTACCCCCCAGCCTACTAGTAGTTCGGATACCGACAAGGATCCGGTCTACACTATAGCAGGCGGATTTTCATGTGGTGGCCCTACCATCCGGGGCACCAAGAGCCATCTTCGAAAGATGGACAAGGATGATGATGAGCAGGCGTCTGCTTCTTCCACCTTCCCAGACGTCTTCATAACTGAGAAGGACAGGGGCAGCGTCCGCCGTCCGCATGGCGACCCGGTCGTCATTGAATGTAAGGTTGCCAACCAGCTGGTTGGACGGATCCTTATTGACACCGGCAGCTCGTCGGACATTATCAGCCTTCGGTGCTTGCAGAAGCTGAAATACAACTCCAGCAGCATGCATCCGGTAACCCACCCCTTGGTTAGTTTTGGGGGTGGGATGGTCTACCCAGCCGGCAGAATTGACTTGCCCATCCGGCTGGGAGAAAAAGGCCAGGGACGGCATATTGTCGTCAGGTTCTTGGTTGTGGAGGAGTTGACCGCCTACAATATCATCCTTGGTAGGCCAACCCTCAACGAAGCCAAGGCGGTGATCATCCCGCCTCTCATGCTTATCAAGTATGAGCGGGATGATGGCTCTATTGGTACCCTGACGGCTCGGGAGTGCTACCTTTCAGCCGTTAAAGATACTGTGGCCCCAGACGGCCAAGAGAAGGAACCAATAGACCTTGACGCTGTCAAGGATGCCAACCCTGCCCCACCAGTCGTTGGTAAGAAAAGAAAAGCGCCTCTGATGGTGGAGGTGAAGAAAGAGAAAAAATAGCAATCACTGACCGGGGAACGGTCAGACGAGCTCCGTCCCCAACCGGCTGGAGAAAATACTGATCTCGTGTTGGACGACAGCCGTCCAGAGCGTACGGTGAAGGTTGGGACGGTTTCTTATGCTACTCTGGGTGCAAGCTTGCACCTTCTACTGAAAGAATTCAAAGACATCTTTGCCTTTGAAGTGGAAGAGATGCCAGGCGTCAGCCCGGATCTCGCTGTCCACAAACTCGCCGTGGATCCCAAAAAGAAGCCCATCCGGCAAAAGAAAAGAAACCATGGCGAGGAAAGAAGTCAGGCGGCAGCTGCCGAAGTCAAAAAGCTGCTAGAAGCCAAGTTCATTCGGCCCTGCAATTTCCCCGACTGGGTGGCCAATGTGGTCCTTGTTAAGAAACTGAATGGGACCTGGCGTATGTGTGTTGATTAAACAGACCTCAACAAGGCGTGTCCAAAAGACAATTACCTGCTTCCAAAGATCGACAGTCTGGTCGACTCTACAGCCGGTCACGCCTTGATGAGCTTTATGGATGCCTACTCCGGCTTCCATCAGATACCCCTCTGGAAAAAAGATCAAGAGAAGACGGCCTTCGTCACTGATTTGGGGTTATTCTGTTATACTGTGATGCCGTTTGGCTTGAAGAATGCGCCTGCCACCTTCCAACGGATGATTAATGCGATCTTCATTAATCAAATTGGGAGGAATGTGGAGGCGTACATCGACGACATGATAGTCAAATCCAAGCAACAGACGGATCACCTTGCTGATCTCCGAGAAACATTCACCACCCTCAGGCGGCATAAGGTCATGTTAAACCCCAAGAAATGTGTCTTGGGTGTTGAGTCTGGGAAGTTTATCGGATTCCTGATTGATCAAAGGGGGATAGAGGCTAACCCCGAAAAGATACAGGCGGTAATTGACATGAAGTCACCCCGTTCTGTCAAGGAAGTTCAGAGACTAACTGGTTGCCTGGCGGCCTTGGGGAGGTTCCTCAGCCGGTCAGGTGACAAATGCCATTACTTCTTCTTTAAGCAATCAGGAAGAAGATCAGGTTTGAATGGGGAGACGATGCTGAGACGGCATTCCAGAAGCTAAAAGAGCATCTGCACTCTCTGAATAGGTTGGTCAGTCCTCTACCTAGGGAGACGTTGTATATGTATTTAGCCGTCTCAGATCATGCTCTCAGTGCCGTTCTCCTTGCTGAGCGAGACGGCGTTCAGCTCCTGGTTTACTTCATTAGCCATGTTCTTAAAAATGTTGAACTCCGGTACCCCGTGGTTGAAAAATTTGGCCTTGCTTTGTAAATGGCATTCAAAAAATTGAAGCCTTACTTTCTGGCTCATCCGGTGGTGATTTACACCGACCAGCCACTCAAGCGGCCAATGTCTACCTTGGAGTCATCCGGCAGAATGTTAAAATGAGCTATTGAAATGCAAAGTCTTGAAATCACTTACGAACCAAGAAAGGCAGTGAAAGGTCAGGCGTTTGCCGACTTCATTGTGGAAATGACCCGTCCGGTGGATACGGATAATCTTGATCAGGTTTGGAAAGTGTATGTAGACGGGAGTTCTACAAAGAACGGCTGTGGTGCAGGCGTAATTTATGAGTCTCCTGAGGGGGACAGATATGAGTATGCACTACAGTTCAAATTTCAAGCCTCAAACAATGAGGCGGAATATGAAGCCCTGCTAGCCGGAATCCGTATGTGTAAGGCGGCAGGGGCAACAAAAATTGACGCCTACTCTGATTCACAGTTGGTCGTTAGCTAATATGAGGGAATATTTGAGGCAACTCACCCGGCTATGATCAAATATCTTCAGGCGGTCAAAGAAGAGGCTGGGTCACTTGAGGAGTTTCATTTGAATCAAGTACCCAGGTCTGATAATAACCAGGCGGATGCACTATCAAAGCTTGCATCTTCCGCCTGCCATGATACGCCTCGGTCAGTCTTTTGGGAAGTACTTGAAAAAAGAAGCATCTATGAAGATCCCATTGGAGTCCTAGACCGAAGCTCTACCTGGATGGATGGCATCCGGGCATACCTCTCAGACGGTACACTTCCTGATTCGCCACAGGAGGCAGCCGTTCTGAAAAAGCGAGCCGCAAGATTCGAGTTGAGAAATGGAGAGCTCTTCAAGGCGGGGTTTCTTAAGCCTCTTTTGAAGTGTGTAACCCCAGAAAAAGGGGAAGGAAGTTCTCGAAGACTTGCACTCGGGATTCTACGCCTCCCATATAGGCGGCAGATCTCTAGCCGTTAGAGCCAGACGACATTACTTTTGGCCCACTCTAGAGGCAGACGCCAAGGAATTGGTGAGAAAATGTGACAAGTGCCAGAAATTTGGCAAACTTATTCACCGTCCGGCTACTGATCTGACGGCCATCCACAGCCCTATCCCGTTTGCAAAATGGGGCATGGACATTTTAGGTCCTTACACGCCTGCACCAGGCGAAAAGCGTTACAACTTGGTGGATGTGGATTACTTTACCAAGTGGGTAGAGGCTGAGGCGGTAAAGAACATCAAGACATCAGACGCCATTTCTTTTATCTGGAAGAATGTTATCACCCGGTATGGGGTCCCTATGTCCATGGTGTTTGATAATGGTCCTTAGTTTGAGACGCCTCAGCTAAAAACTTGGTTGGGAGATCAAGAGATCTCAAATTATTTTGCATCAGTCGGTCGTCCCCAAGCAAACGGCCAAGTTGAAGCCTTCAACAAGCTGATCTCAGACGGCATTAAGAAGAAAATTGAAAGAGCCGGTGGCTTATGGGCTGAGGAATTAATCCATGTCCTATGGGCCATCCGGACAACAGCAAAGGGGGCAACCGGTGAAACCCCATTTCTCATGGTTTACGGTGCTGAAGCCGTCTTGCCCATTGAACACTATGAGCCGACTCTCAGAGTCATGCTATATGATGAAGAGGCAAACTAGGAGGCAATGCGCCTTGCATTGGACTCACTTCCAGAACGCAGGGGCAATGCCGCCTTGCGTCATGAGATTTACCGTCTGAGAATGACAAGAGCCTACAACAAGAGAGTACACAGGCGTCCTTTGAAAGTGGACGACCTATTGTTACGAAAAATGGAGGCAACCGGTAGGGCCAATGAGCTTGGAAAGCTAACTCCTAATTGGGAAGGCCCCTACCGGATTTATGAAGAACTAAGAGACGGCACCTACCGCCTGGAAACTCCAGACGGCAGGCGCCTGCCTAGAACTTGGAATGTAGATAATTTGAAACAATACTACTTCTGAGATTTTGTAATTTTTGTAAACAAGAAGTACATTAATGAGAAGTTGCTTTTTGTTGTCATTTTTGTCTTATGCCCCGTCTGAATTTCAGACGGGTCACTTGTTTGTTTCTCTGAGTTTGACACTTGGAAATTGAATTAACGTCTGATTGACGAGAGGCCAATGGCCAGATAAGTAAGCTAAGCACAAAAACGCTTAGTGGCTATACAGCCGGTCTTAAACAAGACCAGAGGCCAATGGCCGGATGGCTGCTTCACCCATAAATTCGCCTGTCCCAACATGGACAAAGGCCCCTCCAGGTGCAATCGTCGCAGAGAGAAGCCAACTTGCTTACTCTACGTATCAATGCAGACGACCACCATTGGACGGCTGAATCAGCCATTCATAGCCGTCTGACCTGAACAGTCTAAGGAAAGATCAAGTTTCGGAACCCGAATGTCCAAGGACATCAGTCGGCGACCGACTGCATTTCTTACTTAGCGTTTTTTCATTTTTAAATTGTACACATCCTCATTTGGGGCAAAAGAGTTGTGCGATGGCTATATGAACTTCACTTAGACGGACAACACCGTCTAGCTAGAAGCTGAAACGCCTGTTAATGTACGGCTGTGTACTTGGTTTGGGGCAATCACTACTGTGATTGATTGACTTACAAACGTATCATGCTCTTTGCAGCATCAGACGTTCCCAAGTCAATCAACCAACTCCATTTGAAACCAACCACACAGCCGTCCAGGGGCAAGGACAGCCGCATACTTTTGATAAGTTAGGCAAAATCAGCCGCATACTTTTGATAAGTTAGGCAAAAATTGAAAATGCAAAAAATTTGAAAAGTGCAAACACAAGCGCAAAAAAGATCAAAACCGACTCAGTCGGTGCATTCATTAATTATCCACCCAACAAAATGGTTGTGGTGGGGCAAATGTTATCCGGACCCCGTCCGGGAAAAAAGAAATTGTTGTTGAACACGGCTACTCAGCCGGTAAAGATACAAACATACTCGGCACGCAGGCCGGAAAAGCAAATCAATGGCATACTGCTGCAGAAAAAATAAAAAAAAAAGAGAAATTGGCACACAGCCACTGAAATCATTGCCCCGCAGACGGTCCCTCCTGGCCCTTCTCTCCTTCTTCAGGAGCTTCAGTCGCTGGAGCTTCAGCCTCAGGCTCGGGATGCTCAGTTTCAGCCCAGGCGAGGAAGGACTCAGGCTCTGGCTCACCCTTCTCTCTCAAGAATATAACTTCATCAGCATACTTGTGAGCTAGAGCCCAGACGCCATAATCCTTTTTAGGATACAAGGCGTTCCAGGCGATCCTCATCATAGCCTCGTTGTCAGCGGCCATCTCAGCAACCAGACGGTTTTGATCCGCCTGGAGAGTTACTCGGAAGTTATCCTGAGCTTTGGCCACCTCCTTCTCCAACTTAGCAATTTTACCCTTCAGATCAGCATTCTCTGAAAAGACTCCTTGGAGCTTTTGGAGGACTTCCTGGGCCTTCTTGAGGTCCTCCCTGAGCTTGGGGAGGTCCACCTCCGCCTGCTTTTGGGCCGACTCGGCATCCTCAGCCCTTTTCTTGGCCGCCTGCAGATCCGTCTCCAGCTCTGAAATTTTGGCCGCCTGTGTCATTTGGGTTGCTTTAGTTTCAAGATCGTCAATTATGCACGAGTATAAAGCAACATTATTGGCGTATGAGGCGGACTGCTTGGCCCGTCTTACCTCATCCCGCTTGCGGGTGTAAGGACGCTTGAGCCCGTCTACCCGCAGCAGAGCCTGCAAAAGCAAACAAGGTTAGTAGTGCAGGCCTTGGCATGCTTCTGGACGTCTGGCCAACGGGGAGATTGACCTGCACCATAATCAGCGTCAGATTGAGATACTAAAGCAGCGCCTATCTGGTCTCGACCGTCTGAGGATGACGTCTGCTGGGAGTGTGTTTTCACTCGCAACGGCCATCCCAGCTCAGGCGGGGATTCAAAAGGGTTCTTACCTGCAGAGCCGTCTAGACGAGAGCCGCTGGCAGGCGTGGTGAACCCCCCGGTTGCAGATAGGGGGCTGGCCAAGTCAAGGCCAACAGAGTCGGACACTCTCTCATTCCTCCCCCCTATCCGCATTTGTCTCCCGACTGGGGCGTTGGGAGTTGCAGTGGAGGTGGCCTTTTTTGAGGACTTGCTGGGGTTAGAGGCGGTGGTCTCCTCCCTAGCCCGTTTGAGTTTTTTCTCAAACGTCTTGTCCACCTCACCTCCCTGAAAAAATAAAACAAGTTAATGTTAGCAGTCGAAGGAAGAAAACTTTGAAAGTAAACTCACAAAAATGGTCAGGCGTTTACCTTGGCCTTAAGCTCTCGCGCATGGGCCTCCGCCAAGTCACGGCGAATCTGCGCAGAGGACCGTCTAGGGGTCTTCTCGTCTGGCAACATGTTCAAAGATTCTTTTGCAAAAATAAAAAGGGTAATCAATTAGTACAGCATCAAAAACATTTCCGACACAAAAGTAGTACAGACGGAAAGTATTCAGGCGCGTACGTCTGGTGAACATGTGCCCTAGCCCGCAGGCGGCTAGAAAGCATTCATCCCTGAGCCATGCGCTCTTAGGGATCCAGTTCTTGGGGACTTTTATTGTCTCCCCGGTTGACAGTGTAGCGTCTGTGAGGCCGAAGAAGTCAGCCTCAATTATTTTGTCGAAGTCCTCATCCGGGATCCGGGGAAGACAGCATTTTTGACACAGAAGGTCGGGCTTCTTATTGTACTGGAGGAGCTCGAAGTTCTCCCGCCTGGTGGGAGCCGTCAGCAGATAGAATTTGTGCTTCCAACCGTCAAATTTTGAGACCTTGTCCAAGGTCATCATGTATTGAGGGAACGTGGTTAGAGTATACCACGCTCTGTACCCGCCTGGGTTGCGACTAAGATAATGCATCTTAGCAAAGGCTTCCCAATCGGGGTGAATTCCTTGGAATTCACAGACGGCAACATACCCCAGAATATTTGCCCAAGAGTTGGGGGTAAGTTGCCAGACTCCGAGGCCATAGCCTCTCAAAATTGCCTTCACCGCCTCGTGAAGGGGGAAGCGAAGTCCTGCCTTGAACGCCGCCTCATAACAGCCGAAGTAGCCGTTAGCGTTTCGTTCTTCGTCTTCCCAGGAAATGGTGCCGTCTGGGGGAGGCACCCTTATTTTCCACCCGTCTCCCATTGGGTGCATCTTCAAAAAGTTTTTAAGACCTTTTTCCATGAGGTCTATGTCTTTCATGGAGACGTGGATTTTGAAGGGATCGTCCTTCTCCTTCCATTTCTTCCTTTCTTCTTCCTCACTATCCTCAAGCGGAGGATGATCGTCACTGCTCTCTGAGGAAGAGACGTCAAGTCCGCTTCCCGTCTCCTCCCCAGATTGGGAAACGGAAGCTGAGGCGGCCTCCTCACCGCCTTGGTCGCACTCGTCCAAAAACGAGTCAGGAGGAGTTGGGGGGCCACGCGGAGGGGACCTCTCCAGAGCCGTCTGGTGTTCAGAGCCAGACGCCTCTCCCTCAGGCGTTTGGCCGCCTTAGCCTTCGCTCCTATAATTAGGATCTAGTGTCGTCTACATAGTCCGAGCCATTGTGCCCTGCACAGACGCGCAAATGGTCGTAATCCAAGCATGAGGGTGGTCCCAACACCCTGAGACGGCACTACCAGTCCTAGACTCAGCCATCCCTGGTGAACGGCTGGATTCTACCCTAGGTTGTGTCGTGTGTGTTGGTGATGAATCCATTTATTGCAAGGAATATATACAAGCGGTAAAATGAAAAAAGCGCTTAGAGAGTCAGAGACGGTACCTTTAGATTTGAGATCTGAAGGTAGACGGGTCCGCCTGTGTTGAAGAGGCTGAGTTTTCTTAAACTTGCGCTTGACTCAGACGGGTGACTTCTGCTCTCTCTTTCAAGATTCTCTCTAAGTTTACTCTGAAAATTTTTGTGAAACGTATAAAAATATGAGGGTAAACGGCTATATAAAGAGGGTAAATGAAGGGGTATTTCTGTAATTTACCCAGAAGGTGAACAGTAAAATTTTGGCGGTAAAATTACCACCATTCAAAGAGTGACACGTGTCACAGATGCCACGTGGCGTGCCACGTCACATCTGTGAGGGGCAAATGTTTAGGGTAATTTTACCCCGCCATGTGGCCCAATCAGAGGGCGACCCCTTCCGGCCCAAATCCCGAGAAAGCAGCAATGCGGCGCAGCCCACCACTGATTAGGGTTCTGTGACCTAATCAGGGGCACAATTCCCAAGTACCCTATAAATAGGGAGATTCCCCTCTTTTGGAGGGCACGTTTTCCACTTATTATAAACTGTCCCTTTGATAGAGACAACTGAGCTAGAAATCCTAGCAGATCCCCACCTAAATTTCCGCACCTTTTTCTCTCCTTTCAAGTTACTAACTTGATCGTCGGAGGCGGAGCACCTACCAACCGGTGTCTCCGTTTGCCTTGCAGGTACAGGCCGCTCCGGACCAGTCTTCGAGCTGTACCTCTCCCGAGGGACAAAAACACCCAAAACATGAACCATAATAAAATTCCCTTTTAGTATTCCAAACCAAATTAAACATTTAGTTCAAATAAACATGCTCTCTATCATGCCAATAAAAGAAGTGTGGTTCATATACAACATGACAAAATAATATTTCCATTCAATAATCCATCACAAATAAATTCATGCTTCATATTTCAATCATCAACATCAACCAAATAATAAATTCCAATCAAAATCTATCATGATACTATTTGGAATCAATTATTCAAAGCCTACCATGTTTCTACATCACCAAATAAATACCAAGTACGCGAACGTACCTTGAATACGATCTTAAAATCGCCACGACGACTAAAAGAAATCCCTCACTTGGAAGTCTCCTACAATCCAAAATTATAACATGGATTAAAATCTACTCCACACAAATTTCCAGAAATATATACTCTTATTAAATCGCTCATAATTTAATTAAAACAAGCTGTAAATTAATTTGAAACCCCTTACTTTAATCCCAATTAATGGGTAGTCAAAATTCCTTAAAAAAACTTAATTTTTAGCTTACTAACAATATATCCTGCAAAATTAATTCATAAAAACATGCTGTAATAATACTTTAAAACCCTCAAATTAAAGATTTAAACCACCCTAAATCACATTCCTTCAATAATTAATTATTTACAAGACTAGGGTTTCAAATTTGGGCTTTTTAATTAAAATTAAAATCTGAAAATTAATTTGCATCATACTTATAATTAAACATCATAAAATCATCACAAAACCCATAATTAATAATTATATTTAGTATTAAACAAAGAAATAAAAAAAAAAGTAATTTTTTTGTTCGACAGCCGCAAGCCGCAGCCACCACGCGCACCCAACAAGTGCCGCTACGGCTGCTGGCGCTTGCACCGGTGGCTGTGTTGGCGGCCGATGATGCGTGGTGGTGGTCCGGCCGTGAAAAACAAAAGGGGAAGGGGAAAGAAAGAAAAAGAAAAAGAAAAAAAAAACAATCAGAGGGCGACACGTGTCAGCCCAAGGATGGTCCAAAGTGGACCTATCCCTGCTTGACACGTGTCATCCCAGATATTTGGGGAAATGACGGCCTTCCGGCCCAAATCCCGAGAAAGCCGCAATGCGGCGCAGCCCACCACTGATTAGGGTTCTGTGACCTAATCAGGGGCCCAATTCCCAAGTACCCTATAAATAGGGAGATTCCCCTCTTTTGGAGGGCACGTTTTCCACTTATTACAAACTGTCCCTTTGATAGAGACAACTGAGCTAAAAATGCTAGCAGATCCCCACCTAAATTTCCGCACCTTTTTCTCTCCTTTCAAGTTACTAACTTGATCGTCGGAGGCGGAGCACCTACCAACCGGTGTCTCCGTTTGCCTTGCAGGTACAGGCCGCTCCGGACCAGTCTTCGAGCTGTAACTCTCCCGAGGGACAAAAACACCCAAAACATGAACCATAATAAAATTTCCTTTTAGTATTCCAAACCAAATTAAACATTTAGTTTAAATAAACATGCTCTCTATCATGCCAATAAAAGAAGTGTGGTTCATATACAACATGCCAAAATAATATTTCCATTCAATAATCCATCACAAATAAATTCATGCTTCATATTTCAATCACCAACATCAACCAAATAATAAATTCCAATCAAAATCTATCATGATACTATTTGGAATCAATTATTCAAAGCCTACCATGTTTCTACATCACCAAATAAATACCAAGTACGCGAACGTACCTTGAATACGATCTTAAAATCGCCACGACGACTAAAAGAAATCCCTCACTTGGAAGTCTCCTACAATCCAAAATTATAACATGGCATTAAAATCTACTCCACACAAATTTCCAGAAATATATACTCTTATTAAATCGCTCATAATTTAATTAAAACAAGCTGTAAATTAATTTGAAACCCCTTACTTTAATCCCAATTAATGGGTAGTCAAAATTCCTTAAAAAAACTTAATTTTTAGCTTACTAACAATATTTCCAGCAAAATTAATTCATAAAAACATGCTGTAATAATACTTTAAAACCCTCAAATTAAAGATTTAAACCACCCTAAATCATATTCCTTCAATAATTAATTATTTACAAGACTAGGGTTTCAAATTTGGGCTTTTAATTAAAATTAAAATCTGAAAATTAATTTGCATCATACTTATAATCAAACATCATAAATTCATCACAAAACCCATAATTAATAATTATATTTAGTATTAAACAAAGAAATAAAAAAAAGTAATTTTTTTTGTTCGACAGCCGCAAGCCGCAGCCACCACGCGCACCCAACCAATGCCGCTACGGCTGCTGGCGCTTGCACCGGTGGCTGTGTTGGCGGCCGATGGTGCGTGGTGGTGGTCCGGCCGTGAAAAAAAAAGGGGAAGGGGAAAGAAAGAAAAAGAAAAAGAAAATAAAGTAGAAGGGAGAGAAAATTTACCTTGGGTATTCTTCACTCTGGGCAAAGTTTAATTTGCCAATGTGTTGAATATTTATACCCTTTCTCAAGAAACCCTTTCTTACCTTAATTTCCTTTTCTATCCTTACTAATCCCTTTCCTTTCTATCCTTACTAATCCCTTTCTCAAGAGACCCTTTCTTACCTTAATTCATTGCCTTGCTTAAGGACAAGTAAGGGTTTGGCTTGGGGAAGTTTGATATTCATGTTTTATATGTTATTTTATCCCTCGTCCCACGGTCATTTACATGCATATTTGAGCTCTTCGGAGCTATTTTTGGTACTAATGTGCGGTTTCTAGTGTTTTGTAGAGTTGGCATTTGTTTTGTAGGATTTTCCCGGATTTACCGGTATTTTCTATGGGTTTCCGGCCACTACGAGATATTGGAGCTTGAAGCACATCATGACCGTTGATCGTAGCCCAAGACCGATCGTATCGGTGATTAAGGGCTCGGTTCGTGAAATTGGTCCGAGCAGTGGACCAAGAAGAGAGATTGGGCCTCCTCATTTTAAGCCCAAGGAAATAGAAGTGAAGGTCAAGCCTCAACCAAAGTAAGTCGGGCCCGGTCGGGTGGCCATAGGCTCGATCGGGCGGCTACCCAGAAACGAGCGTACCTGAAAAAGGGCGGGCCCGATCGGACGGCCCTTCGCCCGATCGGGCGCGTGTGTTTGCAGTCGGTTTAGGAAGTTCGATTTGGCTAATTTTTCGAGCTTAGTTTTAATACTCTTTTGTAATCTTTCTTAACTACGTTTTTTTGCACTATTCTTCCTCTCATACTCAAAACTCTAGAGAGCTTTTTAGTTGGTGTTTTATTCTGAAACTGAAGATTCTAACTTTTTAGTGCAATTTCAATTTTCCTTCTTTCGGTATTCTTTCTTCTCTCTTTATTGTTTATTTTTTTGCTTTGATCTTAATTATGTCTTCTTTATTTGCTTTGATTAGTTTAGATTTAATTATGTGTGAGTAGTTTAATTCTAGGGTTTTGGGGGATCCATAATTAATATGAAGGGATAATTTGTTATTATTGATTATTGATATTTCATGATGATTTCTTATTGAATTGTTTTAATTCTTTACGATTAGATTATGAATCGAGCAGATGTGATTTGATTGTAAAAGTATAGAAATATTAAATTGATGAATCGAGCAGATGTTAATTTGATATTAAAGGCTATTTTCAATAGGAACTTAGATCTAGTAAATTGCGAGAGCCCTGTTAGATCTATGTTGATTAATAAATTGTGAGAGCCTGTTAATCATGTTATATGTGCAATGTTAATTATTGATTGTTATGTTTTATCCTAGAATATTAATTATTGGTGAACCTGTGACCCTAGGCCTTTTATTAATTGATTTATCCCTTTTCTTAATCTTTGTAGTTTAATTCCCTTTTAATAGCAACAAATTTGGTTAATTGATAGTTTAGATTATAATAATTAATTAGGAATAGATGAACACTGTTTTCCTGTGGATTCGACCCTACTTCCCTATCTATTATTAGTTAGTGGTTTTAGGTTATTCTTTTAATTAGGTGATACGACTTTAGCCTATTAATCCTCGGCTTCCCAAGTGGCTTCCTCATATTCTTGGTTAGACCATTGCACTTTCACTGTCTTAATATTCTTATTGTGTGTACTACGCACTTTATTGTCAAGAATCTTGATAGGTCTTTCCTCATAGGTTAAGCTTTGATCTAACTTAATGGTTTCAGGTTGTAACACATGAGACTTATCAGGGATATATCTTCTCAATTGAGACACATTAAGCTCTATAGTTAAGGCCAACCTATAAGCTACTTTGCCTATCCTTTCCAGTATTTCATATGGGCCAATATACTTTGGACTAAGCTTTCCTTTCTTTCCAAACCCCATCACTCCTTTCATGGGTGACACCTTTAGCAACACCTTGTCACCAACCTCAAACTCCTCTTCTCTACGCTTCAAATCTGCGTAGCTATTTTGACGATCTTGAGCTACTTGAATTTCCCTTACTTGCTTCACTATATCCTCTATCATTTGAGGCCCTAAAATCATTGTCTCACTTATGTCGTTCCAACAAATGGGACTACGACACTTTCTTCTATACAAAGCCTCAAATGGAGTCATGCCTATGCTTGCATGATAACTATTATTATAGGAAAACATCAAATCCAAGCTATCTTCTCATCCCCCTTGGAAGTCTATAACTCAAGCTCTCAACATGTCCTCCAAGGTTTGAATGATTCTCTCAGTTTGTTCATCTGTGGCAGGGTGAAACGCTGTACTCATCTTAAGTGTTGTACCAAAGTTTTCCTGTACACTTTTCCAGAATTTTGAAAGAAACCTGGAATCTCCATTAGACACAACATCCTTTGGAACTCCATCTAACCTCACAACATATTTGATATAAGCTTTTACAAGTTGCTCCATCTTCCAAGTCTCTTTCATTAGTATGAACAATGCAGATTTTGTAAGTTTGTCCACCACTACCCAAATGGTGTCATTTCCACTCTTTGACTTTGGGAGGCAAGTCACAAAGTCCATTGAGATACAATCCCACTTTCATCCAGGAATTTCCAATGATTGCACAGTCCCTTGGGGTTTCTTGTGCTTATCTTCACCTATTGACAAGTCAAACACTTTGCTACAAATTCTGCAACTTCATTCTTCATTCTAGGCCACCAATACACCTTTTTCAAATCCTTGTATAGCTTGTCCCCTCCTGGGTGCACCGAGTATGGTGTATTGTGACCCTCTTCCATTAATTTCCTTTTAACTTCCTCGCATTTCTGTGGTACACACCATCGACCCTTGTACCTTAAACTTCCATCTTCATGAATTTTGAAATCTGTAGCTTTGCCTTGTTTTATTTTCTCACGAATCCTATCCAACTTCACATCTCCTTCCTAATTTTCCCTTATTTCATCGAATATTATTGGCTGGATGGTTAGGTTCACAAGTATGCCTGCTGGCACTCCCCATTCTACAACTTCTAGATTCATTTTCCTCATTTCTCTACATAATTCATCTGCCACTTTTAAGGTATTCAATCCATGACTGGTCTTACGACTTAGAGCATCCACAACTACATTTGCTTTTCCTTCATGATACTATATGTCTAAGTCATAATCCGTCATATACTCCAACCATCTTCTTTGGCGTCAGTTTAAATCTCTTTGAGTGAAAATATATTTTACGCTCTTAGGTCTGTATAAATCCTACATTTCACCCCATACAAGTAATGTCGCCAAATCTTTAGTGCAAATATGATTGCAGCTATTTCCAGTCATGAGTTGGGTAATTCACTTCATGAGTCTTTAACTGCCTTGATACATATGCAATCACCTTTCCATTTTGCATAAGCACACATCCCAAACCATTCTTGGATGCGTCACTATATACATCATAGATCCCACTATCGTCTGGTAGTGTAAGCACTAGTGTAGTAATCAACTTCTGTTTCAAGAGTTGGAATGCTTCTTCACACTTGTCATCCCACTCGAACTTTTTTGTCATTCTTCATTAGAGTAGTCATAGGTTTAGCAATCTTCGAGAAATCCTTCACAAAACGCCTATAATACCCTGTTAAACCTATGAAACTCCGAATATTAGATATTGTTTTTGGCGTAGGCCAACCTTTCACTGCCTCGATCTTAGCTGGATCTACTTCCACTCCATCATTGGACACGAAATGACCTAGAAATGCTACCTTCTCCAACCAGAATTCACACTTAGAGAACTTTGCATAAAGATTGTTTTCTCTTAGTGTTTGTAGAATTGCCCTTAGGTGTTCTACATTCTCTTCTTTGCTCTTCGAATACACAAGTATATCATCTATAAATACTACTATGAACTTATCCATATATTGATGAAACACCTGTTCATCAAATCCATAAATATTGCCGGTGCATTTGTCAATCCAAAAGGCATCACTGTAAACTCATAATATCCATATCTTGTCCTAAATACAGTTTTAGGAATGTCTTCATCTGCAATCCTCAATTAATGATACCCAGACCTCAAATCATTCTTAGAAAACACTGTTACACCTCTCGGCTAATCAAACAGATCATCAATCCTTGGTAATGGTTACTTGTTCTTTATTGTTACCTTATTGAGTTCCCTGTAATCGATACACGGTCTCATACTTTCATCTTTCTTCTTAACAAATAAGACCGGCGCTCCCCAAGGAGATGCACTTGGTCTAATGTATCCCTTTTCTAATAAATAATGCAGTTTCTCCTTTAACTCACTCATTTCTATAGGTGCCATACGATATGGTGCTTTGGAAATTGGTGTTGTCCCTGGGACCAAATCTATTGTGAAATCAATTGCCCTTTTAAGTGGAATTACAGGAATCTCATCTAGAAACACATCCAGGAATTCATTCACCACTTCTATATCCTTTGGATTAGTTGCCTCCTCGTGATTCATGTTTCTCACACTGTAGAAGTACACTGGATGTCCCTTCTTAATGTACTTTGCCAACTTTAGCACGGATATTAACCTTGGGCACTTGGTTTCACCATGCATCCAATAAGTCATTGACTCATTCTCACTTGTGTTCATTTTCACTTTCTGTGATCAACAACCGATTTATGCGCTGTACTTGCTCAACCAATCCAATCCCAAAATGAGATCAAAATCACTCAATCCAGACTCGATAAGGTTAGACAGAAACACTTTCCCTTCAATTTCTAAAGGCACGTCTCTAAAGGTTTTGGTACATTACACTACCCCACCCGTAGGAATGGTTATAGGCAGGTCTACTACTTCTACTGTTTTCAAACAGTCTTTAAGTTTCGAAACAATACCCTTTGAAATGAAAGAAAAAGTTTCACCAGAATCAAAAAAAAACTTTAACAGGAATAAAGTTAATAGAAAAAGTACCAGTGATAACATCTTTCGTGGAATCGACCTCATGCCTACTCAACACATTCAGTTTCCCTGCAGCTCCACCTTTCTGTTGATTATTCCCATTACTATTGTTGTTACCCTTCACTCCATTCTACTGCACTCCTTTATTCGCAGAAAAGTTGTTGTTGTTCCCTTGAAAGTTCCTTTGGGTCGCTCTTGAATTATTAATCTACTTGTTCCCATTAGGATTTTTGGAGAAACACTCGTACTCCCTATGCCCCAGCTTATTACAAGCACGAAAAGTAACCAGATTGCATTCACAATCCCTCCTAGGGTAGTTATTCTTGTACCTCTTGCAAAAATAACGCCTTTCAGTGTTGTTATTCCCTTGGTTATAGTTCCTAGCCCCTCCATTGAAGTTTCGTCCTCCTTGACGATTGTTACCTTGGGAATTATTGTTGTTGTGGAAGTTGTTGTTGTTATGGTGGTATTTCTGCTTCTTAAAAGTGTTCTGGTTACCCTGTTGGTTTCCAGAACTTTGCTCCACCTCTTTTCTCTTCTCCTTCCCTTCTATCTCAGCTAGTTATTTCTTCTTCTTCACTTCTAGTGTATAAAGGTGTATGGCTCTCCCATACACTTCATCCAAGGTTTCGAACACTTGACCACACAACTTCAGCTGCAAATCAGTAGTCAAACCACTCTCAAACTTCCTATCCTTTGCCTTCTCTATAGCAACAGACTCTTCAGCAAAATGAAACAGCTCGATAAACTTTGTGTAGTATTCAGTGACTGACATCTCCTCCATCTTAAGGTTTGAAAATTCCTCAGCCTTCTGCTTCTATAAGAAGCTAGGGTAAAACTTATCCCTCACTTTCTCATGGAACTTAGTCCAATTGAATCCATATAATGCCCTAATGGTAGCTTCGTTTTGCTGCCACTAAAGGTCAACTTCACCTCTCAGATAATAAGTAGCACAACCCACCTAAGAATTTTCTAAGCACCCAACTGCCCCAAACAGTTTCTCAAACTCCCTTAACCAATTTTCCAGTATGGTAGGGTCAGGCTCTTCCTGATAGGTTGGTAGCTTGCTTTGTGCCACCTTCTTGAAAAGCTCTCCTTGAGCATCCCCATTATTAGTTAAATTCCTTGTCAACTGTTGGGCAATAGCTGCCAATTGCCTCACAACTTCACTCAACTCTCCTCTATCATTATTGTTACCACTTCCCCTTGTCATCTTTCTTCGCCTTAATTAAACCAAGGGTCTATATTAAATATGGTCTTGGTTAGCTCTCAAGGTATACACTCATCTATAGTTTAACACCCTTGAAACATTCACAATAAATTTGAAGCTAACAAATTGGGATAGCAAGAGCTAAAAATTCCCTAAATTTTTAGCTTTGTCAATCAATTATTGATTACTAACCAACCATATATTTAATAAAGCATCACATAGATAAATAAAATTAATTCCCATAAATTTCCATATCTTAGAAATGATTCATTGGAGTGCTTTTGATTGAGGATTGGCTCATTGGGATAGTGATATAAAATGAATAAATTTGGGAAGTGAAATGAATTAATTGTCAATAAAATAAATTAATTGACAAGGAAATAAATAGAATTTTAATAATAGTTAAGGAAATGAATAGAATACTGAGATAAAATGAATTCTGAAAAAAAAAAAAAAAAAAAAAAAAAAAACTTATGCATTATATAAGCTCACTTACTCACTGTGGTCATGCCACTTGTTACTTAACTAAAACTGAAGGAAACAATAAGCGGAAATGAAACTAAGAATCCTTAAAAGAAATGAAACCACGATCTAATCCTTTCGAACATTGTCCCTCTTATCTGTGGACTATTTGTAGCTTCCAGGATCGAACTCGGGATCATCTGTCTCCTCCGTGGGTTCAGGTGACTCTGGTTCAGGCTCTACTTGAACGAACTCTCCCTCTTCCTCCTCATCAGATGAAATATCAATTATAATTGGGGTTGGAGGTAGATTTGGATCAGAAATCTCCATAAGGGAACTGCCAACAGTGTTGTTACTTTCTTCCATCACTTCTCCCTCCTCTTGCTGTCCATTTGCCCCTGCTTGGTTTCCAATGGAAGAAGAACTACCTGACTGGTGGCTAGAAAAAGGGGGATTATTCCCCACTGGATTATCATAACAGTAATTTGGATATGGAATATACATACACTGACAATGGGCTTTCTCAACCCGAATGAGATATGTAATGAAGAATCAGTAATCGGATACTACTGACCAAAGAAATCCTTATGCTTGGAGTAATTTGGGATGTCCCCCGGAAGGTAGAAATCAGAGAACTTTGCTTTAACAGCGAGATATGGAGGCTCATCCGGAAGGCAATGAACGATTATAGTAGAGATACGGTCAGGAAGGTCATAAAGTTTGTTTCTAAGGACATTACTCATGTAAGAACAGTAGTAGCGAATTTTCTCTACATAATCATAGGGGTGTTCATCGTTTTTCTTAACAAGAGTACCAATTTGGGCTTTTTTGCTAGGAAGGTTCGACATCCTGTAAAGGAAAAGACTTAGAAAAGAATTCCCTTTCCCAAATAAAGCAAAAATAATACAATTCTTGCATGAATTAGGTTCAATGTTCAATCGAACAATTTTTTTATTTCTAATCACATAATTACATGCTCACAAGCAATCCATTCTCATGATTAAAGATCACAACCTAAATATTAATTCACACAAGAACATGATTATTTCTAACTTATATGCCCAAATTCTTTCCTACTCAAACTCACCAACATGCTTTAAAAAGCTTTTAACACATAATACTTACCTCAATCCTTGCTTTCCTGCAAAATGAACAAATTAAAAAATATTTTTGACTCCTTTTAAAAAAAATTCGAAAATAAGCTTCGAAGAGACAAAAAATTTCGGCCCTCGTAAAAAACAATTCGGACACCCTCAACAATAAAAAAAAATAAAAAATAAAAAAAAAATTTGGATGTCCCCAAAAAAAAAATCGAACCTCTCCACATAAAAAAAAAATAAAAAAAAATCGTGTTTTTAAATTAATTAAATAAAATATTCAATCTTCTTAAAACAAAATTAATTAAAATAAGTCACTTTAGAAATACACAATTAAATAAGTACTTGGCCAAGTTTCAAAACAAAACACTTTAAAACAAGTTTTTGGTTTTAGTGGTAATAAAATCTCAACCAAAGCTCCCAAATACCACTATGCAACACCCTTGAAATTTCTTTTCTTTAAAATACCTGTTTTGCTCTTTTTAAAAACTCAAAGTAGGAAAATCTAAGACATTACTGCCACCGTGAAACAGATAAGGCAACTATCAAAGACACACAGCGGAAGACTATTTTTAAAAACATTCAAAAACCATTCAACTTAAAAAGTCAACTAAACGAAAGTAAAGTCAAACCAAAGTAAAACAAAGTCAACCTACAACTTGGAACCATTGTAGGCCCTTAACAAACCAAACCAACTTAAAAATCTTTGCGTTAGTCTTACAAGCATAATATAAAAAAATAATTAAAGCAATAAACACATCACAAACTTATGGAAACTAGCATGATTCGCTCTTCACTCATGCCCATCATGAATATGCTTCATCACCTGAAAAGCTTCTCTCTACTTGTTTCCACTACCCTCCATTTAAAGTGGGTCATCATAGGGTCAAGGTAAAGCCAAGGCCAAACAAACACACAATCAGTAATGCTGAGTACATAAGCGTAATTAAAACACACTAACATGATATCTCCTATCAACACACAACTTACCTTGTTGCACCTGTTTACAAGCTAACAACATGACTCTCAATTAAAATAATTAATTGATTCATCGAGCGGGTTTCCCCCTAAATTTCCCCAATAAAGGGGTACTAACACGGAAGCTAACCGTGCCAGTATAAAATAACCACTCGTAAGCGGCGGAATTCCTGCGCATAATAATAAAAGGAAAATACAGCATCCTATACTCTAGTAGAAGTTATGGTCAAATATAAAGTCGCATAACTTCCCCCTGTTGAGTGTCATTTATGGCACTCATTTAGCCTCTTTTAGGATGAATTTTGATTGCTTTTACATCTCTTTTATCTCTTTTTCTTTAGTTTTACTTGTTATTTCTCTATTTTGTGTTAATCTTAGTTGTTTTCTCATTTTCTTGCATTTCTTAGTTTATTTTGCCTTTTCTCCTTTACTTTGAAAGCTTCTAATGACTGCCTCCCCCAACATGTATCAAGTGGAGTGCACGAGAGCATCAACGACCGCACAAAAGAGAACTCCCCTGCTCTCAGGCGCGGGCACGCACGAGGGAGGAGCGGTCGCGCAAGGCTGTGGCACGACCGCGCAGGTGACAGGAGCGGCCGCGCAGCCTCCTTCTCCCTGTTTCGTACCCATTTTGTTGCGGCAGTGCATGATAAGGAGAGGCCGCACCATTTGGAATTCTTTTTGGATGTCTAACTAACTTCTCCTTTGTTAGTTTTACTATATATAGAATTTCTTCATTTTCTAGAGAGGGAGTTATTAGAGAATCAAGAGAGAATAGCTTAGAATTAGAATTTTAGAGAGAGAAGCTCTTCATTTTGGAAACTTTGTTCTTATATTTTAGAGAGAGAAACTTGGTATTTGATGATAGCTACATTTTGATCTTCATTCCTCTTTGATATTAATCAATGTTTTGTAAGACTCCTTTCCTTTTCAATGCAATTTTATGTTTGATTTTTGATATATTGTTGAATTTCTATTGTTTGTTTTATTTGATTGTTGATATTTGAATTAAAATGTTGATGATGAAATTTATGACTAGTTTTGTTATGCTTTTCAAATTTACAATGTGTAGTGAGTAGTTCCTTTGCTAGGGATGTGGTGAAGCATGTATGAGTGATAAACTATAGCTAGTTTGGGATTTTTGATTGATTTAATGATGTGATTAAATTCGTTGATGAAATTTGTGCGTGTGTTTGATTTGAAGAGGAGTAGCTAACCTTGATTATCAAGCAAGATTGCATAGTAGTTTTCAATGACACGAAAAATTGATTTGGAAGCTATTATTATCGATTGATCTTATTTTGTGATTTCCCTTTGAAGTCATTAGTAGAGACATCTAACTTGACCCTAAGAAATAGCTCTTTGAGTGATTTTGATTGCAAATATCGTTTTCTCTCGCATTGCTTGATTGATCAAATTCCCGACAAATTAGCAAGTTTATCGTGAGTGCATGTGGATCCAAAATTCCCTTTTGCTTTGATATTTGAATTCTATTTGTTAGCTTTGATTGAGTTGATTCGATAGCATAGCTTAGACCAACCCTATTGTTTTAAGACTTTGGAATAGCTTAGCTTGAGACCTTAGCAAATACCGCATTCCCTTGGGTTCGAGGACTTACCCCTATACTTAGGGTTGACTTAAGGTGTATACATTCCAAGAGTTTTGGTGTGTAATCTCTTTCACTTTACGTTATTTACATATTATTAAACTTGGTGATGACTCTCAAACCATAACATAATCAAATATTATAATTATCTAAACAATTAAACATTCCAATTTAATTCTTGAATAATTAGTGACCACATAATATTTAATGCTGAACCCTTTTTAAATCTACCTCGGTGTCAAAGACATCTTAAACGCATAATGCGCCAAAATTCTTATCCCTCGGTGTTGGAAACACCTTAAGTGCACTAAGGCACCAAAATATAATTTATTTCTCGTGTACATAGACACATAACTAGCTCTTTCCTCATGCTTATAGCATCAATAAAAATTATATGAACCATAATAAAATTCCCTTTTAGTATTCCAAACCAAATTAAACATTTAATTTAATTAAACATGCTCTCTATCATGCCAATAATAAAAGTGTGGTTCATATACAACATGCCAAAATAATATTTCCATTCAATAATCCATCACAAATAAATTCATGCTTCATATTTCAATCACCGACATCAACCAAATAATAAATTCCAATCAAAATCTATCATGATACTATTTGGAATCAATTATTCAAAGCCTACCATGTTCCTACATCACCAAATAAATACCAAGTACGCGAACGTACCTTGAATACGATCTTAAAATCGCCACGACGACTAAAAGAAATCACTCACTTGGAAGTCTCCTAAAATCTAAAATTATTACATGGCATTAAAATCTACTCCACACAAATTTCCAGCAATATGTACTCTTATTAAATCGCTCATAATTTAATTAAAACAAGCTGTAAATTAATTTAAAACCCATTACTTTAATCCCTATTAATGGGTAGTCAAAATTCCTTCAAGAAACTTAATTTTTAGCAAACTAACAAAATTTCCAGCAATATTAATTCATAAAAACTTGTTGTAATTATACTTTAAAACCCTCAAATTAAATATTTAAACCACCCTAAATCATATTCCTTCAATAATCAAATATTTACAAATCTAGGGTTTCAAATTTGGGGCTTGACGTAGGGAAAAGTAGGTCATTTTTACCCTTTCCTAGAGCCAAACAAAATTTATAAACACTCGACCAACCTAATACGAGTATATGGTAAGTCAAGGGTTGAACCCAAAGGAATGAGTAGGTGCAAGCTATAACCTAGGTCAAGCTACTTCGAAGATTGCAGAAAGATAGGGTTGGTAACTAAGGTATCAAGAAAGCTAGATAAATCGAAAAATTCAATATACTAAACACTAGGGATATATATATAGGTTCCACATGCAAGCTCAATGATTATGCTAATTGAAGGATCACTCAATCAATTCAAACATTACAAAGGACGAACAATAGTTACAATCAATGGAATTCAAGAGCTATCTCCTATAAGCCAAGCTAGGGTTCACTATGAATGGCTAACTAGGAAAATCACAATCAAATTCAATCAATTAAAGCAATTCTCAAATCAAGGGTTCATGTCATTGAAATTTGCAATGCAATATAGATTAATCTTATAGGTTGATCACTCCTAGTCTAATTAATCACATGCACAACTATGTCAACCAATTTAATTGCAACAATTCAATCAATCAAGGATCATCAACTAGCAAAAATCATCAATCAAGCATGCTTCCCCTTATCCCCAGAATCTAATCTACTCACTAATCATAGTGAAATTGAAAAACAAAACAAATTCAATCATAATCATATTCATTTCAAGTTTAATCAAGAAGGAATTCAATCACTCAAAAAATTTTAAAGCAAAGAATGAAATTCAAATCAAAACATTCAAGAATTAAAGGAAATTGCAATAAAAGTAAATTTAAAGGTAAGAATTCTCAAAAACTTTCATTGATGAGAAGAAGAAATCCAAGATCAAGTTGAAATCAAAGATCAAATCCAAATACAATCAAGTAATCTTAAGCTTCTCTCTCTACTTTCTCTCTCTACTAAATCTGGAAAATAAGTGTCTAGTACCAATTAATTCGTCCCCCCTAAAAAGGAAAAGTATAAGGGTATAAATAGAAGAAACGAGCGAAGGGGTGCGAGGCGCCTGGTGCGTGCGTACCACTAGGCCGCGCGCGCGCATTGGTGGGTCTGCGCGCACGCACCCCTCCTTGGTGCTCGTGGCCTTGCCTCCTTCGCTTGCTCGATCAATCTCCGCGCTCCCGAGCATCCCTATCATTGTTGCACTCGAGGCGATGCTCGTGAGAAGGGCAACTCCTTTATCTTCTAAGCACTTGAACGCCTCAAGCCAAAGCATTGCTTCCAAGGCCCTCGAGCTTGCGGAGCTAGCTTGAATTGCATATTTGGAATCCCGAACTTAGCTCCATCAACTTTCTTGAATGCGCTCGAGCTTTCTCCTTGGTGATCAAACCTTGGGAAACTCAACACTCCGACAAAACAAGTCAAGGAAACAAAGAAGCGAGAGAAATAGTCGAGAAATGAACAAAATGACGAGAAAACCATTAAAAACATGCATTTCTCTAAACTTACACACAAATACGCAAAGCAAGCATTATTATGTAATAACACGGCAAAAAGGACTAAAATTGAGAGTAAAACTAAAAAGAAAATCTAGCCTAAGAGTTCCATAAATGACACTCATCAAATTCCCCCAAGCTAGACTTTTGCTCGTCCTCGAGCAAAACAAAAATCAAACTTAAAGGAAATGATGACATTATTTAGGTAAGCAAGAAACAAGAAAGACTAGAGAATAGAAGAATGTACACTAACTCACTTTCGTAGGAATCATGGTCAATTTTAGCAACTAAAGACAAGCCATTTAAACCCCTAGATCGCCCTAGAGGAGGAGTGATGCTCTCGTAAAGGTTTCCTAAGAGATTAACCCATAACTCTTTATTAAAAGGAGGCAAAGCATAAGAGGAGAAAAGAGAAAATTAAAACCTTGAAAAGAAAAGAGGTGCTTATACAATGGACTCTTGCACATGGTCAAAACACGAAAGGATATCAAACTTTCTAAAACAACAATGGTAAGCACGTTCTAAGATATCAAGGGTTGATTGAAACATAGGACATGCTAAGTATAGAGAACTACCAAAATGCAATTCACCTTCATCTAAAAACAATTTTAGCACATTTTTCCAATTGGCTTCAAATCTTCTTTTAGCAAACATCTCTATAGTTCCTCGAAGGAACCGGAAAAACAATAGAATTGAGGTTTTCTCGACATCTTGACTTTGCATCCCCTCTCCTTACTCTTTAACTCATAATGCCCTCCCTCGGTATATGACTCAACCATTAGATTAAAAGGGCTTTTCCAAAGGTTGTAACGTAATGGCAAAAGGTTGGGGGTAGGCTTAAAATTTAGAATTTACCTAAGTTGTGAAGCAAAGATTGGCCAAATCTCAACACCAAAACAAAGTAGTCACCAAAACAAAAACAAACTAACACCCTCAAGCTTATTCAAAGCTATAACCACAATCATATTTACAAAAAGCGTAAGACGCTTCCCCCCAAGCTAGAACAAAGCATTGTCCTCAATGCTTAAAATAGGGAGAAACATTTACATCAAAATGTTTTTGAACTTTTTCATTTCTTAACTTTTTTTTTTCAATTTTTGCCAAATCCTTTTGAATTTGATTTACTTTTTCTCATTTTTGCAATTTTTCATTTTTCACTTCATTCATTGTCTTCGCCTCTTTTAACTATGGACGGCTTTTTCATTTATTCACTTGCCATTATTCACAAGATATACAAAACACAAGCTTGCTTACAAATAAGAACCAATATCCAAACTCATATATCACAATCTCCAAGAACATGAACAATTGCTTCATAAAAACCAAAAATAGAACAAAAAGAAAGAAAAGGCTCAAAGTTCTAAAGATGTGGCTTGAAAATAAGGGAAAAGGCTCAAATGGTTAGCAAGTAGGCAAATGTAATCCCAAAAACTAAAAATATAGAAGAGTAACCTAGAAAAGAAAAATTACCACCCCGAAAAGATGCCTTTGTCCTCCCTAGATGGTTCGGTCTCGTGTTTGAGAATTATGAGTCAAGATTCAAGATTAGGTCCGCAATAGTCAAGGATCCATGCCGCTCATGTAAGTGATTGTAGAAGGCGTGAAAAACAATGAAACCTCACAAGGATGTGGCAAAAACTCACTAAAAGCTTCAAATTCACCAAAGAGGAACGATTGCGAGTTTTCAAAAACAAAAAAAATCGGCTTCAAGGTCCCAATAGTTCTTTAAACGACTACGTTAGCATACTCTATCCTAGAATCAACTAAAGATACTCCCAAACCGTGCAAACCATTTATGTTAGGAAGAATGATAGCCAATGTGCAAGTCCAAGTGGTATTAAGTCCAAAGCAAAAGCAAAATCATGAAGAAAGAAAAGCAATGCCTCAAAAACATTTTATTTTTACTTACAAAACCTCCTTTTTTTTATGTATAAAATCAAAATGTATGAAAGCAAAGTGTAAAAAGGAAAGTAGAAGAAAATAGAAAAAGGAAACAAAAAGAAAAAGAAAAACCATAAGAAAATAGAAAATGAGGAAAACGAAATAAAATGAAAAATAGAAAAGCAAAGGAGAAGTAGAAATGCAACAAGGAAGTAATGCTAACAACATAAGTCCCAATGGACAAACAAGTGAACATTCGGCTACAACGCCAATGTTCCCAAACACACTAAGGTGTTAGAAAGCAAACATCCTCGAACCGTTCAACTTCTCCTAATCTAAACCTAAACTAAGCATCCAAGAGAAGAAAATAAAAAGAAAATCAGAAGGATCTCACCAGGCGTCGAAGCTATGCTACATTAAACAAAGTGAAAGAGCACCTTAATGAAGCATCAATATCCAAAGCATAAGCGACGAAGCAAGGTGAGAAGGAATATAGACTATATACAAAGAAAATTGTTAGTAACTTCAATACAAAAGAAAAGAAAATTATAAAAGAGAAACTTTATGCTAATAATGAAAAAGTAATATATGATAGTATCAGGAATAGGGTCAAGTAACAAAATTAGGAAACAGAATCATCAGATAGAAGCAGAGTCAGAAAATAAGATATTAAACAATCATCATCAGGAATCATAATCATAGAGAAACAAGAGATACACAGCAGACAGCGATCAGTGAAACAAACAACAAAACCAAGAACTAGACAGAGAAATCATCATAAGTACAGCATCATCATCATCATCAGCGAAGCAAGAGAGACACAGAGATCAATACCAGAAGCAAAAGAGTCCAAAAGTGAACTACAAAAGCGAGGAGGGAAATAGTGAAGCACACAAACAACATAAATCACCCCTAAGCTCAGAATGAACTACCCCTAAAACACTAAACCTAATAACACATAGGCAAAAGAGAACATCATATAAAGCACATAAGAAAAGGGGGGGTAGCCACAATAGTCTCACTCCGCACTATGGTAAGGGGTAGAATGAGAACTCCCCTCACCGGTCTCTAAGACATGAACCGAGCTAGCCATTTCACTCACCTCTATAGGAGCTTTCCCCTTTAACCTCCCCTCCCTCCTAGCACGGTCTATCTTAAAGAAATGAGACCAATCATCTAAAACCGGCTCTCCCGATAATCCCCACCTACCAAAAGTCTCGGGGTTCGGGAAAGGCATAGGGTTCGCGGGATCATATGTATAATCGCATCAACCGGGCCGCTTATAGTCGTAAGTGGCCGGGGTGGTGCCTATGATAGCACTTGGAGGGATATGAGGACCCTCCCAATAGGGGTAACAAGGCCTAAGACCCACGGTAGGGTCAAAGGGTTCCCATTGAGGGATAGGTCCTTGTTGGATCGGGAGGTATGGGTAGTTCCAGTAAGGTTCAATCTCCCCCTCCTCACATGGTAGTCATACAATTGATTAAGCATGAAAATCATAGCCAAGAGAAGAATCACGCCCCAAAGGCATCGAAAACAAGACATTAGTGATGGAATCTAACTTGGCATGAATAGTAGATAAATCAAATGTAAAAGAAGAAGTAGAAGGAGGGATAGGAGTACCTCCCCGTTCAACCGGGGGTAGAGCTTGGAAATCCGTCGAGAGAGCATCATTGGAGGCGGTTCTTGTATGACTAGTCTTCTTCCGAAGAGAGGGGTCGATGTTGCATCTTTGAGGTCTCCAAGTCAAAGAATCCGTCTTTATCTTACGGTTTGTAGCCTCCTTACTCGGAATCAAGAACCAATCCTTTACTCAGGACACCTTCCATATGAAAATATTTATGCTTCTTGGTACGATCAAGGAACTTTTGGTTGACAAGGGCATAAACATTGAGGAAATGAGAAGGTGTCCTCTCCCGAGGGTCGACTATCGGAGGGAGCTCGCATAGCAAATCTTTATATGAATCATTGAGGCAAAGAGCGAGGATAGAGATCATGCCTCCAATTTGGATGCTCCCCGAAAGCGAAACACCATCTCGAATGTCTAGAAATCGGTTGATCAAATGTTGAGTGAAATCTACAAGCTCGATCTCATGCGACTCTTAGTCGGCAATCCATAGCCAACAAAGCTCCTCACGGGAAATAGCTCCCAAAGAGTCTTTAGAGCATAGGGCATAGGTGAGAATACGATTAAAGTATCTTATAGCCGGATGAACGATCGATGCGGACTTGAAAGTTTGAGGCTCATATTTCCTTTCATCGGAGATACGCCGCCACCACTTGAGTTCATCATATCCATGATCGCTAGTCATTTTACCATTGGCCGGATAGACAAGATGGTCTTCATCGACGGCCCAAGGAAATCGGAAGTAGGAACAAAGTTGTGACTCCGACAACCGATGATCATTGTTGAAAAGTTGAAAGGTCAAAGTTCTTGAAGAGTCACCACTTGACTTTCGGACCACTTCAAGGGATGATAGAAACTCATACGTCACCCTAGCATAGGTAGGGGCACTCAAATCCAAGAACTCTAAGAGACCGAGGTTCTTGGCTAGGTAGCGAACGTCATCATCAATTCCAAGTAGCTTGGTTGTTGTTTTATCGTAGAATCTTGTTGACTTGAGCTTCCGCTTGGATAGTTTCTTGAACCGATCCCAATGTAATTCCTTAGAGAATTCAATGTCATATGTCTCTACCATCTCGGGGGGAGGTGGAACAACGTGCCTAGCTTTGCTTAAACTTGTTCTAGCACGTTTCTTATGACGGATAGGGGCCATCTACAAGAAACAAAGAAATTCATGAGCAATTCATTTACAATTATCATTGTTCAAGAATATTCAAAAGAAATTGCTCTAAAGTCA
The DNA here is from genome assembly GCF_948465745.1 of Chenopodium album. NCBI lineage: Eukaryota > Viridiplantae > Streptophyta > Magnoliopsida > Caryophyllales > Amaranthaceae > Chenopodium > Chenopodium album. The sequence continues at coordinate 31,415,170 of NC_137847.1, forward strand.
AGCATAAACATTATTTATTCAAAAATGAAACAAGAAATGGTCACACATGAACTATGCCATGAATATTGAGACATAAGCTTAAAGCAACTAGTCATGAAGTAAAGGCAAAATTGGACACAAAAGACCAAATCATGAATCATTATGAGCAAATTAATCCCAAAACATTGAATTATCAAAGAAATGAAGCTATCATATAGAATACCCATGAGAGAGAGAATGACCAACTATGGTGAATCAAGGATTCAAGCAAGGCATACAAATTCATCATGAAAAAGTTTCAATATAACATCCAATAACATCATTCAAAACAAATTACAATCTAAGAGAATCAACAATGGGGTTCTACCATGAAAGCAAAAACAAGGGTTTCAAGCTTCAAAAATGAGGAAGAAGATGACTAGAAAGTGAGAAATTATACCTCAATGAAGCTTTGAATTACTTGCAAATTGCACAATTTGAAGAATATAGACCAAGTAGAACACCTAAAGTCAAGTTTCAAACACCAAAACAAAATTCCAAAATTCGAAATTTAGCTCAAATTTTCGAATTTGAATTCGAAAATTTCTGAGTTTTTTATTTGCTTTGTTTTGTTTTTGAAAAGATTTGAGTATAGTTTAATGTAATTTGTGAAGAAATGATATTAGGAATGGTGTATTTGAGTAAATTAGCAAAGGTTTGGAAAGGGATGAATAAGGGGGAATTCAGGGGTAGAGAAAATGGAGTGAAAAGGGGTGAACTAGAGAGAAGAGGGCACGAAATAGGGGGCGTTGCTGCTGTCGCTGGTGCGTGCGCACAGCTGGGTTGGTACGTGCGCACCAGCTACGGCAGGGGGGTTGGGCTTGCTGCTCGGAATTGCGCAACAAAGCGATTAACGCTGACCTACCTGGTGCATGCGCACAGCCAGGTGGTGCGTGCGCACCAGGTAGCGTCATGGGGGGGCTGAGCTTACTTGAGACGCACCAAAACGAAGCCAAAAATTCTGACCCTCTTGGTGCGTGCACGCAGGGAGGGTGGTGCGTGCGCACCAGGGGGGTATGGAGGGGGTTCAAAAATCTGTCAAATTTCATCAAAATGAGCTTAAATTCCTGACCCCTTTGGTGCGCGCGCGCAACCTATGATGCGTGCGCATCAAATAAGAAAATTTTGCGCATGAACATACTCTCGTGTACAAGCGCCATGATCAAGTGCTTAAAAATCACACACAAAAAATAGTTTGAAAATCACTCGATCATAAATAAAAAATCATGAAAACTCAAACACGAGAGCATGTAACCCTACAAACTCCTTCACCTAAGCTTAACCAAACCTCATGAAACCTTGAATTAACAGCGAAATTGTTGGAAATTTTCATCAATCCAATCTCATGGCACCTAAAATCAAGAAAACAAAGAAGAATAAGAAAAGTTCTCAAAGATAAAAGAAATATAGAGCATTGAAAAATCAAAAGAAAAGGGTTAGAAAACCGGGTTGCCCCCCGGGAAGCGCTTGTTTAACGTCATAGCTCGATGTTCTCCACCTATTAAGGTGGTTGTCGGAGAAGCAATATGTGAATAAGGCCAACAAAAGCACCATCGAAATACTTCTTGAGTCGATGGCCATTGACCTTAAACGGAGACGAAGAATCCATCATTGAAACCTCTACAACACCACTAGGAAAGACATTCTTAACCAAGTAAGGACCGCTCCATCTTGACATGAGCTTTCCGGGAAACAACTTCATTTTCGAATTGTAGAGAAGAACTTTATCACCAACACAAAACTCTTTCCTCTCAATAAACTAATCATGAGTTTCCTTGGAACGAGCTTTGTAAATACTAGCACAATCATAGGCATCAAATCGAAGCTCCTCTAGCTCATGAAGATCTAACCACCTTTTCTCCCCTGCACTTGCCAAATCGAAGTTCATCTTCTAGATTGCCCACAAAACACGGTGTTCGAGTTCTACCGGGAGATGACATGATTTGCCATAGACTAGGCGGTATGGAGTGGTACCTATAGGTGTCTTGAAAGCCGTTCTATAAGCCCAAAGAGCATCATCTAACTTGTCCGACCAATCTTTCCTATTTCTTGCAACCGTCTTTTCAAGGATTAACTTGATTTGACGATTAGAAACATCAACTTAGCTGCTTGTTTGAGGATGATATGGAAGGCCAAATCGTTGATGAACTTCATGCTTTCGCAACATCTTTTGGGAGGCATTGTGAATAGAATGAGAACCATTATCGCTTATCACCGCCTTTGGTACACCAAACCTTGGAAAAATGACCTTCTTGAACAACTTCATTACCACCTTGTGGTCATTAGTTGGGGAAGCAATGGCCTCAACCCATTTAGACACATAATCCACCACCACAAGAATATATTGATTTCCAAAAGATGAGGGAAATGGTCCCATAAAATCAATTCCCCAAACATCAAATACCTCCAATTCAAGAATAGGTTGTTGAGGCATCTTATTTCGCTTGGAGATATTCCCAACTCATTGACAACAGTCATATGTCTTAACAAAACCCCATGAATCCTTGAAGAGATGTGGCCACCATAAACCACTTTAAAGAATCTTGGTGGCGGTTTTAAAAACACCCATATGGCCACCACTCAGATCCGAGTGGCACATCTTCAGAACATTAGGCACCTCTTCATTTGGAACACAACACCTAAGTAAGCCATCGACTCCTCACTTGTACAAGATGGGATCATCCCACACATAGTGTCTTGCCTCTCTCTTGAGCTTCTTTTGTTGATTCTTAGAAAAGGAAGGTGGAAACTCCCCACATGCAAGAAAGTTCACTAAGTCGGCGAACCATGGGAGCTCCTTTGCCTCAATAGCATATAAGAAGTCATCAAGCATCCTATCCTCAATTGGAGAACCATCATCATGAATTTGAGAATCTTCAAGACGAGAAAGATAATCCGCCACAACATTTTCTGCTCCACTCTTATCCCTAATCTCAATATCAAAAGTTTGAAGTTCAAGCACCCACCGGATCAACCTAGGCTAGGATTCTTTCTTGGCAAAAAGGTACTTGAGAGCCGCATGATCCGTGAAGACAATGGTCTTAGAACCTAACAAATAACAATGGAACTTTTCAAAAGCATGAACAATAGCCAAAAACTCCTTTTCCATTATGGTGTAGTTCCTTTGAGCACCATTTAGAGTCTTGGACATATAATAGATCACATGTAGCTTCTTTTCCACTCTTTGACCTAAGACACCTCCAATTGCCGAATCACTCGCATCGCACATCAACTCAAAAGGTAAATCCCATCTTGGGGCTTGAACAATAAGAGTAGAGATTAGAGCTTTCTTCAATTTATTGAATGCCTCCAAACACTTATCATTAAATACAAACTCGGCGTCCTTTTGAAGAAGATCATTGAAGGGCCTTTGCAATAAGCGAGAAATCCTTGATGAATCTTCTATAAAACCCGGCATGTCCTAAGAAAGATCTCACTCCTTTCACATTAACGAGGTGGAAGCTTCTCAATAACCTCAATTTTTGCTTTGTCCACCTCTATCCCTTTGCGAGAAATCTTATGGCCAAGGACTATGCCTTCCTCCACCATAAAGTGACATTTCTCCCAATTTAAGACCAAGTTCACCTTCTCACACCTTGCCAAACATTTCTCAAGGTTTTCCAAACATGCCTCAAATGAAACACCGCCCACGGAGAAGTCATCCATAAACACTTCCATTTCCTCCTCTAACATATCTCCAAATATACTCATCATGCATCTTTGAAATGTTGCGGGAGCATTACAAAGGCCAAACGGCATTCTCCTATAAGCAAACTTACCATATGGACAAGTGAAGGTTGTTTTCTCTTGGTCATCCGGGTGGATAGGGATTTGGAAAAATCCCGAATAACCATCAAGAAAACAATAGAACTTGTGCCTCGTTAGTGTCTCAACATTTGATCAATGAAAGGAAGGGGGAAGTGATCTTTCTTGGTGGATGTGTTTAAACGTCTATAGTCTATACACATCCTCCATCCCGTGACTGTCCTCGTCGGAATCAGCTCACTTTTCTCATTCTCGACGACGGTCATGCCTCCCTTCTTTGGGACAACATGAACGGAGGAGACCCACCTAGAACTCGAGATGGGGAATATAATTCCCGCATCCAAAAGTTTGGTGATCTCCTTTTTCACTACCTCTCCCATTTAGGGGTGTAGCTTTCGTTGCCTCTCAATAGAAGGTAGAGTACCCTCCTCAAAGGTTATGTGATGTGTACATAAAGCGGGGCTTATACCTTTGAGGTCATCAATGGTATAACCCAAAGCACCTTATTGCTTTCTCAAAACATCACACAACTCTTGAGCTTGGCGCTCACTCAAAGAAGAACTAACAATCACGGGATAGGTGGAGTTGGGTCCCAAGAATTCATACCTAAGGTGTGATGGAATAGGTTTGAGCTCAACCATTGGCACACCTTTACCTTCCTTTGATGTAACCACTTGCAACGCTTCTTAGTAGAAATGCTCATACACATTTTCTCTTCAACATCCTCAAGGCTTCCATTGAGCACATCTTCATATAAAGCCATCTCCTTGCTAGGAGTACCTATCTTTTCCTTATTCAACAAAACATTCTCAAGAGCATCGTTAGAAGTGAGAAATTGCTCATGCATGGAAGACACAACATGATCAAGAGAATCAATCAACATGCAATTTTCTAGAGAAGAACTTGGATACTTCATACTATCATTCAAGTCAAATTCTATCACCTCATCCCCTACTTCGAGTGAAATTTTAGCACTTTTCACATCTATCAAAGCACCCAAAGTAGCAAGGAATGATCTCCCTAGAATGATAGGAATGTTAGCATCTTCGTCCATCTCCAGCACCACAAAATCCACCGGAATAACAAATTTCCCAACCCTCAAAGGGACATCCTCTACTTACCCTTAGGAAACTTAATTGACCTATCGGCCAATTGCAAAGTGATGTTAGTAGGTAAGAGTTCCCCTAGATCAAGTTTTTGGTACACCGAATATGGCATAAGGCTAACACTAGCTCCTAGGTCACACAAGGCGTTCTCGATTTGCATTTTTTAAATGGCACAAGGGATGGAAAAGTTTTCGGGATCTTTTAGCTTAGGTGGCATCTTGTTCATTATGATTGCACTACAATTCTCGGTCAAGTTCACTGTCTCTACACCATCACAAGTCCTCCTACCACTCAAAATGTCTTTGAGGAATTTTGCATAGTTGGGCATTTGGGTGACAACTTCGGTAAATGGTAGAGAAAGGTGAAGTTACTTGAGCATGTCAATAAATCTTCCAAATTGTTCATGTAACTTGTGTCTCATGAATTTTTGTGGATAAGGAAGCTTGGGTTTCACAATTTCTTTCTCCACTCTCACCTCACTAGGCTTCTCAATCTCAATCTCACTCAAAGATGCACCATCTCTCTCATCTTCTACCAGAACCTCTTTTGTGGCCTCCTTGGTCTCACTCTTCCTAGGCAAAATCTCCTCAAGAACCTTACCACTCCTTGTGACAATAGCATTGACCGTTCTCTTGGGATCTAGGCCTTGGGAAGGTAAAGAATAAGGACTAATGGTCTTTCAAAGCATTAGCAAGTTGAGAAATTTGGTTTTCAAGCATCTTATTATGAGTCATCATTTCATTAAATTTCTTGTCACTTACGGCCATGAAAGTGCTCAACAACTTTGTTTGATTTTCAATGATTTCTTCCAAATTGGTTCGATGAGAAGAAGAAGAGGATTGAACATAGGAATTATCATTTTGGGTCTTTGGAGCAAAACCGGGTGTGGGACCCCTTTGAGAATTATTTTGAAAATTTCCCCTATTTTGATTGTTCTAATTACCTCTACCTTGATTATGGTTATCATAACCTTGGTTATGATTACCATAATTTTTGTTATGATTTTGGCTACTATAACCTTGATTGTTATAGTTACCTTGGGAATTTCGGTTCCCATGGTTCCTATTACCACCACCTTGATTGTAGTTGTCAAAATTGTCATGGTTGTTGTAATTCCTATTCCATTGACCTCTTTGATTCTCAAACCTAGAATCATTATTATTTGACACACAGTTCACATGCTCATTCACATTTCCATCTTGATCATCACAAACATCCATACATACATGAGGGCAATTAGAAACATCATGAGCATACAACCCACAATCATCACAAAACAGGCATCCACTAGGCATGTTACTAGAACAGGGAGGGGGTTGAGAATTAGAAGACATACCTCTCCCCTTAGATTGGGAGGGAAGACTTGAAACTTAGTAGGTAGCACTTTCCAAGTTCGCCTTGATAGCGGACATCTCCTTCCCCAAGTTTGTCATTTGTGAGGATAGATTGTTGATTGCATTTAGATGATCGACCGAGTACACCAAAGAGCTACTCTTGCTAGTGACTCTCTTTCTCCATCTTGCCAATCTCTATAGTACCTCACTACGTCTTCAATTATGTCTACCACTTCCTCTTCCGTTTTGTTCATGATGGGACCTCCGACTCCTCCATCTAAGCATGATTTTCCTTGGGGACTAAGGCCTCCATAGAAAATTTGAATAATTTAGTACGTAAGAATTCCGTGGTGAGGACATTCTCTTTGATACTCTTTATATCTCTCCCATGCTTCATAGAGACTCTCACTAGGCTTTTGCTTGAAACCTTGAATCAAAGCTCTAACCTCCGCTGTTTTCTTTTGTGGATAGAAACGGGATAGAAACTCCTTGGTCACTTCATCCCATGTCCTTAAAGAATTCGGCTTGACTTCCTTGTCTAGCCGTTCCAAGGCACGCCCTATGAGTGAAAAGGGAAAAAGCTTAAGGCGGATGAATTCTTGGGAAATCCCATTCACCTTGATAGTATTGCAATATTTTTCAAACTCCTTGAGATGATTTAGCGGGCTTTCATGCTTGGCCCCACTAAATTTTCGCCTCTCTATCAAAGTGATCATTGCCGGTCTTATTTCAAAGTCATTTGTCGGTGTTGAAGGTGGAGCAATCCCACTCTCAAATCTATATGCACCAGGAATCCCCAATTCTTTCAACGCCGCCCTTGGATTTTCTCCCATTCTTGCTTGTTCCTCTTGTTGTGGTTCTTCTTCACTTGAAATGCTAGGGCTCAAAGATCTTCTAGCACACCTTAACCTTGCAATAGTTCTCTCAATTTCCGGATCAAGTGGCACTAGTGAACCACCACGTTCTCTATGCATAAAATCTCAAAAGAAATGGTTAGTAGCACGGCTACAAGTGTAGCCTAAAAGAAAATCTTTTTTGTATTTTCAATTAAAGATGTAATAGACTCAACAATTATAACAAAGCACCAATATCACTCCCCGACAATGGCGCCATTTTTGACATAGGGAAAAGTAGGTCATTTTCTACCCTTTCCTAGAACCAAACAAAATTTATAAACACTCGACCAACCTAATACGAGTATATGGTAAGTCAAGGGTCGAACCCAAAGGAATGAGTAGGTGCAAGCTATAGCCTAGGTCAAGCTACTTCAAAGATTGCATAGAGATAGGGTTGGTAACTAAGGTATCGAGAAAGCTAGATAAATTGAAAAATTCAATATACTAAATACTAGGGATATAGGTTCCACATGCAAGCTCAATGATTATGCTAATTAAAGGATCACTCAATCAATTCAAACATTGCAAAGAACAAACAATAGTTGCAATCAATGGAATTCAAGAGCTATCTCCTATAAGCCAAGCTAGGGTTCACTATGAATGGCTAACTAGGAAAATCACAATCAAATTCAATCAATTAAAGCAATTCTCAAATCAAGGGTTCATGTCATTGAAACATGCACAACTATGTCAACCAATTTAATTGCAGCAATTCAATCAATCAAGGATCATCAACTAGCAAAAATCATCAATCAAGCATGCTTCCCCTTCTCCCTAGCAACTAATCTACTCACTAATCATGGTGAAATTAAAAAACAAAACAAATTCAATCACAATCATATTCATTTCAAGTTTAATCAAGAAGGAATTCAATCACTCAACAAATTCTAATGCAATGAATGAAATTCAAATCAAAACATTCAAGAATTAAAGGAAATTGCAATAAAAGTAAATTCAAAGGTAAGAATTCTCACAAACTTTCATTGATGAGAAGAAGAAATTCAAGATCAAGTTGAAATCAAAGATCAAATTCAAGTACAATCAAGTAATCTTAAGCTTCTCTCTCTACTAAATCTGAAAAATAAGTGTCTAGTACCAATTAAGTCGTCCCCCCTAAAAAGGAAAAGTTTAAGGGTATAAATAGAAGAAATGAGCGAAGGGGGGCGGAGCGCCTAGTGCGTGCGCACCACCAGGCCGCGCGCGCACAGGTGGTTCCACGCGCACGCACCCCCTGTGTCGCGCGTGCGCACCCCTGCTTGGTGCTCGTGGCCTTGCCTCCTTCGCTTGCTCGATCAATCTCCACGCTCCTGAGCATCCCTATCATTGGTGCACTCGAGGCGATGCTCGTGAGAAGGGCAGCTCCTTTATCTTCTAAGCACTTGAATGCCTCAAGCCAAAGCATTTCTTCCAAGGCCCTCGAGCTTGCGAAGCTAGCTTAAATTGCATATTTGGAATCCCGAACTTAGCTCCATCAACTTTCTTGAACGCGCTCGAGCTTTCTCCTTGGTGATCAAACCTCGAGAAACTTAACACTCCTATAAAACAAGTCAAGGAAACAAATAAGCAAGAGAAATAGTCGAGAAATGAACAAACTGACAAGAAAACCATTAAAAAGATGCATTTCTCTAAAATTACGCGCAAATATGCAAAGCAAGCATTATTATGTAAAAACACGGCAAAAAGGACTAAAAACGAGAGTAAAACTATAAAGAAAACCTAGCCTAAGAGTACCATAAATGACACTAATCAGGGCTTTTTAATTAAAAGGAAATTTTCACTTTTGCTACCACTCAAACACCCCTTCTTAACTTTTGCTACCCATCTAAAATTTTATTTTATTTTGCTATCACCAAAAAGCAAAAAACATATATTTTGCTACCACTTAACAGAAATGGTTACTATTTCCGTTAGTGAGGTCCAACCACCATCCAGCTACCTTCTAACCACCTCTCCCTCCTTCCATCCACCCTCACACCAACAATCAACCACCAATCACCACCCAATCACGCGCACAATACCTCCTTGTCTCACCACCACGCACAACACCTCCCTCCACCGTCACTTCCATCACCACCATCAAGCAACCAATCCGTCGTTAATAAGCTTGTAATTGGTGGTGGCTGGGGCTGCAATTCGTCGGTGGTGGCTGGGGCTTCAATCTAGCGGCAGTCGGTATAAAGGGGTGGCTGACGGGGGCTTATAATGGCTGGATTTTTTAATTCTTTTAAAAAAAATTTTAATAAATTAAATTATTATTTAATTAGACAATAGGTCCCACTTAATAGAAATCCTAACGGATTCTATTAAGTGGTAGAAAAAGCTATATGATGGAACTTTTAGTGGTAGCAAGATAAAACAAAATTTTAGATGTGTAGCAAAAGTGAATTACGGGTGTTTGAGTGCTAGTAAAAGTGAAAATTTCCTAATTAACATTAAATCTGAAAATTAATTTGCATCATACTTATAATCAAACATCATAAAATCATCACAAAACCCACAATTAATAATTAGATTTAGGATTAAACAAAGAAATAAAAAAAAAAAGAATATTTTTTTTATTAGACAGCCGCAAGCAGCAGCCACCATGGCGCCGCGGCTGGGCTGCTGTCGCACCCTACCGGTTCCGCTGCGGCTGCTGGCGCTTACGCTGGTGGCTGTGGTGGCGACCGGTGGTGCGTGGTGGTGATCCGGCTGTGCAAAACAAAAGGGGAAAAGGAAAGGAAGAAAAAGAAAAGGAAAATAAAGGAGAAGGGAGAAAAATTTACCTTGCGTATTCTCCACTTCGGGCAAAGTTTAATTTGCCCATGTGTTGAATATTTATACCCCTTTCTCTAGAAATCCTTTCTTACCTTAATTTTCTTTTCTATCCTTACTAATCCCTTTCCTAATAAAACATAACTTTTATAAAGTTTTCCTTTTATAAAACTATCCTAAAATACTTTTAAATAAAACTTTCCTTTTATAAAATATTTCCAAACTTATTTAAAATAAATAATTAAAATTCCATAAATAATTCATTTTAAATTATTTAAATACTTCACAAAATACTTATTTAAAATAAAATACGTATAAAAATATGGGGTAGTACAGTCGTACTTAGATGGATTTTGAGAAATCATCAGCTAATTGACAGTCGAACTCGGATTTCGAGAAACACTTTTGGACGTAATAAGGATGACGAATAATCTTAGATTATAGTTCATGAAGAGACATTAAGTGACATAGGAAATAGGCTATACACAAAAACCGCACTTGTCCGGAAGGACAAGTGGGAGATTGATAGGAATGGTGTCCTTCGAACACGTGTATTATTCCGATAGAGGGTTCGAAAATATTAGAAAAGCTAATTATTCCGTAAGGTCAAGTGATCGGAATGCCTAGTTGGAGACCGCTTCCGATCAGTAATATTAATCTATAAATAATATTACGGCTTAATCTTGACTGAACCCTTCGGATTACACCCAAGAAACTAACGATCTGATACGAACAATTAATCCGGAAGGAATTAATGAGTCAATCGAGTATTATGAATTTAGACGTCTGAAATCGAGCTAGGAGCATTGAGATCGAGCGTCGCAAGTCGAGTCTAATTAATAAAAGATGAGACGGTAAAATCTATAATTAATCAACAATTACCAAAATACCCCTAGCTTCGGAATGCCCCGAGCAAACCGAGTGCTAGGGGCAAATGGTGCTAGCAAGCATACTAACACGCACGCAAGCTAGCAGCTCTAGCGCGCGCCAAGCTAGCAGCTAGCAACAAGCGTAGCGTTAGCGTGCTAGCACGGCTAGCAGCACGCATATGTGCATGGCTTGCTGGGCCGAGCCTTCGACCAGCCCGCTCGCACGAAGCGTGTACAACAGGCCCAGCCGAGGCATGCCTTGGTACGCAAGGCTGGCGCCACGTGGCGCGCGGTGCTTGGTCCGTGTAGCTTGAATATGGCGGCTAAAGGGAAGCTTTTTTGGGAGGAAGGAAATGGTCCCCTCCCCTTGTAGTCCTCACCTACCCTCTCCCTCCATTTTGCCACTTGTTGATTAATTATTGTCTTGATATTTTCTTTTATTTTTGATTTAAAAATAAAATGAGAAATTGATTTTACCAACTCTCCCACATTAATGGGAGAGTGGAATCCTCATATGACATTCTCTATAAATACCCACCTTGGGAATTGGAGAACTTCACTTGAGTAGGAACTCAAAAAGGCATCCCCACTTGAGAGAAAACCTTTAAGTTCACATAATACTCGAGTAGTTGTTTTGGTCCGACTCGGCTAAACTCCAAGTAAGAGACCGTTCGGGTCGGGTTGCGGGTGGATACCGTTGGAGGTCTTTGCACTTGCAAGACTCGGCTTTTCAAGTAAGAGCTCCGTAGTGTGAGGAAAGCACGCGTCAAGGGTAAGATGGTCTTTTCACTCTATCTTGTTATTTATGTCTTTTAGTTATATTAATTGTGAGCGGGTCTTGGGGTCGGGTTTTGTTCTGCGGAAAGTCGGACTTTTCGAAACCCAACAATATTAAGCTGGGCTGAAAGTTGTGATCAGGCTGCTGCTTCTTTCCTATACAAAATTTTAAGATGTAGCCTGTGACATGGGGGTTTACAAAGGTGGAGTTAGTAATTCATATAAAAATTTCTTAATTTGAATCTCTATGTGAATGAGGCAATCTAAATTATTGCGTATGTATTTTTAGTCCGATATGAATGGAAATATACTTAGATTATACTATGTACATAGGAATAACATATAACTCAGACAATCAAACACTTTACTGTCTTTTGAAGTACTTGAACATGAGATTGTGGTTGCATCTATAATCCTTATATTTTTGGATTTGTGCTGTTAATTAATTTTTAAGTTGTGTTTGATGTTCATTTTAGAGCACATGGAGGTATGTATTATTGGCGAAAATTCTATTAATTAGTAAACTTCTTAGCTTTGTTCTCCTTGAGTAATAGTGATGTGATCACCCGCAAGCTTATCACTATGAAAGATGTCACTAAATAGATACTTTATGTGATTAGTCTGAGTTTCTTGCGGAGAAATGGTAGTAATAAGAAGTATTTTAAGATGATTTAGTACTCTCTGCACTAAATTTTTTGGTTAATTTGAGTGTGGTACATGTATGCTTCAAATTCAAACAATATCCGTGGATTATGAGCTGCTGCTTTCTGTGTTTATGTTGTTCTGATTTTTGTAGGATTTTTGCAACTTTGAATTTTGATTGAACACAATCAATGCTCATGGGGCATTAAAATATATATTCTATTCTGAATATGTGTTTTTTTTCTTTCTAGAATTTTGTACGGAATTGAAAGGATGAGTTTGGCTACACTTTAGCTGACATTTTGAGGCAAAGTACAGTGAAAAAAAAAATCATGCATGAGATTTGATCCTGAGGCAAGGACAGATGATTTTGATAGGTATAACTGAATATGAGAATAATCATAATTTGTATTTTTGGTCTGCTGACTGCTTTGTTAAATTTCAGAGGAAAAGAGGAGGAGATTGAGCAGAAGAAATGAGTTCAGGTTATTCACCCTCTAATGGAGTGTGCTGTAGAATATCAACCTCAGAATATATAGCCTCACCGGTAAAATGGGTTAAGTTCTATCTTTAAGAGTTCATTTTCTGAAGAAAACCTTGAAATTAAGGTTTCATCTGCTCTCTGCACAAGGAGCCTTTTGAAAACTCCACTGATGAAGTTGAAGAAGATAATAGCAGCAGAAGGCTCTAAAGTTGTATTCTTTCCCTTGATTGAAAAGTATGTCTTGAAAAACCATCATCGTGTAAATAGTTGAATGCAGGTGAGTATTACAAAATATTTCTCCTATATTCTGCATTATGGCATAAATATAATCATAAACAAATTTTCAGGTGATTGTTTTATTTAAAAAGAAATTGGTTATATTTCTTCTACCTTTATAATTTCATAATTCATGGACTCCATCTGCTATTTAACCGGTCTGTTTAGTTCCGACTAATCTGTTTGGTTCGAATTTGTTTATCGTGGTTGTTTGTGTGTGATTTTAATAGAGTTGTGTTTCTATTTTCGCTGGGTATTTCTTCTGTGATTTAGGGTGTATTGAGGATTCGAGGGTGTTTTAAATATTACTGCACTCTTTATTTATTTCACCCACATTTCTTACTGCTATTGTTTTCTTGTGCATTTATTTTAACACTTGTATGTGATCACTATCTTATGAATGATTTCCATCAGAAATTTGAGATACTTTATCAGAGAACAGAACAACTAGCTGATTTAGATAGAGACTAGAATTGAGGCTTTCTCTAAACTAATAATTGACAACACAAAGAAGAAAAAGAAAAAGGATAGTGACGATAGGGTTACTAGAATTTCCAAGACTATTGAAAGAGTAAGGAAAGAAGAATAACGAGCAAAAAGGACTAAGGGACAGAAAGGTAATGAGGAAGTGCAAAGGGGGAGAGGGATATATAATTTGATAGTGAAGACGAGAGAGAGGGGGGTGGAGCAGGTAGGACTAGGCTTACTATAAAAAACTTTAAAATCACAGAAGAAAAGAGATAGGGAAAGAAGAATAGGGAGCACGAGAGAGGAGAAGGAGAGTAAATAAGAGGGAGATAAGTAAAAGCAATAAAAAAATTTAAGGGTGACTAGGCAAAGGGTTTAGATGATAGAGATAGTGCATTGATTCAGAGAATTGTATAATATGAAGCAGTAACTAATAGTAGCCTGTGTAATCATGGAAGAAATTGACCCTTAAAAGATCCTTAAATGTGGAACAAAAATCAAGCTTACTTAAGGATTTTTTTTTTTTTTGGTAGTTGCTGATCTTATTGTTATGTGCATTAATACCTTCTGCAAGTATAAAAAGAAGTGAAAGAGAAAATTCTTTGACCTTTGCTTTTGGAGGTCGAATATGCGAATGGCAAGAAGAAAGGTGTGATGAAGAGCAGTAGGATTTATTTAATTAAGTTGTGTAGACACCTAAAAATGTCTCCCCAAAACCAAACCCGATGATGAACAACCTTTCACCGCCATTATAGGTCGGGTTGAGTATTTAATCTTGAAGTGCTTAATCCATATTTTCATTGAATAAACAAACCCAATTCTTACCCCATTTCCCCAAACCATAACTTATTTTCCTCTTTTCGTGCCTTTAAACCCAAAATAATTCATTTCGTGTCCCTTAAAATCATTCATTTCGTGTCCTTTTTATAAAAACATTTAGAACAGTTTATTTTGGTCCATAATCTAGGTCCAACAATTGAATAGTTGGATAGGGTTTGAAAAGAGCTTTCAAATGCTATATTATAAGCCCAAATCCAAGTTATAACGAATAAGTTATGGCCAAAATACTAAACTGAGCCTAAACCGAACCTAAGCACACCTTACCTACGACCCAATGATCATGTGGAGGGTCCAAAGGATTTAATCCCATTCCTAAAAAAATTAAGATTAATTTAAAGCTTCTATAAGTTTCTAAAAGATCTTAATTACCCTTTATGAAAAGATAAGATTAAAGAGTTTGAAATTGAATAAAATTCCTCTTTTTGAAAGTCCTAATTCTATTCGAATTAAAAGACGTTCAAAGATAGTCAGATATGACTTTCGTGCTTCATATTTTTTATCCAAGTCTTAGATGGTTGGATAGCAATTGAAATTATCTTTTCAATGATATATTACAATATTAATTCCGAGCTATAATGAAAAAGATATAAAAGAAATACAAAACTCTATCCAAAACTGACACTGTCCCACTATTTTGGCTATTTCTTTTATTCTGAAAATTATTTTAATCTGATTCTAATTGATTTAGAAATTAGACTTCAAGAGCTTTCCAACGACATATTATTTATATTATTCCAATTTCTGGATCAAAAGATATGATAAAAACAAAAACTGCAAAAACTGCTGCCTTTCGCAAGAGTTTTATTCCGATTCGAATTTGGATCTTTTCTTAATTCTTCGACCCTTATTTTTTATTTATAAATAGAAGTCATATCACCCCTTTTTCAATAATCAACAAGCTTGATCACAAAATCATTCCCTTCTCCCTCTTTAGCCTAAACACTAGCCTCCCTATTCTTCCATACATCCCTTAAGCACTCAAAGGAGTCCATACTTGACCCGAAGTTCCATACTTAAGCTAAGGCGTGAAAGGTATAATTAACTAAGGGTTTAGACCAAATCAAGTCTACTTTTAATTTAATTTAATTTCCATTTGATTTATACTTTTATTGAAGTTACTAACAATTTATTCATGATGTAACAATTTAAAAGAACGCGCGTAATGTGAGTAAATAATTAATTTAATTACTTATTTTATTTTAATATTGCTAGTATCATGATTAGGGTTATTATTAAATTTCTTCCAATATTAATGTTTATTCTATTGTTATTATGATCACCATATTGCATGTTAAAGGGAATATGTAATTGAAATATCACGCCTAATAAGATAATTTGGACGATCGGTTTAGGTTCCTTTTTAATCTTATTATTTAATCGAAGTGATCACAATGTTTTAGAATTATATGTTGCGTCAATATTCAACCAATTTATCATAATAATAGTTTGGAGCAAAATGAATATTTGTTTGCATGCCTTTGAGATCACATGAATGCTTTTCACAATAAGAATCGAGTAGAGGCCAATACGGGTGAATGTGACTCCATGACTCACTTCTTAAACTTGTGCATGTAAACCGTAATCATTTTCCCTTTATTTGTGGTTGCCTTTTATGATCCGTGAACGGTTTCCAATGCTTCTGTAGACACCTAAAAATGTCTCCCCAAAACCAAACCCGATGATGAACAATCTTTCACCGCCATTATTGGTCGGGTTAAGTATTTAATCTTGAAGTGCTTAAATCCATATTCAATCCAATACATTTCATAAACCGACCCAATTCTTAGCTCATTTCCCCAGACCATAATTTATTTTCCTCTTTTCGTGCCTTTAAACCCAAAATCATTCATTTCGTGTCCTTTTTATAAAAACATTTAGACAAGTTTATTTTGGTCCAAAATCTGGGTCCAATGATTAATTAGTTTGATAGTTCTTGAAAAGACCTTTCCAACGATGTATTATAAGCCCAAACCCGAGTTATAACGAATAAGTTACGGCCAAAATACTAAACTGAGCCTAAACCGAACCTAAGCGCACCTTACCTATGACCCAATGATCATGTGGAGGGTCCAAAGGATTTAATCCCAATACTAAACCAATTAAGATTAATTGGAATCTTCTATAAGTTTCTAAAAGATCTTAATTATCCTTTTTGAAAAGATAAGATTAAAGAGTTTGAAATTGAATAAAACTCCTCTTTTTGAAAGTCCTAATTCTATTCGAATTGAAAGACGTTCAAAGATAGACAAATATGATGTTCGTGCCTCATAGTTTTATCTAAATCTTAGATTTTTGGATAGCTCTTGAAATTATCTTTCCAATGATATATTATAATATCAATTCCGAACTATAACGAAAAAGATATAAAAGAAATACGAAACACTATTAAAACTGACATCGTCCCACTATTTCGACCATATCTTTTATTCTAAAATTTATTTTAATCTTATTTAAATTGCGTTAGAAAGTAGAATTCAAGATCTTTCCAATGACATATTATTATCTTATTCCAATTTCTGGATCAAAAAGATATGATAAAAACAAAAACCGCAAAAACTGCTACTTATCGCAAGATTTTTATTCCGATTCGAATTCGGATCTTATCTTAATTCTTCAACCCTTCTTTTTTCTTTATAAATAGAAGTCATATCACCCCTTTTTCAATCATCAACAAGCTTGATCACAAAATCATTCTCTTCTCCCTCTTTAGCGTAAACACTAGCCTCCCTATTCTTTTATAATACTTCCCCTAAGTACTCCAAGGAGTCCATACAATACCTGAAATTCTATACTTAAACCAAGGCTTGAAAGGTATAATTAACTGAGGGTTTGGGCCAAATCAACTCACTTTTAATTTAATTTGGATTTGATTTATTTTTATTGAATTTATTAACAATTTATTCATGATATAGCAATTCAAGGAAACACGGAAAGTGAGTAATTAATCACTTAATTACTCTTATTTTTATTCTTGTTGCTAGTATCATGATTAGGTTTATTATGATTTGATTTAACTAACAATTTATTGTTGAATTGCTTCCAATATTAATGTTGATTTTTACTATATTTGTTGATCACTATATTGCACGTTAAAGGGAATATGTAATCGAAAGTCACGCCTAATAAGATAATTTGGACGACCGGTTTAGGTTCCTTTTTAATCTTGTTGTTAAATCAAGTGATCACGATATTTTAGAATTATGTGTAGCATTAATATTCAACCAATTTACCCTAATGTTAGTTTAGATCAAATTGAATCTTTGTTTGCATGCCTTTGAGATCGCAGGAATCACTTTTCACTATAAGAATCGAGTAGAGGCCAATACGGGCAAATGTGACTCCATGACTCACTTCATACCATCATCCCCGGTCCTCCTTTCGTGATTTTAAACCATATGGAGTTAGTAATCTCATGGATTATGAATGGGGTGTAACCTTCACGGGTCAATCGTTGTTGCCTTTCATTGTCCCTTTATCGTGGTTGCCTTTTATGATCCGTGAACGGTTTACAAGTTCCTTAAAAACTTGTTAGCGGCTCCCTACTTTCCTTGTCCCTAATCGTATATGTGATGAGTGACATTTATGTCACTCCTAGGATAGTGTTTATGCCTTGTTTTAGCTTGTTTTAGGGTGTTTTGTAGTTGTTTTGTTCAAATAATGCGTGCATACATGTCTCGATGTGATTTTAATGAAATAGCGTATATTGTTGTATGCTTGCCTTCATTGCGTGTTTGCACCGTTCCCTATACCTTATTGCTTCCCTTGGTGTTTGTGCTTAGGTATTTGAAGTCTTGGATTGCAAAGAAGAAGCCAATGAATCATGAGAGAAGAATCGAAGAAAGCAAGGTGCAAGGGCGCGAATAATGTGCGGGCGCGCAGCCCTGTGAGAACCCGCGCAAAATTGGCGAAATTGCAGAATCGAGGCAGAAAGTTTTGCGCGGCCTGTGCGCGACATGTGCGCGGGCGCACACCAACACCGCGTGGGCGCGCAGCTGCGGTGCGCGGGCGCGCAGCCAGCAGCACGGGCGCACACACCATAGCACAAGCCGCGCAACACACAAATGCGCGGGCGCGCAGCTACTTTGCGCGGGCGCGCAGGCTGCTGCGAGGGAGCGCAGGCCGCTGCGAGGGCGCACATACCGCTGCGAGGGCGCACGCGCGGGCGCACAGCTACCATGCGCGGGCGCACAGATCCTTGCGCGGGCGCACAGCGGGTCCTGTTCAGCGTTTTTGCGCGATTCTTTATATATTGCGGGGCTTGTTTTGTAAAAAGGAGAACTTCATTCTTTTAGATCTTTTTCCATAGTTTTAGGAGAGCTTCTCTCTCTAGGTTTAGCTTAGGATTAGAGTAGTTTAGAGAGAGAAAGTGACGGTTTCACCATTGTTGAGCTTGGATTTTGAAGAAGAAGATTGATCATCTTGTTTGTAGACTTTCATCTTCAATCAATGAGAATCTCTAACTCTCTCTCCTCTATTTTTATTTGCTTTCTTTTGATTATTGTTTTTGTTGTTGGTATTGCTTGTTAATCATGTTGATTCTTGATTATTTGTTGATTAATCTTGTTGTTATCATGATTAGTGAGTAATTCCCCCATTAAGGGGTTGGTTGTGGTGTAGTTGGATCTTGAGCATGTTCTAGGTTTAGAGTTGATTTATTTGTGATTAAAGTCTTTATATGCTTGATATTCTTTAATCTTCTTGCAAGTGCACATTGTTGGTTGATTAAAGGTGAATCTTTGCTAACAAGGAACGGAAGTTGACTTAGTTAAGGTTCATTATAATCGATTGTTATTTAATACTACCTCCTAGTATATGGTTCTAATGTGGAATCATAGAGGCTATGTTAGGAGAAGCCAATTGACCCCGGAAGGCGGCTAGATTGGATCCTTTATTTCGATATTTGAGCATGTTTAGTTCATAATTAATTCAATTTCTATGCCTTTGTTTATGTTCAAGTGAATGCTATTCCTAAACCATTTCCCTTAATGTTTTATTTCTTGTTTTATCATATTTAGACTTTAGTTTATTTATCTCCTATTCCGGACTAGCTTAATTGTCGATAACATTTGGTGGTGTTTATCCGTTCTCTGTGGTTCGACCCCTATGCTTGCCTTATACTCGTATTAGGTTTGTTTAGGTTGTATAAATTGTATTTGATCTAGGGATAGACAATTGACGACGCGTTTATTCCCTTGTCAAATTGGCGCCGTTGCCGGGGAACGGCTTCCATTACCGTTGTGTTATCTTATTGAGACTAGTCCATTGTGAATAATTTTCTTTTGGTTTGTTTTTCTTCTTGCTTTTGTTTTTGTTTGTGTATAATTCTTGAGCTTTCTTGTTTGGTTGCTTGTTGTTTGTCTTCATTGAGTCATGGATCAATTTGTCCAAAATGAGATGTCTTGTTCCTCTTTGCCTCAATTTGAATATGAACCCTTTTGGGTCTACTTTAATAGGTTTGAAGATTTCTCTAATTTCCATGGGTGTTCCTTATGGGAGGCTTGTGAAGTTATTTATTGGGGTTTGAATGAGTATACTCGAGGGGTGATTGAAAACATGTGTAATGGTCAATTTCGAGCCAAATCTTTGGATGAGGCTTGGGATTTCTATATGTGGTTTGCCAAGGATGGTTATGAGCAAGAGAATAATGCTAATTCTTGTGATTTTTCTAGCTCTTGAATGCACTCTAATGATGAATCCTATGCTCCCCATGATGCAAATCCCTCCCCCTTGTGTGCTATTTATGATGAGATGCATCCTAATGTTGATAATGTTCATGCTCTTTCTCAATGTTCTTTAAATGTGTGCATGGATGTTGATGATGCTCCCCATACCCCTAATCCTGACTTGCATGATCTTCCCTTTACCTCTTCTTTTTCCAACATGATTCCAAATGAGTTTTCCCATGTATCTAGGGAACATTTTCGTGAGCGTGATTCAATGGGACATAGAGAGGAAGAAGAGTTGATGGAGAAGCTCAACGAGATGATGGAGAAGGTTAATGAGATGATGGAAAAGAAAGAAGAATATAACAAGGAGATGAAAGCTAGGCTAGAGGCACTTGAGAGCCAAATTTCCCACCTAGCTCAATCCCAAACAAATGTCCTTCCTTCTTCTCCCCCCTCCCATATGGTTGAACCTAATTGGGCTTTTGAGTGCATGGTTGAGGACGGTTATGATGATGATGTTGAAAGCGATAGAGGGTGTATGGAAGATACTTTATTTGATGAAATTTTGAAAACCACCCCCTTTATCCAACTTGAACCTCAACACTCTTTGCAACCCATTGAAGATCCCATTTTGGTAGACCTAGAAACTAATTTGAGGTTGTTAAGAGAAAAGATGGGTTGTGGTGATGATGAGATACTCATGTTTGATCATGTAAAGTTGGGGAATGTTGAGAATGAAAACCATGCTCTTGTTGAGAGTGAAGAATCCCAATTGGTGGTTGAGGACATTTCCAAACTCTTTGAGGGTAGTGAAGATGTGTTAGAAGGGAATTCTTTGGAGGAAAAGGCTTGTGTTTCAATGCAAGGTGGTGTGATTAAAGTTGTGAGTGAGGTACCCATTCCAATTCTTTCAATCCCCACCCCCTTTTTAAGAAAGCTTACCAAACTTCCTTCTTGCCCTATCTCACTTCCATATATCCTCAAAGTTCCACCGATTGAGGGGCCCCTAATCTCTTTAGCTCCCCATTACCCTTCTTTTGAACTCAATGATGGAGTTTTACCTTCCAAAGAGAAACAAAATGAGTTTGTTCCTCCCTTTTCTCTTCCTAGTTCTAGTTTTGAATTTTCTAAGTCTTATTTTATTGATTTTTCTTTTGATTCTTTTACTTTTTCTTTTCCCCCTTCTCTCAAGCATAAAGTCTCCTTGTACTTTATATTTGCTTGTCATATGAGCATCGCGTATGCTCTATTTCTTGATATGTTTGCCGGTGCATATGACAAGCTTTTGCGTTCTTTGTCGGGTTATTTACTAGATTGGTCATGCTTGGACGTTAAGCAAGCCTTTGCGGGAAGTAACCCGTGTTTTATTGCTTTCATTTTCTTTTCTTTTTAGATTAGATTTTCTCTCATGGACGTGTTTGTGTCCCTTGCTAGGTACACAACTTGATATACTCTTGCGCATTGGTGATGATCAAGAATCAAGGAAATGTGCCTCAACTTACCTATCATGTGGAATTCAAGCCTTATTTGTAGAGATTGTGGCTCACATGAGGTTATTTCGGGTTTTTTGTGTGATTTTTCATTTATCCCATATCCGGTAATATCCTTCTTTTCCCTTCTCTCTTACTTATTATGACTTGAAGATCATGTGTTGGTAATGTTGGATTAATTTTTCCTTGTTTTCCCCTCCTTGGTTTCATCATTTATGATTTGATAGCTTGGTTTCATTCAAGCTTGGGGGAGGGTATTCTATCATGTTTGGTGGGATGTTGATTCATATATGTCATGCACTTGAGTATATGCATTTCCATGTTTTTCATGCTTTTGGAAAATCCAAAAATATTTTTGTTTACTTCAAGGCAAGTTTAGCAAAATTGTGTTTTGTTTGTTCTTAATTGGACATTATATCTTTTGGATTTGTTTACTCTTGAATGCCTTTCTTCCTAAGTGGTCAATGTGTGCACAGTTTGAGAGTGTCATTGGTTGACTCTAGGATATTACATGCTAAGGTAGCCGGGTTAAGAACTTTTAGGAATCCATGAAGCCCTAGTTCACGTGGTATGTGGTAAGATGGTGTTGCTCTCTATAGTGGATTTGGCACCCTTAGTTGGTATTTGCTTAGTTATAATCCCGTGTAAGGTAACATTGTTCTAGCCTTCATCACTTTGTTGTGTGGCGCATTTGGATCCTTAGCTATGCATATCTTGATCCTTGTTTTGACTTATAGCTCCCAAGATTGTGACCAAAGCACTCTAGGGGAGGAAAAGGGCACCCTTTCTCATTTTTCTTTATTTTCTTTTTGTTTTGTTACAAATTTGATTTTCTATTTTGCATAAACCTACTTGCTAACCAATTTGAGCCTTATGTTTCCCGCTCTTGTTTAAACCAAGTTACAAACCTAATGACCTATGTTTACCAACCCTTTAGTTAGTGAAGCATTGGCATGTGAGGTTTGAAGTTTAGAGTTGTTGATCATAAACAAGAAGCACTTTGAGATTTGGTTAGAGTTGAGCTTGTAAAGAAATATGCAAATTTATGGAAATCAAATGAAGTTTCAAGAAAAAGTCGTCCAAAGTTAAAAAGGCAAGGACAATGAATAAAGTCTCAAAAAAAAAAAAAAAAAAAAAAAAAAAAAAAAAAGTTTAGTTGGTTTCATTTTCTTCCTTAGTTTAAGCATTGAGGACAATGCTTTGTTCAAGCTTGGGGGGGAATATTGTGTGTTTGTGTTGAATAAGCTTGGGGGAATGGCATTAGTGGTATTTTTGCTTGATATTGAGTGAATTCTTGAGTGTTTTTGAGTGTTGGCCGCACTTTTTGCTTCACTTAGGAAATATCACCAAATTTTAAATTTTTACCCCGCCTTAACCCTTAGCCTTACGTTATAACCAATAAAAAGACCCTTAGACTCTAGTGGGTTAGGTCAAAAGAACGGTGGAGGGAGATAGACTTCAAACCTATGGAAAGAGTATGCATAGTTGAGACGTCGGGATTACCTTCTCAAAGTTTTTCATTTCTTTATCTGTTTCCGATTCCTTCGTGGAATCTTGAGAAGCTAGCTTAAGGGTTGATTTGAAGCTAGTGGAGAGAACGTGGCCCGATTGGTTGGGGCTAGGGTGGATTGAGTCCTAAGTAGTTCTCTATGCTTAGCATGTGTTATGTTTCAATCAACCATCGACATCTTGGAACGTGCATACATTTGTCCATTTAGAAAGGTTTGCATTCATTAGTACTTGTCCCTATCTCTTGTCCATATATGAGCTTGTGTTTGCTTTTTCTCTTCGTGTTTCTCTTCCTTTTCCTTTTGTTGCCTTGCCTTGGTTTTTCTCAAGAGTTGTGGGTTAAGCTCTTAGGAAACCCTCACGAGACCTCACTCGTCCTCATAGGCGACTTTGGGGTTTTAAGGGCTTGTTGTAGCTAAAAACAACCGTGATTCCTACGATAGTGAGTTAGTGTACATTCTTTCTCCTTGTTTCTATTTTGTTTCTTTTGCTTTCAATAATTTCCACTTATTCTCTTTTGCTCTAGCTTTGCTCGAGGACGAGCAAAGGTTTAACTTGGGGGAATTTGATGAGTGACATTTATGTCACTCCTAGGATAGTGTTTATGCCTTGTTTTAGCTTGTCTTAGGGTGTTTTGTAGTTGTTTTGTTCAAATAATGCGTGCATACATGTCTCGATGTGATTTTAATGAAATCGCGTATATTGTTGTATGCTTGCCTTCATTGCGTGTTTGCACCGTTCCCTATACCTTATTGCTTCCCTTGGTGTTTGTGCTTAGGTATTTGAAGTCTTAGATTGCAAAGAAGAAGCCAATGAATCATGAGAGAAGAATCGAAGAAAGCAAGGTGCAAGGGCGCGAATAATGTGCGGGCGCGCAGCCCTGTGAGAACCCGCACAAAATTGGCGAAATTGCAGAATCGAGGCAGAAAGTTTTGCGCGGCCTGTGCGCGACATGTGCGCGGGCGCACACCAACACCGCGCGGGCACGCAGCTACGGTGCGCGGGCGCGCAGCCAGCAGCACGGGCGCACACACCAAAGCACAAGCCGCGCAACCCACAAATGCGCGGGCGCGCAGCTACTTTGTGCGGGCGCGCAGGCTGCTGCGAGGGAGCGCAGGCCGCTGCGAGGGCGCACAGACCGCTGCGAGGGCGCACGCGCGAGCGCACAAATCCTTACGCGGGCGCACAGATCCTTGCGCGGGCGCACAGCGGGTCCTGTTCAGCGTTTTTGCGCGATTCTTTATATATTGCGGGGCTTGTTTTGTAAAAAGGAGAACTTCATTCTTTTAGATCTTTTTCCATAGTTTTAGGAGAGCTTCTCTCTCTAGGTTTAGCTTAGGATTAGAGTAGTTTAGAGAGAGAAAGTGAGGGTTTCACCATTGTTGAGCTTGGATTTTGAAGAAGAAGATTGATCTGAGAATCTCTAACTCTCTCTCCTCTATTTTTATTTGCTTTCTTTTGATTATTGTTTTTGTTGTTGGTATTTCTTGTTAATCATGTTGATTCTTGATTATTTGTTGATTAATCTTGTTGTTATCATGATTAGTGAGTAATTCCCCCATTAAGGGGTTGGTTGTGGTGTAGTTGGATCTTGAGCATGTTCTAGGTTTAGTGTTGATTTATTTGTGATTAAAGTCTTTATATGCTTGATATTCTTTAATCTTCTTGCAAGTGCACATTGTTGGTTGATTAAAGGTGAACCTTTGCTAACAAGGAACGGAAGTTGACTTAGTTAAGGTTCATTATAATCGATTGTTATTTAATACTACCTCCTAGTATATGGTTCTAATGTGGAAACATAGAGGCTATGTTAGGAGAAGCCAATTGACCCCGGAAGGCGGCTAGATTGGATCCTTTATTTCGATATTTGAGCATGTTTAGTTCATAATTAATTCAATTTCTATGCCTTTGTTTATGTTCAAGTGAATGCTATTCCTAAACCATTTCCCTTAATGTTTTATTTCTTGTTTTATCATATTTAGACTTTAGTTTATTTATCTCCTATTCCGGACTAGCTTAATTGTCGATAACATTTGGTGGTGTTTATCCGTTCTCTATGGTTCGACCCCTATGCTTGCCTTATACTCGTATTAGGTTTGTTTAGGTTGTATAAATTGTATTTGATCTAGGGATAGACAATTGACGACGCGTTTATTCCCTTGTCAATTCTCACTTCCTATGAGTGCCAAGCATATTCACACATGCTTAACGTAGGCGAACTTCAAACGACGCCTACAATTTGGCGACTCCACTAGGGAGGATTCTTGGTTATTTATAGATTTGAGTGATCGGTATTTAATTGAGATGAGTGGATGAGACTTGAAAGATTCTTGAATTGTATTCCTGCGATTTAATTGGCATTGTCACATATGCATATGCATTTTAGCTAACCTATTTTTCCACAATAGTACGTGTTCTACGTATGTGGCTAGCCTAGGGGATTTAAGCTCTATCAACCCGAAACCTCTCATGGCAATAAGGGTTCATCCGAGTTTTTAAATCCACCTAAACCATGGAGTCGAGTTCAGTTTCATCACGAACTCGCGAAGCTGCCCGTTGACATACACCCTCAAGGGAGGCTGCCTTGCTAACGCGTCCAAACTCTTAACCATAGTACCCTTTAACACCTAAAAGCTTGACCCTAGTGGAACATTAAATTTAACTTTAGGTTGCGAAATTCACTGCATCATGCATGACAATGTGCTTATATGTGCATTTTTTTATTGCCTTTTAATTTTTATTTTTTCTCTTATCAAAACTTTTTTTTAGAGTCAAGTCATAGCTATTTTTTTTTTTAGTCAACTCGGATTTTAATTCTCGTATCCTGCACAAGCGTCAACCTGTTTTGGTCATATCCAAAGTTCTAGAAAGAGTTACGTGTCGTGTCACCTATGGATCTGTAGCCCCGAGTTTTATCTTTCATTTGGCATTGGTTTCGTCCCAACCAGAGTCACAGATCTAAAGTTATAACCGATATACTACAGCTTGTCCAGTTTAGTTGTCTTTTTAGCGTCAACTTTTTTTTTTTTATCTTTTCGTGTCAAGCTAGTCTTAGCCAAGTCCTTTAATCCGTGTCAACTCGTATAACATAGGATTATAGATTTTTATTTTTATTTATTTATACCCGTGAGTCTTAACTCTTCTAGAATTCTAATCCTCTTCTGAGTTTCTTGTGATTTTTGTGCTAACCTTAACATGTGTTCTTTGTCTTTGATTGTGGTTGATCTTATTTATGACTAACGATTGCCAATTGACCATTTTCACCTAGTAAATAGCATAAACATTAAAATTGGACAAAATTAATCAAGTTAGTTTATCTTTTTATTCTTCCGTGCTATTTTTGGTCCTTGCGTCAGTCGTTTTTATACCGTTTACATGTCTAGCCATATGATCATACCACGTGTCTTATAAACTCACCGAATCACATTTGTTGAGTAGTTGCACACACTTTGTCTCTGAGTCATGCACCATATTGTTTATGATCGTATATTAGGACCATGCATGCGTCGTTTTCCGTCGTAATAGGAATGAGTAGTGTATTTCCCATCAGTTTTCAAAATTGTTTCATACACTCTTCCTTTCCAATCTAAGTATTGAGTGAATGCATTAAGTGAGTTCATCCTTACACAGTACTTGAGTCTAAAATCACTAGGCAATAGTTGGAAGAATAAGGGGAACGTCACTCCTTCCTTCTTTCCTTCCAATCAAAGCATCAACAACAACAAACTTTTTTCCTCACCAGGCGGCAAGAAATAACTCATAAAAAGCCACGAAGACAAAGCTAGATGCAAGCTTCTCACCAAGATTCATGTTTTCTTCTTCTTTTGTTTCAAACCCTTCCCCCATTCATGTCTAGCATAGGTTTTCCATTTCGAATTTCTATATGTTTCATTCACCTTTTCCATTAATAAATTGAGTATTCTTTACATCTCGATCATTTTCACCAAAAAAAAAAAAAAAAAAAAAAAAAAAAAAAAAAAAAAAAATTTTCAAACTGAACTGAAATGGACTAGGCTTTATTTGTATCGACATAAATTGTAAAATGAAGGTTTATAAATAGTTTGTACTAAAATAATTTTCAACCCAAATTAATAATTTGAAACTTTGAAATTAAATTCCAGAAAAAAAATATAAATAAAATTATAAATAAAAGTAAATTTCATTTATAAAAATATTACAGGGTCATTGAAAGGCGAAGGCCATGACCAAAGAAAGACACACAAAACCACGCAATTAACAACGCTGAGTACATACAAGCTACGAAGAAAAATAATAAGAAATTCCTAACATGCTATTAATAATCAATCATCAAATACAAGTTAATTATAGACTCGAACACATGACTCAACTGTTTACATTACTAAGACCTAGCTAATTAATAATAGATAAATCATTTCATTTTATTCATCGGATTAAGCAATAGACAAGGTTGTCCTCCCATGCTCCATTTAGAACATCAATAAAAGAAAAACCCCATGTCTCCTTTCGGAAACATCAATAAACATCCAATGCCTACGAGCGCGACTCCATGACCATGGCTAATATGAGATCTCAGCTAACTCCTTATAGTTTTTAAAAAGTATTTGAAACAAGAGACTCGTAGATCAGACGATCTCTAGAAAAGTGCACAGCTAATACCCCGTGTACCCCAACCCCTGATTGTCATTACTCTAGATATGCACCAATCCAGAGTTTTATTGCTCATCCATCTTGCACTTTACGTGATTTACAAGTTTAGACTTGGTGATGACTCGTATGCAAAACAATACAATCAATCAAATAGCAAATCATCCAAGCAATCCAAGTTTCCAATTC
Organism: Chenopodium album; assembly: GCF_948465745.1. Lineage (NCBI taxonomy): Eukaryota > Viridiplantae > Streptophyta > Magnoliopsida > Caryophyllales > Amaranthaceae > Chenopodium > Chenopodium album. The sequence goes on from NC_137847.1 coordinate 31,442,879, forward strand.
AATTCTTTATTTATTAGTGACAAACAATATTTAATATTGATTCCTTTAACTACCTCGGTGCATAAACACCTTAAGTGCATAAAGCACCCCAAAACCTTAACCTCGTCTTATAAGACTTTAATTCTTCCTTTACTCATTCCATTTCAATAATCATGAACGAGATATAAAATAATTCATTCCACATACTCACGTATCTTTACCTCTAAGCGCATCTTGCAAATAATGCATAAACAATACATACAAGGTAAATTAATACACAACATACGGAAATCGCAATGTATAACCAAACAATTGAGTCCAGTCTTCTCTATACATAATACTAAGTTCTCGATACTTCCCTAAACATGCTTCTAAAAGCTAGGTTTCGTAACTTGTACGTACCTTGAATAAACGAGTTGATTGACCACTTTAAAAACTAGAAGTCGCCTTCTATGAAGTCCTCTCCTAAACCAAACAACAATAACTAAATCAACACTCAAGCAAATAAATTTACAGCAATACCAAACTATTTTAAAACCTCTTAAACCATCAAAATAATGCCTTTAAATTGTTCCCATTAGTCAAAGTTAATAATATAATAATTCCACTATAAGTTTATATGTTAAAATCATGAAATTATGGCTCATTACATAAAATTCCAGCAAGTTTAAAATGAAGAATATATAATTTGAAAATATAGTTTAAGATTATAAAACAACCTCATAAATATGTATACTTGAAATAATCATTATATAGTAGGTTAGTATGTTTAAAATCCAAAAATACACCAATTCAATGTAGATAGAGATTTCAAAATAATAATTATAAAATCTAAAAATTCATTCTTGAGATTAGATTTATAAAGTTCAAAACTTTATACTCATAAAATACCCACAACCATTTTTTTATGAGATTATAAGCATAAAAATATGAAACTAACATGAGACTTTAATAATCTGAAATTTTATAAATAATCAAAATAATTATGCTTTAACATACTTTAGTCATAACATAATTAGATAGCTTAGTTAACATGCTTAAACCCCTAAAACCATGAAAAATAAAGTTTTAAACCCTTGTTTTCTTAATTACACCAATCTGAAATTTTATTCAATAATTTAAACATAGTAAAGATCATAAATTTGTAATCTTTTGTATCAAATAAACATCATCAACTCATAATAATAACCAACCAAATCCAAAAATATAAAAATTAAGACTTTAGAATAGCATAAATTAAAGAAGAAGGGGGGAAAGAGAAGGAGGCAAACAGTGGCTTGTTGCGTGGCAGCAGGCAGGGGCAGAGCTACAGGGGGCTGGCAGAGGCCCGACCCCTGTAGCCCAAACCCATGGCCCTTATATTTATTAATTGGCCCCCTGCAGATTTTTAATATATATACTAATGATTTCCCTTGAATATTAATAAAATTTTGGTGGCTTAGAGGTAAATGGGCTTACAATAATTATTCTTGTTCTTCTTGGTCTAAGGTTTGATCCTATTGAGCGACATTTGTAGTTTTTTTCATTTTATTTTTTTTCCCTCTTTTTTTTAGCCCAAATTCTATACCAAACTTCTTCAACTCTTCTGTAAGTGATCTATCTTTTAAATTCTTCAACCTTCTACTTCTATTCAATCGGGTAATTTTTTATTTATTTTATAAAAATTCAAATTACAGTCTTTATTGTATAAAAATTCAAATTTTTTCTTTTGTCTAATTGTTTAGTAATAAGTTGTCTATAGGTCACGTTTTTTTTTGGATGATATAATTGGTATAATCATAATTTTAACATGTAATCTATTATTGACATTTTTTATATGAAAAATCATAAATAGAGATTTTTAAAAAATTGTTATAATAATGAGCCATATATTTATATATTGATTCAATCATCGGCCCCCCTAGCCTAAAAATCCTGGTTCCGCCCCTAGCAGCAGGTGGACGCCGGAGGTGGGGTGCGTCGGTGGCTGGTGTGCAGCAAGCGTCAAAATTCTTTTTTTTTTTTTTTTTTGTTCTTTTGTTTTCGTGAAAGAGGAGGAAGGAGTGAGGAAGTGAATTTTAACGTGAGAGGGGAGAAAGGGTGTGAGGGTTTTTGGGGTTTTATTTTGGCCTTGGGTTTCCTAATTAGATTAGGAGTAAAACTTGTGGTTTGAACTACTAAGTTAAAATTTGTTTTTAAATTAGTCAAAAACTTATTAGTTTTCTTAAATCTTTTCATAAAAATAATTTATTCAATGAAATCGACATAAAAATATTTGTATGAATAATAAATAATTATATTATAATAAGTTAAAAAATGGGGGATTACATGTGATTTGGGTAATTTTACCCATGCCACGTGGGCCAATCATGTCCTAACACGTGTCATACTCTAGTTGGTCCGAATTGGACCAATTTCCATTTGACACGTGTCCTTCCTAGAACTTGGGAGAAAAAAGGCGGTCTTCAAGGGCCCAAATCCCAAGAAAGCCGTAATACGGCGCAGCCCAGCAAAATTAGGTCAGAGTGACCTAATCAGGGGTACGTTTCCCAATGACCCTATAAGTAGGGAGATTTCCCCCATTTTTGGGGCATCTACAATTTATTACAGCATACCCTACATTCTCTTACATTAGAGAAACACCTGATCTCGGAATCCGAGAAGATCTCATTTCATTTTCCGCACCTTCTCCTACTCATATTCAAGTACTAACTTGACCGTCGGAGGCGGAGCTCCCATCACCCGAGTCTCCGTTGTTTTGCAGGTACAGGCCGCGTGCAACCTGTCTTCGAGCCGTAACTCTCCCGAGGGACAAAAACACCCAAAGCATTTGGCGCCGTCTATGGGGAGAGTACCTCAAGGATGGTTCAAGAGTCTGTACCGCCTCCTGACCTTACGATTAATCAGCTAGAGGTCTTTACAGACAATGAGGATGATGATCCCCAAGTCGAAACATACATGGCCAAGGATGGCTCACCTATCACTAGGCGCATCCGTCCTAGAGAGACTCTAGAACGGGGTGAAAGCCAGGCGGGTACAAGCAGGCCCCCTGGTCGGCTGAAAGGGGATACCCAGATGGCAAGCGGATCCGACCCAATCATCAAGGACGAACTCATGAAATTCATGACTATTTTCAAGGGTGAAATCAAGGATCTGATCACCAAAATCAAGGCTGGCTCAAGCAAGGGTCAGTCGGCAAAGAAGACTCCTCAGGAGAGGAGGAAGCCAGTCAGGAACAGGCAGCCAACTCCGCATCCAAAGGACAAGGCAGCCGCGACCCTTGACTAGTCCAAGATCCTTCTGCCCCAGAAGGGTCCAAGAAATCCCCGCCGGGAGGATCAACCGGTGGGTAACAAAAAATCTACCCCTGACGCTCGGCAAATCATCGAGCGCAGGAAAAGTCAGCAGGTGTCTAAGTCAGCCTCTACTTCGAGCTTTCCATACAGCTTCAAAAACACATCTGCAAGGAATACTCAATCCTTGCATGAGAGCCATACAGGCGGTAATACCAACCATTCTGGCCCTCAAATGATTGGGAATGTACCGTACGTACCCCCCAAGGTCTACGGTCCGTATTCTCCTAACTTCATGCAATCGGCCCTCTTTGGGGGTCAGGCGGCATACAATGTCCAACCTTTGGACTGGCAGCTCCGTCTGCTCAAACTTGGTGAACAAACTTCTGCGTTCACCAAGGAGATAACCGAGGCCGCACATCCGGCCAAGGTTAAGAATGTGTTGGTAGGTGCCTATGATGGTACCACCAACCCGGAGGACCACCTCATGGCCTACTCCAACCTCATGCACATGCAGGGGTTGGAGGATGCTATGTGGTGATGGTGCTTCCCGGCTACATTGAAGGGCATTGCCCAACAATAGTTTGGCAACCTACCAGCCGGATGTATTGACAGCTTCAGTAAGCTTGCCTTCCTGTTTGCCTCCAACTTCTCGATGAACATCCCTGCCAAGAAAACGAGTCTCGACTTGAGCACCATCCAGCAGGGAGATAGAGAAGGACTTTGCTCCTATGTCAGGCAGTTCAACCTGGTGAGAATTCAAATCCAGGGGCTGTCTGACGAGGTAGCCTATACAGACTTCTTCAAGGGTCTGAAGGACAGGTCGACCTTTAAGTTCGTCCTTGTCCGAAAGAGGGTTTTCACCCTTCAAGAGGCGTTGATAGAGGCGAAGAGCTTTATTCAAGCTGTTGGGGTTTGGTGAGTCCGACTCACCGCGGAAACAACCCCTTCCCGAGGAACCACTCGCAATAATTAAAATCACAAAGCATAAATAAATATTCACAAAGAAAGCTACTAGCACGTCAAGCGCCGCGCCTCCGACGGTATCCACCCACAAATGGGCGAACACAACTTTAAGGTCTACTACCTTGGGGTTAGCAAGGTCCGACCCAAACCCGAGTGTTATGTGAGTTTAAGAGTTTTCCCAAAAATTATGGAATGCTCTTTTTAACTCCCACTCAAGCACTTTACTCCAAATCCCAAGCTTGGTATTTATAGAGGAAAGTATGAGTGGGAATTTCTATCCCATCAATGTGGGATCATGAAATTCCACAAATTAATTTAAAGCTAAATTAAATTAAAATTGCAAATTAATAATAAATCTACAAGTGGCATTACCATGTGAGATGGGTTGGTGAGGACCACATGGAGAGTAGGGGACCATACTTGCTCCCCACTCAATACTCTCCTTGTGCCACATGTCCTCTCCCACTTACTCCCATATTCCAAGCTTCCCCTTATTCATGGCCCTATGACCCGAGCCAAGCCCGAGCCCGGCCCGCACCAGCCCGCACCTGGCCCGAGCCCAGCCCGCACCAGCTGCTGCTGCGGTTTGGTGCGGCTGCGGCTGCTGCTGTGCCTAGCCACGGCTGGCCGGGGCTGCTAGCACGGTGTGCTAGCTCGTCTTGCCCCTAGCATTCGGATGCCCGGGGCACACCGATGCTAGGGGTATTTTCAGGAATATGGTCGATTTATTATTATTTTGCGCGTCTCGTCTTTTATCATTTTAGACTCGACTTCCGACGATCGGTTTCGACACTCTAAGCTCGAATTACCGACGTCTAAATATTTAACACTTAGGCGACGAATTAATTTCTTCCGAATTAATTCGTCGAGTTGGTTCGCATATATTTGCTTGGGTGTGACCCGAAGGGTTCAGTCAAGATTAAGCTGTAATATTAATTATATTAATATTACTGATCGGAAGCGGCCTCCACCCAGGCATTTCGATCACTTGACCTTACTGAATATATTAGCTTTCTAATAATTCTGAACCCGCTATCAGAATAATACACTTGTTCGAAGGACACCATTCCTTTCAATCTCCCACTTGTCCTTCCGGACAAGTGTGCATTTAGTGTATAGCCCTTATCCTATGTCTCTTCTTGTCTCTTCATGAACTACAGAGTAATATTACTAGTCATCTCTATTACGTCCAGAAGTGTTCCTCGAAATCCGAGTTTGACTGTCAATAAGCAGATGATTTCTAAAATCCATCTGAGCACGGCCATGCATTTTTCACAGTCTCGCTCTTCGAGAGGCCTTATAAACAACAAGACATGTTCCCTATTGTTAGTAGGGGAACATTTCCAGTCTTGTAACGTTGCTTCTCTTACTAAGAGGACTCACCCGCCCGATATCCGTCTTTATAATCCCTAATTACGGCAGACGTTTGGCGGATACCAAAGCGGACCATTACTCAAACAAGAGATCTCCCACTACTCATGGTCAAAGGAAAAGAGTTCCGATAGTAATAATGAGAAAATACTTATGACGATTTTTAAATCTCTTAAAGTATCCTCATAGGTCTATCCAGTATGGTTCTAAACCAATACCTGTGCAAATGATTTGTATCCTCATAGCACAAGAAACGGTGCTACAAATCATACTACACACTAATCTCTGATGGTCATTATTCGTCCACAAAATACGACCTTGATTAGGGATAATTTTCGATTAAAATATTCAACGTTCACTTAATAGGTGTTTCTTTATCCAAGCCATTGACTTGATACCCTATTTTGAATATTTATTAAAATCGAATGGACTCATTATTTAATTCTAAAACACAACTAAATAGTTTTGTGGAATATTTAGAAATATTTTATTCCACTATGAAACTTCACAATGTTTCATCTTATGATAAATGGTTTTTTTTCCCAAATGTTTTAAGAGTAGTACTCTTCATAAAACATTCATAGAAATCACACTCATATTTGATATGCTTGATTTCTTTCATGCAATTATGAATGTTGTCGTTCACTTATTGCATAGGTTTAGTTATAATTACTTTGCAAACCTTAGCATCTTCATTATCCACCATTTCCATAATAAGATGATAAAATTTTGAGAGTGTTAATGGATTACATGTGATTCAGGATTTATTGTCCAAGCAATGGCTCCCACTCATTTTCATGATTTGAGACCTTCTACTTGACAACCTACAATCATTAATGTTCAACAACGAACCTTTCCATTTAACATCTATCTTATTATTGCCTTTAAGGCAACAATATTCTCAACATATATTTTAGTAGACTCCCCGATGATGCCTTGCTTGGGTTTTACTCCAAGCGACTCACAACGATTTGGGATACCCTAATCACTTGTGATCATGGAAATTTTCCTTAAATTCCCGCACATTATACATGGATGCACATCCATGTTACCATTCTCAAGCCACGACACTTCTTGCCTCGTGCTTATAAATGGCTTCCTTGCTAAAGAACTAATCCTTGTTAAGGTTTGTGCTTGCAACATCAAAACTCAAATTATATTTGTTTCCATGCGTCAAGAACTCATCCAACTACTTATCTAAGTTCTTTGGATGTTCTTGACTATAATCTAATGATCTAATACTTAGATTAATGTTGATTGGTATTATATACATACTTCACATGCTCTAAGCATGTAAGTAATTTGACGATTCCATATCATAGCTTTACATGATGGATTTAATTCTAGAATTATTCTCAATTTTATTCCATCCATGTGACATTTAGCTCATACAGTTACACTGAGTCTTGCCAAATTGTTCGCTATATGATATGATTGAAAGTCTCTTACTAGAGTCTTTCTTGTTTGATTTAGTGATTTAGTACTTAGCCTAGCTTATACTTAGTTCAAACATTTACTTAGCTTCATACATATGGGTCAAAAGCCTTTCAAAGTCCTTCATGTTTAACATGGTAATTTCCTTTACTCATTTAAACATTTTAATTAAGTCTATACCATAGAACTTAATTCCCAACATGTACTAAGTATTGTCTTTAGCTCGGTCCATTGTCGAAAATACTTTCAAATCTAAGCATTTAGCATTTGATAGTTGTTTCACAATAGAGTTCGTAAACTTCTTGTTGGACCATTACTTTTGCTCCCACTAAACTTCTTGTTCATCAGAATTTCTATGTTTCTCCATAAGTCAATCCTCTTATTAACTTTATGAGAAAACACGTTCCAATTTCTTCATGCAATGCTTTCTTTAATCCCATGACGGATTCCATGTGCTTGCTTACAAATCTAGCATTATTTAGATTTTCAAAACCCTTAGACTATTCCATAGTCACTTCCAAAATTCCATTTTGGGAAGGCGGTTTTGGTATCTATTTTGCCATATTTCATATGCGCAATTTTGCTAGATCAATCACGAAAAGACTTGAGCATTCCGATTGGTGAATGGGATTTTATTAAAATCAACTCCTTGAAATTAATTATATCCTTTACAACCAATCTAGCTATGTATGCATATACATTTCCACATTTGTTAGTTTTCTCCTTGAAAACTTATTTGCAATCGATGGGTCTTTCACCTTTCATGCAGATTAATCAAGTTTCAAACATGATTTTCAAACATGGAGTCTATTTCGGATTTTCATGGCTTTTAACCATTATTCGGAATTTGGATTTTTCGTAGCTATCTTACAAGACATTATTCCTTTACTATCTAATAGTAAATAGTATGCTTGTAAGTCTTAGGTTTGTTTCTAACTTAATAGAAAATTTATAGGATTCAATCCAAGCCTTTGGTGAATTCTATACCTATACGGGGTAATTGCATCAAACACTGAGTTTTAAGGCGCTTTCAAAGCCCTTTTATTATGTTGATCTTACTCCAACATCTTTAATGTTTTGTGAGTAATGAATTCTCTTTTAAGGCACTTATAAAGTCCTTTTGAGTATTCTTGATCAAGCATTATCACGAAGTCCTTTAAGGTCTTCCGAGATTCTCAGTTCTAGTTTATTTCTAAGCTCGATGGTCATCGAGTTCATTTTCCTCCCACTTGTCGTTTTGGAAACGTGTTACTTTCCAGAAAGACACTACTTAGAGCAACAAACAATTTTTTTTTGTCCTCAATTAGGATGTGGAGGTAATACCCGTAGTCTCACTTGAATGCTTACAAAGAGACATGTATATTGTCTATGGGTAAAAGTTCGTTGTGAAACAAACAGTTAGCTCCTACTTGAGCTATCTTAGTCTTCATTGAGCCATTCAGCTCCCACTGAGTCACCTAGCTCCCACTGAGCCACTTTGCTCCCACTGAGCTAGTGAACTCCCACTGAGACTAAGAGCCTTAGACATATACTTGAAAAGACTTTTAGAAGTTATTTCTATCTATAACTAAATATGGCGTCCTTTCTTAGCTTTGACATTTTGTTTAGTGTAACATTAGTCATTTGTGCAAATCTTTAAGAACTTTATAGGAAGGGTTGTGAACCATCATCGTTCGAGTCATTTTCAAATGACACCGAGGTCTCCGTGAAGACACACCATGTTCTTTGTGGAGTTATTTATGAAATTTTCCATTCATAACTTTGAGATAGTCACGCTTGGCTCAAGCAAACATCGCTCGATCTAATCTAGACGTTTTGATATCTTGCCAAGTCGATTCTGTACTTCACTGAACTCTTGAGCTACTCAAGTCAAGTTTGTTCACATTTGATGAATATAGCCATATCCTTTCAAATTCTTTGTGAAACGTTGAAGTAATTGAATCCTCTTTATCCTTCGGAGTCAATTGTCTATACCGAGAACAATAGCTCTCTGCTTTGTCGGTTTCAACAAGTAAGACTTTCTTGTCTTAGAACGATTCCAATTCGAGCAACTATCAAGAGCCTATCTAATAGAGCCTTGAGTACGTTCTTGTCGATGTGACATTTCTAAAGATGTTTGGAACGCAAATCAAGCCCATAACTTGAGCTTAGTGAGTTTATCATGTTAGAGAAATGTTTGTTTATAATCAAGCATTCTTGACTCAACGCTTGGATAGCCATGCCATTCAAATAAATCTCGCAACTATTGCTCATTACTTTGAATGTGAGTCTTTCCGTGTGTAAAAGGATCGATTGCTGATTATGGAACATAATAACCATTACTTGTTCCAGCCTTTGGCTTAAAAGGTCTTTAAACAAAACATACGACCTTACAACTGATGTAGCTCTTCTTGCTTCATTCTAAGCTTGTAAGTCGATAACTTAGCTTAAATTCAATAGTTTGAGGTCACTATCATAGTGAAACACTCAAGCAGTATCCGATACTTGTGAAGATAACGAATTGCTAAGTAAACTACAATAACATGAACTCATGAGTTGAAATGAAATCTAATTCCTTTTCTTCATTCCTTCTTTCCTATATTTCTTATCATACAATATCTCATAATCTTACTTTAAGAATCATTTCTTTAAGTACCTTGACTCTTATACTTTGTTAGGCATAATCAAGCACCTAGTGCGCCGTAAAACAAAGTTCCATCTTTTCCATTAATTCTTACTCGAATTACTACATCAATGAGTCCTACTCAATTATGTATGATGCGAAAAGATACGTTGGTTGTCAAACATTGACAATCTTGAGTTTGCAACTCAATACCTCATGTTTTATCAAAACTACCTAGTATTTTGAATACATGATGTCCAACCGTCCTTTCGGACTTAGTTATAAAAGTCATTATGAGAATTGTATTTTAGAAATGCTTTTCCTGTCCTTGAGAACTATTCTCAAGGATTTCCTTTACCAATCATGGAAACAATATTATTTGATTTAGAGTACTATGAATATAAGTGCAAAGTATAACCATTTATCAAGAACATAATAAGTTTGAAATTTAATAGCATTCATGCAAACTTCAATCTTATTAAACGTCTTATTTACGCATAAAAATTGTCCCTATTTGGCGAAAATAAGGCGATTCCAAGATCCAAAGAAACAAAGAGTGGTTAAGCATGCTTTGGCTTGTCTTAAACACTCAATCTTCTTGGTAAGCATTGCCTTGCTAATGGCTCTAAGCCACTCTTGGTTAGACAATCGTCGCATCTAATGCATCTTTGACGATGTATCTCTTTTGCCACGGTATGTGAGGACTCCTCACTCATACCGATGAGTTAAACCAAAACCAACGTGCACACCCGGTGTGCCTTATGCCCCTTAGAGGAGTGATGGCACCTCGCTTTGGCGTAGCCTACCATCACCATCGTCCGGTTAGTAAGTGTTGTTTTGGAAAGGCAAGTTTTACTCAATATTATTAGGGACCTAGGATTTCTATGTTGGCTGATTTAAGTGAACTTAACTAATCATCGCAACATCAAGAAAACCTAAACATGCATCTAACTAATATTTCACACACACACATATATATATATAACCATAAAATATAAAGCAAAATAATAGATGCATATTGGCAACTAGCATGACCCCTTGAAATCTTCATATCTTCAAAAGGTCTTCATTTGCATTTCAAGGCTTTGTCTTCCAAGATATGCCGTCTTCAAGACTTAACCAAACTATGCAAAAACTAGTGCCTATAACTAGGAATAATCTAAATATTAAAGTACAAAAATACTTAACGGTGCGTAGACCGTATTTAGATTTACAAAAATACATAACGGCACGTAGTCCGTATTTACTATCCTAGTCGGGTCCCACTAGTTGCCATTTCATAAAACCTGTGAGAGAGAGAGAAAATATATATTCCATTCATCCATTCACTATTTGTGAATGGCCATGCAATTTACAAAATTAACAACAAGTAAAATGCATTCAAACAACGCGCGCACTAGTAACTAATCTAGGTGGTTAATCCAATTAACACGCCTAATTAAAACTAGTCAAAGTTGTTTAACCGATTATATAAATTACGTCATTAATAATTGAAGCTCCCACTAAATTTCGCATTTCCTTAATTAATCCAATTAATTAAGTCGGTAGCACCCAAACTTGTCAAAATGAAATTTTACCAATGCCGCTCAAAACCCGAGGCCTAGCCTCCCAAAATTTTAATTAAAATGAACAAAATTAATTAAAATAAATAACGGCAAAATAATTAACTTCAAGCCTACTACGGCTAGTCACCTCACCGCACCAAGCATATGCACATGCCAAGACCACGAACACACGACCCATGGCACACGGCCGCGAGCCGCTGCCACAGCACAGCCGCGCGTGGCTGCTGCTGCCGCGCGTGAGCTGCTGCTGTGCGTGGCTGCTGCCGCGCGTGTGGCCCACCATCGAGGCGGCGCAACCACCGTGGTAGCCACATGCGGGCTGCTGTGCAGCCCGGCTCGCCATGGTGGTGCATTGCCTCGTTTTGCGTGCCACTACCTTGGGATTTAATCCCATTTCCGCAAGACAAAATAATTAATTCTAAATTAATTTTAGAACTAATTTAGTGAGCAAAGTAAAATTTTAAACAAGTCTAACTTAATAAAATTTTCAAAGTGCAACAACCAAAATAATTCCAAGAACCATCTATAATTAAATTGGTTTAGCTTGGTGCAAAATAAAATTGAGGCAATTTCTCACTTTCAATTTAATCAATTTAAATTAAACTTGAGAACTTGACAAAGTAAAGGGAAGTTGGAAAAATATGAACTTTAATGTTCGAATGAAAATTCCAACATCTAAAATTTGTGAATCCTTGAAAATTATATCTTCCAACATGAAGATAACCAAATTTCTATCACAAAAATCGAAACTTTATGTTTCTAATCAACTCAAAATGATTAAAACAACAAAGTTCAACTCAAAATAACATGGAATTTAGTGGTTTTCAAAGTTTCAATCACTTATCACAAATAAAGATTGAATCTTTAACACTTAGGAAGCTTCAAAAATAAAATTTTCACACTAAAAGGCAATTAGTTTGCAATTATGTGAAAATAAATCAACCTTTAAGCATCAAATACTACCAAGTAAGTGTGCTTTAAGGGGACATAAAAGTGCAGAAAATTATGCAAATAATCAACCATATAATCAACAATTTATGCCATTGATTTCAAGGTTAGAAAAGACTTAAAAATTTTCGTCAAAAACGAAAAACCCCTCGAAAAAGGCATTTCTGGTCAGAATTTGGCTAAAATCACAATCCCAATGGGGAAAACCATTTCCAGAACACGTTTTCCACCCAAAATTCACTAGTCTTGGGCGAAAATCTGGGTTCTGGGCCAAATTCGACATTAAAAACGGGATTAAATAAATAAAACCGAGCTACTAATCTAATTAGCAACATAAACCAGAAAATTAAGCCAAAAAAAAACCTTGAAAAACATGATTATAAAAATAAACGAGCGGGGCTCCGATACCGCTGTTGGGGTTTGGTGAGTCCGACTCACCGCGGAAACAACCCCTTCCCGAGGAACCACTCGCAATAATTAAAATCACAAAGCATAAATAAATATTCACAAAGAAAAGATAACGAATCTTACCCTCGAAGCGAGCTTTGCCCAAAACCCGGGGCTATTACTTGAAAGCTACTAGCACATCAAGCGTCGCGCCTCCGACGGTATCCACCCACAAATGGGCGAACACAACTTTAAGGTCTACTACCTTGGGGTTAGCAAGGTCCGACCCAAACCCGAGTGTTATGTGAGTTTAAGAGTTTTCCCAAAAATTATGGAATGCTCTTTTTAACTCCCACTCAAGCACTTTACTCCAAATCCCAAGCTTGGTATTTATAGAGGAAAGTATGAGTGGGAATTTCTATCCCATCAATGTGGGATCATGAAATTCCACAAATTAATTTAAAGCTAAATTAAATTAAAATTGCAAATTAATAATAAATCTACAAATGGCATTACCATGTGAGATGGGTTGGTGAGGACCACATGGAGAATAGGGGACCATACTTGCTCCCCACTCAATACTCTCCTTGTGCCACATGTCCTCTCCCATTTACTCCCATATTCCAAGCTTCCCCTTATTCATGGCCCTATGACCCGAGCCAAGCCCGAGCCCGGCCGCACCAGCCCGCACCTGGCCCGAGCCCAGCCCGCACCAGCTGCTACGGTTTGGTGCGGCTGCGGCTGCTGCCGTGGCACGGCGCGGCTGCTGCTGTGCCTAGCCACGGCTGGCCGGGGCTGCTAGCACGGTGTGCTAGCTCGTCTTGCCCCTAGCATTCGGATGCCCGGGGCACATCGATGCTAGGGGTATTTTCGAGAATATGGTCGATTTATTATTATTTTGCGCGTCTCGTCTTTTATCATTTTAGACTCGACTTCCGACGATCGGTTTCGACACTCTAAGCTCGAATTACCGACGTCTAAATATTTAACACTCAGGCGACGAATTAATTTCTTCCGAATTAATTCGTCGAGTTGGTTCGCATATATTTGCTTGGGTGTGACCCGAAGGGTTCAGTCAAGATTAAGCTGTAATATTAATTATATTAATATTACTGATCGGAAGCGGCCTCCACCCAGGCATTCCGATCACTTGACCTTACTGAATATATTAGCTTTCTAATAATTCTGAACCCGCTATCAGAATAATACACTTGTTCGAAGGACACCATTCCTTTCACAAGCCACCGACCTCTGCTCGTCCAGCCATCAATCGGACTCCAAGAAGTCCGACAAGCAAAAAGAGAGTCAGTCTGCTCAGCCGCCTCAGAAAACCGAAGAGAGCAAAAAGAGAAAAGAAGTTTGGGCGGTTGAGGAACCTGATCAGCCGTCCAAAAAGAAAAAGAAAGAACTCAAACCGTATGTCTCACGTTATGAATTCAATAAAGACGGTTACACCATCTTTACAGAGGTTAAGGACCGGCTGACCATTGAGAAGCCGAATCCTATGAAGAGTTCCGTCCAGTTGCGGAACAAGAATAAATTATGCCACTTCCATCAAGAAGTGGGCTATGACACCAACGACTGCTATAGTCTCAAGCGGACATTAGACCGTCTGGCTGACAAGGGCTTGCTGAAGTCCTATGTGTTGAAGTCCAAAGCGACTTCTAAGACGAATCCGGGGCAGTCGTAAAAAACTTTCCAGCCTGCTAGTAGCTCGGATACCGACAAGGATCCAGTTTACACTATAGCAGGCGGATTTGCATGCGGTGGCCCGACCATTCGGGGCACCAAGGATCATCTGAAGAGGATGATCCATTCAGTTGATGATGGACAGGCGTCCTCCAATGGAACATTCCCAGACGTCCTCATCACTGAGAAGGATTAGGGCAAAGTTCGCCGACCGCATGATGACCCAGTTGTCATTGAATGAAAGGAGGTCAACCAGCTGGTTGGCTGGATCCTAATAGACACGGGTAGCTCCTCTGATCTCATCAGCTACAAGTGTCTGTCCAGGCTTAATTACAAGCGGGACAATTTGCGCGACGTCTCCCATCCATTATTTGGCTTTAGCGAGGGGTCGTGCACCCAGTCGGACAAATCCATATACCCATCCGGTTGGGGGAGAAGGGAAAAGGGCGACACATGGTCGTCCGGTTCCTGGTGGTTAAAGAGCTAACCGCCTACAATATTATTCTTGGCCGACCTACTCTGAACGAGTGCAAGGCCGTCATCATCCCAGCTCTAATGCTTCTCAAGTATGAAAAGGATGATGGCTCTGTTGGCTCCCTTAACGGGGATCAAAAGACGGCCAGGGAGTATTATCTCTTAGACGTCAAGCCGACTGCTGTTGCAGCCGGTCAGCCGAAGGAGCTAATAGACCTTGACGACGTCAAGGACCCTAATTCACCCCCTCTAGCAGCCGCAAAGAAAAGAAAAACTGACCAGCTGGTGGAGGTGAAGAAAGAGAAGAAATAGTAATCACTGACCGGGGAACGATCAGATGATCTCCGTCCCTAACCGGCTGGTGAGCACATTGATATTCCTCTAGATGACAGCCGTCTAGAGTAAACTGTTAAGGTGGGGATGGTTGCCTTTGAAAGGCTTGGTGCAGACTTGCACCTTCTGTTGAAAGATTTCAAAGACATTTTTGCCTTTGAAGTGGAGAAGATTCCAGGCATCAGCCCGGATCTCGCTGTCCACAAAATCGTCGTGGATCCAAAAAAGAAGTCCATCCGGCAAACGAAGAGAAATCACGCGAGGAAAGAAGTCGGGCGGCAGCTGCCGAGGTCAAGAAGCTATTAGACGTCAGGCTCATTCGGCCATGTAACTTCTCTGATTGGGTTGCGAACGTGGTGCTTGTAAAAAATTCGAATGGTACTTGGCGCATGTGTGTTGACTGCACTGACTTAAATGAGGCATGTCCAAAGGACAGTTACCCGCTTCCAAAGATCGACAGCCTTGTCGACTCTACAGGCGGGCATGCCTTGATGAGTTTTATGGATGCCTACTCCGGCTTCCATCGGATACCCCTGTGGAAAAAAGATCAAGAGAAGACGGCCTTTGTCACTGAGCAGGGGTTATTCTGTTATACAGTGATGCCGTTTGGCTTGAAGAATGCGCCGGCTACTTTCCAACGGATGATTAATACAGTCTTCATTAATCAGATTGGGAGGAATATAGAGGCGTATATTGATGACATGATAGTCAAATCCAAGCTAGAGACGGATCACCTTGCTGATCTCCGAGAAACCTTCACCATACTCAGGCGGCATAATGTCATGTTAAATCCCAAAAAATGCGTTTTTAGTGTTGAGTCTGGGAAGTTTCTCGGATTCCTGATTGATCAAAGGAGGATAGAGGCTAACCCCGAGAAGATACGGGCGGTGATTGACATGAAGTCACCATGCACTGTCAAGGAAGCTCAGAGGCTTACCAGTTGCTTGGCTGCGCTAGGGAGATTCCTCAGCCGGTCAGGTGACAAATGCCTTTACTTCTTCCAAGCAATCAGGAAGAAGACTAGATTTAAATGGGGAGATGAGGCTGAGGTGGCCTTTCAGAAATTAAAAGAACATTTACACTCCTTACCGAGGCTTATTAGCCCTCTGTCAAAGGAGACGCTTTACATGTACCTAGTTGACTCAGATCATGCCCTCAGTGCCGTACTCCTTGCTGAGAGAGACGGTATTCAGCTCCCGGTTTATTTCATTAGCCATGTACTCAGAAATGCTGAACTCCGGTACCCCATGGTTGAAAATTTTGGCCTTGCTCTTTACATGGCTGTTAAGAAGTTGAAACCATACTTCTTGGCATATCCGGTGGTGATCTACACAGATCAACCCCTCAAGCTGCCAATGACAACACTGGACTCATCCGGCAGAATGCTCAAATGGGCTATTGAAATGCAAAGTCTTGAAATCACTTACGAACCAAGGAAGGCAGTGAAGGGTCAGGCGTTTGCCGACTTCATTGTCAAAATGACAAGGCCGGTTGCTCCGGACAACCTTGATCAGGTTTGGAAGGTGCATGTAGACGGGAGCTCCACTATGAACGGCTGTGGTGCAGGTATTATCTGTCAATCTCCAGAAGGAGATAAATATGAATATGCACTGCGGTTCAAGTTCCAAGCCTCAAATAATGAGGCAGAATATGAAGCCCTGTGTAGGGAATAATTTCAAGCATCCCACACTTGAGCCCCACTATGATCATACACTTAAGCATGGTGGCGTCCAAAGGGAAGGAAGCTAGAGTAAAAGAGTCGCCAACAAGTTTTAGGAACTTGTAAACCATTCATAGGATGAAGGTTACACCCCTTAACGATCCAAGAGATCGTTAACTCCAATAGGTCTGGAACCATGACTGGAAGTTCGGGGATGAAAGTACAAATCCAACCTAAAAGAGATTGAACCTGCCCTAAATAGGCCTCTACTTTATTCTTCTCGTATTCATCTGCGCATCCTGACTAACATACAATCAATAGATTAACCCTAAACCTGTTTATCTATGCTGGTTGAATATTAATGCACAAACAAAACTATTATTGGCGATCACTTGATTTATAATCATATTAGCCTAAACAAGATTATTAATTATCTTATTAAGCGTGATTACAAGTATAAATTCCCTTTAAACATTCATAAAAGGCGTGACCAAGCAATAACAACAATATAATATCAAGCAACATAAAATAACAACAAATCATCATAACAATATTCAATATCAATAAAGCATAATAATAGCAAGATCCTAGGCATGATACTAACAAGATTAATAACAAACCCTAGCATGTCACTAAACAATAAAGATCAAAGTTTTATTCCTAGCATGATACTAACATGATATTAGGAAAGAAATAGTAGGCATCATAGAAACATGCATGATATTAGGAATATTAGTTAACCCTAAATATGATACTAGGAAGCAATATAACATCCTAACATGATACTAGGAATTAACAAAATAATCTAAGCATGATTTCTATATCAAAAGATCAATAAAGCCATTAAAGTACTTACTTTGATGCCTCGTATCTCTTTCTAATAACAAAATACACGCGTTAGTAACTTCAAGGAAAATAATAAATCCAACAATTAAATTAAATAATTGAAATAGGGATTTGGAACCAAACCCTCAGAAATATTAAACCTTTCACGTCTAGGGCGAAGGCAACTTCGAACTTGGCTAGGTGTGTCTAGAACTTGTGAATGTGGGATTTTGTAAAAGGGAAGGTTTAGAAAAAGAATAGAGAAAGAGAAAGCTTCTAGCTTTTTAGAGAGAGAATAGAAAGAGATGATTGTTGTGAATAATTGATGAATGATGACTGAAAACGGAGAAGATACAACCCCTATTTATAGAAAAACAGCACGGAATCAAATCAAGTCCTATTCGGAATAAAACTCGCATCTATCGCCAGGCGACAGACATCAGCGCCAGGCGACAAGCTTTGTCGTTTGGCGCTAATTAAAAGATAAAACGCGCTTTTGTACGGAATCCTCTTCTTAATATGATTAAGCAGCAAATTTCGTGTTTATCAAATTAAAATCAGGTTTATCATAAAACACTTATTTTATTCCAAATAAAACTCTTTAAAATACAATTATTAATCCTAACTCCATTAGAATTAAAAAGGAACCTTATAAATATTCTAGAAGATTAAAATCAATCCTAATAACTTTAGGAATAATAATCAATAGACCCTCCTCTAGATCATTGGGCCGCATATAAAAATCATTTCGGGCCCAATTTAATATAATCCATAACTTCTTCATTATTCATCGGAATTGGGCTTATAATATATTGTTAGAAAGCTCTTTACGAGCTCAACCCAACTACACTATTATTGGACCCTTACCATGGACCAAACTAAATTAGACTGGTTATTTTTTATAAATAGAGTAAGAGAAGAAATATTTTTGAAAATAAAAAGAGAGATATTTTAATAAAAAAAACATCCACATCACTAGACTTTTCACACTTTCACCTTGTTCGATAATCAAATGACGTGAAAGGTATTCATCGCTGGGTTTGGTTTTGGGGAGACACATTTGGGTGTCTACACCCTGCTAGCCAGTATCTGCATGTGTAAGGCGGCAGGGGCAACAATAATTAACGCCTGCTATGATTCTCAGTTGGTCGTTAGCCAATACCATGGTGAGTATGAAGCCACCCATCCGGCTATGATCAAATTTTTGCAGGCGGTCAAGGCTGAAGCTGGGACACTTGAACAATTTCATCTAAGTCAAGTGCCCCGGTCTGAAAACAACTAGGCGGATGCTCTGTCAAAATTGGCATCCTCCGCATCCTGCGATACGCCTCGGTTAGTCTTTTGGGAAGTGATGGAAAAATGAAGCATATCTGATGATGAACCCATTGGAATGCTGGACTGAAGTTCTACTTGGATGGATGGCATCCGGGCGTATCTGACAGACGGCACGCTCCCTGATTCACCCCAGAAGGCGGTCGTGCTGAAGAAACATGCTGCAAACTTTGAGATGAGAGAAGGAGAGCTCTTCAAGGTGGGGTTTCTGAAGCCTCTATTGAAGTGTGTTACCCCAAAAAAGGGGAGAGAAGTTCTTGAAGAATTGCATGCGGGATACTGCGCCTCTCATGCAGGTGGCAGGTCCTTAGCCGTCAGAGCCAGGCGGCACTATTTCTAGCCCACTCTTAAGTCAGATGCCATGGAGCTTGTTAAAAAATGTGATAAGTGTCAAAGATTTGGCAAGCTAATCCATTGCCCGGCTACTGACCTGACGACAATCCACATCCTAGTCCCGTTTGCTAAATGGGGCATGGACATTCTAGGTCCTTATACACCTGCACCGGGCGAAAAACGCTACATTCTCGTGGCTGTGGATTATTTCACCAAGTGGGTGGAAGTAGAGGCGGTTAAAGG
The DNA here is from genome assembly GCF_948465745.1 of Chenopodium album. NCBI lineage: Eukaryota > Viridiplantae > Streptophyta > Magnoliopsida > Caryophyllales > Amaranthaceae > Chenopodium > Chenopodium album. The sequence continues at coordinate 31,462,292 of NC_137847.1, forward strand.
CATCAAGACAAAGGATGTCATCTCCTTCATATGGAAGAACATTATCACCCGGTTTGGGGTACCTATGTCCATGTTATTTGATAATGGACCTCAATTTGAGACGCCTCAACTTAAAACTTGGTTGGGAGATCAAGGGATCTCACATTGTTTTGCATCAGTCGGCCGACCCCAAGCAAACGGCCAAGTTGAAGCCTTCAACAAACTCATCTCAGACGGTATCAAAAAGAAAATTGAAAGAGCCGGTGGTTTATGGGCTGAAGAGTTAATTCATGTCCTATGGGCCATCCGGACAATAGAAAAAGGGGCAACCGGTGAAACCCCATTTCTCATGGTTTACGGTGCTGAAGCCGTCTTGCCCATCGAGCATTATGAGCCGACTCTACGAGTCATGCTATACGATGAAGAGGCAAAATGGGAGGCCATGCGGCTTACATTGGACTCACTCCCGGAGCGCAGGGGCAATGCCGCCTTGCGTCATGAGATTTACCGTCTAAGAATGACTCGTTCCTGTAACAAGAGAGTGCACAAACGGCCCTTGAAAGTTGGGGACTTTGTGTTACGAAAAATGGAGGCAACCGATAGGGCCAATGAACAAGGAAAGCTAACTCCTAATTGGGAAGGACCCTACCGGATCTATGAAGAAGTGAGAAACGGCACCTACCGGTTGGAAACCCCAGACGGCAGGCGGCTGCCTAGAACTTGGAATGTAGACAACTTGAAAAAGTACTACTTCTGAGACTTGTAAATTTTTGTAAATAAAAAGACCATCAATGAAAAGTTGCTTTTTGTTTCCAATTGCTTTGTATATACATGCGCAACAATCTACTACCGACTGTGGAAATCACAGATGGTCTATTGAATAAATAAGCTAGGATAAATACCTAGCGGCTAACCTGAAATTGAGGCCAATGGCTGGATGCAAATTTATTTTATAAATTCGTCTGCTTCAATATGAGTATGGCGTCCGGCGACGCCCCTCCGGGTGTTATCGTCGCAGAGGGCATTCTAACGTTTTCTCTACCAGAATATACAGACGGCAAAGATTGAACGACCTAATTGGTTAACTCATAGTTGTTTGACCAAAATAGTCTAAAAGAATGATTAAGCTTAAAACCAGATGTCAAGTGACATCAGCCGGTTAATTACTGAAGTTCTCTGTTAGACTATTCAACGAAGTTATACCAGTCACCCCAATGGGGTAGACGAACCAGGTGCAGTGGATTGCAGGCACCCCAGACCATCAAGCAGGCGAACAATATGTTCCCTATTCCATTAACTGTCAGGCGGCAAGTTCCCGCCTAGCTCACAAAGAAATGAAATGCGAATGCAACAAAAAGGTGAAATAAGGCTTTGATCCAGCCTACTCCCCGGTTGGGTAAAACGGCTACTTATTGATTCTATGGACAGCTATGTATTTGGTTTGGGGCAATCACTACTGTGATTGATTGACTTAGGAACATTCCATACTCTTTAAAGTATCAAACATTCCAAAGTCAATCAATCAAAGAAGTACTAAAACCAACCACACAGCCGCTAGGGGCAAGAATAGCCAGTACACTATTTGAGTTGCTGAATTGCCGCATGCTCTAAAAATTTAGGCAAAAATTCAAAAATCAAAATCAAATTTGCAGAATCTAAGTGCAGAAATTGAAACAAAATCAGCAAATTCAGCAAGCCGACTCAGTCGGCAAACTTCATTCAAGCTGGTAAAAACCAGATAGTAGTGTTAACCGGATAACATCCGGTACAAAGAAAATAAAAATTTTCACCCGACTCCTTAGTCGGTAAAAATATACAAATACTCAGCACGCAGGCCGAAAAAGTTAAAAATTTGGCATACTGCCGTAGAAAATTCAAGGCTGGGCTGCCTGGTCCTCATTATGCTGGGCCGCCTAGTTCTCCTCTTTGGGATTCTCCCCATCAGATTGGAGTTCAATGGCTTCTCCTTCTTCAGGGAGCTCCTTGGCAGGCTCCTCAAGCTCTCTATTTGCCCAGGCCCCGAAGGATTCGGGCTCCGGTTCTCCTTTCTCTCTTAAATACACTACATTTTCAGCATATTGAAAAGCCAAAGCCCACATATCATAGTCCTTGTTGGGGTAGAGAGCATTACAGGCGATCTTCATCCGGGCGTCGGAGTCCTCTTCATTTTCAGCAATCAGGCGGTCTTGCTCCGCCTCGATGTTGCCTTGATATTCATTTGGACTTGCTCCGCATCCTTCTTCATTCAGCTTCTCAACCTCCACCTTGAGATTTACATTCTCCTGGGAGGCACCTTGCAAGGCCTTGAGGTCTTCCTCCGCCTTCTTGAGGTTGGTTTCAGCCGTGTTGGCCTTCTCCTTGGCCTCATCTAGAGCTTTTTGAAGACCCCTGATTTGATCCGCCTGTTGCATCAATTCGACTTTAGTATCAAGTTCATTAATTGTACATTGATATTCAGCAACATCTTGAAAATCCCTAGCTGATCTAGTGGCTCTCTTTACCTCCTCCTTCTTCCGGGCATATGGCCATTTGAGTCCATCAACCCTGAGCATGGCCTACAGACACAAACAGTGTCAATCATGCGGGATATATTATACTTAGTTCCAGAAAAGGGGAATTAGGTATACCTCAGACAGGAGTGCAGTGATCCGTTCAACATTGAACGTCTCAATGCCCGGGATGACATCCTTCTCCTTCTTGGGGACGGCCGCCAGCATGGACCGGGCATGCGCCTGGACGTCCGACCATCGGGGGGATTGATCTACACCATATATGAAAGGGGGTGAGTGAGCTATATAGGCGGCACCAGCTTGATGCCGGCTGTCAGACGAAGAAGTCTATTGAGAGTGAGATTTCACTCGCAACGGCCATCCCAGCTCAGGCGGAGATTCGAAGGGATTGTATTTACCTTTAGGAGCTTGTGGGATTGCACCACCCACAGGCGTAGAGAGGCTGGATGGGACCATATCAAAGCCCAATCCAAAGCCTCCGATGGTAACGTTTCTCCCCCCGATACGGAGGCGGTTCCTCCTAGAAGAGCCTTCGGGGCCCGTCTTACCTAAAGCCGCTTTGGCAGACTTTACAGGCTTGGTTGGGATGGAGGCGATCTCATCCCGTCCCCGTTTGAATAGGTTCTTAGTAAAGGACCTAGGTGCCTCTCCACCCTGCAATTAAAGAAGTATTAAATATACAACCAGCAATGCCTGTTGGAAAAACAGTGCTAGGAGCAAGACGGTTCTTTACCTTAGCCTTCAGCTTGGCGGCCTTAGCCTCCACCAGGTCTCTCCGGATTTGTGCAGAGGACCGCTTGGGAGTCTTCTCGTCAGCTACCATGTTCAAAGCTTCTTCTGCAAAAATAATGAACACATGATTAGTGCAAAATCATAATTGGCTAACAATAGTACAAGCGGAATTAAACCGGATGTATATCAAACATACGCTTTGGAAACATCGTGCTAAGCCCACAGGCGGATAAGAACGCCTTATCTCTAAACCATGCGCACATGGGAATCCAATTATTAGGGACCTTTATTACGTCCCCGGTTGAGAGTGTCTCCGGATGGAGCTCAAAAAATTTGGTTTCCATGATAGCGTCATAGTCATGCCCTGGGATCCGGGGAAGGACACATTTGTGACCTAGTAGGTCGGGCTTTTTATTATACCGATGCAGCTCCCGGTTCTCTCGATGGGTTGGGGCAGACAGCAGGTAGAAACGGGTCTTCCAACCGTCATATTTGGACACCTTGTCTAATGTCATTTGATATTGAGGGAGGGTGGTCAAGGTGTACCACTCCCTTCAACCGCCTGGGTTGCGGCTGAGATAGTGCATGTGTGCAAAAGCCTCCCAGCTGGGATTCAAGTTTTGCATCTCACAGGCGGCAACATATCCTAGAATGTTAGCCATGAATTTGGGGAGAGCTGCTAGACGCCTGGGCCATAACCCCTGAGTATGGCTCTCATAGCATTGTGAAGCGGGAACCGAAGGACTGTCAGGATTGCCGCCTCATAGCATCCAAAGTAGGCATTGGCATTCTCCTGGTCATCTTTCCAAGAGATGGTGCCTAGCTCAGGCGGCACCTGGATAGTATATCCATTTCCCAGGGATCGCTTCTTTACAAAGCTTTCAATGCCTTTTAGCATTATCCGCCTGTCTTTGGCGGAGATATGGATCTTAAAGGGATCATCCTTTGCTTCCCATTTTTTCCTCTCTTCGGCCTCACTATCCTCAAGCGGGGAAAAAGGGGCATCACTATCATCCTCAGGGCTAGACCCTGAGGCGGAGCTTTCACCGTCTCCCTCGTCGCCGGCTGACCCCGATGCAGACTCTTCCCCGTCTCTATCTTCGGAGCCAGCATCATCAAGGTCCATCTGGGAGACGGCTCCCTCCTCGTCTCTACCCTCATCGTATAAGATTGTGTCACTTGGGATTATAGGAATCCCAAACGGGAATATTCCCCTGAGCCTTCATTGCTCTCTAACCCCTCAATCGGTGTTACCTCATTAGACGACACTTCCAAAGTACCGCCTCTTCGACGCCATTTGGTGGCTGTCTGTTTAGTTCTAGCCATCGTGTCCTGCGCAGACACATAGATGGTCGGTTGAGGAGTACAAAATTGCTCCATGCACCTAGAGCCGGCACTCCCAGTCCTAGACTCAGCCGTACCAGGAGACCGGTTGACTACTGACCTAGGTCGTGCCGTGTGTGTTGGTGATGAGTCCATTTATTGAATGAATTGAAGCAAATGTAAATGAGCTGAAGAGGGTAGAGGCGGTACCTCATGTTTGTCTCTGAAAGGGGGGCAAACGGTGATGACTGACAGATGCTGCTGGAGTTGACTTTGCTTTTTGGGCATAGGCGGTTGTAAACTGGCTGAGGCAGGCGGAAAATGAGCAGAGCTTGTGTTCACACACGGATGGACGGCAGGCTCTCTCTCTCTAGAATTGGTGATTTTCTCTCTCTAGAATGTTTTGGAAACGTCCAAAATGAGGGGGGTAAATCGTGTATTTATAGAGGGGTAAAAAACAGGGGCATCCTGGTAATTTTCCCGGAATGTGAAAGGTTAAAATTTCATGGTAAAAAAAAGAAAAAAAAGAAAAAAAAACTTTATTACTATTTCCTATGGCTGAGTGACAGGTGTCGCAGATGCCACGTGGCGCGCTACGTCACATCTGTGAGGGGCAAATGTTTTGGGTAATTTTACCCGTGCCACGTGGGCCAATCATGTCCTGACACATACTCTGGTTGGTTCGAATTGGACCAATCTCCATTTGACACGTGTCCTTCCTAAAACTTGGGAGAAAAAAGGCGGCCTTTAAGGGCCCAAATCCCGAGAAAGCCGTAATACGGCGCAGCCTAGCAGAATTAGGTTAGAGTGACCTAATCAGGGGTACGTTTCCCAATGACCCTATAAGTAGGGAGATTCCCCCCATTTTTGGGGCATCTACAATTTATTACAGCATACCCTAGATTCTCTTACATCAGAGAAACACCTGATCTCGGAATCCGAGAAGATCTCATTTCATTTTCCGCACCTTCTCCTACTCATATTCAAGTACTAACTTGACCGTCGGAGGCGGAACTCCCATCACCTGGAGTCTCCATTGTTTTGCAGGTACAGGCCACGTGCAACCAGTCTTCGAGCCGTAACTCTCCCGAGGGACAAATACACCCAGAACAACATGGAGCTATTGCGATACCGAGGAAGGAAAGGGACACCCACCCTTAATGTATTAGCAGCTTGTGACTTTAATTTACTTTTTACGTATGTACTAACTAGTTGGGAGGGATCCGCTCATGATTCTAGAATTTTCCTTGATACAATAAGTAATCCGAGTTTAAATTTTCCAAAACCTCCTCCATGTAATTATTATTAGTAGTAAGAATTAAATTTTATTCATTATGTCTATATATATATATATATATATATATATATATATATATATATATATATATATTTTAGTTTACTAACATGAAATTATTATCATACTCATTTCATACCATTTTGTTTAGGTAAATATTACTTGGCAGACAAAGGTTATCCTGAAAGAGAAGGGTACTTGACACCTTACCATAAGACAAGGTATCATCAATCTGAATTTCGTGGTACAAATCCAAAAGGGGCTCGAGAAATATTTAATCAAGCTCATTCATATTTGAGAAGTTGTATTGAAAGGGCATTTGACATTTTAAAGGCTCGGTCGAAAATATTAGCTAAATTGCCAAGATATATACCACAAGATCAAAACAAAATAATTTATGCTTCGTGTGCCTTGCATAACTACATTAGATTAAGCAAAATCCCTGACCCAGCATTTGTGATCATTGATAAAGATCCAAACTTCATTCCTCCTGAAGGCTTAGTGGATGGTGACTGTCATTCCATGCAAGAGGCTAGGTGTTTGAGTACTAACGAGATGACAAAAATTCGAAATGAAATTAGTACTAGTTTGATGGCAAATAGGCAATCTAGACGACGACATATTTCTTAGGCATGGAGTTTTTTTTTTTTGTTTTTCTTTTTGTTTTAATTTAATAAACATTCTCATTTTCCAATATCAAATGGTTGTTTACATTGTTAAAAAGTTTAGCTTGTAATATTTCATTTCGATTTTACTGATGTTGTGCATTTATCTTTCCTTAGTATTGTTAGTATAAAATTATACTTCCAATTGTTCCTATAAAAAATTATTTCACAACTTCATAAACAGAATTATGTAAAAAAATTATCTCGCAATATCATTAATAAAATTATATGCCCAATTATACCTACCATGTAAATTTGTTTAACAATAAATACATATATCATTTATGAATAACTAATCCTTCAAAGTTAAATATGCTAATGTCCTTATTGGTCATTTTGCATACTCAAACAACTTTAAGTAATTAGCTATTTACCAAACACTTTTATACAAATCGGTTAATACAATAAGTTAGTCAAATCATTTAATAAAATCAGCTAACTCAATCAGATTCAACTTTCAACTTTCCCCCAAACAGAGCCTATGTATATTTTAAATAAAAAACTTTATTTTAAAATTCAATAAACAACCTACACATCGCACGGTTCACAGAAGTAGTTATCTATTATTTTAATAAATTCATTAACCTCCTAAAATCCCGTGACTGTCAAAACGAAGGAAGTAGGACTAACCCAGTGTGTGGTTCCTACAGGCGTGTGTACCTTGCATCATACAACTGTTTCGCGAAAAGAACATATTATACAAATGTAAAGAATGTAAAGATGTAATGAAAAGAACATACTATTAAAATATGAATAACATATACCTAAAGTAAAAGGAACATATTTGCACCAAAAAAGAGTGAAAAGAACATATGTTCATGTTCTTTGATTGCCAATGCAATGTAATTTTATTTGTGATATAATGTTCATTGCTTATTGTGTATTGTTCATTGAATTTTGTCTTAAAATAATGGTGGATATATATAAATCATGTTCATTACATAATATTTTCATGTTCTTTATTAATATTACAGATGTTCTTTAAATATAAAAAAAAAGAAAAAAAAAACTCAAAATTGGATGTTCTTTACAAAACAGGTACATGTTTTTTACAAAATAAATATATGTTCATTATAAAATAGCTAAATGTTCTTTCCGTATTTTTTGTCTGTACCAAGCAAGATAGGAACTGCTGTATCTTAAAATTTTCAGGACTAACCAACCTTTTGATAAATGATTAAGATAGCCAGCATTTGAAACGCAAAGCGACAATCTACTTTGAAATTTCATTGGAGGGAATATTACCCTCCCACACTCCCCGTTATTTTTTAAAATTAAGAACCAATCTTTTTCTTTAATTTTAAATAATTTCATTAAAGAATCTAAGCATGGATTATCCAACTAACTGCGTTTACACTCTCTCTCCCCTCCTTGCATTGCAATGGGCAACAAATTTGAAAAACGGAAGAATTACTTGTCTTTAATAATTTCTTTCTTTCTTCCACTTTTAAACTTTAAAGCTTCATTCACTTTCACTCTCTTTTTCTCTCTCCTCCATTAAAGCGTACTTTGAATTCTCCATTGAAGCGGCTTTCTAAGCTTTCTCTCTTCTACCGAAACAACTTCCAAGGTAATAATTTTGTTTCATTTTTGTAACAATTGAATGTCGGTTTGACAATCTAGTGTTTAGTTTCACACTATTGTTTGTATTATATATAGTCAATTTAGGGTTGAACTGTTGAACTTTTCGTTTTAGTTATGAAAGATTATAACCAGCGATTTTGTTGCTTGAATTTTATCGTTTGCATTTTGAGTTGCTAGTGTTAAGCGAGAACAATTTTATGCGAAGTTTTGAGCTTAATTATGATGATTTTGTTGAATTTGGTGGCAAATGTGTTGCCGGTTTTTCTGATTAACTATGAAAATGGTCCTTTTTTCCCGGCCAGGCCGGGCGGGGTGGCCGGGTGGGCATGGAGATAAGTTGTTAGGAATAATCATTATACTACCTCCATTTCATTTTATTTGCAACTTTGGTGTATGATTTGTGAGATATAATAATTCCAAAGTTGCAAAATAATATGAAATAGAGGTAGTATTATTATTTGGATACTAAATTGTATTGGTGGGATTTTCCTGTTATTATTCTTGAGTCTGGGACGGGGTTTATTGTTAATGACCTAAAAGACAAATGTGGTTGGTTTGAAATGGTGCATTACTCAAACCTACCAAACTGATTACTAGTTAAATTAATAATGTCGGTGTTGCAATGATTGATTTGGGTTGTGTGTAACTTGTTCATTTCTGGTAGAAGGATTGCTCGACACATTCTTGGAGGTTGTGTTCTGGTCTTAAATGGAGGATCCTATTGTGCAATCTCAGCCATTGATGTCTGAAGGGATTGAGGAACTATGCAATGGTTCTGCTGATGGTGGTGAAAAAGTTGTGGAAGTGATGAAAGCAGCTGTTGGGTCGAGTAATAGGAGAGCAGAAGCAAGGAGTAGTTTAGGTTTGAAAACAGGTGTGGCTAAATCACGTGTAAGTGGGAGTCCACATAATCCCAATGTGGTACCTGTAAGGGCAAGAAGAAGTAGCACTGGTGGGTCGGGTGAAAAGCAGTCTATTCCTGCAAAAAAGCAGCAGTCTGGTTCTGGTTTGGCGGGAAGAAAAACTGCTGGTCCTTCTGTTTCAGAGCCAGTACGGCGATCATTGCCAGAAACAAGGACGTCCAAGGTTTCTGATGTTGGTAAGAGTGTTAGCAAAATGGGTATCAAAGATACAAAATCAGGGCCAATTTCACCTGGGGCTAGAACTTCGAAGATGTCTACAAGCTCTAGTTTGAGTAAGAATGATTCTGATAACAAGTTGTCATTTACACGTGCTATAGGTTCCTCAACAAGTAAGTTTCATTCTTCTCCTTCAGTTGATAGTACAGCAAGCAGCACTACCAAAAAGTTAGTGTCAAAGAACTCTACACAGTCAGCTCAATCCCCTTCAGTATCAAGTGGATTGAAGAAAAGTACCAAGCTTTCTTCACCTTTGGCTTGGTCTCCATCTGTAAGTAGTGGATTCAGAAAAGGTACCGTGTCAGCTTCACGGGACCAGAGTTCAAGCTCATCTGGTCGAAAGAAGGCAGCAACCTCTGATTGCCAGGATTCTCATTTCATAGTTCTGCCACAGGTAGAGACTAAAGCTGGGGATGATGTGGTAAGTTGCTATCATTGCTTTAGTTGCAGTCTAATTGCTATTTGTGCCTGCATACTGCATGTGTCTGTTTGTAGAAGCTTGCAACATGATCACAGTCAGGGTCCTATTCCTATAATTGATAGACTCTATCTATCCTACAAGTGAGGTTGCCTGTAGTTGGGTATGATAGTGCTTCATGATTTTAGCAGAATTATATATTAAATATTTATGAAATCACCTGAACTCATTCTTTCATGGTAAATTATTTACAAATTGATGCACTGTGTCTATGGAAGATAAAAATAGTACTTGGTAGAAGACTAAAAAAATTGCTTGTTGATGAGCTATTGCGGAATACAGAATGGACATTTTTTTTTTGGTGTAAAATCATTAGCTTTGTTTGGAATGAGCAAGGTTTAACCTTTTGATGTTAAAGTGCTCTCTTAACTTAGATATGGACAGAGAAAGTTTGGTTTAATGAAGCGTGGAAAATGGTTTGTTGATATTTTGGTGGTGCATTTGTAAAGGATCCAACCAATATGGGAATATAGCCTCCCATGACAAGGTTTTGAGATCGAACTATAGTGAGAGATAGTCGGTTTCTGAGATAAATCTACATAATACACCCTAACATCCACAATTAAAGGTAATCCCTCTTAAACTTGTAAAGAAACTGTAGGAAAATCACAAAACTATGTAAAAAAAAAGGAAAGAACTAGTGACTATATTATGGTGATCGAGCATCTGATGCTCATTGGTGATACAGGGAATGGAGTCAAGTCATGAAGAAGTAGGAACTACTTTGTGAGTTTATACTCTAACATCTCCATGTGCAAAATGACGGTGTTGAGCCTATTAATGATAGTAATCAATTGATTGGTGTTTTGCGTCTATGGTTGGGCATACAGTGGTTGATTTTTGGTAGTGTGATTGGTGGTGAAATATTAGATGGTTAAGCTAGAATTCAAGTTAGGGTTGCTGCTGGCCAGAATGAAGAAGGATAGAAAGCAACTAAGAAAGTCACACAGAGGTATTGATGGAGAAGTGGATTAATTGGTGGGGTTTGAGTGTTTTTTTTTGGTGTGGTTTAGGGGGAAGCAAAGGTTACAAATTATGAGAAATACATGCAAATTATTCATATTGTTAATGTCATTCCATGCATAATCATTTTTTGTTGTCTGTTAGAGTTAAGCATATTTGTGATTCTATTATAGTTAGCAAAGAATTTAACTTGTAAATATATGTTTAAAAGTTTTTCTCCAAGAGGACTACTTATCCTCTTGTGTTCCTCTTTGTGAGTTTTTATACACTCTATTCTTTAATAATGTGTTCTTGTTACAAGTTATTGGTAGATTATCTATTTCTACCTTTTCATTCAGTTTAAGTAGAACAGATTAGATCCCCGTTACTGCATTTTACTTAGTTATTTTCTAGGATTTGTCCTTCTCACTTATTAATTTCTTTCCAATGCTTTAGTATTTCTCTTATCCCTTGGTGACAATATTAACATGCTTTTTGCTTGATGGTTGCTTCATGTTGTGGTTTTAGAGGCTAGATCTGAGAGGTTTGAGGATCCGTAGCCTGAACGCAAGTGGTGTGAATTTGTCTCAAAATTTAGAGGTACTTTTCTTATAATAAATTCCTTCTAAGATGGCATACAATGAAAATTGTCTTACTTTCTCTTTAATACCTATATTTGACATACTATCATAAAAAATGTGCATGCACTGTTTATATACTTGATGTAAGCTTCAACGCAAAGTTACAAATTTACAATTTCTTGAATTTGGTGCTAATGGGGTAGAATAGATTGTTACTTTGCTCTAGACATACAGATAGATACGTGTGAAACCAGTTAGATTTAATGATTTATTGGAATGAATGGCTTAAAATGGCTTCGTAAGCTTCCTTAAGCAAAGATACCAATTTTGTTTAAGAAAATTGTAACAAAATTGTAAGTGTTTTGCCATTTTTTTCAGTTTGAAAAACCACATTTCTTTCTCTCTTTTCCAAATTAAGTACGGTTTGCAAGATTTGTAATCTTGTTTGCAGTGGTCAATTGGCTATTGACCAGCTTGGTAAAACTTTGTGTGGACATACAATATTTAACTTCTACCTTTCTTTCTTATTAGTTGCAACAAAGGAATTCTAATATGTCTCACTATTAATACCCTTTTGTTGCAACTGATAAGATTAGGTAGTAGCTCAATTCAGCCTTTATCTCTTAAATATAAAACCTTCTTATGAAGGCGGTTTTTTTCCACATTGCAAGTGTTAATAAAAAAATAATGGGATCTTATGCGGGAGCATGAGGTGAATCCACAATAAAAAATAAACCGCCATCTAAATAAACTTTTTACACCTCAAGTAGTTTATTTGATGTAAAAATTAAACTACTTTACATCTTCATTTATTTTTATGTGAGATAGTGGTTAGCCTGCCAGGTAAAACCACTATTCAAGGTATTTGTTTTGCTAGATCAATTGCTGTAGTAGTTGCCCCTAGAAATTTTTATGTCAAAAAAAGGGAAATTCTCATTGGCAACCCTATGAAATTGCACTTTCTCTTTGGTAAACTTAAAAAAAACTTAATTTCTTTGGTAACCTTATATTCTTGATTAATCTCATTCATGGCATTAATATGGTTAAAACCTAAGATATCTTGATTAAGTAACTATATTTAGTAGTTGATACGACTAATCTAGGGTTTGTTGATTTTCCAATAATTAGTGAGGAAGGTGAACAATAATTGACAACATGAAATGAAGTAGCAATCAACCACAAAGCTTAAAGTAATTCTTAATCCTAGCCAACACCAAGTAAAGCAAAGATTTAAGGAGCAATTACCAAGATTATATCAATCACAAAGATAGAGGAGAGAGAAAACCTCAATTGGTTTCAATTAAGCAAAAAGATGTCCAAACAACAAATATCACCCTATTTATAGGGGTATTACAAAAAGCTAGAGTTCTTAAATTATAGCCCTTGGATTACAAATGAAAGACTAAGATTAAAATGAAAAACCTAAGAGGAAAAAGGACAAAAAACAGCCTGTCGAACGGGGGTATAAGACTACAAGAGTGGTCCCTCTGAGCTCCGTTGTTTTTAGTATTACTTTCTCTTTTTGTTGTGGTTATTATATTGTTGGTCCTCCAAATCAGTCTGTTACCTTTCACAAACTACGGACAGGTGTTTCCTTGGCCCCTCTTAAGATGGAAATCAAGGGGGCAGTTATCTATGTATGAAAAGCAAATGTATATACTTCTAGAGAGTACCTTAATATCTTACCCATTGGTGTATTTTTTTGGCAGTTCGTTTATCTCAGGGACAATTTATTATCTTCGTTAGAAGGCATTGAAATACTTAAAAGAGTTAAGGTCAGTTTATTATTTTGTATTGGTTTCTTGGCACAACTTTGTTAACCAATTACCTTATAAAGCTATTCGACTTCACTGTGTTCTAATGCACTATTATGTGCAACTAATTTGATGTTGTTTATAATGACCAGGTTCTTGATTTGAGTTTCAACGAATTTAAAGGGCTCGGATTCGAACCACTTGGGAACTGCCAAGTCCTACAGGTCTTAATTAGACTTTTTATCATGTACTTGTTTTTATACGAATCTATTTAGCATGCTCTTGAAAAGTCTCTATGTTTCATGTAGCAACTTTATCTTGCTGGGAATCAAATAACATCACTTTCAAGCCTCCCAGAGCTTCCTAATTTGGAGGTTGTCTCTTGATTCAATATAGGTTATATTGCACTTGTTTACACTTCATGATCGCTGCGTTGTTTTTCTACTTTACTTTTTCTGAATTGCTTTTCTTGTTTTCTTTTCCTTTATACAGTTTCTCTCCGTCGCTCAAAATAAATTGAAGTCTCTCTCTATGGCGAGTCAACCTCGGCTACAGGTCTGCTTTTGCAAAATGATAAAGTTTTGGCTTATAATTCATGTTTATATTTAGCTGTTGAAGCTGCTTGTTACTCTCTTCAGGTGTTAGCTGCAAGCAAAAACAAAATATCATCTCTCAAGGGTTTCCCGCATTTACCATCTCTTGAGGTTAGCTTTCTATCACTACCCCCTTTGAAAAGAGCTATCTTTCTTTGTTAGTAGCACTAGTTACCCCTGGTCATTCGGGTTGTATTGTGCTATATTGTAGTGCTAGTTTTTCAGCCAATGCATTGCTGGGTTTTCTTGCATCACACAAGTTATTAAAATATAAATATTCAGGAATTTTGACTTATATCCAAGAGTCATACTTTAATTAGGTGTATAGTAAGGGAAAGAGATGGTCTGATTACCTTTGTTGTTTGTTGGGCCAAATTTGTCATTCCCTTTTACCCTGTTACATTTTGACTTACCCCCAAAATGCCCCACCTCCAAAAATTTCCATTTTCTTTCCTCTGACACCCTTAAAACCATAGAGCACCAATAACACTAGCTCACTACCTCTGGTATTTTACCTTTGGCATCTATTCTTCCTTTTCTTTCTTTGTTTTCCTTGATCCGGTTTCCAAATCTCCAATCTCCATTGTTGTCCTCAGATGCTGTCTCCTCTTTTCTATCTTGTTTATTTGGTTAATTTTAGTATTTGGGGTGGTGCTGCACGGTATGGTGGTGTTTCGTGGTGCTGTGGGGGTGTTGCTGATGGTAGTGGGTTGCATTATGGTGTAAGGTGGTAGTATGTTGTGTAACGGTGTAGCTGTGTAGGGTGGTGTAGGTTGGGTTGTGCAGTATTGATGGTCTGATGGAGCTTGGTGGTGCTGGCGGTTCGTGTGAAAAAAAGAGAAGGGAAGCAGATCTTGTTCATCCCTATCTCATCTTAAAACAAACACAATGTAAAATTTAGGGGTTCGTATTTCCTTTCTCCTTGTTTGCCTTTCTTGAAGTCATTCTTCTTCCCTTCATGTGTACAAACTAAATGATCCTAATGGTTAGTATTCTTGTTCAATGAGAATAGAGTTTGATTTATTCACATCTCTTATCCAATTTTGTTTTACCTCAACTTATTGCATACGAATTCATATAAGCTAAATTAAATACTTAATGTGTCACTCTTGGAAAAGCTTCCCTTACACGTATATTATTTATTAAGTTAAATGAAACCTTTATATAGTTACGTGCATAAGTTGGATCAAAATATAAGTTTAATTTTAGAACTTAATAAATTACATATACCTTGTTTTTTCATAATGTTCTTAATTTTTGTTTCATAATGTTCTTAATATATTTTTGTTTCATAATGAACTTAACATAATCCTTTTTTTTTATATTTATTTTTTATTTTTTTATTATGTGTTTTCTACTTTTTTTGTCTTCCCATATGTTTGTTATGTGCCATGCCTTGACATCACTCACATGGTGCAGCACTTAAGAGTCGAGGAGAACCCGATCCTCCGGATGCCTCATATAGAAGCAGCATCCATTTTGCTTGTTGGTCCTACGTTAAAGAAGTTTAATGACAAAGGTTAGTGTTTTCCCTTATACAAGAAATCGATCACTATTGTGATAGAATCTCTCATTTCATTTTTACTGTTTGTTTCAGACCTGTCTAAGGAAGAAATCACAATTGCTAAGCACTACCCTACGTGTACTGCCCTCTGCATAAGGGATGGTTGGGAATTTTGCTCTCCGGACTGTGTTGCAGGTTGGTTTTCTAAGGTATATGATCAGTTATGGATCAAGTTAGTACCAACTTAGAATCCCTACCTTATAAAAAGTATAAGATAACTCTTAGGAATAGTGTGCTACCAACTATACCCTTAAAACTGTGAACAAAAATATGTACAAAAATCCGTATTTATATTTTTACCCTCATTAATATGTGTACCCTGACAAGGGAATTAACGCGTTGTCAAATGTCTATCCCTAGATCAAATACAATTTATACAACCTAAGCAAACCTAATACGAGTATAAGGCAAGCATAGGGGTCGAATCACAGGGAACGAATAAAACACCACCAAATGTTATCAACAACTATGCTAGTCCGGAATAGGAGATAAGTAAACTAAAGTCTAAAGATGCTAAAACAAGAAATAAGACACTAAGGGAAACGGTTTAGGTATAGTATTCACTCAAACATAAACAAAGGCATAGAAGTTGAATTAATCATGAACTAAACACGCTTGAATATCGAAGTAAGAGGTCCAATCTAGCCACCTATCAGGGTCAATTGGCTTCTCCTAACATAGCCTCTATGCTATCACATTAGAACCATATATTAGAAGGTGAAATCAAGTAATAAACGATACAAATGAATCTTGCTAGGTCCGCTATCGCATCTTCAAGCAATAATTCACCTCCAATCAACTAACAACATGCATTTTGCAAGTAGATTGAAGAACTTCGAGCATATAAAGACTTTAATCACAAACAAATCAACTCCAAACCCTAAAACATGCTTAAGATCCAACTAAACTACAACCATCCCCTTAATGGAGAAATTACTCACTATTCATGCCAACAACAAGATTAATTAATAAATAGCCAATCATTAATATGATTAACAAGCAATACTAACAACTAAAACAAGAATAAAATAGCAAGATAAAGAGAAAAGAGTAAGGAGATGCTCATTGATTGAACTTGAAGGTCTACAAAGAGGTTGATTAACCTTCTTCTTCAAAATCCAAGTTCAACAATGGAGAAACCCTCACTTTCTCTCTCTAAATTACTCTAATCCTAATCTAAACCTAGAGAGAGAAGCTCTCCTAAAACTAATTAAGAGAATATAATAATAGTTGATTGTTCTAATTACCCCAAAAATGGGTATTTATACTAAGCTAGGAAAAATAAGAAAGATAAAAGAATAAAAGAAAATGAGAAAGTAAGAAGGAAAACAAAAGAAAATTAAATTGGAAAGGAATAAGAAAAGGAAAAAGGAAAATAAAAAGAATTAAGAAAAGAAAATTAAAATAAAGAAAATGAAATAAAAATAAACAAAACAAATCCCATAAATCATCAGACTCATTTTCCTTCTCGAATTGAAGCTGCTCTAATGGGGAACGATTCCCTCCAATGCGCCTCACCAAGTATCATCATCATTAAATCACCACCATTCATCCTCAACCGCAATTATCAAGCATCAAATCAAGACCGTTCGATCTCCATAAATAATCACGTGCAAAGCTCGTGATTGGTTCGAATTATACCCAGACTTGCGCGCCCGCGAAGACGTCGCGCAATTGCTACTGCCTAAAATCTGTTTTCTGGACTCCATTTGTGCGTCTTCTCACAGGGCTGCGCGCCCGCGAAAAGCTCTAAATAAATTGGGGCTTTATTGAGGTTCGATTGTTGGGGCTGAATTGGGGCTGAATTGCGGTTGTGAGGGAGGAGTAGAGGAGATGGAAACGGTGGGTGAATTGCGGGTTGTGAGGGAGCAGCTGCGACATTTATTTGGTGTGAAGGTGGTGGTTGATTGAGGTGATTATTGCGGTGGTGGTGGGCTGGAATTGGTGTTCGCCGATGGTGGTTGCAAGTTGCTGCTGGGAATGGCTGTTGTAGGTGGCTGTTCTGATTCGGTTGATGCGGTTTTGTTGTTTGCATGAGCAGGGCTGCTGAGATGGTGAAGGGGGTAATTAAGGTGGCAGGTGGTTGATTTGAGTGTGCAGAGGTGGGAAGATCGAGGGAGCAGGGGAGTTCTGATTGGTGGTGTTGGTGCTCGGTTTGGGTGGCTGGTTGCTGGCCAGTTGGTGAAGTGGAGGAGTTGCGGTTGGTTGATGGGAATAGGTTGGAGTTGGAGTGTAGTTAACTGAGAAGATAGGGACCAGGGGAGGTTGGCTTTGTGTGGTGAAGGATAAGGTTTTGGTGGGGTGTAGGATAAGCTGGCAGCATAGTAGCAACATAGGCATTGTTTCCTTGCTCAAATTGGCGCCCGAACTCACTTGACATGAAACCCGAACACCTACACACAAAACTGAGGAAAGGATTGGGACAAAGAGAATAAAATAAATAATAAAAATAAGAGAAATAAAACTAAACTAATAAAAATTATATAAAATTATTCAAGTATATAAAATCAATAAAATAACAAAATAAACTTAAAAACTAATATATAAACCAAATAAACTAAAACATGCCAAAATTACCAAAATAAAAAGAAAATTTATTGAATAGAAAACAAGAGAATAAAAGGGAAAATAGAGGAAAATAAAGAAAACAAGAGAATAAAAGGGGAAATAGAGGAAAATAAATACGAAAAATGACTCTAAAACTACTCCCTGAGAGTGACATACCCTCATTAATGTATTTAATGCTTTTTTTTTCATTAAACATATCATCAATTAAATCAAAGTTTTTTTTTTTTTTTTTTTTTTTTTTTTTTTTTTTTTTTTTATTTGAATAAAAAAAAACTTCTAATGCTTTATACTTCATATGTTATTATTATTATTTGAAAAGAAAAAAAAACTTTATGTACAAAGAGACTGTTTATACCAAGAGACTATTTATTTTTACTCTTTCGTGGTTTGTCGTCGTTTAACTACAACTATTGTTAAGGTTTATTAGCTTTTGAAATTTACGTTATTTGATGGCACATAAACAACGTTATGGGACTGTGAATGGGATTCATATTAAAAAGTGGTATTTGAGCAGACGTTATCAAGAGGGTAAAGAACTTAAAAATCCTAAAATCAAGGGAAATCAATGATAGAAAAAAATGGTATTAATTATGGGAGAGAAATTGAAGGAATTTAAGAGGAAAAATATTATTAAGTGATTATTGCTTTAGTATTAGGTATATATATTAGATGGTCGTAGAACATTAAGGAACTTACATTTTGAAGTTTTTAGCTGCAATATTTCACATATTATGACCTAAGCTCACAAAAAGTCATCGGGAAAAAAATCACGCTAGAAATAGTATGCTAAGTATTATTGAAACATGGAGATAAATTAAGAATTCTAAATTAACAATTGCCCCTTAAGATATGAAGGGATAATAATATTATATGAAGGGATGCAAATCAATTAAAATATAATTTAATAGTAATTTTGGAATAATACCCTTTAACTTTAGAGAGTTTAAAAATATAATCATCATAAAAGATTTAGGTGCGCTTTCAATCTCTTCTTCAAAGCCACCACATAAGCACATAAACCAAATGGTACGTAAAAAACTACCGCGAAACCAAAGGTGTAAAAACACGCCAATACAACTTCTCCGCAAGAGCTAGCCCCTCCGCGCGCACCCTAGTTACTGTAAAATTAACAATGAGACGACTTCCGGAAAATCAAGGTCAGCGATGTCAAAAAAATGTTAGAAGGAAAAATAGATTGGGCATGTGTAAAGAGAATCTCTAAATCTCTTTAAAAGTTTAAGGAAAAATTATTTGTGCTTAATCTATTATCATAACCCCATAAAGAAATAAGCAAGACGGGTTTATGTCATATTGACTCTTAAAGTCTTAACTTGTAGACATTTAACTGATCTCCAAAATTGGAAAAAACCTATTCTACAAAAGGAAGCTGTTTCACAATTTAGAGTCATCACTAGCTCACTACCAAGGTATAAACAATGGACATTGGGGATAGTAGTTTATCTAATTTCCATTTATACTGTTTATCATCACGAACAGTTTCCTCTAGTTTTTTAAAATTGGTTGTCTATCCAAAACAAGCATGTGTCCATGTGAAATCTTCAACTTGGCTTTCCAAATAGTTTGTTTTGTAAGTAAATGAAAAAAGTGCTACAGATTTAAACATGCAATGGAGCTCCCTTAACCAATCCCACTAAAATTGTGAACTTACCCAACCATGGATTCTGAAGATTGTATCTATATGTGATATCCCTTGAATAATTCAACTCTTTACAAATTGGGCCTTGCATAAAGTAGAGCGATGACAGTTGATACTCTTTATTTTTATTTTTTAAAAATTTTGGGAGATGAAACGTGGTTCAGAGAATGGGGTACTCCCTTGCATATGATCCCTCCTGATACTAGGACTGAGTTGCCTGTAGTTTTTTCTTACAGTGCAGTGTGATTGATACTTTTTTTTGGATGGGTAATAAAGAATTTGTTAGGGGCATAAAAGGGTGTTGACCCCCCAAAAAAGGAGTAGAGCTAGGGTTGAGAATATTTATCCCCCAAGACAGTGACAAATTTTCTTTTTCTTAAGAACCTGTGGACAAAACTTGTTCCTTTTTTGATAGAATTATTCATGAGCGCTCTTTGAAGTCAAGATAGTGATGCTTTTGCTGAAGTGCTCGACAACATCAAGTCATCAACTATACAAGATCCTCAAAAATAATATTTCATATGGAGTGACAAGGATTTCCTCTAAGAAATATGTGGATTCTTTTCCTTCCATGTACACCACCGAATAGTCAAAGGAACTACTCTCCACATGTCTGCAATCCATTTGTTTTTGAATCCCACTCTTGAGCTGTTATAGCGATTCACTTCACTGTTGAACTTTATATATTTCATATAAAAACTCAAGTGCCAAAAAAATAGTACCTAATGACAAAATGAAGTAGTTGGTTACTTACTCTTCAAATTTGCAGACTATGGCCACTATGCTGGCAAGCCATATGATTTTCATTGAAATTATATGCCTGAGAGCTTTTTTTACATTATCTGCGCTCCTTTTTCCAAAAATTACAAAGCACTGGTGTTCCACCAGAAAAGGGTAGTAAGTGTAATATTGAATTTTCTATTTATGTACAGTTTACTGAATATTGCATTATATATATTCTTTTGCAGACTCAACTTTTGACTTCCTCGTTGAACAATGGAGGGATCAACTGCCCCCAGGATTTCTCCTCAAGGAAGCATCAATTGATCTGCCTTTTGAGGAAGATGCTTGCCGCTGCCACTTTATTTTCCTTCAAGACCATGGGAATGACTCGAACTTGGTTTTAAAATATCAATGGTATGTCGGAGAAGGGGTTCTTTCAAATTTCAAGGCAATTCCTGATGCCATTTCTGAGGTAATATGCTTTTCTCTCTTTAACAGTTTAACACTTGAGGATCCCAAAGTAATTTTTGATCTGTAAATGGTGTGTTGTTGCCTCTGCTTGATCATTTGGTCTCTCTGACAGGTCTACTGTCCAAAGCATGATGAAGTTGAGAAGTACTTGAAGGTTGAATGCATTCCTGTATTTGGGGAGACAGAATACCCTCCAATTTTTGCAATTTCTTCACAAGTCTCTCCTGGTGTGTTAATTTTTTTTATTTATAGTTGTATTTTGTGCTGTATAAATTTTAGAACTTGGATTGTTAATTATTAAACTATTTGCAAAGTTATTGGTTCCAATCTTGAATATTTCTTGTTTCCACATCTAGTAATGATGCTTAGCAGGAGATATAATATTCTGTTGATCTGAGTTGTAAAGCCTTGCCTATAATCATTCAATGATATTAGATAGGTTTCTGTGAATAAATGCTGCAAAGATAAATTATTATTGGAAGGAGATGGAATTCTGTGCTACATTCGTCGTCACTTGTTTCCCATTAATGAAATACTCCCTTTGTTTTTTTTTTTTTTTTTTTTTTTTTTTATTTGCATCACTTGAGAATGCACGGAGTTTTAGGAGAGTAATATTATATTATGATTGAGTGAATAAATTCTTATAGTAAAAGTAAGATGCGGATCATGAAAGAGAAAGTATGTGAGAGAGAATAAATATTTTTATTATTTAAGTAGGGACTAATGGACTATGGAAGAGAGAGAACTGATAAAATAATTTGAGTGGGGTATAAAGTAAGAGAGAGAAATGATAAAATATAGTATAAAGTTACCAAATATAGAAGTGATGCATTTCAAAAAAAAATACCCATTAAACGAAAGTGATGCAAATAAAAAAAAAAAACGGAGGGAGTAATTTTATATGTTTAAACTAAATGAAGGAAATAAAATAGTATAGGAGCAGTATTAGTAGCACTCGGTTGCAGAAGGTGCCGGTGAAGGTGGCCTTAGATGAGGAGGGCTGTGATTTTTGCTGTCATTGTGTTGGCTTTTGGGAGGGCTTTGGCGGTTGCTTTATAGTGATTTTTCGTGATTGTTCATTCGGATTATAGATTGGTTTCGGCTTGGGAATGGCTTGACGTGTTGTTCTTTTCATTGGGTTTTTTGATAATATTTTAATTGATTACTATCTGAAGTGTAGGATTACATTGGTGGATGTTTTCAAAGGATGAAAGTCTATTTTGTTGCCAGATATGTACTTCATCTGTTATTTTAGTTCCATTAATTATGAGCTCTGACCCATGTATAATTTTGATCCTTAATATTGTGAATGTTTGCTAGTAATTATTACAAAAAGTTGATTATTTGTACTTTATACTTATACGCTGAGACAGATTTAAATCCAACATAAGTACATAACTGTTATTCTTTATTTCTAAATAACGAATGGCAATGATGGTCAAAGTGAGGTATATGGACGATATCAAAATTCAACATTTTACAGCATAAGCACATGCCATTCTTAATTTATAAATAAGCAATGGCAATGGTGGTCAAAGTAAGGTATGTGGATGATGATGTCAATGTTACAACTAAACTATACGCTGAGACAAATTAAGATCCAACATAAGTACATAACTTTCATTCTTAATTTTGAATAACCGATGGAAATGATGGTCAAAGTGAGGTATATGGATGATGTCAAAAGTCAATATGTTACAACTTAAAAAAATGAAGTACTTTTGTAAGGCAAATGTGTTAGTTATTTACAGTATGAAATGTGGTAGCATATGTGCATCAATGAACTAGTCATTTAAATATGAACATCAAACTATTTGGTGACTGATAATCTGATATTATTGCTGTTGCTCATTGGATATCTACTATCCTTGAAGGAACTGGATGTCCAAAGGTCTTGAATCTTGATGTGCGTGGTGACCTTGTTGAGGGAAACATCATTAAGGGCTGTGCTGAGGTTGCTTGGTGTGGTGGGACTCCTGGAAAAGGTGTCTCCAGGTGAAATTTATTTGCATTAATTTTCTAATATTCCATTCCACTGTTAAATCCAAGCTTTGATCTATTAAGAGGCTTTCTAGAAAGTAGTTCTTAAAAGACCCAAAATTTGTCTTGTGTTCTGTTTTTGTTGGAAAATGGCTGATGGTATAGCTGATCCCATAGATTTGTGATTTACCTATGAAGCAAAATATTGAACCATTGTTGCATGACTGTTGCACAGTAGTGCTATTATAAACTTTCTGACTTATGGATCAGCAATTGCCATATTTGATTTTGCTTGTATGATAAATTCACAATTTCACAGTTGGTTAAGGAGAAAATGGAACAGCAGCCCTGCAGTAATTCATGGAGCTGAAGAAGCTAAATATCAATTGACTATAGATGATGTTGATTCAAGTTTAGTTTTTATGTACACTCCGGTAACAGCTGAAGGTGCCAAAGGAGAACCTCAGTATGCCATCACTGATTATGTAAAATCAGGTGCGTGAGCTTTTAATCCGCTAATTTTTTAGATTTTATTTCTGTCCCCAACTTTGTTACTTTTAGAATAATTGTGCATTATGAATAATACTCTTTTTTGTTCCTGTTCTGTTTTTTTTTATTTTTATTTTTTTATTTGTATCCTTCTGATCTTTTCGCAATACTATGAATTGGTAAATACAAGCAAAATTGGATTGATTCATTGGCTTTTCACTGTAACTGCATTGCTCCTCTAATATGTTCTTTTAGCTACATCCTGAGACTAAAATACTTTAGTAGCATTTAGCAAGCTCACATTGATGTATATAAATGCTTAATCTGTTATACGTCGAAGAGATTTATCTGATATGGGCACTATACATTTGCTTGCACTCGGTAGGGTGATTCTCTCGTCCCAAGAGAAAATTTTCTTAACTTTCCTGTATAAAATGTAAACAAAAGTCAGAGAAGGCGAGTTAAAGATAATAAGTGTTGAGTGTTAACAGAGACTACATTGTGTTTTAGGATGAAGAATACTGAAGTGGGACTGAGAATAGACATGCTGTGTTGTGACAGTCATGCAGTTTTGGAAGATCATGTAGTGTAACTGGTGTTGTTATCTTCACTTCAGTTAGTTTAATATTGCTAAATTCGTTGTTCTTGTAGGTACGTGAATGGTATATATCTTATGTTCAACTGTTATTTATTATCAGGCACATGGTTTTAGGAGAGTTTTGGTGTTGGGAACTTTTTATGTTGAGAATAAGTGAATATGAAAATAAAGTAGCTAGTATTGTTTATTGTTAATTAATTGAGGTGAGAGAAAGTGGGAACCATAATGCTTTAATTGCGTAGAGAGAAGATGAAAACAAATAAAAGGAGGAAAAGTAAAACATTATATATAGAGTGGAGTCTGGACCCATCTCAAGAAAGACTTTTATTCTTTTTTATTTTATTTATTTTATTTATTTTTTGTGGGACTATCTATTAACTTTTTATTATTTATTTATTTATTTTTTTAATTTTGGGATTTACTCTCAACACAAGCATATTTGCTTTCTAATATTTAAGGATGCTGTATTGAAATGAGGTGCAATTTAGGAGACATTCACCCTTGTGAGATCTGGATGTGCATGTTTACCCCAGCTGTTTGACTACTGTTAACATACTTCATTCAACTAGAGTTGATTTTTCATTAGCTGGATATTTTGAATGCATTTGATTGATGCATTTTACTGTCTGGTTATGTTTTAGTATTCGTTTGTGATCATAATAACCCTGTTTCTTTCTTGGTGTATGAGTATACAATTCAGAGAAATGTAATAGTTATTATTGTCTGACTATGATCATTATCAATGGTCAGCTCCTCCATCAGTCTCTAATTTACGGATAATTGGAGATTATGTTGAAGGCAACACTATCAAGGGTGTTGGAGATTACTTTGGAGGAAGAGAAGGTCCTAGCAAGTATGAGTGGCTGCGTGCCAATAAGGAAACAAGGTTAGCTCATATCTGGTGTGATTATTGAGTGTTCATTACTTTAAAAGTTTGTTTATTCTTTCTTATTACCATAATGTTGTTATTTTGGCCTCATATGTTTTCTTGAGGAATGGTGAATTGTTCTATGTACAGGTCGGTCTAGTAAATAAATTTGTCATGAGACATTAGTATGTTTATACCTCATTTTCTTAGATGCTGTATGTTGCCTAGTGTGTATGAATGAGTGTGATTAGGTGGCAGTTGTTAGAGCAAAGGGTTAAGAAGATCTGCAGGATCAACATGGCACCCTGGTTGATGTTTGCTGTCTTCATTCATAGAACATTGTCCAGACAGAACTAAACCAGACCTAGGATTGCCCTACCCAAACCTATAGTTAATCTGCAATTTTACCTGAGATGATATTGACCCTAAACCGATCTGATCAGAGAATCAACGCTACTGATAATTATTTTCTTTTATCTAACAATTTGTTCACTTACCTTGGCCAAACTGTAATCAAATCAAACACCAGATATTAACCAAATCCAAATGATCAAACAAAATGACTCATTTGTCACCTCATTTCATCTCTAACAACGTACTAGTCATATAACGTTTGAACATTTAGTTATATTATGTTTTAAAATTTCAAGTACTCTATCATAAAACTTTAAATTGGAAAAATATTGGATAAAATTCTGGTCAAATTTTGTCTTGTTCACTGGTAAAAAGTTTCAGCTGTTATAGTTAAGGTGATGCTTAGTTTTTTTTTTCTTTGGCCACAGAAATCAGTGTAAAAGCTTATCTCATTTCCTAATTATTTGTCTTCAGGGTATCTGAATTAATATTAAGTGGGGCTCCTGAATATACCTTGACACGGGACGATGTTGGCTGCCGTGTGGTTTTCACATATATACCTGTGAATTTTGAGGGTCTGCTATCTCTCTATTGTCTTGTATAGTTTGATATATATATTTCTATGTTTCTAATTTCTGTGTCAATTTGTAGGTAAAGAAGGTGAATCTGCTTCTGCGTTTTCTGATATAGTTAAGCAAGGTAATGGCTAAGATACTCCCTTATTCTGATTCTTCTGGTTATATCTGGAGGTTTGTGAAGAAATTGTCTCATGTGGATGTCTCTTTGTGCTATGTTTGATCTACTTTTTCATGTTTGAGTTTTTGTCATGTCATTGCCATTTATATTGAATCTTCTATATATAGCTTGGGGGTTGAAGAAGGAGGCTCATGATTCATAAAGCCATTTCTTTGTGCTATATTGATGTATTACTTTTCCAACATATTGTGTGGGCCAGCAATGCATTGTTATCTAACTTATGTTGACTGTTGTTCGTACATTGGATATATTCCATGGGGCATGATTTAGAGAGTTAATTAACAGCATGTTGATCATGTCTGAAATTGTGTCTGGTATACTAAGTTCCCTTGATATGTTGTAATTTTTTTGATTGTAAGATATTTATTGAAGCATTTTCTTATTTTTGGAAAATGTGTGAGATGAATATGTTTTGTAATGTTTATTGGGAATTTAGAATTTTAATACAACGTATATATATCATCATTAGAAGATGGTTTATCATGTGACAATTGGTAGTTACTATATTTCAACTAGGGATTAAAAAGGAGGTGGACAAAATGATATTTGTTACTTCTAAAGTATTAGACAATACTTTATGGATTAGTTCTCCTCGAATTCCAGTGTACATGCTTTCCACAGCCTTTTTCTTAGTTGATGAAATTTCTCAGCTAAGTACCAGCACAATATGCTTGCTTAGTGAGGCTCTGTATGTAACTGCACTATTAATTATAGCGATTGAACCTTGAATTATTATCTAGCTTGGAGGAATATGTTAATTCTTGTATTTAGTTTTCCCAATATGCTTGGGTAGTTCTGAGAGTTAAGAGTCTAAAAAGGTTCATATTTTATTTATTTTTACTTTTAGTTTGACTTTCTTCTTTGATTACTGATGATACGAGTCACACGACAGCCACTTAGTGCTACTGATATAGACATTCTATGGTAGCCATAATAAAAAATATTGAGAATGATGCCTGAGAGCTGCTCGAATGTTTATATTTATTTCTTATTAGATGGATGAACTAGAATTTTGTAAATTGTAAATTTATGTGGAAAGCATACATCCTTATGTTGTATTACAAACTGCAGCACCTCCAAAGGTAACGAATACAAGAATTGTTGGTGAACTTAGAGAGGGAAGTAAGATTACCGTAAGTGGTACAGTTACTGGAGGAACAGAAGGGGCCAGCAGAGCACAATGGTTTAAAACAAGCTCTTTTACTTTATCTGGGGAGGATGGCCTAGAAGCTTTAAGCATGTCCAAGATTGCAAAGGTGGGATTCTTAATCATATTATGGGTTACATATATAAGAATCTTTTCCAATTTTGTGCTTATGTCTATTGCCACTACTACACTTATGCAGGCCTTTCGCATACCATTAGGAGCTGTTAGCTACTATATTGTTGCAAAATTTACTCCAATGACCCCTGATGGTGAAGCTGGTGAACCAGCTTATGTTATATCTGAGATGACTGTTGAGAGTACGTGTAACTTTATAAGCTTATATAAAATTCACATATATTATTCTCTCTCTCTCTCTTTCTGTCTCTCTTATTTTTATTTATTTATTTATTTATTTTGAGAGGGGGTGGGCCGGTGGGGTTCCAAACCGTAGTTTATAAGAGAATGATTGTCACAAAATTGTAAGCTATATTGCGGAAGGCCGGAACCAAATGTTGTGTCCAAGTTATTAAATTTGACTCTACTGTTGCAACTCTTCTCGCATTTGTATTTCAATAATGTAATGAAACTTTGATCATCATTCATTCATTCATAAAAAAATGTTAAGAGGAATGTATTCCTGTTTTTTGTTTTTTTAATTTATTTTTTAATTATTTATATTTATTTCTATACTGTATATTTTTATGTTTATGTTTATGTTTATTTTATTTATTTATTTTTGTTTAGCCAATTACAATTAAGCATATAGCTAGCATTCCTTCTAAGCCAAGATCAAACTCTTCTCTTACCTTTACAACATCTTGCAGCTCTTCCTCCAAGTTTGAATTTCTTGTCAGTCACTGGTGATTATGCAGAAGGTGAAATGTTGACAGCCTCCTATGGTTATATAGGTGGTCACGAAGGCAGAAGTATTTACAACTGGTATCTTCATGAGGTATTAGTTACCATTTATGGTGTTACTACAGGTTCTCTTCTTTCATCTGACCTCCCCTAAAAGTTAACATGTCATAGCTAACATTTTCTCTATTCATAGGATGAAACTGAAACAGGCACTTTAATCAATGAGGTTTTGGGGCATCTTCAGTTTCGAATACCCAAGGAAGCCATTGGCAAATTTATAGCCTTCAAATGCATACCTGTTCGAGATGATGGTATGATTGGCAAAGAAAACATTTGCATGGGACATGAGCGTGTTCGTGCTGGTAAATACATCTAATTTACCTTCTTCATTGTATTTATTTCTACAACATTTTTTTGGAAAGGTCTTATTTGTTTTCATCCTATATCATTTGAGATCATGTTTGAATTCGTCTCGTAATCAATTTGGAATTAGATATAGGTTTATGTCAATTGCAATCATTAGTGCCTAGTTCCTTAATCAAAGAAAAGGAAACTTGTATCTGGTTGCCCACGTTAAAGGCTATTGGGACTCATGTGCAGTGAATAACACATTCTCAAAAATATAGCTGGTTGATCATGTTATTTTTTTTCTTATGTAAACTGAAGACTTTAATAAATTTATAATTAACAGTGTTGGATACTTGAAATTTTGTTTGACAGGAAGCCCAAGGTTGATATCTTTGCAAATAGCTGGCAAATCTGTTGAAGGATCAACATTGGTTGCTGAGAAATTATATTGGGGAGGTGAAGAGGGAGAATCAGTTTTTCGCTGGTTTCGGGTACTGCATCCAGTTTATGTTGCATGTGACTGATATTCGCTCTCACTCAAGTCCTAGACTTTATTTTTCATGTGCATTTTGAATCAATCTCTGTTCAGATTATTTTTACTATTCGTCATGTTGTGGTTGTGAGCTTAAATTTATTCTTACTCCGTTTTGTTTTAATTGCAATGTGGTGGTGGGAGATGCATAATTTTCAAGGCGAGGAGAGATATAAAAAGAGAAACCCGCATGATTAGGAGAGGAACATAGAGAACAGTTAGCCAAAAAAAAAGCAATGTAGCATACATTTTGCAACTTTCCAAAGAATATTTTCGAATAAAAATAGAATGAAGTGAGAATGATCTAGTTTTATTTTCGAATTTTATTAGATGCAATTACTGTGTTCTTAGCATATTTTATTTGTAATTACAGACTGATTCAAGTGGGCAACAGATTGAAATCAATGATGCTATGACAGCATCATACACACTTTCGGTTGAAGATGTTGGATGTTTAATATCAGTATCCTGTGAACCTGTTAGAAGTGACTGGGCACGTGGTCCAGAAGTAATCTCTGAGCAATTTGGTCCCATAGTACCTGGTAAATATCTAGTAGTCTTTGATGATGTTTATGGTTTCACGTTTCTGTTATAGAAAAAAATTGAACTATTTAGTTCTTACCTATACCAGATTTATCTGCTCTATGCAACATAGTAATAGGCATTTATACTACCTTGTGCTGAAAATGTTGAGTAACATTTGTTTTAGCGGCCACTATTAAACAAACTAACTTATGGTTTTTTCTTCAATTCAACCCATTGATTTAGAAAACAAACGAACGCAATTGAGCAATTGACATGTAATTTTTTTTTTTGTCCTCAAATGTCTGTTGGGGGGTGTTCAGAAGGTTCTTTGAAAATTTTGTGAAATCAGGTGGCCTGTTTTAAGAAAAAAAAAAAAAGAGATTATACCCCATATCAAGTTTGGTTGATCATTTTGAAAATTACTCTTTCTCTGATTATATGACATTATGTAGGTCTTCCATCCTGTGAGAAACTGAAGTTCTCAGGTTCTATGATGGAAGGGGAACGATTGGCATTCATTGCTTCATATCATGGAGGGTGAGAATGTAATTCAAAATTTTAACTTCCCATTTTCTTCAATTGTACTTCTAATCACCTTTCTGATCTGTTCCAGGGTAAAAGGCAACTGTTGTACTGAATGGTTTAGAATTCAAAACAATGGTCACAAGGAGAAACTATGTGCTGATGGTGAGGAGAGAATTTTCATGCTATATAATGAAATGAATGGTTATCTAAATATGTCATATTAGCAGATTATCTGGATCTAACCCTTGATGATGTTGGGAGCTGCATTGAAATTATTTTTACGCCTGTTCGGGATGATGGAATAAGAGGAATTCCCCAGAGTATTATATCTGATGTTATCATTCCTGGTAGGTGGTTTGAACACACAAATTTGCTTCATTATATTTCTTCCTATGTTTTTAATAACTGATTTTAACCATTGTGCATGTTTTTGATGTACGTTGACTATTCTTGCTAGTCTGTGCTAACAATTTTTGCACTAAGCTGCTTTGTTCTTATTAGATTGATTAGATTTAATAAAATTCTATCAGTATGCTTGCAGATTTGCTCTTTAAATTGACTGCTTGGCTGAAAGTTACCCCACTTTTTCTTTAATTTTTAAAACTTACTGCCTTTGTTTTTTTTTTTTTTAGTTGACAAGTTTTGACTTTAGCACTATTCACACACTTACCTTTGACCGTATTTTGTGATTTATACGTAATGAAAAATGTAGTCAGGTGTGATCTTGTTAGATTCGTCACGATATATATTTTCAAACTATCAACTTTTTATAATTTTTGCTTATTGGTAATTAAAGGCATTAATGGTTAAATTTGTGCATTGACAAAAGTGACTAAAGAAATGTGTCAACGAAAAAGAAACGAAGGAAGTAGAAGTAATATTTAGCCTGTGTACCCTGATTTTCTTTTTATTTTATTTTTTTTACTAAAAGTTGATTCATAAATAAAAAGTCATACGCCATTACAAAGAGATTTATATCTAATAAATACATGATAATTGAATCTAATCAAAACACCCTTTCAAAAAAGCTACGATCGTTGTTGCAAATCGTACATTTTTATACCCTCTTTCATATCGTTGTGATATACAAACTTTTTCGACGAGGGGGTCTATTGATCTGTTGTAGCCGTGAAGAAAATTTGCGTCTGATTTATCTGATTGTACTCGAACAATTAACCTCTTATTTGATCCTGCACAAATCTTTACCTCAAAAACAAAACTTGAAAAAAACCACCATAGGGGCACTTACGCCATTGAAGCCCACTATAAAGGTACTTGCTACACTCAAAGAATGTAGATTTATTGTATTAATAACAAAAACATAAATTAAATAATGGAAAAGGGTCGAGCAATTTTGCTATTTCCGGCCTATGAAACACTTATTTTGAAGAACCCCAGAGAGAAAAAAAGAGAGAGAAATAGAGAAGAGGCTGATTTTTACTTTGATTATGTGTATTTGGAAAATTGACCGGCTACAATTGGCACAATTTCTTGCAGGCAGTGGATGAGGGGATTAACACCCACAAAAGAAACATATAGAATAAAACTTAAGAGTATTACCCTGAAAGAAGTCGCCACATTACTTCAACTATAATGTTAACGGTGATGAGAATTGAACCCTTAACTCTGGGTTAGGAGGTAGGAGCTCTGCCTGTTGTAATGGATTTACAAGGTTAAGTAACAATGTGTTAGTTACGTGCAGGGGAAGGTGAAAGGATGTTTGATTGATCTCGAGTAATATAAAAAATTACACAAATAGGCTAGGATGCTAGGTTAAAAACCTAGTGATATCCCCGTGCTGGGTTGTTTGTAGGGGGTAAACAAATTCAACTCCCACTGATTCTAAGGATACTTTGACTTCTTGAATTCATTTCTTTTTTTTTTCGTGGTTATACACTTATACATCACCTGTTTCTGACTAATATTTTGTTAGGAAAACAAACTATATTCTGACCTATTTGATTACTAGTATGATTCCTTGAGGCCTGACCCCATGTAGTTTCTTATCAACATAAATTCCATGACACTTGGATTTGGGCAGCTGTCTTCTGTAGAAATTTGTCTTCATGGCAACCTGTTATCTTGTGATGGTTGGATGGAATATGATATATGAGTATGGACTATCGATATGTGTTTTTTTTTTTTTTTTTTTTTTTTTGTAATCTTTTATTCACTTAGTCAAACATTACTAATGTTTATTTTTTTGTTTTTGTTTCTATTTTTATATTTGCCAGCTGATCCTGTGGGTTTGGAGCTCACTATTCCTGGTTGCTGTGAGGCTGAGGTGGTGCTTCCACATAAGATATACTTTGGCGGACATGAAGGTGTTGGGGAATATATTTGGTACAGAACAAAGAATAAGCTTCATGGATCTGATTTGAGTAGCATATCTGATACATATGATGATATTGTTATTTGTGGTAGAGACTTGTAAGTAATATATTGCTTGGGTCTGTACATAGTTTAACATATCCATTTCCATGCTGTAGTTCAATAATTCTGATGATGAATTGATGTTACAGAACATACACACCATTTCTTGATGATTTGGGGACATATTTGGTGCTATATTGGGTTCCAATTCGTGATGACGGGAAACCGGGCAAGCCATTGGTTTCAATTTGTGATGATCCAGTTGCCCCAGGTATAAAGCGGTTCACTTTTTAATATGCATGCAGTTTCCTTTGTAGGCAATTCTAATGGATATAAACACGTGACTGTTAACTTATGATTGTATGGACAGGATCTGTTGTTCTTTTTCTTGTAGTAATTTTCTTAGGGGCTGGTGGTGTTGGATGGAGTATGTAGTGATGAGAGCTATCTGGTGCTTCTTTTATTAGATTTTGGCTGTAGATTATCTATTCATCTGTGATTAATTGCCCAAGCACATGGTTCTGTTACATGCTAGCATTTTGCACCTGGTTGTTTGCTTGGAAATGGGCTGTATGCGAGTTCCCAGTAGTCACTAATATTAAAGTTGAACTGTTTGACTTTTACAGCTCATCCCGTTGTCAGAAATATTGGTGTGAAATCTTTGAATTTAAGCACTTATTCTGGCAAAGGTGAATATTTTGGGGGACATGAAGGATCAAGCTTGTTCAGCTGGTACAGAGAAACAGCTGAGGGCACAATTACTTTAATTAATGGGGCTGATTCTCTGACATATGAAGTCACTGAATCGGATTACAATTGTCGTTTGTTGTTTGGGTAAGTTATTATAATGTATCTGCATAGTGTATGTAAGAGCCAAGCCATATTTTTGATGGTGGGGGATGCATATTTGACCCTTATTTTGACTAATTTTATCTCTTGAAGCTATTCGTGATTTCATATTTATGAATCACCTTTTTACATAATGAATATAAAAAAGTAACCATTACTGGAATAATTTCCATGGAATTTAAATTTCTATTTTTAGTTTTTTACTTTATTTATTTATATTTATATAGGAAGTTACATTTGTTGATTCTTAAATGTTGACTTTTATATGTAACAGGGTAACTTAGATTTTAGCTAATCTATGCTTTGAAATTTTGCTGCATTAAATCTTTTTGCAACAGATATACACCAGTTCGTTTGGATTCAGTCGTTGGGGAACTCAGGCTTTCAGATCCGACAGACCTTATATTTCCTGGTAAGACTGCTTCTGAGGAATGTCCTTTGCATGTGCTATGAATTAGTTTTATGATCTGTCTCAAACTATTAGGACCTCACTTGTGTGTCTGCACATGCATATCAGGTGGGTGATGTGTGTGTGTGTGTGTGTGTGTGTGTGTACACACGCTCCTTTGCTTGTGTAATGAATTAGTTATCTAGTTTAAGTCAAGCTATCAGGGTCCCAGTCTTGGGAGTTCTGCTCTTTACTCAAACAAGTATGTAACATCCAGATGTAACACGAACTCATATTATTTCTTGATTTGATATCAAATTTGATATTGTTAGTAGCAAGTAGCAGTAATTCTTAGGCTCATTTGAAATACGCTCTATGCCAGTTGTCCTGGATTATTATTTTAGGACAACAGGAAAACAGCCCATATCCCAAGGACAAAAAGCTCAAGTAAAAATATTTCCAGCATTTTATTGCCATATTCTTACCCACTTACTTGCTCTCATATAATGTATTTTTTTTTAGTGTCTTCACCTTTCTAATAAAATTTTTGTTGATCCAAAAAACTTTAGTTGATCAGCTGACCAACTCTTATGGGGTTTGCATGAGAATGAGGTATTCGATTACAAGAGATGGAGGAGGAAGATTTTTGTAGATGACTATACGGAATAATCACTTTTGATTCATATAGCCAACCCCACTTATGGGATTAAGGCTTTGATTGATTGATTGAGTTGACCACTCTAATGTCTTTGGATTCTCTCTCTCTCTCTCTCTCTCTCTCTCTGTGGTGCTGCGCTTATATTTGTTTGAGCTGAGCTGGTTCAACCCTGGAGGTTAAAATTAAAATGTTGATGTGGCTTGGGAATGATGAACAAAGGTAACAAATTAACGGGCAGATATTGACGAAAAAAACTTCCTCCTGTCAAAAATCTAAGCACTCGTCTTTTCTTGATTTTGTGGACTTAATATCTTGTATCCTGATGTCATAATGTTTTTTTACTAGCCCTTCATTTACCTTATGAATAATATTCCCTGATGCCTTGGTTAATCTCCGACTCCCTGATATAATGATGATTTCTGCTCAAGGCTCCTTTTATATGGTAGGCTGATAGCCCTAGGTTTAGAATTAACCCTAACCCCTATCCCTAATCCCATTAAAAGTTGCTAGTGCCTCAATTTCTTATGAATAGTGCTTTGGTTGAGAAAACCTTGAAGTTTTCTATAGCTACTAAATTCAGCCCTAGTTCGCGTGAAATTTTTCTGAAATGATTTGCATTTTCTGACTCATGTACCCTCATTTATTATGCACCATCACACTTTGTCCTTTAATTGTATGCATGGCACCTTTGTTTTTTCTATCTCTGAACTCGTCTCTATCTTTTTCCTGCGCTCAGTGCTTGGGTTCTCTTAATGGCATTAAAACTATCCATTTCAGTTCCTGCTTGTTTAGCCTTTCTTATCTTTTGTCTTTATGTTGTACTTTTCCTTTGCAGTTCAGTTTCTTTTATCTGTTTCTATTACAACTTACAAGCAATAGATTGCTTGCTGTTCTGTGGCTTTTCTTCTAGGCAAATTTTGTATGAGGTAGGCTTGTTCTCAGACATAATAGAGATGGACTCTCAAATTGTCTTACCTAATTACACGACTTTGACATAACTTGTAATTGTTGTGGATTTCTGTTACAAATTTGTACTCTTGGATGATGAAATGCTTTTTTCTTCCTTTAGAACTGTTGAAAATTGAGATGGTTGCTCTCACTGGAAAAGCAATGGAAGGAGAAATGCTCACTGCCGTTGAAGTTATTCCAAATAGCGAGAGCCAACAAATTGTTTGGAGCAAGTATAAGAAAGATGTCAAATATCAGTGGTAAGTTGTTGATAATTGCGCAAATGCATCATATTCTCCGTGTGTTTTTGACTTAATGAGTGATGAGTATTTGAGAATTTAATTTCTTTAGCATTTCCCCAAAATTCATCTATTTGGTAAATTCTTCTTAATTCAATGCTGGATCCATATAAATAATTTACTTATTAGCTTTGATGTTGGTCATTCCTAGAAACTAAATTTTATGTACAAAGTCTACTAGCGTGATAGTAGCTCCAGCCGATAACAAGTTGACAACAGAAACAACTATCCCAAAAGGATGTGGGGTCAGCTAACATGAACCATCATTTGTAATCATCAGTGAAAAGTGAATTAGGAAAAATCTGTTAAGAAAGTAAACTAAGTAGAGTGCGAAGCGAAAGTAGAGCAAGCTAGACTAGAGAGAACACAAGGAGTTCTTTTTTTTTGTTTGTTGGTTTTTTTTTAAAAAAGAGTGGCTGACAAATTAAGCTAAACAAAGTAAAGGTGGTAAAAACTTAAGTAAATTTTTTTTATAGCAAGCTGGGGATTTTTTAAATTTTAATTTTATTTTTATATATCAGATATTTTACAGAATTTTAAGTAATAATCATAAATTGAGGATATTTTGGCTTATAAATTGAACATGTTTTGGTTCAATATGAAGTTAACTAGTGTAAATAACGTTTAATTTGGAAATTAACACTATTTGATAGGTTCTCCAAATTCAAGATAATCCCTAAGGGAAGAATAGTACATTATAATTGATATATATATTAAGTAACTTAGTCTTTTTATATGAACTAGAAATGAATCAAATCTATAACAACATACTTTGTACTAACCCAATTTAAATATTTGTTGGAACAAAAATTTAGTTAAATGTGAAAATCAAAAGAAGAGAAGGTAGAAAAAAGAGAAAACTAGGGATAACATGTAAGTTGGCTTACTTGGATGGAACATTTGACAAAATCTGTTAAATGGTGGCAACATTAACTTATTTCAAAAGTAAAAGGTGGTAAAACTCAAAACCATCAAAAGTAAAGTGATAGAAATAAAAAATAGTCCTTTTTGTTTTAATATTTGTGTTCTTCATGTAATGCTTATAGTTTGCTAGTAGTGTTCAATCAATGTACGTAGATTATACTTGTACAACGAATAAGTTTACATTCTCAAGATAAAGTCAAACATCTATAAACAAGTCTTAAAGAATCACATCATATGCACAACTAAAGATAGCCCAAGGTCACATTGTAATCCTACAATACCCATCGTTTGCGGTCAACAAGGCACGTGAATTAATTTTAATAATTGTTGGTTCATTTAGGCGAAACAAATGTTGCTATGCTGGCACACTTTTTTAGTTGGAAATATACAATGAATAATACTTCCTCAGTTTTCCTAATATTGCAACATGGGCGTTGGACATGGATTTTAAGAAGAGAGAGATAGAGAGAAATAAAGATAGGGACCCATGTAATGAGGAGAGAGAAAAAGAGAAAACATGTACAAATAGAGAAATGTTGCAATATATGTGAAACTTCCTACAATGGTAATTGTTCCAATATTAGGGGAACGGAGGAAGTATTAATCACATCACCAAAGTACCAAATTACCAAAGCAGAGATTCTTTTGCAAATTCCTTAGAGGAATTTCTTAATGAGCTTATATTTGAGCAAATAAAGTAACATGAAATCTAAAGTGTAATGAAATCTTCTTAAGACTATATTCCCAAATAGCTGGAAGACACTATATTTTAGATTCTTAACATTAACTAGTGTGGACTTCTCTTAAGTTAACAGTCCCCTCTCCCCTACACCAGTCCCCACCTAAATTGTGGATAGGCGGGGACTGTTAACTTTAGTTTGCATGCATGTTGCATCAATTTGTATGGAAGAGGGTATTCGTTTTGTTCATTCAATGCATGATATTTTTCCTTTATAACATATTTATTTTAATGGTCTGAGTTTAGCATACCCGTGGTATGCCCCTTCAAAATTAATGTTCCATCCCCATGAGTGACTTTGCCCACTTTGGTAGCCACATTTGTAAAGGAAAAAGAAATCAACAACTTAGCCAGAAAGTGGTGTTTTCATTTTTCAAAAGCGTTTCTTTGATGAATATTCCTAATTTTTTTTTTTTTTGATAGATTATTATCTGAAACTTTTAGTTTACCTTGGTGTTGACATGCACTATGCTGTAGGTATTATTCTTCAGATTCTGAGGATGTCAGATCCTGGGAGTTACTTTCTTCAGAAAGTTCCTGCTCTTACAGATTGTGTTATGAAGACATTGATCGCTGCTTGAGATCTGAGTGCATTGTTACTGATGTCTTTGGAAGGTCAAGTGAGCCCGTATATACTGAAAGTACTCCTATAATGCCAGGTATATCTTTTTTCCCACTTTTTCTCTTCTGTTCTTCTCCCAGATCCTAAAATGAATTACTCCATAATACAGATACAAAGGGAAAAAAGAAGAGGGAAATGATTCACGATGTATACTTTGGAAATAACATCTTAATTCGCATGAGTATGTCATAGTTGCTGAATTGATTTTTAGTAACCTAAAATAGTAGTTCTTCTGTAGAGAAGCTGGAACAGAAGTAAAGAAGTTGTCTTATATTGACTGTCATGACTGATGTTAGAATGCTCATACAGTTAGATGATTATTTTTATTTTATATGACCATGTGATGTTTGCTTGTATATGGTAGAGGTTGATAATTCTATTCCATATCTTTATGTTTCACCCTTTGTTTACTTAGTAATGACCAATTTCTGTTGGGTTAGATATCTGAAATCTGCTTTATTCATTGCGTATTTGAGCATTTTACATGCAATAGGCTATGTCTGATGTACTGTTTTGTCATCAAAGAACATTTTCTTCCCACTGTTCTCACTTGAGAGATACTGAGCTACTCAAATGGATGATAAACAGCATGAAGGGAATGCAAGCATAACTAATTGCTGTACATGTCTTTATCACTACTATGTCCTCAAATAATTGTTCCATTTACCATTTTGGTCAGTCCCTATATGATTGTCTTATTACCTTAAATGGAAAATTCACCTTTTATATAACGCATCCAACTCATGTGTTGTGGGCCCTAGTACTAGCTATCTCATTCTCTCTTTCTTCATAAATCAAGTAATGTTGGACCCTCCATCAACTCTTGTTTCCTTATTCAAATTTTAATTCTTGTTTTTCCTCTATCCAACAAAAAAACCTACATACCCGACTATCAATGTTAATATGTGTTTGCAAGTCCATAAGGACAATAATTGGAGGATTGAGGGAGCACAATTCTATGTTTTCTGAGCTGACGAGTCATGCAACTTACATTTCATATTACTTGCTTGAAGTTGCCGCTATTTAATCAATACAATTTCCACTTAGCTCTACTCAGCAGTCATGTTATCCTATAATATTTATGTAGGAGTTGTTCTATCAAATTAAATTCTTGCTATCTTCAGGAACACCTAGAATTAATAAACTGGAGATTGAGGGAAGAGGATTTCACACTAATTTGTATGCTGTTCGAGGAGTTTATAGTGGAGGAAAAGAGGGAAAAAGCAGAATACAGTGGCTTAGATCCATGGTTGGCAGTCCTGATCTCATCTCTATTCCAGGTATGTCCGTCAGGCTTACTCTGTGTCTCCATAAACTTCATTATATGTTAGCCTATTATCATCTTCTTATGCATGTACATGTGACCTTGTCTAATAATTATCATTGTAACCTATTAACTATCATAGTAAAACCTCATCATTGGCAAATGACATTCATAGTGATATGATAGATCATTAAATACATAGAAGTTGAACATGTAGAATATGTGGTCTTTCGTCCTTAAAGAACAGATTAATGGAAGAGTTTTATTTAATGTGTTGTATGGGATCCTCTTTTATATTAAGCATTAATAAAGGCATTTGAAATATCATATTGAATTTATAGCAGGACGTAGCATCGTTGCGTCATCTTAGGCTCATCTGTGCTGGAGAATACAAACATTATTCTTAGCCTATTAGGAAGCCCCCCAGGAATTGGCTGTTGGAATAGAACTTGGCTGGGGTTAGGGGAGTATCCTGTGTCATTTCGATTGTCTATGGTTAAGAAGCTGCTGGAAAAATGTCAACCAGGCTGAAGTGTGTAAAATTTCATTTCGAGTGAATAGTGTAGGAGAAGCTTTTTGAATCTGTCTATTGTTTGCAATTTGAATTATTGTCGCCGTCTGGATAGTGGGTACTCTAATCAATTACAAACTACCATATGTGATGTGCTCTGAAGTTTCTTAAATTTTATATCTTCATTGAAAGACTTAGTGAGGCTTTTTTCAAATCTGAATTGTCAGAATTTTGCATTATTGTTACTGAACGTATACTTAAGTCACTAACAAACTCCGATATGCATTTTGCTCATCGGTATTCACTAAGCACATCATTTATTGTGACTATGAGAACCTTATGAGTTATGATGTTTACTATTTCAGGGGAAACGGGAAGGATGTATGAAGCTAATGTTGATGATGTGGGGTACCGACTTGTAGCAGTATACACCCCTGTGAGAGATGATGGAGTTGAGGGACACCCTGTCTCGGCTTCAACAGAGCCAATAGCAGTTGGTAAACACTTCTGTAAATAGATAATTCAGAGATTATTTCTTAAGAAGTTTGCTTTTGTTTGAGTATTAGTTTTCTTTCCCTATCATTTTGTCTGATGCAGAACAGCAGTTATCATCTTTTTTTATACCCCGTTGGTTTGCTTACAAATCGTATGGCTGTCATAAGATCATATTATCTCCTTGTGCTTGAATTATGATTGCGGAACAAATCATTTCAACATCATTGCATAATTTGATTCCATCAATGCCCCTTCCTCTTCCCCCTCTCTAGATGTTTAATGTTATTTTCAGTCACTTTTCATTGAGGAAAGTTCTGAATGTTTTATGCTTACATGATAGATCACTGTACCCTTGTAATTTTTTTTTTTTTTTTGAAAGATACCCTTGTAAATTCTAATAGTTCCTAAAATCTGACCTTTTGCCTTGTTGCTTGCAGAGCCTGATGTTCTTGAAGAAGTGAAGAAAAAGCTTGATTTTGGTTCTGTGAAGTTTGAGGTATGAAAATAATTTGCATCTCAACTAATATATTATAATGATCTCTTTGTGGTCATCATTTGTCTTCCAAATAAGGCCATGCATTAGTTTTCAAAATTATGGGTTGTCTTTTGATCACCCTGTCTTTCTGTGCCAATAGTTTATTATCTGTCCTCTCATGCATAGGTGGTCAATATTATTAGCTTTCACCCTTTCCATTTCCAATTAGTGTATACAAGTTATTAATTTTGGTCCTGTAAACAAATGAATTTTGAAAGTCCACAAGAAACAGAATTTGTACCTTTCTGGTCCATGGGGTGACTTTACTTACTGTTAGAACAGTTTTGTTTGCCAAATCAATAATTGTAAAGTTTCAATACTTTAAACCTGATTTTTTGTTTGGAGAACAGATGAACAGTATTGTCACAATTCGTGTAAAAGGATACTCCCTCCGTCCCTTTTTGATCTACCCTTATGCCATTTTCGGTGGATCTAAATGATGTACCCATCTCATTTTTTGTATAATTGAAGGATAACATTAAATAACCCTTTTACCTTCATTTTCTCGTCTTTATTTGGTGATTTTCCTATATTACCCTTTATTTTGCAAATATATTTGTGCAAAAGTTAGCTTTTCCATGTGAATTTGATTTTCCCATGTACTTCCACTACTTTCTCTCTCTACTTTTTTGCTTTCAATGTGAATTTAGCTTTCCCATGTACTGCTACTACTTGAACTTCCTTCTTCCCCTTCTTAGTTCCTGTTAAAATTGGCCGTAAGGGTAGATAAAAAAGGGGCGGAGGGACTATTATTTTGGGCCAATATGATATGGAATTATAGGCCGTTTTGAGGTTGAATTTCTGAATCAAATCCAAATGTGTATTTAAAGGAATCAAAGTACATTAACAAAGGCCCATAGAGTTCCAGAACAATCACTGACAATTGGCTAATTTCATTTGCTTGAATGGTTTAAGACAGTTCTAAAAGTCTCACAAGTAACTAGTTGTGCTTTAGGCTTAATGTTAACAAAAGACCCAAAATAGTATTATTTGGCTAAGCTACTGTGGTCAATAGGAACACAAGACATACTCTATGTCTTGTGTTATTTTGAGGTTTGTTATCAAAATGCTCTTGTTATCCAAATATTTGAGGAGGCCACACACTTGTTGATCATTTTTATGAAGCCCATATCCAAATATTAGTTCAGCTTATCCAAGTGTTCATGCTCATATCAAAATGCTCTTATTATCCAAATAACCCATGACAAGAGTATGTCATCATTATTTGTGAAGGCCATCCATAAAACCAAGTCCTCATTATTGTTGATCTTTCCTAAGTCTTGCTTTTCTAAAATAGTTTATCCCATGATTTGATGAAGAATACGAAGGGCCAGAGGGTGAGTTTCCTTCCATGAGTTAGAATGAAATTATACTTCCCGATCTTTCTTGCCACCACCAACCATATTTACTACACACTAAATTTTGCAAACTTCAAATAGATATGCCGGCATCCGGATTAAAACAAATTAGCTCATTGTGTTGCTGGAGGGTGAGTTTTTGAGGTTTGTTGTAGAGTTGGAATAACCGAATAATCATTGTTTCCAATTTAAGTAATTATAGAAGATAAGAAAACTCAAGATTTAAGTCCGGGTAAGTTTTGGAAAGTCAATTCATGAACCTCCTCAAACCAAGATTATAAGTAGAACCAAGATTATAAGTAGAAAACCCAAGTTCTCTTCAATCCATAATATTTGTGTTGCTTCATCTAAGTATCATTGGGTGCTATTCAATATCAACCTCTTTAACAAGGAGGAAATTGGGGTTCTTTTTCTAGCAAATATTTTAGTAGGGAGAGTGGGTTTTTGATGATTAAATTTTATAGAGATTGTATTTTTTTTGGGTACTTGAGTGCAAATTGAGTGAAACTTGATTAAGGTTTAACAGTTGTGGGGTTTGGAGTAAAAAGGGTAGTATGAGAGAGTGTTAGCAAGATATGCTACCCAATTGAAGTAGGTTACTCATTTAGTGGGTGCCGCTAGTCTTTTCTTGTAGCGAGCCCCTGCTCAATGGTATCTCTTAATGACTTTAGGCACTCATATCCTTCTGCCTACATTAAGAGGGTTTTCAGCTCAAATTATTGACTTCAAAATTTTTTGGGAACTTTATGTGGTATCTTAAGGCTCTAATTTTTCCTATATTTCCCACAAGTACGTCTCTTTATGGGCTTTCAACACTACCTACTTGTGGCTCTTGAATTAAACATGGTATTTCTCATTATTTGCAATCTACATCCAAAATGACAAAGTAGAGAAAATGCCAGAATAAAGTTATTTAATGAGAATAAAAATGGCTTGCCCTTTCGTGACTTTAATGCAGTGTCTTAACTTGATGTCTCTTTCTTGTATCAATGTGGATTAGTGTGTAAACCGTGCCAATCTTGACACCTTCATAGTACAACTCGCAACAATATCCGTTAACTAATGAACGAACTTGACTTATCCCATAACTCAGCAACCCTGTGTGGAAAGACCTCTTTCACAGTTTCACCTCAGCGAGCCACTACACTTTGAGCTTCCTAGGAATTAACCTTAATTCAAAAATGTACTAGAGGCTTTGTCATCAACATTGAACTCCTTTTTGATTTGGAAATCATGCCACTTTTTGGTTCAAGCCTTACACACACTAGCACAAACATAGGTTCTTCCAACTTGTGCAAATCTAATTACCTTTGCTCAGTGGTGCTAGCAAGATCAAAGTTTATCTTCTTGATCACCCATTGAGTTTGATGCTTTAACTCAAGTGACACAACTTCCCATCGACAAGCTTGTAAGAAGTTCCCAATTTGAGTCTCCAAAGGCCAAAGAGCTGCATATACCTTCTCTCCAATTTTTCCTATATTTTGCTGCGGTCTTTGGGAGACCATTTCATAAACTACCAAAGAAAAGGAAAAGACCCATGATAAACTTTTCTCTTGGTTGGAAATTTGGGCTTGCTGGTGATATGCAAGACCAACCTTGTGATCAACTACATCTTCGACATCTTTTGGAAGGTACCATGAGCAAAGTGATAACCCCCATCACCAATTATGGCTCCTGTAATTCCAATTCTCAGGAAAATAATCTTCTTAAGCACCTTCATTGCAACTTTGTGATAATGAGTAAGAAGACAATGGCCTCAACCCATTTCAATACTGCACTAGGAAAGGGAATGAGAGGAGGGGGAGAGAGAGGGGTGGGGGTTGGGGTGGGACATATCGGATGTTCTAACCTAATGCGCGACCCTTTTGATGACAGAGGGGCTGATTTTGGTAATCTAGTAAGATACATAATTGTTATCTAATGCTCCAAGATGACTAAAAGTTACAGAGCTATTAATCTCACTTCATTAGAAGTGGGCATGATATTTTGCTTCAATTTTCCTTTAATCTCACTTCATTATAATTAAAATTCAAAGGACATGTGAACCTTTTCCAGTGTGGTCTGGTTAAGCTTAACGACTTTTACTGTTTGCTACAGGTAATATGCAACAAGGCTCCATCATCCAAGAAGGTTGCTACTTCTGCTGCCAATTTTTTTTTTTTTCTTTTCTTTGTATAATATTAAAATTTTCTTTTGAATTGATGATTTAAAATACCATATGACATACCAGATTTTGGATACTGGTGGACTTGAGAGGAGAATACTTGAAATCAATAGAAAGAGAGCCAAAGTGGTGAAGCCTGGTTCTAAAACCTCTTTCCCAACTACTGAAATGCGTGGCAGTTATGCTCCTCCATTCCATGTAAGTAATACTCAGGTTGGCAGACTGTCACTTTTTGTCCATCATAGCATTTTAACTATACTGCAATATTTTGATAATGTTCTTTTTCATTGTTTTTGTCAATTGGAATAGTGGTACATGAGTATTGTCTTTGCTTTGTTCCACCATCTCAAATCCATGTGTTAAGATGTATCAGGATACTAACTACGTAATTATACGCCATACTATTAACACGATTAAAAGATTTTAAACCAGA
Organism: Chenopodium album; assembly: GCF_948465745.1. Classification (NCBI taxonomy): domain Eukaryota; kingdom Viridiplantae; phylum Streptophyta; class Magnoliopsida; order Caryophyllales; family Amaranthaceae; genus Chenopodium; species Chenopodium album. The sequence continues at coordinate 31,506,389 of NC_137847.1, forward strand.
GCAAAACAGTACATAATACCTTATCTAGCTGCTGTGAGTAGTCTTTCTCTTTTAAAAAAAGTATTTAGTTGATGTTGCCCTTGCTAGAAGATGAAACGCCAACTTTATCTCGGTCAAATCAGTTTTTTGTTATTGCGAGATTAGTAGTTAATCCCATAAATTTTGAACGTGGAGCCTGAAGATACTTGATAAACATATGATGGTGCATTGATGCCATAGTTTATATGGTGTTTCTTAATGAGTACTCCGTTATTAATTTTGCTAACTGATGGTAATGGTTGAAGTCCGTAATCTGGTGGTATTGGCCTTGTTTTGTAATATTTGTAGCCCAGGAGAGAGGTCTACTGTTCTCCGAAATTGCGAAGTTGTACCTTAGCACATACTTCTTTTAATGTACTTTTTCTTTCTCCTATTACATGACTAATTGACTACTACAAAGCCATCTAAGTAATGGTGAGGACAAATACACTGCAGCTGGAAGTCTGGAACCAATACTTAATATTAGATTGTGATTTAAATTTACAAATTGAGATTAAAAGTTTTATATTATTTTAAAGAACAAGTTATTAGTTCTTGCGAAATCTTATTCGTGGGTTGATATAGATTAAGATGATTTAGGACAAAAATCATCCAATGCATAAACATAATCCGACCTTTATCTGAAGAGTGATGGACTAATACATTTTTCTTAAAAACAAGATCTGCCGATTGGTGTATTACAGATTTTCTCAGTTTGTTTTGGTTGGAAAAGTTTTAATCATAACAGGTTACTTGTTTGATCAGGTGGAGGTTTTTCGCAATGATCAACACCGGTTGAGGGTTGTGGTTGACAGCAATAATGAAGCAGATATTATAGTGCATACACGCTACTTGAGGGATGTAATTGTGCTTGTTCTCAGAGGTTTAGCTCAAAAATTCAACAGCACATCCCTAAATTCTTTGTTGAAAATAGAAACATAGGAACTTGTTCACAGTTTCATACAGTGAATCTATGTAAAGGTCATTTTCATCAGTCTGAAGTAAAGTTTGTTTCATATCCGTTTATTTTCTAACTTGTATCGAAATTTTCATTAAAATTCATCATAGGCAATGGCAGGTCGTGTAGCTGGAAGTTTGGCTCTGTAAATTTATTAATTTATGACAATGAATAGAGAATTCAATGATGTTTTAATACTATATGTATATCATCGTATATTTTATATCTTCTTATGTTCGTCATACATTCTTCTATAGGAAAGTTTGATTCAGGTTATCAGCTTTTTCCCAACAGCATCCAACAATGCACGATCATATAAAAACATTTCAATGATATGAGATAATCTCAGAAAAAGCCCCACATACTTAATAAGGGAAAGTGATGCACATGAAGCTTAAAAAAAGGAAATATTAAGAATTAATAAACACTAATTGTACTGATGCAGCGATTCATGCATGTTATGAATCCTCAAATTCATTCTATTTTAGAAAGTTTATTTATAGGCCTTCTTCTCTTCAACTATTTTTGTACGAATTGAAATAAATTTGCAGAACTTAAATTATTTTTGTAATATTGTAGCCAACTAGCCATTAAAAGTGTTTTTGTAAAATAGTGTATTGTCATAATAATATAACTATTCCCCCCCCCCCCCCCCCTAATTTTATTAGTAATCATACTTGCGTACTCACAAATTTTCTCATCATAATCAAACAACCTAAAAAGAAATAAATAGGAAACAATCACTACATTGTCCCTTATATACACTAAAAAACATACTATATATTACTAACTTTTATCGTCATTGTTCCCACTGTGACCTTCTAAATCTTCGTGAGTAAGAGGACACTTCTTTGCTTCAACTTTACCTAATTCCATGGCATTCTCTTCTACACCTACCTTTGCCATCTCAATCGCAGTATCATATGATGCATGCAACCCAAAGAATACATAATAAACCATTAGAAGGCAAGTCCATATGGCGAACCTAATGTAAGAGTCCTTGTCAATTGAGCCTAGAAGGAATATGTTGACAGCAATCGACGCAGATGGCAGCCAAGGAACCAATGGGACACCCCACAGTTTAGGATTTCTTGCTTGTGGAACAAAAAGTTGTAGTCCCAACGTCGAAAGGAACCAAATAGGCCCGGTGATGGTGTATACTATCCACCCCGTTTGTGTAGCACCCCAGTAAGCAGCTGTCGCGATTGAAGAGCAAAGAATGAGGGCAGCGAAAGTAACAAACTTGTTACGATCACTAGGTGTAGTTATCCCACTTGCATAGTACCTTCGTACTAGAAGGGCTAATGCTACTAACATGAAGATGAATAAGGTGGAAATTGAGAGGAGGTTAGACAAGATGTCGAGGTTTGTAAATAATGCAATAATAGCAGTAGCAAACATCATAACAATGGTTGCGTTTCTTGGAGTGCCTGTCTTCTCGTTCACCTGAGCTAGCCATGGAGGCATCATGTGTGTTCGCGCTATGTGAGTCAGGTAACGAGCTTGGCCTATTGCACTGACTAGTAACACTGTTGTCATTCCTTTTAGAGCACCAATGGCTACAAGATACTTCGCCCAATTCATTCCAACCTAAAAATATTTCCATAGCAAATGTAAGTATACAAACATATGTGGTACATTAGAGTTATGTTTGAACATTCTAATTAGCAAATGTTTAGAATTGTTAGAGCTAGCACACCAATACTTTAATTTTGTATAAAAAAAATTAATTAAAAATAGATATATATTTGAAAATTAATATTGTAATCAAGCCAACAACAATAAAATTATCTACATGTATGAACTATTTACATGTTAGTAATGTATGTTAAAATGTGGTACGGTCACAACTAATACTTCAGTCATAGCTTAAGTTTTGTAAATTTTTTAATACTACTTTGTTAAGATATTCTACTTTCACTATGCATTACGATTTACCCAAACAAAAAACATAGTTATATGTATTTGTATTATATATTTATATTTTCCTCAAATTTTATTTTCAAAATGTTAACTTTAACAGTTACCATTTTTACTCAATATAAATTTAAAAAATTAATAGTTGAAATTATATAATGACAACGTAAAAATAAAAGTATTGTAAGCATCTGACATAGTAGAGTGTCAATCAAATAGTCCAAATAAATGAGAGAGTAAGGGATAGCTCAAGTGGTTAAATCTTCCCTCTCGGCCCCGTCCTTATGGCTCTCTAAACACCAAAAAAAATAGTCCAAATAAATAAAAGGAGTGTAAGGATCGGAGTAGAAGAATACCTTCTCAAAGGCTAATGTAAAAGGAGCATCTTTATCAATTTGATTATAAGGCTGCATGAGGCAAAGAGTAAGAGACATCAAGCAATACGCAACGGTAACTATAGCCATGGAACCAACCAATCCAATAGGAATATCCCTTCCAGGATTCTTCGTCTCCTCAGCCATCGTCGACACTGCATCAAACCCAACATACGCGAAAAAAAGCACAGCCGAGGCCTGGAAAATACCACGAGGTTCGTAGGGAATAAAGGGGGTTAAGTTCTTGGTATCGGCGTGAGTAAGACCCGCGATGATGATGAAGACAATGACGAACACGTGGACGATGGAAGAAATGTAGTTGAGACGGGAAGAGCCTTTGACGCTGTAGACTGCAACAAAACAGATTACGCCGATTACAACGACTGCGATTGGGTCGAGGTGGCTGTAGTCAGGGCTTAAGTGATGTGCAATGATACGGAAATCGTCGGGTTTGTGGTTGCAGAGGGTGGCGAAGTATGATGTCCATGAGCGTGCAACTGCTGCGCCGCTAATGACGTATTCTAAGATGATGTTTCCTGCTGCTATGAACGCCATGAAATCTCCTAACTCGACTCTTAAATATGCAAATGAACCACCTGTAATTAGTAAATCGACCTCATTATTAATGGTAAGAAAAAAAGTAAACATCAGGAAACCCTCCTCACAAGAGGAATTTCTAATGCATCGGAAGAAAGGATGAGAAATAAAGAAGAATTATTAAAAGAAACTATATCCATTCTATCACTAACTAAATGACCTCGTTCTAGAGTATGTAGTCATGGGTTTTACACAAAGGATTTAAACAAGTATACAATTAGGTTGTATCCATATAATTGTACGTGGTTTAAAAAAAAAATCAAATTCACATGCGTGACTAGTATATTTATTTGGAGTATTGAAGTCCAGTTACTTGTCATAAAACCCAGGGATGATAATATTAGATGGATATTCACTAACCTACGGATGACAGATGAAGTGGATAATGGTTCGAATCGGATGTGGATGATGATTTTTTCATTAGCTAACCATCCATCCACCTTTTAACACATATAAAGATTTTTAATTTAAGAATTTTAATTCAATAAAATTGAAATATACAATAAATATACTTTATTTGTAGCAAATTAATTTTTACAAAGAATATGTAGTTAATGCTTTCTTATTATTTAAAAAATAATAATGTAGATTCAACCATAAATTAAATTTCATGTGATTTTTTTTTTACCATAAAATGTTCATACATTAGTCATTCGATCCACCCGTTTCATCCGCGGATGATGGATTGACGGATATGGATATGGATATGGATGAGGGTGAAGCGGGTGATGGATGGATGTGGATGGAGTGATTTGATTGATGAATGGATGTGGGTGAAGCTCCATCCGATCCGAATCCGATCTATTGTTATCTCTAATACCTCCTATCAAATAAACATGTAATACATTTATAATGATGAATATTTTTATTTTACTAATTTTCATATGCTATTTCAATTGCATTGAGATGTATGGAGTAGGATATAATACTTCAATTGATTCATTTTATGATGCATGCATTTTTGATTTTTTTTTTTTTTTTTTTTTTTTTTTTTTTTTTTTTTGACCATCCACAACGTTACCGATTATTTATAATCTTATCAGAAAAAAAAACTTATAAAAGTACATTTTAAAAATAGAAACAGAAAATTTTAGATATGAATGTGAATAAAATACGCACTTAGGCAACGAAAAGCAAGAAATCATGTTTAGCGGCCATTTTTTTTTTTTTAGTTTTGAAATTCATAATTAACACTCCGTTTGTACTACTCCGTAATATATAATTCTCTCTATATCAGGAATAGACCAATAAAATATTATGTACCGTGTTAAATATAAAATAAAAATAAAATAAATATCTATAAATTAAATATTAGGAAAATTTGTTAAAAAAAACCTTTTAAAAGCATCATTTTGCAAAAAAAAAAAAAAAAAAAAAAAAAAAAAAAAAAAAAAAAAACCTTTAAAAGCTTTTTGGGTAAAAAAAAACCACCACGTTTAATTTTTTTGCGAGAGGAAACCCATTTCCTCAATTATGTTCTTATTAACTTAATTATACTCTAATTTCCTCCTAAATCTTCTAATTAACCTCTAACCCACTCAATTACTTAAGAATTAGATTTAATTTATACATAAAAAAAAATTAAAAAATAAAAAAATAAAAAACCCACCACCAACCAACCACTCCTTCCCCTTCTTCCTCCCTTTCCCCCTCCCTTGGTAGCAACCCCTTCACCCACCGGTTCGGCCGCCCGACTCCCCCACCTCCGGCGACCTACTTCCACTGCTGGTTGACCCTCCCTTTCCTCTTATTCCCGTTGGTGACTACCACCTCCCTTCGAATTTTTGGCTCTTATTTACTCAAACATGCTCAAATCAAGTCCAAATCAATTGAAATTTGCTTCTAATCACCCTAACATCACATACTTACATAATCAAAGCCAAAACAAGCATCAATTGCAAGCAAGATGCACAAAATTAAAAACTCCCAAATTGATTTTCCAAGATTTTTCAAAATCAAAGAGGTGGTTGTCGGGCGGCGATTAGTGGGAAAGGGAGGGTCGTCTGGTGGTGGAGGAGGTCGCCGGAGGTGGGGCGATCTGGACAGCGGGTCCGGTGGGGGAGGGGGTTAATGCCATGGGAGGAGGAAGGAGGAGGAAGGGGAGGGGGAAAGCAAGGAAGAAGGGGAGGTGGTGGTGGCTTTTTATATATATTAATTAAATCTAATTATTTAGTAATTTGGTGGGTTAAAGGTTAATTAGAAGAAATTAGAGTCTAATTAAGTTAATTAGAGGTTAATTAGGAAAATAGGTTTCGCTTTTAAAAGGTTTATTTTCGCAAAATGGTGCTTTTAAAAGAGGTTTTTTTTTTGACAAATTTGCCTAAATATTATGTACCGTATTAATTTTCAAGAATATGAGATACTTGTATTTTTGAGAAACCTTGAAACTAATAATAATTGGAATTGGAATATATTTTTCAAAACCTTACCTTAGCATCAAAAGAAAATGACTCCTAATTATAGTTTAGAAAATTTGTCAAGAATAAGCAAATCTTTGCTCGATCTTCCCAAAATAAGCAAACCTTTTGATTAACCCAGGGTAAGTTGACCTTTATGGGGTATTTTCTTTAAATAAGTCAAATGAGCTATAACCTACCAAGTAGGTCACTTTTTTCTTATTTTATAAATGATAATTAATTAAATCGTATTTAAAAAAAAAAAACCCACTACATACCAGCGCTCAACCCCCATCCCTGCCAGCCACCAAACAAACCACCTCCCCCTCTGGCCTCCCCGGGTCCCTGGCCCCTTTGTTCCCCTCCTTGAGGGCTGCTGACCCATCCTAACCCGAGCAGAAAGCTAGAAACCCACCTGAACCACCCCACCTCGAAACTCCATTTTACAGAACCCCTTCCGAAAACCACCACATACCTCGATTCCCTACCCTAACCACCAGAATATTACCATATCGACCTTGAAACCCAACCAAACCCACCTCGAAACCCAACACCCACCTCGTTGTTGTTATGCAGATTTGCGACTTCGATTGTGGGGATGTGATGCGATTTTTGGTGGTGGGGAAGGCAAGGGATAGTGGATTCGATGGGGATTTTGAGGGTGGAGGTAGGAGGGATGGTGATATCGGTGGTGGGGATGGGAGGTGGAGGTATTTCGATGCTCTGGGTGGTATCCACGGTAGCCGACGAGGCAAGGGCGGGGAGGGGTACTGGCTGTAGTAGTGGGGGTATCTAAAAATTAAGGTTTTTATTTTTTAAATTTATCTTGAAAAAGTGTTTTTTTTTAAAAAAAAAAATTAATTTTTTACAAATTTTCAAAAATGAATTAGAATAATAAATTTTAATTAAAATTTTAAAAACTGACCAACCACACAATGACATGTGGCATAAGTAATCCAAACAACCGGTTACACTTAAAACAAACCAGTCATGAATTATTTTGAGAAAATACCCTATAAAGGTCAACTTACACTGAGTTAATCAAAATATTTGCTTATTTTGGGAAAACCGAACAAAGGTTTGCTTATTCTTGACAAATTTTCCTTATATTTATTGTAGTCGTAATTGTCTCCTCAATTGTTTTAGTAAACGTAGGACAGCAAAGACCAATTGAATCAAATAATACACACTTAAAAATTAAGTATAAAAAAATAGATAAATAAATAAAATAAAGGTTTAAATTGTATAGATATAAGTTGCACTCTCAAGTCCAAGTTCAACAACTGTCGTATTCATGATACAAATATGATTTGCTTCTAGCATTTGACTAATGACCCTTCCACCACATGTTTGACTTTGTTTAGTTAAGGATAACTCATACTCTGTATTATTCGCTATTAATTTACTTCTTAGCTGGTTGACAACAAGGATATTATGAAATTGGCAAAACAAATCAATTTTTCATCTTTTTATTCTCTACTATTTTTATCCCATATTTTATTTATCAAAATTGTGGCTAATAAAATAAAACCTTAAAAGGCTACAATTTTTTTGACTAGTATTTCTGTTTCGGCCATGCATAAAAAACCATTTTATAGCTCAAATTAAAATTTTAAAGTGAATTTAAATAATTTTAATCATACTATCCTTTTTTTTAAAAAAAAATATTCATATTGTTTTTATATGAAACTCTATGCACACGATAAAAAAAATAATAATAATAATTGTATATCTATTATATAAAATAAAAATAAATTAATTAATCTAAGAATTTGCAATAGTTTGGGTGGTTAATAAATTACTCCTTAATTATTTAGAATTTTCCTATGTCCTACTATAGCTTAGAAAGTTGAATCAATCACTATCAATTTGATTTGGAAATGGAATCTTGAAGATTCCTTAACATTTAGGAAATTTGACAGGATCTTGGAAAAATGGGTTCACTTTTATGTATGTTCACATTTCTAATTATTTATGGTAAAATTTAAACTAATCACATTATGTAGGTATATAAATATATAATAATAATTGAAAACTGTCCAATAATATTTATTTATTTATTTTTTTTGAAAAACGAAAACTGTCCAATAATTGATTGTTTGTTACTAATTTTGACTAAAAGAGTAATTTTTCACGCAAAAGACAATTCTAAAAAATAGAATTATTTGTTTCTTCCTGAATTATAGGATGTTGTTACTTTTCAAAGAGATTTGTTTCGATTGTCCTTTTCGTAAGCCTTGATTTTCGTTATTTGTTAATTTTTTGAACAGTTATTATCTTTGATCAATTATAATGCAATACACCAATATTTTATCTTTACAACTAATGGATGACGGCACATATGGAATCAAGTGATTGTTCACAAAAACAACAAGCTATTTTAGGTTTATTTCTTATAAACATCAAGAGGCTTTAACTACAAAAATTCACATATTTAATTAGTTATATAATGTTTTATTCCATTTTCTTATATATATATTATCTTTTTTACTCTTCAAAATCAAACTTTGATTGGTAATTATATCATTATATGAATTATGTTAATCAAATTTTATGATAGAATTTTACAAAAACCAACTAATGCTATGAAACCACTAAGAGTCTCGATTCATTTATTCCATATTCTTAAATATTGTCTTTTTGATTTGCTAATTATATTATTATATGAATTACAAAAATAAAATTTTATGATAGAATATTACAAAAATAATTAAGATTTTTTTAAAAAAAAAACCTAAATAATGCTATGAAACCACTGAGAGTCTAGATTCAATTGATAAAGTCAACCTCCCACAAAACCACAAAAAAAAAAAAAAAAAAAAAAAAAAAAAAAAAAAAAAAAACTACTGTAACAATGGAGTCATCAACAATTAATCAATCTTAACCTTAATTACTCATAATAATTTATTAAAAATATTTTTTTAAAAAACCAATAATTGCATTTATAAAAATTAAAAAAAAAAAAAAAAAAAAAACCTTAGAATAAAAAAACGAAACAAGCATAATGGATTCAACTAATGAATCAATCTTAACCTTAATTACTCAAGTAATTTATCAAAAAAATAAAATTAAAAAAAAAAATCAATAATTGCATATTAAAAAAAAAAAAAAGAATACCTGCAACAGGGATCTCAACAGCAAACTCGGTGTAACACATAACGGAAAGCATAGCAGACAAACCAGAAACTGCAAAAGACAAAATAACAGCAGGACCAGCATGCTGATTTGCTTCTTGGCCTGTAAGAACGAAGATACCGGCACCAATCACGGCGCCGATACCGAACCAAGTTAGATCCCACCATGTCAATGCCTTCTTCATATCGTGGAGACTTTCAGACTTGACTTGATTCAGCTCCGTGTCGTCTAGGGACCGTGTCGTAAGCCGGTTCATGAACCGTGCAGGAGTCTCCTTAAGGGCTGACATATAATTTGACCAGCTTTGGAATGATTGTTCTGGTAGGAAATCAGCCTTTGAGCAACCTCGAAATCGGTTTCGCATTGTTGTTGGTGATCCTCCGCTTCCCATCTCGCACGCCTTGCCTTTGAGAGGAGTTTACACCGTGTGAGCGAGAGGAGGATCTATGGTTGTGGAATGTGGGTGTTTGTTTATATATATAACTATAGCGTTTGAATAGAGAGTGTAGTGAGTTGGATAAACAAATATGGGCTTTTTATATATTTTTGTACTACTACTGGATGATGTGTGTTCATGGGCCACTATAATTTTCATGTTTAATTTGACTAGTTTAAGGGCCTGTTTATATTTACTGAATTGAGCTGAATTGAACTGAATTGAAGTGATTGGAACTGAACTGAACTGAACTGAACTGAACTGATTGGAACTGAACTGAACTGAACTGAACTGAACTGAACTGGATTGAGCTGAAATGAATATTTTATGTGAGAGAGAAATTAAGAGCTGAACTGATTGGAACTGAACTGAACTGATTGGAACTGAACTGAACTGAACTGAACTGAACTGAAATTAAGTAAATGTGAACAGGCCCTAAGTGTAGGCGCGTGCACCATTTTGTTAACCTAAATTAGGTAGCCATTAATGAATAGTTAAATAAATTTTTTTGGTAAAGTTTTTGTTATTTTGTTCAAGAATTCGTAGTTGTATGTAGTATAAATTATTGGATAAGTCTGTAAGATATAATTATTTCATATCGAAATATATTAATGTTAGTAATTATTAATATCACAAACAATTGATAAGCATTGATACTTATTACTTATGATGATATGGAGTATAGAATATTAGAAAAGTTTATATCATTGTTTGGAATGGATCACATGTTTGAGCTTTATCTTTCTTTGTGTTAATTATTAACCCCTGACCGAGTAACCCCTTGAGTAATTCATGACTGAACCCCTCAAGTAACCCCTAACCGAGTAACCCCTCCCCCTCAAGTAACCCCTAATTGAGTAACATGTCAAGTATCCCCTGACTGAACCCTCAAGTAACCCTTGATCGAACTCCTTAAATAACCCTGTCCGAGTAACTCAAGTAACCACTGACCGAGTAGCTCGAGTAACTCATGACCGAGTAACCCCTCGAGTGACCCTTGACTGAGTAACTCAAGTAACCCTTGATCGAGTAACCCCTCAAGTAACCCTTGACCAAGTGAACCCCTCGAGTAACCCCTGTCTGAACCCCTTAAGTAAACCCTGATCGAGTACCCCTTAACCGAGTGAACCCCTCGAGTAACCCTTGTCTCAACCCCTCAAGTAAGTCCTAACCGAGTAACTCGAGTAACCCCTGACTGAATAACTCGGGTAACCCCTAACAAAATAACTCAGGTAACCTCTACCACAATTCGTTTCATAATAATTGCAACATTACTTTCTTTGGTAAGAGTTCACAACTATTTTATTATTTCTCTCTAACTAACCCCATTTACACTTTTTATTTTTTATTATTTCTCTCTCCTACGAACAAATAAATATATCCCACTAACTTTATATTATAAAATCACAAATTTTTGTATGCAGCCTGTTGTACCGTGCAGCAAGGTTTACTCGAGTTTCTCGGTATATGATTACTCGAGTTGCCGGGAATACTCGAGTTTCTCGGTTAGGGGTTATTCGAGTTGTTGGGGTTACTCAAGTTACTTAGTCAGGGGTTACTTGAGTTACTCCTTTTCGAGTAACCTCTCAAGTAACCTCTGACCGAATAACCCCTCAAGTAATCCACACTAATGAAAAAAATGTCATTTGTAATGGGCAATAATTTGCCAATTACAATAAACCTATTTGTAACGGGCAAAATAACAGCCCATTACAATAAAACAGCGTAATGGTACGGAAAAGAGTATTCGTAACGGGCAAAATGATGCCCGTTACAAAAATCTCATTATTTATAACGGGCAGCACTTTGCCCGATACAAATAAGTTGGTGTTTGTAACGATCACCAATTGCCCGATACGAATAGGTTAGATACTTGGCTACGTTAAAAAACCCTAAAAGTGTACTACAGTTTTCACTTTATGGCTCTTACTTTCTTTTTCTCTCTCCTCTCTCTTACTTTCTTTCTCTCTCTTCGGATCGTTCCTTCAATGGCGACTTTTTTAACTTCACTCTCTCTTCCACTTCATCTGTGTTAGGTTTGGGTTTTTTCTCACCTCAATTTTTCCTCTCCTCAAATTCTCTGTATCTCTCTCTTCAATCGACTTTCTCTTTCATCAAATTCGAAGCTTTTTGCAATGGAAACTAAACGAGTTACCGAATTTCCTATGACTCATCTTGATCGTCATCCCAGGAAGCGCCCGCGTTTGGGATGGGATGTTGCTCCTCAAACAACCAAGGTATACGATCTTTTCGTTTTTTATTTTGATTTTGTTATTATCGGTGTTTTTTTGGCTAGTTCTGGTGAAATTTGATTCGAATTAGCTGAATTTATTGAATTTTATTTGTGATTTTGATATGGTTGATTCTTGGTGGTTTATTGTAATGATTTAATTATTTTTGTTCAAATTTGCTGTTTTATGCTTGTTTATCGTCTTTCACGATTTTTGATTGTTTAATTCGCAAATTTCTGATATTTAAAAGGAATTGAAGTTTTTTTGGTACATGTTTTTTCATGAATTTATATGATGTATAGCTTTTGAAATTATGAATTGGTTAATTTGTTGAATTTAAAATTGTTTGCAAACCTATTTCTTAAATTTCTGATTTTTATTTCATGATTGAGCCGATGTTACTTAAATTAGGGTTTATTTAATGTAGATCGCTGACGGGATTTGTTCTAATTATGATAGCTTAGGTTTATTTTATTAATACAAAGTAAAAGATGCTGTAATGTTTGTTTGGAGGGCAGAACACCAACTGTACTGGATTCGGAAACCATCCTCTATAATTTTCCAAAAGATAAAAAACAGAAACGAATGGATTCAGATTTAAAGTCTGTCAGGTAAAATTATGTAGATATATTAATAGATTATGATTCAAAGAACACCGAGCTAATTCTCGCTAGTATAAACATCACAAACTACCTTGCCAAAATAGAATAAACAAGCTGATGGTTTTTTTTTTTTTAATGAAATTATATTATTGCATTTTTCAGGTTCTGTAGAGGTATCAAATGAGAGATCATTGATGAATGATGATCAGTTGTACTCTCATTGTTGTTCTGTATACCCTCTTCATTTCTATATATTCTTTGTGCGTGTGTACACCAGAATTTTATCCAACATTGAATTTTATCCCGTGGTGGGAAGATGACAAAGATGGACATTACATGTTTGAGCTTGGAGATGATTTAACTTCTCGCTGTAAATACACTCTCCATTGTTAAAATTGTTCTTTTACTTTGTGTTACTGCTTTGCTTCTCCCAAGTAGATATGATGGTCGTTCATCATTAATATATAGTTTCGAATTAATAAAGTATAAGGTTGTATTCAATTCGGCTTTCCGTTGTAAACTTGGTCATTGATGAACCATAAACTCTGTTGATTATTTTATTGAGTTGTAGCTATCTTTTTGTGCACCCTTTGACTGAGAACTTGGTATTCTTTATTTTTCTCCTCTAATTTTTTAAAGTTCAGCTATAATTTATGTTCTGCTTTTTAACAACATACTTATTAAGTTAAACTAAATGAACAGATGCTCATTTTGCGGTTTAATTCATGGAAGAGGTGATATTGCTTGTGTTTACAGGTTCTGTGTTTTGTTAATTTTCTCTAATTTGCTGAATTTATATAGTGATTCTATTTTCAAAATAATATGGAGACTAATTCTAATTTCAGGAATATATATGGCCTGAATCTAATTTTAGGCTAGTGTATGACAGTTTATTAATGTCAAAGTATGCACTGAACTAACTGAATATAACTCTCCATTTTGTGTTATCTGTGTGCTGATCTTTGTACCAACTTTGCTTATGTATTGCATAGGTTCTACTGACAAAACAATCAAATTCTGGGACTTTGAGACATTTGAGTTGATTGGTTAAGCAGGACCTGAGGAAAAAATTCCAAATAATGCTTAATCAGGCTTTGACTTCTTCCATCTTTTATTTTGTAGATGTATTTCATGTTACTCAGTTTTTGGTGTCAAGTCACTTATTAGTTAATTTATCGTGTGCCTATAAGACATCAGGAGTGCGTTGTATGGCCTTTAATCCTGATGGGAGGACCCTGCTTTGAGGATTACATGAAAGCCTAAAGGTACTTATCCTATCCATCCCTATTTCTGCAAGCAATAAGTGAAACTTGGGGGTTTTTGTTTCTAATATGTACATGCCAAATTAATTCATCTTTTAATCCCACAATGTAGGTTTTTTCTTGGGAATTGATTCGTTGCCACGATACCGTGGATGTTGGATGGTCTAGGTTTTCCAATCTGAATGTGCATGAGGGAAAGCTTCTTGTTTGCTCTTATAATAAGAGTTGTGTTGGAGTTAGGGTAGTTGACATCTCGGTAAGTGAAATTTATAATCAAATCAATATATCTAGTGGACTGTGTATGCGTTTTTTTTGGGGTGTGTGCGCGCGTCTGGAGGTTGGTTAATTAATTTTGATTTACAGTTAATTGATTTATACATTGTTGTTACATTGTTTTCAGCGGATAGAGCCATATTTAGTTCGTACGCGCTTCAATGGACATTCTGAATTGTAGTCTGCTTCATCTGGTAATTTGCAGCACTAAGGCAGCCTCAGAATTATGATCAAAGTTGCAGCAACTCGGAAACATGGTGGAAGATGTAAATAATTCAACACTAAGGGCCTGTTCATATTTACTTAATTTCAATTCAGTTCAGTTCAGTTCAGCTCCAATCAGTTCAGTTCAGTTCAGCTCAGCTCTTAATTTCCCTCTCACATAAAATATTCATTTCAGCTTAATTCAATTCAGTTCAGTTCAGTTCCAATCATTTCAGTTCAGTTCAGCTCCAATCAGTTCAGTTCATCTCAGCTCAGTTCAGTAAATATGAACAGGCCCTAATTTAGACGAAAATCATTTGACTCTTATTTTAGTCTTATTAAGTAAACTTGTTTTTATTATTATTACAATTAAGATTTGTTTTATTTTTCAAGTTTTAGTTATTAGGAATAATGAATGTAGACTTTTGATGATTGTATATTATGTACTTGTATAATATACAAGTATAAATTTCTATTATTATTTGATAAACTGATTCTGCATGCAACGTAAGTGCTGGCTCTTTTTTTTTTTTTATTTTTATTTTTAATTGGATCATAGACTATTTGTAATGGGGTAGACATTATGGCCGTTACAAATAATCCCGTTATTTGTATCGGACGAACATGTGTCGTTACAAATAATCCCGTTGTTTGTAACGGGTACTTGTTTTGCCCGTTACAAATAACCCTGTGATTCGTAACGAGAACATGTTTTGCCCGTTACAAATAACCACTTATTTGTAACGGGTATGTGCCCATTACAAATAATATTTTTATTCGTAACGACCATATTATTTTTGCAGAATAGGCTTTTTTCCATTAGTGCCATGACTAAACCCCTCTAGTAACCCCTAACCGGGTAACCCCTCTCTCTCAAGTAACCCCTTATTGAGTAACACCTCAAGTAACCCCTGATTGAGTAACACCTCAAGTAATCCCTGACTGAACCCTCAAGTAACCCTTGACCGAACTCCTTATATAACCTCTAACCGAGTAACTCGAGTAACCACTGATTGGAAGTAACGCATGATCGAGTAACCCTTGAATGAGTAACTCAAGTAACCCCTGATTGAGTAATCCCTTAATCAACCCTTAACCAAGTGAACCCCTTGAGTAACCCATGTCCAAACCCCTAAAGTAACCCCTTATCGAGTAACCCCACAGGTAACCCTTGACTGAGTGAACCCCTCAAGTAACCCTTGTCCCAACCACTCAATTAACCCTTGACCGAGCAACTCGAGTAACCCCTGATAGAATAACTCGGTTAACTCTCTAATAAAATAACCTTGGTAACCTTGCCACAGTTCGTTTCATAATAATTGGAACACTACTTTCTTTGGTAAGAGTTCACAACTATTTTATTATTTCTCTCTGACCAACTCCATTTACACCTTTTTTTATTATTATTTCTCTCTACTACGAACAAATAATATGTCCCACTAACTATACTTTATATTATAAAATCATAAATTTTTGTATACAACCTGTTGTACCGTGCAGTAAGGGATACTCGAGTTTCTCGATATGGAATTACTCGAGTTGTCGGGTTTACTCGAGTTTCTCGGTCAAAAGGTTACTTGAGTTGTTGGGGTTGCTCAAATAACCTCTGACTGAGTAACCCCTCGAGTAATGCATGATTGAACCCTTTGAGTAATCCCTAATCTAGTAACCTCTCCCCCTTAAGTAAACCCTGATTGAGTAACCCTTCAAGTAACCCCTAGCTAAACCCTTTAGTAATCCCTGAGCCTTAAGGAACCCCTAACCGAATTACTCGATTAACCACTGACCGAACTCCTTAAATAACCCCTAACCGAGTAACTTGAGTAACCACTGGCCGAGTATCTCGAGTAACTTGAGTAACCACTGGCCGAGTATCTCGAGTAACCCATGATCGAGTAACGCAATCAAACACATTTATTAACAAACACCCTACAAACCAAGCATAATGATAAGTAAGAGTTCGATCCACAAGGAATGGGATATGGTTGCTAAAGATCTTAACACTTAAGCTAATTCGAAATCTATGGTCAATTAGGGTTCATCAAGTAGACAAACAAACTATGATTCTAAATCGATGGATTAAAGACACTAGGGAATGGGATCCACTCAACCAAGGCAATTAGGAAAACGGGGAGTAAAATAGACAAGGTATAGCAAGGACAATATGTAAAATCGACCTCATGCAATTAGAAAACAACTCACACTACTAAACTTAGATTCCTCATTAGTCTAGCAATAGATGATACATAATCAAATTGCAATAAGTAATGACATACTCAATTTACATTCCCATGTCAAACTAAGCATATCATGCTATCAAACTCTTAAATCAAGGGTAGCTAATCCTATCATGAAGAACTAACAAGCAATCTCATATAATCAATTTAATTGCAATACAAACATCAATGCTTCTCCCACATTTGCATAATTAATCCAAAGGGTTGAGCTTCACCCAACCCCTAGCAAGAAGACTACTCACAACTCATGTTTATCAACGTGCAAACAAGTATTAGGGTTCTAACTTCTTCAATAATTGGGGAAAAGTGATTAACAATTGAAATAACTATCATCCAATAACAAATTATCAAGAACTAAGAAGATTTAAATATCATGCAAGAACAAATAAAATCAGAAATTGAATGGAGAAGAGTAGAAGGAAGTTACTAATTGAAGCTTGAAAATGTTGAATACAAAGTGCCAAATCTTGAGGATGAATCTTGAAACCAACTATTACAAATGATTAATTTGATGAAAACTAAGCTAAATTAATGTTTCAAACTAAGAGGAGTTTCTAAAACTAGGCTATTTTTGTCTCTCTTACAAATGAACTAAAGGGGAAGTATTTATACTCCCCGAAACGCATAGGGAAATCCGTCAAAAGAAAACGGATTCCCAGCAAAGGAGCGCTCGCTCCACGGCCAGGAGCGCCCGCTCCAGCTTGCTGCACGCCCTCTCCAGCTGACTTCAAAATATAGGCAGTTTTGAAAGGTTGGGGAGGAGCTCCCACTCCTCACAGGTGCACGCCCGCTCCTCACAGGGTGCACCTGGCAGAAAGTTTACAGGAAGTTTGGAGCACCCGCTCCTGAGAGGTGCACGCCCGCTCCAGCTGGAGCGGGCTCTCCTTTCTCTAATTTTCTTGCCTTAAAAAAAATCCACGCATCGAATGCTTGCCAAATTGAATAAATAAACTTGCAAAACATGGACAAACACAAACCAAGAGGGGACAAGGCGGAGATAAAACATTTTCATTCAAAAACGGGTTAGAAAGAGGGGAAATGAATGCAAAACCGGGTTAAAATTTACACAATAAATGTTCAAATAAACCACTTATCAAATCCCCCCAAACTAGCCAAATGCTTGTCCTCAAGCAATTTACATTGCCCAAAAACAAACCCAAAGATCAATTTGCTCAAAGAAAAGCACATGCATGGATACAAGAATCCTTAAGCAATAAAACTCGAGCATGAGGTAAATGCCTAAGATCAACCACGGTCATGACTAGCCAAGGCCTAACTAACATTTTCGAAAATACTCAACTCAAGCCTATTCAACACATCTTACCGCGTCCCTATCAAAAAGTTCAAATCCCCCCTAATGGTAGTGTCTCGTGACTCCTCTAAGGAGCGGGAGAAACATAAATAAAGCGGTTTTCAAAACGCTCGACATCTCAATGAACAAGTACCCTCTCCATATGCTTGTGAATCAACTCCCTCCACCGACAAAGGCTTCCACTACTCTCCTAATCATTACAAAACTCAAGGAATACGACACAAAGTTAAGGCATAAATAGAACTAGAAGTGCATTGCAATTTGAGCCAAACTAAGATGTATATCATTAAGAGCAAACCTTAAGAGGTTCCTAACCTTGACCCAAGTTACAACCATGAATGAACTTTTTTTTAAAAAAAAAATACACCCCCCAAGCTTGTTTAGTTGCTAGGGTGGTGACATTACATCACTTTTTTTTTTTTTTTTTTTTTTTTTTTTTTTTTTTTTGGGTTGGAGTAGAATACAAACTTGGGTATTTACATCACTAACTACTAAATACAAAGAACTAAAAAATTGAACTATGGAAATGGTAATAATAAAAATAAGGAAAAATAAAATGCCTTAACCTTTTGTGATTAAACAATACATGACACCCTTCATCAATACTAAGAGTAGTTTAGACCACGATCTTGGGAGTTGAGACTCAAGTTCTCGATCTAGGTAGTAAATCAAAGAGGATCCTTGCCACTCATGCAAAATGTAGTAGGTTTGAAAAATATTAAAACCTCACTTTTTGGAACAATGTGGGATCAAATACTACCTTTCGGGGATTAAATTCCTTTGAGATAGGCGACACCATCTTACCACAAACCTAGACTTTAAGTCTCGTACATTCGGAAAAGTTATTCTCACACTAGCATAAACTAGCCAATTCTATGTTCAACCAAGGACATCTAAACCATGCTCGAAATTTTATTACAAAAAGAAAACAAGCCTCCACCACATACAATCCAATATAATCATTGCATGTGGAAAAAGAGAACTAATTAAAGAATTTGGATATTAGGGTTTGGATATTAGGGAATTTGGATGTTAAAGGGGTTAGAGGATAAGAAAAAAGAACTTTGGATGTTAAGGAAAACCATCATCATTAATCCACACTAATCATCATCAATAATCATCATCAAGAAAGACCAAGAGCAATACCAACCAAACCATGATACCAACCCTCATACAAACCAACCAAAACATGAACATAACAAAGCCATTCATAAGGATAAGATGCTCCAATAGCACACATATAAGGAGAAGTGAGAAAAAACATCAATATGCAATTGTTCTAGACTAGGCATGCCATATAATTGTGAAGAGAGCAACAATCAACCTAACATAGGCATGCGATTTAGAACATAATACCATATGAATCCTACCACAAGTCCCAAAGACTAAACTAAGCCTTTCATGCCAAACATTCCGCATACAAACTCAAACTTCTCCTTATATAGCACAAGATCATCACATGAGAGCACAAATCCTACCAAAACCGAAACTACCCTATATACAAAGACCCCAAGACTTCCCCCCAGCTAGACATTTAAATACTGTTCCCACGATAGATGGACACAAAGAGAAACATCTCCCCCCAAGCTAGAACTCGACACCGGCCTCGGTGTTATAGATGATGGGAAAGAAGAGAAGGGAACGGTAAAAACAAATGTCTAAAGGCTACTCCTGATCATCCTCCCTAGGCGGCGATGTCATGTAGTTATAGTTGAGGTCTACATCGCCGGAAAAGGAAGGTTGATCCACGTATGAAGGAAGATCATAGTTGGGGCTACTACGATAGTGACCGTAGTCCGGTGCACTACTAGTACCCCAACCACCATCATACCCAGGTGGAAACCCGAAGTATCCCCTTAAGAGGTGGTTATCGATCTCCTCGGGAGACATATTACATGTCTCGGGCACGTGGTAATAAGAAGGGTCCCCCCTAAAATCACAACCTCTAGGTTGTGTATAATCGCAGGGAGGGAAGGATTGTAGCTCCGAAATGGAGCTACGGGGTCCTTGCCAATAGGAGTAGGTGGGTTGGTTATTGTTCCAACCCGGAATCGGCCCCTCTTGCACGGGGCGGTGAGGATAGTTGACATAGGGGAGGAGATCTCCCCTCTTAATTTGGTTTTGGTAGGACATTTAAGACACAAAACTTTAATATTCATTTTCTTTAATAATTCTTTGGTTGGTTAGGTTGAGATGGTGAAAGGCCGAATCAAGGTTGAAGGAGGAAGAAGAGGAGGAGGATTGGCCGCCCATAAAACTAGGAATGGTAGATATGCTATGGCGGCGGGGTTGAGATGGTTGATCAAGGTCGGGAACATTCCCGTAGAGTGGCTCATTTGGCACTTGCCAAGTGGTTCCCACGGTGTTCATTATCGCCGCATTAGGGAGAATGCAACGGTGTTTCCCCTTGACCAACCAAGAGTAGGTGGTCACATTTTTTCGGATTTCCACAATCATATTCATTGTGGCAAAATCGGAAAGGTCAAGAGCATTTGAGCCTTGTACCGGGGTTAATTGGTTGACCTAACCGGTGAAATCCAATGCCTTGGCGATGATGGTGATCATCCCACCACACTTAATCTCACCCGTCAACTCCGTACTCATCTTGATATCGTAGCACCGCTTAATGAACATGTACCCTATATTCATGTTCCCCTCAAGATCCCCCTCGAATCGAAAAGTTATAAAGAGCCATTTAATCTCCTCTTAGATAGCTTCCCGAGATCTTGTTTTGTGAAGCAAGCGTACCCCATAATTCTCATGAATATACGGAGTACGGGGTGGATGATGTGGCTAGCGTGGCTAGACCGGGACGTGAATGCGGGGTACCCCGCGATAGTATTCCACCAATTACACTCGTCGTAAGTGGTGAGGTTGTAACTATCGGGTTTGGTTATTTGGTTGTTCACGGGCCACCCAAATATCTGATTGAGGCGAGTTAAGCTTATGTTTTGAGGTCGATTGAACATGTTAAACTTAATCTCGCACTCAATGGACTCTCCCTCACCACTAGTTTTTCTCACGGTTAGGGTGGATAGGAATTCAAGAGTGAGCGATTCGAATGTTACCTCCCTCTTTCGAAGGAAGTCTAACCATCTGAAATTTGCAGCCACTTGACAAATTCCGTCGTCTATTCCTAGCAATTGGCACGACTCTTTGTCATAGAATCGGGTTGGAAGCATTTTTCGTGTGGAAAGTTTTTTGTGGTAACCTTTGGATTTTTCGGGTATTTTTATTGAAGGGGGAGGATTGGATTGATTTATTGTTTGGTTTGGGGTTTCGGTTGGGCTTTCGGAATGAAGATTTTCATTTATTTGGATGGAGAAAGTAGTCTTCCTCTTCTTCCCTCCCGCACCTCCAAATAAACGAAAAACCATTTTAGAATTTAAGATTGGATTGGAAAGCTAACTTAAAACACCACAAACACACTCACAACACAACACAAACAATCTCCAAAATTTACTTCAAACCCCCGATAAAATCCAAGTACCTGCTTACAATTCAATAATATTCCAACACAAACAACCAACAATTCCAACACAATAATTCCAACACAACAAATTCACAAATCCAACAAAATTTAACCAATTTTCATGCACAAGTTCATCAAACTTAAGCAAGAAACTAATCACAATTCTCTTACTCCATAACTAATCACAAAATTCTACAATTTAATTATCAATGGCAAGTAAATTTGTTTAAATCTCCTAATCATGCAACTAATCATACAACAATCATGAAATAAACAAATTAGAAAAGATTGAAGAAAAACCCTAAGGTTTAAGAGGGAAAGTGAAGTAGGGAAGAAGATTTTACCAATTAGAGTATGAAAGTACTCTAAAATTCTTCAAATTTACCCAAATTTCCTCCTCTAGCAATCTTTACCCTTTTCCTTGCTTGTTCTTCAATTAGATTTCGTGGGTCTTCAAAATTTTCGCCCAAATTTGTGAAAAATTATGGTTTTTAGAGAGAGAATTTGATGGATAAGAATTTGTGAATTTTGGTTGAAAAAAAATTGGGATTTGATGATGAAATTGAAGAGAGAAGTTGGAGAAAATGAGGATTTTAGAGTGAGAAGTAGATGGGGAATGAAGAGAGAGAATAAGAGAGTATGAATTATTGGTGAAAATGGGTGAAGGAGATTAAAAGTAAGGGTAAGATTCCTATTTTTTACCCGAACAAGTGGGAGCGGGCGTGCAGGTAGGAGGAGCGCCCGCTCCAGACTTGGGAAAATCGTTTTTTTTTTTGGGTTGGTTTCTTGTGAGGAGCGGGCATGCAGCTTCAAGGAGCGCCCGCTCTAGATAGAGGAGAGGGCGTGCAGGCTGAGGAGCGCCTGCTCCTAATCTTCTGCCAACCTTCTGCCTTTTTTTACAAAAATCTTACCCCCTGAGGAGCGGGCGTGCAAATATTGGAGCGCCCACTCCAGATGGAGGAGCGGGCGTGCAGGCTGAGAAGTGCCCGCTCCTAATCGTGGGAGAACCTACTATTTTTTTCTTCAAAAATTCACCATGTGAGGAGCGGGCGTGCAAATATTGGAGCGCCCGCTCCAGATGGAGGAGCGGGCATGCAGGCTGAGGAGCGCCCGCTCCTAATCGTCTGCCAACCTTCTGACTTTGGCTTTAATTAGAGCCCCTGTGAGGAGCGGGCGTGCAATGTTGAGGAGCGCCTGCTCCTCACTGCTTATGGCTAGATTAATTTCCTTCTTTGCTTCCTTTTTGCTTGTTTTTCCTACATCAAAACCAGAAGGACATAATTCACCAAATGTTAGCCAAAATCATATATTACCAACACTCTTCTTTCTTTTCTTACTCACTCATTGTTTTAATTCTCATTTTCTTCCTCTTGTCAAATTTTTTTATTTTATTTTTTATTTATTTTTTTTTACTCGGGTTGCCTCCCGGAAGCGCTTATTTAACGCCAATAGCTTGATGACCTCCACACTCAGGAGGTAAGATTACATTGAATTGATTCTAGTACACCGACATGAGCACCCTCGTAGTAAAGCTTGAGGCGATGCCCATTCACCTTAAAGGATCTCTTTCCGTCCAAATCCCAAACTTCCACGGATCCATGAGGAAACACTTCTTTGACAACAAAAGGACCACTCCACCTTCATAAAAGTTTCCTGGGAAATAATTTCATCCTACAGTTATAGAGGAGTACCTTATCGCCTTTAAGGAATGTTTTCTTTTCAATATTGCGGTCGTGGCAATCCTTAGTGCGATTCTTGTAGTTGCTAGCACCTCATAGGCCTCCAATCTTAACTCTTCAAGCTCATGTAAATCAAGCCATCTTTACTCTCCCGCGCTAGCCAAGTCGAAGTTAATCTTCTTGATTGCCCATTAAGTTCGGTGTTCAAACTCCACCGGTAGATGACAAGATTTTCCATACACTAGACGATATGGAGTTGTGCCTATTGGGGTTTTGTATGCCGTTCTATATGCCCATAGAGCGTCATCAAGCTTTTCCGACCAATCCTTCCTATTCCTTCCAACCGTTTTCTTGAGGATTAATTTAATTTGACAGTTGGACACTTCCGCTTGCCCACTAGTTTGTGGATGATAGGTAAGGCCGAATCTTTGGTGAACCCCGTGCTTTCTTAGCATCTTTTGAAAAGCATTATGAACGAAATGTGAACCGTTGTCACTTACCACCGCTCTAGGAATTCCGAATCTTGGAAATATGACTTTCTTGAACATCTTCATGACTACCTTGTGGTCATTAGTTAGGGAGGCAATGGCTTCAACCCATTTTGATACGTAATCGACCGCCACAAGAATGTATTGATTTCCATAAGAATTAGGGAATGGCCCCATGAAATCAATACCCCATACATCAAATACCTCTAGCTCAATAATCGGTTGTTAAGGCATCTTATTACACTTGTATATGTTGCCGGTTCGTTGACACCGGTCACAAGTCTTCATAAACCCCCAAGCATCTTTGAAGATGTGAGGCCACCACAAACCGCTATGCAAGACCTTCAACGCTATTTTGTTGGATCCCATATGCCCTCCACATGGATCGGAATGGCACATCTTGAGCACACTTTGCACTTGTTCATCCGGAACACACCTACGGAGCAAACCATCTACTCCTCTTTTGTAGAGAATAGGGTCATCCCATACATATTGTCTTGCTTCCCTCTTTAGCTTCTTTCTTTGGTTCTTGGAGAAATCGGGAGGGAATTCTCCACAAGCCAAATAGTTCACCAAGTCGGCGAACCAAGGAAGATCCTTTTCATTCAAGATATAGAGCACATCATCTCTCAATTCATCACATATGGGGATTTCATTATCACTAGCTTTCACATTCTCTAATCGGGAAAGATGGTCCGCAACCACATTCTCGGCCCCTTTCTTGTCACGGATTTCAACATAAAATTGTTGGAGAGATAGGACCCATCGAAGAAGACGAGGTTTGGACTCTTTCTTTGCCACAAGGTATCTAATAGCCGCATGATCGGTGTAAACAATAGTTTTGGAACCAATGAGGTAGTTCCAAAACTTCTCAAAAGCATGTACCACGGCAAGAAACTCTTTCTCTGTTGTGGTGTAGTTCCGTTGAGCTTTATTCAAGGTCTTGGACATGTAGTAAATGACGTGAAGCTTCTTCTCAATTCTTTGTCCCAACACCCCTCCAATTGCAATATCACTAGCATCGCACATAAGTTTAAACGACAAATCCCATCTTGGCCCTTGCACGATTGGAGTAGAGATCAAAGGCTCCTTTAATTTGTTAAAAGCTTGAAGACACTTTTCATCAAAATTAAAGATGGCATCCTTTTGAAGAAGAGCATTTAGGGGTCTAGCAATTTGTGAGGAATGTTTGATAAATCTCCTATAGAACCCGGCATGCCCCAAAAAGGATCTTACTCCTCTCACATTAATTGGAGGTGGCAAATTTTCAATCACTTCAACTTTGGCCTTGTCGACCTCAATCCCCTTGCTTGATATCTTGTGACTAAGGACGATTCCCTCTTCAACCATGAAGTGGCATTTTTCCCAATTTAGGACCAAGTTGAACTTCTCACATCTTGCTAAGCATTTGCCTAAATTGGACAAACAATCTTCAAATGAAAGGCCCCATACCGAGAATTCATCCATGAACACTTCCATTTCGGCCTCAAGCATGTCTCCAAAGATACTCATCATGCACCTTTGAAAGGTTGCCGGTGCATTGCAAAATCCAAATGGCATCCTCCTATATGCAAAAGTACCATATGGACAAGTAAAAGTTATCTTCTCTTGATCATCCGAGTTTATGGGGATTTGAAAGAAACCCGAATAACCATCAAGAAAGCAATAATACTTGTGATTGGTTAGTATTTTAAGCATTTGGTTGATAAAAGGAAGAGGAAAATGATCCTTGTTAGTGGATGCATTTAGACGTCTATAGTCTATGCACATCCTCCAACCGGTCACCGTTCTAGTTGAAATAAGATCACCATTCTCATTTTCAACTACGGTCATTCCTCCCTTTTTAGGGACCACATGAACGGGGGAAACCCATCTAGAACTCGAAATGGGGAAGATGATGCCGGCATCAAGGAGTTTGGTGATTTCTTTCTTCACCACCTCCCCCATTTGAGGATTGAGTTTCCTTTTCCTTTCAATGGAAGGCTTAGCACCCTCCTCAAGTGTTATGTGGTGCATACATAAAGCGGGACTAATACCTTTGAGGTTATCAATGGTATAGCCTAAAGCACCTTGGTGGTTTCTTAAAACACCACATAACATTTGAGTTTGGCACTCGTTCAAAGAAGAATTCACAATTATCGGAAAAGTTGAATTAGGACCCAAAAACACATACCTTAGGTGTGATGGTAGAGGTTTCAACTCTACCATTGGAACACCCTTACCTTCTCTTAAAGTAGCTATTTCCAAAGTATCATCACTTGTGATTCCCATGCATACTTGCTCAATGCTTTCTTCCGTACTTCCTTTAAGCATTCCTTCATACAATGCCATCTCCTTGCCTTGCTCACCTATCTTTTCCTTATTCAAAAGGACATTCTCAAGGGCATCGTTAGTAGTGAGCAAGTGCTCATGCATAGAAGTCACAATAGAATCAATAGTATCAATCATTATACAATTATCAAGATTAGAGCTTGGATATTTCATGCTCTCATTCAAATCAAATTCTATCACCTCATCTCCTACTTTTAGTGAAATTTTAGCACTTTTAACATCTATTAAAGCACCCGAAGTAGCAAGAAAAGGTCTTCTTAGAATTATTGGAATGTTCACATCTTCATCCATCTCTAACACAACAAAATTCATCGGGATTACAAACTTTCCCACCCTTAGAGGAACATCCTCTACCTTACCTTTTGGAAATTTAATAGAATGATTGGCCAATTTTAAGGTAATGTTGGTGGGTAGAAGTTCCCATATCTCAAGTCTTTGATATACCGAATATGGCATAAGGCTAACACTGGCCCCAAGATCACATAAAGCATTATCAATTTGCATATTATATATAGCACAAGGGATAGAAAAGTTACCGGGTGTAGACACCCATTTGTGTCTCCCCAAAACCAAACCCAGTGATGAATACCTTTCATGTCATTGATTATCGAACGAAGTGAAAGTGTGAAAGGTCAATTCTTTCTTTCTGTTTTCGAAAAACAACTCTATTTTATGAAAATAGCTAATCCAGTTTAGTTTGGTCCACGACAAGGGTCCAATAATAGTGTAGTTGGATGGGGTTTGCAAAGAGCTTTCCAACAATATATTATAAGCCCAATTCTGATGAATAATGAGGAAGTTATGGCAAAAATACTAAACTGGGCCTGGGTTGATCTTTACATGCGGCCCGATAATCTAGGGGAGGGCCCAATGTTAATTATTATTCCTAAAGTTATTAGCCTTAATTATAGTCTTCTACAATTTTCTAGAAGGTTCTATTAAGTCCTAATAAAATTAGAATTAATAATTATATTTTGATAATCTTTACTTGGAATAAAATATTATTTTATGAAAAATACGATTTCAGTTTTCATACGGACTTTACAAGTCAATTTTGATTGATAAGTGGACTCCATGTTTGAAAGCGCGTAGGAATCCAGGCTGTCGCCATACGACAGGCCTGTCGCTACGCGACAAGCCTTGTCGCCACGCGACAGAGCTTGTCGCCAAGCGACAAGTTTGGTTTTGCGGCGACAACATGGAGTTTTATTCCTTATCAAATTCGTCCTATTTTCGGACTGTTTTCATTATACATAGGGTCCTGAACCTCCGTTTTTAACAATCAACAATCATCTAGGATCTACAATCGACAATCAATCTATTCTCTAAATCCTCTCTAAGCTCTCATCTCTCTAGCTTTTCACAAACAAAATTTCGCATACACAAGATCTAGAAATACCTAGCCAAGTTCGAAGTTGCCTTCGCCCTAGATGTGAAAGGTTATAATTTCTGAGGGTTTGGTCCCAAATCTCTATTTCCATTATTTAATTTAATTGTTTAATTTTATACTTTTCCTTGAAGTTACTAACGTGTGTGTTTTGTTATTAGAAAGAGATACGAGGCATCCAAGTAAGTACTTTAATTGTTTTATTGATATTATGATATAGAAATCATGTTTAGGTTCCTATTTTGATTCCTAATATCATGTTTAGGGAAAAGGTTATAATATCAAATATGCTTATTATGATTCTTGCGATGCCTTTTATTGTCTTTTCTAATATTATGTTAGTACCATGTTAGGTTTAAAGCTTTGATCTTCAATGCTTAGTGACATGTTAGGATTTGTTATTAATCTTGTTAGTATCATGCCTAGGATCTTGCTATTATTATGCTTTAGTGTTATTATGATTATTATTATGGTTATAATTATGATTATTATGATAATTATTATGTTGCTTGATGTTATATTATTATTGTTATTTCTTGATCATGCCCTCTCTTGCAGGATTAAAGGGAATTTGTACTTGTAATCACGCTTAATAAGATAATTAATAATCTTGTTTAGGCTAATATGATTATAATTCAAGTGATCACCAATAATAGTTTTTCTTGTGCATTAAATTTAACCAACATAGATAAATAGGTTTAGGGTTAACCTAATGATTGTATGTTAGCCAGAAAGCGCACATGAATACGAGTAGAATAAAGTAGAGGCCTATTTTATATGGCGAGTTCTTTCTTTTGTAGATTGGATTCGTACCCTCATCCCCGAACCCTATTTGGTTCAAGACCTTTTGGAGTTAACGATCTCATTGATCGTTTAGGGGTGTAACCTTCACCCTGTGAACGGTTTACATGTTCCTAAAACTTGTTGGCGACTCTTTTCCTCTAGCTTCCTCCCCTTTGGACGCCACCATGCTTAAGTGTATGATCATAGTGGGGTTTAAGTTTGGGGTAATGCTTGAAATATTCCCTACAGTTTTTGGCGACTCCACTAGGGAGGATTTCTATTTTAATTCCTGAAATTTATTTCGGCAATGATTTAGAATAAGTGGATGAGACTCGAAAAGTTCTAAGTATTTCATGTGCATAATTTTGATTAGCATTATTGTCATATGCATAAAAAAGGTCCTCATTGGATAGACCATCCGAAATGAGTAAAAAACATAGGATTTTTACACGTAGGAAATTTTAGAAATATCATTCACAACTAGAATTGAAATAATACTGCGAAATCTGGAAAATTCTAAGAACGTAGATACCTACTGAGGCATGTAGGAACTAGCGTCTAGAAAATAGGGCTTGTCGCCTGTAAAGTGATTCTGCCGCCTGGCGACAGGGGTACTTTTGCGGCGACAGTCCCTGTAGTCTGGCGCCAAGTTTTTCCAATACCGAGCCAGAACTCTGCCTTCTTGTTTTGACCATTTCTAGCACTGTTGGCTCAATTCTACTTCCTGATTGAGTTTTTCTCTCTTTTCTGAAACCCATATGTGTTCTACATATGGACATAACCCTCTGGGGGTTCACGCTCCATCTACCCAATCGAACGCTCCTGGCAACGATGGGTACATCCGAGTTTGTGAATCCACCAAACCGTGGAAGCAAGTTTTTAACTTGCAGGGTCCCATCCATACGCGCCAACCCTTCCAAAGGTAAGGCTTCCGCACGGTGCATCCAGACTCATAACCATGGACCCTCTTTGACTAACCCATATCCTTGAACTTCAGAGAACTAGAGCCATGGTCAGGTTGCAAACTCATTGCATCATATTGTGACTATTTGAACTATTTCTACATTCTTTGCTTGTGCATACCCTATACGTGCTAACCGTTCATTTGACTTGTGTTTAAGTCTAAATAAACTAATTAATGACTAAAAAGGACTTTGTCTAACTAATTAATTAATTAATTAATTTGACTAATTAAAGACTAATAAAGTAATCAATCTGACTTAGTACGACTGTAGGCATGTCCCCTTAGAGTAAACTTACTGGAAACAGTCCCAAATTAATGTTCTAACAATGGCGCAGAAGTTCGGGCTGTGGCGCCGCAGTTTACTGTTTATCGCCTGGCGACAAATTTGTCGTTTGGCGACAAGCTTCAAACTGTGGCAACAGTTCTATTGTTCCGGCGACAGTCCAGATTCTTACTCGAGTCATCACGACGAGTCTAATTAAACAGTCTGCTAATTAGTTTAACCAATTTGTTAATGGCTTTAGCCATATTTAAGTCCTTAATTGAGTCTAGGCACTTAGTCCCATGGTCATACACAAGAGCCTTAACATGTCACATACACTCACTAGTGTTAGCACACACTTTATATAGTCACCATGACCATGTCTTAGGTTCATGCATGAGTCCGTTTTTTCCGTCATTTGAGTTGGGGATACATTCTATTCTTAATTTTTTCATATATCTCCATCTACATCATCTTTCCATTCTCTACATGCTTTCCCCATATCACAATATTCATTCTTCCTACCTTCTTCCATCTATTGCATATTGGATAGAGTTGAGTCAAATAATTAACAACGAATATCCCTTAATTTCCCTTTCCACAGTACTTGGTCAAGGAGAAAAGGACGATTAATCAAAGACAACACCTTTATTCAAGTTCAACTTTTTGATAAGCCAATTGGTCGAAAAAGGAAAGCTAAGAAGATAATGGCAAGTTAGGAAGAAGTCAACGAACTCAAGGGACAAGTGGCTAACATGGCTGAAATGTTGAAGAATCTGACTTTCCAAATCAATGACCCTATGAGACAACAACAAATGGAGCTCATGCAAGAAAGTTTGAGCAGATTATCCAAGACTATAGATTCCAAGGCATTAGCTCACAAGGGGTCTCGCTGGACAAGGATCTTCTTCCGTAGAAGTTCAATGCCAACGACATCCCGAATTCAAGGCAATGGATAACCCTTATTTTCATTTAAGAGCCTTTGAAACTGTAATGAATATTAACGGAATAGATAAGAAAGCTTTTCATTATGTGTTTTCTCTATCTTTAGAAACCGTTTGTCAGCAATGGTACTTTTCTCCTGATAAAGAGAAAACCTCTACTTGGGATGCTATTGTAAACGCTTTCATTGATAGATATAAATGTAACATTCAAGTCGAAACCGATTATAGACAACTTGAGATGCTAAGACAAAAAGAGAATGAAGGCTTTACTTCTTTCTTTAATAAGTGGAGGGAAACTTCCGCTAAGAGGATTGAGGTGCCCTCCGAAAAAGAATCTGTGAGGATGTTTATCAAGAACCTCCAAGAGAAGTATTCAAAACATTTAAAGTATCAACATAATTTGAATACTTTTAAGGCCGTCTATGATATCGGTATTGAAATCGAAGATGACCCCACAAAGCAAAAAGCTACTAACAATAGTAACCATAGTGGCTGGAAAGGAAAGAAGAACGACAATCCTTCTTCTTCTAAAAACGCCCACTCTAGTAACAATGTTAGCACCTTTGACAATAACGGTGTCTTAGCTATGGATAATCAAGGATATAAAAAGAAACCCAGGAGAGAGTTCACACCCATTGGAATGACCTACGATGCTGCTTTCGATCGTCTCTACGATCGAGGATCAATCAAACCCATTGGCCCTACCGAGGATCCAACGCCAAAAAAGCGATCTTCAAGATGGGATCCCAATTCCTATTGCAAGTACCATCAAGGAAATGGTCATACCACCGATGAATGCTACAAGTTTCAAAATCTCATTCAAGATCTCATAGAAGCAAACAAGATCCCATTGCCTCTAGCTAGCGAGAAGACTGGGTGATGTTGAAGCAAACGACACAAGACAAAAGGCGAACGTCAACGACAAGATTTCATGACCTCTTTTTCTATTTCTTTTTCATTTTTTCCTTTCCCCAATAAGTCTAGCATAGGCACCTTTCTTAGATTTATTTTGTAGGTTTTTTTCTTTTTCCCTATAATAAAATAAGCATTTATTTTCTTGCATATGATCATTTCATTACATCGCATAAAAAAAAATCCATGTCAAACTAAGCACAAGATATACCAATGATTTGAGGCACCCCTTGTAGCTCATATCACCTTTCACCCTTCAAATATGCAATCCTTTTTTGATAAACCACTTTGAGCCTCGTCTAACGATAGACCTTTCATTTTTCAACCCATATCTACCTAACCTTGGGATGGGACAGTGTGCAATTTATGCAATTTTAAAAAGCTTGAGTGATTTCAAAAGATCAAAATAAATAAAATAGCAAAAACAATAAAAGTGTACAAAAGGGAAAGTGTTCCAATGTCTTTGACATGAACATGTCTTTGATATGAACACGTCTCAGATTGCGTTTCTCATAGAGTGCTTGAGAAACATGAATGCCAAGTGAGTGATAAACCGCATGATCGGGATTTCCCACACTTATAAAAATAAAAACAAAAAAATGCAAAAGCAAAAAAGAGTTAAAACACTCAAGCATAAAAATACAAAGATTCAAAAGCAAGGTTGCACACCTTGGGGGCTTACCTAGGGTGTTGAGCCTTTATCCCTTTCTTCTTCAAACCTTTAGCCTAACCACGTTACAACCCTTAAAAGACCTTTTTGAGGTATACAAACTTGTGCGAGGTTCGGCTAGAGCTACGTTGGGCCTGATTCCTAACGGATACATAGGCAACCTCACATTGGGGTGCGACCGTAATAAAAATGCATTCACATTTACGTTCATAATTGATCATATCTTAGAATTCCTAATGCTCATCCTTTTCCACTTAGAGCTAGACTTGGGGGCTTGATCCTCACATCATTAGCTTACCTAGATTAAGAGACACCATCATTTGACTCCTTTCAATATATTTTTCCACACACTTAGCCCTTGCGGCCTAACTTTAGTGTTACTTTCACACACTACACAGATACATGACCAAATAGTCTTTCCCTTAGGAACCATTTGTCATTAAATCTTAACACAACGTTGAAGCATACTTTGTCATAACAAAATCACTCATCATTGCATCACAAAGTATGAAGTACTTAGCCACCGCGCCTAAGTTACCTAAATACTTTCATTATCGAGTCAACCAGGATAGTCTAAGATGTTACAATCCTTGTACTATGAGATACAACGTTAACGGATTAAACTCATTCAACATGCACCTTCAAAAACTTCGCTTCTTTCTTTTTTCGCGTCTTTCTTTTTCAGGAGAAAGTCGGTACCCTCCACAAAAATGACGAAAATTTTTGCTTTTTTTTTTTGCATTTTCGAGTTACACGATCACATTACAATGCACACGCGAGTCATGTACATATTGAGTCATGTGGTGTTATCACATCGAGTTAAGTCTACGCACACGAGTCGATTTGAGTACATCAAGTTACACGTCGAGTCAAGCAACACTAAGTCTTAAGTCAACCCTAATTACATGAGCAAAGTCCTATAGTCAAAAACATAAATGCAGGTACATTTCAGTGAGCAAGAACATTCTCGGATTTTTTCGAAAAACCGCGAATGAAAACCTGACTCCAGCGTCAGACGACAAGATTGTCGCCTGGCGACAAAATCTGTCGCCTGACGACAGAGCGAGGACGCAGTGACAGCGGTTTCCAGCGTGCGCCGAAGCAGCAATGAAATGCATGGCCCCATATTGGATTATGCGGACCTCATACAGCAATTTCGGGTTCCTTGGTACGCTAGTTAGCCCCTATAAGAAAATTGACATGATTAGTAGTCGGCTCGATTACAATCGTAGTAAGTGATTGACCTGACGACGATCGTCTCACTTAGCTTAAGCGCCTAAGCATTGGCTCATTATAAGCACCAAGGCATCGGTTCAAAAGCAAGCACTTATACGATAATTTTTCCAAGATTGGATTGTCATCCCCAACTGACAATATTTCCAAATATGGATTGTCACGCATCTTCTTATACGACAATTTTTCCAAGATTGGATTGTCATCCCTTCGGAAATGTTTCCAAGCATGGATTATCGTACTCCTTTTCTATTTGGCAAGTATTTCCAAGTTCGGATTGTCATACATTCATAAATCTTCGACAATTTTTTCAAGATTGGATTGTCATCTTTGGCAAAGTTTCCAAGCGTGGATTCTCATGCTCCTTCTCTGTTTGGCAATTTATTCCAAGATCGGATTGTCATCTTTGGCAATTTTTTTAAGATTGGATTGTCATACACATAGTTCCCTATGGCAAAATTTCCCAAAGGATTGTCGTAGGTCTCTACTCATCATAAATTTCAGCCTGAAGGTAATCTTGTTAGTATCATGCCTAGGATCTTGCTATTATTATGCTTTAGCGTTATTATGATTATTATTATGATTATAATTATGATTATTATGTTGCCTGATGTTATATTATTATTGTTATTGCTTGATCACGCCCTCTCTTGTAGGATTAAAGGGAATTTGTACTTGTAATCACGCTTAATAAGATAATTAATAATCTTGTTTAGGCTAATATGATTATAATTCACGTGATCGCCAATAATAGTTTTGCTTGTGCATTAAATTCAACCAACATAGATAAACAGGTTTAGGGTTAACCTAATGATTGTATGTTAGCCAGAAAGCGCACATGAATACGAGTAGAATAAAGTAGAGGCCTATTTTATAGGGCGAGTTCTTTCTTTTGTAGATTGGATTCGTACCCTCATCCCCGAACCCTATTTGGTTTAAGAACTTATGGAGTTGACGATCTCATGGATCGTTAAGGGGTGTAACCTTCACCCTGTGAACGGTTTACAAGTTCCTAAAACTTGTTGGCGACTCTTTTGCTCTAGCTTCCTCCCCCTTGGACGCCACCATGCTTAAGTGTATGATCACAGTGGGGTTCTAGTTTGGGGTAATGCTTGAAATATTCCCTACACCGGGGTCTTTCAATTTCAGTGGCATTTTATTCATGATAATTGTACTACAATTCTTGGTGAGATTCACCATTTCCACCTCACACTTTCTCCTTCCACTCAAAATATCTTTTAAAAACCTAGCATAGTTAGGCATTTGCTTGATAGCATCGGTAAAAGTAATTGAAAGGTGAATTTGTCAATGTTTCAAGAAAATTTCCAAATTGCACATCTAATTTGTTTCTAATAAATTTGTGAAGATATGGTAGCTTTTGCAATTGTTTTGTTTCTCTCTCTTTTTCTCTTTTCTCTTCACTCTCTTTTTCAAAATCTTTCTCTTTTCACATTCTTTTTCTTTCTCAAATTCTTTTTCTTTCTCATATTCTTTCTCTTTTTCACTCTCATGGTTTTGCTCTCTCTCTTGTTCAAAATCACTCTCAAGGGGAGGCTCACTCATGTTCATTCTCTCATTGCTTCTCTTAGGAACATTCTCTTCCAACACTTTACCATTCCTAGTTGATATAGCATTTACGGGCCTCTTAGGATCTAGTCCTTGGGGTGGAAGTTTAGAAGTGCTAGTCCCTTCCTTCAAAGCATTGGCCAATTGAGAAATTTGTGTTTCAAGCATTTTATTATGGGTCATGACTTCACTAAATTTCTTATCACTAGAGGCCATGAAAGTATTGAACATTTTGGTTTGACTTTCCATCATTTCCTCTAAGCTAGACCTACTAGGTGGTGCTTGTGCATAGTAGTTATCTTGGGGAGCTCTATTACCTCTCACATTTGAATTGGAAGTATTTTGATTAGAAGAACCTCTATTGTTATTGTTGTTCCAATTATTCCTATTATTAGAGTTTTCCACTTGGTGATATTGCCCTTGATTCCCATAGTTCCCTTGGTTATTATGGTTATGGTTACCATAACCACCTTGTTGGTTGTACTTACCTTGGGGATTTTGGTCCCTTTGGTTCCTATTTCCCCATTGGTTTTGGTTATGGTAATCATAATCATTTCCTCTTTGGTTATAGGAATTTCCCCCTTGTTCTCTTCTATTAGGTGGTAAGTATCTTTGATTGTCATTCCTAGGTCTATTATCATAAGACAAGGCATTGACTTGTTCATTTTCATTATCATTACCATCTTCATATTGGGGTTGAGGTTGAGAATCATAATTACAAGAAGAGGTATCATGGTCATATGACCCACAATTTTCACAAAACAAACACCCATGTGGCATGTTATTAGAAGTAGAAGGAGAAGGGTTAGAATTCATACCTCTCCCCTTAGCTTGGGAGGGATGCTCTTGTGTTGATTAGAGGTCTCTAGTTTTGCCTTGATGGACGTCATCTCCTTGCCAAGGTTGGCGATTTGGGACGTCAAATTGTTGATTGCGTTGAGGTGATCAATGGAGTAAACCGCATTTCCTCCCTTGTTTAGAGACTCTCTCTCTCCTTCTTGCCAATCCATGTGGTGCCTCACCACATCCTCAATTATCTCTATGACTTGCTCCTCCGTCTTTTTCATAATCGGCCCATCCGCTCCCGCATCTAGGCTAGTCTTTCCTTGTGGGATCAAGCCTACATAGAAAATTTGAAGCACTTGGTATGTCGAAATGCCATGATGGGGACACTCCCTTTGATATTCTTTATACCTCTCCCAAGCCTCATAAATGGTTTCACTAGCCCGTTGACGGAAACCTTGGATCAAAGCCCTTGCCTCAGCCGTCTTCTTTTGAGAGTAGAATCTCCTTAAGAAAGCCGTGGTGACCTCGTCCCAAGTTCTCAAGGAGTTCGGCCTTACTTCTTTTTCAAGCCATTCAAGAGCCCTTCCTATCAAGGAGAAAGAAAATAGCTTTAGTCTCACAAATTCTTGAGTTACCCCATTTACCTTGATCGTATTGCAATATTTTTCAAATTCGTTCAAATGTGCAAGAGGGCTCTCATGTTTTGCTCCACTAAAGTGCCTCCTTTCGATCAAATTTATCATTGCGGGGCGTATTTCGAAATCATTTGCTTGAGTAACGGGTGAAGCAATGCCACTTGAAGCTCTATAAGCTCCCGGAGTTTCCAGCTCCTTCAAAGGTCTTTGGACTGGTAGTTCCCCGTCAGCCATTTGCTCTTGTCTTTCCCCGAAATTGACCTCCCTAATTGGGGAAGTAGTTAATGGCCTAGAACCGGCTCTCCTTCTCCTCCTATAGGTTTGCTCAATCTCGGGATCGTAAGGCACCAAAATCCTGTTATGATTTCTGCGCATACACTCTCAACAATTGCAATTAGTAACAAGGCTACAAGTGTAGCAAAAAAGAAACACACTCTTTTTCAATTTTTATTGTTTTATGGTGAACTAGACTCAAGTAATCAATTAACAATTAACAACACCGCTCCCCGGCAACGGCGCCATTTTGATGGGCGTTAGAACGGTCGCACATTCCACACTCAATCAAACACATATATTAACAAACACCCTACAAACCAAGCATAATGATAAGTAAGAGTTCGATCCACATGGAATGGGATATGGTTGCTAAAGATCTTAACACTTAAGCTAATTCGAAATCTATGGTCAATTGGGGTTCGTCAAGTAGACAAACAAACTATGATTCTAAATCGATGGATTAAAGACACTAGGGAATGGGATCCACTCAACCAAGGCAATTAGGAAAACGGGGAGTAAAATAGACAAGGTATAGCAAGGACAATATGTAAAATCGACCTCATGCAATTAGAAAACAACTCACACTACTAAACTTAGATTCCTCATTAGTCTAGCAATAGATGATACATAATCAAATTGCAATAAGTAATGACATACTCAATTTACATTCCCATGTCAAACTAAGCATATCATGTTATCAAGCTCCTAAGTCAAGGGTAGCTAATCCTATCATGAAGAACTAACAAGCAATCTCATATAATCAATTTAATTGCAATACAAATATCAATGCTTCTCCCACATTTGCATAATTAACCCAAAGTGTTGAGCTTCACCCAACCCCTAGCAAGAAGACTACTCATAACTCATGTTTATCAACGTGCAAACAAGTATTAGGGTTCTAACTTCTTCAATAATTGGGGAAAAGTGATTAACAATTGAAATAACTATCATTCAATAACAAATTATCAAGAACTAAGAAGATTTAAATATCATGCAAGAACAAATAAAATCAGAAATTGAATGGAGAAGAGTAGAAGGAAGTTACTAATTGAAGCTTGAAAATGTTGAATACAAAGTGCCAAATCTTGAGGATGAATCTTGAAACCAACTATTACAAATGATTAATTTGAAGAAAACTAAGCTAAATTAATGTTTTAAACTAAGAGGAGTTTCTGAAAACTAGGCTATTTCTGTCTCTTACAAATGAACTAAAGGGGAAGTATTTATACTCCCCGAAACTCATAGGGAAATCCGTCAAAAGAAAACGGATTCCCAGCGAAGGAGCGCCCGCTCTAGCTTGCTGCACGCCCTCTCCAGTTGACTTCAGAATATAGGCAGTTTTGAAAGGTTGGGGAGGAGCTCCCGCTCCTCACAGGTGCACGCCCGCTTCTCACAGGGTGCACTTGGCAGAAAGTTTACAGGAAGTTTGGAGCGCCCGCTCCTGAGAGGTGCACGCCCGCTCCAGCTGGAGCGAGCTCTCCTTTCTCTAATTTTCTTGCCTCAAACAAAATCCATGCATCGAATGCTTGCCAAATTGAATCAATAAACCTGCAAAACATGGACAAACACAAACCAAGATGGGGCAAGGCCGAGATAAAACATTTTCATTCAAAAATGGGTTAGAAAGAGGGGAAATGAATGCAAAACCAGGTTAAAATTAACACAATAAGTGTTCAAATAAACCACTTATCAATACCCTATTTTGAATATTCTCAGAATCAAATGGACTCATTATTTAATCCTAAACCACAATTAAATAGAAAATAGAGTGAAAAAATTGCATGAAATTTAAATTACTCCAAAGCCTGAATGGTTCATCTTAGTGTCTTACATTAAGATGTTCATAATTAATTAAAACACTAAATAGGGAAATCAAAGCCAATCGCCAACATGCCTGATTCCCATTGCTTCAACGTGCTTGTTGTGCTTCACTTGAGGCAAAGGTTTAGTAAGTGGATCGGCTACATTGTCATCCGTTCCAACTTTGGGTTAAATTCGGGTCGGGTTAAATTCGGATTTTAACGGGTTAAAACAGGTTTGGGTCAATTTTGGTTCAAGGTCGGGTTCGATTCAGGTCAATAATTTACAAGTTATATTCGGGTCGGGTCATATCCAGGTCGGTTCATGTTCGGGTTCAGGTCTCAACTACTCGGGTCAACTCGGGTTTAGGGTTGGTTTCAGATCGGGTTCGGGTCACCATTTTTTTGGGTTCAGACGGGTCGGTTAATAATCGGGTTTGGGTCGGTATTTCGGGTCGGGTCAGCTTTTGACAGCTCTAGGTGTACCTTATGTTTGGTTTGGCAATTGTTTTTTTTTTCGTTTTTTTTTTCCGCGAATGATCAAGATCGAGATGTAAAAGGGAAAGACTGCTCATTTTATTAATGGAATAAAGGTGAATAAAACATCAAAACACACAAAACTCAGAAATGAAAATCTATGCTAGACTTGAATGGGGGAAAAGGGAGATGAATAATAATAATAATAATAATAATAATAATAATAATAATAATAATAATAATAATAATAATAATAATAATAAAAACAAATCATGAAATCCTGCACGAAGGGCTTGCTGTGCGCCTTGTTTTCATTTCTGCTTATCACTTCTTGCTGCCTGGAGGGACAGGAATAGAGTGACCCCTTCCTCGATGATACTTACAATGAGCATTGGGGTCCCACCTGGCGCTTCTTTGTTCAGGTTTTGGCTTTGAAAATGGCCTAATTGGTGTAATCAAGCCTTGGTCGTAAAGGCGATCAAAGGCAGCATCGTATGTCATTCCCAAAAAGAGTTTTAAGTTCTCCTTTTATTTTGAAGGGGAGCATTAAGAGCTAAAACTTCATTAAGATCCACTTGGTTGATATTGTTGGTAGTATTTTCGGGCTTAGAAGATGAAGAAGAAGGAAGGTCGTTCTTCTTGTTTTTCCAATTGTTATTATTGTTACAACCACCAGTCTTTATTAGCTTGTCCTCTATATTGATGCCGATATTATATACAGCTTCGAAAGTGTTCAATGGCAGGAATTGGAGATGTTGCTCGTATTTATGAGTCAGCAACTGGGTCAAGAGGCGAATCATCTCTTTTCTTTGGGGGATCTACCAAAAGTGCAGTTGTTTTCCTCCACCTATTCAGATAAGCAGTGAAGCCTTCATTCTCTTTCTGTTTGAGAATGGATAGTTCTCACTCAGAAGTTCTAGCTTGAATGTTACACTTGTAAAGATTCATAAAACTTTCCATAACATCTTGCTAAATTGCTGTGTGCTTAGCATCTAGAGAATAAAATCATTGCTAGCAAGCATGCTTTAAGGAGCGAGGGAACATCGTAGGGAAGAATGTTACATCTAATTAAGAGCCATTGTTGTAGAAAAAGCCTTCAAGTGGAACATTGTGTTGTCAGTAGGCTTAAACTTTGGAATGTCAGTGGTGTAAAACTTCTCAGGGAGTTTGTCCTTGACAGCCAAAGAAGTGGCAGGTTGCTCCACATAGGTAAAATCCTCAGAAATCTTACTCACTTGTTCCTTGATTTTGTCCATCACGGCCCCAGTGACATTATTTTCCTCCATGGTGGTGACCTTGGTAGTGAGAGTTTGCATCATGGCAGTGAGTGCCTCGATGGACTTGTTAATGTTCTCAATATTTTCCCTAAAAGCCATGAGTTGAAAGTAAACTGAAGATGGAGATGAATTTCGTGGAGATTATTGGAGTGGTTTCCTTGTACGCCTCTTAGGTATAAGAGGTTGTCTTGGTAGTGACTCGAACCGTACCAATCTACCCCTGCTCCTTCACCAAGTACTGTGAAATAAAACAAATTCACTTAATGGTTTGACACACTGATTGAAATAGGGAAGGAAGATGGAAATATAGATGTTTGAAAACAAGTAAGAAAAACTCCACTCATTTTTTTTTATGACGGAAAGAAGAGGTACATGAACCTAGCATATGATCATAAACGACACGGTGCACGACTCGATTCGAAAAAAATAAAGAATGTGTGTGGACTATGCTTGAATCGTGAGTGATTAAGTGATTTTATAAGACTCATGGTATGATTGTATGGCTAGACATGTATAAAACATCAAGACGACTAACGGATGGACCAAAAAAGCACGGAAGAATAAAAAGACAAACTTACTTGATTAATTTTGTCCAATTTTAGTGTTTATGCTATTTACTAGGTGAAAAAGGTCCATTGGCAATTGTTAACCATAAATAAGATCAAACAAAACCAAAGAACACATGTTAAGGCTAGCACAATAATCTTAAGAAACAAGCTAGGAAGAGGACTGGAATTCTAGAAGAGTTAGGACTCATGGGTATAAATAAATAAATAAATAAATAAAAATAACAATATATGATCCTATGTTATACGAGTTGACACAGATTAAAGGACTAAGAGAAGTAGAAAATTGGCTAACACTAGCTTGACACTAAAAGATACAAGAAAAAAAAATTAAAAAAAAGAAGGTTGGACGCTATAAAGTCACCTAAGCTTGATAAGCTATAATATTTCGGTTATATCTTTGTATCCGTGACTCTGATTGGGACAAAACTAACTCCAAATGAAAGATAAAACTCGGGGTTATAGATCCATAGGTGGAATGACATGTTACTCTTTCTAGAACTCCAGCTATGACCAAAATAAGTTGACTCTTATGCAGGATACGGGAATAAAAATCCGGGTTGTCTCAAAAAAAAAATACTATGACTCGACTATAATAAAAAAAAAAAGGATTAGATAAAAGAGAGGAAAACAAAATAAAAAATAAAAAATTCACAAAAAAAAAATGCACACATAAACACATTGTCACGCATGATGCAATGAAATTCGCAACCTAGAGTCAAGTTCTATGTTCCACTATGGTCAAAGTTATTTGGGTGTCAAAGGGTACCATAGTTAAGAGTTTGGATCCATTAGCAAGGCAGCCTCCCTTGAGGGTGTATGCCAACGGGTGTCTCTGCAAGTTCGTGATGAAATCGAACTCGATTCCTTGGTTTGGGTGGATTTTAAAACTCGGATGAACCCTTATTGTCATGAACGTTTTCGGCGGGTTTATAGAGCTTAAATCCCCGGGCTAACCACATACGTGGAACACGTACTATTGTGGCAAAATAGGTAAGCTAGAATGCATATGTATATGTGACAATGCCAATTAAATCGCAGGAGTATAATTCAAAAATCTTTCAAGTCTCATCCACTCATCTCAATTAAATACCGATCACTCAAATCGATAAGTAACCAAGAATCCTCCCCAGTGGAGTCATCAAATTGTAGACATCGTTCCAAGCGCGCCTACGTAAAGCATGTTGTGAATATGCTTTGTACTCATAGAAAGTGGGAATTGACATATACGATTTGGGTAACGATTAGGGACAAAACAAAGTAGGGAGCTGCCAACAAGTTTTTAAGAAACTTGTAAACCGTTCACGGATCCATCATTTAAGGCAACCACGATAAGGGACAACAATAGGCAACAACGATTGACCTGTGAAGGTTACACCCCATTCATAATCCATGAGATTACTAACTCCATATAGTTTGGAACCACAAAAGGCATGCAAACAAAGATTCAATTTGCTCCAAACTATAATTAAGCTAAATTGGTTGAATGTTAATGCAACATATAATTCTAAAATATTAGTGACCACTTGATCAAACAACAAGATTAAAAGGATCCTAAACCAGTTGTCCAAATTATCTTATTAGTCGTGATTTTCAATTACATATTCCCTTTAAACATGCAATATAGTGATCAACAATAAACAATAGAATAAACATCAACATTGGAAGCAATTTAACAATAATATTGTTAGTCAAATAAAATTATAATAATCCTAATCATGATACTAGCAATAAAGAATAAAAATAATAATAAGAGTAATTAAGTGAATTAATTACTCACGTTCCGCATTTCCTTGACTTTCTACATCATGAATAAATTGTTAGTAACTTCAAGGAAAATAAATAAACAATAATGAAAGTTACATTAAATGAAACTAGAGTTGATTTGAGGCCAAACCCTCAAACATTTCTACCTTTCACGCCTTTGTTTAAGTGTAGAGCTACCGGTAAAGTACGAACTCCTTGGAGTGCTTAAGGGAAGTATTGGGAATAACAAGGTAGGCTAGTGTTTAGGCTAGTGAATAGAAGAGAGAAGAGAGAATGATTTGGTGTCTAAGAAAGGAAGAGAGAATGATTTTTGGTGCCCCAAAACTAAGGAAACAAGCCTCGTATTTATAGAGAAAATATGAGGGGTGAGGTAAGAAACCCTAGAATTGACACGCCATGAAAATAAAACCCTAGGAAAATTCTGTGTCGCGGCCGCGGTATATCTGCCGCTGCGTGGTAAATTTCAGTTTTTATGCGTTTTTAAAACAATGATAACTTTTGATCCGTAACTAAGAATAAGGCATATAATATATCTTTGGAAAGATTATAAATTCTACTTTCCAACCCAATTAGAATCAGGTCAAAATAATTTGCAAATTTTAAGGTACATTCGTTTTAGTGAAAGGGTGTCAGTTTTGGGCCGAGTTTAGTGTTTTGCTCATATCTTCTTCGTTTTAACTTGAAATTGGGCTTGTGATATATCGTTGGAAAGCTTATTGAAAGACCTATCCAACCAAATAATATTTGGATCAAAATTATAGGGCTAAAAAATCAGTTTATCTCGGTTTTGTGATGTGGATACGAAAAGAGGATGATAAGTTATGTTTTGGGGAAAATAGGCTAAGAATTAGGTTGGTTTATGAAATATATTGGATTGAATATGGATTTAAGCACTTTCAGGATTAAATACCTGACCCAACCAATAGTGGCGGTAAAAGGTTGTTAATCATCGGGTTTAGTTTTCGGTAGACATTTTTAGGTGTCTACAATACCAAGTTTAGTGAATTGATTACATTAAAGAAAACACAACTCTTTGAAATTAGGCAAATTTATTTTATGTTGAATGTTTTTCCATGTATATTTTCCTAAAGAAAATTAGTCTAAGCTGTAGTTATTGTACTATGACAGAAGGGAAATTCTAGGTCGTTGGATTCTGAAATTCCTTCAATCAAACAAAATTTATAACCGAACCTACTCCTAGTATAGGGGTAAGTCTGAGTCGAACCCAAAAGAATGGAAACAAATGCTATGGTCTTAAGTTTAGCTATTCCGAAGATTGAATAATCGGTTTGGTAAAACAAAAGCAAATCAACACGATAAATTCTAAAAATGGAAATCAATATCAAGATACTAGGGAATTAAGATCCACATGCATTCACGATAAACATGCTAATTTGATAGGAAGTTGATCAAGCGAATAATGCGAGGGAAAATAGTATTTGCAATCAAAATAACTTGAAAAGCTGTTTCCTAGGTGTCAAACTAGTGGTCTCTACGAATAACTATCAAAGGAAAATCACAAGACAAGTTCAATCGATAAGAGTAGCTTCCACATCAATGTGTCGTATCAATGAAAACTACAATGCTATAGTTTGATAATCAAGGTTAGCTACTCCTCATCTAATCAAACACATGCACAAATTCTATCAACCAATTTAATCACAATATCAAATCAATCAAAATCCCCAATTTAGCAATAGTCTATCATTCTTACATGCTTAGCCACATCCCTAGCAAAGGATCTACTCACTACACATTGTAGAATTGAAAAGCAAAACTAAACAAATCATCAATTTCATCATCAACATTGTAATCAAAATATCAACAATCAAATCACACAATCAACTAGAAATTCAACCATACATCAAAGATCAAACACTAAAATTGCATTAAAGAGAAAGGAATTCTTACAAAACTTTGATCAATCCCGCGCGCCCGTGCTAGCCTCGTGTACGCCCGCGCCTAGGAGCAGGGCATCTCTCTTTCGTGCGTCCATCGATGCCTCCGTGCGCTCCACTTGAACATTGGGGGTGGCAGTTTCCAAATTCTCCCATGGTGGGTTCAACACCACTTTTGATGCCCATTCA
This sequence comes from Chenopodium album, assembly GCF_948465745.1. Lineage (NCBI taxonomy): Eukaryota > Viridiplantae > Streptophyta > Magnoliopsida > Caryophyllales > Amaranthaceae > Chenopodium > Chenopodium album. The sequence continues at coordinate 31,550,702 of NC_137847.1, forward strand.
GCTTGAGAGCACGGCCTAGGAGACTTGGAGCTTGCACACCTCCACTCTTGAGTTTCAAAAAGGAGAGATTGGCTTGCATCTTGAACTTTGTAAAATCCCGAGAAAGAGCCACGGAGATCCTTGGACATCACCTTTCTCCTAAAATAAAAGAAAAGAAAAAAAATAAAAGAGAAAAGGCTAAATAAACTAAGAAATGGAAGAAAACAGGAAAACAACTAAGGAAAACACAAACTAGAGAAATAGAAGATAAAACTAAAGAAAAAGAGATAAAAGAGCTATAAAAGCAATTAAAAATCATCCTAAAAGAGGCTAAATGAGTGCGATAAATGACACTCATCAAATTCCCCCAAGATAGACTTTTGCTCGTCCTCGAGCAAAGTAAAAGCAAGTAGGAATAGGATGAAAAACTTATTTAAACAAGAAAAAAGAAAGAAAAGGATAAGAATGTACACTAAAACTCACTTTCGTAGGAATCACGGTTGTTTTTCGATACAACAAGCCCTTTAAACCCCAAAGTCACCAATGAGGACGAGTAAGGTTTCGTAAGGGTATCCAAAAAGTTTGACCCATAACTCTTAAAAGTAAAAATGAGGCAAATCATAAAAAGGAAAGTAAAATAAAAAAGGAAAAAGTGAAACCAAAAGCTTTTGAAATGGACTTTTACAAATGATCAAATACGAGTGAATAAATAACTTTCTATACAATAAGGGTATGCACGTTCCAAGATATCCAAGGTTGATTGAAACATAAAATATGCTAAGCATAGAGAACTAATGAAACATAATTCACCTTCATCTCAAACAATCTTACCACGTTCTCCCAACTAGTTTCAAATTCACCTTTACTAAGCATCTCAATGATTCCTCAAAGGAACCGGAAAAAAAAGAGATTTTTGGGCTACTCGACATCTTGACTATGCACACCGCTCCATAGGCTTGACTCACATCTCCCTCCACCGACTTGTGACACAACCAAAAAGGTCAAAAGGTCTTGAAAAAGGTTTTAATGTAAGGGAGAAAAGGGTGAAGGTAGGCTAAAATTGAAATTTGGTGGTATACCTAAATTATGAAGCAAAGGGTGATCAATCCTCAACACCATAATCAAGAAATCACCAAACAAAAACACCAACACCCTGAAGCTTAATCAAAGCTAAAATCACAATCATATATACAAAAAGCGTAAGAACACTTCCCTCTAAGCTAAAATGAAGCATTGTCCTCAATGCTCAAAATAGGGAGAAATACACTTACATCAAAATATTTTTAGACTTTTTCATTTTTTCACAATTTTTTTTTTTTCACTTTTGCCAAAGCGTTTGAATTTGCTTTGCTTTTTCTCATTTTTGCATTTTTCTATTTTTCACTTTATTGCATTGTCCTCGCCTCTTTTAACTATGAATGAATTTTTTAACTTGGCATTTGCCTTTTTTTACAAAATATACACAAAACAAACTTGCTTACATTATAAGAACCAATATTCAAACTCATCCACCACAATCTCCAACAATAACAATCAATGCTTCACAAAAACCAAGAATAGAAACAAGAATGAAACAAAAGGCTCAAAATCTAAAGATATGGCTTGAAAAGAAGGTTTATGGCTCAAATGGTTAGCAAGTAGGCAAGTGTAAACCAAAAATAAAGAAATGGAATCTATCCTAGAAAAATAAAAATCACCACCCCGAAAAGATGCTTTTTTCCTTCCTAAATGGTCCGGTCGCGATCTCGGGAGATAAGAATCAAGTTCTAGATAAAACATGAAATAGTCAAGGATCCATTTGCCGCTCATGCAAAATATGTAGAAGGCTAGAAAAGAATGAAAACTCACATGGTTGTAGGAATAACTCACTATTAGTTTCAAATCCACCAAAGGGAGCAACACCTTCTTACCACAAACAATTAGAATCCGACTTTAAAGTCCCAAAAGTTCTAAAGACACTAACTTAGCATGCTCTATCCTAGAATTAACCAAACATACTCTCAAAGTGCATACCGATACCACATAGGAAACCATTCATTCAAAAGTAAAAGCTCGGATGGTATTATGTCCAAATCATAAGCAAAACATTAAAATAAACCAAAAATAAAGCCTCAAAATCATTTTTTTGCATTTTGAAAAGAGGAAAAAAAAGGAAAAGAGAAAAGAGAAGTGAAGGAAAAGAAAAGGAAAAGAGAAAGAAAATTACAAAGATGCATGCGTATCATATAAATCCCAATCGACAAACAAGTAGTCATTCGACAATATCGTCAATGACCCCAAACACCTTATGGTGTTATAAAGTAAACATCCTTGAACCGTTTAACTCTTCCTAAACTAATCATAATCTAAGAAAACAATGAAAGAAAAGAAAGAAATAAGAAATATCTCACCGAGTTATCCAAGCTAAGCCAATAAAAGCGGGTTAAAGGAAAATACCACCTCCATGAAGCTCCAAAAAGCATTAGCATGAATCTCAAAACCAAGTGAGAATAAAAGAGAAAATGGAACTATATACAAAGAAAAATGTTACTAACTTCATAACAAAATAACAAAATAGAAAAATCAAACTATACACTAATCCACAGTATTTGGACTATAGGGTTTGGATTCAAGGGTTTTGGATTAAAGGGGTTTGGATTAAGGAAGCAAAATCATCATCACTCATCATCATAGAACAATCATCTCAACATCATCAAAAAGATACTCAACAAGATAAACATGAGACACTCATAGGAAACAACAACATAACCAACAACACTCGACATCATCAATCAAGACAAGCAATCACAAGGCATCAAGGCACTAGAGATCAAGGATATTCACAACAACAAAATTGGCCACCGAGTCTTTCCCACAAGAATAAAGTTTCCCCAAGCTAGACAAAAATATATCTCAACATCCCACCAATACAAAACAAAAGATCACATAATAAAAGGGATGGAGGAAAAAGCACAAAGAGGGGGAACTAATTACCACTAGGCTCGGCATTATCATTGTTGTCATCCCTATCATAGGAGAACCCGGATGGGGGACCATAAGGATCCCATCCCCCGGTGTAGCCGGGTGGCCAACCATAGTGGTCCCTAAAGTTGTCTTATTGCCAAGGGGCCAAGGGAGTAAATTGATCGGGCAATGCTAGTGGTAAAGGATGGGTAGGGTCGACATAGGGGTAGTTATATTCACCCCTATAATCGCTCTCATCGAGCACACGGTAATCATAGTTACCGTGCTCATCCGGGAAACTGCGAGTCTCGGCATTAGACCCTTGAGGTCCTGCCAATATGGGCATTTTGGCTTCCCATCACCCCCTCTAGACGGCACGGGACCGAGTTGAGGAGGTAAGTATGGGTAGTTAACCGCGGGAGTGATCTCCCCACGGTCAATACTAGAATCGTAAAGTTGTTGTTGAATAAACATACCTTGTTGCATTTCGGAGATGCCTCTCATTTGATTGTAGATTGCTTTAAAGTCTTGATCATACATCCCCTCCATGAAAAGTTACATGCCTTGCATTTGAGCACTCAAGGGTTCCATGTTGAGGTTTGAGAATTGATGTTGTTGTTGTTGTTGAGGATGAGGTTGTTGTTGTTGTTGTTGATGTTGTTGCTCTTCATTAAGCACGTACTCCATCTCATCATCACCAGGGAGGCAGTTGCTTGAGGGGACAAATCATACGTTGGGAACATGTCGGTGAAAGGAAGTCAAGGAGGGGTTAGGGAGATAGCAATCACTACTACAAAAAGCGTGCTTTTTAGACGCTTTTACGCCTTTTTTCGATACATAAAAGCGTCGCAAAAATCTTTCTCGACGCTTCAAAAAAGCTTCGAAAATAGGTGAGTCGAAAATTTTGCTGGACATCAAAAACCGTCGCGAATTTAGACACTTTATTGTGTCTAAATTTTTATACGAAGCGTCGAAATTTGCCACAGTTGGCGCACTTTCTTTATTTTGGCGGCGCTTTTTCTAGTCAAGAATCTTAAAATTGGCGACGCTTTTCTATGTCTAGATTTTCATACATTTGCTATCTGACATTTCGGCAACGCTTTTTCCTACCCATATTTTCTAATATGGGGACGTTTTTTCTTGTCCATATTCCTTATAAAAATATCTAGAATACCAAAATAAAATATTTCATTCACTGACAATTATTTCTAATGTAATAATATTACCAAAAAAAAATATATATATATATATAAGATACATGTACAACAAAATTATGCCAAAATTTTTTTATTGCATATAAATATTTTATAGCATATGTACAATGTCTCATAGTAATGAATTTTCTATTACAACAAATATAATTCCAACTTATACTTTATTCATGACTAGTTGTATGGAACAAATTCTGAATCACTAACTGAAATCTTTAAATAGCTTAAATATATCTTTCTTCCATCCTTGAAATATTGCAGCGTTAGTTGTCAGCCCTTTTCTACCGTTTCTCAGTATTCATACATATATGTCTACATAAGCTTTTGATCCTGAAACACATTTTAGCATATGCATCGATCAATAAATCAACAAGAGAATCTAAATAAGATAATAGATCAAAATTACTAACATTAGGGCATCATCTCCAAAAAAACATAGAGAATATATACAATATCTGAAAAATATTTTCTACATAATAATTTAAGAAAACCAAAATAACAATCAACTTTCATAACTAAGTAAGGAGTATAGAACTTACCAAAAGTAAAGGCTTCCATACACTCAAAAGACAAGACATCATTTGCCAGTATTATCAAAATTCTTATGTTTTGATTTCTACAATGAATATTAATAATAGATGAATATGCAAATTCCTGAGAGTGGATGGTGAAGTACCTTTTTTCTTCTTGGCTATTCTCGTTACACGTCTAGTCGAAAGCCACAATTATGGTTTCTTAATCTGCTTGCAGGGGGGAGTAAAACAAAGTTCGGATTGTGACAAAATGCTCAGACCGCAATCCAAAGAGGGAAAAAATGCCATTAACCTTTTAGACTTTCTTTGGAGAATATATACCTATAGTAGTATACCACTATACAAGAACCTCTCTCTATCTCCCAAAGTTGGTATTTTGCAGCCAAAGCCTCCAAATCCCTGCATAGCGTTAAGAGCAATCAAATCTTTTTAAGAAAATTTCCTCTTAATCCAGCCAACCAACAATAGAATGCTGCTAACAACTTTTTTCAAAATAAGGGTATTCAAGCATAAAAAACCAGCAATACACAAAAAAAAAAGGAAACATTTGAACAAAGTGTATCATCATTCAAGGCATTTAAAGAAAGTGACATAGTTATCATCAATGCCAAATAATAATGCAATTTGAGTAGGCTTAGCTTTCAAGAAGTCCAATTCTAGTGCTTCTGAAAACTGTAATGAAAGTGATCAGAATATGCATTGATAATTCTTATTCTATCCAGTTTCTCCAATCATTAAAATAAGTAAAACTATTCATTTATTTTAACATATATCAAGAACTCTATTACATTTAGCAAAAGCTGCACGAGTAGCGCAATTTGGCACTCCAATCTTTGTTAAAAGCTGCACGACATTGCCAAATATGATTTTCCAAGATCGTGAATGACTTGATCTCTTATTCCCTGCCATTTTTTTCCGTCTCAATATGTGGTTATGGTGTTTTGGTAAAAGAAGGTATATCCAGAATTTGATTCAGAATAGAAATTGTCAATGAAAAAAAGAAAAATCCAAGCACACTTCGATCTTCCCTATTATTACATAAATGAATATACACCAAAAGAATTCAAGTCTCTATTACCCATTTACTCCAATAAATAAATAAAAAATAAACCCATCTTTCACAATCAAGCAGATGAACTAATAGGTATAAATTTGACATAATAACAATTCCCACGTTTATAATGAACTTGAGAGCTACAAAATTTTAAAAAATAAAGGTCATTTAACTAACAATAACAGTCTAACAGATGTTTTTGCAGCTAAAGAATGTGTAGCTTGTTTTACACCAATTAAAAAAGGTCCCATGTTCATGCATACATTACTACTTGTCTATAACATATTCTATCTATCTTATAGTAAAGCTACAAGTTAAGGGGGTAGTATCAGTCTATGCGTGTTTCCATGTAAAGAAGTAACTAGGTCATATATATAATAGCTATGATGAATCCACATGCCTGTCAGTTTCTCATGGTAAAACATAAAAAATGGAGTAAAATATACCGAGAAAATCAAGACGTAGATATGATGATTTGATGGACACAAGCACACAACTGCTCTTTTCATCAGGCTGGTCATAGAACAGAGGTACCTCACTTTTGGACCATATCATATAAGCATTCTCTATATGACAAGCTAGATACTAATATAATTAAGGATGAATTATGTTTATATTCTCTCTATGACAAGACACTAATTCATTATATACCAAGCACAATGCTAATGATGAAGGGAGATAAATTACATAATAAGTTTATTTATAAAGAGCAGCTTATTAGTGTGATCTTGAACGGCTAAGCTTAAGAATACTATAGAAGCTAGCTAAGCCATTAATTCTATCTACTATAACATATTTATCATACCATCAAAACCAAGATAAATAAATTAAATGTCACAAAGTGCCTCTCTGCTAACTATACTAGAAAGATTGCATCGTTTGAACAGAGACCCAAATTTTTATCACACGCACTAAATAATTAAGAATTAAGAACATTCAAAGTTGTTAATGACACGATATTGGCAATATTCTCTCTAGAAGCTAATTTTCATCTTCAAGCTGCATCAAACTAACCCACACCCCAGTGGATCTAGGTCTAAATTTAAATAATTCAATTAATAACAAAATTCCCAAATCACCAAAACAAACTTTAAAACCAAAATTACATACTCAAATATTTTCTTAAAATTACATACAAGATATAAATTAGATGTGAGAATTACCTGAAAGTAAAGGGGCGGATAATATTAGCGACATATGGGTTTGGGTGTAGAAATTCGATTGTAGATTTTTTTAACATCTGATATTGAAACGTTTTCAAAATCACAGCTTTCTTTATCTTTTCTTTCTCAATGATAAATTAAATAAAATACATCAGAAAAAAATGGAAAGAAGCATAAATATCAAAATTCTAAAAATCAAAATCTAAAGAGAAATGAGAGAATACCTAAAAACAATTAGAATACTAGATTTGATGAATTCGAAGAGCATCTTTCAGTTTAAGTTGTTGCTAGGATTGTGATTTTGGAGAGGGATGAGTTTGTGAGAGAGAATTTTAGTGAAAGGCTAGGGTTTAATTATTGGAGACTGGAGAGTAAAGAAGGAGTGGTTTTTATGATTTCCCCCAGTTTGTTTAAGTTCGCAGGCAAGAACACATGTGCTTCTCACGTGGTTAGTATTCTGGACGCTTTTTTAAGTCAATAATAAGTCAGGACGCTGAAAAGCATTGCAAAAACATGGGAATCTAAAGTTCAACAGACACCCTGTTCACAGCATCGAAGGCAAGGCGTCGAGAATTAGTGCATTTTGTAGTAGTGAATGATGCTCACTCCTCCTCAACTAATCATATACCTCGTCATCATCGTTATTTGCCAAAGATTGCACTTGTTTGAGTTGAGTGATGTCGAGGTAGAGAGAATTAGCCTCCCCTATCGGAGTGCAAGAAGCGAGGTACCGTCCAAAACCGAGCTTGGTAGCCAATCTAGTTACCATGCTACCACAAGGAATATCCCCCGACTTCTTCCCATGCATATCAATGCAATTTCTCAAGAAGATGTGCCCCAAGTTTAGCCTCCCTCGCCAATCCTCTCTTGTGGCCAACCAATGAACAACCAATTCGGGCTTTGACATTTTGCCCAAATCTTGCTTTGGGAAAACCGAGTATCCCAAAAGCCGATGAAGAACTCGGAGACAAGGTTGGAAGATGTCACTAGCTAGAAAGTAACGAGCGGTGAACTCATTCAAACCCGAGATGTCATGCCACCAAGAATTTTGAGCATAGCAATCGAAGAACTCATGCTCGAGAAAAAGAACAACCGCACCCGGATTGAAATCAAGTGCCGCATTGAATTCGGCTAGAGATAGAGTTTTCTCCACGTTAAAGAGTTGGAATGAGATTTGATAATCTTTTTTACCAACCGGAGTGGAAGAGAGTGAAGTAAGAAACTCTCTTGTAGGCTCAAGGTACGTTCGGTAACAAGTGTTTACAAATTTACCGATCCGGAGGTTGTCAAACAAAACCCAAAGACCCTCATCGATACCCAATTTGACCATGCTTTCTTGGTGGTAATTCCGAGAGGGCTTTAGGGTTCGTTTTTTGAAATCGGCAAAGAGTGGTTTATGGTTTGGGTTTGCAAATCGTAGTTTGGGTAATGGTAAAGGTTCATTACTAGTTTGTGTTTGAGGCGAGGGTGAATTTGAGGGTGAGGGTTCTTCGATTGTTACTTGTGTTTTCCTCTTCTTAGAGGTAAGGGATTTCAAGTATTTTGACATGTTTTTTCCACAAAGTTATCAACCAAAGCCCAATCAAATGCTCCTCAATCAACCACAATCACAAAACCAATCACCACAGTACCACACCACTTTCAAACAAACCACCACACAATCACCAAGCTACTGCCAAGAATCTCAAATTCCAAGTTCTTCAAAGAGCCACAAAAAATTATCAAATATGCTAGACAATCATCAACTACACAATGTGAAGCAAATTCAGTTAGCAAACAACAAACATGAGCATCCAAATTATCAAATTAATCACCATATTTAACAAAAACAATACTACTACTATTAGTATGAACAATCAAATTCTCAACTAAAATTGATGTAATTATGCAAAATAAGAGTAGAGAAGATGATTATACCATATAACAAGCAAGATTGATCAACTTTCGAGCCCAAAATTCCTCAAAACCGAAAGACCCCAAATTGCTCTTCAATGGAGGAAAGAGATTGGAGAATAAGAAATGGAAGAAAGTAGTATGTGTTTTTGTGAATTTGATGAAATTTGAGTGGAAATTTGATGAAGTTGTGAGGAAATTGGAGATTTGAGTGAAGAATTGAGAGTTAGAAGGTTAGGGTTTCGTGTTGATAGAGAGAGATATGTGCGTTCGTGGGTGTGGGTAAGAGGGAAAATGAAGGAAAGAAGGAAAGAAAGAAGAAATAGAGTGCGGGCTGGGCACCTGTACGGCTGCACAGTAAGGGTGCGCGCCCTCGCATGCAGGCCGCGCGCCTGTGCCCATGCTTCTTTGCCTTGCTTCTTTCTCTTGGTGCGCTCGACTATGGCTCTATGCATTTTTATCATCCCGGGATTGTTGAATCCACTAATAATATAATGAACGCACCAAGCACAAACTTCCTTCACATTGAGCACTATTTTTCCAAACTTACCTCTTGATTACCTTACCCATATGACTCAAAATTCAAGAAAATTGAGCATACTCTCATCATCAATCCCGAAACTCCTTCTAATTGTGCTCATGCTCGCTCAAGGGATTTGATTCCCATGAAAACACCCTACAAGTCCAAATACAAAACAAGTGAAAGAAAGGAAAGAAAATAAAAGATAAATAAGAAAGATAAAATCAAAAGAAAAGGTTAGAAAACCGGGTTGCTTTTCGAGAAGCGCTTGCGTAAGGTCCTAAGCTCGACCCTTCCTCCAAATCATGGAGGGTCAAAGATAACCACTTTGTCCAAAGCGGTACAGGGGTTAAACTTCATGCTACTCTTTAGAAACTCCACTTCCTTCTTAGATGCATTCTCTTGCTTTGAAAACTCCGACTCAAGCTTGTTTTGTTTCAACTTCATTTTCTTCTTCGTGAAAGCTCTCTTTTTCTTCTTTGTCTTCTTACTCCTCGTAGTGGACGGTTTTTCACCATCAACACATTTGGAGTCATCTTCAACCTCCCTTGGGTAGATCTCAAACCATGAAGGTATATCAATCACATCCTCATCCACAAGTTTTGAGGACTACATGTTATCTTCACTAACCATCTTTCTTTCAACACTTATAGGAACATCATCACAAGATACCAAGATCATCGTTAGTGGAAGACACAAACATGCAAATATTTTCATTAGAACGAGGTGAATTGATACACATAATACCTTTCACAAAAGACAAAGACTCATGTATTAACTTTAGCTCAAAACTTGCCTTGTTATTACCAACACGCAATGTAATAAGGCCACCTTTCAAATCAATCAAAGCACTCGAAGTAGCTAAGAATGGTTTCCCTAGGATAATAGGCATATTGTCATCTTCCGCAATTTCAAGCACAATGAAGTCAACGGGAATTGTAAAGTCACCTATCTTGAGAGGGACATCCTCAAATCTCCCCTTGGGAAACTTAAATAGAATGGTCAGCCAGTTGTTAGGTCATGTTGGTTGGAAGAAGCTCACCTAACTTAAGCTTCTTAAAAACGGAATAAGGCATTATGCTAACACTAGCACCTAGATCACAAAGAGCATTTTTAAATATTTTTTAATTAATCTTGCAAGGGATTGAAAAATTGCCCAGATCTTTCATCTTTTTGGGAAATCATTGTGGATAAAAGCACTACAACACTCCCCAACTTTCACCGAATCAACCTCATTACACTCTCTTTTGCCCCTCAAAATTTCCTTAAGGAACTTAGAATATCTTGACATTTGTGTCAGAGCTTCGGTGAAAGGGATAGAAAGATGAACTTCCTTAAGCATATCAAGAAATCTCCAAAATTGCTCATCAATCTTTATTCTCAAAAACTTTTTGGGGTATGGAAGTTTGGGTTTGATCACATCCTCATGCAATTTTTCTTCAATTTTCACTTCCTTTTTGGCATATTGACTCTCCTTCTTTGACACATCAAGCTCTTTCTTCCCACATGAACCACTCACCTTCTCACCCTCCTCACTCTTCCTAGAAACACACTCTTGAAGCACTTTACAACTCCTAGTGGTGATAGAATACACCGATTTCTTAAGATCAACTCCTTGAGAGGGTAAAGAGGTAAGCCTAGAACTCTCCTTCAAGGTGTTTGCCAATTGGGTGATTTGAGTCTCAAGCATTTTGTTGTGTGTCATCATATTATTGAACTTTTCATCACTCACCGACATGTAAGTGTTCAAAATTTTTGTTTGGTTCTCAATGATTTCTTCCAAAGTAGTCCTAGAAGATGAAGGTTGGGCATATGAATTGTCACTATTGCCTTGAGTTCTTGGAGCAAATCCGGGTGGAGGTCCAGGACACTTGGATTGTTGTTTGAAAATTACCCCAATTTGGTTGCTTCAATTACCCCGGCCTTGATTTTGGCCATTATTTTGGCGATGGTTACCATATCCTTTATTTTGGCTTTCGTTTCTATACCATTGACCTTGACTTTGATTATTATAGCCTTGATTGTTATAGTTGTCTCAAAAATTTTGATTTCCTTGGTTTCTATAACCTCCATTTTGGTTATAATTATCAAAGTTCCCTTGTTGGTGAGAGTTCCTATTCCCAAAGTTCCTTTGTCCATCAAATCTTTGCTCATTGTTGTTGTTTGAAACAAAGTTCACTTGTTCACACTAATTGTTATCAACATCATCACAATTATGAAAAGCATGCAGACAATTAGAAGCATCATGATCATATGATCCACATATATCACAAAACAAACAACCATTCGGCATATTGTTTGAAGCAGAAGGAGAGTTGAGTTAGAAGATGTACCTCTTCCCTTATTGTGGGAGGGAAGTATTGGCTCTTGTGACGAAGCACTCTCAAGCTTTGCTTTGATCGAGATCATCTCCTTTACCAAGTTGAAATTTGTGAGGACGAAATGTTGATGGCATTGAGATGGTCGATTGAATACACCGTAGAACCACTTTTGCTTGTCGACTCTCTCTCGCCTTCTTGCCAATCCATGTAGTGTTTCACTACGTCCTTAATTATGTCCACCACCTCCTCTTCCGTCTTGTTCATGATAGGGCCTCCGGCACCGGCATCTAAGCAAGATTTTCCTTGAGGGCTTAGATCTCCATAGAATATTTGGATGATTTGATAGGTGGGAATTCCATGATGTGGGCACTCTCTTTGATACTCCTTATACCTTTCTCATGCCTCATATAAGCTCTCATTGAGTGTCCTTACTTCGGCTGTCTTCTTTTGTGGATAGAAACGAGATAGAAACTCTTTTGTCACTTCATCCCATGTCCTCAAAGAGTTTGGTTTCACCCCTTTGTCCAACCACTCTAGAGCACCTCCAATGAGAGAAAAAGGGAAAAGTTTAAGTCGAATGAACTCTTGAGTAACCCCATTCACCTTAATGGTATTGTAATATTTCTCAAATTCCTTGAGATAATTAAGGGGCCTCTCATGGTTGGCTCCATTAAATTGACACCTTTCTATTAATGTAATCATCGCCGGTCTAATCTCAAAGTCATTTACCGGTGTCGTGGGAGGAGCAATTCTGTTTTCAAACTTATAGGCTCCTAGAGTTCCCAACTCCTTCAATGTTATTCTCGGATTAGCACCCATTCTTTCTCGTTCTTCTTCTTCTTGATAGTCTTCCTCTTTGAGGGACTTGAGCTTAAGGAACATTTTGCAACCCTTATCTTTGTTATGGTCCTCTCAATTTCCGGATCAAATGGCACTAAAATTCGATCTCGTGCCCTACGCATACATATCTCAAAGGAAAATATTAATAGCACGGCTACAAATGTAGCCTAAAAGAAGCAAAATCTTTTTGTATTTTTCAAGTAAGATGGAATAGACTCAATCAACTATAACAAATAACCATGCCATTCCCCGGCAACGGCACCATTTAGACAGAAGGGAAATTCTAGGTCGTTGGATTCTAAAATTCCTTCGATCAAAAAAAATTTATAACCAAACCTAATTCTAGTATAGGGGTAAGTCCGAGTCGAACCCAATGGAATAGAGGCAAATGTTATGGTCTTAAGTCAAGCTATTCCGAAGATTGAACAATCGGTTTGGTAAAACAAAAGCAAATCAACACGACAAATTTTAAAAATGGAAATCAATATCAAGATACTAGGGAATTAAGATCCACATGCATTCACGATAAACATGCTAATTTGATAGGAAGTTGATCAATCAAATAATGCGAGGGAAATAGTATTTGCAATCAAAATCACTTGAAAAGCTATTTCCTAGGTGTCAAACTAGTGGTCTCTACGAATGATTATCAAAGGAAAATCACAAGACAAGTTCAATCAATAAGAGTAGCTTCCAAATCAATGTGTCGTATCAATGAAAACTACAATGCAATCCAGCTTGATAATCAAGGTTAGCTACTCCTCAAAAACTCAAACACATGCACAAATTTTATCAACCAATTTAATCACAATATCAAATCAGTCAAAATCCCAAAATTAGCAATAGTCTATCATTCATACATGCTTCACCACATCCCTAGCAAAGGATCATCAACATACTCACTACACATTGTAGAATTAAAAAGCAAAACTGAAAAAATCATTAATTTCATCATCAACATTGTAATCAAAATATCAACAATCAAATCACACAATTAACTAGAAATTCAACAATATATCAAAGATCAAACACTAATATTGCATTAAAGAGAAAGGAATTCTTACAAAACTTTGATCAATATCAAAGAGGATGAAGATTAGAAGTAGCAATAATCAAATCACCAAGTTTCTCTCTCTAGAATCTAAGAACCAAAGTTTCCCCAATTTTAGCTTATCTCTCTAAAAATCTACTTCTATTTAATTTCTAATACAATTCTCATACTCTTCTCTCTCTAAAAAGGAAGAAAATCTATATATAGTAAAACTAATAAAGGAGAAGTTAGTTAGACGTCCAAAAGGAACCCGTACAGGCGTGCTCTCTCCTCATAATGCGCGACCAAAGAGAAATGGGTACAGAACGAGGGAAACAGGGCTGCGCGCCTGTGCCTCGCACGTGCACCCCCGCGCCCCTGCCCTGCACGCCCTCGCTAGCCTCGTGCGCGCCCGCGCCTGGGAGAAAGGCAGCTCTCTCTCGTGCGTCCATCGATGCCTCCATGCGCTCCACTTGATCAACATTGGGGGTGGCAGTTTCCAAATGCTCTCACGGTGGGTTCAACACCACTTTTGATGCCCACGCAGCTTGAGAGCACGGCCTAGAAGACTTGGAGCTTGCACACCTCCACTTTTGAGCTTCAAAAAGAAGAGATCGGTTTGCATCTTGAGCTTTATAAATCTCTAGAAAGAGCCATGGAGATCTTTGGACATCACCTTTTTCCTAAAATCAAAGAAAAGTAAACAAATAAAAGAGAAAAGGCGAAATAAACTATGAAATGCAAGAAAACGGGAAAACAACTAAGGGAAAAACACAAACTAGAGAAATAGATGATAAAACTAAAGAAAAAGAGATAAAAAGAGCTATAAAAGCAATTAAAAATCATCCTAAAATAGGCTTAATGAGTGCCATTAATGACACTGATCATACTATTGAATACAATCATACATTCCATCTAATCACATATCTAAAATTTCAATAAAAATGAAAATCTTAAGGAAAAAAATACAAAACAAAATTACATTGAAATTTTTTTTAATTAATTGACAATAGAGTAACCAACTAATTAATGAATCAACCTACAAATCAATTATTAGGCAATAGAGTACCAAAATTATCGTAGACGACATCATTGATGGGCTTTCTTTGTACCCCATCCTGCAAAATCACCGCTTTTTGATGTACACTATCCGAAACCAGTGGATGCTATCACCTCTACACCAACCCATGTCTCCAATGTTGTATAGTATGTACTGTACAGCATAATAATATTTATTGAATTAAACTTAATAGAACCACTTAATTTAGGAAAATGCATCTTTAGAGAGAATCATATACATAAACATAAGATACTCAAACTTTAATTAATGCAATAAATCTACCAAAATTCAGCCACCATATCAACAATTTCGACAAACCCATTATTAAAATGACAAAGTTCCAATTAAACAATAAAACTTATTCACTAACAAGCAAAAAACTGAAGAGTATTTAGCGACTATACAAAACTCGCCTAGAAATCTCTTACAATTTCCATCCCAAAACCAGATTTTCACTTTCTCTCCTTTTTTCCAATGGACCAGCACAATTATCAGAACATAGTTTTTAAAAAATCTGAATCTGCGAAGAAAACCATTAATTCAAATTTCATCCTAAAGCTTGTGTTGAGTAACTTAAAGATCTAGAATTTAGCCCAAAAATAACCAAAACTCCAAAAAAAAAACAATTAAAATACCTGAATCTCGTCAATTATGTCGGCTAATTTTCCGTTTAGTTCAAGAACAATTCCAATATAACCTAAAAAAAAATTAAAAGTATGATTAGTATTAAAATTAAAAGCAAAATTGAAAATGGAGAAGAAAGAAAGAGTACCAAAATCAAATTAACTCAATCACCTAATCCTACTGTTGATAGGAATGGTGCCCTTCAAACAAGTGTATTATTCCGATAAGGGGTTCGGAATTATTGGAAAGTTATTTATTCAGTGAGGTTAAGTGATCGGAATGCGTAGCTGGAGGTCGCTTCCTATCACTAAAATCAATGTAAAATTAATATTACAACTTAATCTTGACTGAACCCTTCGGGTCACACCTTATTAAGTAACTGATCCGAGATGATGAATTAATCCGAATGATTTAATGAGTCATTAGAGTATTATGAACGAGGACGTCGGATATCGATCTAAGAGCGTCGAAACCAAGCGTCATAAGTCGAGTCGAATTTAGGAACCGGCGAGACAAGAAATCAAGCAGTCAACAAGTCAAAAATATAACCCTTGCCTCGGGTTATCTTAGCCAATTGAGAGCTAGGCTATACGTGCTAGCTAGCCAGAGCTGTAAGCAAGGCCGCAAGCCCAACAGCCCCATGAGGGTGCTGGCTGGCCGGGCCTGCAAGCTAGCAGTGCTAGCAAGGCAAGCCGCAAGCTTGCGTGCTCTGCCTCGCTAGCAGCTGCTAGCAATAGCTAGGGGAGCTAGCAGCACAAGCCGCACCATCGCAAGGCCAGCAGCACGCAAATGCTAGCTGGGCCTCTTGCATGGTCGCAGCAAAGTGCAGGCTCGCTAGCAAGTGCGTGCCGCACCAACAAGGCTAACATCCTTCTATGGCGCACTGGGCCTCGCCAATGTGTAGCTGCGCCCAGCAGCAGCCCGCTAGCAGCGAGGCATGCTTGCTGGGCCGCGCAAGCATGTGGGCTCACTAGTAGGCCCAACCGAGAACCAATCCACCAGCGTGGCGCGTTTTGGTGCCCAAGGCTGGGTGGCCAACTAGCGCACGCGTATTGGGGCAGCTAGGAGGATGGTTGTTTGTGGGATAGCTTGGGGAGCAAGGAGGCCATGTGGTCCTCACCTACTCCCTTAGTCACCATGTGTCACTTGTTTATTGTTGATTGTTTTGTTTTTTGATTTAAGTTTTACCAACCCCTCCATATTGATGGGAGATTGGAATTCTTGAGGGGATTTGCCTATAAATACAAATCATTGGAAATTAGGAAACTAACTTGAGTTGTGAACTGGAAAGGATCTCCATAAGCGAAAACACTTTCGTTCTAATACTCTAAGTATTTTTGTCTAGCCCCGGCTAAGCTCTGGGTTAGGGGCCGTTCAGTTTAGTCATGAGGGTGTGAGCCGTCGGAGGCTATCGCGAGTGCGAAGCTTTGTAAGATTTCAAGTAAGAGCTCAATTTGAGCGAAGCACGCGTCAAGGATATATCCGTCATTCTCTATCTTGTTAATTAATTATGTTGTTGATTATGTTGTTAATTAATATGCATGTTTTAGTTGCTTTAATTTGTGTGCGGGTCATGGGATGGGTTTTAGTTCAGCGTGATGTTGGACATCACAAAACCCAACAACGGTATCGGACCCACGCTAATTTAATTATTATAACTAATATTTCAAGGTGATTTAAATGGATTTAATTTTTTGGTTTGCTTGCTAATTAGATTAGAAGCTCGTTTTGATTATTTTAATCTCAATTTTAATCTATTTTGGCTCTAGAACTCTGATTTCGACCAAAAACTAGTGAATTTTGGGTGGAATTGATGTTTTGGAATAGTTTTGACACTCTTTGAGGATTCTCCAGAAGCCAAATTCTGCCCTAAAATGCTATTTTCGAGGCGTTTTTCGTTTTGACAAAAAATTTTAAATCGTTAAACCTTGATTTTATTATGGCATATTAATTGTTGATTATGTGTATGGTTATTTTATTAACCTATTGCATTAATAAGCCCCTTTTAAGCATGATTATAAATTTATAATAGGTGCTTAAATAGGTTGGCTCATTTTTCACAATATTGCAAATCAATTGATTCAAGTGTGAAAACTTTGTAATTTTAAAGCCCTTAAGTATGTATTGAAGATCTAACCTTTAATTATTTTATTTAGTTGGAACTTTATCTTACTAGATTCCATAATGTATATTGAACTTTGTTGATTTAATCATTTTTCTAAGTTGATTAAAGTCATAAAGGTTCAAACTTGTGATTGAAATTTAATTAATCTTCATATTGGAAGAGGTAATTTTTTCAAGAATACACAAGTTAATGTTGGAATTTTTTATTGAATGATTGTGTTCATTTTTTCAACTTCTTTTAATTTTGTCAAATCTCATTATTACTTTATGATTGATTAGATTAATTTGAGAATAGCCCTTTCAATTTTTGTAGCATCAAGTTGAACAAAAATTACTTAAAGAATGGTTCTTAAATTAATTTGTGGTTTGTGCACCTAAAATTGAATTTATTTAAGTTGGACTTGTTTTACTTTCATTTTGAACAATTATTGTATCTAAAAATAATTTAGAATTAATTATATATATGTCACACAAAATGGGATAAAATCCTGAGGCATGAGCATGAAAATCGAGGCACAAAAACCCACGCAAAGCCCTCGGCCAGCTGGACTGCTTTCGCAACCCGCATGTGGATGCCGAGGGTGCGGGGTGATGCTTCGGTGTTATGCTGTTGTTGTGCGTGCGTGCGCGTAGGAGTGTGGTGCGCACTTGGTGCGAGAGAAAGGGGTTTCTACGGCATGGCGCGCTGCTTGCGTAGCAGCGTGGTGCAATGCGTGGCTGCGGGGGCGGCTAAGGGTTGTAAAAGCTCGGCAACAAGGGTGTTGAGGCCATGACTTGTATGTGCACAAGTGCAATGATGTGGTCGGCGTAATGCGCAAGCGACATCGTGACCCACTCCCACGTACTTGGCACACCAAGCGGTTGTGTGAGTAGTGGCCACGCAAGGCACTCCAAGCCTTTGTCCTAGGCACTTGGGCATTGTTTGGCTGTGCAATTTTACGTTTTGGCGTCTTATTAATTTATTTGATTAATTGTTCATTTAAATTAAAATGAGGCTAGGCCTCGGGTTTTACCGGCACTTGTAAATTTATTTGGCAAAATTTGGGTTTACCGGCTTAATTAATCAAATTAATTAAGTTGGATACGGAATTTAGTGGGAGCTTAATTATTTACTTAAGATGTTTTATAGCATTTAATCACATAATTGGTTAACAGCTTTTACTAGTTTTAATTAGGCGCATTAATTGGATTAACCACCTAAGTTAGTTACTAGTTTACGCGCGATGTTGCATTATTACTTGTTTTGTTGTTGTAAAATGCATGGATCATTCACATATAGTGAATGGATGAATGGAATGAATGTTCTATCACAGATTTTATGAAAAATGGAAACTAGTAGGGCCTGATTAGGATAGTAAATACGGACTGCGATCTGTTATATATTTTTGTAAATCTAAATACGATCTGCGAACCGTTGAGTATTTTTGTACCTTAATATTTAGATTAGACCTATCTTAATTACTAGTAGTTGCATAATTTATGGTGACATCTTGAAGACGGCGTTTCTAAAAAGACGAAGCTATTAAGTTGCAATGAAGACCCTTGAAGACATGAAGACTCAAGGGGTCATGCTAATTACCAAATGTATCTTATACTTATGTTTTTGATACATGTTTATGCTTATGTATATGAATGGTATGTTAGATGCATGTTTAGGATTTTGAATGTTGCGATGATTAATTAAGTTCACTTAAATCAATCAAAATAGAAACCCTAGGTTCCTAAAATATTGAGTAAAATTTGTCATTCCAAAATAACACTGACTGAACTAATGAGTACAGTGATGGGCTACGCCAAAGCGAGACATCACTACTTTTCTAAGAACCTAAGGTATACCGGGTATACAATTTGATTTTGGTTAAAGTCAACGATATCAGTAAGGTATCCTTATATGTCGAGGCAATGGAGAAAAACGTCATGAAAGCATTAGATGCGACGTATTATCGAACCAAGAATAACTTATAGCTATTAGCAACGAAATTGCTTACCTTAGAATAATAAGTGTTAAGACAAGCCAAAGCATGCTTAATCACTTGTTAATTCTTTGGATCTTGGAATCATTTTATTCTCGCCAAATGGGGACAAATTTAATGTGTTAATAAAACGCTTAATAAGCTTGAAATTTTCATGTATGCTTTAAATTCAAACTTATTATTTTATGAATGGTTTTTCATTTTCAAATTCTTTCAAATTGTAGAATCATGTCTGCAACTAATACTGACAACGACTTTATGTGCTCGGAACTCCCGGAGAAGTTGGCAGTATGCCTTAACTTGGCCAACTACAAGGACTGAGAAGAAGAACGCCGAAAAACTCTTCTAAATTGTTCCATGGAGTACATTCTAGATACTCCCATTTTGAGCTTCTTTTCAAAGGGAATCATGAGTGATGAAACTCATGAGACTTGGTCCTTGGATTGTGACAAAGTCACACAGTTAATGAGGAATTCCATTCCGGAGGATTGGAAGAGGAGATTCACTTCATACCTTCCGGAAATGCTTCTTAATAGTCTCAAGGAGCTTGTCTCAATGTCTTCCGAGAATAGGGATTTAAATGTTCATAAATTGACTAGATCATTTGTGAACATGAAGATTAAGCCTCCAAAGGAAGGATGCCTATCCAAGGAAAGATACCAAGTGTGGACTAAGGTCTATAATGCTAAACTTTGGCCCGGGATGCCTCTTCAACCTCATGTGCTTCAAATGACAAGGCTCTTCAAGAACATGGAGCTCATTGGTACGCCGTTGGAAGATGAACAAGTGGCACATATGCTACTAAGCTCTCTCCACTCAGGCTATGTTGCATTGAAAATGCACTTAACAGCAAATCGGGAAAAACTCTCTTTGATGGAGGTTGTTCAAGAGCTTCGAGAGCCGATTCTTGCAAGGGTACCAGGTTTTCTTTGAAAGCTAAAAAGAAGGAGTTCAAGGACAAAGAGAAGATGTGATGCTTCTATTATAGTAGGCAAGGCCACTACAAAAGAGATTGCATCGTATTATGTGAAGATGAGGCAAAGGGATATATGCCCTCTAACTCATGTATCTTTGTTATAAATTAAAACTTGAATGTAATCAAAATCATAGTTATTGGATACCATAAATGACTCACTCTATGCTCCTATTTCAGGAACCAAGTGAGAAGGGCTTCACAAGTGGATGTGCATAAACAAGTAGATGAAGAAGATGGTCCTTCCACCAAAACTTGTAAATCACATTGTTTGTTTTAAAATAAAACTTACTCTAGTTTTATCATGTTTTGTTAAGCCATTGAACATATTTTGATATTTTGGCGTTGGACGCCGAGTAGTTTGATCATAAGACTATAACAAAGTGGTTGTTTTAAAAGTCTTGTTCGTATGCTTCATGGTATTCAAATATGCTTTAGATAATCAAGTTTATAATGATAATAATACAACCAAGAGAGCTAAGACCGTTGAATCAAATCAGACATACTTGTGGCATTGTCGTCTTGGCCACATTAACATCAAACGCATCAAGAAACTTTTATAAGAAGGTATTCTTGACTCATTTTACTAAGAGTCGTTTGAAAACCACGAAGGATGCTTATTAGGAAAGATGCTAAAGCAACAATTCTCCAAATTGGAGAAAGGGCAGATGACTTATTGGGCCTAATACACACCAATGTATGTGGACCAATGAGCACACCTGTAATGAATGGTTATCGATATTTTATCACCTTCACATACGTTTATAGTAGATATGGATATGTCTACCTTATGTCGAACAAATCTGAATCATTTGAGAAATTCAAAGAATTTCGGAGTAAAGTTGAAAATCAGCTTGGCAAGAAAATCAACGCCCTTCGATCGAATCGAGGTGGTGAATACTTGAGCCATGAATTCGATGATCATTAGAAAGAACGAGGTATTCTTTCAGAGTTGACACCTCCTGGAACTCCTCAATGGAATAGAGTGTCCAAGAGGAGGAATCAAACCCTATTAGATATGGTCCGATCAATGCTGAGTCTTAGCGATCTTCCTATCTCTTTCTGTGAACAAGCACTTCTAACCGTGGCACTAACACTGAACCGAGCTCCGTTAAAAGCTGTTGAAAAGATTCCATATGAATTATGGACGAAGAAACCTCTAAGGTTGTCTTTTCTTAAGATTTGGGGTTGCGAAGCATATGTCAAAAAATTAATTTCTGACAAACTTCACCCAAAATTAGATAAGTGTTTCTTTGTGGGATATCCAAAAGAAACCAAGGGGTATTACTTCTACAACAAATCCTAGAACAAAGTGTTTGTTGCTCGTGATGGTGTCTTTTTAAAGAAGGAACATCTTTCCAAAATGACAATTGGGAGGAAAATCAAACTCAATGAAGTTCGAGAGGATGAGCAACAAAGTCAAACTGACAAAACTGACAATCAAAGTGATCTAGAAGCAACTGTTGACATTGGTTAGAGTCAAACCGACAATTTGCAAAGTCAAAATGATAATGCAAATGCTTAGTCTTTTAGCCTACGTAGGTCGCAAAGGACTATATCTCAACCAGATATATACCTCGGTGTTGTATTAACCAAGGATTAAGACATCCTAGTTGTGGATGGAGATGGGCCAATGACTTACAAGCAAGCTATGACGAGCCCCAACTCTGCAAAATGGCAAGAAGCCATGAAATCCAAGATGGACTCCATGTTTGAAAATCAAGTATAGGACTTGGTTGATTAGCCCGAAGGTTACACACTTATCGGTTGCAAATGGACTTTCAAGTTGAAAACTAACAAAGATGGAAATGTATATGTATATGTATACAAAGCTAGATTCGTAGAAAAAAGTTACAGGAAAATTCACATCGTTGATTATGATGAAACCTTTTCCCCAGTTACAATGCTCAATTCTATCCGGGTTATCCTAGCAATTGCTGCATATTACGATTACGAAATATGGCAAATGGACGTCAAAACCGCCTTCCTAAATAAAATTTTGGATGAAACTGTGTACGTGACACAACCTGAGGGTTTTGTTGATCCAAGCAATGCTAGGAAGGAATGTAAGCTTAAGAAGTCCATTTATTAGTTAAAACAAGCAAGTAGAAGTTGGAATCTACAATTCGATGAAGCCATCAGTAAGTTTGGTTTTATCAAGAATCCAGACGAGTCTTATGTTTACAAGAAGGTCAGTGGGAGTGACATCGCATTCCTTGTCTTATATGTCGATGACATATTGCTCATTAAAACAGCGTTCCAATGCTAGAATCTGTAAAGGCTTGACTTGGAAAATATTTTTCAATGAGAGACTTGGGAGAGGCGCAGTACATATTAGGCATCAAGATCTATAGGGATAGATCTAAGACGATGATTAGATTGAGCTAAAGTACTTACATCGATAAGGTACTAACACAACTTAATATACAGGAGGCCAAGAAAGGACACCTACCCATGTCACATGGCATAACCCTAAGCAAGAAGCAGTATCCACAGACATCTGATGAGCGAGAAAGGATGAATCAGATTCCATATGCTTAGCTTATTAGATCGATCATTTATGCCATGATATGTACTAGGCCAGATGTATCGTATGCCTTGAGTGCTATGAGCCAATACCAATCAGACCCTGGAGAGGCGCATTGGACTGCGGCAAAAAAATATCCTAGAGTACCTGAAATGGAACAAGGATAAATTTCTGGTCTATGGTGGCAGTAATGATTTTGTTGTTGAAGGGTACACCGACACAAGCTTCCAAACAGATAGAGACGACCTCAAGTTGCAATAAGGGTACATATTCTGTCTAGATGGAGGAGCGTTTAGTTGTAAGAGTGCTAAACAAAGCACAACAGTTGATTCTACAACTGAAGCAAAATACTTGGCAGCTTCAGAAGCAGCTAAGGAGGCAGTTTGGATTCGTGAGTTCGTTGGCGAACTTGGTGTTGTACCCTCAATCAACGGTCCAATAGATCTTTATTGTGACAACAATAAAGCTATTGCTCCAGAGAGCCAAAGGAACATCAGAAGGTCAAACACGTCAAGAGGTGGTTTCACATGATAAGGGAATGGAAGTTCGAGGGTGAAATCCGAATTTTTTAAGATTAGAACGGACGATAATGTAGCCGATCCACTCACTAAACCTTTGCCTTAAGTGAAACACAACAATCACGTTGAGGCAATAAGAATCAGGCACGCTGGAGACCGGCTTTGATTTCCCTATTTGTGTGTTTTAATTAATTTTTAATATTTTAATGTAAAAAACTATGTTGAACCATTCAGGTTTTTGGAGTAATTTAATAATTCTGCAAATTATTATCACTCCATTTTTATTTAATTGTGGTTTAGAATTAAATAATGAGTCCATCCGATTTTGAGAATATTCAAAATAGGGTATTAAGACAATGTCTTGGATAAAGAAACACCTAAAAGTGAACATTGAATATTATAATTAAAAATTATCCCCAATCAAGGTCATTTTAATGTTGACGATTAATGAACGCTTGAGATTAGTGTGTAGTATGATTTATAGCACCGTTTCTTGTGCTACAAGGATGTGATTGTCATAAATCATTTGCACAGTTATTGGTTTAGAACCATGTATGTTTAAAAGAGCTATAATTAGAATTATTGAGCATGATTCGTGAATTTTAAAGCTCACCCATTTATTATTGGTGTTGAGTCAAGGAAGTTAGTTTATTTATTTGCTAACTCAGGTAAGTTGAGATTGAATCAAGAAAGTTTATTAGTGCATTCTACGCACCAAGGTAGCAATCGTGCAAGTTTGTGCACAAAACTAGGCAAGGAACCTTAATTAAAATAAATAGTATGTGCTCACTAATTAATTCAAGAATGAATGGGAAGTTTGCATTGAATGTTATTATGTTTATTCTTGATTGATTGGTTGGAGTCTTCACATGTTAAATTGGTAAATCACGTAAAGTATAAGAGGATACACACCAAAACTCTTGGAACGTATATACCTTGAGTATGAACATATGGGGAGAGTTATGGGGTTTTATATTTAACTATAGCTTCTACAAATGTACAGGATGCTGTACTTTCTTTATTTATTTTTATGGGCTGGAATTCCATCACAAGGTGACACTAGTTGGTACTCGCTTGGTTAGCTCCTAAGTGAGGGGTCCCTTAATATTTTAAGGGATAGTTAAGGCAAGGAAACCCGTTTGATGCGTAATCCAAAGTTATTATTAATAACTAATATTGCTAGTTATGAGTCAAAGGTAAGTTGACTTGTGATTGTATGACAAGCATGTTTTTATTATTTTTATTAATGATAGGATATTCATGTTAGTGTATTGCATATGTACTAGATTTTGCTGATTCGTACTTTTTTGTTTGTGTTTGGCTTTCATTTGGTTGGCCCTACTATGACCCATTTATATGGTGAGTAGAGGGTTGAAATAAAGGGGAAGTGACAGGTACTTGAAGCATGAAGAGCATGATGGGAACTCAAGTTTATTTATTTCTATTTGGTGAGTAGATTGGTTCCAACTTGTGGTTTACTTATTTCTATTTTGTTTTGAGATTGTGAACTCAAGTTTTATTTTGAAAGTTGGTTTTTAATTTAGACTTCCGTCATGTGACTTTGAAAAATAGTCTTAGTCGTTATCACAGTGGCTGTTATATTTTGGATATTTCCTTAAAAAAAATTTATTTAGAGTAAAAAGAGTATTTTAAAATAAGGGAATTTTCGGGGTATTACATAGTGGTATCTAGGAGCTTTGGTTGGATTTTTGTTACCACTAACGCCAAAAACGTTTTTTTTCAATGAACCTATATTTTTAAAGCTTGGCCAAGTGCTTATTTAAGCAAGTTTGAAATTGTTTTTAAAGATCCGAAATATTTTTTTTTAAACTAAGTGGTCCGAATTTTTTTTTAAATAAGGAAGGTCGAATTTTTTTTTTTTATTTCAAATGGTTCGAATTTTTTTTTTTAATTATTCAAATAAAAATTTTCGAAAATGTTTTCGAATTTAAATTAAATTATGTGTGCAGGTATGCGAAGGAATTAAGTTATGTAATTTTGTGTTAATTGCTTTTAATTCATGTTGTGAGATTTGGGTAGGAAAGAATGGGCATATAGGCTAGAATTGTATGTGTGCATATTTTATTGGAAATTTTAGAAAATAACACCTGAAGAAAGAAGGAATTTTGAATTTAACACCACAAAATTTCAAAGTTTTATTATAACACCACATAAAAAATTTAAATTTTGGTTTCACCACCAGATAACAGATTATGTGACGGAAATTATGTGTGGGTCCCACAAGTTAGTTTACCCTCCAAATTTCCTCATATTCTATACGATTCTCTCTCCTGCAATTGAATGCTCCACTACTCCTCCTTCATTGAATTCGAATCCTTAATTCATCAACAACCAAAATTCTGGAACAATTCAAACCCTAAGTTGAATTGTGTGGTTGAGAAATTGAATTGCGAAGGGAGGTTTCAGTATTGGAGCGAAACAACTCAGCGTGAAGTCGTCACCCATTTTCAACCAAAAAAAGCTTGGATCTTTCGTGGATTCTAACAGAAACAGCAGCAAGATTCCAAAACAGGTACTTTTCGAACTCTATAAAGTAGTTTTCAACAAGTTTTGAAGTTAATTATGCCATTTTCATGAGGATTGTAGGGTATTTTGGGGAAAAAAATAAGAACCCTAAAAAAAGTAAAATTGGTTTTGAAGTTAGCTTTTTCGTTTAATTATTGAGTTGATTATTGTGAACTGTTGACTGGTTTGTACATATGTTGTGTTAAATATGTTGGCTTTTCTTGATTAAACCATTCGTTTGACTGTGTATTTGCGTTGATAAATGTTGCCTTGTGTTGACTTGCATTGTACCTGTTTATTGGATAGATAAATGGCCAACAACCAAGAAGGATTAATTGATATAGTATTCAGAGTGGGGGGTGCTTTTGTCCCAAAAGAGTGTCCAAAATAAAACATTTGCTTTACTGGTGTGGTGGGTTATGTTATTGGAGGAGGGATGTGGTAGTGGACAAGATAGATGTGCATTATTTAAGAGAAGGTGTTGTGCATGGGTTTGTTAATTATAATGTCCATGTCCCACCAAATTACAGATTGTGGTATAAACAAAGAGGGAGGACCTTTAACACAGGTAGGAGGGAGTTAGTTAATGAAGAGGAGGTTAAGGGGCTGTTAGAAACAGTGGGTGTGGAAGGGTATGTAGAAGTGTTTGTGACTGCAGATGAAACATTAAGGCCCATACATGAGGCCCAGTCCACTCCAAAAAAGGCTGAGAGAAAGGGGAAGAGTACAGGAAAGCCTGTACCAGTTAGGAAGAGCCCAAGACTTAACAAAATTGATCCTAAGGTCAGTGAAAGGGATGAATCTCCTCCTAAACCTAGATCTAGGCAGGATAAGGGGAAGGGGAAAAAGAAATTTGTAGCCAAGGGATTGGATTTTGAGGATGTTAGTGAGGGCAGTGAATTTGGGAGTGAGGAGGGGTATTCTTCAACTGACATGAGTGACATTGACATAACTTGGGAGCCTGGTGAGGAGGAGTATGATAGTGGGGATGAGAGGTGGTTTATACAGAATTCTGAAGAGATTTTGGAGAAGGTAACAAGGAGTCCTGGGAAGCAACTGGATGTACATGACCAAGGGATTACAAAGGATCCTAGGTCAAGGCTAAATGAGAACTTGGATGTGAGTGAGGTTCGGTTGCAGGAAGAACTTGAGGGAGAGTCAGATGAGCTTAGGAGCCTAGATGGTCAAGGCTAGGAATTGCATTATTTAAGCTGCCAGGGATGAAACTTATGAAGTGCAGCTCAAGGATGACCAAGTTCTAGTTGACTTAAGAAACTTCACCTGTTCTTGCAATCATTGGCAGTTGACAGGCCTGCCACGTGTTCATGCCTTTGCCTGCATAATGGATCAAAGAAGTGATGCTGAGCAATATGTGAGCCCCTATTACAGTTTGGCAACCTACAAAGCAACATATCAGCTTGTGATTCAACCAATATTAGGCCCAAAGCACTGGGACAGGGTTAACATGATACGACTTTACCTATCTATTTTAGTTAGTGGTTTTAGGAATTACTTTTGATTAGGTGATACGACTTTACCCTGTCAGAGAGCCTCAACCACCACCCTTTAAGGTATAACCTAGAAGGCCCAAATCCAAGAAAAGGAAGCTGGAGCCTGGAGAGGGATGTTCTGCAGCAGGGGGCAAAAAGAAGGAAAGAAAAGGAAGAATCAATGCAAAAATTGTGGTGGATTAGGCCACTATGCCAAGACTTGCAAGCAGCCTAGTGTTCCTAAACCAAGTGAGCAAAAATCTGTAAGGAGACCCCCTTTAAATTCACCATGGGTAGTTGAGCAGAGGAAAAAGAGTGAGATCAGGGCTGCTAAAAAGGTAGCCTTTAGAAATTGTTCAATTTGGTTTTTATTTTTGTTTTTTTTTTTTAAGTTGTAGCATCTTCACCTTTTTGTTTTTTTATGGTCACCACAGAGTGCAGTAGGGGCTGGTCCAGGCAGCATTGCAAACAACACTTTCCCCCAAGAACAACCAGGCTTTGAACCACTGAGCAAGAGGAAAGGTTCAAGTAGTCAACTAACCAAGCAAAGGTCCAGCCAACATATCACCCCTTCTTCAAGTCAACCTAAATCCAGAGGAACAGAAACAGTGAGGCAAACTGGGGTTCAGACAAGAAGATCCAAGCTGCAGACTTTCAAGGATGTAAATTTGACTCAATGAACTAAGTGTTGTAACTAGTTTCCCACCTATACTTTTTTGTTGTTGTTTTGAACATTATCATGCAGTAGACAATATTTAACAATTTGAGGTTGTATTTTGAACTGGTACTGTTGGTGTAAGCTTTGTAAGCTTATTTTGATCAATTTCAACTTTGGTTTTAGGCTTGAAAAAGCCTATTTTGTTAAGCAATGCAAGTAATTTGCTCATTTAGTTTTAATACTTGACAAATATTGGTACATAGTTGCATATATAATCATTCCCTCCAAAAGTAATTAAGTACATTAGATTGCAAATGTGGTTCAATGCCACTACTAAACCATTACAAACAGAGTGCTATTACTGTTCATGCCTTAGGATAAATTACATTTTAAGCATTATAAACCCCCTAATAACTAGCATCACCATCATAACAAAACTAATCCCAACTACAACACAAAAAACAGAGTGCTCTGATCTTCCATTCCTTCCATTCATCTCTCTGTTCATCTTCTTCCTGTCTGAGTTTAATGCCTTACATTTCATCTTCAGGCTGTCCACTTCATTGAGCAAACACCTCATCTGTCCACCAAGGTCATCAACTTCCCTTTTGTAGTCAGTAATTTCTCCCTTCAACAGCTTCTTGTCCAACAATAAGTTGTTGATGACCTCTGTTTGCCAGGCTGTCCCATCAGGTTCATCAACCCATTCAAAAGCTTTGCAGCCCCTACTCTCAGTTACAGGATCATAGAACTTGCATGTTCTAAACATCCTTCCTGGGTTCTCCCTTGTCCAACTCGTGAGCCTCACAAAGGGTACACCACACTTGCACTTCTTCTCTCTTGAAGGAGAGGAACTTATAAAAGACATCTACATCAATATGCAATCTACAATAACGAAAAACCATTCAAAGTATGAAAAAACAAACAAATGCACCAAGGAAATCAAACAATCAGTCCTAAAAATCAAAACCCCCAATTCAATTTTCCGATGAACCCTAAATTCATTTTTCCCCAAGTATGATGACAATTAACACACTTACTCCATGAAATAAGTACCAATTACATGATTACTTACACAAGCGAACTGAATTATGCAATTAATTCAACAACATGGACTGATTTTCATACCAACTAACAATTCTTCACAAAATTAGGGTATTCTGCAGTCATATTGACACAATTACCTTAGTTCAATTCTTGCTTCCCTGAAGAATGATGCTTATAGCAAACAATTTTGCCAATTTGATTGTTGATTCGCAAAATTTGAGCCCTAATTTAGTGTACACATATCATCAATTGAATGCGTTTGTAGGATATCGCAACTATATAGAAGACTTTTAAAAAAATAAACGTTACAGTGGGGCCAACTAACAGTTTCTCTAACGTCTTAACCATTTAGGTGGTGAAACCAAAATTTAATTTTTTTATGTGGTGTTATAATAAAACTTTGAAATTTTGTGGTGTTAAAATCAAAATTCTGTCTTTTTTTAGATGTTATTTTCTAAAATTTCCTATTTTATTTATATGAGGTGTTCAAAGAATGTTGAATGATAATGTGTATCTATGTGAAAGCATGTTTATGTTTAATGAGGCTATTAAGAGTCGCTTTCGTGATTTATATTTGCCTTATGGTGTAGCTAAAGATACTAAGTATAGGGATTCTAATGGTTAGTGGGGAGCGGATTGGAGATATTTATACCGTTACATTGCTCTTAAAGAATTTACCCATCTTAACCCTCAATATGCTTCTCAAACTCCTCCTTGCCATGACTTTGGTGATCCAATTCCACATCAAAATGCACCCTATTACTATTCAGAAAATGATGATCCCATGTCTGAGAGTCAAGGTGAACCTACGGAGCAAGATAATGTGTATGGAGATTCTTCGTGTGAATTTGTTCTTGATCAGAATCCTCCAAGTCCTCCATTCATTGTTAACTTAGAAACAGATGAGTTTGAGGAAGACCATGAGGAAGATGATGATGATGATGATGATGGCAATGATGGTGATAATGGGAGTGATCCAGAGTATAATACAGAGAGATCAAAGACAAGATTGACAATGTCAACATTTGAAGATTTTAGATTAACTTTCCTTTAGCGTTTTAAGTATTTATTCTTTATACATAGTTACAGTTTACTAAAGTTGTGCGAGTAATAAGTAGCGAAACTACATTGGGATTTTCCAAACATTTCTTTTCCATATTTCAATAAAGTATTATGATTTCTTTTCAAATTTATTCTTTCTCTTTAAATGAGCTTACAAAATGTTAATTACTACTATTGCTTTCTGTAAATGGTACTAAGGGAAATGACTCAAAAATATTTTTGTGATGTGCGTACTTAAGTGAAATGGTTGCATGACAACCAATACAATGTGTTGAATTATTAGTAAGAGAATTGAGCAGTTGATTCTGCTATAATTCAAAATGACTACTTGTATATATGCTTGAATTCAAGTATTTTAGTTATTTCTTAGTTGCAAGAGAGTTGTGACCTACCTAATAGTAGTCATTTCTTTATTCAGGAGGTCTAGGATGGCAGGAAGAAACAACTATAACAATGATCTGAATGAAGTAGTAAGGCAATTAGCTGTTGTAGCTCAATAGTTAACTAAGAGGAATAACAATAACAATCCTGACCCTGCTGGGGAGTTGTTTGAGAAGATAGCCCAAAGCAAACCTCCTACCTATCAGGGAGAACTTAACTCGACTATCCTTGAGAACTAGTTGAGATAGTTTGATAAGTTGTTTGTGGCAGTAGCATGTCCCAATAAGTCCAAAGTGAGTAGTGCACCTTACTACCTAAGGGGTGAGGCAGATTTATGGTGGTAGTAGA
Source organism: Chenopodium album (assembly GCF_948465745.1). Classification (NCBI taxonomy): domain Eukaryota; kingdom Viridiplantae; phylum Streptophyta; class Magnoliopsida; order Caryophyllales; family Amaranthaceae; genus Chenopodium; species Chenopodium album. Next base: position 31,581,500 of record NC_137847.1, read on the forward strand.
ATGAGCAGACTGTGAGAGCTTTACCCAACTTTGGATGGAATGTGTTCAAGGAGCAAGTGAGGGATAAGTTCCACCCTATGTTTTTACAGAAGCAGAAAGCTGGTGAGTTCTAAGAACTTAAGATGGGGAATATGTCGGTGACTAGTATTACACTAAGTTAATCAAACTGTCTAGATTTGCTAAGGATACTATGGCTACTGATAGGCAGAAATCTAGAAGGTTTGATAGAGGATTGCCTCTTTCTCTCTAAGGGAAGTTGTCAGGATAAGTGTTTGATAATTTGGATGAGTTGTATGGTAGAGCAATGCATTTACATTGGAGTTAAAGGAGAAAGCTGAAAAGGCTGAGTTGGAAGCTAAGGAGAAAAGAAAGGAACCTATGACTAATTCTGGACCATTTGGAAACCAGAATAACTTCAAGAGACAGAAGTTTAATAACCCCTAAGGTAATAACTTCTTGAACAATAGGAACAACTAAGGTGGGCGAAATTTTCCCAAGGGAAATAGAAACCAGCCTGAAGATCGTAGCCAGAGGGTATACTACTGTAAGAGATGTTCCAATAACCACCCAAGGAGAGATTATGAGGGTAACTTGGTCACTTGTAACTTGTGCAACAAGTAAGGGCACAGGGCATATGAGTTTTTCTAAGAATAAAGGGAATTAGAGAAACAATCAATCTAAGGGTAGTGGACAAAACTGGAATCAGTAGAAAGAAGGTCAGGGTAACAACGGGAATCAAGTGAACAAGGGAGCGCAGTTTCAGAATGGAAATAAGAACACAAATGGAGGTAGTACACAAATCAAAGGTGGAACACCAGGGAAGCTTAATGTGATGGGTTCGCGTGAGGCCGAGGCGGCAAGAGATGTTATCACTGGTACATCTTCTATAAACTAGTTCCTATTAAAGTTTTGTTTGATTCTGGGGCAACATACTCTTTCAATTCTAAAGCTATACTTCCAAAACAATCAAACTATCTAAAAACTGTAGATGACATAGATCCTATAGAAATTCCAACTGGGGGTGTAGCTCATTGTACTAGAGTCTATAAAGAAGTGCATGCCTATAAAGATTAAGGGCAAGGAATTCTTGTCCAACCTAATTGAATTTGAATTAGGAGACCTTGACATAATTTTGGGAATGGATTAGCTATGTCGCTATAATGCTGAGATACGATGTCAGTCACAGAAAATCCATTTGAAAACGACTCAGGGAGAGCTCGTAACCCATTGGAGACATGGAAAACCTAGGCCTACTAAGATCATTTCTATGTTAAAATTGGCAAAGTATATGAAGAAAGGGAACCCGATCTATTTCTGTAGTGTGAGAAACTTGGAGTATGAGGAACCATCTAAACTTGAGGATATTAAGGTGGTGAAGTAATTTTTAGATGTGTTTCCAGAAGATATTCTAGGGATGCCACCCAAGAGAACAATAGACTTTACCATAGACTTAGTACTTGGAACAACACCTATCTTTAAGGCACCATATAGGATGACACCTACAGAGATGAGTGAATTGAAGAACCAATTGCAAGACTTGTTGGAGAAAGGATATATTTGTCCAAGTGCATCACCATGGGGAGCACCTGTGTTGTTTGTGAAGAAGAAAGATGGTAGCATGAGGCTATGCATCGATTATAGGGAGTTTACCAAGGGAACCATCAAGAACAAATACCCTTTGCTAGGCTAGATGAATTGTTTGACCAATTGAAAGGTGCAGCAGTGTTTTCTAAGATTGATTTGAGGTCAAAGTATCATCAATTGTAAATTGCGGAAGAGGACATTCCGAAAACGGTATTTAGGACGAGATATGGACATTATGAGTTTACAGTAATGCCTTTTGGGTTAATGAATGCACCTGCAATTTTTATGGACTTTATGAATAGAGTCTTTCAACCCTTCTTAGACCAATTTGTGGTAGTATTTATTGATGACATTTTGGTTTATTCCAAAAACAAAGAGGACTATGCAGAGCATTTGAGATCAGTGTTAGCTACTTTAAGGACAAACAAGTTGTATACCAAATTCTCGAAATGTGAGTTTTGGTTGGAGAAAGTAGCATTTTTGGGACATTTTATATCCAAATATGGAGTGGAGGTAGATCCTGCAAAGATTAAAGCCGTGAAGGAGTGGCCTACACCAAAGAATGTGTCGGATATTCGAAGTTTTCTTGGTTTAGCAGGATACTATAGGCGATTCGTGAAGGATTTCTCGAAGATAGCTAGACTTATGACTTCGTTGATGAAGAAAGAATCTAAGTTCATTTGGTGTGATAAGTGTGAAGAAGCGTTTCAAGCTTTGAAAAAGAGCTTGACAACGGCACCTGTATTGACCTTGCCTGACTGATGGAAATGGTTCTTATGATGTGTGTAGTGATGCATTTAAGAATGGGCTTGCATGTGTTTTGATGCAACATGGAATGGTATTTGCATATGCATCAAGACAATTGAAGAAACATGAAGTTAATTACCCTACTCATGATCTAGAACTTGCAGTTGTAGTGTTTGCATTGAAAATATAGAGACATTATTTATATGGAGTGTAGGATATTCACAGACCACAAAAGTTTGAAATACCTTTTCACACAATCAACCTTGAACATGAGGCAACGTAGATGGATAGAATTCTTCAGTGATTATGAACTAGATATCCAATACCACGAGGGTAAAGCAAATGTAGTTGCGGATGCTTTAAGTCGCAAAGCAACTCATGGACTAAATGCTTTGGTAGTGGCAGACGAACTGTGTAGGGAGATTAGTAAGTTAAACCTCGAGGTAGTGCCACATGGAACGTTAGAAGGAATGCTTAATAATTTGAGTATCAAACCAACGATATTTGGTAAGATTAAGGATAACCAAGTAGGAGATGTGAAATTAGATCGCATAAGGGAGAAAATTAAGCAAGGGAAGGTGATTGATTTCAAAATCCATGATTATGGAAGTGTTAGATTTAAGGGGAGGTGGTGTGTACCATAGAAATGTGAGGAATTAAAGAAAAAGTTGATGGAGGAAGGACATAATACACCCTATTCAATACATCCTGGAAGGGATAAGCTTTACAAAGACTTGAAAAAGGTGCATTGGTGGCTTAAGATGAAGAAGGAAGTAGCAAAATTTGTAGCTAAGTGTCTAACCTTTCAGAAAGTTTAGATAGAGCATAAGAGACCTCAAGGAACAGTGCAACCACTCGAGATCCCGGCTTGGAAGTGGGAGTGCATCTCGATGGATTTTGTCACTAGTTTACCTAAGTCTAGGAATGGGAATGATACCATCTGGGTTGTTGTGGATAGACTTACCAAATCAGCAATATATATACCAATGAAGGAGACTTGGAAAATGGAATAACTTGCAAAGGCTTACATTAAGAACGTTGTGAGGCTACATGGAGTTCCTAAGGATATCATTTCTGATAGGGATTCTAGGTTTCTTTTGAAATTCTGGAAAGTGTCCAGGAAAACTTTTGTACGACATTGAAGACGAGTACAGCATTTCACCCTGCAACGGATGGACAATCTGAGAGAACTATCCAAACCTTAGTGGATATGCTACGATCTTGTGTATTAGACTACCAAGGTGGATGGGAAGATAGCTTAGACTTGGTCAAATTCTCATACAATAATAGTTACCATGCAAGCATTGGCATGGCACCATTTGAGACCTTGTATGGAAGGAAGTGTAGAAGTCCTTTATGTTGGAGTGACATCAGTGAGACGATAATTCTAGGTCCTCAACTGATATAAGAAACAACGAAGCAAGTAAGGGAAATACAAGCTAAGATCCACAAGCTGCCCAGGATCGACAAAAGAGTTACGCAAATTTGAAGCGTAAAGAAGAGGAGTTCCAAGTTGGTGATAAGGTTTTACTTAAGGTTTCACCAATAAAGGGAGTTATGAGACTTGGGAAGAAAGGGAAGTTGAGTCCAAAGTACATTGGACCATACGAGATTTTGCAACAGATAGGAAAAGTTGCTTATAGGTAGGGGTGGCAATGCGAGTCAGCGGGTCGGGTTCGGTTCAGATTTCGGGTCGAATTTGGGTTATGCTTAAGAACTATCAAAAATAGTGTAAAACTTAATATTATTATGAAATATGAAATTTGGGTCATATCGGGTCGAATTCGGGTTGTTCGGGTTCGAGTCGGGTCGGGTTCGGGTTTCTCTCGGTAACTTTGGGTCGGGTTATCGGGTCGGGTCAAGGATTACCAGCCCTACTTATAGGTTAGCATTACCTATGGACCTTAGCAAGGTGCACGATGTACTTCATGTTTCTCAACTGAGAAGCTATATCCCGGACAAGTTGCATGTCCTACAACCTGAGTCTATAGAACTAGACCAAAGCCTAACCTATAAGGAAAGACCTGTAAAGATTCTTGACAGTAAAGTGCATAGTACACGCAAGAAAGATGTCAAAATAGTAAAGGTTTTGTGGTCAAATCAAGAGACTGAGGAAGCGACTTAAGAAGCCGAGGATGAGATGAAAAAAAAGTACCCTGAATTATTTGAGGTTAGTTGAGTTACGGGGACGTAACTCGTTTTCTGTAAGGGGGGTAGAATGTGGTAGAATTTCGCGCTTTTTACCCTATTTTCAAGCATTTTGTGCATTTTTAATATATTTTGCACAATTTTATGCAAAGTTTAGAAAGAAAAAAGATCAAGAAAGGTTACAAAAAGTACAACAACTATAATTATTAAAAAAAGTTTTTATTAAGTGGGTGAAAAAGTATGGTTTTAAATAAGTTTTGAATAAAGTTTTATGATTTTGTGCTAAAGTTTCGAGGACGAAACTTATTTTAAAAGGGGCAGACAATAATACTCCGTATTTTTATTATATTTTTATATATAAAAATTAATTACTTTATTTATTTTATTTATTAAAATGATTTATTTCATTTTTAAAAAGAAATTATTTATTTAAATAAATTATAAGTGTGTATAAATTAAATGAATCATGAATTGAGGCAACAAAAGTATTTTCAATTGGGTCAATCCTATTTAAATGAGTGGACCAACTTACTGGAAATTTAGAGGCCCAATAAGTTAGCCTAGGTGAAAATTTGAGGGGGGGTAGGAATTAGTAATGGCAAAGTTGTAAATATGAGTTTTATTTTTAAAAGGGGAGTATAAATATCTTAAAACTTTAAGATTTGTCCACACAAGTTTTATAATTGTTAGATTACACAAAAAGTTCAAAGGTTCTCTTTATTTTCTCTCTCATTTTTCTCCTTATTTTTCCTCTTCTTTTTCCCCTATTTTCCCATGCCTCTCTCTCCTCCTTCTTCCTCCCTCACGCCGGCCAACACCACCGGCGCCACCACCACCACCACCATCGGCGGCAGCAGTAGTGCCGGCAGCCCACACAGCGTCTCTTCTTTCTCCTCTCTCTCTCTCCTCTTTTTCGGTTTGTGCTAATAAAATAAAAAATAAAAACTCTTTTATTCCTAAAATTAATTCTATTAATTTATTATTTTAAAGACATGCATTTTATTATGTTTTGGTATTGATTTTGGAATTTTGATGTTGTCAAATTATTATATAAATTTCAGATTTTTATTTAATCAAGAACACCAAATTATGAACCCTAGGAAATTGGTTAGGGATCGATGCTAGGTAGTTGTAGTATAGATTAATGCATGGTCTAAATATGTTTTTAATGAGTTTAAAGCCCTCAATTTAATGCTGGAATTTAATTATACACACTACTCTTTAATTATTGAGTTAAGGTTTGATCACCCATAAAAGGGAAAAAGGTTTTAATGATTTAAATATGATTTTCTAGTCTAAAAGTGATGTTTTATATAAAATAAGTATGCTGAAATTTTATTTAAGTCATAAAAACTAAGTCTTTTTGAAAGGATTTGAAGTACCCACTTAAAGAAAAGGTTTTGTGGCTTTTATGTCATGTAATTGGGTTGATTAGTAAGGTTTAAAGAGTATTATAGTTGCTGGAAATTTGTGAGAATAGTGGATTAAGTTATGTATTTTTAATTGTAGGAAATTTCGAGCTAAGTGATTTCTAACGAGTGTGGCTGATTTAAGGCGATATTCAAGATACGTATGTGCACAAAAATATTTGTGTATGCGTAGTATCATGTTAGGATTGTGAATTATGATTGAAGCGATGAATTAATAGCATGTTTAGTTGATTATGTGCTTAGAATTAATGTTGGTTGAACATGAATTATTATGCAAGCATGTGAATATGATATTTGAAGCATGATACAAGTTGAATATATGTGAATCATGGAAGTATGTTTTATTTTCAAGTATCAAGAAAGCATGAAATTAATAAGCAAGACTTATATATGTTTAAAAGAGCTATAATTAGAATTATTGAGCATGATTCATGAATTTTATTTCTCACTCATTTATTATTGGTGTTGAGTCAATGAAGTTAGTTTATTTATTTGCTCACTCAAGTAAGTTGAGATTGATTCAAGAAAGTTTATTAGTGCATTCTATACACCAAGGTAGTAATCGTGCAAGTTTGTGCACAAAATTAGGCAAGAAACCTTAATTAAAATAAATAGTATGTGCTCACTAATTAATTCAAGAATGAATTGGAAGTATGCATTGAATGTTATTATGTTTATTCTTTATTGATTGGTTGGAGTCTTCACAAGTTAAATTGGTAAATCACGTAAAGTGTAAGAGGATACACACCAAAACTCTTGAAACGTATATACCTTGAGTATGAACATATGGGGGAGTTATGGGGTTTTATATTTAACCATAACTTCTACAGGGGTACAACAGGACGCTGTACTTTCTTTATTATTATTATGTGCTGGAATTCCGTCACAAGGTGACACTAGTTGGTACTCGCTTGGTTAGCTCCTAAATGAGGGGTCCCTTATTATTTTAAGGGATAGTTAAGGCAAGGAAACCCGTTTAATGCGTAATCCAAAGCTATTATTTAGTAACTATTATTGCTAGTTATGAGCCAAAGGTAAGTTGACTTGTGATTGTATGGAGAGCATGTTTTTATTATTTTTATTGATGATAGGATATTCATATTAGTGTGGTGCATATGTACTTAGCTTTTGCTAATTCGTACTTTTGTGTTTGTGTTTGGTTTTCCTTTGATTGGCCCTACTATGACCCATTTATATGGTGAGTAGAGGGTTGAAATAAAAGGGAAGTGACAGGTACTTGAAGCATGAAGAACATGATGGGAATGAGTGCCGAGAGTTACTTGTTATGCTTTCCTAGTTTTATATTCTGAGTTATTGATTATGGACTAACTTTGTTGTGTTTATTTTAAGTTGGATTTTTAAAAAGGGCCATGTTTGGATTGGTTCCAACTTGTGGTTTATTTATTTCTATTTTGTTTGAGGTTGTGAACTCAAATTTTATTTTGAAAGTTGGTTTTTAATTTATACTTCTGCTGTGTGACTTTGAAAAATAGCCTTAGCCGTTATCACGGTGGCAGTAATATTTTGGATATTTCCTTAAAAGTGTTTTATTTAGAGTAAAAAGAGTATTTTAAAATAAGGGAATTTCCAGGGTATTACATCTAACCAATCCTACGTGGACAATATTGTGGGAATAAGTTTTTAAACCGATGCATATAGGGATAAATTTATGTTTGAACAAATTTTAGGGAAATCGTTCCTATTTTTTATCCCACTGGGTTTTCCTGACAAGGTTTTTAATAAGGTAATATATCAAAGGATATAATATAATATCGTTGTAATTTTTTTTTCCTAGCTATGGTTTTTATCCCTTAGGGTTTTACTTAGCAAGGTTTTAATGAGGCAACCCATACTCCATTTCATGTGAACATTCAAGGGGGAGTGTTGAAGAAAATACCAAATGATGTTCACATGTATATATGCACATACAATCATCAATCATGTATATATTTTATTGTAAAACATTGGTTATATAACGAGAGCTTTACGTAGTAGCATACTACTGCATTTCACCCCATCTTCTTTGACTTCTTCTTTAGCTGATTAAAACTTCCTATTAGTAAAACTTTTAGGAAAAAATGATTTTAATAATCCCAAATGTCACCGGATTCCTTTAAAATAATTCCATTTTATTTTTTATTATTTTGGAATAATCCCAACTTATATAGGTATCTTTCTAAAATAATCTGAAGTATTATTTTTGTTACTTTTGCTGATCCCTTTTAGGACTATTATTTATAACAATATCAAAAGTTTGGATTATTACATGAAGATACCAATATAAGTTGGGATCATTCCTAAATAATCAAAAGTAGAGATTATTTTTAAAAAATCGGTGAAAGTTGGGATTAATAAAAGGTTTTTTTTTTATAATTACCACCTACAATTGTTGCTATTTTAGGAATTACCACCTACAATTGTTTTTTTTATTGAAATTTACCACCTACATTTTATGAAAATGATAAAACTTCTCATCATCTTGAAAGATGATGTCATGGTGGGGCCCACAAACAGTCTTCCCCTCCTTTTCCTTTCTTCCTCTTTCGATATTTAGTCTTCTTCTTCATCTCCTTTTTTTTTGGCACAAATACTAAAATCAAATTGCTAAAATAAAAAATTAGGGTTTCAAAATTCATTGCTCTTGCTTCGAATCTCCAATGCGGTTATGAAAAAAGGTATGTCTGTAAAATTCATGTTTTAAACGACTTAATTTAGGAGTTTTTCAATTGATATAAGAATTTAATCAAATTGGGTTGATGTTGTTGAAATCAATCAATTGAAATTATGGTTTAATCACTTTTCGTTTATTTGTAATCAAATTGAAAACCCTAAACCCTAAATTCAATGCAATTGAAAACCCCAAATTAATCCAAAACTTATTTAAATTCGCAAATTAAAAACCCTAAACCGATAATTAAATTCACTAAGTGAAAACCCTACCCTTAATTCGATTGAAAACCCCTAAATTAAGTACTTAAACCCAGTAATTAGCGAACATACCTTTTTTATAGAATCATTGGAGTTGTGAAGCAAGAGAAATTATTATTAAAACCTAAATTTTGTTTCTAGCAATTCGATTTCAAGTTATGCGTCAATTTAGATGGAAGTGGAAGAAGAAGGAAGTGAGAATTGAGAGAAGAAGAAAGAAAACAGAGAGAAATAGCAAGAATGATGTCATCTTTGAGGGGTTGGTCAAAGTGGTGGGAAATTTTAGTGTTTTGGAAAAATGTAGGTGGTAAATTAAAAAAAAAAAAAAAAAAAAAAAAACTGTAAGTGGGTAATTGTCAAAAGGAAAAATTGCACATAACATTCCCACCTTTGGGGCATCCGCGAAAAATAATCCCACCTTTGGGATTTTTTAAATAATCCGACTTTACATCCAATCCGCTCAAAATGGTCCCAACCGGTCATGTAGCCTGTTATAACAAGTTACATGACATGTGGCGACCTATGATTGGTCAAAACAATAAAAGTTAAATAAAATAAAAATTTTAAAAAAACCATTAGGAGCAGATTAGGTATAAAGGTATACCATTTTATAAGATAATCGACCACTTAAGACCATTAGGAGCAGATTAGGTATAAAGGTGAGATTATTTAAAAAGATAGGACTATTTTTCTTGAATGCCCCAAAGATGGGATTATTTCCAACCATTTTTCTTTATCAAAAAATTCTTTTTCTTTTGTGGCTCTACCCCTCCCTCTCTCTCCTCTATTGAAGCGGCATCTGAGCTTTTCGTTCTCCATTGAAGAATCTTCTGAGGTAAGATGCTTATTTGTTTGGTCACCGAATATCAATTTATCAATTAGGGTTTTGTTTCACAATATCATTAATTTAATTGTCAGTATGGTCAATTTAGGAATTAGGATTCTTCTAAGCTATATTAATTATATTGAACTGTTGTTGAGTATTACTGAATTGTGAAATGTTATAACAGCGATTTCGTTGCTACGATTTTGCTATTCGTATTCTTGATTGTAAACAATTTATGCGGATGTTGTAAACAATTCTAAACGATTTTGCTACGTTCGCACGGCTGCTTCAGTGCTTCACTCTTTCCCTTCATTCCCGATTTCCTTCACAATTCTGCAATATCCCGCCTTCCACCGCACGCCGCCTTCTGCCTGCCTCCACCGGCCTTTTACCACCGACCAGACGAGCACCGGAGTGACCAGAATCTGTGACCGTCAATTGAAGGCTTGAAGCCGTAAATCAGAGAAATTGAGCAAGGTATTAAACTTTAAATTATTAAGTAATTAATTTGTTATTTACTATTTATTTTAATTATTTATTATATCAGTCATTTGCATTATCGAATTGAACTTTTGTTGATGCAATTTGGTTGTTCATCGTTGTGTTCATTGATTTTTTTTTTGTAGTATTGGTTATTTGGCTATTGTTTGATACTTTGATTTGTTTCAGATTTAATTGCTATTTGATTGTGTTAATGTCTTCAATTGAATTGCTGAATTCTATGAATGTGTTTAATTGCTGAATTTTTGTTAGTTCTTTAAAAAAAATTTGTTAATTCTTAGCTTAAACTTTTCAATTTTTTCCTGCTAAAATTTCCAGTAATCTTCTAAAATTATTATTTTTGTTATGATAAAAACGATAGATGCAGTCCATCTTGGCAAAGCTAATCGGCCTTTGGCGATAACTAATTTTGAATGCTAATGGACTTACATTAACATCTCATATTTTACATCTCCTCCCTGTTCTGTTCTTCTAATTATCAAATGAGGTTTCCGATCATTTGAGATGATACATATTTTTTTTTAATTTCTTCTTCAAATTAAAATTTTCTGTTGGGAAATGATGATAAATATCATACTTAATCTTTTCCATCTTAGATTACTGTAAAATTTTTGTACTTTTACATGGTGACTCACAAGTACGGAAATTTTGGATCCGCCACTGTCACTCAAATTTAGTTGCTAATAATGTGTTGCAAACTTTTGTTTATATAACCCTTTAATGGGACTCTGGTGAACCTTAGCTGAGACACCCTTCCGAAGCTCAAAGTGAGAAGACGGAAATGGCGCTGAGGCAGCTAGCAGTAGGGGGGAAGACGCTGCCATCTCTGTTGAAAGTCTTGAGAAAGGATATCTCAAAACCCCATCGTGTCACTGTACCTTTGCCTTCACTCCGTCGCACTTTCTCTCTATATGATCAGATCAATCTAATTGATAATGTTCCTGAGGACCAACTCCACTTTCAAGGGTAAATTTTTCCTTTATACATTTGTAAAATCCTGAATTTGATATATTGTTTATTCTGTTTTTTTTTTTTTTTTTTTAAATTTTTTTTTTATTATTATTATTTTTATATATATATATATATATTTCAAAATTTGATTGATACCATTTGATATGCAAAAATATGGTTTGGCGTTTGGTGTTTAATATGTTGGACTCACCAGTTATAATTCGAATATTTTGGTTTGTTGTGTTCGCTGCCACTTGTTTAACTTAAGGTCAGCAATTTGAGTAAAAGGGTTGTGTGCATTTCGGGTTATCTATATCAAAATTCAAATGGATAATTGCATTATCAAGTAATCTACCAACCGAGTGATGTTTGGGTTGATTATACATTAATGCTTTGTATACTTTGGATTTCATTCATGGTTTTTTGGACATCAATTTTCATTTAGCTCATGGCTTTTGGTATTCATTGCAACAATTTGATAGGTTTGACGAAACTGGATTCAAAGTAAATGGGGTCAAGTATGAAGGTAGCTTACTTTGTGTTGGCAATTTTCTAATGTCATGGACCCCTAAGAACTTTGCAGATATTACCCCTGAAAGGTACTTGCTTTTTTGGTTGCACTCTATGCTAATACAATTTTCAGTTATTTGACGCGTAAAGTAGAGATTTATCATATCTTTTTCATTCAAATAGATGCATAAGCTAGGATTGTTTATTTGCCAAGTTGTTTTGATATTGAACACTCAGAATCAAGTATTAGGTCCTAAGCGCTACTTGACATTACTGGTTTTGTAGAACTGCTCCCAATACAATTAGGGCTTCCCCCCCCCCCCCCCCCCTTTCTTTTTAATCAGACTGACTTGATTTCTATGATATAGAGGTGTTAGTAGTTTAGTATAGTGGTGGCATAGCATTGCTGCAGTTTGCCACTTGTTGGGTGTTGGTGGTGCTGCAGTTTGTTGATGTGTGGAGGTGGTGGCACGGTTCTCCAACTTATGCCCAGATGGTAGTTGCTCACCAGCCAGCAATGTAATTTAAAGTTGAAGAACAAAGCGAGTTGGTCTGGGAGGTCTTTTAGAGTTAGGTTTCTTTCCTTTTAAGTTAGAGTCCACCATCACAAGGAGCATGGATAGACAAGGTTGTTGATATTGCTGACAAGGTTTTTGATATTGCTTCTATGGATAGACTGGGTTTTTTTTGACAAGGTTGTTGATATTGCTTCTATGTTAACCTTTATTTATTTATTTATTTTTCATTTGTTTGTCATGTACATACTCATTATTGTTGTGCCTAAGCGTCTTGATTGATCTTCTTCCGTCTCTTAAGGGTGTCTCTTTATAAATAAATAGCTTTTCTTATGCTCATATTCATGCACAAGCCTCTTCCACAGTTTTTGGACTCTTGCCATTTGAAATCCAAAGCTTTGCTAAGGTTGATACCCTTGCTCACCCTCGGCTTGCTTTTGTGTCGTCTCGTAAGAGAGTATCACACAATTCAATGTCAAAATAATATCAAAATTTACACATAGTATGTAACTAATGAGTGATGATTGGTGAACTCTTTATGCGCGAGGTAGGTGATGATCTCATCGGTGTCATTGATCCGATGAAGATAAAATCTATGATTATTGTTGCGCTACAAATTCATAGACGATATACTTCTATTTGACATTGAGCAGTACTTTAGGATATGATAACTAAGTGATAACCTAAAGGTGGTCATTTCTTTAGTCCTGTACTTGTCATGGGATGCTAAGCTATGGTGACCCAAACTGATATTGAAACTAGGAATTCTTTTGCCTTGAATGAAGGTACATGATATTGGGCATAAGAATTCTATTTGCGACTACGTGAATGAATACATAGCTTGCATGTTGGAAATTCAAGGCATGAATGAAAAGGAATAAAGGATTAGTTTTCTGAATTGTAAGATTGCTCTCAATGTGAGATTATGAGAGAAAAGATAAATACAATCTCAGCCGCATAAACTCATGTAGTACTCCTTTGGGAAAGACGATTACCATGGAATGAAATCAGGTTTTGAGCTTAAATACCATGCGATGCAATTATGTCTCCAAGCTCACCCAAGAGTACGGTAAATTGCTCATGTGTATTGTCTAATGATGTGGGAGAAATGATGCTTAAAGATTCTGGTTATTCCCTTTTTACAACACAAAAGAACCGATGGCAAGCATCTCCTTTGGAAATGATAGTATACAGAAGTGTGTACTATGTTGAAACCCGCACAAATGCTAGGGTACGAACAAAAAGGAGAAATCAAGAGCTATAAGAATGGGTTTCTTCTACGTGATCTACACAATGGGCAAAGAGTCCCCCTAGGCAGTAGTGCTTTACAAAGCTGTGATGCGTGGACATCTAGGTGTATGGGCAGAAGACACCATTGTGGAACTGGTGCCACTGAAAACATCGTCATCAAAAGTGGTAACATATGTTAGGCTGTCACTGATGCAGAAGCTTCATCTCCTTTAACACTTTCCTTTATGTTTTTTATGTTGGATGCTTCCCACCTGTTGACCCTTGGGTGTGACCTATAGCTAGTTTAGAGTCATTACTATGACACTAAAAAAAATTGTTAAATAAAAAATAAAGGTTTTTGATGGAGTGATTATTAATGAATGAGAACCAATGCTTCTGATCTAAGCACATGGGTTGTTGATATTGCTTTTGCGCTAGTACTACTATTGTCGCTTCTATAAATACTCATTTTCATTGTCAACGTTGCAATGCCTCCCGCTTAATGTGCCTAAGTGCTGACAATCAGGATCCTTTCTCAAATTGAAAGCTTTGCTTCTGTTCCTTGGCCTTCCTTGCCTTGTACCTTATTGGGCACAAACCAATGTCAAGATACTTGGACCATGACCCTTACGACTTTGGTATGTCTTGCTGGAATTTTTTGTGTTTGGGTAGAATATCATATCCATGTGGGAGTGCTGAGAATTTGACATAGGTACTTAAAAAGAAGGCTTCTTGCATAATGCATAGAGCTGATCTGATCTAAATATACAATGCTGTATTTTTCCTCGGTTATTGTAAACATCGAATGATATGCAGTTTTGAATTTTGATTGCCCAAATTGTACTTCCTTGGTGCATATTGTCTGATACTATGTAGCATAATATTTTACGTTACCTATCTCTCAGAAAATTAACATGTCATTTTTCTTCCTGATACAGCTTGTCCATCTTCCAGATTCTTCGGCCTATTCCAGGTAATAAAGGCATACTGTCAATAACTATAACTTATAGATGCTGTATTAAGCTTATTGACAAAATTGCTGTGCTGAAATTGCTAATGTGTTATGCTCCATTTCTTATGATATCTTGAGAAAAGTCAAACTATAAGTGGCATGGTGTTCTAAATGCTTTTGAATGTTGGTGAAAGGAAGGTAAAAAATAGTATGTTATGAGTAGTGGTCGCCTTTTTATCTATAGATCTAATTGTACTTACTCGTATGTTGATTTTTTGAACACATGAAGTTTCACGTCTTAAGAATAAAGTGCTCCTCATGAAGTTGCTGGATTGCATTGAAGGATACTGTGTAATATAAGCCCTGCTTCCTTGCTTTCTGTTCCTTTATTCTAGAAGCTGCAACTTTAGTATAACTAAGGCGCCTAACGCGCGCGATGCGCGTATCATAGCTAGCCATGTCCGAGAAGTTCTTTTGATTTGATGTTATGTTATAACTTTAGTTGTTAGTAGCATTAATGAGGGAAAGTATGTAACAAATATTTTTAGGGGTATAAATGTCCACGCACTCTTATTAATAGTTTTAAAAAAAACAATTAACATTAATGAGGGCAGGTTTGTAAATATACATTTAAGGGACATAATCGTCTTAACACTATTCATAAAAGTGTGGTCATACTTTTAAAAGGGGTAAATACGTAAATAAACATTTTTAGGGGCATAATCATCTTCAATACTATTCATAAGAGTTTATTCAATACTTTTTAAAACGTAGGGAAATAATCTGTGTGACTTTTGTGGTATTCTCACAGTCACAGATACGCATCAGGATTATTGTCTATAATTGTGGTAGCTGAATCTATGGTTTGACTACCAATTAAAGTCATTTTAGGGCTTTAAAAGCCCCATAATTTTTATATTTGGTGATTGTTTAATTTTTCCATGGCCATTACAATTCGTCTCATGTCATGGAATTAGACCAAGGGTTTCCTTATCAAGCATGGCTTCTTAACCAGTCTTATTTATTTCGATTTCGCTATCTGATGAATTTCTAAAAATAGTGTAAGTGGCTTTTTAAGGTTTCTTTCCATGTGGCTATAGGCCTATAGCTGCTGTTCCTTTCTTTGTTAGAAAAGTTTCAGGTAGTCAAGCTTAATAATATTAAAACTTAATACGAAGTATATAGTTTAAAGAATTAGAACTATAATAATATTCTAAATTTTCTACTTCACTCCTTCATGTTATAACATTAAAACTTAAGTTTATACGAGAACCATTATGCTATGAAATGATGGATATTTCACTCTTGCTAGAAAATATACATCGATTTCTTACCTGTGAATCAAGTTTGCATGAATGTCCAAAAAATTTCAACCTCCTAAAACCTCAAATGATACTGTCAAAAGTCTCGGTGGAAACATAGTAATACGGAGATGACTTACATTGATCTTCCCCCTGGAGTAACCATTAAAGAAGATGATTTAACTCATTTCCTGCGATGGATTCCATGTCCACTGTTGCCTGTTACTGCCTGTAGACTGTGCATATTAGTTGTTTTTGCCTACATGGGCTAATCTATTTATGTGCTACATTGCTGTCACATTGATGTTTAGCTTGTATTCAGCTTCCCCAACAATATGACAGGAAGTGGAGAAGAGGGAAGAAGTATGCTGAATATTCCATTTTGTGATGTTTTGCAGAAATTTTAATTCTTGGATGTGGAAGACACATTGAACCAGTAAATTCTGAACTCCGGAGCTATTTGCGCTCTGCAGGCATAAGATTGGAAGCAGTTGACTCGGTAATTGTGCTTTAAGCATTTGCTTTAGTGTTTTAATACTATTTTTAACTACTGTGTTTGAACATTGGTATTAGTTATTAGCATAATTCAAAGTTTCGCTGAATATGAGCTAGCTTCTAAAATCAATCGCTTATGTTTATGAATTTCTGAATAAAAGTCTTTTGAAGAGGTTTACTGGATACAGTGAGCGGAAATATTCTTGGGGTTATCACTTGTCAAAGAAGTTGAAGACCAAAACTATGCATTTCAACTGATGCTATGGATAATGCAAGAGATCAACCCCGACCTGAGGTCCGTTTCACATATGCAAGGAAAAGGTTCAAGAATACTCTAGCACATGCTGGAGGCTGACCTGGACAAAAGTTGGTTATGATTTCAGTTTTGGATCAAGGGCATGATAGTAATTCAAGAAATAGTTTGTTATTTTGATTCCTTGCATTAGCTGTAATAACTGAGTTTGTTAGGCTAATTATGATTATAAATATTGCTAATAGGGGGAGGGAAGGATATTCAGAAAATTATTGTGGTTGCTTGTTGGGAGAGTTCCTTCCTCTCGAATGAAGGCTATTGTGTTGTAATCACACTGATTGCAATACAAATATCTTGGCTGCCAAAGTCTCTTCTCTCTTTGCTTGATATTCTCTCTGTTTTCTTACTAAATTCTAGCAGATAAATGTTTAGCACTAATTTTTTTTATAATGCCTATGAATATTACGAACCTTTTGAGTGTTAAGAATCCTGCGCTATATAGCACTCTATTTTTTTGCTCCTTTGTACCTTGATTTTGTAAACTGAACACTCCTGGTAATTAGTTGTCTATGGTACTCTAGTCTTGCCATCAATGAAATGCATCCATTCTACCATATTTCATGTGCTGCTTTAAACAAATTTGTTTGTTAAATGTGTGGAAAAATTGTGATGCTGAAACTTTCTGACACTTGAGCCTTCATTTCACTGTGCCAAACTGCAGTGGCATCAATATGTATTTGTCCAAGTTCTGCTGGAGTTCAAATAATTGTATACTAAACTTTTGTCACTCATGCTTCATCTGTTTTGTTTCAGCGAAATGCTGCCTCTACATACAACATTTTGAACGAGGAAGGTAGAATAGTTGCGGCAGCTCTCCTCCCATATGGAGCATCAGCGTCTTCATAATATTTGGTCAGATGACCAATAGCAAAACGTTTCAGCAAATTCTTGCTCTGTTTTTGATGCTGCTGTTGACTAGCTGCGGAAGTTTGGTGATATGTAGTCATTTAATTTGACACAATATCAATTTTGAGTACAATTGCTTCAGTTCTCCGAAAAAGGGAGCTTTCTCAGAACAATTTTTTTTTTTTTTTCGACGAGATTCTCAGAACATTTTTCATGGTTGTATCTTTATGATATGCGGGATGCACATCAATTATATGGTCTGTTGAGTGAATTGTATACATGTTTAAAATTTTGATATTGAAATATCAGTTCAGTACAAACTATGAAATAAAGCTAAATTACTCTTGCTGACAAGCCAATGGTTTATACTTTTACAGAAAATCCCGAAATAATTTAATTAGTTGAAATGGATAATAGAGGAAGTGCTACTACCTCATTAATATGCACACGAATCCTGGCAAATTTTTTTATCATTACCAACTTTTTTGTGAGCCATTTCCAACAATTTTTTTTTTTTTTTTTTTTTTTTTTTTTTTTTTTTTGACAGGATTTCCAACAATTTTGTTGAAACAAAATTAAATTCTCATTATGCACTGTGTTAGAATGTGACTCGAAATCTAGTAGGGCAGACTTTGAACGCAAATATCTCTCAAACTACAAGTGATTTTGAGGTGATTCAAGTTGGAGGTGATAGTTTGGTTCAAGAGCTTTCTAACGATTGGTCATATGCCCAATTCCAATAAGTATGACTGTTTTACAAAAACCTGACGAAGCTGGAAATTTGCGACGAGCAGACGAGCTATAGCTCTATGCTAGTGAGCTATAGCTCGGCCCTATGAGGAGTTGTGGCATGCATGAGCTAGCTGCCAATCTATAGCTCGCTAGTTCGGTTCTTCTAGGATAATTTATGGATTATTTCCTAAAATTATATCTTTTCTATGACGGCTATTTGAATATACTTGGGGAACAATTTAGGGTTTTTATTAGGGTTTCCTTGTGTTATAAAAGGACCCTTTAGTTGATCAATTAGATCATACCTTTTGAGCCATTAGATTTAGGACTCCTTGTATTATTCTCTCGTTCTTTCTCCATTATAGTGAAGAAGCTTTCGAATCCCCCACTCGTGGATGTAGGTCTAAATTTGGTGGAACCAAGTAAATCCTTGAGTTCTTTGTTTATCTTCTTTATTGTTTTTCTCGTTCTTATTTTTCATTGATTTGTTCCGCATTAATCAAACACAATTACACCCTTATTTCCTAACACACCGATATAAAAATAAATTCTCATTATGCATCGCTTTAAAAATAAATTTTCAAAGTACCGTCCATATAGAATTGGTCTTTGGTTCAGCTTAAACCTGCTAATGTCATCAACAGTTTTATATTAAAATCACTAGCAATAGTAGTGGTTAAGTATTTTTTTTGTAAATATAGTCAAATAGACATGTTATTGAAATGTTGTATCTTTGAACTTGTTAATGAATATTGGCGAAGGAGGCGAAAACCGGTTATTAGTAAAATGAGGTCTATTTCTAGAACCGTTAATTGTAATAGCAGTTTTAAAACTACAACCGCTATTGCTGTTTACGATTTAAGCTGAACCAACATCTAAAAATTAACGCGCAACATCGATCCTACGTGGACAATATTTGGGAAATTTGTTTTAACACCGATGCCCAAAGGGAAATTATTTTTGTTGTAACAATATTGTGGGAAATCGCTCCTTTTTTGTTTTGTTTTATTTTGTGATAAAAAAAATTATCAATCTGACTTTTTGTCTTATAAATTGTGGCATCGCATGCAAGGTAGTGAAATTTCTTTGAATAATTAATCATCTCATGTTTAATTATTACCCTTTGTATTAAGATCCTAAACCCTTTAGATAATCTTGTTGAGCACAACCAATCCCAACCAATTAAGTGTGCAAAATAGTATTTTTACCGCAAAGTTCTTAAAATTTGAAATGACACTTTGCTTTGGCATGACCCATCACTTAAAATTGAAGGGTTTTTAGGTACTTAGATTGGAAAAACAATTTCAATATAAGCGGAAGCTAAGTTTATTATGTTGTGATTATTTAGTGAACTCTAGCACAACATCATCAATATACATAAAATAAACTAGCAAGCATAATCTACTAATGCAATAAATAACTATGATCTATTATGGCCCCTAATCTTAAGAAAACTATTCTTGAAATGCTCTTACTTGATTCTTCAATGGATTGATTTGTCTTTCAGGCCTTCACACTATATCATGGTCTTCATCGATTAAAACCCATATTTACACGCACCTCTGTCATAGTTGGTGTTGTTGCGGCCAATTTTTCCTACATTTAATAATTATTTATTTACTTATAAAATATATTTTAGGCCAAATAATTTTAAATATGGGTTTTAAATAATGAGTTTTAAATTTGATCAATACTTACTTTACCAATTACAAATTATGTTTACAAAAGCCTAATCATCCTTTTTATTTATTTGGGCCAATTATTCCTCCCTTATATCATCTCTTATGAGCCCAAATAATTCTAACCTACTTAACACTATACATATCCCTTTGATTCCCAAAATTTTGCCACTCAAGAATCAAAGGGTATGTTTTATTTTATTTTATTTTTCTTTTCTTCTTTTCCTTTTCTTTTTCTTTATTTTTCCCCTTTATGTTTTTTTTTTCTCTTTGTTTTACGTAGGAACCCAGCCACGTGGGTTCGCTGCCACTGACCCACCGCTGTCTGGCCACCGTCCAGCCGGAACTCCGGCGCCGCCTGTAATACCTCGTATTTTTAAAACGTATTTTCTAATTAATTAGTATCTCTTAAAACGGTATTTTAGTAATTTATTTTACTATTTGAATTTTGGAGCCAAAATGATATTTAAATTTTGGTGCCAAAAGTATTTTAAAACTCAATTATTATTTTTGGATTTTGGATAAGATTTATTATCCATTTATTTTATTTTAAAACCCGAATTATTTATATATATTTCGGATATTTTAACTAAGCGAAAATTATATTTTAATTATTTAATTAGGAGGTCCGAATTTCCTAAATAATAAGCTATGATTTTCGGATTTTCTAAGTGTAGAAAATCTGATTTTCTTAGTGAATTTATTTAGCGAATAATTGATATTTTCTTAATTAATTATTTTATACAATATATATTATTTACACAATTATTTCCTTAAAACTAGTAAATTAATTCCCTAAATATCTAAAGGGAGGTCCGAAAATATGAGCTTAGGAAAGCTCAAATTTTCGGCCACCATGATGGATTTTCGGGTGATTTATTTTGGTAAATTGTACTTTTAATTATCTCCTTAAAATCTCTTATTTTCCTTAATTTTATTTTCCATCTCACAAAGATTTGATTATCTTATTTCCCTACCTTATTTCATCCTTGAATATTCCCCAAGTAATCTCTTTTTCAATATTATTTTTCATGACAACACATTTTCCTTAATTCTATTATTCTTAATCACCTTAATATTTAACTTTCCAATAATTCTTTAACTCTCTTCTCTAAGTAATTTCCTTAATACTTTTACCATAATTCTTCCTACATTCTCCTACCACAATTCTTTCATTCGTGAGCCTATAAATAACCCCTCATACCTCTCATCTTCTTCACACCAAAACTCAATTCTCTTCTTCTCTCTTATTCTTCTTCTTTTCCCCTAAACCTTTTCATACCTTCTTCTCCTCTTTTTACACAAATCAACCCGTATACCTTTAAAGCCAGTTTTCGGGCGCTTCTGATCAGTTTTTGGGGTATTGATGTTTCACAAAAGATTGTTCCTCTCGAAAAATCCTTGAGGTTAGGCTTAAGAATCACCCAATTCGGAGTTATATTGAAGGAGTTATGGCCTCTATAAGTTCTGCCTATTCTTTCCAACGAAATTCAATTCTCTTTAATTCTATTCCTTTATCTTCTTCATGGTTAGTTTTCAAAAATACAAATACCTATTTCAAAGTTATAATTTTATATTAAAGTATTATTTTAAAAGAGTTTTATAGTCCATGCACATTAGATTTGAGTTTATGTTGTGATAACCTTATGGTTATGTTATTTGCAAGGTGTATTCGTGATTGAATTTTGAAAGTGCGAAGTATTGATTGATATTCAAAATTAAGGTATGCTTAGGTGGCTAGATACTTTTGAAAGTGATTGGTTTGAATAGCATGTTTCATATGATTTTATTAGTGATTGAATTGAATTGATTTGAGTTATGATTTATGAAATAAAGTATGGTTGAAGGAATTGATTTTAATATTTGTTTTTAATAAAATGATTTATTTTAAATATCATATTTTGAATGGTTTGAAATTATTTATTATGTTCAAAGGAATTTGGATTTTTAAGAGTATGTTGGATTGATTTAAAGAGTTTTTAAAAGGGTTTTTGAAAGCTTGATTGAATTAAATACAAAAAGGAGTTTTGATTTAAACTATAATAAAGGTTGATTTTATTCAAATAGGAATTTCATGAGAATTATTGAATTATTATTATAAAAGCTTTACAAGCATGATTATTATATTAATCCCACTATGCGGATTCATTGAAGACTATGGACTTTGTATGACCTAGTTTTTCTCCAAGAATAGCCTTGAAATAGTAGGAGACTACCTTGGGGGGTGTGCACACTTAGAGAGGAAATTGGGTTTTTGAAAAGAATTGATTTTAGTAATCACTATTATTGAATTATTGAGTTATTGGTATTATTTTTTAGTATCTTGAGATAATTGGTTTTTAAAAAGAGAAATTGTTTTTATAAATCATTTCTATTTACTTATTGAGTTATTGGAATTGTTTTGAGATTATTGAGAATTGGTTTTGAATCATGAGTTTTGGAATTATTGGATTAATCATTGGAATTGGTTTTAAAAGCATGTTTGCAGATGAATTGAGTTTACATTATCTTGCACTTATCGTACTTAGCATATTTTGCTAATCCGTATTTCCTATTTGTTTTGGTTCGCCCTGTTAACCGTAATGGTAAGCAGTGTTAACTATTTTCAGGTGGAGTCATGAATGAACATATGGGAGTCCCGGGATTTGCTTCACCTAGTTTAGGAATGTTGGTCTCGTCTTTATTTTGAGTACTCATAACAATGTTACTATTTTTATAAGTATTAATAAAAGAAAGAGTATTGATGTTTCCGCTGCAAAGTATTGGTTTTTATTTAGTAAGTTTTGAGTAGCCTTGCGTAATCACGCGGCGGTAATACGCCTAAGTCTATCTCTACGGTATAATTAAACGTATTATACTAGTATTTCCGTAGAGGGAGATTTGGGGGTGTTACACTGCCTTCCAGCCGCCACCACCGTGGCTACTCCTTCTCTATCCTCTTTTTATTTTAATGGGTGTTGATAATTATTTTTATGGTTTTGGTTTTATTGTTTAAAACTTGTTTAATTAGTATCAAAACCATATTTTAAAGGTTTTAATTTATTTTTTTAGATTGTTATTATGAGTATTATATTCAGATTTTGATATGATTAAAGTAAGGGTTTCTAATTTATTAAAGACTTGATTTTTAGGGTTCTTATACAAATTGATTGGGGCTTTTGTATACCTAATGACTTTATTGATTAATTGGGCATAAAAATATGTTTTAATAAAGTTTTTAAGGGAGTTTTAATCAAATAATATTGCTGGAATTTTATTTAAAGTAGTAGAATTGTGATTTTAATGAAAGGGTTTAATTACCCATTAAAGAGGGGATTATTTAGGGGTTTTAAAATAATTTTCAGATTATTATAAGTTATTTAAAGTGAATTTAAGTTGCTGAAAATTGTGTATACAAGGGTAATTAATATAGTATTATTGTCCCTTTTATGTAGGAGACTTGGTTCGGGAATTGTTGTAGTGTACTCGACTATTTTAAGAGCTTATTTGAGGTACGTTCGCGTACTTGGTATTTATTTGGTGATGTAGGAACATGCTAGGCTTTGAATAATTGATTCCAAATAGTATCATGATAGATTTAATTGGAATTTATTATTTGGTTGATGTTGGTGATTGAAATATAAAGCATGAATTATTGGTGATGGATTATTGAGTGGAAATAATTATTTTGGCATGTTGTATATGAACCACACTTTTATTATTGGCATGATAGAGAGCATGTTTAATTAAGCTAAATGTTTAATTTGGTTAAGGATATTAAAAAAGAATTTTATTATGGTTCATATAATTTTTATTGATGCTATAAGCATGAGGAAAGAGCTATTTAGGTGTCTATGTACACGAGGAATAAATTATATATTGGTGCCTTAGTGCACTTAAGGTTTTTCTAACACCGAGGGATAGGAATTGTGGCGCATCACGCGTTTAAGGTGTCCTTGACACCGAGGTAGGTTAAAAGGGTTCAACATTAAATATTATATGATCACTAATCATTCAAGAATTAAATTGAAATGTTTAATTGTTTGAATAATTATAATGTTTGATTGTGTCATGGTTTGAGAGTCATCACCAAGTTTAATAAAATGTAAATAACGTATAGTGAAAGAGATTACGCACCAAAACTCTTGGAACGTATGTATCTTAAGTATGAACGCACCAAAATCTCTTAAGTATGAAAGAGATTACGCGACTTTATATTTGACCATAACTTCTTTTTTTTTTTTTTTTTTTTTTTGGAAGGTAAGAAAAGTATATTGAACAAAAATAATGTACAAATGTACAAGTACAAAACCTGAAAATCAGGTTCCCCACACTTCACAAGCCTAAAAAGGCAAACTACCTCCTAAGGCTCAAATTCTGCCCCAATCACCTTCTAGGAAGGGTACCAGGGAGAAAAAGAACCAGAACCAGGTCAGAGAATCCCCTGGTACCTTCTAGGAAGGGCTCAAGGCAGACCAGACCTACAGAACAGCAGACAGACACCAAGCAGAAACAAAAACAGCTAAAATACAGAAACTGGAACCTAGATGCTAGTCTTAAGCTGATGTAACCTTCTGCAGTCTTTAGTCTTCCAGGCATGATTGATTAATTGCCTTCTACTGGGAGTACAGGACGCTGTATTTTCCTTTTATTATTATGCGCAGGAATTCCGCTACTTACGAGTGGTTATTTTATATTGGCAGGGGTAGCTCTCGTGTTAGTAGCCCTTTATTGGGGCAAGTTAGGGGGAAACTCGTTCGATGCGTAATCAATGCTAAATGAATCAATTAGTTATTTAATTGGTAGTCATGTTGTATGTTGTATGCTTGTAAACAGGTGCAACGAGGTAAGTTGTGTGTTGATAGGTGATAGCATGTTAGTGTGTTTAATTACGCTTATGTACTCAACATGGCTGATTGTGTGTTTGTATGTTTGTTCGGCCTTGTCTTTACCTTGGCCCTATGATGACCCATTTTTAATGGAGTGTAGTGGAAACAAGTAGAGAGAAGATTTTCAGGTGATGAAGCATATTCATAATGGGCATGAGTAAAGAGCGAATCATGCTAGTTTCCATAAGTTTATGATGTGTTTATTGCTTTAATTATTTCATTATATTATGCTTGTGAGACTAACGCAAAGGTTTTTAAGTTGGTTTGGTTTTGTTAAGAGCCTACAATGGTTCCAAGTTGTGGGTTGACTTCGTTTTACTTTGGTTTGACTTTACTTTCGTTTGGTTGACTTTTAAGTTGAATTGTTTTGAATGTTTTTAAAGATAGTCTTGCTCTGTGTATCTTTGATAATTGCATTAGTCGTTTTCACAGTAGCGGTAATGCCTTAGAATTTCCTATCTCGTGTTTTAAAAAGGGTAAAACGGGTATTCTAAAGGAAAGAAATTTTTAGGGTGTTACACTTACCTCACGCGCCCCTTATCTTTATCACCGCTTTGTCTCTTTTACTTTTTTTTTTTTTTTTTTTTGTTTCAATTCTTCACCACCATTAAAGCTCTTAAGTGGATGGTTAAATTTAACCATGAAAACTCTAGATCTAAAGTATCTATGGTTAAATTTAACCAAATATAAACATAATTGAAATTTTTGAAAGGTAAGTTTGGGGTTTAAAATTTGAGGGTCATTTGGGGTTCATGTGGTGGTCCATGGTGAGTAAGGATGGTATTGACAGGCTTCGGTGGGTGTAGAGTGTTGTTTGTTGTTCCGTTGTGGATGGGGGTGGTGGATGGGGGGAGTTTTGATCGATGGTGGTGAGGTTTGTGATGTTCTTAAGTTTTGGTAGGTGAGGATGGTTGAAGCGGCGATGGTGATAGGCTGGTTATTGTGTGATGTGCATGACTTCTACTGGTCGGTGGATGTTTGTGTGGTGGGAGGTGCTGTGTTCAGTGGTGATTATGTCTTGAGTAGTGATATTGGTGTGTTGAGGTGGTTGTAGGTGCTATTAATGGTGGCCAAAGATGTACGTGGTGGTTTTTGGTATAAGGTCGTTAAGGGTGGTCAAAATAAAAAAAAATAAAAAAAATTTGACCTATTGCTTAGGTAGCAGGTCATTTGGTTTCGATATGGGAAGATGGGGTTCAAAGGTTGGATTATTCTGGAATACTCCAAAGGTTGAATTGGTTTATTTTGAGAGTATACGACAAAGGTTGACTTATTTAAAGTAATTTTTTTAAAATAAAATATTACAAAAAAAAATTCACGGTTCGTAAATTATATTTAGATTACAAATATATATCACGATGTGCATTTTATTTTATAATCTATTGGGCCATACTATTATATATATATATATATATATATACACATATATATATATGTATACATATATACATGTATATACATATATACATGTATATATATGTATATACATATACATATATACATATATATATATATATACATGTATATACATATATACATATATATATGTATATACATATATATATATATACATGTATATACATATATATATATATATACATATATGTATATATATATATATATATATATATATATATATATATATATATATATATATATATATATATATATATATATATATATATATATATATATAAGATGGTCATATAATAAATCACGTAAACATGCTTAAAAAATATTATATTTTATTCATTACCATCAATAAAATATCATATATTTCATATTAAGTATGAGATAGAATCAATTAATCTCATATAAAAATCATATTTATTCTCTAAGATTATCTTAACAAACTTAGGAGATTCTATCCCAATAACTAGCCAATAAATAATTATAAAATCATTTATATCCTAAATTAATTATGGGATTATCACCATTAATTTATCAATCGTTATCCACAAGAAATCTTGCTCAAAATATCCTAGCAAATTTTTCAAAAGATAAAACAAACTTTTAAAATTTCAAATTATCCAAATAAAATCATATTTTACCATAATAATTTATTTATTTATTTATTTATTTGAAAAAACAGGTTGACAACCACCTTGCTGTGGCCGGCCGAAGCTAGTCATAGAGGCCACTCATCTCACGATGCGTACTGCCTCAAAGAAGCAGCATCGACGGCAGGCCGACAGCCGTGCAATAGTTAATTTAAATCATTGATCACACGTAAAATGGTAAACTGATTTCATAGTTATATATCATGAGATATTTTACAGGGATATATAATGAATTGATGATTCATCAAGCTCAAATCACAATAGGAGCATGTAATCTTATCGCCCCATGTTTCTAGATATGTGTACAACCAGGTACCTTTATCCACATGGACAGACACCATTATCCACTTGACAACAACCCAAACTCATCCTTAGATGATACCGTAACATACATATGTTTCCTGGTATTGTAAATACCTCTCACATCACATTCTAAAAGTATGATTTTATTACTATTTATAAGCACGTGAATTACACTTTATTCCTTAACACACATAGTTGAGTTTACCGTTAAAATGTGTTTTCTCAGATAAACCCCAAAGGTAATCGATACATATTGATTGAACATTTATGAGATATGGTCAAAGATACGCATAAACTCGTGAGCACAAGTTCACAATACATGATCCATTTAGAGGGAGGTCATTGGATGACCAATGACCTGGTCATAAGGAGAGAGAAAGAACTTTTGGTATTAAAAAATTAGAAGAAAGAAAATAAGGTTGGAGACATGGTTATGACCCGGTCATTGGAATGATCAAGACAAAGCTTTGGTCATGAGAAGGCCCATCCCTAAGGCAGGGCAACAAGTGCCGTCGCTCGGGGCCCAAATGAAGGAGGCCCAAGTTTTCAATAATAAAGTCAGATTTTTTTTAAAAAAATACAAAATATCCTAATTAATGATATTGTACACATGCCTCTTTTCCATAACATGTTCAAATTCCCAAATCTCAACTTCCAATTCCTTTATTCTTTCCTAATTAATTTCCCAAAAATATCTTAATTGCCAAAGGTTTATCAATTACGATTATTCAACTTCTCTTCCTAAATAATCTCTTCTCAATCAAAATCAATTGATAATTAAATTAAAGTTTACATTTTTTTTTACTATAAGTTGGCAATTTTTTTTTTATTTGATCATTTCAAAGAAAAAAAAAATTATTTTTCAATTTTACTTTACTCGATAATAAGGGCCCCAAATTTTCATTCCATCCATACGCCACCAAAAAGCTAGGAACGAGTTTGTTTATGTGTATAATAGTTGACAGGTGGCCATTGGTGTTTCGGGTATTTTTTGGATTTCCTCGGATACTGGTCACGCTCTCCAGGCAACGAGACTCGGACACCTGCAAAATGAACGAATATTCCTTTACCGGAATATTCGCCTCCGACGATCAAGTTAGAGATCTAAAACGGAAAGGCTAGAGAGAGAAAGTAGAGAGAAGTTGGAGCTATTTTATGCTCTTTTTATGTAATGTCGTAATCCCCCCTCCTATCATAAATGATTGGGGTATTTATAGGGGTGGGAGCTTGTGCCCCTTTAGGGTTTGTGCCCTAAAATTCCGTGATGTGATTGGCTGCGCAATCACGCAATGCCACGTGTAATATGGGGGCGCCGTTTTGCGGCTTTCATGAAGATCTCTCGGGATTCGGGCCATGATGTAATAAGGCCTTCTTAAATGCTGATTTCAGGGGCTCTTTATGCCTTGGACACGGGGAATTTTCCCAGAGTGACACGTGTCACCCTTTGATTGGGCCACGTGTCGCTACGGGATTGGTCCACGTGCATGGGGTATTTTCCCCCTAAACATTTGCCCCTTAGAGGGGGTGGCTCGTACAATAATGGCCGCCTCCTCTGATCTTTACTTGCCTTGATGCGTACGAGTATACAGGGATTGGGTAGACTGCTGAGGTGCTTGGGTCTGTCCGCCTCACTCGAAGTTGGCCGTCTTTGACTGGCATGTTGCTTTCGTCCGCCTAAGAATCCTGTAGGGGACGCCTAACTCTGATAAAGAAGCGGATAAGGTACGCCGCCTCAATTTTTGGGGAAAAGCGGACGTCTATCTGTTGAGATGGAAGCTTTAGTTCCGTCTATTTTATCCGTCATTTCGGACGCGCCGTTATTAGGCCGTCTCTTTTTCCGTTCTTTGTAACGGGGTTGTCCTTTTGCCCCTTCAAATTCTAGGTTAATTTTTCAAATTATAACTCCTTAGACGGGAAAGGTGAATTTACCGTTATGCCCCCATAAATTTTGCCTATATATACAGGGGTCTTGACCTCTTTTTCACACTTTGGAACTTTGTGATTTTTAGAGAGAGATCAGAGCTTTTAGAGAGAGAAAGTGTTTTTCTTTGAATCTTCAGGAGCTCCGCCGTGCATTTGAGTTTTCCGGACGTATTTTTGAGTTTTCCGGTCAACCCTCAAGACTTTTCAAGTTTTCTACACGTACAGAGGTAGACCGCCTGTTTTCTTTCCCTTTTTTACTTGTATTATTTTCTTGTTTTTCATTTTTTAAATCTGGCTTAACACTCGGCTTCGTCCGTTTCTCCTCATGAGGCCGGCCGTTCGCCTGGGACTGAGGAGTCTAGAGTGGACGGAGACGAGTTGTCTCCTTCATGGAGTGGGTCCATTTATAGTGCGTACCAACTCACCTCCACCTATTCTTCTATGTCCCTGCAGTCGGACATGGCAAGAACGAGGCAAACGCATGATCTCCATGCGGCCGGAAATCCAGACGGTAGTCTGGTGAACCCTAGAACTCCATATGATCCAAACAACACTGACTTAGAAACTCCTTCCACTACTCCTACAACTGCTTCCACGGGTACTCATTGCTCGGCCGTGGAAGTAACTTCATCTTTTGAGGAGCGCCAACGTGCACAGGGCGTCTCTTCTGCTGCTAGGGTGTCCGGGCCAACCCCTGAACCTAAGTCCTCACAACAAGTTAACTCGGCCAGACAATCGGCCGGGTTGCGATCTCGTGAGAGGCCTCCTTCCTCTTCTAGGGCGGCCATTACTGGTCCGTCCTCTTCAGTTCCCTTACCACCCTATCTCCAACATAGCAGGTCGGACAAGCCAAGAGTTGGAATCTCTATCAACGAACCGTCCGACCTGCCCCCTCGCAGTGGCCCTTCTTTGGAAACCAGGGCAGCTGCTGCTAAAGACAAGGGTAAAAGTCCCTTAGTTTCTGAAGAGCCTCCTTCAGCTAAGGGCGGCCACGTCTCTAGAAGCCATAGCTCGGCCGAGGCAGCTGACTTGGACAGAGTGTTGTCCTCCGAGTTTGGCACTGCCCCTCACCAAGAGGGTGAGGAGGTAGAGGATGAGGTCGAGGCCGAAGGTGAGACGGCCGAAGGGGAGGAGGCGACCAAAGGTGCGGTCGCCAATATAGACAACTTCAAGGATCCGTACGCCTGTATAGTGGGTAACACGGCCTTAGCCTACTTGAATGATGGCTTTGACAAGTACAAGGCGTTTCTCCAGCTGGGAGAAGGATTTGAACTTAAGTCCTCGAAAAGGTCTCTTTCGGTGGCCGCCTAGGAGGATGAGCGGCCGTGCCGCAGATCATTCAGCGTTTACCGAGCTGCTTTAGACATTGGACTTCGTTTCGCCCTTCACCATTTCGTCCACACCGTTCTGGACGAGTACAATATAGCCCTATTCTAGATGATACCCAACAGCTGGCTGAATGTGTTTGGGTACCTGATGAAGTGCATCCGCAAGGGTTTTAAGCCGGACTTTCCGGTTTTTTGCGAGATGCACTCCATGACCAAGTTGGAGAAGCACACGGACGGCTGGTTCATCCTTAGCACCACCAAAGACTATATGGTGGTGGTTGACCGTGTCTCTAAGTGGCGAGATTGGAAGAATCAGTTCTACTGCGTCAAGACCAAAGATGTGGAGTTCAACCTTAAGATGAACCGATTCAATGCCAAGCCGATCCAGCTTGGCCGCGGGGTCCATAAGCCGTACAAGCCACCCGTCCACCCCAGCCAGATGTACCAGCTTGAATACTTTGGGGTCAATAGAGTGGAGAAGGACGGAAAGATGGTGGCCGTGCCCAAGAACTGGGTTCCTTTGGCTAGTTGGCTTAGGGACCTAACATTCATGTCGGCCTGCGGCCTGTACAAGAACTTGCCCTAAGGTGGGATGTCTAGGTTTCTCTTGTACGCACCTTATTTTCTTCGAAAATTTTCTAACTCTTTTTCTTCTTCTATTTTGCAGTGGAGGCGTACGCAATGCTGGATCCCGAGCAAAAGGGGGAGATTGACATGGCCGAGATTGACTTGGCCAGATACAAGGCTCGTCAGAAGATGTACGAGCAAACCAAGGAGGTATAAAACCTTTCAAGGTCTGGCGTTCGTGTTGCTAGGTTGGAAGGAGGCTTCTACCTGAACTTGCACTGATGCTGTTCCGATTTTTTTTTTTTTTTTCGACTCTTCGTCCGAGTTGGTATGTTGGAAGCAGGATCCCAGCTGTATCTACACGGACGTTGACAAAGTTTTATTGAGTTTAAATTTTGCTTGCTCTTTGCAACTGTCAACTCCAACCCCAAGGGCTAAATGAAAGCAGCCGTCCTCGGCTGCTAAAAATGACAAGGACAGGAAGGCGTCCAAGCAAAGGAAGACGGTCGCAACTAAGACCACTTCCACCACCGCGGCAAAGACTACGTCACGGACTGCTTCTAAGTAGTCCAAAGGAAAGCAACCCCGACTGGGTGATAGCGGGGTCACCAAGTCCGTGGATCCGGCCGCCAAGCCAGTCCATGATGAGTCCGTGAAAACGAACGATGGGGGTAAGTCGACCCCGGCAAAACTGACCGGGCCAAACGTGACTCCGCCCGTCCAAAGAGTCCAAAAATCTGATTGGCTTGAGGCCTCTCAGTCGGCCGGTGACCAACCTGGCCGCACAGGTGAGGAGGGTGACGAGCCTGCACCGCCTCCTCCATTCACCTTCAACCCTCTTTCTCCTCCGAGCTTCTCAGACGGTTAGATTTAACAACTTTGCACACTCTTTCCTTTTAAGTCTACTTGCTTAAGCTAAACTCTTTTTCGCTCGTGTGCAGATATTACGGAGGAGTTGAACATGAAGCTGCCCGGCCTGTCTCTTACTGGGGCGGACAGAAAGGCCATGAGGGAAGCCATGGCCAGGGCCGTCCCAGCTGAGCAGGGAGACAAGCTGTGGGGGATTCATGAGGGCTTCCTCGGCCCTATGATTAACTGCAGCACTGAGGTAGCTTTTCCCAACTCCCATACTTAGAATATTTTTCATCTTTCTTTTGCTAACTTATTTTGTCTTGTACGCAGCTCTTCCTGCGGCTAACCGCCTTCCTTGAGTGGAAGGATAAAGAAAACGAAAAGCTGAAAAGAGCCTGAGAGAAGGTCCAAAAGGCCCAGGACGCCGTTACTGGGACGGCCGCCGTCCAGCGCACTTATTTTGAGACCCAAATCAACGCGCTGTCCGACAAGGCGGCGCGGCAAGCTGAAGATCTGGTCAAGCTGGGCAAGGCTCTCGAACAAGAGACCTTGGCCAGGGAGACCATGAGACAAGAAAGGGATCAGGCTGTCCTGGACGGCTAGCGCTGGAAAGAAGGGTTCGAGGCTTTTGAGAAGCTGAAAAGCGACGCGGTCCTCGCCCAAAAGAATCTGAAAGAGGCCTTGGATGAGGTGGACGCTCTCCGGGCCGAGGTGGAGACTTTAAAGAAGTCCGTTGAGGACTTAACCCAACAGCTGAAAACACCTCGGCCCCCTAGTGCAGACGAGGTCGTCCGCATCGAGCAGAATGCTGAGGATAGGTTGAAGAGCCACTTCTTCGAAGCATTTGAGCTCATGGTGGATGAAGGTGAGGCCGCCTACTATTAGGAGCGCTTCTCCAAACGCCTTAACTTCGTCTGCCTCAGGGAAGAGGCTAAGAAGGTCGGCCAGCCTTCTTCCGAGCTGGACGTTACACCAGCTACCTCAGAAGATGAGGAAGACGAAGAGGGGGCGGACCGAGCTGAGGGCGAAGAGGAAAGCAAAGGAGAGCCCGCTGATGATACATCCCTCGTTGCCTCCGAGGAGCCCGTCCAAGGCCAAGATCCAGCTAAATAGAGCCCAGGCCATCCCCTGATTTTAGCTTTTCATTTATCTGCTTTCGTTGAACAATTTTTCTTTTTCTTTTTATTAACTGCTGCCTTTTTTGAGCGATTTTTTGTAAGATATTTTGTCGCCTTTTGAGCGGTTTTAATTAATGCAAGCTTTACCGCCTTCTAAGCGGTTTTCCATTTCATCTATTTCGTACTTAGCAAATTTTTCGTATTTTTACATTTTTTTTCGCTTTCGTACGATGGGGGGGGGGGATATGCCCCTTTATTCGGCGTTCGCCTAGTCCATATTATGAATGGTTTGATTGACTTGGTAGTTTTTATACCTCAAAGGGTATGACTACAAACAAGTTAATCAAATCATAGTAATGATTGCCCTTGGACTAGGTGCCACGCCGAATCAACTACTATTGCGGCCGTATTACAGGCCTCATGTGAGCCGTCCATTGAATCTATCGCTCGGACATACTCAGGAAATTTCAAGTAATATCTCAACTTTAAAATTTCTAAGTTTGGATGGGCTATTTTGCCTAGGTATGCCCTTGCCTCCATTTAAGGAGGTAAATATCCTTGACGGATTTAGGGTACCTTGTGCCTTTCTCCGTCCGTCCCAGTGGGAGACGAACGTTTGTCTGTACTTGTCAAAGTATATATTGTTTTTGCAATCCTTTGTGACCGTTTTCTATATATTAAATAATTTCGTTTAGCTTTAATAAGCTGTGTTGCTATGTTGCAAGCAGCATTGTTATGGCTTTTACTCGGCCTTTAGTTCATTTAACAGGGACGTACGCATGCAAAAACAAATAACTCAATATGATAACAATGCCTGACTTTCATTAATTTTGTCAAGATTACATTGTTGGGCCGTACGGCTTTAATTACAGGGCTCAGTCAGTAAGACCTAGCTGTATATACAACTTTTTGGCTAAGTACAAAGACTTCTAAACATAATATTTTTTGAGATTGTCCGTGTTCCATGTACGCGGAATTGGACGGCCATTTAAGGTTTCGAGACGGTATGTACCATCTCGAACCTCTTCACTGACTCGATACAGCCCTTCCCAGTTTGGGGTCAACTTGCCATCTTCATTTGCTCGGCCTACAGCCTCCATTTTTCTCAGTACCAGATCTCCCATTTTTAGCGGACGTTTTGACACTCGGCGATTATATGCCCTAGTCATCCTCAAGCGATAAATTTCGTGCCTAAGAGCCGCATTGCCCCTGGCTTATAGAAGGAAGTTTAGGGCGGTCTTCATGGCCTCCTAATTGGCAGCTTTATCATATAGCATCACCCTGAGGGTAGGCTCGTACATCTCAATTGGGAGAACTGCCTCAGCACCATAGACCAAGAAGAATGGGGTTTCTCCTGTGGAACTCTTTGATGTTGTTCGTATGGACCATAGTACATTGACCAGCTCATCAGCCCATAGGCCGCCTGCTCTTTCAAGCTTACGCTTGATACCGTTGGAGATCAACTTGTTATAGGCCTCTACCTGGCCGTTGGCTTGCGGTCGGCCGACTGAGGCAAAGCAATGAGCTATGCCCTGGTCTCCCAACCATTCCTTGAGTTGAGGTGTTTCGAACTGGGGTCCATTGTCGAACACCATTGACTGAGGTACGCCAAAGCGAGTAATTATGCTTTCCATATGAAAGCTGACACATCCGTCCACTTAATGCCCCGGACGACCTCGGCCTCGACCCATTTCGTGAAATAGTCTACTGCTACAAACACATATCGCCTTTAGCCAGACGCTAGCGTATACGGACCCAAGATGTCCATCCCCCATTTGGCTAAAGGGAGCGGACTACTTATGGCCGACAAACTATTAGCTGGGCGATGGAGTAAGGTTGCAAATCTCTAGCACTTGTCACATTTCTTCACCATTTTCATGGCGTCCGACTTCAAGCTCGGCCAATAGTACCCCAGATGGGTGGCCTTTTCAGTTAGGGCTCGTCCTCCAATGTGGGAGCCGCATTGCCCCTGGTGAAGGTCGTCCAGCACATCATGCCCCTTTTCAGGGGTAGTACACTTCAGCTACGACTTCACAAAAGCTTTCTTAAACAACTCCCCTTGCTTCATTTCAAACCAGGCCGCCCTCTTTTTCATCAGCCAGCTCTCTTTAGGATCGGCTGGGAGCAATCCATCCCTTAGGTAGGAAATGATTCCGTCCATCCAAGTAGAGCTTCTATCAATGATTTGTACTAGATCGACATCAATACTCCTCATTTCCTTCACTTCCCAAACCACTGATCTAGGAGTATCACATGATGCCGAGGATGCTAATTTGGAGAGTGCGTCCGCCTGATGATTAGACGAATGAGGAACTTGTTGCAGAGAAAAATGCTCCAGGCCTTGGTCCTCTTCTTTGACGATCTTCAAGTATTTCATCATGGCCTGCTCCCTTGCCTCAAAGTCACCATTCACCTGGCCGACTACCAGCAGGGAGTCCGAGCTCACGTCCACTTTTGTTGCTCCTGCCACCTTACACATTCTAAGGCCGGCCAGGAGAGCTTCATACTCGGCCTCGTTGTTAGAGGCTTGAAACTGAAATCTTAATGCGTACTCAAACTTTCCCCCCTCGGGAGATTGACAAATAATTCCAGCGCCACATCCGGTCGCTGTTGCACTACCATCTACAGACACCTTCCAGATCTGGTCCCCGGCCGGCTGTAAATCCGGCCGTGTCATCTCAGCCAAGAAATCAGCAAAGGCCTGACCCTTTATGGCCTTTCTGGGCTCGAATGTGATGTCGAAACCTCTTAGCTCTAAGGCCCACTTAAGCATGCGGCCACTAGCTTCTAAAGTTGCAAACGGCTTCTTGAGTGGTTGATCAATATAAACCACTATTGAATGTGCCAGGAAATACGGCCACAACTTTTTAGATGCCATGTACAATGCTAGCCCAAATTTTTCAAAGGGGGGTACGTAAGCTCAGCATTGTGTAGCACATGGCTGATAAAGTAGACTGGGATCTGGTGGCCGTCCCGTTTAACAAGCAGAACGACACTTAAGGAATGTTCTGAGATAGCGAGATAGATGTACAACTTCTCATCCTTGAGCGGACAGACAAGCCGAGGCAATGTATGTAGATGACTTTTTAACTGTACGAGTGCTTCCTATGCTTCCTCCGTCCACTCAAACATAGCTTTCTTTTTGATGGTCTGAAAAAAGTATCGGCATTTGTCCCCTGATCTTGACAGAAACCGACCGAGTGCTGCCAAATAGCCGGTCAACCTTTGCACTTCTTTGATTGTTCTTGGAGACTTCATGTCCAAGACAGCTTGAATTTTTTCAGGGTTAGCCTCAATTCCACGTTGATCAATTAAAAATCCGAGAAATTTACCGGACTCAACACCAAAGACACATTTCTTCGGGTTTAACATCATCTTATGCCGCCTGAGTTCGGTAAATGTTTCTCGTAGATCCTTCAGATGGTCGGCCGACTCTTTTGACTTGACAATCATGTCATCAATGTACGCCTATATATTCCGGCCGAGCTGATCTCTAAAGACTGTGTTGACAAGTCGCTGAAATGTTGCAGGGGCATTCTTGAGGCCGAACGACATTACCTTGTAGCAATACAGCCCCTGCTCAGTCACAAATGCGGTCTTTTCTTGATCTTCTTCCCATAGAGGGATTTGATGGAAACCGGAGTATGCGTCCATAAAGCTCATTAGGGCATGCCCGGCCGTAGAGTCAACCAAACGGTCTTTTCACTGACTTCGAACGTTAAAACATCCTTGAATTCTCTCAACAGCTGAACTAACTCGTCTCCAAGCAGACCCATAGCCTTAGTGCCGACACTGATTGTCCGACCTGGTTGATCGGGGTCAAGCACTACAGCTTGATGATTGCCGGCCGGCTGGGGTCTCAGCTCTTCAGGCCGGCCGACAGTCATTAGTTGCTATGCTTGGTCGGTCGTGACCTGCTTTCGCTTCTGGCCAACCTGGTATGCTTGGAGTGGGGGGTCTTCCCCCTTCAACTCGGACGGCTTTCCATGTCCGCGAGTCGTTGGCTTAACAGCTAACTGGTTGCACTCTTTTGCCATTTTCTGGCTCCCCTGAATCGAACCAATCTTTCCGTCCGAACGTTCAAACTTCATTAACATTAAATGGGGGATGATCACAGCCTTTGCAGGATTTAGGGTGGGACGGCCGAGTATGACATTGTAGCCAGCCAATTCTTTCACTACCAAGAATCGAACGACCATATCCCTCCCTTCTCCTTTTTGCCCGAATCGAACTGGCAGATCTATCTGCCCGACTGGGTGAATGTCCCCCAAATCCTACCAAGGGGTGAGTGATGTCATTCTTAGCATCTTCTGGGAACTTCAAATTCTCCAGGGCAGCCAGGCTGATGATATCGGATGAGCTGCCCGTATCTATCAGTATTCGGCCCACTTTCAAATTGGCTATCTTCATAATAAACACCACATGATCATTGTGCAGGGCTTTGACCTCCCCCAGGTTAGCTTCAGACATGGTTACTTCGGGGAAAGGTTCAGCCTTCACACCGTCCGCTTGCATCACCTTTCCCAAGTTCCAGGCGTTTTGCTTAATTCCCTTCATGGTGGGGCCGCCTGAGGCAAATCCCCCCGATATCACGGCCACAAAGCCCGAATCGGTATTGTTCCCATCCTCTTCTTTATCATTTTTCTTCTTCTTCTCGGACATGTTGTCTGTCCGTGCATATGTGAACTTGGACTTCATCACATAAGAGTTCAGCATGCCCTTCTCGGCTAGCTTGTCCAACAATCTCTTCAAATTGATGCAATCGTTTGTGTCATGTCCCACGTCCTTGTGGTAATGACAGTACTTGTTTTTGTTCCTGTACTGAGCCGGGTCTCTTAGCGGCTGGGGCTTTTCAAATTCAAATTGTCTTTGATTTCCATCAGGATGGAGTAACAGTCCTTGTTGAACTCATACTGGGGCTCGTACGTCTTGACCTTCTTGGATTTATGCTGCTAGCCGTCGGCCACCCAGACTTCTTTCCTTTTGTTTCCATCTTTCTTTTTTCCAGCCAAGTCTTACTGAGTAGATTGTTTCTTCTCAGCTCCCTTGGCCGGTGCCTCTGCTTTTGTAAGAGAACAAAAGTCGGCCGCCTCAATATAAGCTTCGGCTTCCCGCAGAACACCTGCGTATGTCCGAATCTTTTTTCTTACCAAGTCAAACTTAAAACCATTATGCCTTAATCCCCGGAGAAATTCAGAGTAAGCCATTTAATCCGGCAGATTATGAATTTGGGCTTTTTCTTGGTTAAATCTCTGGACGTACAACCGTAGGCCCTCATTTTTTCCTTGGTCAATTGTTGCCAAATTAAGACTTGTCTTTCGAAGTGGTATGTTGTAAGAGAAATTTCCCACAAACAGCAAACTGAGAGTGGTAAAGCAATTGATACACCCGGCCGGAAGGCTATTAAACCAATCCTGCGCCACACCTTTCAAAGTGGTCGGGAAGCATTTGCACCAGGTAGCGTCATCTACGCTTTGTAAGTACATCAGGTTTCTGTACGAAGTGATATGTTCCTCTGGGTTGCTCGTACCATCATAGGCTCCCACAAGTACACTTTTTACCTTCGGCGGCTGAGGAGCAGTTAAAATTTCTTGCGAAAACGGAGGCGGCTTATCTCCAAGAGTCAGTAAGCGCATCTGCCAATCAATTGGCTGTGGTTGCACAGGCTGTCCGGCCAAATAGGGAGTTTGGCCGAGCGTTTGACCGAACGGCCCATATTGTCCGAAGACCTGGGGGCTCGCCTGCAAAATGCCGTTGAAACCCTGGGGGGGCTGAAGCGACTGCACTGGAATAGGGGTTTGAGTACGCACAGCTTGACTCCTGCCGGAGATGGCCGAGTTGCTATGCTGGGAAAGGGAGTGGTTGGAGAATTCATCCGACATTGTGGGAGTGGAGGCTGTGTCTGAGTAAGCGGCACGTTCCCGTTGTTTATGCCGAAGGTAGTCTCTCGCGTCCTTCCAGCGTCGACACGGCTCTGTCTCCTCTCTTCGAGGCTGTCTGCCCCTCCCCCCAGCCGACTTGGTTTTCGCCAACAGACTAGAAAAATTCGTTCTTGGCACCCTAGGAGACCTTCCATTCGGCCTGCGAAATGGGGTGTTCCCAACATCTGTTGCATTGGTTACTCTGTTCTGAGTTTTCTTTGGAGCTCTTTCTCCCTCTTTTCTGGGCGGCTGCCTAGAGGTAGAAGCTCGGATGCTCTCAAACTCCTTCCGAAGTTTGTAGAGTGCGGTCTGTAAGCAAGCAGTAGTAACTTGAGGATCATCGGCCTCTTGAAATGAGGCGGTCAAAGGGTCACTAGAATGAATTGTAGGGACTATATCCTCTACATGACCGTCCTCGCCTGGACGAGGGCCGGTAATAGGTGTCTGACCATCTATTGCCATAACGGACGAGTATCCCCACAGACGGCGCCAAATGTTTCGGGTATTTTTTGGATTTCCTCGGATACTGGTCACGCTCTCTAGGCAACGAGACTCGGACACCTGCAAAATGAATGAATATTCCTTTACCGGAATATTCGCCTCCGACGATCAAGTTAGAGATCTAAAACGGAAAGGCTAGAGAGAGAAAGTAGAGAGAAGTTGGAGCTATTTTATGCTCTTTTTATGTAATGTCGTAATCCCCCCTCCTATCATAAATGATTGAGGTATTTATAGGGGTGGGAGCTTGTGCCCCTTTAGAATTTGTGCCCTAAAATTTCGTGATGTGATTGGCTGCGCAATTACGCAATGCCACGTGTAATATGGGGGCGTCGTTTTGCGGCTTTCATGAAGATCTCTCGGGATTCGGGCCATGATGTAATAAGGCCTTCTTAAATGCTGATTTCAGGGGCTCTTTATGCCTTGGACACGGGGCATCTTCCCAGAGTGACACGTGTCACCTTTTGATTGGGCCACCTGTCGCTACGGGATTGGTCCACGTGCATGGGGTATTTTCAACCTAAACAATTGGGAATCAAATTATATGGTGGGATAGAAGAGAGAATATATGGTGGGATATGGTAAAAGTAGGAGAGAGAAAATCATGACCGAAGTTATTTTGGGCAACCATTGGGAGTGTTTGGTCATGTG
Source organism: Chenopodium album (assembly GCF_948465745.1). Classification (NCBI taxonomy): domain Eukaryota; kingdom Viridiplantae; phylum Streptophyta; class Magnoliopsida; order Caryophyllales; family Amaranthaceae; genus Chenopodium; species Chenopodium album. Next base: position 31,621,277 of record NC_137847.1, read on the forward strand.
ACTTGGTCATAGATGAGTGAAAAGAGAGAGAAAATATATAATAATCTATGATTAAGATTTTTTGGTCATCCATTGACTCATTGAGTATGCTCGAAAAACTAAGAGTGATTTTGAATAGGGATGTCAATGGGGCGGGGCGTGGCGGATGTTGGTCTGCTCATCCCCATCCCCGCGGCGGGTCTAAATTCATCCCCATCCTCGCCCCGGCGGATACAACTCCAAAACCATCCCCACCCCACCTAATCCCCATTAAAGACCCGCCTAATCCCCGCTTAATCCCCACCCAAGACCCACCTAATCTCCACATCTCAAATATACAATCCTATATAATTAATACGGATCACAATAAAAAAAAAATTCTTAATATTACACACGTTTTTATTTATAATATAAGTGTAGTAAAAAGTATTATAATTAATATTTTATTTCACGTAATTTTTTTATAAAATAGTATAAAAATATATAACTCTGTTTTTAAAGATATATAGATGTGCGGAAGGGGCGGGTACAAAGTGGGGTGGGTACAACTTAAAATCCACCCCCATCCCATCACCCGTGGCAGATATGATTCTTATCCCCATCTCCGCTACATCACTTGCCAAGCCGAGACCCATCTCCGTCCCGTCCCGCCCCACTGACATTCCTAATTTTAAATTTGGATTTAAGATTTAACTTCAAATCGGGTCGAATATAATGGAGTGTACGACCGGGGAATATAATAGCCTCAAGTAGACCGTGAGCCGGGAAATAATACGACCGTTGCTCTCACCAAAGCCCTCCATCTCCTTTTCTAAACATTCAAATTTCAAAACTTTAGAAAGTCATAGTCTGAAAGAAAGCCTGCCATATTTCTCGCAGTTTATCGGCTTCAAATTAAACCCACGCTCCCCAATTTCATTGATATCAGAGCTTCATTATTCATTCAACCTTCCAATCAATTATATAATCTCATTTTGAAAACCCTTCATTAATTTCCTCCGAAAAATTGAAAAACCAAGTATTTCAGCGTGAACAATGAAAGAAGAAATCGAAAAACCCAGAAAACTGAAGTTTTCTAATGAAAATCAGCCACCAAAGAATGTAAAATCAGGTAATAATTCATCTTCCAAGTTGAAATCGGCTTCTTCATGGGGTTCTCATATTGTAAAGGGTTTAGGAGGAGAGAGAAAAAGTAAGCTTCAGGCAACAACAATGGCAGCAGCAGCTAAAGTATCTGGGTCATCTGAATTGAAAAACAACAATTTAGGTGGGAATCGACCCGTTTCGAGTAAGGTAAAGAATAGGGGTTTAATCAGTGATTTATCTTGCTCTGTTGCAGCAACTCAAGTTCATCCTCATGCTTTACAGAACAGCATTAATAGTAGTAAGCTTACGGTATCGTTGTCGCAAGATTTGTTTGTTGAGATTGAGAATTTGAGGACCCTTTTGAAAGAATCAAAGCAAAGGGAGTTTCAATTGCAATCTGAGTTGTCAGAATGTAGGAAAAATCAGAAGGTTTTGGAGTTAGAAAAGGAAGTTGAAGGTAAGAAGAATGAGGTTGAGAGCCTGACTAGGAAAATTAAACTGTTAGAATCTGATTTTGAGAAGGGAATTGATGGGAGAGAAGATTGTGAGAATGAGGGTTTCATTGAAAAATCGAAAAAGCCGAAAAATGTTGAAATGGAAGTGATTCAACTCCGGCGCCTTAACAAGGAGTTGCAGCTTCAGAAGAGAAATCTTTCCAGTAGAGTAGCTTCTCTGGAATCTCAGCTGTCAAATTGTGCAAAAAATTCTGAGGTAAATTTTTAATTTTCTCAAGTATTTTAAATTTCTATGGTTGATCTTGATAAATGTTGTTTTAATTATGTTGTTTGTATACAATCTGGAAGTGGCTGCTTTCTGTTTTGATACTCCATTCATGTAATTGGACTCGGCCATAAGCAAGTGTCTTGCACTCCTCGTGTTAGAGTGTTGAGCATCTGACATGGACAGTTGAGGTTAAAAGGAGATTCATGTGTAATATATAACTCCATTCTTGCACGGTCTCAACCTTTTCTATAGTAAAATCGAGCAACGAGTCCAGACTTATAAGATAAGCTCATGGTTAATACACAATAGTTAGGGTATCATATAACCAGAATGTAGAAAGATGATGTTTCTGATTTTACTAATTATGATAGTTGATGGGATAGAGCCGAACATGGCTTATCGCTTGGTCAAACTTGATAAGTTGATGCTGAAGTAAGTGTTTGCTGTGCAGCTAGAAGGTTTAGTATGTATGTAGGCAGTATAGTTTATTAACTTAGTGTTATCTGCTAATTTCGAAACACAAAAGGTTTCGTATGGCTTTATTCTCCATTCTGTTAAAATTATTTCGACAATTATGTACTGAACTTAAATGTTTGAATATGATTAGAGTGAAGTCATGGGGAAAGTAAAAGCAGAGGCATCAGTATTAAAGCGTACAAATGAAGATTTGTCAAAACAAGTAGAGGGGTTGCAGATGAATAGATTGAATGAGGTTGAAGAGCTTGCTTACTTAAGGTGGGTTAATGCTCAATTACGCAATGAACTTCAAAACCCTTGTTTGTGTGGTGCTGCTGATGTGGAATCGACCACTCAGTCCGAAGAAAATACCCCACCAGCTAGATATCCTCTAGAGTGCAGCAGTGCTAGGAGATTGAGTGTTTTAAAGAAGCTTAATAGATGGCCTGTAACTAATGCAAATTTATCTAGTCAAGATTGTTTGATCGATTCAATGCTTGAAAAAAGGTGGGAGGGACACATTGAAGATGGGAGTGACCATTCAGGAAGAAGACACTCCATAAGTGGATCAAAATGTTGTGATGAGGACTTAATGATGAATAGGAGAAGACAATCAGACGGGTTTATGTGCTTAAAAGAAGTGGAATGTAAGGGAGATTCAGATGATTCACTAGATTATCAAAAGTTAGAAACTATCAGTGTTTTTGCTCCAACAGAAGTTGAAAAGAGGGCTTTAAGGATTCCAAACCCCCCTCCAAGACCTTCTTCTGCAAAGCCAAATGAACCAAAAGAAGCCAGTGATGGTCAGAGTCCTGTGGCACCCCCACCACCGCCACCTCTTCCTCCTCCTCCCCCACCTTTTCAAAGGTTTTCAGCAGGAAGTAATGTCGGAGCTGTGCAACGTGCACCACAAGTTGTGGAGTTTTATCATTCATTGATGAAGAGAGACTCAAGAAGAGATTCGTCGGGAGGAGCAGTATCTGATTCTCCGAATTTATCAAGTGTTCGAAGCAACATGATAGGAGAAATTGAGAATCGATCCTCATATTTGCTTGCTGTAAGTTCTCAATATTTATATTTTCTTTCATATTTCATGATTTAACATTTAACTTGTTAAAAGAGCTATTGTTGTTCTTTTTAGTAAGTGCTTTTATCATTATTGGCTTTAATGCTTATAGTGGTATTGTTTGTATAGATTAAGGCAGATGTTGAGACTCAAGGGGAATTTGTTAATTCATTGATTCAAGAAGTTAATAGTGCGGTGTACCGAAATGTAGACGACGTTGTGGCATTCGTCAAGTGGCTGGATGATGAACTGTGCTTCCTTGTGAGTAAAGTGTTTATTGTACTTCATTTCTTAATGCCTTTTATAATTGCTGAAAGAATTAGTTTTATGTCTGATGATGACCTTACTGTTGTCATACAAACTTCATAAGTTTTGTAATTCTTTTGAAGTAAAAACAGAAAATTTATGAATCTGAATATGTCTCTTGTGGTTTTATTATTTGTAAGGTGGATGAAAGGGCAGTCTTAAAGCACTTTGATTGGCCAGAAAAGAAGGCTGACACCTTGCGAGAAGCTGCATTTGGCTACAAAGATCTTAAGAAATTGGAGTTGGAAGTCACTTATTATCATGATGATTCTCGATTACCCTGTGACATAGCCTTCAGAAAAATGGTTTCATTGTCTGAGAAGTAAGGACAGATTATTCTTTGGACATTGCATTTTCATATGATAAAATTTTCTACTCTAGTTGATTTTATCTCAAGAATTTCTTGATATTTGATTTCAGGATTGAACGTACTGTATACAATGTACTTCGAACAAGGGAGTCGTTGATCAGAAGTTGTAAAGAATTCAAAATTCCTACAGATTGGATGCTAGATAGTGGTATCATTAGCAAGGTGTGTTTGTGTTTATGCTTTTGCTGCAATATTTTCCTGTACTTATTATAATCACTCTGGTTACATAATTTTTGTCAGAAGTGCTTTCTCATATGATCATTGGGGAGGAAAATGGGTGTAGTCGTGTAGAAATAGTTAAAATCTCCTTCCTATTTTCTAACAAAACATGGCATAATGAGCAAGTGAAAATTTCTCAATGACAACTTTGCACAACGATTGCCACCAAATCAATGCCTTCATTAGTTTTGCTGGTTCTCTAAAGAATATATAAAATGCCATCCTTAATTATTTGTTGATATAACCATAAGAATTGTTTATGAATCAAGCTTTGCAAGAAATAAATAAAAAATTGTCATCCTAGCATGCTAATAGTGCCATAGTGGCAATGTGGCATAGCAATGGAGGAGTTTTAATTCTCTTGCTTTTAATCTTAGCTCATTCATTTATTAAGGTCTAGAGTCTTTCCTTGGTCATGGTGCTGGACTATCTTCTTTTGATACAGGCAAGAGGAGGCGTCTTGACATCTTTATTGGTACTCTGATCTTCGACTATGAGGAAGAGGGTGGGGTTGGAGAGTTCAGCAAATAAACAGTGAGGGACTAAGGACAGAGTTGTAAATATTGGTATTTTATGGCAATTCATAACTCATATCTTAAAACATCAATTCAGCTGATAATTATCTTTCTTGCTGTTGTCTTTATAGAGAGAACATAACTCATAATCGTAACGGATAATGTTACTATAGAGCACTTCTGTTCAGAAATAAACCAAAAACATTTATATAATGTTCTGACTAGAATGGTTCATAGCCTTGCTAAATTTTGCAACCAAATGGTGGACAATATAAAAATCCATGCCTCTTGTCCCACGTGTGGAGACTGATATCTAGAGAGATATAGATGGCTACTTTGAAGCTAGCTTCCCTGTTTTTTTCATTGGTTTATTCCTACGTTCAAGTCCCGTTACCAATCAATCAATCAATCAATCAATCAAAGCCTTAATCCCAAAAGTGGGGTCGGCTAACATGAACCAAATTTGATTATTCCGTGTAGTCATCAACATAAATCTTTCTCCTCCATCCCTTACGATCCAAAACTTCATCCTCACGTAAATCCATGCACTTCATATCCTTCCTCACTCCTTCCAACCAAGTCATCTTTGGTCTCCCTCTTCCTCGTTTAATCCCTCCATGGTCCCACTCTTCCACTCTTCGCACCGGTGCACCCTCGGGTCTCCGTCTTACATGTCCAAACCAACGCAGACGATTTTCCCTTAATTCCCTGCTCCTCTCTCTTGTCACATACTGTTAATAACAAAAGGACCAGATGATTTCCTGTTTTGATCATTTTAGATTTATAATTTAAGTAGGTTCACATTTTCAATTTAATAACGAAATCTGAATACTATACCTGCTACTAATTGATCATGTGTCTGCTATTTAGTATCAAGTCATACATAGTGCATGGATTCTTTTTAGGTCTGATAGTTTGTAGTCCATTTGTTAGAAAAAGAATAGAGTTTAATTATATGTTTTTTTCTGTAATATGGAGTACCTTTGAAATGACTGTCTCAATTATTTGATACAGCTGGGTTCTGGGAAATGTTGCAGACAAGGATGTATTGAAAACATTTGTCATTACCTCTTATTATCTATTATTAGTCTAGATGTATACTTCAAAAGGGGCGTTTGCTTCAAATGCAAAGAAAATAGGAGTAACAAACTGCCACTAAAGTTTCACCGTTTAATATTAAAGACATTTTGATGAATTTGCTCTGGATTTGCTAGTTGTTGCTGCTTCCTGCTGTTTAGCCTTCTTATTCCCTTGTTGTTTGCCTGTTTTGGGTTTCTTCATCACACTATCTAAGTAATTGTTTCTTTGCTATGCATTCAAACACCCCAGTTGCATAAATTAATATCATTTAGCAAACTCGCTTCTCTGCTAATAATTGAATACTTGTACTCTTTTTTACTGAAATAATGTAATCACAATATTATGCTATTGGCCTATGCACGTGACCTTACCAGCACTGTTTCATCAGAACTAGCTAACTTTTTTTTTTTTTTTTTTTTTTTTGAGAAATCAGAACTAGCTAACATAAATTCACCAGTAAGGGAAGTAATTAACATTACAACATCTGCAAACGAATTTAAATAATATTTCTCTAATAGCTAATAAAATTGACATTACAACATTCAATGAATTTGAACTGTGTTCAACTAAGTTATTTGCCTCTATTTCAGTTGATGCCCAATTGAATCTCGACTATCAAATTTGTAGTCTGCTTCAGTGCTTCCCATACTTATTAAGAAGACCTTACTTTAAGCTTATATTTTGTTCATCGAATGTAATCTTATTCCAAGGTAGGGTTGATTTTCATTTTGCTTCATTATATTGTGCAGGTAAAGCTTGGGTCTGTAAAGTTAGCAAAGAAATACATGAATAGAGTGGCTACTGAACTCCAATCGCGATCATCACTTGAAAAAGATGTTGCTATGGACTACATGCTTCTTCAAGGAGTGAGGTTTGCTTTTAGAATTCACCAGGTTAGTCATAAAATCACACAAATAATTGGTCTTACGAGCTAATTAAAATTCCTCAGCAGATTATGATGCACTATTTGTTCTATCCATTCGATTCTCATTCCTGTTAGAAATGTACTTGTATTTGCTTTGTAACTTTTCCTTTTTCCTACGCCAATTACAGTTTGCTGGAGGATTTGATGCGGAAACCATGGAAGCGTTTGAGCAACTCCGGAAACTTGCAAATGCATAGCGTCGAGTTAGCATTTAGATCGCCCATATTACAGATTTTGTATCTTTCTATAATCATATTATTGTACATTTTTAGGATATGATGATTCAAATTTTGTTTAGAGGGGAAGGGAAGATGAGGTTGGAGCCTTGGAGGCCACGGGAAGATGATTTTGTAAGGTATCTCAGTGAGCTTCTGTGTAGAGCACAAAGTAATGAATGTACTCAAGGGGTCTTAACCTCCTTTTTTTGTATGTAAACTTAGCGTGACATTTCCTGTAATACTGTAATCCAGAAAAGCTATTTCTAATAATATACAAACACTTTGTAATTGTGTTAAACTTGTCTTTTAACCAATGCGATGCATGCAACATGCTTGTTATGGTCAATTTTCCAGCACGGCCCGACGCATGACTTGACTCTACGACATTGAGGGACGACGAACGGGCTGGTAACCGATCCAGCGCGAGACGCGGATTTGACCAAAGCCCACGATGGTGTAAGGCCGTGTAACAGCTATTTCCCAGCAACAAGATTAACTTAAGATATTTGAAATGTATCCAGAGAAGATCCTTCATGAGAAGATAAACTCGAGACTTAGTCTCCCAACGGCTATACCCTATTTTTTAAGGAGTATTCGAATTTAGCATTATAAATAGTCTAACATTTGTAATCAGCAAATCATTCATCTCTACGTACTCTACTCTTCTCATACTCATTGTATTCTCAAGATATTCATAGTGAAACGGTGGTCTTGCACCCACCCGCAGTTTTTTCCGCATTTGGGTTTTCTACGTCATCATAACACCTTGTCTCTCATTGTTTTATTATTCATTATTTAGTTTCTATAGTTTAATCTCTAGCCGTCTAAGTCCCAGCCTTAGGTCGCCCTTAGGCGAAATTTGACATAAACAATTTGGCACCCACCGTGGGGCCGACGACTAGATAATCCCTCAAAAATTCCAAAAGCAACCTTCTTTCTTAACAGGTCATTCATCTATCATGGGTTCATCCAGAGGAAACATGACGATCAACTAGCTCATAGAAGAAATCCGCAAGACTCGGGAGGAGCTCACGCAGCAGATAGCGGAGAATGCTCGACTCGCAGAGGAAAGTCGGAAGACCGCTGACACTCTCAGGAAAGAGTTGGACATTGTCCGCAGCATCATGCCTCGTCGCCGCCACAACACCAATGATATCCCTCCATGATGGAATTGGATTCTAAAGATGAATTAGATAAGAATGATGGAGAGGACGATGCAGATGGCACCGATCAGGAGGAAGATGACGATGTAGATCCAACGGCCACAGGCTGAGCAAGATTAAGGCCCAGAACTCCAAGTTGCTCCGTCTGCTGAAAAGGCTGCCCGACGCGCCAGTCCCGACCGTGACAGAAGAACCTGATGGTTTTGCTGCGTTGCCCTTCGTGGAAGAAATAGCAATGGCAGACATCCCTAGAAGGCTCAACATCCCTCCTCTAGCATCGTCGCTCTATGATGGAAGCACCTGCCCATTGGAGCATGTCAATCACTACAAGCAAAGGATGTGGCAATATTCCATCCCCCGCAACCTGCTCGAGCCAGTCCTCTGCAAATCTTTTGGGGCCACCTTTACAGGGCCTGCCCTTGAATGGATGTGTGATATTAAGCGTAATTCTATTGCCAATTTTCAAATTTTGTGTAACAAGTTTTACAGCAAGTTTAACAACAACTGCAAGGTTGAAAAGCAAACGAGCGACCTTTTATCGCATCGTTCAGGCAAGCAGAGAGTCCATCAAATCGTACTTCAATAGATTCAACAAAGATATGATCGGCATCAAAGGATATGACGTTCGAACAGCCATCGAAGCCTTCAAGAGAGGATTATCAGACGAGTCGAAGCTTTACAAGGAGCTGACAAAGTACACTGCACGACCTTCGAAGAAGTCAGGATGCGTGCCCTAGCTCAGATGCGACTGGAGGACGACCTCGTTATCAAGAAAGGCATCATGCCCTCGCCCTCTCCTAGCAACAACAGAGTCGACAGACAATCTAATAACAAGAAAACTTGGCGTCGTAGACCCTATGACAGACCAGGGTAGGTAAACAGTGTCAAATGTCAATAACGTTGTTAACACTAACAATGCACAAAGCTCTGTTGACAGGTCCCAAAAGCAAGATGCCGACGCATACCCCGACATCGCTGAATATGGATTCTGCGTCGACATCGGGGGCGTGGTGAATGCCCTGCATTCCTTAGGTAATGTTGCCCGTTGGCCCAGGAAGAGCGACAAGCCAGATGAAGGCAAGGACAAATCCAAGTGGTGCGACTACCATAGCGACCATGGCCATCGTACTAAAGACTGCAATGCCCTGAGAAAATAAATAGCCTTGCTCTTGAAGAAAGGTCATCTAAAGGAGCTGATGGGAAAAGGCAAGCCAAGCAACAAAGAGGCGTCGCCCCAGCAGCCCAGCAATCTCAGCAAGCTCCTAAAGGACCAACGATCACTAAGGTAGTCAATGTTATCTCTGGTGGATCTGATATTTGTGGACTAACATACTCTACACCAAAGAAAATAGCAAGAACAAGTACCCTCGAGGAAGCTGTTCTGAAAGACATGAGATCAAACCAAGACAAAGCCCTAGAAGCAATGGTTCTCGCCTTCGACGACTGCGACTTGGGAGATTATCGCGAAGAGCATCATGATTCCCTAGTGATATCCTTAACAATTGGAAACTGCCTGCTGCGAAGGGTGCTAGTTGACGGAGGAATTTCAGCCAACATCCTTTTCAAAAGCACCTTAGAAGATATGGGAATCGACACTAGAGACGTCGTCAAAAAATCAAATGTTCTTGTAGGTTTCAGCGAAGAAGCTCAACACAAGTGGGGAGATCGTGTTGCCTACATTTTCTCTAGGTGTCCACCTATCAACTCGCTTCAATGTTGTGGATTGCCCGTCAACTTACAATGCCATCATCGGTCGTCCCTAGATTCATAGAATGAAGGGCGTCCCCTCGACATATCATCAAGTAATCAAATTCCCAACCAAATGGGGCGTGCAAGAAATCAAAGGAGAAAGACAAGAAGCCAGGAGATGCTACAGCTCCACATTGAAGCCATCCAAAAGGACAGTATAGCAATTACAACAAGGACCAGCGTCATAAGAGCCCGACGAACAAGCGATCAACGAAGTGAAGCTGGATCCCAGCAAACCAGAGCAAACCGTCCAAATTGGTGCGTCGCTCGACCTAGGTATCAGGTCTGAACTAATTAAATTTCTTAAAGCTAACATAGACTGCTTTGCTTGGTCGCATGAAGATATGACAGGTATTAGCCCTAACATGATCACTCATAAGCTGAACGTCGACCCTAATCATCGACCAGTCAAGCAGAAGCGACGAAAGTTTGCACCAGAGCGAAACCAAGTAATCAACAGTGAAGTATAAAAGCTGCTCGAAACAAGAAAGATAAGAGAAGTCAAGTACCCCGATTGGCTAGCAAACGTCGTGGTAGTCAATAAGAAGAATGGTAAATGGAGAGTATGCATAGACTTCACCGACTTGAACAAGGCATTCCCCAAAGATCCGTTCCCTCTGCCACACATCGACACTATGGTCGACGCAACTGCTAGACATGAATTGCTCACATTCATGGATGCATACTCAGGTTACAACCAGATTCTGATGCACCCAAACGATCAAGAAAAGACAGCCTTCATGACGGACAAAGGAATTTACTGTTACAAAGTTATGCCGTTCGGATTGAAGAATGCAAGAGCGACATACCAAAGGCTCGTTAACAAAAAGTTCAAAGAACAATTTGGAGATACAATGGAAGTGTACATCGACTACATGCTAGTTAAATTCAAAAAAGCCGATGATCACATTAGACATCTTAAGCAGTCCTTTGACGTCCTAAAACAGTATGGTATGAAACTAAACCCTACTAAATGTTATTTTGGAGTTTCTGCAGGAAAATTTCTAGGGTACATCGTGACCCAGAGAGGGATTGAAGCAAGCCCTGATTAAACCAAAGCTATAATCAACATCCAATCCCCAAGGAACGTCAAAGAAGTACATAAATTAACTAGACGCGTCGTGGCACTTAATAGGTTCATATCCAAGTTGTTCGACAAGTGTCGCCTGTTTTATGACGTCCTAAGGAAAAACAAGGGGTTCAAATGGTCAGAAAAGCATGAAAGGGCTTTGCAGGACTTGAAGCAACATATGGCATCACTGCCGCTCCTTTCCAAGCCAAAAGAACATGAGATGCTGTAGTTATACCTAGCTGTTAGCACGACGTCCGTCAGTGCACTCCTTGCAAGAGAGGACGACAACCAGCAATTACCCGTCTACTACGTCAGTAAGTCTCTGCTAGACTAGAGACCAGGTATTCCTCCTTAGAGAAACTAGTAATTTCTTTAACCACTACAGTTAAAAAATTACATCATTATTTTGAAACCCACCTAGTGGTGGTATGAACTAACTTTCCTATTAAGTCTGTTTTGCGTAGTCTAGAGTTAACATGCAGATTGGGCAAGTGGAGTGTCGCCCTGAGTGGGTACGACATCAAGTACCTACCAAGGACAACAATAAAGTTGCAAGTTGTCGCAGATTTTGTGGCAAATTTCATCCCGGAGTTAGAGCCATTAGCTGCTGTAGCCATCTACTTTTGGCCTCCTGTCCCGGCAGGAAGTGTTATGACGATAAATAAAGCCATCTTTGTGTTGGATCAACGTGAGGAATGCTTATGGACAACTAATTGAGTCACAAAAATGCAAAATAACTAGCCAAACCCAAAACAAAATGAATTAAGGTCCGAGACAACTAAGCCCGATCATAATTAGGCTTAAGCCCGAGGTTAAAACCTAATTATGACGGATTTAGACGCGCCTAGGTTAAAAATCAATGCTGCCACAGAGAAATCCGCGTGCATCTCAATGAGTCGCGCTGGGCTGGCGCGCGCAACTCACAAGGTTTTGCGTGACACCCAACGCAAACTATAGGGATGCGCTTGCGGAAGATTCATAATTTCATAAAAATATAAAATCAACCATAATACCGAGCGCAAGACATTCAGTTGCGCTGCTCAGAGCAGCACATCTAAGTCACTTGCGTTGGACTGTCGCGCGAAACCCATTCAGATGCGCGCGACACCTGCTGCGGCAGAATACGTGAAACCCTAAATGCATCCATTCCCTATTAATAGAGGCTTAATACGAGGCTGAAACAAACAGAAATTAACCTAAAACTCTAGCAGAAACTTTGTGAACTTGTGTACTCTTAATCCTCTTGTCCTAAACACTCACCCCCCTTGATACTTATTACTACGGTGGAGGTTTCCGAACAAGAAGGAGTACATAAGTGTTCTAAACAAAGATCTAGCAAGGGGAAGTGGTAAATTCTTGAGTACTTAGATCAATCACCTATTTTCTTGTTCATATAACCTTTAATTAATTAATTAGTGTTGCTTGATCACTTTAAACGAACTTTTAATTAATTAAATCCACATAGTATCTTGTGTTAAATAAAGAATAGAATTGAATAATTAATTGTTGATTGATCACCTAAGTCAAGGCCAATCTTATATATTTATCGTTCTTTTCACGAATATTGATTAAATAAGAATAACGACCTTTGCGATGTAATTCCTACGTGATTAATGCTTGTAAATAAAATCAACTAACATATTTTTAGGTATCACGTTACATATATTGTTTGGTGATGAAATTGTGGAAAAGGAAGGGCTAGTAGAGGTCGAACTAGGGCTAGGGTAGCGATTCCCCCCTAAAGGGAACGTTATTTTAGTACCCTTGCTCCCGAACTCATTTCTGGTACAAGTAGACCAATTTGAGCTTATTTTAGTACCCTACAAGCAAGCTTTGGATAAGTGCCAACTCAAGAAATGGCTTAAAGCTAAGAAATCCAGTATGGACTCCATGTCTGTAAAGATGTATTAGTCCATGATAGTCTTACAAATAGGGTCAAACCTATTAGATGCGTAAGCCTATTCGGATTATTCTAGTTATGGATATCAAAATAACCTTCTTGAAATGTTCTTGATGGAGGATATGTATATGATACAACCTAAGAATTTTGAAATCCAGAATTCACAGAAAGTTTTGCAAACTTCAGAAATTCATTAATGGATTGAAGTAAGCATAAGGGAGTTAAAACATTCGTTTCGATTAGGCAATTAAACAGTTTGATTTCCTCAAAGAACGAAAAAGAAATCTTATAGAGACAAGAAGTTTAGTGGGAGCAATTGGTCTTCTTAGTCATGTATGTAGATGACATAGAGTTCATATGAAATGAATCTTGAATAAGTCAAGTAGTGGTTAGAGAGTTGTTTCTATATGAAAGACTAAGAGATGTTGAGTACATATTGGGCATTAGGATCCATGAAGTGAATCTTGAAGAATGATTGGACAACATCGAGAGACTTATGTTGATAAGGATCTCGACAAGTTCATGAAGCAAGACTCTAAGAGAGGATGTTTTCCCATGTTTCATGGTAGTACGCTCAGTAAAACTCAGTGCCTTCAAAAGCTAATAGAGTTGAGTTGTATGGATAATGTGCCTTATGCTTTTGCAAAAGGGTCCATTATATGTACCATGATATGTACAAAGCAAAATGTTACATATGACTTGTGCATGTGTAGCAATTTTTCAAGTAAATTTAGAACAAGCATACTAAAAGTTGCAAAGAGAAAATCCTTAAGTACTTGAGAAGGACTAAAGGAATTTTTCTAGCTAATGGTGTTAAAAGTGAATAAGTTGTCAAAAGGTTATACGGATGCAAGTTTACCAAAAAGGCAAGATGACTCTAGATGTTGATTTGGATGCACATTCGTGTCTGTATGAAGAAGGACAGTAAGCTTGAAAGAGTTCAAAGCAGAATACTGTTGCATACTCATTGTCAGAATATGTGTATTTAGCTACAGTAAGAGTAGTTAAGGAGGAAGTTTGGATCAAATTGTCTTGTGACTAAAAGGACACCTTTGCCAAAACAAAGGAGTCAGGGTCGCATCACAAATCCAAAACGAATAGATATGAGATATCACCTCGTTTATGAGATCAATGACAGGCGGAATGTCGTGATCTACAAAGTTATTATGAGTGAGAAATCACTAAACCCCTTCCATAGACTAAGATATGAGAGTCATATTAAAGACTTGGATTGAAGCAAGTTATGTAATTCAAGTTGTATATGTTTTGAGAAAACATATTACATAAGGAATGCATATACTTGCAGAATTATGTTTAAAATAGAAATTTCATTTCTCTTATTTAATTATGGTTTTGGAAATTAAATAAAATGCCCAAAATAATTATGGATTGATGGGCTCATCAGGTTAGTTTATTTAAATGACCTGGTGAATGAAACCCCACAGGTGAACAAAATTCATATATTATTTAAGTTCCTAGTTCGAAATCATTAAAGTGGACATAAATGATTTCAATAAATGGACTAGCATGTAAGATTGATTGGATAGCGCAGTTTCATGGGCTATAGGGGCATAGAGATGCTCGGTCAATCACTTGGATATGCATGAATGATGCATGATCGAACTATTGACCTACTTTGAAGTTCAAGTATAGAGCTTCCGGATATATTAGTGGATTCCTTTGACATGAGTGGAACATTGTTTTCATTCAATGATTGTTTTAACTGTGGTACACTCAAACGTGTGCCCGTAACTGGAGATTATAAAGTGTGTTTCCCGGTTATTTCAAAAGTTGAGTGGGAGCCTTGTTGCCACAAGATTGGATTGAGTCTACCTATTGAATTAGGAAATGTGTCATGGCCGTTTGAAGAGGGAGAATTCAGAAAATATGTGGCCGAGTTCAAATGCATTACTCAGTAATCATTTGGTTTCGTAATTCTAACTCAGATTTCAAGAAAGGATTTGTAGATTAATATGATCTCGACATGTGATGCAATCATATTATCAAATCGACACATATTGACTTAAGGAATTTGAATATTGCACACTTGTCTCAGACAAGTGGGAGATTAAAGGATTTATGTCTTCGTCGTGTGCAATTACTAGATATATAAATGGATCAAATTATGGAGATAATTAAGTTTTTACATTTGGGTCGTCGTTTTATCATAGCTAGAGGTACTAACGATCTTTGGGCTAGTAAAATAGCCTAAAGCCCAATTGGACGGATCCTATAAGGTCACACAAAGGGTCTAGATCGGGCACGAGAGGACAAGGCCCATGATGGGCCTCATCCTCTAGTATGGCCGACCATATGGAGTAAGGTTGAGGGTTTTGGGCTTCCTAACCCTAGTCTAATTATAATATGATTATAAATAGACTAGGTGCCTAGGGTTTGCTAGTAGTATGCAATTAACTGATCAGTGTGATCAAACCCTAATTAGTAAACATGAAACCAACTCCTCTCTATCTCACGGCTCTCTCCTCCTCCCTTGGCGCCAGTGTGGTGGTTCGTGGTGGTGGTAGATCGTGGTGGTGGTAGATCGTGGTGGTCGGTTAGTCCAATAAAGGTGGTGATCGCGGTTTTCCTCAATCACCCGACCAATCTAGTATTAGTGGACGACTCGTTCGAAGCTCGTGGACTAAGTAGAGGAGCAACTCTTGGGGCTCTATTCTCTCCCTGATTTGTCAATCAAATTGCTACGTGGAATTCATGATTCAAAGGTATGATTATGTGTCTTGTGTGTTATGCATGTGTTCTTGGGATTAGGTACTTTTATGAATATGATTCATGATTTTCCGATACGTAGTACCTATAAACTCCTACAATGAATTGTTTAAAGGCGATGTTATCCATTTGAATGCATCTTGTGTCTTTCTTTTCTTTTTCTTTCTTTCTTTTTTCTTCTTTTTGTCTTCTAAACAAGCGTATCGATTTCCTTAACCTTTCGTACTTCCTTCAAGGCCGGTTTCCAAGATTGGGAACGAAGACTCCCGGGCACTCACATTTTATGTTTACCATCAAACAATTCACCCTTTTCAAACCATCTTCCCTTAACATCACTCTAGTCCAACAACAATGTCAACCATAGAGCAACTCCAAGAAGAGATTGTTCGCTTGAGAGAGGAAAGGGCCCAAGAGGCCAAGGAGAGAAGAATTAAGAAACTAGGAAAAAGATAAAAAGAAAAATGCCGAAGCTTTGGCTTTACAACAAAAGATGGATGAACTGTCCATAAAAGAAAAGTCATTAGAGAAGCTTGTTCTTCTTTCTATAATGGGGAACGAGTATTTTGATGCAGAAAAGTTTGCTCCTCCTACAGGACTCACTTTACCAGAAAAGTTCGTAGCTACGGACTTGCCAATATTCAAGGTGACCAATAATCCAAAAAACCATTTTATGAGTTTTACTAGCACCATGGCTTTAAAGGGAGTTGATCCTAAGCTTTATGCTTTGACTTTCCCTTTATCTCTAGACCCAACCGCGGAGAATGGTACTATGGGCTAGATGCTAAGTTCAAGACATCATGGGAAGATGTAGTTTCGGCTTTCATCACCCAATATGAGAGTAACATAGAGTTCAAATCAAATTTACGTGAACTTGAAATGCTTAAGCAAGGCGACAATGAAGGTTTCCTTGCTTTCTATGGTAGATGGCGAGAAAAGGCGGCCCACCTTGCCCAAAGGCCACCTAAACTCGAGTTAGTACAAAAGTTCATTGACAATTGTCATGAAAAGTACAACAAACATCTACGTTACCTTGGTTTAGACACTTTTCAAAAGGTCTATTCTGTGGCTACTAGGATTGAAGATGATCTTACTAAAGAGAAGACAAATAAACCTCATCATCATCAACCTAAGAACAACTACAAAAATAGGAATGATAACACTTCATCCTCTATTGACGTATTTGCGACTTCCACGCAATATAATAACACAATGCAATATCATAATAATGACCCTTGGAAAAGGTGGATAAGAAAAAGAAGATTTACACAATTTCTTGTGAGCTACAAAGAGTTGCTAGAAAAATTAAACGAAAAGGGATTTCTCGCACCAACAGGGCCAACACCACCCACTTCTCTAGAAAAAAGAAACTCTTAATGGGATGACAATGCCTATTGTGCTTATCATAGAGGTGTTGGGCATGATACTGAACGTCACTTTGTCCTAAAGCACAAAATTCAAGATCTAGTAGACGATGGGAGAATCCCCACGCCTAAACCCAACAACAATGTATTCCCATTAGGGACATTTCACATTGATGAGAATCATGTGGGAAGTGATACGTTCGATCCTTTGAATTATATTACTCCCATAGGGAAGCCTCTAACCACAACACTCATAGGGGCAACTAATGAAGTGTGTGGGTTATGGGATGACGACTTGCAAGAATTATATGTCTCTAAGTATGCCGCCGTCCCACCTCCACCTTGTCTACAAAAAGAAACAAGTGGAGCTCTTGATTGGGATCATTTCTTGGGGAGATCACAAGATTTATCAAATCTCTCCTTGGATGAACAATGGCATCAAGCACAACTCATGGAGCATCTTGAAATGGAGGTATATTCAAAACCTCTAGAAGAAAGTTGGTTCACGAGTCCTACAACTAACCCAAACGAGATAGATCACCTAACTCGTTCTGGGCGAGTTTATCAAACACAACCAAATGGATCTTTGACTACTCAAGATCAAGTTCAAAATCTAGTACCACCTCCACCTGAGGTGGAAGATCCATTAGTCAAACAACTTTGCCAATCTAAGGCGAATGTTAGCATTTGGAAATTCCTAAGTACCTCCAAAGAACATAGGAATCCTCTCATGAATGCTCTAACGACTTTGTTGTAAGTACGGACACAACTCCACAGGATCTCGTTAGCTTGCTTATTAGCGAGAAATCTGACAAATTAATCACCTTTACTAGTGATGATTTTCCCTCAAAAGACACTACCCACAACAATGAATTATACCTAACTGTGGGGTGCAAGGGATACAACATCCCTCTTACTTTAGTTGACAATGGGTCTGCCGTAAAAGTATGCCCATTATGAACTGCGAAATACTTAGGACTTAATCTAGAAAAAGACTTTCAATCAACAACACAAAGAATTAGGGCCTATGACAATTCAAGGAGATCGGTGTGTGGAACTGTCAAGCTACCAATTACCACAGTCCCAATACAAAAGATGGTTGAATTCCATGTTATAGACATTAAACCTACATTCAACCTTCTTCTTGGACGTCCTTGGATACATGAGCTTGGAGCAATACCATCCTCGCTCCATCAAATGATTAGGTTGAACTATCAAGGTCTTCCTATGACTATACATGCTTCTCCTCTTAAAATAGCAATAAATGATCAATCACTTTTTGAAATAAACCATGATAATGATGAAGAGGACACGTGGGGATTCGCCGCGGAGGAAATTTGCACACTAGAAATGGAGGAAAGCCTTGAAGAACCATTCGAGCTTGATCCATATTCCACCCCAATAGTAAACAACATCTTGTTCAAGAATAGTTACTTTCTTGGGATGCCTTTGGGAATAGGAATAAAGATATCTCTTTTACTTCCTATCCCAAATAAAAGCTTTTATTTTGGATTGGGATATAAGCCAACCAAAGAAGAACTCGAGTCTCACGATGTTATGATCAAAGCACGTAGAGACAATAATAAGAAAGGGATAATCTCTTTACTCCCATCCTACAATCAAACCCTCAATGGTCAATTTGTTAGGGAGGGAGAAGATTACCCATGCTATGACTTTCCAGAACCATTAGTTTTATAAGGTAACAAGAAGCCTGGATTCGAAATATTTCATGATTGCTACTTCTTTAAATGACGATTTTGAAATCGTTCAATCAAAACACCCAACTCTAGGGTGCTATGATAGGCAAGCATTTACTTGCTGTTTGGACTAGAGCAAAACCATGTTACTACAATGACTAATCAAAATGCCATCCAAGATGAAGCTTTTGACCCTACCTCATTGATCACCCCTTTCAATGAAACTTTCGAGCATGGATGGAGGAAGACTTTCAGGTGGATTAACCATAAAGGTGACAAGCTAGAGATCACCACAGGCGAAGGGGAGATGTTTGAAGAATCTGATGATGAGTCTAGTCTAGATTTTAAGGAAGTTGAAAATTTAGGCCTTGTGGCCATTACTGAGTCTTTATTTTCTAGTTCTAAGGATGAGGATCCCAAAAAGGATTCTCCTCTTGATGTACTTTCTTTTGATTTCAATAATATGAGCTCTATTTTCGAGTATATGCCTTCTCTTGAATCTTTTGAATGCAATAATAATCAATCTAATGAAGATGATAACATTAACAAACTGGTTGAATTAACGAATGAACGAGAACAAAAGAATCTTGTAATTGAAGAAATTGAGAAAATTAATATAGGAATTAATGAAAACAAAAAGGAAGTCAAAATTGGCTTAACCTTAAATTCGGAATAGAAACTGGTTAATCCAAAGAACGGCTACGACTCTCTTGCATGATATGATGCATAAAGAAATAGAAGTATATGTGGATGACATGATTGTGAAGTCCAAAGATAAAATGGGACACATAAAAGCTTTACGCAAATTCTTCACTCGCATAAAAAAATATAAAATGTGATTGAATCCACAAAAATGCGCCTTCGGAGTGACTTCTGGAAAGTTACTCGGATACGTAGTTAGCACACGTGGTATTGAGATCGTTATGCCTCCCCCTCAAAAAGAAAAAGAAATTAGAGGGTTCCTTGGAAAACTACAAAACATTAGTCGATTTATTAATAAATTGACGATGACTTGTGAGCCAATATTTAAAAAATTGAAAAAAGAAGAAAAACATGAATGGGACGATCAATGCCAAGATGCCTTTGAGAAAATCAAATATTATCTCAAAAGTCCACCAGTTTTAGCACCACCAGTACCCAAACTACCTCTTAGGCTATACATCACCGTTACAGATACGACCACAAGAGCCATGTTAGCACAAGAGGTAGAAAAAGTAGAGCGTGCAATATATTATATAAGCAAAAAATTCATCCAATATGAAACGAAATATAACACTTTGGAAAAAACAAGCTTAGCATTAGTGTGGGTAACTAAAAAATTACGACATTATATGCTACCCCACACCACTCATGTGATTTCACAACAAAATTCGATAAAGTATCTGTTTGAACAACCACCCATACAAGGAAGAATATCCAAATGGTTGGTAATGTTGGCCGAATTCGAACTAAAACATATTCCTGAAAATTCAATAAAAGGAAAAGTAATATCGGATTTTCTGGCTCAACATCCTATTCAAACAAGTCATGCAGAAATTATTCGTCTTCCGGATGAAGAGATTCTCATGACACAAGATGACAAGTGGGTAATGTACTTCGACCGTGCATCCAATAAAAAAGGATGTGGTGTGGGAGTGTTACTCATAAGTCCAGAGGAAGCACATACTCCAATCTCTATCAAACTATACTTTGAGGTTACTAATAATGCCGCGTAATGTAAAGCGTGCATTATTGGACTAGAAGCAGCAGCTAGCATAGGTGAGCAAAAATTAGAGGTATATGGAGATTCCAGCTTGATAATAAATCATATACTTAAAAAATGGAAAATTAAGAACTCCATAATGATATTATACCAAGCATACCTAGAGCAACTCATCGAGCATTTTGATTATATTGAATTCAAATACCTCCCAAGGGATGAGAATCAATTTGTCGAGGCGCTAGCGAAATTAGCCTCAATGATCAACATTCCAAATCACTTAAATATGATGCCATTATGCATTGATAGAAGAGACGAACTAGCTTATTGCAACGCAATAGAGGAAATAAATGACATCGAAGGAGAAAGTCCTTGGTATGATCATATCCTCCAATACATTACTCATGGCATATATCCTGCAAATACTTCATCGAAAGACCAACGAGCTTTGAGAACACTCGCAGCCCAATATGGTTTATTAAATGGTCAATTATGCAAAAAAGGACCCAATGGTTAAAGCTTATTGTGTATAGACCACCCGGAATCCACACGCCTTATGGAGAATACTCACAAAGGTGTTTGTGGACCTCACATGAATGGAAAAACGCTTGGTAAAATAATCTCTCGACAAGGGTACTTTTGGTCCACAATGGAACATGATTGCATACAATACGTCAAGAAATGTCTAGAGCGCCAAATTTTCGCTAATTTACAACACCTTCCACCTTCCGAATTATATGACCTCACTTTCCC
Source organism: Chenopodium album (assembly GCF_948465745.1). Classification (NCBI taxonomy): domain Eukaryota; kingdom Viridiplantae; phylum Streptophyta; class Magnoliopsida; order Caryophyllales; family Amaranthaceae; genus Chenopodium; species Chenopodium album. The sequence goes on from NC_137847.1 coordinate 31,642,341, forward strand.
TTGGCCTTTCTCGACTTAGGGAATTGACATAATTGGAAAAGTTTCTCCAATAGGAGCAGGAGGACACGAGTACGTACTAGTAGCTATCGATTACTTTACTAAGTGGATCGAGGCCGCTTCTTACGTCAATATCACTTCTAAACATGTCGCAAAGTTTCTCGAATGAAACATATTTTGTAAATATGGAGTTCCACATGAACTAATTAGTGACCAGGGATCTCAATTCAAAGTAGAAGTTGAGACCCTCTTGGCTCGTTATAAAGTAAAAAATCATCTTTCTTCTCCATATAGACCCCAAATGAATGGAGAAGTAGAATCGACAAATAAAAACATAACAGTCGTCATTAAGAAAATGGCAGAAAACTATAAGGACTGGCCGAACAAACTACAGTTCGCTTTATGGGGTTATAGAACATCCATACAAACATCATTAGGAGTAACTCCATACTCCTTAGTTTTAGGCATGGACGCAGTTCAACCAGTTGAACTAGAAATACCATCTCTACGCATCGTACTCGTAAGTAAGCTACCGGAAGCTGAATGGGTAAGAGCAAGGTATGAAGAGCTTTTATTCCTTGATGAGCGACGATTAAAAGCTTTGCCTCATGTGCAAGTCTACTAACGACGCATCGCGCAACACTTTAACAAAAGGGTACGACCCCATAATATTAAAGAAGGCGACTTTGTACTAAAAGAAGTTAGGGGTCCACCGACCGATCCTAGAGGGAAATTCAAACCTAATTGGATAGGACCGTACCGCGTAATTGAAATTCTATTAGGAGGAGCCGTTCGATTAATGGATATTGGTGGTGATGAAATCCGTCAATTAATAAACATTGATCGACTTAAAAAGTATTAAATATAAAAATTCGGACAAACTCGTTCATTCATAATTAACAATCATGTCTATTAGCATTTAATTAAAGATTCTAAGTGTTATGCACTTTACCGAATCACACGGTAAAGCTCATAACACTTGGGGGGGGGGGGGGAATTAAAAAATAATATACCGTTCAAAGTGTTCAAATTTTTTCGAACATCACGAAAAAACTCTTTGCACTTGGGGGGTAATAATGATTAAAAAAAAATTTAACACTCGTAGCACAGGTGTCGCGCGCAACTAAATCAGTTGCGCGCGGATGTCACGCGCAACACAATCAGTTGTGCGCAACAGGCACACGTAACCATGAATGTTGCACGCGCCACCTGATGACGAATTACGAACCCAAAATTTTACGCTTGAATAAAGTCTCGATTTTTACTAATGATAAAATAAGGGCGTTTTTCAAACATTATGCATACTTGGAAAAAAAAATTTAAATTTTGATTTAAGATATTAAACAAAGTTTGATTAATTTATCATTTAATTTCTACAAGTAGGATTAAAGAAAAATTTTAAATAAATATATATATATATAGAAATGAGATCATGTGAGAACCTAAGCATAGAATAGGAACTAGGAACTAATCTAGAGCGTTGATCACTCTCAATCCAACGGCCCTTGCTTCACCCGCCTTTTTCATTTCAGTAATGGCATTTTGGTAATTTTGTCACTTTGAATGACCTCCTTTCTTTCTCTCTCTCTTCCTTTCATTTTCTCTCTCTTCGCGTCTTCATTTTCTCTCTCTAACATTGCTTTCTCCGCCACGCCATCTGTTCTTCGATTTTGCGAATTTTTTTGCCCAGATTTTTCGATTTTGATCTTTAATTACATCGTATTCTTCGATTTTTTTTTCATTCATTGAGGTAATTTTCTAATTATATTTGTATTTTCGTTGTTTATTTTGATTTCATTGTTTATCTTATTACGAGTTTTCCTATTTAGGGTTATTTATTTTAATTTTATCAATTTTTACTTATTAATTGTTCTTTGAATTATTCTATACAATTTAGTGCTTGATTTTGTGTTTTATTTTTATGATTTTGGTTTTTAATTTCTATTTTATGGTTTTACACTTACGGAATTCATTGTAAATGTTTTTTGCATATAGTTGCTATATTGCTTGCTGTTATTAATCAAGTAGTATAATTTGTTGTTGTTTTAAATTTACATTTTGCATTTAGTCATTAAATTCTCATTATTAGTTTTACTTAATCCTTATAACTTCATGTTTTTTAAGTTTCTTCAAGTTTTTTAATTTTTTTTTTTTTTTACTTTATGCTCTGACTCATTTACTTTTTAGTATATCTCTAATAGTTTTTATTAGTATATTTTTTTAAAATTTTGTTTACTTTTAGTTATAGTTTATTTACTTTTATTTATTGTTTATTTACTTTTTCCTTCGATTCATTTACTTTTCATGAACATGTCTGAACGTGTAGAGCATTGTTCTTCTTCTGTCAATATTGAAGATAACAATGTAAGAATTTTCAAAACACCCACTCAGCCTAAAATATATTATAATTCTGGAGGTGATAAAGAGTATATGCCAGGTTGTTCTTTGGAAAACAAACCTTTTGTTGGAATGATATTTGATACTCTTCAAGATGGTATTGCCTTTTATTACAAATATGCTAATGAGTGTGGATTTAAAGTCCGTTCTAATACTACTAAATCACAAAAGAATAAGGATGATCCTACAGGTAAAGGAGTTACTGTAATTAAATATTTATTATGTAGCAAAGAAGGGTATGTGACAAATAACAAGAAATCTGGTAAACAAGTTAAAAGTTCTTGTTTAAAGAGAAAGACTGTGAAGAGAGTTGGTTCTCCTGCTAAGATAAAATTTAGGTTTTGTACTGGTGGGAAGTATATGGTTTATTGTTTTTATGAATCTCATTCTCATTCTTTTTCTACACCTATTACTAGGCAGGTTACTAAACATGAAGTTGGTTTAAATTTTGCTCATAAAAAGTTTATTTTTGACAACTCAAAGTTAAATATAGGGGTTGTTATATCTTATAGGATCATGAAAGAACTTTGTGGTGGGTTTCAAAATGTTAGGGGCAGTAAAAATGATTTCAAAAATTTTTCTAGGGACTTAAAAGTTTATATCTCTAATGCTGATGGTTTGATGTTTGTTCAGAACCTTGAACAATAAGTGAAAACCAGTAAAGGGGATTATTATTTTGATTACTGTGTTGATGAAAGCAGACATTTGACCCGTGTCTTTTGGGCTGATGCTATTGGTAGAAGAGATTATCAATTATTTGGGGACTCTTTATCTTTTGATTCTACCTATGATACAAATAAATATTCATTGGTTTTCTGTCCTTTTACTGGTGTTGATAATCACAAGAGATGTGTTACATTTTGTGCTGCTTTATTATCTAAAGAAGACATAGATTCTTTTGTGTGGCTATTTCAAACTTTTTTGAAGTGTATGGGAAGAGAACCCTCTTGTATTATCACTGATCAAGATCCTGCAATGGGTATTACCATAGAAAAGGTTTTTACCAAGACTAAACATAGGCTATGTATGTGGCACATAATGAGGAAGGTACCTGAAAAGGTTGGAACTGCTTTTTGTAATGAAATTGATTTCCTGAAAAAGCTAAGTTCATTAGTTTGGGATAGAGAAATTGATCCTCATGTATTTGTTGATGGCTGGAATAGTGTTATGGAGGAGTTTGACCTTGTCGATCATGAGTGGTTTGCATACATGTTCAAGATTAAACATCTTTGGATTCCTGCATATTTTAGGGACTTATTTATGGGTGGTTTACTGCGTTCTACTTCTAGGTCTGAAGGTGAAAACAATTTCTTTTGTAATTTTACAAACCCTCATGTAACCTGTGTTGAATTCTTTGTCCGTTATGAAACTGCTCTTGATGCTCAAAGGCATGAACAGGATGAGTTGATCAGGCTTAATAAACTTGAGCCTCAATTGGTTACTCATTTACACTTGGAAAAGCACGCTGCTGTTGTTTATACTCGTGCCATATTTTATGATTTTCAAGAAGAATGCCAGGGAGCCTGTTTTTCATTTGGTGTTGAAAGTTGTAGTTCTCTGTATGGAGATGGTGTGGAGTTTTCTGTTATTGTTGATCATGAGAAAAGGAAAATTTTTGATATAACTTTTAACTTGGCCACATATGATTCAAGTTGTACTTATAGAATGTTTGAGAGTCAAGGCGTTTTATGTAGACACATTCTGTTTGTTATGAAAGGCAAGTGTATACGTGAAATTCCCGATCCTTATATCTTGAATCGTTGGAGAAAAGATGTTATGAAGAAAGCTTCTGTCATAAATGTTGCTCTGGATGATGCTTCTAAGTATGATAAGAAGAAGCAATTGGTCAGTGATGCATGGTCCAATATTTTCAGTTGTGTAAGTTTAACTGACTAATCTGAGGATGATTTATCTGAGCTTATTAGGACATTATCTTCATTTGAGGAGCAGATAATATCAAAGAATAATCCTGAAAATACACCTAGTTCAAAAGAGGTGAAAGATGCTGATATTCAGGTTTTGGTTGGGTCAAATGAAGTAGATGTAAATATCTTGCCTCCAAATCAGTGTCTTAATAAAGGTTCTGCCAGAAGTTCAAAGCGGTTGAAGAGTGTAAAAGAAATAGGTACTGAACAAAAATCCAAAAAGGGCAGAACCTGTAGAGCTTGCGGTGAATCTGGTGTTTCCCATGACAGTAGAAATTGTCCAAACAAGTAATTTTTCAGGTATTTTACTTTTAAATATGTTCCATTTACTTTAAACTTCTATTTATTTCTTTAACAGTAACTTCATTTACTTTTTATTTTGTGCAGGTATTATTATACTTGGTACTTTTTTTATTTGGTATTTTACCTCTTTACTTTTCCTATTTTCTTTAAGTTGTAATTTATTTACTTTATAATCTAATTTATTTACTTTAATTTGTCACAAATAACTGATGTTTATTTTTGTGCAGTTATTATAATACTTGGAAATTAGAAGATGTTTTGGAAGATCAAGATCAAGATTTAATGAACAAATTTTTTTTTTTATTATTTTTATTATTGTTATATTTTTACATTTACTATAAGTAATTGTATTACAGAACTTAAGTCCAGTTTATTTACTTTTAGCTATTATACATTAACTTTATGAAATAATTCATTTACTTTTATGATATTTTATATCATATGAATTGTTTGATATATATAATGTCCTTATTTACAAAATTAAAGATAATATCTTGTATTACTCCCTTTGTCATAGAATAGTTGTTACTATTTCCATTTCTTGTTCTAAAATACTTGTCACATTTTCCATGGAACCCGAGTTAAAAAGAGTATTTGAGACCCAATCTCGAAAATGAATTGACGTGTAGATGACCTGACCTAAATGTAACCCATAGATTATTGACTTGGTGACTTGGACTTGATTATAAGCCGTAAAATTATTGACTTCAACCAAATTCGTCTAAAATTCTATATTGACTTAATTCTCTAACTCGCTAATTATTGACTTGAATTGAATGTAACTTGACCTGTTATTAAACTCACCTAAACCTATACCAAACCTAATAAGATGTAAGGCCGGTTGTAATTCAACTCAAGCATGACCCAATCCGTATTTGATCAACATAGGTTATGGTATTAATTCCTGTTGACCTAACTCGAATAGACCCGACCCATTCTTACTTAACCCAAACCAAACTCGTTCTTACTGAAATAGTGTGGTGCATGACCTTCCAAAAAACAATATTTTAAAAATTTGTATTTTTTTAGTGTGACCAAGCATTTAACTACCACCTCCACAACCACCTTCACAACCACCTCCACCCATGGATGTGGGGCAGGTCAAGTAGGAGACCCGACCCATCCCCAGTTTGGTGGGGATGGGTCTCGGTTTTGCGGGTGGTGGGGCGGGGATGGATGGATTTTAAGTTGTACCCGCCCCATCCCTGCCCCACCCTACCCGATCCACTTTGTACCCGCCCCAATCCCAACTCATACCCACATATATATATCTTTAAAAGAAAAATAATATACTTTATACTATTTAATAAAAGAATTACGTGAATTAAAATATTGTACCCATCGTGGCGTCATGGGGAAGGGGATGGCCAACATCCGCCCTTATAATCGAATTAATTCACTTTACTTATATTCGAATAACATGTTTTTGACTTGAATTTTTTTCTTGTTTTGACTTGAATACCTTTTACCATTTCCACCTCTACTTTAGATCCATTTTTTATTACTTTAACATTATTTTTCTTTACTTTAAAGTCGAAAACCATATTTTAGAAAGATTTTTTTTAAAAACTTTTTTTTCTTTTACTTTAAACATAGTGTTATTTACTTTAACACTATTTTCATTTACTTTTAATCGAATAACATGTTTTTGACTTGAATTTTTTTCTTGTTTTGACTTTAATACTTTTTCCCATCTCCATCTCTACTTTAGATCCATTTTCTATTAGTTTAACAATATTTTTGTTTACTTTAAAATCAAACACCATATTTCAAAAAGGTTTTTTTTTTAAAAACTTTTTTCCTTTTACTTTAAACATAGTGTTATTTACTTTTACACTATTTTAATTTACTTTTTGATTGATTTCTTCTACTTTTACATCTACCACCATTTTTGACACAGAACAATCCCAGTAATTCAAATTAGAGATATAATATGTATTCTTCATACAAACATACTACTTAAAACTACTAATATATTCTAATATCTATGATATATTCAAATCTACTGATATCATTTACAATTGTTCAGATGCTTTCTTCTCTTCCCAATTCTCAACATTTGTAAGCAGTGTTTGTTTCATTTGATTGTTATCATTAAGAAGTAGGTCAAGCACTGTTCTTATGTGATGGTGATTCAGTCTTGGAAATTCTTGTAAAAAAAAAAAGATTAACTTTAGTTTACATAAATTACCAGATAAGTATAGAGTTCAAGGACTTCAAAAATGAGTATGGTAACTTACCTCTTTTATTGTTCCTAATCCTATCCCATTTGCACCATCATCAACCTTCATATGCAGCAGTAAATAGCTTGCTGAGAAATTATCTTCTTTTTCTTTTTGGAATGGAAGTTCAATTATTCTCAGCTTGTAGGACAGCATATCATTTGCTTGTGGATGCTTTCTTTTTTTAAACAACTTCTGTACTTGTATCACCTGCAATGCAATGAATATTAATATAATATCAGACATTGAAAAATGAATTTAAAGACATTTTTTTAATCTATTGATTCTTTACCGTTTCTAAGATAAAACTCTGTACAGGCTCATATTCTTCATTGGTCTCGTACAAATTGCTGCCCAGATGATCAATTGTTTCATCTTTGAAGTTTATCACAACAAGAAAATAATGATCTTCCATCTTCAAAGGTATAAATACCTGCACATAGGTTTGTTTTACACATATTTACTTTAAACCTGTTTTTTATTACTTTAAACATATATTGTTCTACTTTAAATATTAATTCTGTCTTACACATTGAGCTGCATCCACGTCCAATGATTGTGAACTGTTCCAATCAATCCATAGTTTTTGCAGACTTGTTACTCCTTTTTTCCCATGAGCATTCAAACACATTGTTAAAGCATCCTCAAAAAAAAAAAAAAAAAAAAAAATCCAAAGATTATTTCTAATATTTGTTTAATGCATAATTTAAATTATAAAATTAAATTGGAACAACTTACCATGAACTCAAATCCAAAGAAGAATCTGATCAAGTCATTTTCAGACCTGTCTTTTTGCATTTTAATGTTATTGAGGTGGTTTGACCAAGCAGTGATCATATTACTTGAAACTTTCCATTCATTGAGCAAAGCGTTACAATCTTGCGTTACTATTTCAATTGAATCTATAAACCAGCCAACTACTTCGCTGTAATGTTATACTTATGGAAAACAATTTTATATATAATGCAATATGAGTATTTGTTTTTTAGCAAGTATAAAACATACTTCTTGTTTAGAAATTTTTCATCATCATTGATTGCTAAGTAGTCAATCACTTGGTGACATGTCAAACTCATGTTATCCATTACTTCCTTGTGTTTCTTCAAAAAATTAGAAACACATGTCATATCTTCCACCTCTTTCTCCTTCTCTAGTTTCCTAACTACCCTGAACCTTGAAATTTTTCCCATAAGTTGTTTTCTTTTGGTGTTTATGTCTGCCAAAGCAAGAGTAGCTCATATTTCTACACGATACACCTTTCTCCTATTTGCTAAATCAAGGTCAGAATCAAAAGGGTCTCCAGAAAAATACAGCATATTGATCATTGCAAAAACACCACAATCAAGAGTATATCTTGGTATCTTCCACTTGAAGTTAACTTCATCAAACTCATATTCTAGTATTTTATCAGCTTTTTCATGATTAATTCTCTTCAGAAAATTTGACATTTCCTCCACCTATAACATTTGTAAAGCAATATATAAGTAACACAAATTTATAGTATAAATTACTTTTAATAAACATATGATTTACTTTAATCAGAACATCTTTAACTTTATATTTTATATTATTTTTTTACAGTTAATATAATGTATACTTTTAATAGATATTTGTTTACTTTAATAAAAATATTATTTACTTTAATCAGAACATCTTTTACTTTATATTTTATCTTATTTTTTTACAGACATTATAATGTATACTTTTAATACATATTCATTTACTTTAATAGTAGTCTTATTTACTTTAATAATTTACTTTTTATAAAGCAAATAATTTTTACCACAATAGATCCAAGAATTCTGTAGAAAAGCTTTTTCCTGTCATCATACTCCCTGTTATCCAAGTATTGAATGGTCTGATTCATAAAGTTAACCACTATCAAACTATAGTGGTCACTCAGACAGATTGGAACAAAAATCTGTCATTAAAATTACAGTTATTAGTCTACAAATTCAAAATCATAATGGCCTACAATGTAGTTTAATATACATGAATAATAAGACATACCAACTGATCTGTCATAATTTTCTCCTTTACATCACATAGGCACATCCAATCATACCATGCCTGATTCAATTCTTGTGAGTGTACTGAAGGAGACTTCACATATGTTGTTTTATCTGTTTGCTGGGAAGCATCTTGTGACATGAGAGACGGCTCTAGTGGTCTCTGTGTATTAATGAGAACATAAAACATATTACATAATGAGATTATACATGTTTAATTATGATTTAGCTTAACATTTTATTTAACTCTTACATTGTGGTCAATGCCAAAGAAAAAACATGAAGGATCTTCTTTCAATCGAGAATCATTCATAAGGAATGACCAACAGTGAACTATATTAGATTTTATCATTTGAGCAGGGGTTGTTGGAGCTAGGGATGTTGTGTCATCTCTTGTTATCATGAGAAGACCTTTAAATTTCACAATCTCTTCACTGTGCAAAATTAAGTATTTATAGTAAATAAAATATTATTTAAAGTAAACTAAATATTATCTAAAGTAGATATAATATGTTTGAAATTAAATAATACATTACTTACTGTTTGAATGGGTTGTACTTCACAAAGCAGTAATCAACCACTACTTGATAAAGCTCTGGCATTTCATGCATTCTTGATTTGTTTCCTTTCATTGTCTTTGAAACAACATCATTCAACATCTTTTTCTCCACAATCTAAATTAATTTTAACTTTCGAAACTATCTCTTGATGAATGTCTTTAAGTTCAATGGTTGTTTCTGCCTGAAGTTGTTTTTCAACATCACCTGAAATAAAATAGCAGATATAGTTTCAAAACAATCATCCACTATTGACTATGGATTGATTAAATATTTACTAAAGTTAACAACTTACTTTCAATTTTTTTGTTTGTTTCTTTCTTTGTAAGTGTTGGCTGATTTAGGATACTCTAAGTGACTGAGTGTACTACACTACTAATATCAGCATCAACTTCCTGGTTATCAGCATCCTTTTCTCCTTTCTCTTCATTCTTCTCTTCTTTCTTTTCAGTGTTCTCTTTCTGTTTCTCATCTTCCTTTTTCTCTTGTTCCTTCTCTTGTTCATTCACTTGTTCCTCCTCTTTGTTGTCTTCTTCCTTGTTTTCCTTATTTTCTTCCTCCTCCTTATTAGCATCCTCCTCCTTTTGTTCCTTTTCTTCCTCATCCTTCTTTTTCTCCTTTTCTTCCTCCTCCTTTTTCTCCTCTTCCTCCTCCTCCTCCTCTTCTTCCTCCTCCTCTTTTTTTTCATCATCCAGATCCTCTATTTTCATATCTTCATCATCATCATCCAAATTGACAGTTTTAGGATCAACTGCATTTTCTTGATTAGGTTTAGGATCTGTTTCAGAATTTTTGTTTTACTCCTCCCGTGTTGACAGAATCACACTAGATACATCTCTTAAATCATCATAAATCTTGACTATTTCATCCATAGCCCTTTGTACTTTAGGATCTTCCATTAGCCTTTGTGTTTCAAAAACCTATTGAGAATTTGATGTAGACACATTCATTTGTTGTTGTTTCATCTTCTCTCCTAAGGTAGCTATACGCTCAGCATGTATCATTGCAAAGAGTTTTGAAAACCTAGTCAACAAATGCAGTTCTTCTTCAATTTCCTTCAAAATAAATAACAACAATTTATTAATACATTATTTTTGAACACAAATACTATTTACTTTTTAAGTTTATTTGTTTACTTTTAAGTCTACATTATTTACTTTATGTTTATCATTTACTATATATTATTACTACTAGAAGCAGAGCAATTCAATATAATAAAAGTAAACAAATATGAGATAAAAGTAAAGACATTTCATTTTAAAGTAAATACAAGAAATCATTGTGACTTATAAAAAAATTACTCACATCTTTTGCAGCATCATGTATTTCACTATCTGTCATGACACCTTCTGGTAGGTTGAATGACACCAATCTTCTCTCTCTATCAGCAAAGTTTTTATAAGCATTCTCAATTACATCTCCCAAGAATACTTGCTTTCCTTTTCTTCTACAAACTGGATAGACATCTTTTTGGAGTTCTCCTTGACCAAAAGATGCCTTTGCCTCATTTGCAATTCTTTCTTTCAGTTTCTCATCTGACCAATGTTTGATCAATGGCAGTGTTGTAGGTTCAATCTGCCCTCTAAATGCCATATGATGAAAGTAGACAAGTTGAAGAATCAAGACACATCCACTGATTCCTGATCTTGATTCCTTGTTTTTGTTGTTCTTGAAGCTCCCCACTGCTTTGCACAGGTTATTCATCACATAACCACACCAATCTAGATTATGTATCTGTTTCACATTGTCTGCATAGTTGATTATCTTGTAATCAATCACTCTGTTTGCAACAGGGGCCAAGAATGTGCTGCAAACATACATCACAAAGAATCTTTTAAAATCCTCCCCTCCTTTCTTCAAAGTCTTTAATTTGTTCTCCAAATTATTCACAATTATCTCATCATCTTCTGGAATTCCTAGCTTCTTCTTCCATTCTTTTTGAATCAACAAGTTTGATAGAGGTTGCTTCCTTAACTGAAAACTAACCTTGTTCTCAGTTACATGTGGAAGCAAGAAGATATCTTCAACATCATAAGAACTAACTGAAAATTCCTTCACCATGTCAATCTTGAACATGCAGCTGATTTCATTGAAATGGTGACAAAGCCATGGAAGCATCTTTGTTGAAATTTTTGTTAACTTTAGTTCAAGCAGCCCTCCAAAACCAATACTTATGACATCTTTTTTTTGCTGCTCACTAAAATCCTTGATCAAATCAACAACTGCATTGGGCCTGCAGTGTGTTTTCTTGATTTCCAGATTACCATTATCATCATCATTAACATCAATAACTTCATGTACATCAAGGTCAGAATTGTCAAGCTTCATTTTTTTATTTAAATGAGCTTTTCCCTTTTTTCTGTCTTCTTCTGATGATCCATCAGAATCCTCATTCTGATCTTCTTCTGGTTCATAATTGCTATCTTTCACTTCAGATTTTATCCTTTTCTTTGTTCCTATAATTTGTTAAAACATGTTAACTAACTTTGAAAACATTTATATTTACTTTATAAGCATTTTTATTAACTTTATTAAACTTATCAATAGACATCATACACAAATAATAGTAAATAGTTTACTTTATAACAATTTACTTTATAACAGTTTCTGTTTACTTTATAAGAGTTTCTATTTACTTTATAACAATTTGTATTTACTTTATAACAGTCTTCGTTTACGTTATAACATATTAATAGATTCTTTACTATATAAATTTATGAACCTTTTGGTGCTTCTAGTTCTTTAATCCTTCTCTTTATCAATATTTGCTTTTTTGAAATCCTTTGAAGCTTAGCACCTAATACATTTAGTTTGCACAATCAGTTTATAAGTATAGACATGTTACAGAACTTTTAAAACATATATATTTACTTTATAAGCTTTTTTATTTATTTTACTAAACTAACCATTTACTTTTATATTCAATTATGTAATAGTATACATCTTTAAATTTGTAACATAGACTTATACAGATAAATGATTTACTTTATAAGTGTTTCTATTTACTTTATCAAATAATTATTGTATTTCAATATTATATACCTTTAATTGGAGATTGCTTTGAATTTGCAGGAACTTTCTTGGCTGCAGGAGTTATTTTGGCTGCAGGAGATTTCTTGCCTACAGTAACTTTTTTACTTGCAGCAACCTTCTTTGCTGCAGGAATTTCCTTTGCTGGATCTGGTTGTGTTGGTTCTTTGCAGTTTTGGTCATTTTAATCTGTCTGCAATTCAAAACAAAAATGAGATGACCAATGATAATGTATAGGGTAATGTAATGAGCAAGGATTTTCATCTTTTTTGATATGTTATACACAAGCCATAATACAAAAGTCACATCAATTTATTGATTAGGCACATCTACTTTTAGGCACATCTTTAGTTTGCATATCTACTTTTAGGTACATCAATTTACTTTAGGCAATTTCTATCTACTTTTAGCAAATTTCTGTCTACTTTTAAAAATAATGCACTCAAAACTATAGAAACTTAAAACAAATTACTTATAAGTTACTTTTATTTAATTTGTATTTACAATTTGCAAATCTCTATCTACTTTTAGCAAATAGTAACAATAATGCACTTAAAAATTACTCATAAATTAAGCAAAGTCACTTGATTACTCCGTAGCAACATTTTTAATAGCAAATAACAGAGCAGAAGTACCAAAGCAACAATAATGAACTAAAAAATTACTCATAAATTAACCAAAGTCACTTGATTACTCCGTAGCAACATTTTCAATAGAAAATAGCAGAGCAGAAGTACCAAAGCAACAATAATGCACTAAAAAATTACTCATAAATTAACTATTATCAACAATTACTCCTAAATTAATCAAAACTATTCTAAATTAGTACCAATTGAAACCTAAAATACAACAAATTTAAACCAAAATAATAATAAAATTAAACATAATTTGAACAAAAACAAACTAAATTGTGAAAATACCTGATTTAGAAGAAATCGAACTTAAAAATGCCCAAATTGAACTTCGAAGTTCTCCGATTCAACTTTTGGTACTTCAAATTTAACATAATCAAGCAAAAAAGACAAATATAAGTAAAAAATTGCAACAAAAATAGCAAAAAAGAGTATGAACTTTGAAGTTTTGATATATTACCTAACATTCGTCAATTTTTGCCTATTTTCGAAATTTTTTGTTCCGAAAATGAAATATGTGGACAGTAGAAGTTATAATTGTGATTATATAGCGAAATTACCAGTTGTATGGACGGTTATGGCGGTTTTCGAAGCTTGTGAGCAGTTAAAAATGGCGAAGAAGAGTAGAGAGAGAAGAGAGCGAAAATGACGGAGTAGAGAAAGAGAGGAGAGAGAAATCGCGCCTTAATTTGTCTGAATCAATTTCGGCCGTTAGATCATGCGCCTCTTGTCTCTAATCTAACGGTCTTGATTGGTTCTTAGTTCCTATTTTGCAATTGGTTCTCATTATAACCTGGTGTATATATATATATATATATATGTATATATATATATATATATATGTATATATATATATATATATATATATGTATATATATATATATATATATATATATGTATATATATATATATATATATATGTACATATATATATATATATACATATATATATATATATATACATATATATATATATATATACATATATATATACATATACATATATATATATATAACTTTTTTACAAAGAACTACGCAAAGACCTGATTTCGTAATACGAATAAGTAGGCAATCTTTATGATTCGGTCATATTAAAAAAAGAGCTCATTTTTATTCCAATCAAAATTCAAAAGACATTATAGAACTAGATAATAAGTAATTAAAAAAATCATAGTAGTGATTACACCTTATTAAAAAAAAAAGTTATTAAACTACTAATATTGTGTAACACCCTAAGGTTTTACTATGTCCTTAATTGTCACAGTTAACGGAGGAGTAGTTTCCATTGCAGTACTTTCGGTAGCCTTAGAGATTTCTCCTTCTCCCTTCTTTTTGACCTAAACATTATTCTTCAACTTAGGAATAGGGGCCTTTTCAATTCTCTTTCCCTTGTCCTTTGTATTTGTTGAGCCTTCTTGCGAGGATTTGGTGAAGGTTCCTTAATATTCACGCCTTGTTGCGCGGGTTTAGGAGGAGCATTTCTTTTGGGTTCCCTTGAACGAGCCTTAGGTGATGAGGAGAAGTCTAACTTTCTTCTCACTCCTTTGTTTTGGCCATTAGGAGGAGTAGTAGTGGTCGAATGCATCGAAGGCTTGGGTGGATTGCGAGCCGAAGCAGCTTGATTTTGCGATCGAGCCTTATATAACCCTCCTTTGTCTGCCGCGTTCATCCAAGCCTTGTAAAAGGAAGATAGTACTATGCTCGCCGTGGGATTTTGCGCCATCCACTTCGGAAGACTAGACCAATATTCCATCCAACGGGGAATTCGTTCAGGTTAAAAGTTCACATCCTTAGGGGCATCACAATCCCGTGGGGGAATAATTTGTTTCATCCCATACTGTCTCATCACCCTGCAAGGAAAGATATAAGTAGTGCTAGAGAGGCCTAAAAGCCTAATGTAGGGACAATTAAAACTATTCCCAATCATACTACTTATGTTCCACCAAGGAATCACAAAGCGTATCTTAGGAACCCCATGACAAAAAAATGACGTCCATTCTTCCTCATTCTTATGTTTGTAGAGAATTCGACGACCAGGGAACGTTTTTACTCCGTTGGCTTCAAGATTTGCGACTGATCAATGATTCGCAAACGCTCGATGAGCCAAATCTAAAAAAAAAAAGAAGAAAACATTAATTTGTGATATTACACCAACAGGTGGCGCGCATGACAATCAGTCGCGCGCATCCCAGAAGATTGCACTGGTCAGACCAGTGCAACTTTATAGGTTGGGCTGAAATACGACGTTAAAAAAAACGTACGTGTAATAGGAGTGGACTTCCCGTGAAACCGTTCTCGTTAGGGTCTCCTCTAAGGCGATTCAAGCACAGAATAGTTTCTGCCAGAGCTAAGGGAGCGGGTGAATGACACCCCTCTATTTGCTCCACTATGGACACCATACAATAATCTCCGTATTCTTTACCTGTCCTAAGCAAACAATTAACAACAAGACAAAAACATAAAGCACGAATTTTAAAACGTCATTTAGTCAAGTTGTCACGAGGGGCGACGAAATGTTCAATAAATTGAATTAAATTCATGCCTTCTTCTGTCCCAATTTTGGCCATATCATTGTCATTCAAGCCAAAAAATCGTTGAAAAACTGGTTTGGATTCTGACAAGATAAGGACATATGTCACGGGGAGAGTATTTGCAGGGAAGCCTAGTAGAGCCTCAAACTCGCTAGGTAATGGGACAATTTCATCCCCTTTAAAAGGAAAAGATAGTGGTTCGAGTCCCAATGATTAACTGCAGCATGGAGAAAATCAAAATATATATTAAGTTGCATATAGCTTAATAGGGGGTCAAGTTGGTATATTTTAAAAGCTAATTTATCCTCGGTTGAAAGGGAAGTGACCCATCGTTTCAAACATTGCTCAAAGGTTTTTACCATTATTCAAAAAGAAAAACAGAACTAGTAGAAAAGAGAGCAATAATTTTCTTGATACTATTACTAGCGAATGAATGTGAGATGATCAAAAGCCTACACGAAACCATGTTTAAATAGACCCAAACGGGGTAATTTTTTTGGCAATTTTCGCCCAAAGGAAAGTTTACCCATAGGTGGTGCGCGCATCTCACTAGTTGCATGCGCTAATAGCGCGCAACCAATTTACATGCCCGCGGCAGCCACGCGCAACCCATCCAGTTGCGAGCGCCCTGTTTTGTGGCGACATGTTGGTTGGTTTAATTCCGTATTTCGGACTATCAAATAACGGAATATCAACGAAAACTTATGACTAATTCCATACGCTTGCCTTTGTTAGTTTTGTTTCTCTTCTTCATCCTTTTTAATTTTTTTTTTCTTTTTCTTTACTTTCTTTTCCCTAACTTCCTTTTTTCTTTTTTCTTTTAAGTTCTTTTTTTATTATTTTATTTTTCCTTTTACTTTTTTTCTTTCCCCTTTGGTTTTCTTTTCCTTTTCTTTTCTTTTTTTTTTTATTTTTTTTCGAGGGGGAGTAAGTCGAGAACCCTTTCCTCCCTCGGAAATTTTTTTCTTTTTCGCTTATTAACACTTATGGAAAAAATATGATTTATATAAAATATGTGACATATGTACTACAATAAAAATAAAAATAAATGTGTAGATGTACATTTTCCATAAGAAAAAAAATAATATATAAAAGAGGAAGTCAGGATGCTCGGCGACTCCCGGAAGGCCGCTGTACATCTTGCAAAATCCAAAACAAAGATCAATATACGAAATGTGTAATAACTTTGAACAAAAAAAAGGGCAAACAAACTTACCGCGACCATCCGATGATCACGGCATGACAAAGCCACGAGGGCTCTCCGATAAGCAGCTCGGAAAACACGCATAGTCCTTACCATGCCGTTCACAGTCTCCCACGGAACCTGTTCCAAAAAATTAAAAGTAAAAGACAGTTATAAAACAAATGTATATGATATATAAACGAAAAAAGAAAGAAATATACATGTACAGAATAAACATACCGACTCAACCATCTCCGGTACAAACGGTATGTCCTTATCCTCCGCCGCTGGAAGAATCTCACGAATTACCGACCCAAAAGCATCAGTATACGTGATCTCCGCCGTGGGAGGCACCCAACCACCCAGCTCGACTCGCTGAAAATATGATAACAAAGGAGTCAAGGTTCCGAAAAATAAACAAAGAGAAAAAATAAAAGAAAAAATACTAATCGGAATGAAAGCTGGAAAAGGAGTCAGCCTGGATACGACGAACGTCGGGTAAGATGCACCGGGCAGCACCAGCTTCTCCGCTGGATAACCAAGGATCGCTTGAGCTCGATCCTTGGTAAACAGCAGGTCCGGACGCAGCATCCGGATCGGAGGATCCGCAGGAACCAAAGGCTCCTCGGACGAAGACTTCCAGTGAATGCGCTCGCCTAAGAACCAAGCGTCCGTCCTCTGGAGCACAGGGAGTCCCTGATAAAGGGCCCGGAAACAGCAGCGAACCATTCCTGCCTGGATAGCCTTAGGGACCCCGACGATCAAACTCCAAGAACAAAGATCGATCCACAAAACACAACCACATAAGAAAATCATTTAAAAAATATGCGTACATATGTGTGTTGTCAAAATACTCATCGACGCACGATTCGCCGAAAGAATCCTCTAGCAAAAGTCGCCGGTTGAAGTCGCTCGTTTCTTCCTAATCATGACAAGACGATGGCCGATAGGAAAACGAGCCTCCCCAAGTATCCTAGGGGCTAGAAAAGGCAGGTACGAGTACCCCCAAGCCTAAAGAAAAAGAATACGATCAATCGAAAGCCGAAATGATGATGAAGAAATACAAAAGATTAAGATACGCACCTCAAGGATACGACCATGCCACGAATTGGAGATCCGAGGCACCTCAGCAGCTGCCGCAGAATCCATCACACGGGTCGCTTTGCCCATATCTGTAAGCATACGGGCATACGACACCTCTGCCCAACTCAAGTTACCCACTTTCCCCAAATCACTAAGGCAAATGAGTAACCCGATAGCGAAACGTTCTCCCCGATCACTCAGAATAGTGACGGAAAGAACATGGGCAATGTATATTCGAGCCAGCTGCTCAAGTGTACACTGCCGATCAACCTCATCAGCCGACAGCTCATCGACAAGAACCGAGTACGGACAAGACTGCGCGTACACATGAAGGGTCGTTGCAAGACGGTCCCCCACAAGGTCACGCAGCCTCTCGTCTGACCCCTTCACGGCCTCCACAACCACAGGCTCATCTCCGAAAGGAAAACCTGTGATCATAGAAAAGTCGAAAGGGGTACCTGTCATCTCTTCCCATGGGAAATGGAAAGTGTTGGTGGAATCCCACCAAAACTCCAACAGCCCACGAAGGAAAGCTGACGATGCAGGCTGACTCGATAGATCCCGAAGAGCCGCCAGCTAGGGGCTGATCCTTGAAAGGTCCACCACCTCCTTTACCACGTCTAGTAAACTCTCGAAGCAGCCTCTCAAGTCACCCGAGCTGTACAAACGCATGCTAGGCTCGCTCTAAAAGGAAATATACGAAGAAAAAAAATACGGTTATGGCTTTTCAAAAAGAGAGAAACAATGATATAAAAAAAAACGGAGACGAAAAAGAACTCACTATACCGCACCAGCTCCGAATCGAAACGTGATAGTCTGGGTCCCACTTAAGGACCTGAGGGTCGCAGTTGGGAGGAGCCTCCCAGACCATATCCTCGTGGCGACGTCGATCAGCTCTAACGCGTCGCTCTCGAACCTCCTCACGAGGATGTGTCACCCTCTTTCGAGGGCGAACTGCCTCGTCATTCCCGGGTCCTCCTAAGTCCTCCTCGGCGTCGACGAATGGAGGGGAATCCATGTTATAACTGATGAAATTCCTTATTAGTTTGTTTTTTCCTAAAAAGACTAGTATACGTGTTCTAGACTCATTTTGGCAACATAACAGTTGCCGAAAGGGCAAAACACGAAAATCGAATGCCACCCACGCTTGGGGGCTACGATACTTGCAGTTAAAATCAGTAAATGGGGGATTTTAACACCCACGAAAGCCATCTTATACCAGTTTCAACTAAAGTATTCTACGGGTTACATTTCTAAATCTCAAAGAATCAATTATCTTTAGACGAATAATAATAACATGAGCATAATTATCTTCTACCAAACAATTTTGAGGTTCGAACATGGCAAAAACATGAAAATGTATATACTTAGCGCCATTTTTGCGGATTCAAAATTTTCGAAACATGATTCATGAAAGATATTGTAGTTCTAATGCTATAATTCACTTCATAATCAACAATATAACCAAAATGAGCAAGAAAAACAACAAAATTTGAGCCAAAAGTCGAAGAAATATGCTAAGAACGAACTTAAACAAAGAAATGCTCATACAAGGTTCAATACTCAATCATTTTTCATGAAATTTGTGCATAACACTCCTTAAACATAGCATGACAACATGGAACAAACAATTTCAAGAATTATAGAGTAAATCGGAAACCCCCAAATTCGAAAATTAGGGTTTTGCGGTTCTAAAATTCCCCAATTCAGCCAAAAAATAGAACAAAACTAGTAAAAACTTACATTAGATTGTGGAAAATATGAATAGGGGACGAGATCTACTTCCTTCAGCTTCAAAAAACAAAGAAATTTGAGCTTTTTAGAGAGAGAAAGAAGCAAAAATGGCGAAGGAAGGAGAGAGAGAATGAAATGAAAAATCGCGCTCAGCAATTTTCTTTTTGCTGATTTAAATGTCGTGCGCAACTTAATTAGTTGCACGTGACATCCCAGCGCAACTCAGAACGATGCGCGCGCCTGGCAAGCGCGACCTACTGAGTTGCGCGTGGATACTGGTCACTAAAAGACCGGTACTTTGATTTTGATCTGTTTGATTTATTTCTAACGGTTTTTGCTCGTTATTAGACGTAATGACGAGCTAAATCATCAAAATCTTTTAGTTTTCTTTGCGCATCTTGTAGTTTATTTTATTCTTTGATAGTTTTTTGCATCATCCTGCATGCACACCTTGCTTTGTGCCTGCCCTAAGCATACGTTTTTGACGTTTTTCTTGTACGTGTCTTAAGACGTTCCGTAGTGGTGCTTTACGTAAAAGCTCCCATAGACAGGTTTGTCATTTTACTGTACTGACATTAGAAATGTCACGTTCTTTTCTTTCTTATTGGCGTCCACAGCAAAAAGGATGGCGTTATCATACAGCGTAAAATTGTATGGCGTAGGTGTTGCGTAAAATTCACCTCTTCCCAGCAACGTGATCTACCTCTCGTAACTAAAACAGTAGAGTTTCTGTCTTTCTGTAGGCGTTAGCTAAAATGAGTCGACTGGCGCGCCGAACCAATCAAGAACAGACACTTCTCGATTGGAAGCAAATACGGTAGTTAAGGAGCTTAGTGGCTTACCGGACAGTTAGGGTGTCCGTCCACCCCTTATATAAAGAGCGACGTGCGATGTCGCATCTATTTAGGCACGTGTCCCCAGTCCTGAGACGCGTGTTTTCATCTTGTGGACAAAACTACTGAGAGAGTTGCCAATTTTCTTCTCTCTCACTGGATTTAGATATATGCCTCCAGTCCTGAGACATGTATTTCTATCTTGTGGACACTGAATACCGCATTTTGACAAGCGAGTGTCAAGAACTTTATTCACGTGTTAGGCTACAAATGCCGAAACACCTCTCCTTTTACCATATTTTAACTTGTTAAAATCAGACTAAAGTTTAAATGACATATTGAGGGAATTTAGATGAACGATGCCATAATTGAGAGGATATCATCCTCTTTACTCTTTTTAAACTGATATCTTCTCATGACATGACATCACCCAGGACAGCCTTTACTTGTAAAAGAAATCTACATTTGCAAAGGATCAATCTAGATTCTTTAGCGCGTTAAGACTAGAAAATACTTCTTTTTTTTCTAGCCTTAATAACTACTTGCTTAAACACTTAGCGAATCAAGGATCGTTTCGACATCCTTAACACTGTTGAAAGATTCTCTGTTCTGAAGAAACTTCGCAGAATGAGTCTTAGATTGATTTCCTTGGCTACTTTGATCCTCGTCTATTCTAGACTCGATCAAAGTGGGGGCTAACTGTAGACATCGATTTTTGGCATCCTGTCCCGACAAGAAGTGCTATGACGATAAATAAAGCCATCTTTGTGTTGGATCAACGTGAGGAATGTTTATGGAAAACTAATTGAGTCACAAAAATGCAAAATAACTAGCCAAACCCAAAACAAAATGAATTAAGGTCCGAGAAAACTAAGCCCGATCATAATTAGGCTTAAGCCCGAGGTTAAAACCTAATTACGACGGATTTAGACACGCCTAGGTTAAAAATCAATGTTGTCGCAGAGAAAGCCGCGCGCATCTCAATGAGTCGCGCTGGTCTGGCGCGTGCAACTCACAAGGTTGCGCGTGACACCCAGCAACCTCTAGGGATGCGCTTGCGGATGATTTAGAATTTCATAAAAATATAAAATTAAATCTTACCATAATACCACGCACAAGACATTCAGTTGCGCTGCTCATAGCAGCACATCTAAATCACTTGCGCTGGGCTGTCACGCGCAACCCATTCAGATGCGTACGACACCTGATGCGGAAGAATACGTGAAACCCTAAATGCATCCATTCCCTATAAATAGAGGCTTAATACGAGGCTAAAACAGACAGAAATTAACCTAAAACTCTGAAACTTTGTGAACTTGTGTACTCTTAACCCTCTTGTCCTAAACACCCACCCCCTCCATACTTGTTACTACGGTGGAGGTTCCCGAACAAGAAGGAGTACATAAGTGTTCTAAACGAAGATCTAGCAAGGAGAAGTGGTAAATTCCCGAGCACTTAGATCAATCACCTTTATTTTCTTGTTTAAATAACCTTTAATTAATTAATTAGTGTTGCTTGATCACTTTAAATGAACTTTTAATTAATTAAATTCACATAGTATCTTGTGTTAAATAAAGAATAGAATTTAATATTGTTGATTGATCACCTAAGTCAAGGCGAATCTTGTTTATTTATCGTTCTATTCACGAATATTGATTAAATAAGAATAACGACCTTTGCAATGTAATTCCTATGTGATTAATGCTTGTAAATAAAATCAACTAACTTAGTTTTAGGTATCACATTGCATATATTGTTTGGTGATGAAATTGTGAAAAAAGAAGAGCTAGTAGATGACGTACTAGGTCTAGGATAGCAATTTCCCCCTAAAGGGAACGTTATTTTAGTACCCTCGCTTCCGAACTCATTTCTGGTACATGTAGACCAATTTGGGCTTGGGTAAACTTGCGATTCGTGCTAAATATCCCTTGAACTCTACTTGCGAGAAAGGCATGAACGAGGTTTATGAGTTATCCTAAAACTCATTGGCGACTCCTACTTGTTTCTTACAAAAAAGCTTAATGATAGAATCAATTCTAATTCAAGGTCCCCCAAACGGTCAGGAATTCAAATCCTAATACACCCTAACAAGTGTAAAGTCCTAGGCTTTTAAAGGGCAATGGGAATTTAAGGAGGAGGATCCCCTACGATGGGCACACCCTCCTTACAGCTGCACGAGAACTAGAAGAAATAAATAGCACATACAAAGAAGCGGTTTGGACAGTGTTCTGTGATAGCTCGTCAAATCAAAGAGGTGTCGGGCTAGGCATCGTGCTAAAATTACCACAAGGGGACATGATCGTATAATCCATCAGCTGCGACTTTAAAGCAACAAACAACGAAGCAGAGTACGAAGCACTAATTGCAGGCATGACCGCCGCATTAGACTTAAAGGCAACAGGTCTAAATGTATACAGCGACTCCCTACTCATCGTCAGTCAATTAAACAGAGAATTTGCAACCAAAGATTCAAAGATGACGGCCTGCCTGGAGGTCACCAAAAAAAAGCGTACAATTCAACCCGTTCACAATCAAGCAGGTCCCAAGAGACAAAAATACTCAAGCTGACGCCCTAGCCAACTTAGGCTCAACACTCAGAAAGTCACCCTTCAACACCATTCCTCTGGTCCACCTACAAAAGCCGTCAGTCGATACATCCCAGATCCCAGACGTCATGACAATAGATACAACTCCCAATTGGACGACGCCAATCATCAAGTACTTGAAAGACGACGTCTTACTAGACGACCCTCTAGAACCAAGAAAACTCACGTATAAAGCATCTAGATACGCTATAAAACATGACGTCTTGTTCAAAGTGTCTTCCACGGGTCTATGGCAAAGATGCCTCGTCAGCGACGAGCAACTAGAAATCTTACAGGAGCACCACGATGGAGAGTGAAAAAACCATTCTGGAGGCCGTAGCTTGGCAAATAAGATCTTACGAGTAGGCTACTTCTGGCCTACCTTGAGGAAAGATGCAGAAGCGTACGTAGCAAAGTGCGATAGCTGCCAACGTTATGCAGGGTTGACGCTTAAACCATCCAAGATGTTACATCCTACCCTGTGCCCATGGCCCTTCATGAAATTGGGGATGGACATAGTAGGAAAGTTACCAGTAGCTCCAGGACAAAAAGTTTCATGCTCGCACTAACGAACTGCTTTTCAAAGTAGATTGAGGCTGACTCGTTCACTCAGGTACGTGAAAAGAAGTCTTTTCCTTTTTATAGAATAACATCATTTGCAGATTTGGAATCCTTTCTGAGATCGTTTGTGACAACGGATCACAATTCATAAGTGACAAAACAAGATGATTCTGCAAAAGATGGAACATCAAACTCTACACGTCCACACTAATATATCCACAAGCTAATGGCCAAGCTGAGTCAAGCAACAAGATAATCATCTAGTCACTAAAGAAGCGACTCAAAGAAGCTAAAGGATAGTGCGCAGAAGAACTCCCATCAGTCCTCTGGGCAAACAGGACAACTCCCAGGACGTCGATGGGACAAACCCCGTTCTCTCTTGTTTATGGGTGCGAAGTAGTCCTACCATCTGAGGTGCGCATCCCAATAGCAAGATATGGTATCATGACGAACGACCAAAATAACATAGAGTTGTCGTCCGATCTTGACACCTCAGAAGATCTAAGGGAAGCAGCATAACTCAGAATGGCAGCACAACAGCAGATCGTCGCACAAAGTTTCAACAAGAACGTCAAATCCAAAGTATTCAAAATTAGAGATTGGGTGTTGAGGAAAGTCTTCCAAAACATCAAAGATCCGACATATGGCAAGCTAGGCCCGACATGGGAAGGACCATACCAAATCCTTGACATCGCAGGTAAAGGGGCATACATGCTTACGTCCAAAGAAGGTAAGGTCGTTCCGCGAATCTAGAACGCGACGCATCTCAAAATTTACCATTTCTAGGTAAAGACATAAGGTACACAACGCCCAATCTTAAGTCTTAAAGTTCATTTTTTTTTTCAATTTGATTTTTTGGACAACGAGTTCTGACTTATGCATCGGAGGTCCGTTGGCAAAAACGCCAACAGCCAAGTCTTAACGCCTGTTTTGCAGAAAATGCAAGGGCTTCAAATGCCAGATTCGGACGAGACATGACAGGAAGTCAGTCACGACCGAAGACATCTGAGTGCCATGGAAAAGAAATATCTTATTAACGACGTCGAGTTTGGCCAACTGACTTACGACATCAAATATTGGGGGCAACACCCATGTACAAGCACTCAAGCCTTTCAAACTCCCTACTGGGAAAGCTTTGCATTTTAAAATTTTTTGCATTATAAAAATTATTAAGTGCACTAGAAGCACTACTTACAAAAATTCTGTACTTAAGAATTTTTTTGCATTTTTTCCTATAGTCTAATGGAAGCTTGTACTTATTCTACCAAAAGTGTACGCACGTTACGGCCAAGCAATAAAACGCAAGATATTTTGGTATTTACACAAAGTTCAAAAGTCTTTGTAGGATTCAAAGTGTTTGTAAAATAAAGACTGACTGTCCCACGACAGCCAGTAAAAACTTCAGCATAAGTAGACATTGTTCAAAAGCACCAAAGAAAAAAGAGCATAAACCTGATTGTTCCACGATAATCAATAAAGAAAACAACAAGACAAGAGTGTTCAACACAAAAGAAAGTTCAAAAGTTCAACAACAGGCAGAGACAACAACAGTCAAGCATCATCAGCATTAATCTCATCAGGAGCAGAAGTGTAAACCCTAGTAGCAACTTCAACAGCTATCTCGACAATAGCATCAACGGTCTTGGCACCAGAAGCTGTGTCATCAACCCTCTCCTGCGAGTCAGCTTTGGAGTTAACATCGTCTTCTCCGGGGGCCTTAGTGTCAGAAAGTAAATCGGCCTCAGTGCTAATAGACATCAGAAAGATGTCCACCTCCTTTTGAGCATCCTTAGTGGTCAAACGACCGTCGAGGAAACGCTTCAGCATTTTGGCAGGCACAGTCAGTTGGTCGAGGCACTTACTGTTCGTCGCATCTTCATGAACTTCAGCCAGAGACACTTCCAGCTTAGAAATTTGCTTGCCCTTCTCCTCTAACGAAGCTTCCAGATTTCAGATCTGTTTGTCCTTATCTCTAAGAGCCTTCTTCAATTTAGTCGCCTCCCCCTCCACATCGCGAGCCTGATTTCAGATAGTGCTAACAGAGGAGCAGGGGTGTTCATCTCCTTCTCACTAGAGATGAAGTGTCCCCGCACTGCCAGCAAGTTTTGTAAAGCCTAAAAACAGAAGGAATTAGAAAATGTACGACAAGCTAGCAAGATAAGATGAAAGCATAAGCGTAAGAGAAATTACATTGAGTTACACCGACACTGCCTCTCTGATGATATTAGCAGGCGACATCTTCTCCAGACGCTTCTCACCTCTAGGGAACAGCAGCTTCTTGGCAGAGTGCCAAAGGGATTTCGACATAGAAGTCCTTAAAAGAAAGTCAGAAGGGACCCGCAGCACGTAGTCAACCTCCTTGGGTGCCTTGGGAGGAA
This sequence comes from Chenopodium album, assembly GCF_948465745.1. Classification (NCBI taxonomy): domain Eukaryota; kingdom Viridiplantae; phylum Streptophyta; class Magnoliopsida; order Caryophyllales; family Amaranthaceae; genus Chenopodium; species Chenopodium album. Next base: position 31,668,301 of record NC_137847.1, read on the forward strand.
TCACCCTAGTCTGAGACGATGTGCATGCCTAGATAGGCTTGATGTCCAGCACTTTGACCTCCCCTTCTTCAGAGACAGTTTGTTTCCTCTTCTTAGCAGCTCGCTCCAACATCTCGTCAAGAGACATCACAGTCTTCTTAGTCTTACCAGATTGAGATTCTGAAAAGAGAGGTCAAGCATCAGAATAGAAGAATGATGCAAGCACAATAAGAATGAAGTATGACCTGCTTACAAGAAGCTATCTTTTGTTCGTCTCGCTCTTCTTCGTAACAGGACGTATGTCCGTTCCTCTGCAGCAATGCTCAGCACAACCTCTACCTTTCGCAGACTCCTCATTCCTGGTGTCACTGCAGCAACGTCGATACTTGCAACAAAACAACCATAAGAATACACGTCAAACAAATTGAGGAATTTAGCGACGAGAGATATAAGCAATACCTCCGTCGCGCCATCCACAACGGATCCAGCTAGCTTCTGCGCCTAAAGACTTTCTATCAACAAACAGATAGCGCGACTTCCAACCGCGGTAGTTCACATTCCCTGATCGCTCAACTAAAGCAGGATGCCCTCTCTTCGGCACTAAGGTACATCTATTTTTCTTAGTGATTTGCAATTTGTTAGCATAAACTAGGTTTGACAGGTCGAAAGGATCACTCCAATCCTTGGTCACCTTTTTGAGGATGTGAGCAATCCTCCAAAATTAGGGCATTACTTGTCCTAGGCTCACATCTAACAACTCCGTCAAAGATCTAGACAAACGACCAAACTAAAAGGAGTACCCCAACTTGAAAGGGTATTCATATAGCACAATGTGCCCAGCAGGGTAGTTCTCTGGCCTTTCATCTTCCGTCGGTATCTGCACTAAAGCACACTCTGGCATCCCTACTAAAGAGACGAAAGACGGCACGTCTCCCTCGCAAAAGTCACTAGGAGGATCGCCACAATCTGCTATATCTCCGACAACTTTACTTTTACCCCTTTATAAAACCCTAAGTAAAACCTAGTTCGCTGAGGCAAATTCGATCTATCAGACATGCGCATACAACAATTTAAGAAGAAATTTAATCAAGGATTCGGAAATTACCTGAAACAGATAGCCGGAATTCTTTGACAAGATCCAAAATGCCTCGAAAAATCAAAGAAGATTAAGAGAATTTGGGATTTTTTGGAGAGAGAAGGTGTGAGTGAACAAATCAAAAGAAGAAGCAGGGCGCGGTTATTTATGCAAGGGACAGCTGGGAAGTTATTGCAGTTGGCATTAAACCTTTACTGGGATAGTGGGAAGTTACAATTGTCTCCTCGAGTTACCCATGATCAAGTCAAAAATTCAGGGCAAATTGTTATGGTCAATTTTCAAGCACGTCCCGACGCACAACTTTGATAAAAATGGTGTCCTTCGAACAAGTGTATTATTCCAATAGAGGGTTCAAAATTATTAGAAAGCTAATTATTCAGTGAGGTCAAGTGATCGGAATGCCTAGTTGGAGGCCGCTTGTATAATTAATATTATAGCTTAATCTTGACTGAACCCTTCGGATCACACCCAAGCAATATAACGATCCGTCACGACGAATTAATCCGAAAGGAATTAATGAGTCACTCGAGTATTATGAGTATAGACATCGGATATGGAACTAAGAGCGTCAAAACCGAGCGTCGCAAGTCAATTAATCAACAGAGTACCAAAATACCCCAGCATCGGAATGCCCCGAGCGAACCGAGTGCTAAGGGCAATGGTGCTAGCATAGAAGCTAGCAAGCGCATCGCACCAAGCCAAGGGTGCTGGCAGCACTAGGCTGGTGCGAGGGGGCACAGCATGCTAGCATCGCTAACTAGCAGCATGCTTGCATCGCTGGCTAACTAGCATAGGGCGCAGTATCATAACGCACCACGCCTAGAAGCAAGCAAGCACGCGCGCGAGAGATGTTGTCAGCAGCGCCCAGTAGGCCGCATCATTGCGAGGCGTGCTGGCGCGGGCTGCTAGCCCTCGCAACTAGCTGACAGGCCCAGCCAAGGGGCCAGGTAGCCTTGGCACCCAAGGCTGGTAGCGCCAGCTGGGGCGCGCCTAGTGGATCCGGGTAAGAGGTTGTGTGAGGCGGTTTTAGGGATCCTTGGGGGGCAAGGCTTTAGTCCCCCCCCCCCTGGGGTCCTCACCTACTCTCTCCCTCCTTGCTTGACACTTGTTGATTAATTATTGCATTGTTTTTTCTTTTGACTTTTTATTTAAAAATAAAATGGAAAAAGGATTTTTACCAACTCTCCCACATTGATGGGAGAGAGGAATGTTGGTGGGAATTCTCTATAAATACCAAAGTATTGGGATTTAAGAAACCCACTTGAGTTGAACTCAATAAGGAATCTCCAAAAGAGAGAAACCTTTAAGTTCATTAAAACTCGAGTAGTTTATTTTTTGTCTTGCCCGGCTTAACTCCGAGTAAGGACCGGAAGGGTCATTGTTGCGGGTGGATTTCTGAGGGAGGTCTACACGCTTGCGGGACCCGGGCTTTCGAAGTAAGAGCTTATTAAGAGAGCGAAGCACGCGACAAGGGTAATATTGTCTTTATCCTTATCTTGTTAATTATGCTTATTAGTTATATTAATTGTGAGCAAGTCTTGGGGTCAGGTTTTGTTTCCGCGGAAAGTCGGACTTTTCGAAACCCAACAGTGGTATCGGAGCCTTGCTCATTTATTTTTGTAACTAATATTTTCAAGGTGTTAAAATGGCTTTAATTTCTGGTTGTGGTTGCTAATTAGATTAGTAGCTCGATTTTATTAATTTTAATCTCGTTTTAATTACAATTTTGGCTCCCGAACCTAGATTTTCACCCAAGACTAGTGAATTTTGGGTGGAAACGACGTTCTGGAAAAGCTTCATTCCTTTTAGGACTGTGAAAAAACCAAATTCTGCCCAGAATTGCCTTTTTTTGAGGGATTTTTCGTTTTGGAAAAATTTTAAATCTTTTAAACCTTGAATCTTAATGGCATAATGATTATGATTATGTGTTTGCTTCTTTCCTTTAAGCTTCTGCAATTTTAGACCACTTGTGAGCATGATTACTATTGAGTAATTAGTGCTTAATGGTTGGCTCAATTTTTCACATAATTGCAAATAAATTGCTTTAAGTGCGAAAAATTTGTGTTTTGAGGGGAGGGAGTAGGGGTACACATGGTATACCAAATAATATTGTACACAAGTGTCCCATTGAGGGAATGAGAATCTTTTTTATGTGTGGACCATCCTTATTTTTATTTGAATTTTAAACCTTATTTTTTAAATTTTGAATTTTGAATTTCAAATTTATCCTAACCATTCAACTACCTAATTTAATTTAATATATAATCCCAAAAAAATTGCATCCGATTTTTTTCCCCTCATTTTTTTCCCTCACTAATTTCTTCCTCTCTCCATAGTTAGAAATAATGAATGCATAACATTCAAGAAATCTGGAATTCTTAGTTTCTTCATGCAATCATTTACCCCAGTCGGTGATTTTATTTTCTTCGGCTTGTTTACTTGCCGTTTGCCGTTTTCGCCGGCGTGTTTACCGGCCTTTTTCGCTGGTGGTTTATAAATATCAAGATGAATATAAATATTAATACTTTTGAAGAATAGAATTATATGAATGCAAATTTGGTTGACACACTAACGTTGTAAAATTTTCGTAAAATGTATAGATGGAAATTGGTTTAATGTTGCTGCCGGAATTATAATTGGACACACAAAATTTTGCCGGAATTGTAATGGACATCAAAGTTTTGTCGAAATTGTTATTGGAGATACTAAAGTTTCGCCGGAATTGTCATAGACACATTTTAATAAATAAATTTCTTTTCACCTAATCAACGTGCTGATACCTCTTAGTCTAATGGTCTAGAATACAAGTTTCATGTGTAATGTCTATAGTTAACCTGAGTTCGAACCTTGTGACAATACATAAGTTTTTTTATTTTTTTTTTTTGAATTTTACGAAATTTTATTTTATTTTAAAATACCAAAATAACAAAAACATACCTTTTTTTTTTACTTCTTTGAAGGGAGCAAAGATATACTTTTAGATGTGTAACTCATTGATATTTAATAAAAAAAAGTACTTATAACTAATCTTTAATAACTACTGTTTTTTCTCAAAAAAAAATATATTTTCCAATGGTCTAATAGACAAACCCCTTGAGTGACGATGGATAGTCATCTTGTGTTCGAATCTTGTGGAGGTACAAGAGAAACACGTTTTGCTTTTTTATTTTTTATAAATTTTCATTTTAAGTATCATTTTTGTATTTAAAAAATCATAACTAATTGTTATCAATTTCAAAGGAATCACATTTGTATATATAAAGTCAAAACATACACCATATTTCAAAGTGGAAAAAAAATTTAAATAACTCTTTTTATTTTAAATGTTCTGCATGTAAATTATTTGTATAATGTGTCCAATAAATTATTTTTGGGCATAATTTTTTTCTGGAAAATAGGATAAAATAATATGCTAGGAAATTTAGTCCAATGGATAATAAATTTAATTTATTTTCATCTAATGGATGTGTTGATACCCCTTGGTTTAGTAATAAACAAACCCCTTGAATGACTATGGATAGTCGTCCTGTGTTCATATCTTGTGGAGGTATAAAGAAACACGTTTTGATTTTTTATTTTTTTATAAATTTTCATTCATTTTTATATTTAAAAACTCAAAAATAATTATTATCAATTTTAAAGGAATCATATTTGTATTTGTAAAATCAAAACTTACACCATAAACTTATTGGAACTTATTATAGCTCATTGAACTTATTAGAACTTATTGAACCTTGTAAGACCTTATCAAACTTATTATACCTTCTTGAACTTATCAGAGCTTACTGAACTTATTTGAACTTATTATACCTTATTGGACCTTATTAGTACAGGTATCCATCATTCTGATTAAAATCGAAATTTAATCCAATCAAAACTGAATTATTAATTTGGATCGGATCCGATCTTTAAATTGAATCGGATCGGATTGAATTTTTTTTTAAAATTCTGATGTTCGAATCAAATTGGATTGACCTTGTTCGAATCTTAAAAACCGAAATAAATTAAATATGAAATCGTTAGTTTATAAATAAGTATTGTTAATATAATCATGCTAAACTATGATTATAATTATTAATATTTATCATGTAACCTACCTATGTTTTCAATACTTCTATTAATCGTGTACAACTATGTTAGCAACGTATTTTAATTCGCCTTCTCGTATCGGGTCGAAATAATCGAATTTTAAATAGATTTGGATCGGATTGGATTTGTTGAGGAATTCAGATCGGATTGGATTTGATAATTGCAAATCAAAATTTATTTCGGATCGGATTGGATTTGGGCTAAATTCAAACCAAAAACCGAATGGACCCCCCTAATTATTAGACCTTATTATTAAACTTGATTAGAACTTATTGAACTTAATGTAACTTATTAGACCTTATTTAACTTATGAGACCTTATTATAACTTATCTGAACTTTTTTGAACTTATTAGACCTAAAACTTATTTTTATAAGGTGAAGAGAACAACCCCTAAGTGAATGACAGTGTGCAATTAAAATAGTTTTAAATTTGACCACCTATTAAAATATCTCACTTTGATTAATATATTTAAGATTGAAAAATGAATTTAGGATCCTAACACTTTTATTAATATCAAATCATATTTCTATTTCTCGTATATATTCTAGGCTATAATTTAAAAATGGAATTCTTATTTTAGTAGCATCATTTTTCAATTCTTTTTAGCCCTTCACTAATGTTATACTTTTACTCCTTCTTGACTTATATGCAAAGTATTTATAATGATGAATTCATGTTAATATCTCTTACCATGTTAACTTTTGTTTCTTCCTTTACAATAAAGTGTGCATACAATAGACATTGTATTTTATTATCTATATATTTTTATGACAATAGAGCCCTAATTAATTTCATTAGTATAATTTCCAATTTTATTCAGCTATTCCTAGTTTACTTTTAATCCCCCGTGAATTATTTTAATATTATTTATAATAAGAATTATTAAATGTTTATACGAGCACTGCCCAGTTCATTCCCAAGATAAACAAAAATTTGTATAATCGTCTTTTTAAGTGTCATTGCAAGGGTACATGCATCATTTGTGTTGGATGGCCAAATGATAAGTGTCAATTATGTCACTATGTTTTAGGAGTTTCTAGTTAGTTTTTCATAGTTTTGATGTCTTTTTACTTGGATTTAATAACGCTTTATTACATTTGGCGTGTTTGCATGTAAAATGTCATTATTGCTCAATTTTGGCTTTTCTTGCATATTTTGGTTGCTTATGGCATTAGATTAAACTTTATTGGTTTATTCTTATGTTTAGGAACACTTGGATAAGCTCATTGCTCAAGATTGACGAAATATAAAACATAAAAGAACAAGTAATGAAGAAATGTGCACTTGATTTGCAAAGATCGAACTTCAAACGCCTATATCTTTTGATCTACAAAACATTTTGGAGTTATTCCAATTGGAGATGAAAGCTTATCTCGAGAGCTTTCCAATGACAAGTCATATGCTCAATTCCGATGTAAAACGAGGGAGTTATGTTCGTTTGAAGCTGAGTAGTTTTGTCTAGCGCGTAGGAGCAGGCTTGCAGTCTATGAGGAGCGCCCGCTCCAAATTGTCTGGAACGATTCTGCCTCATTTTGCTGCATCTAGGAGCGCCCATGCAAACTTTTGGAGCGCCCGCTCCTATACGTGCTGCTCGACTTTTTTTGGAGCTTCCTAGGCAATTTAGTAAGGAGTATAAATAGATTTTTTGCTCATTTTAGAGGGAGGAATTCATTTTTTCAGTAGTTTGTAGATTAGTTTTAGGTTTTTAGAGATAGAAACTCTCAATTTTTGGAGAGAGAAAGTGAGAAACACAATGGTTTTCATGGATTTTGGATAATCAAAGGAGGAATTTGATGATTTGAAGATCTCCATATTATATCAATGAGCATTCTCTTTATGCTTTCTTTAATTGCTTTATTAATCATGTTTAACTAGATTTCCTTCTACTAGGTGTTGAGTGAAGCTTTGTAATGGTTAATTGAGTTATTTGAGATAAATTTGATGATAATTGTGTGATTAAATTGATTGAATTGATGATGGCATGTTGTTTGTTTTAGATTGGATTGATCTCCCATGATAGAAAACTTAATTGCATATTAGTTCTACTTTGACAAGGGATTGTGAATTAGAATTGTTATATTTGATTTCATTTTGGGTAAATTTCTTTTATGCACCTAGTCAATGAGGGATCTAGGCTAGGAATTTGAGAGATTGCTCTTGAGTGTAATTAATTCTCATTTTAATTCTTTCTTTTCATGATTGATTATCAAATGGATTCTCATTAACTTTTTAATTGTTCAAAGTGGATCTTTACCCCTAGTAGACTTTATAATATTTTGTTCTTTATATGTGTGTTAGTGTAGCTATAGTGTCCACTATCCATAAACCGACTTCCGCGTAGCTTAAGCATTAGATCGAGAACAATCTAACATTATCGTTCCTTGTGGTTCGACTCTGAACTTACCACTAGACTTGTTTAGGGGTTAGTTTAGGATTATAATAAATTTTGTTTGGCAGTGAGGAGGTTAGTCAACGACCTAATTTCCCCGCGTTCACCAACTAACTACTATAGAGCAATAATTGCATGAATGGATGAATGGATGGACAGTTGTCCAAAATCAGTGAACTAATGGCCACAGTATTTACATATTTACGAAAAGTGCCACCAGATTAACAATTTTCGTGAATCTGGAATTTCAACTTGTATTTGTCGTGTTTATACTAGTCAAGTATATTAGTTTAAAAATAACAATAAATATTGCATTGTTCAATTTTATAAAATATAATGGTCATGAGATCAAATATTCAATACATTAATTTTATTTATATTTTTATTGCACGTAGTCGATATTGAATGAAACAAGATGCTGAGTCAAATGGTGCCATAGACATGTTTTTGAATTATATTTCTTGGTATCAAGTTACTAATGAAAGTATTCACTAAATATTCTTAGTATCTGTAAACGAATGAATTTATCAGATTTAATTATATTGAAGGAGATGAAGAAACTTTAGGTATGCGCTAAAGGTGAAAAGGGAGATTACTTTTCTCTCCTATTACAATTTCCAAAGCTAAATGTTGGTGCCACATGAAATTTCACCACCATTAAGAGTTCATTGTACGGGATTTTAACGAAAATCTTCCCACTTTTTATTTTAAGTAAAATTTTTAATGTTAAGTAATCATTTTTGGTTTTATAGAATCATAACTAACAAAAGTAATGGACGAATCATATATTTTAAAAAAAATCAAAATTAACAACCATATTTGTTCGAACTCTGCGACAGTACATAAGTTTTTTATTTTTTGGTTTGGTAATTTTCCAATTTTATGTAATCATATTTTCTTTTAAAATATCAAAATAATAAAGTCATACTTTTTTAAATTTCTTTTAAGGGAATAAAGTTATACTTTTAGATGTGTAACTCTTTTATATATAATAAAAAAACTACCTATAAATAATCTTTAATAACTATTTTTTATTAAATCAATTATACACAGTGCTCTTAAATAAGTATTTTATTTTTCTCAATACAAAAAAAAGAGTATTTTTAAAGTAACAATTTTTCAAATTTAAGAAATTTAAAAAGATAACCACTTCATTTAATACCCAACTTACAATAAATGTAACCTATGTTTATGGATATGATGCGAAATATACAAAAACGATTATATTTATTTCCAAATGACTTATATAAATAGTTCATTTTAGTGGATGTTTTTTAATATGATAGATTTAATACATGTATGATTTCAAACTCAATTTAAATAAATTGAAACCAACTTAGTAAGGATAACATATATAGATTTAATATATAAAATGTACGTGTTGATACCCCCTGACTCGGTTGGTCAATGCTTTCATATTGTAGACAAGTGATTCGTGTTTGATTCTTCACCATACCCGAACTTTTTTCTTTTTCAACCACATATATAACCCATAAATTCGCCTGAAGCTTTGTTATCTGAATATTTCTATAAATATTTATATAAAAACAAAAACATAATACTTATGTATTCAAATATAAGATGTACCCAACTTACAATAAATATAACCTATTTATGGATATGATTCCAGCAATAAAAAAAACTATTATATTAATTACCAAATGATTAATATACATTGTTTTGGGTGTTTTTGTCCCTCGGGAGAGTTACGACTCGAAGACTAGTTGGGAAGCGCCTGTACCTGCAAAACAACAGAAACTCCGGGTGGTTGGAGCTCCGCCTCCGACGATCAAGTTAGAACGTGATGGAGTAAGTAAAAAGTTCGAAAAAAGGTAAAAGTGAGATCTTCTCGGACTCTGAGATCAGGAGATTTCTCTAATGTAAGAGAATGTTAGTGATATTGTAATAAATTCAATCTGAACCAAAAATGGGGGAAATCTCCCTATTTATAGGGTCATTTTGGAAAAGTGTGCCCTTACGTAGGTCATTTGACCTAGATTTGATGGGCTACCCGCTCTTTTGGCGGCTTTTCAGGAATTGGGCCTATGAAGGCCACCATTTCCTTCTCTTGACAGTGGATTCCACGTGTCAAGCTGTTATTGGCTTCTTTAGAACCAATTACGGGTGGACACGTGTCCTGATTTAAGTGGTCCACGTGGCAGGGTAATTTTCCCCAAAACATTTGCCCCTCACAAATGTGATGTGGCATGCCACATGGCATCTGTGACACTTGTCACTCAACTAGTAGAACAGATTTCACTTTTCACCTTCTGAGAAAATCACAATGGTGTCCCTGGAATTACCCCTCTATAAATAAACATTTTGCCCCTCTCTTTTTCGCTTATTTACGAAAAATCTTTGAGAGAATCTGAGAGAATCTTTGACTTTTTCTTGAAAAAACGCTTCCACCTGCCGTTTGCTTTTTTCCGCCTAACCCTGTCGGCTTGATCAACTTAGCAGTACCTTTTCAAGGTATCCGCCTGCTCTTTCTCTCTCTTTTCATTTTACTTTCATTTCGCCTATGTTTGTTTCCTTAGAAATGGTATCACAAACACACACGGCACGGCCTAGGATAGCTATCAGTCGGTCACCTGGGACGGCTGAATCTAGAACTAGGGGTGCCGCCTGTCCTGAACTGCTCTCGCCAACAAATTTGTCTGTGTCTGTGCAGGACACTATGGCTAGAACAAAAAGGACAGCTCGGCCGCTTAGTGATGAAGAGGACGAGAGCCCTATCAGGGTGCCCAGGAGCGACGTCTCCTACTACCCATTAGGCGTCCCAATGACGCCGGATGACTCGATTATGGGTGAAGCAGAAAATGATTCAAGTGATGAGGCATCCGGCTCTGAAGAGGGCTCATCTCAATCAGATGCTAACACAAGCGATCCTAGAAGTGAGGAGGAGCCGCCTGTGAATGTGAAGAAGCATCTGGAGAAGAGGTCGCCTCTGTAGAGCGTGGCCAGGAAGAAACTTCTTCTTCCCTCCAAGAGAGGTTCACTCCATACTTCACCCATATATCCGCATCTACCCAAAGAACCATGCGAAAAAACTTAGAAGATTTCAAGGACACCTATGTCATGGGAGCCGGCTCCAAAATAAACGTCCCCGCCTTTGACGACGCATTCGTCTGGCCGCTTGACCAGATTTATGGAGATTCATGCTTTGGGTGCTATGCGGCCACAATACAGGCGGGCCTTAGATTCCCATTGGATCCGGCTATTGAAAGGATCCTAGATGGGTACCGTCTGGGGGTGTGGCAATTAGCACCCAATTCTTGGGTTAATATCTTAGGGTTGGTGGCCGCCTGTAGGATGCAGGACGTTGAGCTTAGCTTTGAGGCCTTCGCCCATATGCATTACCTTAGCAAGGCTCCCCAATCAGCCGGCCCCGGATGGTTCACTTTGTCATGTAACAAAGGTTACATGATAACTTTGGGGAAGGAAAATAAATGGAAAGACTGGAGAAACAAGTTTTACATCATCTCCTCCCCTGACACCATCCGGAACAGAAAATTCAATTCTTGGAACCAAAACCCCTATCTGCTGGGTCAGAAAGCCATCCTCCCGCCTGTATCTGATGAAGGCTGGGATCAGATTTTAACGCCTGTGCTTTTCAAGGTTGAAGTAAAAACTGTTAAGGGGGGAGCTGAGAAAGAGATAATCCCCAAAAGTTATATCCCGGAGTTTAACTGGCTAACTGATCCCTTCTATTTGGCCGCCTGTGGCCTCAGTTGTGAGAAGGGAAGAGGTGGGCAGCTGCATGAGTCTTTTGCGTAGCTTTTTTTTTTTTTTTTTTTTTGCTAACATCTCATTCGGCCTTTTGTAGAAGAAGCCATGTCTCAGTTAGACCCCAACAAGAAGCCTGGAGGCGGCGCCTCAGCTTACCGCCAGATGGTTCGGCATAAGAACCAAATGTTCAGAAAGGAGCAGCTTGAGCATGTAAGTTTCTCTACATCCGTCTACTTGCTGTTGGCCTTTTTTAAATTTCTCATTTCAAAGTTATGCTTTTTTTAGGAAGGGTCGGTGAAGCCGCCTGTGCTGCCAACACTTGGGCAAAAGCCCCCAAAGAAGCCAGCTCCGAATGAGGATCCGACGCCGACCAAGAGGAGAAAGACGGTTTCTCACAAGCCGTCTACAAGCCAATCCGGATCCCATCCTTCTACCGGCGGCAAATCGCCGACTGCCATGGCTGCTCTGAAGCAGGCGGAGGAGTCCAAGTTAACTAGGGACAAGCCTCCAACTGGGGCTACCGACTCTCCAGGCGGTCTTTCCAACAAGCGGAGGGACAAAAACTCCCAAGATCTGGTCGTTATCCCAGGTACCTCCGCCTTTGATCCTTTGTCTTACCCTTGTAGGGTTAAGACTTAAAGTCATTCTCCAACCAATTCTGAAACCAGCCGGTCTATTGGCCAGATCTATGCCAGCCTCTCACCAAGTATTGATTGTGCAGATGCTCCCCAAGCGCCGGATGTGAAGCGTATCGCCAAGGATATGATCGCCACTGTCTCTGCTAAACAGCGCAACTCTATTAAAGGAGTTGGCTCCCTGAACTTTGATGCCATCCTTGCAAATTTGGCAGAGGTATTTTCTCAAGTTATTTTCCAATTTTGCCTTTGCCGACTGTATACTAACAGTCCTTTTCTTTTGGCCGGATGCAGGCCATGCTGCGAGTTAATGGTCTTAAAAAACCATTCAACGACAAGTAGAAAGAGGTAAGGGTTGTCAACTTAAGGGCCGCTTCCAATCTTGACAAAGCCATGTTTGATGTAAATAAGACTGAGTTGTTGACTCAAGATATCCTATACTCACAGGCGACTGCGAATTTGCAAGTGAAGAAAGATTTGGAGGCGGCCCAAAAGAGGGTGAATGAGCTGAAGGCTGAGCTAAAGGCGGCTAAAGAAAAAGTTGAAGAGCTTTAGGATGTTGGCAAAGAGAAGGATGGTCTCAAGAGCCAAAATGAGAAGCTGCAACACAAGCTAGCCAACCAAAAAAAGCAACTCGCATCCAAATGGGCCGCCAGGGTAGAGGAGGAGAAGAAGCAGCTCATTGAGGAAAATGAGGCCGACTGCGTCACTCGCATGAAGATGGCGTGGAAGGCTCTCTTTCCCCAGGACGATTAATCCATCTGGGAGTATCGTTTTGAGCAAGCTACGGAGGAGCTGGATGCTCAGGCGAGCTAGGAGGCAGATGGCGGCGAGGCAATCCAGAATGAGGGCGATGGAGAACATCCGGCCAATGATGAAATGGCGGATGAAAATGAAGCCGAGTCCTCTCCCGAAGCTGATTAAATTTAATGTTTCTCTGCGGCTGAATGGCCATTTCAAATACATTTCCGGCCTGCGTACCGAGTATCTCTTGTTTCTTTACCGGCTGTGGAGTCGGGTTAATCAACAATTTCTTTTTTCTTACTATCACCGCCTGTTTAGCCATTTAACAATTTGACTTTTGAATTAGGCTGGCCAAGGGGTCAGCTTTTAATGATGAATCATCCGACCAGTAAGTCGGTTTTTAATGCTTGCGTTTGGTTTCTAACACTTGTGTTTTATTTTTGAAATTTGAATTGTGTTTGGATGGTATACCAGATAGTTTTGCCCCTGGGCGGATGTGCGCTTGGATTTACAAGTTGGTTGATTGACTTAAAAATGTGTGATACCGGATAGGGGTATAACTGATTTTCGAGTCAATCAATCACTATGGTGATTGCCCCAAGCCAAGCGCGTAGTCGGCCAATCAAGCAGCCGGTGCTTATTACAGGCGGTCATTAGACCTTTCTGCCATAGTCGGATGGATGTTCATGCAACAAGTATTACAAGTTGTATGAACTAGAATGTAAAGTTGGCATTGGTCCGCCTGAAATTCTTCTTTTACAGCAACAGGCGGTCCTATGCTTTCCAGGCGGCCTTTTGCGCCTGCCCAATTTCAAATGGGTCTGGATGAATGGTCATGCTACAAATATTACAAGTTGCATGAACTAGGAAGTAAAGTTTATACTTGTCCGCCTGCTAATCTTCTATCACAATAGTAGGCGGTACTATAGGCCTTATGTGCTCACCCCATTTCAGATGGGTTTCTAAGACTTAGTCATCCTACTTGGGCCAATTTTAAAACTAGCCGTATATGTAGGTTGGTGGCCATAATCTAATTATACTCAATGTCCGTTTGCCCCTGCTGGGGGGACTTGTATAATTTCGCGAGCTAATCAAAGTTAGAACTTTGGTCGGCTGCCGACTGATGTGTCTAACATCCGGCTTCCGCAGTCTTGGTCATTCTTTAGATTACCCTGGTCAGGCGGCTATTAGTTGACCAATTAAGTCGTTTAATTTTTGCCGTCTGTATGTGGTTGTAGAGCAGACGATAGAATGCCCTCTGCGACGATAACACCCGGAGGGGCGTCGCCGGACGCCATATTTCACATTGGAGCAGGCGAATTTATAAAATGGGTAACCATCCGGCCATTGGCCTCATGTCTCTTTTTAAAAGACGGTTATATAACCACTAAACCTTTTATGCTTAGCTTATTATCTGGCCATTGGCCTCACATTACTTGGACGTTAGTAGTTAACTTCCAATTTCAATTTTCAAGTTATTAAGCGAAGGTGTACCGTCTATAAATCAAACAGGCTGCACATGTGATATGACGCATGTATATAAAGGAATAGATAAAATAATTTTGAAACAAAAAGCAGCTTTTCATTGATAGGCATTCTATTTATAAATATCTACAACACTTAGAAGTAGTACTTTTTGAGGTTGTCTACATTCCAAATTCCGGGCAGCCGCCGACTAGCTGGGTTCTCTAGGCGGTAGGTGTCGTCTCTTACTTTCTCATAAATCCGGTAGGGGCCTTCCCAATTAGGAGGCAGCTTTCCAAGCTCATTCGTCCTACCAGTTGCCTCCATTTTGCGTAACACAAAGTCCCCAACTTTTAAAGGGCGCTTGTGTACTTTCTTGTTGTAAGCACGAGTCATTCTCAGACGGTAAATCTCATGACGCAAGGCGGCATTGCCCCTGCGCTCTGGGAATGAGTCCAATGCTAGCCGCATGGCCTCCCAGTTTGCCTCTTCATCGTATAGCATGACTCGTAAAGTTGGCTCATAATGCTCGATAGGCAAGACGACTTCAGCACCGTAAACCGTGAGAAATGGGTTTTCACCGGTTGCCCCTTTTTTAGTTGTCCGGATGGCTCATAGGAAATGAATTAATTCTTCAGCCCATAAACCTCCGGCTCTTTCAATTTTCTTTTTAATGCCGTCTGAGATGAGTTTGTTGAAGGCTTCAACTTGGCCGCTTGCTTGGGGTCGACCGACTGATGCAAAATAATTTGAGATCCCTTGATCTCCCAACCAAGTTTTGAGGTGAGGCGTCTCAAATTGATGACCGTTATCAAACACCATAGACATAGGTACCCCAAACCGGGTGATAATGTTCTTCCATATGAAAGAAATGACATCCTTGGTCTTGATGTTTTTGACCGCCTCTGCCTCTACCCACTTCGTGAAGTAATCCACAGCCACTAGGATATAGCGCTTTCCGCCTGGAGCAGGAGTGTAAGGACCTAAGACGTCCATGCCCCATTTAGCAAACGGGATTGGGCTGTGGATTGCTGTCAGGTCAATAGCCGGACGATGGATTAGCTTGCCAAATTTTTGACACTTGTCGCATTTTTTTAACATCTCCATGGCATCCGACTCCAGAGTAGGCCAGAAGTAATGTCGTCTGGCTCTGACGGCTAATGATCTGCCGCCTACGTAAGAGGCGCAATATCCCGCATGCAAATCTTTGAGAACTTCCTTCCCTTTCTCAGGGGTAACACACTTCAGTAGAGGCTTCAAGAAACCTGCTTTGAAGAGTTCTCCATTTTTTATCTCAAAGTTTGCAGCTCGCTTTTTCATGACGGCTGCTTCCTGTGGTGAATCAGGAAGCGTTCTGTCTTTCAGGTAAGCCCAGATGCCATCCATCCAGATAGAGCTTCGGTTAAGAAGTCCAATGGGTTCCTCATGTATACTTCTTTTTTCAAGAACTTCCCAAAAGACTGACAGAGGCGTAACACAGCAAGCGGAGGATGCCAGTTTGGACAATGCATCCGCCTGATTGTTCTCAGACCTGGGCACCAGGTTCAGATGGGATTCTTTAAGTGTCCCAGTCTCCTCATGACAGCCTGAAGATATTTGATCATAGCAGGATTGGTGGCTTCATACTCACCTTGGTACTGGCTAACGACCAATTGCGAATCAGAGTAAGCGTCAATTTTGGTTGCCCCTGTCGCCTTGCACATGCGGATGCCGGCTAGCAGGGATTCATACTCCACCTCATTGTTTGAGGCTTAGAACTTGAACCGTAGTGCATACTCAAATTTGTCCCCCTCAGGGGATTTATAAATAATTCCTGCACCACATCCGTTCATAGTAGAGCTCCCGTCCACGTACACTTTCCAAACCAGATCAGTATTATCCGGTGGAATCGGTCTTGTCATTTCAACAATGAAGTCGACTAACGCCTAACCCTTCACTGCCTTTCTTGGTTCGTAAGTGATTTCAAGACTTTGAATTTCAATAGCCCATTTAAGCATCCTACCAAATGACTCCAAAGTTGACATGGGCCGCTTGAGGGGTCGGTCTGTGTATATCACAACCGGATGCGCCAAGAAGTATGGTTTCAACTTCTTGACTGCCATGTAAAGGGCGACACTAAATTTTTCAACCATGGGGTACCGGAGTTCAGCATTTCGGAGCACATGGCTAATGAAATAGACCGGGAGCTGGATGTCGTCTCTTTCAGCAAGGAGAACGGCACTGAGGGCATGGTCTGAGTATATGTATAACGTCTCTTTTGGCAGAGGGCTAACTAGCCTTGGCAAAGAGTGCAAGTGTTCTTTTAACTTTTAGAAGGCCGCCTCAGCATCATCCCCCCATTCAAACCTAGTCTTCTTCCTGATTGCTTGGAAGAAATAAAGGCATTTATCACCTGACCGGCTGAGAAATCTTCCCAATGCCGCCAGGCAACCAGTTAGTTTCTAAACTTCCTTGACAGTGCGGGGGGGCTTCATGTCAATAACCGCCTGTATCTTCTCGGGGTTAGCCTCTATCCCCCTTTGATCAATCAGGAATCCAAGAAACTTCCCAGACTCAACACCAAAGACGCATTTCTTGGGATTTAACATAACCTTATGCCGCCTGAGTGTGGTTATGACGCAAGGTGATCTGTCTGGAGCTTGGATTTGACTATCATATCGTCAATGTACGCCTCTACGTTCCTTCCGATTTGATTAATGAAGACCATATTAATCATTCGCTGGAAAGTAGCAGGCGCATTTTTCAAACCAAACGGCATCTTAGTATAGCATAATAACCCTTGATCTGTGACAAAGGCCGTCTTCTCTTGATATTTTTTCCACAAGGGTATCTGATGGAAGCCAGAATAAGCATCCATGAAACTCATCAAGGCATGGTCGGCTGTAGAATCGACAAGGCTGTCGATCTTTGGGAGCGGATAACTGTCCTTTGGACATGCCTTGTTGAGGTCTGTGTAATCAACACACATGCGCCAGGTTCCATTCGGCTTCTTTACAAGCACAACATTCGCCACCCAATCAGGGAAGTTACATGGCTGAATGAACCCAGTGTCCAGCAGCTTTTTAACTTCGCCAGCTGCTACCTGACTTCTTTCCTCGCATGATTTCTTTTCTTTTGTCGAATGGGCATCTTTTTTGGATCCACGGCGAGTTTGTGGACAGCAAGATCAGGGTTGGGGACGGCTGTCGTCCAGAGGAATATCAACATGCTCTCCAGCCGGCTCGGGACGGAGATCATCTGACCGTTCCCCGGTCAGTGATTGCTATTTCTTCTCCTTCTTCACCTCCACTAGCTGTTCAATTTTTCTTTTCTTTTCGGCTGGAGGGGGTGAATGAGGGTCCTTGACATCGTCAAGGTTTATTGGCTCCTTTGGCTGGCCGGCTGCAGCAGCAGTCGGCTTGACGTCTGAGAGATAACACTCCCTTGCCGTCTTCTGATCCCCGTTGAGGGAGCCAACAAAGCCATCATCCTTTTCATACTTAAGAAGCTTGATGACGGATTTGCACTTGTTCAGAGTAGGTCGGCCAAGAATAATGTTGTAGGCAGTCAGCTCTTTAACCACCAGGAACCGGACGACCATGTGTCGCCCTTTCCCTTTCTCCCCTAGAGGTCGGTGGCTTGAATAAAGCTCTCCGCCTCTATCAACGCCTCTTGAAGGGTGAAAACCCTCTTCCGGACAAGGTCGAACTTATAGTTCGACCCGTCCTTCAGACCCTTGAAGAAGTCTGTATAGGCTACGTCGTCAGACACCCCCTGGATTTGGACTCTCACCAAGTTGAACCGCCTGACATAGGAGCGAAGTCCCTCTTTATTTCCCTGCCGGATGGTGCTCAAATCGAGACTTGTTTTCTTGGCAGGGATGTTCATTGAGAAGTTGGAGGCAAATAGGAAGGAAAGCTTCCTGAAGCTGTCAATGCATCCGGCTGGCAAGTTGTCGAACCATTGTTGGGAAATGCCCTTCAACGTAGCCGGGAAGCACCGGCACCACAAAGCATCCTCTAACCCCTGCATGTGCATGAGGTTGGAGTAGGCCATGAGGTGGTCCTCCGGGTTGGTGGTACCATCATAAGCACCCACCAACACATTCTTTACGTTGGCCGGCTGTGCGGCCTCGGTTATCTCCTTGGTGAACGCAGAAGTTTGTTCACCAAGTTTGAGCAAACGGAGTTGCCAGTCCAAAGGTTGGACATTGTATGCCGCCTGACCCCCAAAGAGGGCCGGCTGCATGAAGTGAGGAGAATACGGACCATAGACCATGGGGGGTACGTATGGTGCATTTCCGATCATCTGAGGGCCAGAATGGACGGTATTACCGCCTATATGGCTCTCATGCAAGGATTGAATATTCCTTGTAGATGTGTTTTTAAAGCTGTCTGGAAAGCTCTAAATAGAGGCTGACTCAGACAGCTGCTGACTTCTCCTGTGCTCGATGATTTGTCGAGCGTTAGGGGTATAATTTTTGTTACCCACCGGTTGTTGCTCCCGGCTGGGCTTTCTTGGACCCTTCTGGGGCAGAAGGATCTTGGACCACTCAAGGGTTGCGGCTACCTTGTCCTTTGGATGCGGAGTTGGATGTCTGTCCCTGACTGGCTTCTTCCTCGCAGTTCGAGGAGACTTCTTGGCCGGCTGACTCTTGCTAGAGCCAGCCATTTTCTTTTCGATCAGGTCCTTAATCTCACCCTTGAAACTCGTTAAGAATTTCATGTGCTCGTCCCTGGTGACTGGAGCCTGACCTCTTGCCGACTAGGTTTCCCCTTCTGGCTAACCAGGGGGCCTACTTGTACCCGCCTGACTTTCACTTCGTTCCAGAGTGTCCCTGGGACGGATGCGCTTTGTGATGAGAGAGCCATCTTTAGCTATGTAAGTTTCGACCTGAGGATCATCATCCTCATGGTCAGTAAAGACCTCCAGCTGATTAGCCTTAGGGTCAGGAGGCGGTACAGACTCTTGAACCATCTTTGAGGTATTCTCCCCGCAGACGGCGCCAAATGTTTTGGGTGTTTTTGTCCCTCGAGAGAGTTACGACTCGAAGACTGGTTGAAAAGCGCCTGAACCTGCAAAACAACGGAAACTCCGGGTGGTTGGAGCTCCGCCTCCGATGTAACACCCTAGAAATTCCTTTCTTTAAAAATACTTGTTTAAAACTTTAATTAGGAATATCTAAGACATTACCGCCACCGTGATAACGGCTAAGGCAACTATCAAAGACACACAGCGGAAGACTAATTTCAAACCCTTTCAAAACAAGTCAACTTAAAAAGTAAATCAACGAAAGTAAAGTCAAACCAAAGTCAAACGAAGTAAAATAAAATCAACCTACAACTTGGAACCATTATAGGCCCTTATTAAAACCAAACCAAATTCAAAACCTCTTTGTTAGTTACGCATAATAATATTATCATAAATAATTAAAGAGATTACACATCATAAACTTATGGAAACTAGCATGATACGCTCTTCACTCATGCCCATTCATGAATATGCTTCAACACCTGAAAAGCTTATCTCTACCTATTTCCACTACTCTCCATTATAAATGGGTCATCATAGGGCCAAGATAAAGACAAGGCCGACAAACACACAAAACACACAATCAGCAAAGCTGAGTACATAAGCGTAATTAACACACTAACATACAATTTCCTATCAACACACTACTTACCTTGTTGCACCTGTTTTTCAAGCATACCACATTCAATAAAAATTCTCACTAGACACTAAATAATTTATTTAGCATTGATTACGCATCGAACGGGTTTCCCCCTAGCCTCCCCCAATAAATTGAGGTTACTGACACGGGAGCTAACCGTGCCAGCATCAAAAACCACACATAGGTGGTGGAATTCCTGCGCATAATAATAATAAAAAGGAATATACAGCGTCCTGTACTCCATTAGAAGTTATGGTTAAATATAAAACCCCATAACTCCCCCCATATGTTCATACTCGAGGTATATACGTTCCAAGAGTTTTGGTGCGTAATCTCTTTCACTTTACGTTATTTACCGATTATTAAACTTGGTGATGACTCTCAAACCATAATCATTCAATCAACAATAATTATTCAAACAATCAAATATATTAATTTAATTCTTGAATAATTAGTGACCACATAATATTTAATGTTGAACCCTTTTTAATTCTACCTCGCTGCCAATGACACCTTAAACGCATAAAGCGCCACAAATCCTATCCCTCGGTGTTAAAAACACCTTAAGTGCACTAAGGCACCAACATACAATGTATTCCTCGTGTACATAGACACTTATATAGCTCCTTTCCTCATGCTTAAAGCATCAATAAAAATTATATGAACCATAATAAAATTCCTTTTCAATATTCCAAACCAAATTAAACATTTAGTTTAATTAAACATGCTCTCTATCATGCCATAAATAAATATGCGGTTCATAAATAATATTCCAAGCTATTATTTTCCATTCAATAATCCATCACAAATAAATCATGCTTCATAATCCAATCACCAATAACACCCAAATCATAATTTCCAATCCAAACCTAGCATGATACTACTTGTAATCAATCAAACACATTTAGCATTCTATTACATCAACATAATTATGCTAAGTACGCGAACGTACCTCAAATAAGTCCTTAAAATAGCCGATTACACTACAACAATTCCCGAATCAAGTCTCCTACATAAAGGGACAATAATACTATATTAATTCTCCTTGTATACACAATTTCCAGCAACTTAAATTTATTTTAGACTACTTAAAAAAATCTGAAAATAATTTAAAAACCCCTAATTAAACTCCTTTTTAATGGGTAATTACACCCTTTTATTAAAATCACAATTATACTACTTTAAATAAAATTCCAGCATTTTAAACTAATCAAAAACCCTTTAAAACTCAAGGATAAAATTTAATGCATAAAAAAAACTTCGTTAAAAATCAAAAACTGCCCGAAAATCATATTTAGAGGCTGAATTTGGCCACTAGAGTGTGGTGCTCACTACCAAAGGTAGTGAGTCTTTCTTAAAACATTGTTTCCACATGGAAAACACTACTTTTTATCAAAATCAGATGAGTTCAGAACCTAATCGGGATTAAAACGGGATTAATATTAACGAATGGAAATCTAAGAATTGAAACACGAATTTACGTGTTCAAAATATTCTGGGATTAAGTTAAACTAATCAGTAATTATAATCACCAAAATTTCAAACATCATTACTATAAAAGCCCTAAATCAATTGTTCGTAAAAACCCTAAAATCGTGATTTTCAATAATTAAAAACGCTAGGTTATAAAATTTACAAAATCTGAAAATCATGACATTTATAAAATCTGAAATTATAAAGTTTAATCATCAAAATACAACTTGATACTAATTAAATTAATTTCAAACAATAAAATCAAAACCCATAAATCAATAATTATAATTACACAAATTAATAAAACAAAGGAGAAAATAAGACTAACCTTTTTGTGTGGGAAATTTTTGGGGATTCATGGTGTATTTATAGAGTAGAGAGTGTAGGGTTAAATTTGGGCTTATAAAGATGTGGGCTTAAGTTATGGGTTTTGGAATAGGTTATTCCAATAAGAGTATGTAGGAATAATTTACATTGCCCAATAATTAATTAACGTTTGGCCCAAAATATATTTTACTTTTATAAAACCTTATATTTAAAATACTTTAACCCTTTAAAATATTTAATTAAAATACTTGAGCCCTTAACAATGAATTTTATTAATACTTAAATACTTTATAAAAATACATAAAAATATGGGGTATTACATCCGACGATCAAGTTAGAACGTGATGGAGTAAGGTAAAAAGTGCGGAAAAAGGTAAAAGTGAGATCTTCTCGGATTCCGAGATCAGGAGATTTCTCTGATGTAAGAAAATGTCAGTGATATTGTAATAAATTCAATCTGCCCCACAAATGGGGGAAATCTCCCTATTTATAGGGTCATTTTGGAAAAGTGTGCCCTTACGTAGGTCATTTGACCTACATTTGGTGGGATGCCCGCTCTTTTGGCGGCTTTTCGGGAATTGGGCTTATGAAGGCCGCCATTTCCTTTTCTTGACAATGGATTCCACGTGTCAAGCTATTATTGGCTTCTTTGGAACCAATTACGGGTGGACACGTGTCCTGATTTAATTGGTCCACGTGGCGGGGTAATTTTCCCCAAAACATACATAGTTCACTTTTGTGAATGTGTTTTGAATATGATGAATTTAATACATGTATGATTTCAAACCAAACTTAAATAAATGAAAACTAACTTAGTAAAGGATAAAATAGAATTTATATAAGGAATACTTACAATTTACCTCTCTATTAATACATATTATTAAAAAAAACTTATAATTTGAACTTTGTGGTGATATATAAAACCTACAATTATAAGTTACTAAACGTATAACACACTTTTTTTTTGAAATTTAAACAATAGAAGAAATAGACTAGAATTAACATATCAAATAGAAGAAATCTTTACAATCTATAAAAGCAACTAATGCATCTGTAAACTAATCCATTTAGAAAGTGATGCACATAACAGAACAAGTATTGTACAAAACTTCTTGCTAAAACATATTATTAATACATATTCTTGTTGAAATACATTATTAAACCAAACAACAACATACAATACCATTATCCTAACATTTATAGCCCAATAAAATTTTAACCCTAAACCCTTAACCCAACCCTAAGAACATTTATATGCAACAGTAATCATCATAATATATTTATAAGCGTCCTATTAACATTTAAGGAATCATATTGTTTTCAATGGAATCATCCAATATATTTGACATAAATATAAATAGCACAAATAAATAAATAATACGATAACATACGTGCTGATACCCCTTGGTGTAGTTGGTGAATGCTTTCCCATTATGCATAAGTGATCCGTGTTCGAATCCAAACTACACTTTTTTTTTTAGTTTTCATTCACATAATAACCATAAATACTAATGTATCCCAGTCTAAATTAGACTTTTAAATACCAGCGATACTAATTATCAATAAAACAATTCGAGTCATGATTGATTTAAATTCAATATACCAATTATTATTATTTTTGTTTGCATTTTATTTTTCATTCACCTATTAGCCATAAGTAGTAATGTCCTAATAAAAATTAGTACTTTTAAATACTAATGTTACCAATCGTCAATAAAACAATTCGAGGTCTGGTTTCTTTAAATTCCGAAATTATGAGACTCCCACTGCAAAACCAAAACCTTTCCGTATTTCTGAGCATCAAATTCCATAAAACAACATCTTTCCAAATTTATACAGCATCAAAATAGTATTGACAAGATCAATATAAATATTTGCTTACTAATTCATATATGATTCATACAAATACAAATATTTTCTCAAAGGCATACATATGGCAATACCTTGTAAATTCTTCATCGCTTGCAAACTACATACCCACAGCTGGAGTACGACTGGCTTGTTCTTCTCCGTTTGACCGATTATGAGAATCATGTTCATTTATATTGTTATTAACCTCAACCTCAACCTCTTCATTACCAATGTTATTAACCTCAGCTTCTTCATTAAGATCGAATGGCATTGCTGCTTCTTCTTCTGTTACATCATTTGATTCTGCATTTTCGATTGAGCTAATCACATCATTTATCACTTCATTAAGATCAATGTTCAACAAGGAGACAAGTTTTTGCTTTCCATTTCACTGCCACAATGTCAAACACACTACTGTATTTTATTTCAGATTCTACAAAATAAAAAATAAAAAAAAAGATACTATAAAATAATATTTTTATTTAATGTTGACAACATGATCCTACGTATAAAAAACAGATCCTATAAAATTATTGACAGCAAATAAACCTCGATTCCATTCAACAATTTCTTCCATTACAATGGAACCCAGAAAAACTCCTTCAACTAAATAACATTTAACATGAAACAATTATTAAATACACAAAACCAAAGCAACATACAAAGCAATCTATTAATCAAAATGATTTTCCTTTCAAATCAATTGTTATAAAATTTCTAATTTTTACCCAAAATCAATTTCTTCTAAATCAAACAATGAATACCCTAAATTATCAAAAGCATCAAACTAAAAAATTTAAACGAAATTATTAAACAACAAACAAGATTACCTGCAAATACTTGTAACCGATTGACGAAATTGATATCCACACTTGAATAATTTCTTCACAATTCATTCCCTTATTCAAATCGGTATGTTCTTCGCCAAGGAATTGGGGGGAAAATGAAATTTTGGGGGAGAAGATGGGAAATTTCGACGCTTAATTGGGAACTTAATTCCGTATTATCCATTAATTGATGCATTAATTGTTGGCGCCAGCGAATATAATCTCGCCTATCTTCCTCCCAATGGCGCTGAGCCTGAAATTTTTGCCGCCCTTGCTTCCCTCTTCTTTTTTTCATTTCCCTCTTCTTTTTTTAGTTTCCCTAAT
Organism: Chenopodium album; assembly: GCF_948465745.1. Taxonomy (NCBI): domain Eukaryota; kingdom Viridiplantae; phylum Streptophyta; class Magnoliopsida; order Caryophyllales; family Amaranthaceae; genus Chenopodium; species Chenopodium album. The sequence continues at coordinate 31,692,880 of NC_137847.1, forward strand.
TTCAATGCTGAGTTGGCAAGTTCTAATTGGTGGTGTACAATATTGTTTGGTACACTATGTGTACCCCTAGCCTTTCTCTGTTTTGAGGCTCTTAAGTACTAAAGATCTAACCTTTAATTATTTTAATTGGTTGGAACTTTGTGTTACTAAATTCCGTTTATTGAACTTTTTTGATTTAATCATTTATTAAGTTGATTAAAGTCATAAAGTTTCAAACTTGTGATTGAAATTTAATTAATCTTCATATTGGAAGATGTAATTTTTCAAAGTTTCACAAGTTAAAGTTGGAATTTTTCATTGAATATTTATGATCATTATTCCAACTCCCTTTAAATTTGTCAAATCTCATGATTAATTTATGTTGGTTAAATTAATAGTGAGAGTAGCTCTTCATATTTGTAGCATCAAGTTGAACCAAATTTTATTTAAAGAATGGTTCTTGGAATTAATTTGGTTTGTGCACTTGAATGAATTTATTAAGTTGGACTTGTTTTAATTTTCATTTTGCTCAAAATATTGATGCTAAAATTAATTTAGAATTGATTAAAAATGTCACACGAAAAAATCGGGGAATAATCCCGAGGCACTTGCAAGCAAACCGAGACACAATAGCCACAAGCATCACTCGGCTAACTAGGCTACTCGCGTAGCCCGCATTTGGCTGCCGAGGATGCGGGCTGTGCACTTGGTGTGTGCAGTTCTTGTGCTAAGTGTGCGAGCGCTGCGTACTGCCTTGGTGCGCGATAACCACGCGCGTTATGGCCGTGGCACAGCAATAACAGTTGCGGTCGTGGCACACTGCATGGTGCAAGAGCTCGCCCAAAAAGGCGATTATGGCCGTGACTTGTTGTGTGAAAGTTCGCTGATGTGGTTGATGTAACGCGCAAGCGACATCGTAACCACTCCCACGTTCATTGAGCATCAAGCGGTTTAGCGAGAAGTGGTCATGCAAAGCACTCCAAGTCTTAGTGCTAAACACTTAGATATTTTTGGACTACGTAATTTTTGCGATTTTGCCGATTCAATTATTTAATTTATTTTTATTTAATTTAATTAATTTTGGAGATTAGGCCTCGGTTTTGAGCGGCATTTGCAAATTTAATTTGGCAAAATTTTGGGTTTATCAGCTTAATTAAGTTGGATGCCAAATTTAGTGGGAGCTTCATTATTTATTGAGCTATTTTAATTGCGCTTAATCACATAATCAGTTAACAACTTTAACTAGTTTTAATTAGGCGCGTTAATCGGATTAACCACCTAAGTTAGTTACTAGTTTACGCGTGTTGAAGCATTATTACTTGTTTTTCGTTGTAAAATGCATGGGCCATTCACAAATAGTGAAAGGATGAATGGAATGTATATTCTCTCACAGGTTTTATGAAATGGCAACTAGTGGGACCCGATTAGGATAGTAAATTCGGATTGCGTTCCGTCATGTATTTTTGTAAATAAATACGGTCTACGAACCGTTGCGTATTTTTGTACCTTAATATTTAGATTAGTCCTAATCGTAGATACTAGTAGTTGCATAATTTTATGGTTAAGTCTTTAAAACGGAGTTTCTTAGAAGACGAAGCCATGAAGTTGTAAGAGAAGACCCTTGAAGACTCAAGGGGTCATGCTAGTTGCCAAATGCATCATTTACGTACTTATGTTTTCAATATATATTTATGCTTATATATGTGAATGATTTGTTAGATACATGTTTAGGATTTCGAAATGTTGCGATGATTAATTAAGTTCACTTAAATCAACCAACATTGAAACCCTAGGCCCCTAAAATATTAAGTTAAAACTTGTCGTTCCAAAAACAACACTTACCGAACTAATGTGCATATTGATGGGCTATGCCAAATCTAGGCGCCACTATCTCCCTAGGAACGTAAGGTATGTTGATGGGTTTGCAAATGCTAACCATCACATACACGTTGATTTTGGTTAACTCAACGATATAAGTAAGGGGTCCTTACATGTCGTGGAAAAAGAGATAAATTGTCATGAGAGCATTAGATGCAACGATTTATCAAACCAAGAGTGGCTTAAAGCCATTAGCAAAGAGTTGTTTACCTTAGAGAAATAAGTGTTAAGATAAGCCAAAGCATGCTTAACCACTTATTGATTCCTTGGATCTTGGAATCGCCTTATTCTCACCAAATAGGGACAATTTAATGTGTGAATAAGACGTTTGAATAAGTTTGGAATTTGCTTGAATTCTGTAAAATTCAATCTTATCTAGTATTATGAATTGTTTTTCATTTCAAATTCTTTCAATTGTAGAATCATGTCTTCAACTAATAACGACAACAACCTAATATGTTCGGAACTCCCCAAAAAGTTACCATTTTCTTTGAACTTGGTGAACTTTAAGGAGTGTCCTGGGAAGAAGAAATCCGGAAAACCCTCAGAAATTGCTACTTGGAGCACATTCTTGACATTCCCATCTCGACTTTTTACTCAAAGGGGATCATGAGTGATGAGGCTCATGAGGAATGGAGTTGGGTTGCAAAAGGGTCTCGCGACTTATGGCAAACTCCATCCCGGAACAATGGAAGGAGAAGTTCTCTACTTATTTTCCGGACATGCTCCTCAAAGCTCTAGGAGATATAGTCAATTTGAAGGTTACGAAGAGCATCAAGGGAAACTATGATGGTCTCATGGAGGAAGTGACTAGGTCACTCTCTAACATGAAGATTAAGCCACCGCAAGAGGGTTGCCTCACCAAAGAGAGGCAAGAAGTGTGGGCTAAGATCTACAATGCTAGACTTAGACTCGGAATGCCACTTCAAGCCCATGTGCTCCGGATGACGAGGTTATTCACTCACTTAGAGCTCATTGGCAAACCGGTGGAGGATGAGCAAGAGGCTCATATGCTACTAAGCTCACTCCACTCTGGCTATGTTGCATTGAAAATGCAGTTGACAGCCAATCGGAACAAACTCTCTTTGATGGAGGTTATCCATGAGCTTCAAAGAGGCGATTCTTGCAAGTGTGCTAAGCTTGATCTAAGGCCCAAGAAGAGGGAGTTCAAGAACAAGGCAAAGATGCAATGCTTCTACTGTAGTAGGCAGAGCCACTACAAGAGAGAATGCAGCATGCACCTAGAAGATGAGGTAAAGGGAAGAGTAGCCTCTACCTCAGGTATCTTCTTTATAAACTAACACTTGAATACAAGTAATTCATAAGGTATTAGATACCATAAATGACTCACTATATGCTCCTGTTTCAGGAACCAAGTGAGAAGAGATTAGCAAGTGGATGTGGATGTACAAGCGAAAGAAGAAGACAATCTTTCCAGCAAGCTTGTAACCACATAGTTTGTCTTAAAATAGAACTTTTTTAGTTTTATTATCGACCATACATTGATCTTCCGACGTTGGACGTCGTTTTGTTTTGATCACAAGACTATTGTTACAAAAGTCTTACTAATATGTTTTGTGGCATGACACGTTTATCTAAATGTGTCCTTTCGTTAGACAAACAAGTTTATAATGTTAATAATACCACCAAAGCTAAGACCATTGAGTCAAAAAAGACACACTTGTGGCATTGTCGTCTTAGCCACATTAACATCAAATGCATCAAGAAACTTCTACAAGAAGGTGTTCTTGACTCATTTGATTTACAATCGTTTGAAAATTGCGAAGGATGTCTATTAGGCAAGATGATAAAGTAGCTATTCTCCAAGATGGGAGAAAGGGAAAGTGACTTGTTGGGCCTAATACACACCGATGTATGCGGTCCAATGAGCACAACCGCAAGGACTAGTTATCGATATTTTATCACCTTCACGGACGACTACAGTAGATATGTATATTTCTAACTTATGTCGAACAAATCCGAATCATTTGAGAAATTTAAAGAATTTCAGAGTGAAGTTGAAAATAAGCTTGGCAAGAAAATCAAAGCCCTTTGATCGGATCGAGGTGGTGAATACTTGAGCCATGAATTCGATGATCATCTGAAAGAACATGGTATACTCTCAGAATTGACACCTCCAAGAACTCTACAATGGAACGGAGTATCCGAAAGGAGAAATCGAACCTTCTTAGACTTGGTATGATCAACAATGGGTCTTATTGATCTTCTTATTTCTTTCTAGAGACACGCACTTCTAACCGCGGCACTAACACTGAACCGCGCTCCATCAAAAGCTATAGAAAAGACTCCATATGAATTATGGACGAAGAAACCTGCCAGGTTATCTTTTCCCAAGATTCGGAGTTGCGAAGCATATGTCAAAAGATTAATCTCTGACAAACTTCACCCTAAATCAAATAAGTGTTTCTTTGTGGGCTACCCAAAAGAAACCAAGGGGTATTACTTCTACAATAAATTCGACAACAAAGTGTTTGTTGCTCGCGATGGTGTCTTTTTGGAGAAGGAACACCTTTCCGAAATGACAAATGGGAGGAAAATCGAACTCGATGAAGTTCGAGAGGACGAGCAACAAAATCAAATTCACAGTCAAAGTGCTCAATCAGCATCTATTGATGTTGGTCAAACTGTGCAAAGTTAAACCGACAATGCAAATGCTCAGTCCATTACCCTACGTAGGTCGCAAAGGCCAAAGTCTCAACCTGATAGATATCTTGTTGTCATATTAACCGAGAATCAGGACATCCTAGTAGTGGATGGAGACGAACTGGCAACCTACAAGCAAGCTATGGCGAACCCCGACTCTGCTAAATGGCAAGAAGCCATGAGATCTGAGATGGACTCCTTGTTTGAAAATCAAGGTATGGGACTTGGTTGATTTACCCGAAGGTTACACACCTATCGGATGTAAATGGATTTTTAAATTGAAAACCGATAAAGATGGAAATGTGTTCATTTACAAAGCTAGACTAGTAGCAAAAGGTTACAGGAAAATTCACGGCGTTGATTATGGTGAAACCTTCTCTCTTGTCGCAATGCTTAAGTCCGTTTGGATCATCCCGGCGATTACTGCATATTACAATTAAGAAATATGGCAGATGGACGTCAAAACCGCCATCCTAAATGGAATTTTGGAAGAAACTGTGTACACGACACAGCCTAAAGGTTTTGTCGACCAAAACAATGCTAGGAAAGTATGCAAGCTTAAAAATTACATTTATGGGTTGAAGCAAGCAAGCAGAAGTTGGAATCTGCGATTTGATGAAGCCATCAGTAAATTTAGTTTTATCAAGAATCCAGATGCATCTTGTGTTTACAAGAAGGTCAGTGGGAGTGACATCGCCTTCCGAGTCTTATATGTCGATAACATACTGCTCATTGGAAATAGCATTCCGATGCTAGAATTTGTAAAGGCCTAGCTTGGAAAATGTTTTTCGACGAAAGACTTGGGAGAGGCACAGTACATATTGGGCATCAAGATCTATAGGGATAGATCTAAAAGGATGATTGGATTGAGCCAAAGTACTTACATAGATAAGGTACCGGCACGATTCAATATGCAGGAGGCCAAGAGAGGTCACCTACTCATGTCACATGGCATAACCCTAAGCAAGAAGCAGTGTCCAAAGACACCTGATAAGCGAGAAAGGATGAATCAGATTCTATATGCTTCACTTATTGGATCGATCATGTATGCCATGATTTGTACTAAGCCAGATGTATCGTATGCCTTGAGTGCTACGAGCCAATACCAATCAGACCCAGGAGAGGCGCATTGGACTGCGGCCAAGAATATCCTAAAGTACCTGAAAAGGAACAAGGATAAATTCTTGGTATATGGTGCAGTGGCTCAGATGAATTAGTTATTGAGGGTTATACCAAGCAAGCTTCCAAACAGACAGAGACGACTTTAAGTCGCAGTCAGGATACGTATTCTGTCTAATTGGAGGAGCATTTAGTTGGAAGAGTGATAAGCAAAGCACAACTACAGATTCTACAATTAAAGCCGAATACTTGGCAGCTGCTGAAGCAGCTAAGGAGGCAGTTTGGATTCGTAAGTTCGTTGGTGAACTTGATGTTGTACCCTCCATCAGGGGTCCAATAGCCCTCTATTGTGACAACAATGGAGCTATTACTCAGGCCCAAAAGCTAAGGGAGCATCAGAAGGTCAAACATGTCAAGAGGCAATTTCACATGATAAGGGAATGAAAATCAGAAGGTGAAATCAGAATTTGTAAAGTTGGAACGGACGACAATGTAGCCGATCCACTTACTAAACCTTTGCCTCAAGTGAAACACAACAAGCACGTTGAGGCAATGGGAATCAGGCACGTTGGTGATTGGCTTTGATTCCCTTGTTATTTGTTTTAATTAATTTTGGGATATTTTAATGTAAAACACTATGATGAACTATTTGAATTGGAGTAATTTAATTTTATGCAATTTTATCACTCCTTTTCTATTTAATTGTGGTTTAGGATTAAATATTGAGTCCATTCAATTTTGAGAATATTCAGAATAGGGTATCAAGACAATGTCTTGGATAAAGAAACACCTGTTAAGTGAACACTGAATATTATAATTGAAAATTATCCCTAATCAAGGTCATTTAAATGATGGACGAGTAATGACCACTTGAGATTAGTGTGTAGTTTGATTTATACCACTATTTCTTGTGCTACAAGGACATGATTATCATAAATCATTTGCACAGGTATTAGTTTGGAACTATACCGGATCGACCTATGAGAGTACTTTAAGAGATTTAAAGATCGGCATAAGTATACTTCTCATCATGGCTATCAGAACTTCTCTCCTCGACCATGAGTATTGTGAGTTCTCTTGTTAGAGTACTATTTCGTTATGATGTTCATCAAACGTCTGCCGTACATGGGGATTATAACAGCAACACTCGGGCGGCTAGGTCCTCTAAGTAAGAGAAGCTGACAGTACAAGACTGGGAATGTCCCCCTACTAACATAGGAAACGTGTCTTTGTTGTTTACAAGGCCTCTCGAAGAGTGTGACTATGAAAATGCATGGTCGTGCTTAGATGGATTTTAGAAATCATCTGTTTATTGATAGTAAAACTCGAATTTCAAGAAACACTTCTCGACGTAATAAGGATGACGAATAATCTTACCTTATATCTCATGAAGAGACATTAAGTGATATAGGAAATAGGCTATACACTAAAAGCGCACTTGTCCGGAAGGACAAGTAGGAGATTGATGGGAATGGTGTCCTTTGAACAAGTGTATTATTCCGATAGAGGGTTCGAAATTATTAGAAAGATAATTATTCAGTGAGGTCAAGTGATCGGAATGCCTAGTTGGAAGCCGCTTCCGATCAGTAATATTAATGTATAATTAATATTACAGCTTAATCTTGACTGAACCCTTCGGGTCACACCCAAGCAAACTAACGATCCGTCACGACGAATTAAATGAGTCACTCGAGTACTATGAGCATAGACATCAGATATCGATCTAGGATCGTCAAGATCGAGCGTCGCAAGTCGAGTCAAATTAATAAGACGACAAGATGGTAAAAATCAATTAATTAACAAAGTACCAAAATACCCCCAGCATCGAAATGCCCTGAGCGAACCGAGTGCTAGGGGCAATGGTGCTAGCATAGTAGCTAGCAAGCGCAACGCACCAAGCCAAGGGTGCTTGCAGCACTAGGCTGGTGCGGGGGCGCAGCGTGCTAGCATGCGTGTACTAGCATCGTTAGCCAGCAGCATCCTAGCATCGCTGGCTAGCTAGCACGGGGCACAGCATCATAGCACTACGCCCAGCAGCAAGCAAGCAAGCATTGCTTGCTGGGCTGGCGCACGAGAGATGCTGGCAGCAGCGCCCAGCAGCCCGCATTATTGCAAGGCGTGCTGGCGCGGGCTGCTAGCCCTCGCAATCAGCTGGCAAGCCCAGCCAAGGGACCAGGCAGCCAGTTAGGAAGCCTTGGCACCCAAGGCTGGCAATGTCAGCTGGCGCACGCCTAGTGGATCCGGGTGAGAGGTTGTGTGAGGCGGTTTTAGGGATCCTTGGGGGGCAAGGCTTTGGTCCCCCCCCCCCCCTTGTGGTCCTCACCTACTCTCTCTATCCTTGCTTGACACTTGTTGATTAATTATTGCATTGCTTTTTCTTTTCATTTTTGATTTGAAAATAAAATGGAAAAAGGATTTTTACCAACTCTCCCACATTGATGGAAGAGAGGAATGTTGGTGGGAATTCTCTATAAATACCAAAGTATTGGGATTTTAGAAACCCACTTGAGTTGAACTCAATAAGGCATCTCCAAAAGAGAGAAAACCTTTAAGTTCATAAAAACTCAAGTAGTTTATTTTTTTTCTAGCTCGACTAAACTCCGAGTAAGGACCGGATGGGTCGTTGTTGCGAGTGGATTTCCGAAGGAGGTCTACGCGCTTGCGCGACTCGGGTTTCAAAGTAAGAGCTCATTAAGAGAGCGAAGCACGCGCCAAGGGTAATATTGTCTTTATCCTTATCTTGTTAATTATGCTTATTAGTTATATTAATTGTGAGCGGGTCTTGGGATCGGGTTTTGTTTCTGCGGAAAGTCGGACTTTCCGAAACCCAACAAACTTGACTCACGACGCTGAGGGACGACGAACAGACTGGTAACCGATCCAGCGAGAGACGCGAATTTGACTAAAGCCCACGATGGTGTAATAGCTATTTCCTAGCAACAAGATTAACCTAAGATATTTGAAATGTATCCAGAGAAGATCCTTCACGAGAAGATAAACTCGAGACTAAGTCTCTCAAGAGATTCATAGTAAAACAGTGGTCTTGCACCCATACGCAGTTTTTCCTGCATTTGGGTTTTTCTGCGTCATCAAAACACCTTGCCTCTCATTGTTTTATTATTCATTTATTTAGTTTCTATAGTTTAATCTCTAGTCGTCGAACGTCCCAGCGTTAGGTCGTCCTTAGGCGAAATTTGGCATAAACAATGCTCCCATCATATCTAATATATACAATAATTGTAAAAAAAAACACACACACAAAATGAATTTTCCCATGCATTTAACATATTCATATTAAAATATAAAGTATATATTAGGAAAAATTGTGAGGAACTACTTGCTTCAATTTGTGAACAACTACTCGCTAAATAGTTTTATCAAAAAAACTATCACTAAATTTAAAAAAATTAGGTAGCACTAATGTAGACACCTGATTATGCCTCCCCAAAAACCAAACCCAGTGATTAGTAATTTTCACGTCATTGAAATTGAGTAAGGTGAAATGTTTAAGAGTCTCGTGAATTCTTCTGGTTTCTAAAATGTTTTAATAAAATAATTCATTTCTTTTTTCAAAAATCATTCATTTCGTATCCTATTTATGAAAAACGTCCAATCTAGTTAAGTATAATCCATAATCAGGGTCCAATAATTGTGTATTTGGATGGGGCTTGAAAAGACCTTTCCAATGATTTATTATAAGCCCAATTTCGAGTTATAATGAGGAAGTTATGGTCAAAATACTAAACTAGGCCTAAACCGAGTTTTATGTGCGACCCAATGATCATGTGGAGGGTCCATTAATCTTAATTATATTCCTAAAACAATTAGGATTAATTAGAAGCTTCTATAAGTTTCTAAAATATCTTAATTATCCTTTTTGAAAAGATACGATAAAGAATTTGAAATTGAATAAAACTTCTCTTTTTGAAAGTCCTAATTCTATTCGAAATGAAAGACATTCAAAGACAGTCAGATATTATCTTCGTGCCTCATATTTTTTAACCAAATATTTTATTTTTGAATAGCCCTTGAAATTATCTTTCCAATGGTATATTATAATATTAATTCCGAGTTATAACGAAAAAGATATAAAAGAAATACGAAACTCTATTCAAAACTGATAACGTCCCACTATTTCAGCCATATATTTTATTCTATAAAATATTTTAATTTGATTCTAATTGGGTTAGAAAGTATCAAGATCTTTCTAACGACATATTATTTGTGTTATTCCGATTTCTAGATTAAAAATATGATAAAAACAAAAAGCGCAAAAACTGTTGTCCATCGAGAGAGTTTTATTCCTATTCGAATTTGGATTCTTTTCTATTCCTTCGACCCTCTTTTTTCCCTATAAATAGAGGTTATATCATCCCTTTTTTAATCATCAACAAGCTTTATCACCCACAATCATCATCTCTTCTCCCTTTCTAAGCTAAAGCTTATTCTTTCTTTCTCTCTCTTAATTTTCTAAGCCTAGTCTAAACACATTAAACACATCCCTTTGATTTTTCTTGATTTGATCACCATATCATTCACAAGACTTAGACACACTTAACCAATCTCGAAGTTGCCTTAGACCTCGATGTGAAAGGTTGATAGTTATGAGGGTTTGGTCCCAAATCTAATTTCAATTAATATTATTTTTATTGTTTGATTTAATATTTCCTTGAAGTTACTAACGTATGTATTGTTTTGATAGAAAGAGGTACGAAGCAACAAAGTGAGTAATTTCATAGCTCTATTTCTTTAGAAAGCATGCTTAGATTATTTTAATTCCTAGTATCATGTTAGGATGTTATTTATTGTTTTCTAGTATCATCTTAGGGATAAAGCTTTGATTTTTAATGTTTAGTGACATGCTAGGGTTTGTTATTAATCATGTTTGTATCATGTCTAGGATCTTGCTAACATTATTATGCTTTGATGAGATTAATATTATGATGATGATGATTGTTATATCAATATTATTATGTTGCTTGATATTTATTGTTATTGTTTGATCACACCCTCTCTTGCAGGTTTAAAGGGAATTTGTACTTGTAATCACGCTTAATAAGATAATTTATAATCTTGTTTAGGCTAATATGATTTTAATTCAAGTGATCGCCAATAATAGATTTGTTTGTGCATTAATATTCAACCAACATAGATAACAAGGTTTTGGATTAACATATTGATTGTATGTTAGTCAGAAAGCGCACATGAATATGAGAAGAATAATGTAAATGCCTATTTTTAGGGCAGGTTCAATCTCTTTATGTTGGATTTGTACCTTCATCCCCGAATATCTAGTCATGCTTCCAGACCACTATGGAGTTAGCGATCTCATGGATCGTGAAGGGGTGTAACCTTCACCCTGTGAACGGTTTACAAGTTCCTAAAACTTGTTGGCGACTCTTTTGCTCTACCTTCCTTCCCTTTGGATGCCACCATACTTAAGTGTATGATCACAATAGGGCTCAAGTGTGAGATGCTTGAAATATTCCCTACAACTACCCTTTTTCATTTTCAAGCAACTAATTCTGGCGAGTGAGGCCCATTTGTTATTTTTCTCTCTAAAAACACATCATTACCCTCGTAAATATTAACCAACCCTCCTCTTCTTTGCAAAGAATCAATCCAAAAAATCAATTTTTTGTGAAAATCATCGATAAACTAAGAAAAAACAATTTGATATAAAAATAATTTGGTTTTTTTGGATTGAGTTTTTGTAAAAAAAAAAAGTGTTGGTTAATGTATTCAAGGGAGAGAATGTTTTTTCATAAGAAAAATAACATATGGGCCCCACTCGCCGGAATTAGTTGCTGGAAACTGAAAAAAGGGTAGTCTTGCAGAGCTTACAAAAATTATGGCAAATAAAAATTAGCTGAAATAGTGATGTCAAACGCAAAGCGTGTAAAAAGGTTTGGAACAATATTCAAATTGTTGGTAAAATGATATATTTATATTTTGTTATTGTTGATCTTCAGTTTTCTTACTTTTTATATGATAGTTGCTTCAGGATTTTAGCTTATCGTGAATCAGCTGCTCGTTCCAAGGAACGTAAATTGAGATAAATTGTAGAGTAGGAGCATAAGGAGAAAATATTACAGACAGATAATACTACACTTTTGGCTCAGCTTACACATCTTTAGGTGTGTATAAGTTTAATGTTTTTCGTTGTCTTCTTTTTTAATTTAATATGGGGTAGAAGTACATTTCTGAGCTAATGAGTAATATCTACGAAACCAGGTAGCAAAGTGGACCCTCTGGCCTTGTCTAGTAGAAATAATTATTAGAGAGTAAAATAAAAGAAAACATTTAGAAATGAGAGATGTTTTGGGTATTTTAACCCTGCCACGGGACCTTTCATAGCGTGAGACGTGTCACCTTAGGAAGGTCTCCAAATGGACCAACGAGGGTACGACACGTGGCAGGCAGTTACCCCTTCAGGAATTGGCGGCCTTCAAGGCCCAATTCCCGAGGCTGCCGCAAAACGGCGCATCCCATAATTCACCAAACCGAGGACAAGGGCACAAACTTCTAAGACCCTATAAATAGGGAGATTCCCCCCATTATTTTGGTACCTTACAATCATTAGATCATTGATTACTCTCGAAAATAGAAAAACACCTGATCTCGGAATCCGAAAAGATATTTACTTTCCGCACCTTTATACTCTGAACGTAAACTAACTTGAACGTCGGAGGCGGAACTCCGATCAACCGGAGCTTTGGTGTTTTTGTAGGTACAGGTGGCCCCGGAATCAGTCTTGGTGTCGAAACTCTCCCGAAGGACACAGAAAACCCCGAAACATTTGGCGCCATCTGTGGGGAGAGTACCTTTAAGATGGTTCAAGAGTCTGTACCGAATATTGATCTCAACCGGCCTCCGGTCAATGGGGCGGTCGAATTTTATCTAATGATTTTAAGTTAAGTCCAAAAACTTAGTAGCTGAAAGTTTGTTTTATAAACAACTTAACGAGGTCAATGGCCGGATAATATTAGTACTTACCTGTCTTCTCGATGGTCGACTATCTGCTTGGTTTGGGGCAATCACCACAGTGATTGATTTACTTAGAAACCAATCATGCTCCTTTTAAGTATCAATAATTCCTAAGTCAATCGATTCACCCTTGAAACCAAGCGCACATCCGGCCAGGGGCAAGGACATCCGGTACTGTAACATTCGCATAGTATACAGTCATGTTAAATACTTAGCTTAAATCTATGCATACCAAATAAATTCAAAGGCTTAAAAAATTTTAAAACAAAGAAACTCAATACGATAAGAACCAGTCTCTTAGCTGGATGATTCAACAATAAAACAGCCGACCCTATGGTCGACTACAAAAGGTTATCCGGTACAACCGACGGTAAATGCTGAAATACCCGACCCCCTAGTCGGTAAAGAAACATAATTGCTCGACACGAAGGCCAGAAAAGCATGATAAATGGCCATTCGGCTGCAGAAAAACAGAAAAGCTTAAGTATCAGGGGAGAGATTTTTTAGTATTCGTAGCCGCATCATCCTTGTTGCCCTTGGGCGGCTGCTCATCAGTTTCCTTTTCCTCCTCCTCCTCCTGATCAGACTCCTCGAAAGACGACTCCCCAGTGGAGTCGGACGACTCAACCTCGGCCTCCGTTTCCTCCCAGTGGAGTCGGACGACTCAACCTCGGCCTCCGTTTCCTCCCAGTGGAGTCGGACGACTCAACCTCGGCCTCCGTTTCCTCTTTGGTCCGCATCAGAAGCTGTGCATTGAACTCGTCTGAGGCCGAGTCAAATTCACTCTTCAAGCGGCTGTAGTTGTAACCGGGGTAGAGGGTATCCCAAGTTGTCCGCATGATGGCCTCATAATCCTCGACCATCTGCTTGACCAAAGCTTCCTTCTCTTCCTCGGCCCTAGACTTAAACTTCCTTCCGAGTTGGGCCTCTTGGTTCTCTAGTTGCCTCTTCAGCTTGCGGACCTGCTCTTTAAGCCCATCAGCCGTCTTTTCATCCCCCTGAAGGGACTCGAGCTTGGCCTTAAGGTCCTTAATCTCATTCTGAAGCTCGGTTATCTGCCTCTTCGCTGCATCCAGATCGGTCTTGACCTGCAGATTGGCACGACGCTTGGGAATACATCATATCAAGTGTTAGAAGTTTGTTTTGGGCAATCTCAAAATTGGCCGTATCTAGAGAAGAGGTGGCCCGAGCTTTCGCATCCTTTACCTCTATGGACTTCTCAATAATCGGCTTCTTGAGGTCGTTTACTCGCAGCATAGCTTGCATTCAGCAAGGAAGTAAACGGCCACAGAAATTGCATAAAGTAAAAAATTAAAATTACAAGTGTTGTACCTCATCAAGGAGGGCCAAGATGGCATCGAGGTTGAGGGATCCGACTCCTCTAACGGATGCCTTTTCCTCAGGGGCAATCGCCCTCAAAATCCGGCCCTTGGGGGGCAACTGCACATTCAACACTTCGTAAATTCGGCCAAATGAACGAGTGTCTTCTAAGGTGTTGGACGACTGCTTATTAAACTTTACCCTACAAGGATAGGGCAAAGGGTTAAAAGATTGTATACCTTGAGCATCCGCCTCCACTCCAAGGAGTCTGCTCCCACTTGCTGTTGAGCCGCCAGCAGCATTGAGTGGCTTGCCACTCTTCGACACCCCATGGGTATCCGGCTTCTTCAGGACTTCAAAGCCTAAAGTTGATTTTCCAGGCGGGGTAAGGGAGTCACCTCCTGCCTTGGTTCTCCCAGGCTTGTGAGCAATGTGTTTCCAAGCTTTGCCATAAGTGCTCACATCGCCGCCCAACTTCTTCTGAAGCTTTGGGTCCGGCTGAGAAAAGGGAGATGGTTAGAATGAGACGCCCTGCACAAACTGAATTAATTAGAAAGCAGGTGGAAATAAAAACTTCTCCATTCAAGCCAAGTAAAAACTCCCCTAACCTTTTGCGTTCTGCCCGACTCGGGCTCTTCGTTCTTCCGTTTGCCAAGGGACGAACGATAGTATGCGGCTGAGTGGGAAACCGGCTTCTTTGAGGCCGAAAGCTTCTCCATTGCTTTGTTTGCGTAAAAAGACAAGTGGTTAGAAATGAATAAATGATGAGTTTGTTTTGGCAAATTACTAAAGAACATTCGGTTAGCTACCTCTCGGCCTCTTAGTACTAAGACCGCAAGAGGACAAGTAATTCCCATCAGACACCCACTCGTGGCGGGGAATGTAGCTTTGTGGGGTGACTTCTTTTTCCCTAGTCCTTTCGTTAGACCGAACAGTTACTTTGAAAAGGCCCCAATATAATATCTGCTCCTGTGTCTTCCTTGGGACAAGCGGCAAAGCAGCCCCTCCAGAATGCAGAGGAGGGTACCAGTTCCACCGGTAGTATTTTTTATTTCGCATTCGGTCAGGGGAATAGACAATGTAAAATTTCCTCCTCCAGTCCTTCCACTTGGACTCTTTTCCGACAGCTATCATATAACCCTTGTGGCTCATCAAGGTGAACCATCTGGTTCTGCTCAATTTAAGGGTCCGGCTGAGGTAGTGCAAATGGGCAAAAGCCTCAAAGTTAGGCTCTACCTCAAGCATCTTGCAGGCGGCAACAAAGCCCATGATGTTGACCTAAGAATTCCTAATATTCATGTTTTATATGTTATTTTATCCCTCGTCCCACGGTCATTTACATGCATATTTGAGCTCTTCGGAGCTATTTTTGGAACTAATGTGCGGTTTCTAGTGTTTTGTAGAGTTTTCCCGGACTTTTCGGTATTTTCTATGGGTTTCCGGCCACTGTGAGATATTGGAGCTTGAAGCACATCATGACTGTTGATCGTAGCCCAAGACCGATCGTATCGGTGATTAAGGGCTCGGCTCGTGAAATTGGTCCGAGCAATGGACCAAGAAGAGAGATTGGGCCTCCTCATTTGAAGCCCAAGGAAATAGAAATGAAGGTCAAGCCTCGGCCAAAGTAAGCCGGGCCCGATCGGGCGGTTGCTCAGAAACAAGCGTACCTGAAGAAAGGCGGGCCCGATCGGGCGGCCCTTCGCCCGATCGAGCGCGTGTGTTTGCAGCCGTTTAGGAAGTTCGATTTGGCTAATTTGTCGAGCTTAGTTTTAATACTCTTTTGTAATCTTTCTTAACTACGTTTTTTCATTATTCTTCCTCTCATACTCAAACACTAGAGAGCTTTTTAGTTGGTGTTTTATTCTTAAACTCAAGATTCTACCTTTTTAGTGCAATTTCAATTTTCCTTCTTTCGGTATTCATTCTTCTCTCTTTATTGTTTATTTTCTTGCTTTGATCTTAATTATGTCTTTTTTATTTGCTTTGATTAGTTAAAGATTTAATTATGTGTGAGTAGTTTAATTCTAGGGTTTTGGGGGATCCATAATTAATATGAAGGGATAATTTGTTATTATTGATTATTGATATTGCATGATAATTTCTTATTGAATTGTTTTAATTCTTTACAATTAGATTATGAATCGAGCAAATGTGATTTGATTGTAAAAGTATAGCAATATTGAATTGATGAATCGAGCAGATGTTAATTTGATATTAAAGGCTATTTTTCAATAGGAACTTAGATCTAGTAAATTGCGAGAGCCTGTTAGATCTATGTTGATTAATAAATTGCAATAGCCTGTTAATCATGTTATATGTGCAATGTTGATTATAGATTGTTATGTTTTATCCTGAAATATTAATTATTTGTAAACCTGTCAACCTAGGCCTTTTATTAATTGATTTATCCCTTTTCTTAATCTTCGTAGTTTAATTCCCTTTAATAGCAACAAATTTGGTTACTTGATAGTTTAGATTATAATAATTAATTAGGAATAGAAGAACAATGTTTCCTTGTGGATTCGACCCTACTTCCCTATCTATTATTAGTTAGTAGTTTTAGGTTATTCTTTTGATTAGGTGATACAACTTTAGCCTATCAATTCCTGTCAGAAGTAGACGGCTCTGAGTCACCGTCAGAACTGTCGAACTCTGAGTCCGAATAATAAGCCCGATGATAAGGGCTAGAGGCATCCTCCCTCAACTCCTCTTCCTGGGCCTAATCAACTAGCCCGGAAACATTCTCTTCTAACTCCTCCCCAGACTCTTCCAAAATTGAAGAACTGGGGTACTTGGGGTACCGGGCGGATGGTCCGATATCTCACTTACAGAAGGATCCGTCCGAATTCAGAAGCCTGGCAGTTCTCTTTGTTCTGGTCATTGTGTCCTGCACAAACACAAAGACGGTCGGACTTGGGGAAGTTCTCAAAGGGAATTCCAATAAGGAGCAGTCGGCACTCCTAGTTCTAAATTCAGCCGTCCCCGGTGACCGGCTGATCGCTAACCTAGGCCTTGTCGTGCGCGTTTAGGAAACCATTTTCGAAAAGAAAAATAAAAAAGAAAAGAAAAGGAGAGAAGAAAGCAGGCAGTTTCCTTATAGTCGGTTGTAGAAAAGACGCTTGAGAGTTCTTGGTCGTCTGTAGAAACAGGTGGACAAGGTGCTGACAGTCAAGA